>NC_141991.1:181242843-182629093 GCF_049901715.1 Pseudonaja textilis
AAGGATATCTGTGATTGCAAAGAAAGGCAATTACAACTGCACAAAGCATTCAAAACGGGTGCTTCACAATGCTCATTCTCTTTTTTCGAATCATTGAAACCAATCCATCATCTGCAAAGATTGTGCTACTGCTTCAAAAGTTGCTCCGGGTTGTCCCCACAAGCACGTGCATGCACAACATTGCATCGTTTTCAGAAATTTTGAATAGCCCCGCCGCTACACATCTAGTCTGGATTACAACTTTACTACAGCTACAACTTCATTACTTTCAGAGATGGGAAGGGGTTATTAAAAAAAAGACCCTGATCATTAGGAGAAGATAACATGAAGGAGAAAGAAGCAACAAGGCGGAGAGAGCATTAATTCCAATCAGAATGAAGGCAGATGTTGTTAATAATTGTTAACTAAGGTCCTTTCACATTCAGGGGGCTCACCAGTGTGAAACATGTTGCCTAACTATGTCCTCGTAATATCATAAGACTCAACTAATTTGCTTAAACTGGTTTATCAATTGATCCATCAGTGCCTTCAGAAGTTGTGGGCACACCATCACTGGAGGCCTTTTTAAGAAGAGACCGGACAGTCACTTGCCTGGAATGGTATAGGCCTGTGATAGTGAACCTATGGCACACGTGCCAGAGGTGGCACATGGAGCCATCTCTCCAGGCACACCAGTGCCTGTTGCTCTTCTGGGTTTTGGTGCATGCATGGGCGCCAGCCAGCCAGTCTTTGTGCACGCAGGAGTGCCAGAAACTGGAAGAGCAGCTCCCCGGTGCCCATGCATGCGCCGGCCATCCGGTCTTCGCATGCACCTGCATGCCAGAAACCAGAAGACCAAGTGGCCGGAATGCATGCACGTGCCAGAAACCAAAAGCTCGGCTTCCCAACGTGAGCATGCGTGCCGGGGTAGCTGCTCTTCCGGTTTCCGGTGCTTCCCGTGTGCTCCCGTTTCGGCACTCAGTGTGAAAAGGTTCACCAACACTGGTATAGGGTCTTCTGCATCAGGAGGTGTTTGGGCTAGAAGATCTCCAAGATCCCTTCCAATTCTGTATTCTGTTAATCGCTCAGCCATGGTTCCAGAAGAAATGCTGCCAAGGCAGTTTTACACTGTCATCTCTAGTGGTTCCAAATAAGTGACTTCCCATTCCCCTATTTCACTATCCTGTCAAAGAAATAGAGCCTGTTTGATGATGACACATCCAGTTTCTTGAAGTCTTACCACATTTTACCCCACCCCACCAGTGGTGTGATTCTAATTTTTTTACTACCCGTTCTATGGGCGTGGCATGGTGGGCGTGGTGTGGCTTGGTGGGCATGGCAGGGGAAGGATATTGTAAAATCCCCATTCCCTCCCCACTCCTGGGGGAAGGTTATTGCAAAATCCCCATTCCCTTCCCACCCCACTAACCTGCTTTCCAGCTCCATTCTCCTGTGCAGGGCAACAATAGAAGACCCAGCTGATCAGCTGGGACTCGGGAGGCAGAGAATAGATGGGGGCGGGGCCAGTCAGAGGTGGGATTTGCCGATTCTCTGAACTACTCAACATTTCCACTACTCCAGAACTGGTCAGAACCTGCTGAATGCCACCTCTGCACCCCACCAACCTGGGTTGCATTTGATCCCTATTTAGCTTTCTAGGGCCCCCATAACTGGCTACAAGCAACAATAAATCCATTGAATTGGATGCCTGATTCCCAATGTCACTTGTTATCCGTAGTTTTGTGGAATGGGAGGCTATTCTTTTCCATTATTCCACAAAACATATTATTTTTGATTAATAATCCTGTTTTACATTTGATGGCTCGTTTTCTAAATCCAGGTAGTCCTCGACATACAACAATTCATTCAGTGACTGTTCCAAGTTACAACATCACTGCAAAAAGTGACTTATGACCATTTTTCACACAACCATAATCACATCTCCATAATCATGTGATCAAAATTCATGTGCTTGGAGATTGACTCATATTTATAACAGTTGTAGTGTCCCGGGGTCATGTGATCCTATTTTACGACCTGACAAGCAAAGTCCATGGGGAAGCAACTTAAGAGCCGAGTCACTGACTTAAGAATTACAGTGATTCACTTAACAACTGTGGCAAGAAAGGTTGTAAAATGGGACAAAATTCACTTAAGAAATGTCTCGCTTAACAACAGAAATGTTGGACTCAACTATGGTCGTAAGTTGAGGACTATCTGTAAAACATTAGTCAATCATTAGATATTTAGAGCATCTTGAAACACATACTATGGTCTCTGTTTTCAAGAGCCCAATGAAGATGTGTAAAGAATGTGATAATGAATGTAGCATTAAAGCAGGAATAAATATGTGATGATGCAGTAATAAAAAAACAAACTGTTATCAGGATGGAGGCTGATAAATTAACCATCTTCTTCTTGCCTATTTCAATGTTGTGTAACCTTGCCCATACTTTATTCTTATATCAAATGCAAATGGTTCTTTTAAAAAGAAAAAATATATAATCCAAATACATACCTTGTGTCATTTTTAAACGGTAAAGTCATTTCAAAGGATGAAGAAATGCCACAATTTTTGGGGAGAAATGTGAAATCTGATTGACAGTGTAATTGAAAGAAATAGAGGTTAGGTAAAGCTACTAAATTACCTCTTCTCCCAAATACACTTTCCCAAAGAAAAATAAATTGTCTCCTGGGCTCTACATATTTAGACACAAATAGTGTTGCACTAGCGGACAGAAACAGCACTGGGAAACAAGGCTAGCGAGAGAGAACTCCTAGAAAAATAATATATTGATAATAACTTATTCAAAGAGCTTTGCTTTAATCTAGTTTAAGCTATTATCTTTACAACACTATCATATACCTATCATTTTATCAACATGCACATAACAACCAAAATGTGCTATATCCAATAAATTAGTCTGCTGAACTAATCACACGCATATTGTAATTCATATAAATTTAAGTTTAGATATAAAAAAATAAATTGGGTGACTTTGAGCCATCCATTCTCTTTCTCTCCATTTCACCTCACATGGTTGTTTGGGGGAAATAAGAGCAGGAGAGAGTTCATTGAGTTATAAAAATGATAAAGGTGGGATAACAATAAACAAAAATAAGAAATATGGGGCTGGCATCCCTACCTCCTTTTATGGTAGCCTCTGCTGTCATAATTTGTGCTTCCATAAAAGAATCTGCTTCAAGCCTGTTATTGAACAATTCCCTGGACAAATTTCTCCTATAATTCGATGCCCCAATTGGGATAATGGGTACAGTGATGAGATGGAGTCCCTTCTATCTGCATGACTCTCCTAGTCATTCATTGCCCAGAATGACTTCAGCGAAACGGAAAAGCTAAAATTGCTAGCGCTGATGATGTTACCTAGTTTGGGTAATGAAACATCTACAAGATGACAACCAAGCTCAGAGAGCCTCAAGGAGCCTTCATTTCAACCCTGAGCTACCAATGTTCTCCTTTGTCAGTACTATTAAGCCTGTTTTTGCACTGTTTCCAGTGGTGGGATTCAACCGGTTCACACCACTTCAGCCGAACTGGTTCTTAAATGGCTGCCTGGCCCTTCCCCTCCCCTTCTAGGAATACTCACGCATCCCATTTTTGCTCCCAGGGGCCTGCAGGGAGGCCTACTAGGCCCAAAATGGGGCATGGGGGTGTGGCATGCCCCCCGTGGCCCATTTTTGCTCCCAGTGGGGTGCAGGAGGCCGAGTGCTGCCTGTCAACCATGCCCAATATGGCCACAATCACCCAGCTGGTCATTAGGGCAGAAAACGGTTGTTAAATTATTTGAATCTCACCACTGACTGTTTCCATCAGTATTTTGGGCTGGACCTGGGCTATGGGGCCTCTTGTCCAAAAGGCTGTTGTTCAAAATTTGCAAGAAGATTCATGGATCCGGAGTTCAGGCAAAGGTTGTCCTCTAAAACACCATCCTCTATGAATTCCCTGTTTCTCCTGCCATGTACAGAGAATGGAAAAATCCTGCTTGTACACTATTTCAGCAACGGTTCTGTTAACAAGTAAACCGCAAGCTCAGGTTTGTGAGATGCCTTCATTATAGCCTCTCATGAAATCCGTACACTCCTCAAGAATAGGCATCTGCAATTATTTTCTCCTAGAAGATATAACCCTCTTGAAATAACCCTTCTTAGTGTTAAAAATGTAACTTGGTGTAGTGCCCATCCCGAATCTGGCTTCTCTTTTGCTGGACTCAACAGAAGCCATTTCCTACAAATGATCATGTGACTCTGTACCTTTTACCTCTGAGCTCTTTTTTCTTTAGCTTGGAGCATTTATGATAACTCCAATTTAATCCTTTCTCTGATGGCTTCCGTGCAAGCTGGCAGCACAGCATACGGCAGCTATGGACCCAAATTCAATGTACGCTTCTGGTGTTAGCCTTTTTTGGGGTACTGTTTGGTAACAAAGATAGTTATCTCAGGGGAATCTTTATCTCCCGCGTGTTTCTTTCATGCATGCTTTGCCTTGAGTTCTTTTCTTGCTTTCCTTTAGCTTTTTCTGGTATGAAGCCCATAGCGCAGACTCCTTGGAGATAGCTAATGCAAATTGGTAGACTGCAGCTTTGCTAAGGGACCAGCTGTAATCTTGGCACCAGTACAATCCAAGCTTTTGTGTGAAGGCTTATCCTTCTAGAGGACCTCAAACTTATCCAGGCAAGAGCCCACCTTCACAAACTTTGTTCCCTATGCCATCCCTCTGGTAAATTTGCAAGATTCACTTTTCTCACCATGTACACATATACATCTATACTAGACCCTGTTGTTTCTCCATGTCATATAATATATGTGGGTATATGCATAATTTTGTATAAATGTAGTTATGTTTATGTAGTGTATATTTAGAGGTGGAGGCCCTTTGAGAGCTGTAAGCAATGAAATTTGATTTTAATATATGCCAATTAGTATACATTCAAAGTGACAATAAAGCTATTCTAGTTCTAGTTCTCAAACCAGGCTCTGAGTACCAATTTAAAATTCCAAATTCCTCATTCCCCCCATCCAAAGTTCTGCTTATATAGAGTGACATCAAAACTCAATTAGCTAAATTAGTGGTGATCCTGATTCTAATGCTCAACGGCCATCCCATCTATTCTTATAGGATCGAGCCTTTTAAAAAAGCAGTCTTTCTCCCCTTGAGATTGTGTTTGAAATTGCAGAGGAGGACCTTGGTAGCCTGGATGAAAGCCTAGTGCAATGTCATTTGTTCTTCTCTAAACAATTTTGGTCCATTTTCAGAAAGGTGAAAGCTGGATTTCAGCTCCGTGTATTAGTGGTGCATCATTCCCTGAAGCCTGTTCTCAACCATTTTCTCCACTGTAAATGCAAGAGGAAGGATTGCCTGACATCACATGCACAGGTGGGATTCAGCCAGTTCTCACCTGTTCACCCAAACCATTAGTTAATTGCTTATGCAGTTCGGAAAACTGGCTAAAAATAAAGTGCAAGAGAGGCTTTCTCCCTTTCAGTTAATAGCTCCGGGCAGACAGCCAAGAACCACTTAACAGTTGCAACTGGAATGCAGCTGATACACGCTGAAACAAGTCAATAAACAACATGTGATTGGGAGCTGCATGATCCCGGTCACTTCAGCAGCTGCTATTCTGTGCTGCGCAAAGCAGCTGCGCTTCAAATTCAGAGGATAAAGGTGACTATGGCAGCCTGGGTGGACGGGTGGGCCCAACAGCAGAGCGGCAGAGAGAACTGGTTTAATCTTCACTGCTCATTGCTGCTACTGGCTTTGCAGAACTGGGCCAAACTGGTAGAATACCACCACTCTGTGTGGATAATAACCTTGGGAGATAGGAGGAAGAGCCATAATCTAGACCAGGGGTCTCCAACCTTGGCAACCTTTAGACTTCTGGGAGTTGAAATCCACACAAGTTTTAAAGTTGCCAAAGTTGGAAAGCCCTGATCTAGACAGCCACAGTTTGACCTCGGGGGGCAGGGTGGGTGTGACTGGGGTGGGCATGGCCAACATGACATCACTTGTGTCATGGGGGCGTGTCTGTGATGACCCAAGTGCTCTCCCTGCGACAGCCTCCTGCAACCCTCTGCCAGCAAAAACAGAATTTGAGCCTGAAAAAGCAGGGGTGGTAAAAGTGTCTCAAAGGGGATCCTCTCTAGTTTTTAGGAGTGCTAAATTGAGAGGTGAGAGGGATGTTTTCCGACTTAGAAGACCTTGTTAATGTCATCTTATAATAAAGACAGATCTAGAACTCCTGGTTATGCTTCTTTTCTGAACAGCCTCACAGAATTTCTCACATTTGCTTATGTTAAATCCCTACTGGCCTTGTGCTCATTTGCAGTGGGAAAGAGGATTCCTTTGGGGACTAGAGCCTGCAAAGTGGTAAGCTGTGAATTGGGAACCTTCCGTCATTACATCTGATTTCCCAAACCTTACAGGGAGGGAACAGTAGGTGCGAAGTTTCAGTCCCCATCTCAGCTTATATTTGTCCGTTCAATGGAACCCAAGGGGTATATTACATGCGAATCTACACTAAGACCTGATTTCTCTCAATTTGGGTGGAGAGATGATGGATCTTGGGAAATCTCCACTGTGGGAGAAGCAAGCACAAAATCTCTCTTTTAAGCGCAACTCAACTTAATGACTCTCTTTGCAGCTCCCACTGTCCTTTAATGGACCCCCTTCAGGCCCCTCCAAAATATTGTCCTGATTTTCCCTTTTGGGAAGACACTGCTTGGAGTGTTAGTTTAGTACAGGGGGTGTCAAACTCAATTTCATTAAGGGCCACATCAGGGTTGTGTTTGACCTCGGGGGGCCAGGGTGGGTGTGGCTGGGGTGGGCATGGCCAGCATGACATCACTTGCATCATGGGGGGCGTGTCTGTGATGACCCAAGTGCTCTCCCTGTGACAGCCTCCTGCAACCCTCTGCCAGCAAAAACGGAGAGCTCCGTTTTCACTGGCACAGCAGCATGGGTGGGTCCTTTGCTGTTTCCAGGGTGGCCCAGCGGGCCAGAACTAACTAGTGCCCCACTAGTGGTGGGATTCAAAGCTTTTTACTACAAGTTCTGTGGATGTGGCTTGATGGGTGTGACATGGCTTGGTGGGCAAGGCAAGGGAAGGGTACTGCAAAATCACCATTTCCCCCCGCACTCCAGGGGGAAGGTTACTGCAAAATTCCATTCCTTCCCCCCTTACTAACCTGCTTTCCAGCTCCGTTCTCCTGTGCAGGGCAACAAAAGAAGACCCAGCCAATCAGCTGGGACTTGGGAGGCAGAGAATAGATGGCAGCAGGGCCAGTCAGAGGTAATATTTGCCGGTTCTCTGAACTATTCAAAATTTCCGCTACCGGTTCTCCAGAGCAGGTCAGAACCTGCTGAATACCACCTCTGCACCCCACAGGCTGGATCCAGCCCCCGAGCCTTGAGTTTGGCATCCTAGTTTAGTAGAAGGACTCATTGAAATTCCCGGTTTACTTCGCTTCACCTAATCCTTGGTCAAAACTTCATAGTATTGCTTGCCTACTCTATGGTAGTTCAGGGAGATACAGCACCAAACATCACCAGCATATAGATCACTTAACCTAGCACATAAAGGCCATTGGCCTCTTTTATATTTGTGGTACTAGAGCCTTATGTTTGGGGTGAATTGTAGTTTGGGAGGGGTATATCCGAATACTTCCTTGGTCTAGGAACTCTGAACAGAGTCCATGTTTGGGAAATTCTGCCCCATGGAATACAAGAGCAATTTATAGCAATGACCTCATACTAGAAATTTGTAAAACAGGTTTCCCAAGTTTCTTAGATCAATGTTCTGTGGACTGAGAGTCTTGGAAACTAAGTAGGTCTTGCCCAAATCTGTGCTAATTTGGAACTTATTCTTAATGTCATCCTTGATTCCACAGAGCAAAGTTTCCCAGCCTTGGCCATTTGAAGATGTGTGGACTTCAACTCCCAAAATTCCTCAGCCAGAGTGAGTATCTGGGGAATTCTGGGAGCTGAAGTCTACATATCTTTAAGTGGTCAAGGTTGGGAAATGCTGCCATGGAGAGTCCAGGAAGAAGTATCTTCTTTGTCGAAGGTGGTCTTGGAAAATTGCTGCACATAAATTGTTGCACATTTATTGACAGATGTCCAGAAGGCAATGTGTCTTCTTGTTGTTGGGCTGGTACTATTTTAAAGTGGGAACATGGCACCATTTGTTATCTGTGCATTTTGTTCTATCCAATTATTTCGTAATATAGTCACTTATATCACTTATATTACTTCCTATATATTTATTGTCCAACTGAGACCTTATGCACGGGACATGAATTCATTGTGTGTCTCATCACTTGGCCAATAAAGAATTCTATTCTATTCTATTCTATTCTATTCTATTCTATTCTATTCTATTCTATTCTATTCTATTCTCTTCTATTCCAATGTATATTGTATGTAATCTTGTAATGATGGAAGGCTGCTTTAGAGTCCTAGTTCTTCTCCTTCTCCATTGGTTTATTAACTGGAAAAACTCCTCTGAATCTTGGACAGGAGTTTTAATTTGTACCCAGAAGCACCCTGCAAGAGAAAAACAGACATTCTACCAATCTGATGGCTCTTCCTCAAAGATGGTTTGACTTCCTCATTTTTTGAAATGGAATCTCCTACAGGTCCATACTGTAAAAGGCTCGTTCTCTATAAGAATTTGCATTATGAAGTTGTCCATTCCTTCTCTCCATCAGATACTCTAGGTGTGCATGCATCTTGAGATAAAATGCAGATTTATCATTCACACAAGACATTACTTATGCTTCTTGGAAGGCAGGAACATAGGGGTTCTAGCCCAGGTGTGGGATTCAACCAGTGTTACTACCAGTTCTCTACTTTACGCATATAATACAATGAAAGCTGTGCCTCCCAGACAGCTGATAAGCACTGCACGTGGGTGCGCAGCATTTGAAAAAAAGTCCTTTTTTTACTGATTTTTCAGCCTCAGCTGTGCCACGCAAAGCAGCTGAGGTTGAAAAAGCAGGAAATAAAGGTCAGGTAAGAGCCCGGGAGGACAGGAGGGCCAAATAGCAGCAGACACAGAACCGGTTCTGCGTCAGCTGCTCTTCAGAGCTACCGGTTCTACAGAGCCAAGCAGAACCGGTAGCATCCCACCCCTGCTTTAGTCTTGTATTTGGTTCTCCAAAGGACTTACATTTAACTCTTGAGCCCAAGTAGCTGTTTGCAGAAGGCTGCAGGGAGTGTGATACTAAAGAACACATATTTCTGCTACACTTGTCAGATATGATTATTTCTAAAGACTAAAAATATTGCTTCTGGAAGTATTGCTATATAAACAGAGTTTACTGAAGGCCTGCATAACATACATAAAGGCACCTTAGCACATTAAACCTAAATAACTGCCTATATATTTGTTAGAAAGCTGTTTGAAGAAACAACTCTTCGGAGGGTTCTCTCCGCTTTAGAGCAATTTGCCTCTCCTGCCCTAAAGTAAGGATGTATTTTATCATCAGATGACAGAACCTGACTCTTTTCTGCTCCCTAGAGGTGGTTTGGACTTTTGCAGCTCAGATATGGTGTGATGGCTCAGCGCTTAAAGACGCTGAGCTTGCCAGCTGGAAAGCTGATACCCAGGTTTGGGCACCGAATGCTGCATGATGGGGCGAGCTCCCCTTACTTGCCCCAGTTCCTGCCTACCTAGCAGCTCAAAAGCATATAAATGTGAATAGATAAATAGGTACCATTTTGATGGGAAGGTAACAGCTTTCTGTGTTCCTCAGTGTATAGTCATGCTGGCCACATTACAGAAAGCATCTTCAGACAATGCTAGCTCCTTCTCTTAAGAAAAGGAACTGAACACCATCCCCTATAGTTGGACATGACTGGACAGGGGTAACTTTTACCTTTACTTGTGCCTTATGGTGGCCCTAGTATAGGAAGGATGCTAACAATGGACATAGTGTTTAGGGGCTCCATCAAGTGGACATCTCACACCAATATCTACAAAGGAGGATAAGTAAAAACAACAACAACCCAAAGATATGATAATCTCCAAGATGGAGCTTCATGACTCTTCCCTCTCGGTCAAACTTCCAGAGTGTATGCTACATCATTGAACTGTTGTAGGCAGTTATGGACTTGGGTCGGCTGCTGCTTGAGGAATATTTTTTTCCCTGAAGGTCTGATGGGTTCATGTGATTTTGGACAGTTTGGGTCATTTTTGGTAGGTTCCGGGGTAGTAGTATCATCCAGGCAGAGGTCAGGGGCTCCACAGGGCAGAACAAACTGCCCACCCCAATAAGATTTCTTCTTTTTTGATTTCGAATAGGCTGGTTTTGATTTTGAATAGACCTTATTTAAAAATTGATGGAATAATTTACATTGTAGGATAAATATCCCCCTTCCCACATCCCCGGGACCTGTTTTCAGGAGGTTAGCGGGTGCCCTCAAGTCACTTTTGTCTCCTGCTGAACAGTCCTGGAAGCTTTCCTGCCATGATTTCAGCAGTGGTTTGCCATTGTCTCCTTCCTAGGGCTAAGAGAGAAGGACTGGCCCAAGCTTCCCCAACTGGCTTTGTGTTTAAGGCAGAACTAGAACTCCCGTTCCCCAATTTCTAACCACTACGCAAAAACTGTCTCTGACAGAACCATAATGTTCAACTAAATCATTCCTGGTAGGTTCTTCTTTTCATCTTCACCTTTAAGACAACTTTAATGTTCCCGTTTTCATTACTTATATAATTTAAGCTAGCAGAAACTACAAAACAAAGTGAAGTTATAGAGCAAAACACTATTTTCATTTTTTTAAAAGTCCCCCAGAGATTTGCTAAATCACAGCAGAAATGGAAATCAAAGTTCTAAGGCAGTGATTGACAGCTGCCATAAATCTGAATTCGCATCTTTGCTTTTCTGTATCCTCCATTTTAATCCCTGGTTGTTCAGGCTTCTGATTTTCCCTATCTGTATCCCTGCCCTTAAAGTAAGCTTTGTCTTAGGCTTTGGATAGCCTGTTTTTCCTTGCAGTTAATGAATATATTTTCTTACCATGCTTTTTAGTGAGGTGATGTGTGGAATATCAACATGGTCATATAGCATTCATCATCCTTAAAGATTCACAAATTTTAGCCATGTTTCCAAGCTTGACTATGCATGAAAATTAACTAGCATAGTTTAATCATGAATATTTATGGACAACAGTAATCTTGAATTTAACTATAAAATTTTACGATATGCTAGCTGCCTGACCAATAATTCATGCTGCTGCCAGCTCTATGATGCATTTTAATTGGTCTGGAATAATTGCAATGTATGGTTTGTTGGAGAATGGCTGGGTTTGTGGGTGGAGGAAATCACTGATCACATTTGGTGTTGACAGTATGTGTAGGTTAAATATGAAATATGGCAGTTACTCACAGGGGTCTACCCTAATCTTAAATATTCTCTAAATATTGTATATACTAATTCCATTTATATGCAGAAGCTCTAGACACAAATTTTCCTTAGAAAAACACATCTTTGGGTATAGTATTTTGGGCCACACCAGATTTTTTTCAAATAAATATGTTCAAGGAAAAAAGAACTGGTGGTAGGGGTTGGAGGGTAGGGTGAATGTTCTCTTAGTTATGTATTCATTTCTACTTACACAGTAATTGCCACAATTTTTCCATTGTTTTTTTTAACTACCTTATTTAATAATTCTAGACAATCCCACTGAGGCGGCAGTGATGTTGCAATGCTCACATTTGTTATAATACTTACCTAATATTCTGAGCCATGGTGACACAGTGGTTAGAATGCAATATTGCAGGCTATTTCTGCTGTCTGCCATCTGCCTGCAATTTGGCAATTCGAATTTCACCAGGCTCAAGGTTGAGACTCAGCCTTCCATCCTTCTGAGTTCAGTAAAACAAGGACCCAGATTGTTGGGGGGGCAATATTTATTAAATAAATAAATAAATAAAAATAAGCAAACCTCTACAATTTACTTCTTCAACAGTTGTTCACTTGATATTAATCTGGACTTTTGTTTAAATATGGAAATGTATACATATATTCCTTGTGAATGCAAAGAGATTTAACCAATGAGTTCCTCCCGTATATTGTAGGAATTTTTTATGAGGACACAACTTCCAACGAATGTTTAACATCCATAGATAGCAGTAGTGAGTTCCAAGGATGGTGAAATAAGTCTTAATAATGGGGCTGGGTATACTTTTATTGCTACAGTTCATTAAGACAGCCTGGTCCTGAGGTTGCCTTTTTGGGCTTCAAGATAAGCCTGACAAAAAGATGTAGCTGCTTCAAAGAGTCACATCACATTAATGTAACACTTAAAGCAACTATATCATTCTTCCCCCTTAACTATGTAATATATTTCAAACATAGAAATCAAGCAATATGTAATGCAGGAAATGAGTATCACCGCATATAGGTGCTTATGTATGTATATTAAACGATTAAGCTTTTTATTATATACTGGTTTACTGGTTTATTTATTTCTTCCATGTCACTGTTTCCAGCCTTGGTTCTCTCAGGCTCAGAATAGTTGGATATCACTTCTTAATGACTAGTTCTTCATTTCATTCTTTTAGGAGTGTCCCTAACCATGGGTTTTTTAGTATAGCAAGCTATGTAATTTACAAGCCATTTTTTTAATTTAAAGCCTGATCTTTCCCTCCATCAAAAGGGGCTCCAATTTTCTATGCATCTTTTCTTGATGCATGCATGTGTGATTTCCAATTTCTCCTGAGCAGGAAGATTTTTTTTTTAAAAAAGGAACAAATAAGAAATACCACAGTTCTGTATTCTTCCAAGGGAAATGAGCTGCAGACTAAGCATTTTGCTATTCCCGTCCATAAATTCATGTGTTGTCAAAGTAAAAAGAAAAAAAAGTATCAAAATGGGTCTGTAAAGCAAAACAGTGCTTTGGATTTCTCATGGCAACCGGCTGAAAATTCAAAGTATTCATCGCTCAGAAGGTTTTTGCAGCTCCAGTACATTTTTGCAGTCCTCTGTTGAGCACTGAATTATGCACTGGCCCCGGAATTATCAACATCAATCTAGTTTTCAAGAAATCTCCAGCATCTCTGGATACAAATAAACTTTACCAAATGTCAATGAATAAGACTGATCATGGATAAAACTCAAAAAGATACCCTAGCTGAAGCTACTTAAATTCCTTGTGGGAAATGCTTCCATGCAAGATGCCATTTAACCATGACAAACCTTTGGGAAAATGAGCTTTAATACAAATGGATCCAGTGACATTATTTTTTTGTCTAGCTAGAAATATAAATCTGAAAACAAATATATTACCAAGAGTTCCAAGTTTGTGTCTGAATGTTATGCTGCCTTATAACTTCAAAATTTGGATATGGCTTTTCTCAAGTTTGTACAGCTATGAAAATTTCATGGGTTAGAATCTAGCCTTGCATGTAAATTAACAGAGCAATTAGTTTTAATTTTTTCCATATATTAATTAATGCCTCTATGAAATAATACCGGGTCATTTGTAGAGCTGGTTCATTCAGGACGTGAGTGAGAAATGTGTTTCCGTATTAACCATGGTCTATGTAACATTCTGCTTGTTTCTCATTTAAGTCAAAATGAAATTCATTTCTCCCATCAGTGAATGACTACACGGACAACTTGAATATAAGAAATTATTTAGAAATATGTAGCAAAGTCTTGGCTAAAATATGTACTGTACCCGAAGAACGAATGGAATCATATGCATAATAACCAAGAGTCTCCGTCCCATGTCATTTTCTAGTATTTGAATGTCTACAGCATGTTGATAATTTCTTGTTTGAAACCCCCGTCTTTTGAAACTGCATAATTCAACCTTTGATATCAGAGCAAAAATATTCTGAGGCAGATCTATCAAATAACTTTTGACTTGAATGTAACTACCATTTGCCATTAGATGAAATGGAAAAGAGAGGTAGGGAGCGGAACAGCTCAAGTCAACTCTTGGAAAGATTTGGCAGTTTGTCAATTCTGTCTCTGTGGTGCATAAAGCTTAATGAGAGTTCTTAAAGATTCTGCAGAGGTGGCATTTGATTCCACATAAAGTGACTTCTGTTTATTCAGTGGTTAGTGATAGCTTGTAGAGATCTGTCTTTTGATCAAGCAAATTTATTTTGCACTTATTAGTTGAGCCCTTTGTTTGTTAGAGTTTGCTACTTTGAGTTCAATCAAATTAAATACACAGGAAGATACATTTTCCCATTAAAATCATTGGAAATGTCATTTTGTAAAATCTGTTGGTAATAATCCAGAAGTTACTGTTCAGTTATTTAATGGTGGAGTTTAAGTTACAGACAGAAAATCTTAAACCTGTCCCCTACTTTAATTTTACTTATATATACTTTATAAAATTTTAAAATACCAACAGATCTCGGAAGTTATAACAATCTCACTAGATAGCTTAGAGATTGAGTTCAGCACCATGGGTTCCAAATAGGTGCTTCTAGAAAAAGTACACAATACATAGGAGTAGCGAATGATAAATTATATACCAAAAATAGATGAGAGATAGATGAGAGATAGAGATAGATAGAGATAGACAAATAGGTGGATAAATGATAGTGAGATAGATAGATAGATAGATAGATATAGATATATATTGATATAGTGTGTGCGTGTGTGTGTGAGAGAGAGAGACTAAATGAAACAAATGCTTCCACCTCAATAGTTTTAATTTAAATAAAAATATTTTAGCAAATGAAACAGAAGAATAATCCTTGAAATGAGCTCTTTGATTCTGTTTTCTTTTCCATATAATCACCACCATTTGTTATACACTTCTACCAATAATAACAGAACTCCACACTATGTCTTTTCAACCAAGACCTGATAATCTTTTTCAGCATTTTATCTGAGCCAAACAGTTGCCCCCAAAATTGTTGCTGTTCAGTTGCTAAATTGTCTCTTGACTCTTTGCAGCCCCATAAACCATAGCGTACCAGGCTCCTCTGTCCTCTCCTTTTTCCCCAAGTTAGCCCAAATTCATATTTCATCCTCTGCTGTCCCCTTCTCCTTTGGCCTTCAATCTTTCCCAGCACCTGGGCCTTTTCCTATGAGTCCTTTCGTTCTCATTAGGTGGCCAAAGTACTTGAGCTTTAGTTTCAGTATCTGTCCTTCCAAAGGACAATCAGGGTTGATTTCCTTTAAGATGGCCACTAATATATTCCTTACTTTTTGGAAGAAAGTGTATGGATCGGGGTGGGTTACTGGGGGGTTTGGGAGAGGTCCTAGCTAAGATTCTGTGCAGTTCAGAGAACTCACAAATCCCAGTCCTAGCTGACCCTACCCACTCCACCCTACCCCTCCCAGGAGTCCCCACATGGCCCATTTGGGATTCAGGTAAGTGCAGGGCATGCACAGAGGCTCGGGGAGGGCAAAAAAGTTTGGGAAGGCTGGAAACGGGCCCATTTTCAGCTTCCAGAGAGCCTCCAGAGCTCAGGGAGGCCATTTTCACTCTCCCAAAGGTTCAAGGAAAGCCTTTGGAGCCCAGGGAGGGCAAAAATGTCCCTCCTGCTGTGGTTCAGCCTAGGCTACGCCCACCATGGCCACGCCCACCCATCAACCGGGCAGAGAACCCTTTGCTAAAATTTTTGAAGCAGTATGGATCCGCCCTAGTATGGATCCGCCCACTTGGGTGTTTTATGGCATGTGAATCCTAACATTGTCATGTGGTGGCAAACTTTGCTTCTTCTGCTTCCAAACTGCTTAATCATTGTTTCAAAGTATTGCAATATATCGCTCTGTGTTAACAGTGGTGAAATTGTGAATTTTGTTGTATGTATACTGTGTATATACAAACAATGACCATAAATAATTCAATTCAATTCAATTCAATTCAAAGACAGTGGTGCCAATGGCAAGAAATCTATGTGAATAACATCATCTATATCCTTAGAAATTGTAGTTTTCCTGCCAGAGCCTGGAAATTGATTGGTTGAAGGTGAAACTTTGTGATGGTGTTTACAAAGACCGACACTTTGTTTCTGGGTTCCAATGATAACTTCTTCAGCAGTCTAAAATTCAATTACAGTATATTGATTTCTAAGACAGTCATGCAACTGTATCATACTTTTTTTAACCTATAGTATTTTGTATAAACAAATCCCATATTTCTTTATATTTTTCCATCAAAGTCTTTATCTGTAGATAATCTGCTCATGGGAAACAAGTGTAATCATGTCTTCAGTCCATTGAGTAAATGGAGCTATACATTTATTCTTTCAATGTTGCAAAGATTTTTTAACTATAATGGCACAGCAAATTCATTATGTTGTCCAGTTGTCAAATTTCAGGTATTACGTATATAATTCAAGAGAATATTATTCTCTGAAAATTTTAGCTTTTGTCACAGAATCACAGGACATTTGTCACACAATCACAAGACATTTTAAAAGCATGTTTTAAAAGCATTGTCTTTATGACATTTCCAGCAAAATATTGTCATAGACAATCATTTCCTATGCAAATGTAATGGAATCCATTAAATTCTAAATATTATTTTGTGTTATACAATTGATAGATTAAGATCCATTGACACCATAGAAGTCAAGAAGTTATAGAAGTTAAGAGACTCTCCTATTATCTAAGCAATATAGGAACTTCTAATTCTTTATTTGAGCTGTAGTAGTACAGTGGTTAGAATGCAGTATTGTAGGCTGACTCTGCCCACAGCCAACAGTTTGATTCTGACTGACTCAAGATTGACTCAGCCTTCTATCCTTTCGATAAATCAAATTGATTTATTGGTAACAAACTTCTGTAGAAACAGAATAATAGTAATAGTCATATAAATAAATTAAAAATAAACACATATATTTGAATAATGTTTGTATTAGATATATAGAATTGCAACTGTTAATTATGCTAACAATGTATTATATTCTGTATTTTTTCCTGTTGTCTTTTTTTCACTTATTTTTAAGCACTTGTTATGTATTTTTTCCTTTCTGGATAATGTAGGTATTTTTATCTTTTTTTTCCTTTTTTCTTTTTTTGTTACTATTTTAAAAATAATAAAATTTATTTTTAAAAAATCCAATGACAGTGTGTTTCTTAAGATGCACTGATGAGTACTGCAAGCTACCATTTCATGAATAATACCTATCCAACCTCCTTTCACAGCCAATTCCTGCAAACTGAACTGAAAGAAAATCAGTGTTTCAGTACTGCCATGTCTTGGTGTCTAGCACACTGAAAGCATTACTTTTCATTCAAGTTTTAAAGGTTTTGAAGGAACTTCTGACTTGGCTGTGTGTCTGTGTGTAGTTAGGGTGAGGTTAGGAAAATATATAAAAATAGTTCATGGTTTAAACAGTATCTTATGCTTGTTTTGATTTGTATCTTGACTTGTAAAGCTTGGTATATTGACTCTCCATGTTTCAAGTTCTTTCTTTAAAAACATTTTTTTAATTAAATGAATATAAAAGATAAGTTTTGACATATTTTGATGCCACATTATCCTACTCTGATTTATGATAGTGTAGGACAGTGGTGGCTAACCCTTTTGGGCTCCTGTGCTGAAAATTGTGCGTGCACTTGCGTGCATACGCTCACATGCCAGCATCCAGAAGGCAATGCGTGCTACCCTCCCCCACGCCCCCTGCACATGCACGTGCAATCCCCCCTGCCACCCCCTTATCTCTCCCAGAGGCTCGAGGGAAGCCTCTGCAGCCTTTGGAGGCCGAAAAATGGGCCCATTTAATCACTTCTGTATTTCTGGAAATACAAAATGACAAAACGGGCTTGTTTTTTGGCCTGCAAAGGCTCCAGAGGCTTCCCTGATCCTCTGGGAGGCTGAAAAAGGCCTCAAACGGGCCAAAAATCAGCTGGGAGGTACGCACATACGCAGCACAGGTACATTTGGCTGGGGCTCGTGTGCTTGCACAAATGGCTCTGCATGCCACTTGTGGCACATGTGCCATAGGTTCGCCATCACCTGTGTAGGAGAGGATGAAGGCAAGTCTGAGGGAGGGGTCAAACACATAATTAGTCTCAAGTCTCTTCGTGCCCACAAGAGATCCAAGCCCAACCAACTTTGCATTCCATGAACTATTATCTACTGCTGATTTGCTTTGGTAGTTAGTAGTTCAGATTCTTGTAGAGAGCTTAAGCTTCCAATAAACTTTTATGTTTATTTGAAATGCCTGGATTCCCTGTTTTCCCACACTTGATAGATGGATTAATATTGATGGCTCCATTTATTTAATTGGTAAATTTATATGCTACCCACCTCACCATTTTAAGATACTTGGGTATCTTAATATAATATAAAAACATCGATATAATAGCATTAGGAACATTAGGAACAAATGTTTATTTATTTATAAAATAAATGAAAAGTTAAAACCAGGAGCATGGATGGTACAGCGGATAGATATTCGTCTCTCTGCCAACCACCTTCAATATAGCACACTCCCATCAGGGTCCCAAACAAACCAGCATAGCAACATTTTAAGGCTCTTGTAGAAGACCAGAAGGGTGAAGGAGGATCTCGAGGATATTCCAGAGGTTGGGCCATAACAGAGATGGCTCTTTTTGATCCTGGTAGCTGAAATTCCTTGGCTAAGAATCCACAAGCATCCTCTTCTACTGGCACATGTGGGGCAGGCCAAGCTCATTGGAGATTGCACGTTATATATGGAAGCCCACTTCTTAACCCTCGCCATTTGGACTTAGGTCATGCATAAAGAGCCTTGGTGGTGCAGTGGTTAGAGTGCTGTACTGCAGGCCACTTCTGTCCAAATCCCATCAGGTCATGCATAAAGAGCCTTGGTGATGCAGTGGTTAGAGTGCTGTACTGCAGGCCACTTCTGTCCAAATCCCATCAGGCTCAAGGCTGATTCAGCCATCCATCCTTCCATGGTGGGTAAAATGAGGACCCAAATTGTTGGGGCAATATGGGGGGGCAAACCACTTAGAGAGGGCTATAAACCACTATAAAGTGGTATATAAGTCTAAGTGCTATTGCTATTGCTAAACTGCATAAGTAGACATTTATATACAAAGGTAAAGGCAAAGGTTCCCCTCACCCATATGTGCTAGTCATTTCCGGCTCTAGGGGGTGATACTCATCTTTGTTACAAAGCCGAAGAGCCAGCACTGTCCAAAGAAGTCTCCATGGTCATGTGGCCAGCATGACTAAATGCCGAAGCTGCACAGAACGCTGTTACCTTCCCACCAAAATGGTCCCTATTTTTCTACTTGCCTTTTGACATGCTTTCGAACAGCTAGGTTGGCAGAAGCTGGGAGAAGTAATGGGAGCGCACACCGTTTTGCGGTGCTAGGGATTCGAACTGCCGAACTGCCGACCTTTCTGATTGACAAGCTCAGTGTCTTATCCACTGAACCACCACGTCCCTTATACATGGATACATTCTCCAATAGTTGAGAGTAACTTGCAATTGTGTTTCTTTTCAGTCAGTGTTGGACATAACCTGATCACCCGAAGGAACTCCTTCAGAAGTTAAAATAAAAATAGAAAAAATAAAATTTTACAAAGTTAAAATTCTGAAAGTAACAGAAGAGGGAAATAGATAGCTATAGGAGAAACAAATGTACTGACTAAAACAGATTTATTCTACCTATATTTTGGAGGGCAGCTGTCAATTCTAAAAAGTTCAAGCATTTCAACTGGAGTAGAGACCTAGTCTACTGCTGAATTAAGTTGTGCTCTTCTTTTTCTGGTGCTACTTCAAAATCCTCCCAAAATATTTCAAGAATGAAAGGATATGACAAAAGATTATTATTGCAAAGGCAAAACTGTACAGACTAGGAGAAACACAAAATGCAAAACTAGTTTTTTTATGCTGGGATTTTTCAGAACCAAAACACAAAGGCAAGGTTGGAAAAAATGAAAAATTAAATGAAACTGGCACAATAGTGGATTTGTCTATCCACATCACTATTCCTGAAATATAAACAATATTTGCACTGCTAAAGAAGTGGCTATTTTATAATTCTTAGAATAACAAAAAAGCACCATTTTGCATACGTAGCATTTTTTCTTTTTCTTTTTTACTTTTTTTTAGATAGCATTGCAGTTTTTGATTTTCCACATGCAAGGTAGGTGAGTAGACAGTGCTTCCCATCTAGAAATATATTTAAGGTGTTCATTAAAACCTTTTTCTCTTAAGGGGTCCGTTAGACTGAATCATATTGCAAACACTGTAAATGAAATCTAAACATGCTAATTCCAGCAATTTAACAAGCTCTGACATGCTTCCTTCTCTTTGCAATAAGCAATTTTCTGGAAGCTAGACAGCCAGGTATAATAGGTATTTTAGCTATGCATTCCATTTTGCTGTTCAATTAGAATACAATTGCCTCCCACAGCCAAAAGACTATACCCCTACTAGTCCAGAGTAAAGTAACTCTATTTTGCCAACAGATCAAGCCAACATTATTCTATGGAAATGACTGTAAACATGTCATTAATGTTTTGGCTTTTGGGTTTATTCTGTTTTATCGTGCTTAATCAAAGTTTCAGTTTGAGAGTTTGGAAAATGTGGTCCAGACTTGTCCAGTTTTGCACTCTGATTGCCATTAAAAGCCTTCTTATTGAGTTACTAGGGCTATTTCTCATAATCAGATATTTTTGTGAGAAAACTGCAATGGCACCTTGGGGTAAGGCGAGGGGTGTGTGGAATAAAAATTTGTTGTGGCTCACATTTTACAAGGGAATTGATTACTTTTATCTGATCCTTTGAATTTCCTTCAACCTGAACAAATATTCCGGGAATTTGGAGCAACTAGGAGCAGAAGGAAAGCAGATAGGGTGAAGCTGTGTTTTTCAACCTTGGCAAATTTAAGATGTGTGGATTTCAACTCCCTGAATTCTCCGGCCAGAATGTTAATACTACAGACTGGGGGTATGTTGGAAGAATAACGGTTTTAAAGAAGAAATTATCCACTTGATGAAGCTTTTACAGTGGGATTGGTAAGCAGCTTGTGCCCACTTGTCTCCCTGTTTCAGCTGGTTTGAAGAAGAACTTTTAATTTAAACAAACAAGATGCTATCCTGTTACCAATCCACAGTCTCTGGTGTTCTCTTTCATTTCCATCTGGGTGGTGGAAGATTATTTCTGATCCACCATCTCCTCTGCCTAAAAAAAAGAGAGAGATTTTGAGACAGTTTCACTGCAAACACAAAAATAAAAGTAAATCAAACCTTGGTTGCCTTTGAGACATAATTGTTGGTGTAAGGGCTTCATCAGTTATTCTGCTATCATTCTATGGTTTGAAAACACCTGTGCCTTGGAAGGCTTTTTCTGCCTGTTTTCTGTCCAACCTCTTGAGAAAAGGCTGCACTTTTTTACAGGTGCTTCTTTTTAAAAAATAATAATAATAAAGGCTGCACTGGCTTTGAAAAAGAAACTTAATCTCCATTGTGGGGAAGGGTGAAGAAGGCTAGGAATTGTATTTTAACAATATCATATAGGCTGCAGATTCCCAGTCTAGGCTCCAGCAAGTTCAAGGTCTCCATGGTTTTTCTTGACTCATTAAAGTAATTTTTAGGATGTCAAAATACAGAAAGCAAAGCAGAGGTGATATTCAGCAGGTTCTGACCAGTTCTGGAGAACCGGCAGCAGAAATTTTGAGTAGTTCGGAGAACCAGTAAATACCATCTCTGATTGGTCCCACCCCCATCTATTCTCTGCCTCCTGAGTCCCAGCTGATCAGAGGGGTCTTCTTTTGTTGCCCTGCAAAGGAGAACAGAGCTGGAAAGCAGGTTAGTGGGGTGGGGAGGGAATGGGGATTTTGCAGTAACTTTCTCCTGAAGTGGAGTGGGAATGGAGATTTTACAGTATCTTTTCCCTGCCACACCCACCAAGGCATGCTATGCCCACCAAGCCATGCCCACAGAACCGGTAGTAAAATTTTTTGAATCCCACCACTGAAACAAAGGGGTCAGTTTGGTACTCTGAAAAGAAATACAAGGGATAGCAGATCCTGTCTGCATTTAAAGAGCTCAGATGAAAAAGTGTCTCATTAGCAACGGCAAGCCATTTCATTAAGTGTTGAGCAGAATCACTCTAGGTGATTCTGAGCACCGTTTGCATGATTGAAAGATGGCGAAAATAGAACGGCTATTTAGTTTACCTGGCTCTAATTGAAAATGTAATAAACCAGAGTTTATTGGAAATAAAGGCTGGTAGGTGTGGCCTATTAGGTGGGGGGGGTTCTCCCATTGACACCTTGTTGAAAGCTATGATGTATTATTCAGGCTAACGCTCTTGAAAGAATCACGGTGGAAAAATCCTTGGATATTTCATGCTGGAAATTTTCCATTTTTCTCTCCGTAGATTTATCAGTCCCCAGCAATTAAAGAGCTGGATATAATGGACAACATAATTTAATTGAGATGATAAATTACATCTTGTTGTAACCCAATGGGACAATGATGTATTGTTCAGGGCAGGGAAGGGGAATTGGGGAGAATCTTCCATTTAATTGCATATAACTGCAGCAATGTGTTCATAAGTATTCAAAACAGCCCGTATTCCCATTTAAACATATTTTGTGAAAGAATATTTCTTGCATTCGGGAAGATGACAAGTTGTCAGCGAAGAGCAGTCCGCGTCAGTGCTCAGATTGAAGGGATGGCGGGGAGACGGCCTTTCTTTTTTGGATGGCCCCCTTAGCAATTGTTTCATTGAACTATTATTTATTGTTCTTATTTTCTCTAAAGAGTTTAAAGTTGCCGGCATCCATTCTTGAATCTGTCAGATCCCACCGTTAATTTGCATAAACATGCTCATCTCTCAGTCACTCTGGTGTTTGATGTGGCTTTTTTTGTTTTTTGTTTATTTTTACATGCAATCAAACTTCATACACTTAAAAACAATTTTGCTCACATGCTGGTTTCATTTTTAAAGTATCCAGAGAGAGAGAAAGAGAGAGAGAGAGAGAGAGAGAGAGTCCAGAAGCACAATAGTAAGTTATACAAAGATATTCAGAGATGGGTCCCTTACATAAAACTGGGGACATCTGAGCCACTCATCTGAATGTATAACAATTGTTTGCACATAGTTTTTACAGGGACTTTCTAAAGCTATTCAAGTCTGCAGGCATCTTACATGGCATCCTACAGTTTCTTCCAACAGGGCCGTGGATTAAGCAGACTTGGTTTCATTTGGTTCTTCCAAGTAATATTTTCTGCCCTCTCAATTATAGGATTGTTAAAGGTTTGGTTGGAGAGGAACAAAACACCAGCACCTTGTAAATGGGAACTTTCTTCCTTTTAAACAGCTTCTTCCAAATCCACATTATTTTCTTTGTGTGCAGTCCATTTACCCATATGTGAAACTCCATAAAGATTGCACAAGTAGTATTAGAATCAGCATAAAAGGAGCAGACACAACAGGGCCTCTGAGAAGAGTCCTGGTCTTCTATCTCCATTGGTCCTCAAGACCTTTAGTGCAGATTATCAGGTCACCTAGTGGTTGAATACACCCTACACTCATTTTAGTCCTAAAGTGAGTGCCCTCTGGACTCTAAATTCAATTCACCTTTCAAATTGAATGAGAATCAAATATATTTTAAGGTAACTCAGCATACAGCAGCAGGAGAGCAAGAGATAGCATTTCCCAATTAAGTCAAAATAACACTTCTATCCAGTCCAATCCCCTGTTCAGCAATGAAACCCTACACCATTTCAGACAAATGGTTGTCCAATCTCTTTTTTAAAAGCCGCCAATGTTTCAGCACCCAGAACTTCTGGTGGCAACTACTTCAACTGATTAATTGTTCTCACCCTTAGGAAGTTTCACCTTAGTTCTAGGAAGTCTTGATTAGTTTCCATCAGTGGTGGGATTCAAATTTTTTTACTACTGGTTCTGTGGGCGTGGCTTGATGGGCGTGGCAGGGGAAGGATACCATAAAATCTCCAGTCAGAGGTGGTATTTGCCGGTTCTAACTACTCAAAATTTCCACTACCGGTTCTCCAAAACTGGTCAGAACATGCTGAATACCACCTTTGGTTTCCATCCATTGCTTCTTGTGTGGTGCTTTGGAGAATAGACTGACCCTCTCTTCTTTCTGGAAGCCCCTCAAATATTGGAATACTATTATTATGTCTTTCAACAGCATGTATCCCTCTTCAATTACATCATTCACACTGGAATCTATGGACACTCAGAGAGAAGCAACATGATGAATTGAGGTGAAGAAGAGAAGCTGAGGTAGGAGAATCCTACATCCTTGACGATAAGGCAAAGCTTCTTCCATGGGCTTCCAAGATCTAGGTTGATACCTTAATTCAGTGACGGGCTGCTGCCTGGTCACATGGCTTCAGGTGAACCTTTAGCTGTGATCGCTGGCTGGGCCTGCCCACCCACCCTTGTGCTACCCTTTCCATATATAACTAACTTTCTTGCTTGTTTCCCCCTCCCATGCTGCCCAGCTGAGTTCTGCGCCACCCCTGCTGTACTCACCAGAGCTGCTGAGTTGACTAGCTGCATGTTTAAAGCTCTGTTTTGGTCCCAAAGGGGTGCATGCATGCGAAGCGAGCGCGCAAGCACGCACGTGCTCACAACCAGTGAACCGGTTGTGAACGTAAGTGCAGCCCACCTCTGCCTTAATTAGTTTCCGTCCTTAGGGGTTCTAGAGAACAAGTCAATCAGAAGTCCTCTGATTAAAAGGTGAGGAGATGGATCCAACCCACAAATGCATTCACCTATTGTCCCTTTTTTTGACCATGAGTCTCAAAAGCCAAGCTGCTTGGACGACTCAGTGCTTTTCTCTCTTCCCCTTCTCTCCATGCTAGCGGAGGCCTTGCGAAGAGGCTGACAATCTCCGTTGGCTGTCCCTCTTCTCTGTACCATCTTTCTAAATCAGGAGCCTGAACAACTGGCTCAAGCTTGTTTTATTTTCAGTTTAGTTTCCCTTCCTGGTGCTTGTTGTTCTGAGATGTTGGATTACAGCTCCCATAATACACATGTTGGCTGGTGGACGGGAGCTATAACCCTTGACACCTGGAGAATATCATGTTGAGCTTGTTGTGTGCGTTTTTTTTTAATACCGGCTGGTTGGCTGTGACAATGTGCAATGTGCTGTAACAGAGTAACATGTCACAGCTACATCCTGTTCCATCTCTGCATTTCTCTATATCGCTTATTTATAACTTGGCAGCTGCATGACCGACTTTCTTTCTTTCTTTCTTTCTTTTTTGCTTCCATAAACCAAGCTGCAAAGCTCGGGGTACTTATTTAGAGATTACATTTCTCCAAAGGATTGTTTTCAGTGCCTGTGTATGTTGTGTTCTGCGGTTTATTTGATCAAAATAAAAGTCAGTAAAGCAGTTTACTTTGGGGAATTGTTGCTTCTCTCCTCCCATCCTGTGGTTTAGAGATTATATTAAGCAATGATATGTTTTCTTACAGGAAGACACTGGGGAAAAAATGTCTTCTCGGTTGATATACAATCACTGGACAATATCTCTGAATGTAGCGGGAGCGTGCCATTTGTTGTGAAGTTGTGGGTTTTTAATAGGGATTTAATGAAAAGACAATTCACATGTGCTTACAGTAGGCATGTACAGAATTGTATGAATGAATGGTGTCTTCCGAAGTGCAAGAAATCTGATGTAAACCTTGGCACTCTCATATGAAAGGCAGGTAATCCATGACATGCTGATACCTCTGGTCTTTTTATGCCAGCTGTGCTATTTGGTCATCAAAAGTGAAACATCACCCCAGTGATTCACAAATCGTGCTAAGCCAGAAAGTCTGCTGTCTTTGGTTTGGGTTAGTGCATGGATGGTGTACTAAATAGAGGTACCTACCATGTTCCCCAAAAGTATGACCTACTCAGAAAGTAAGTCCTAGCTTGATTTGTACACATGTGCCCAATATAAGCCCTACCCCCAAAATAAGCCCTGATTAAGACCTGGCCCACTCCGGGGTGCACCGGTAAAAATTAAGCTAGGGTGGGGATGGGGTGTGTATGGAGCTGCCCTACTACTTATCTTTGGATAGTTGCAGCCAGGCCTCGCGCACCTCGGCCCATTTCTTCTGCATTTGGTAAGGCCTCTGTAGGTGATAACAGAGCTCTGGATCAATCTGGAGTTATGTTATCAGTTACAGAGGCCTTTCCTAAAGGCCTTTCCCTGAAGGCCCCTGTAGGTGATAACAGAGCTCTGGATCAATCTGGAGTTATGTTATCAGTTACAGAGGCCTTTCCTAAAGGCCTTTCCCTGAAGGCCCCTGTAGGTGATAACAGAGCTCTGGATCAATCTGGAGTTATGTTATCAGTTACAGAGGCCTTTCCTAAAGGCCTTTCCCTGAAGGCCTCTGTGGGTGATAACAGCTCCGGATTGATCCAGAGCTCTGTTATCAGCTACAGAGATCTTCAGAAAAGCCTTGCCAAATGCAGAAGAAATGGGCTGAGGTGCGTGAGGCCTGGCTGCAACTATCTGAAGCTGAAGAAGTTCCTGAAGGCCTCTGACAGTGAAAAAAAGGACAGGGGCAACACGCACAAGTGAGATGAGTCAGTGGATGACCATCCCCACCCCACCCTGAAAATAAAACCTAGTGTCTTTTTTGGTGGCAAAATATATATATATATATAAGAAAGGGTCTTGTTTTGGGGGAAACACAATAATCATTGTGATTTGCAAGCCATGGATTACAGTTAAACATTCTTCATTGTGGTCTCTGGGATTCACAGTCTGTCCCTGAGCAGTCTGTCTGTCCATAATTTCTAGAGCTAGATTTTGGCAACAATCCCAATTCTGTAAAAGGTTTCCATTTGGCTCCCCTCTTGATCATCACAACAATATCTCTACAAGATCTGCTTTACACTTCTAGGTTTTTCACTTTCTAGTTGTCTTATCTTTATATTATTTTTGTTTCTGTGTGTCGTTGGCTTATTGTAGCCTTAGCCCTTTGCCATGAGGGCAGGTTTTTTTCTCTTTTTCTTTTCATTGCAAGGCTGATGGTTTTACAGGACACAAACAAAAACTATGTAATGTTCAACAGAAAGCTTTCTTCTGCACATGATGTATGTGTGTGTGCTTGTGTGGTCTGATTAAAAAACAAGAGAAAGAGCACAAGATAGACTCTGGTCTACATTGTTGGCCTTCCTAAAAGGTTTATTGAGAAAGTTTATGCATCCTTCCAGCTGAAGCCTTATTATAAAGAGGTGCCACAGGGATTGTTGCCACTTCTTCCCTAAGGGAAAACATAACTCATATGTAAAGAATCATAGACATGGAGAAATTCTTTTTTTTCTTTTCCTCCTTCTCCCTTTCTTCCCCAAATAAAGTTACTTGTTCATCAAAGATGGCTTCTTCTTTGTCCGAATCATCTTGTTGCACAGTCAGTTTCTCATAGGTGCAAATCGCCATTTCTAAGAATTGAAAAAGAGAGCCAAGAGAGTCCTTCCCTTCTTGTTCCTCTTCTTTGTATTTTTTGAATTCAATTTTCAATTCATCCACAAGTGATGCCATTGTAGAGAGAATTTTTTTTTCAAAACAACCACCCAAGTGTTGTTAGTCGTTCAAAGATAATTTCCAAAAGTCCCAAAGTCACCAAACAATCCAAATAAGCTGTTTCTTTTAGCACTTTCTTCTTTCTTCACTTTCTCTTTCTGGGGTTACTGTTTAGTTGCAATATTCCAGTTAAAATGTATCTTTTAGAAGTCTTGTTAGTATTTAATGATTCTTTAAAATTCTAGGCAATCTCCTCCTTGCTTCCAAATCCTGCTCCAGTTCTTTTCCTCTCCCTTCCCACTTACAACAAAAGAGATTTTTTTTTTTTCTGTTCGCTGTCAACGTTAGGAAGGAGAGTGAAAAAAATAGAACTTTCCCTTTTAACTTCCATTCGCCGCTTGTAAATCTCTGGGAACGATGTATCTTTTGCAAGTTTTAAGTTCCAGGGTACCTTCGTTGTTGCTTTGTCCTGGTCAGCAAAAAAACTTTCACTTCTTCTTAACTCCTCCTGCACTTTCTTTTCCGGCTGAGCGCTTCTTTGTGGTGGCCATTTCTGACTGCCGCTCTACCGCCTTCGGAAAAGGGAGTTTAGCTGGCTAGGGAAGAGAGGTGTGATATCTCTCGACCCTGCCAGATCCCCCCTGTCTTCACCACCTTCTATGGAGGTGGCTAGCCCTGAAGCCGGGTGGCTCAGGGCACTCCAGCGGTAAGCGCAGGCAGAAACTGTGCACAATCGTAGATTCCTGCCTGCCCCGAAGTGCTGCAAACCGGAAGTGAGACATGGAGAAATTCTTGTGTCCATCTGTGTCTGTGGTTCAGATAAATTTAGTTAAGCAGTTTTAGTTTCACCTCAACTAGACTTCTTGAGATTATTTAGTCCTACTTTCTGGACCAGTGACATTACACAAGGAAATACCTAATCCCTAATTCTTCAGAATGAGCAAAAAGGAAGAACAGATAATGGAAAAAATCCCGTATCCCTGTGTCCCTTCTTTCCCCTTCTCTAAGATTAGAGATACAAGGGAGGGGAGAGGTTAAAAACTAAACATGCCAGAACGATCATCTGATGGTTAGATGAGTTCTGATTTCAAAAGCTTCATGTTCCTTGTGCCAACTCTACCAATTGTGCAGTATTGATGGATTTAGTCTGGTTCTTGATTTAGTCATTTCTGTGCCTGACATGCCTGAAATTGTTTACTTTTATACTGATTCCCTTTATCAATAGTTAGGAAATAATCAAGATGTACAACCACAGATGGACTTGTGCGGATGCCAAAAAATATTGGACTAAAATCCACACATGGTTGGAAAAAATGACAATAAAGCATATAGACTTGAAACTAGAGATATTTTTATTGGGAATTTTACCTGAAATATATAGTAAAGAATTGAAATACCTGATTGTAAATGTATTAACAGCGGCTACGATTGTGTTTGCCAAAAACTGGAAAAATGAGAAAGTACCATCACAGGAGGAAATTATTAAGAAAATATTGGAATGTGCTCAAATGAGTAGATTGACATTTGAAATCAGAGAACAAAATGATAAACAATTTTATAAAATTTGGGATCTATTCTATCAATGGTTAGACAATAAAACGTGATGAAATATGTAGATTTTTAGAACATAATGAATATATAAAAATGTATTTTTTTATTATATCTACAAAATGATTGTAGGATAGATCTGAGATGATAATATGAACTGTCACAAAACAAATTAAATAAAATATGGGCTATCTTGTAAAACATGAATAAATAATAGTATAGTCAAATGATTGATTAATAATGATATTAATGTATTTAGGAATATTTGATTGACAATATGAGAATACATACAATGTAATTGTAATTGAAGACTATGAAGTGGAAGCACAAAACAATCTGTAAACCAACCGACACACTGTATGTATATATATGGAAGATGGCTTGATGTTTTTATGTTTTGTTTGTCTATGTTTGTCTTAAAAAGCAATAAAACATTGTTTTAAAAAAATATGTACAACCATAGAAAAGGATGCAACTGAACAGTACATCGATATAAAGGCACAATTATATGCAGCAACATAAAAAAGGTCATTCTGCAAATTAGATCACCATTCATAAAGAACAAATATAGCCCTTTTTTGGTCAAAAAAAAAAAAAATAGGGTGAAGAACTGTGGATTATCCAAAGTGTTCTCTTGTCAAACAGGCATGTTATCCATGAGTGCAGTGACCAACAGTTTCATGATACCTCATTGCGATATTTTATTTCACCTGTTGCTAAAAACAAAACAAACAATGGGCAATGTTTTGGAGAGACAGATCGGTAGTAATTTGGAACAAGTATCTTCATTCCCTGCAGTAAATGATGATAAAATGTTCCTTATTTCAGAAGACGGCATTACAGAACTGTGGGTCACTGAGAATTGTTCAAAAGAAGATCCATTGGTAGTTTTGTGGAAGTTTTGCTCTGAAGAGACAACATCCCTAATACATTTGTTCTCGCTCATTACTTTAATGAACCACTACAACTAATTATATGTCAAAGTTGCAGCTCTTAAGCAAAACTTCCTAACGGAAAAAAATGGACTCTATTATTATTATTGTTCTTGTTGTTAAATGGACTCTATTATTATTATTATTGTTCTTGTTGTTATTTATTTTATTTTATTTATTTTTATATTATATGATACTTTATATTAGTCAGTAGAAAGACTTGCCACCAGAAATTGTAAAGGAGGTTTTTAAGAAGAGGTTGGACAGCCATTTGTCTGAAATGGTATAGGGCAGTGGTGGCTAACCTTTTTGGGCTCCTGTGAGAAAAATTGTGCGCTTATTCGCATGCTCACACTCGCGTGCCAGCATCCAGAAGGCAATGCGCGCCCCGCTATGTCCCCTATGCATGCGCATACAATCCCCCCCCACCTACCCCCGCCACCATGCACTGCACCTAACAACTGATTTTCGGCCAGTTTGAGGCCCTTTTTGGCCTCCCAAAGGCTTGAGGAAGGCTTCTGCAGGCTTCTGCAAGCTTTGTAGGCTGAAAACTAGCCCCGTTTCATCACTTCCTGTTTTTCCGAAAATATCGGAAGTGATGAAATGGGGCTAGTTTTCGGCCTACAAAGCTTGCAGAATCCTCCCTCAAGCCTTTGGGAGGTCAAAAAAGGCCAAAAATAAGCTGTGAGGGGCACACGTGCGCAGTGAGGTAAATTTTCCTGCAGCTTGCATGTTGGCACAAATGGCTCTGCATGCCACCTGTGGCACGTCTGCCATAGGTTCGCCATCACGGGTAAAGGGTTTCTTGCTTGGGGTTGACCTAGATGGTCTTCAAGTTCCCTTCCAGCTCTCTATTATTTTGTTATATCATGTATTATTTTCTTTATAGCCGACTTGTATACAATCCAAGATGAATTTTGGAATCTGAAATGAATTTTAACATATCTATACATATCTTGTATTCAACTTGCGATCATTTAGTCGCAGGTATTTTAACTAACGTTAGCAAAGAAATCTTGAAAAGTATTGTGAAACTCTCTCCCCTTACCCACTGAGCCTGGCTTCTACCTGAAGCTTATCTTTGTCTTCATTAAATACCTTTATTAATACCTTTGGATAAATTGTCTTCTCCAGTTATTAATTTTAAGGATTGCTTTTAGATATTATTTTTTTCATTCTCAGGATTAGTAATAGTTTGTGTAAAAACAAGACATCCCCTCCTTTTCATGGTAAGCTGGTGTAATAGACATGCAGACACTACATTTATTCCTAAAATGGTTTTTGCTTTTCATCTGGGGAAGCTCTTAACTCTTATCTTTGCCCTCTACTATGGAAACAAGATTTCATACTCAAGACATTAAAACAGCTCTTAGTTTTGACCTTTGGTTTGAATGAGCCTTTATGTTTATGTTGCCAACTCCACACTTTTCCAGCATAGATCACTTCTGGCTATTAATAGTTGTTTTCAACTGGCTAAACGCTCTTATGTTAGAAGGCCCCCCACCACAGGCATGGTGACAACTGCTCCCTTATTGAGCTACCAGACTTTGCTGAAATGATACATAATTCATGCATTCTACTGTACCTTCATTATCTTTTACCTTGTTGATTTCCCTATGCCTCCAGGCTTGAAATTTTGGGCTTTGACAATCTGGAACAGCGCTGCCTGTGGTCCAATCTAAGCATAGTACACAAAATTGTCTGTTACAACGTCTTGCCTGTCTTTAGCTTCAACCACAATAATACACAGTAATACATCGATACAAACTCAAGGTAAACTGCTTCAAACTCAATTGCAGAAAATATGACTTCAGGCACAGAGTAGTCAATGCCTGGAATGCCCTACCTGACTCAGTTGTGACAGCCTCAAACTCTCACAACTTCAATCTCAAACTCTCTATTGTGGACCTCACTCTGTTCCTAAGAGGTCCATAAAGGGGGCGTGCATAAGCACACCAGCGTGCCTACTGTCCCTTTCTTACTCTCCCCATTTATCTGTATTTACTTCCTTTGTGCATGTTTATGTTTGTACCTATACTTGTTATCTTGTACATATTTGACAAGCAAATAAAATAAATAAAATAAAATTTGGCTTGGTCAGAAAACTCTTTGGTGATAATAAATGAGTGATTTGTCTAAGAGACAGCATAATGCATGAAGACACCCCCTTTGTACATACTTCTGAATCCACTGATGGAATCTGTAGTTCATATTTCTTCATGGACTCTATAACTACCCCAGCTCTTAGATAAGTGAATCCTCCAATTCTCTTAGATCCAAATATCAGTGTAGCACAAACAAAAATCTTTCAGTCTTCTTCATATTCCCAAGAGAGGAGAAAAGACAAAGCCAGAGGCTGTAAAGAGATGTTCTCAGCCTAATGTTCAATCTCTTTAAATCCCTGTTAGTTTCTAGCTATAGAGTGAGATTTGGGTATTCACAGAACAGCAGAGTGATTTATACCTAATCAGACAACTACTGTAGTCCATCTAGCTTAATATTGTCAACACCGAATTGTACGATTCTTTTCTCATCCTACTTAGAGATGAAGTATTGAATGTTTTTGATGAAAAACCTGTGTTTTATAATAAGGGTATGGTCTTTCTTTTCAAAGTTCCTCAAAACACATTTAAGGTATCTTGCAATAAGTTCTTACAATAAGATACAGAAATAATTAACTTGCATGGGGTTGGTGGGAGAGCCTGAATACAATGTTAAAGTATCATTCCTCTTATAGTCCTGGTGATGCTGCTACAATTCTAGAACCTTCATTAAATTCAGGATTTAATACCCCTGGAAATTAACCTTCCAACAACCATGAATCCTCTCTTGCAGTTATTCTGGGTTGTCTTCAGGTTCGGCTTGTTTGAGTCTTAGCTGTTGAGCATCTTGATACTTCTACTAGAACTATTACTAGAACCCCAAAGCTGGTGTGTCTCCTCCAGCTTTAATCTTCATCCAATGTCTTCTCAATCTCACCAGAGTAAGACACTAGATATGTTTGTTTCTCATCTTATGTATGGACATCTTGTCTGTTCAGAATTCAGAAACGGTAGCTTTCAACAGTATATTATTGGGAAATTGCTATATCTTAACAAAAATAAAGATGAAATTCTACATGGTTTTTATTGGCTTCTGCTACTCCCATCTAGCCTTGTTGGAAAGAGGAAAAAAAAAAACTAGACCATTGTGCTTTGTTAAAGAAATATACATTTTTTTCCCCACTGAAAGGATTTGTATCATTCTTTAACAACACCTCTTCTTTGGGAATGTCTGTTAAGTTACACTAAATTGATTCTTTGTGAAATGTAGTGTTGTTTGCTCTGATGGCTACAATCCTTCAATTCTATGCTGCTGCTCCCAGAGTAACCTTAACTCGTGAATTGTCAATGTGTGGCTCTCCAGAAGTAGTTGAATTCCAGTTCCCATCAGCTGGAGCCACATGACCCAAACTATAATGTAGCCTAATGCTTTCTGGAAGGCTGCAAATTAGCCATTCTTGCTTTAACTGGATTGATGTGCAAAGTGCATATTTTCTTACTAAAATATTAGCACAAGCTGTAGAGAGTGGAGAAAAAGCCGGATTATCTTTCCCTAGTGTGAAGGTAAAGAAAAATGTATTTGCTTAGGGTATTTCAGAAACAAGACTGTTTTATCCTGATTTTTTTTTTTTTGGCAGTTGGTTGGAATTTTTGCAAACCTAAGATAAGGAGTATTGATGTGGCCATGCTTGTTTTCAATTTCACCCAGATAGCTTTGCCACCGTTTGGAAAGAAAAACAATTCACCATTTTTAATTAATTAATTAATTTTTTTTTGTTAACACCTCAAGGCTCATTTTTACCTTCCCCAAACAAAACGAGCTTGATATTGGCAATGTCAAAGCAAATTAATTCCCGAAATATTTTTCTCATTTTGAGCAACTGCAAAATAAAAATAAAATAAAAATATGCATTTGAAAAAAAAAAAAAGGAACGTTTCACTGGGAACTCATCAAGGACTAACGCGTGTGGCTGCCAAGTGGGATGTGCAGTTGCCATAGCAGCAATCAATCTACTAAATAACTAGCAACATAAACTGATTCAAAAGCAAAGACTGATTTAGGTCAGGAAATAACACTCCGTGAAAAGAGCGACTTTTCTCCGTGACTTGTGATGCTTGTGTTTGCTTTTATGAATGCACTTGAAATGCATATTGGAAGGATGGCTCCCTGCTGAGCCCAAGTGCAAGACTGAAGAGCCCTTGAGCAGAAAGTGAAGAGGCAGCCCACTTAAAACTGATGTGCTGTGTTTCCAGCACATCCTCAGACAAAGACACAATAGAGAAAGAGAAGGTGTTTTAAATTGTCTGATGCTATTTATGGGGCCCTCCTTGGTAACAGATGAAAAAGGATGGTGGTAAAAGTACACCAACTATTATGATCAAGAGGGTTGACTTGATAGTTCCTCCAAATGGATTGAAATGTTCTCGGGGCTTATTGGTGGGAGAATACGGAAGAGTTTTTCCAGGCTTTAGATGCTACTTCTGACAGCTTTGAAAATGAGACACTATTATTGCTCAAACCATGGTAGCCATCCTGTGCTTGCTTGGCCACGTGAAGGCACCACCTAATATTGGTTCATCATGCCAGAATTGGTAGAGAATGATTTTTCACATACCTCAAGGCATACAAGGCTTTTTTTCTCTTCAGACATTAAGTATTAGCAGCGTTGAGTCCATTGATAAATTTGTTTCAAATATTGAGTTGTTCCATCTTAGAGGGTAGAAAACACTCGTTGGCTGCACTGTTCAAGATCAAAATCATGCCAGTGATTTTCCTCCTGGTGAATGGGCATATTTTATTTTATTTTATTTTTTTTGTAAATTTTATTTCAGTTTTCACAAAGAGAAAAAAAAATACAAATAAAACATCTTTTTTGAAAGCAGCGTAATCCCGGGTTACATTTCTTCGTACAGACACAAATTCAGGTTCGTGCTCATTTTTATATTCTGTTCCATATCTTATTACTATTTTACATTTTCTGCATAGCTTCTCCCCTCTTTTAATTTTCTCAATTTTATTTTAATTATCTCATCTCAATTCAAATCATTGTATTTATATTTTTTGTCTGTCCTGTTTCAATTATCTATTATCTTTTCTCATTAAACAAAATTTCTCCTGTAGTTACTGATTGGAGTATGACGCCTTTATATCTTTTCCCTAAAGTTGTAACATTCAATATAACACATAACTTCCATTCAGATTCTGCTTGGTACATTCTTAAAATACACACTGTATTGTTAAAAAAAAGAAAAAAATATAAATGTATATAATTAAAACAATATTCCATTCCAATTCAATTCTATCATTAATATTAATATTCATTAAAGTCTTAACATCTTTAACATTACTTTTCAATTAAATATCATACTTCTATGGGAACAATTATAAGCTTTCCATAGTTAATTCCCCCCCTTCACTTATATTTTATAAAACATTAACTAATTAAAATGTTCCCGTTCCTTCCTAATTCAATTTTCTCATTTATTTTATTTCACATTTTATTCACATTTCACTAAATTACACTAACTATTTTATCCCTCATTTTAATCATACGTTGTTTCCAACTTTCTAAAGTTATTTCTATTACTAATATAACAATACAATCTTATGTACCTTTACAGAGTCCCTTTTTCAGTTAGATTTTCACCCATTATCTCTAAATAGGTCCTGGTTCTCTATATCTTGCTCCAGTCCTTTGTAACTTCTTTTCCTTTCCTTCTTCCCTCTCTTTGTCTCTCTCCCCTTTTTATCCCCTTGTCTCTCTACCTCTATTTCTCTCTTCTGTATTCCCCTCTTCTGTTGCTTTCCAGTATTATACTTATTTTTTGAATTATTTTTCTTTTCTTTGGTTGTTTTTTTAAATCTTAAATTCTCCATTCTCTTTCCCCCCTTTCCTTTTTCTTCCCCACATGAAATTGCTTGTTCATTAAAGATGGCCTCTTCTTTGTCCCAGTCTTCTTGTTTTGCAGTCTTTTCTCGTTGTTTCTCATAGTTCCAAATCTCCATTTCTAAGAATTGAAAAACGAAGCCAAAAGAACCCTTCCCTTCTTGTGCATCTTCTTTGTACTTTATAAGTTCCATTTTCAATTCATCCAGAAGCGGTGCCATTGTATAAATTTTTAAACAACCACCCAATTGATTTTAGTCATTCAGATATAATAACCAAGAATCCAAAGATCACCAAATAATCCAAATACACACAAGCTGTTTCTTTTTTGCTCTTTTTTTTCACTTTCTCTTCCTGGGGTTACTATTTAGTTGCAAAGTTTCAGTTAAAATGTATCTTTTAGAAGTCTAGTTGAAGTTTTACTGTAGATTCTTTTTAATTCCAGGCAGTCTCCTCCCTTTTCCAGATCCTGCCCTTATTCTTTTTCTCTCCCTTCCTGCTTATGAAAAAGAAAAGTTTTAATGTCCAGAAATCTTTATTATCCCTTTGGCATTTTGTTTTATTTTCAGCTTAATTGCCTATTGATGTCAAAGCGGATTTTTCCGATTTCTTATTTAAGTCTCTTATTGTCAGTATAGGGAAGGAGAGAAAAGAAAAGAAAAGCCAAACCTTTCCCTTTTCACTTTCCTTCGCTGCTTCTGACTCTTCTTTGGGAGCGATGTTATTTTTTGTAAGTTTAAATTCCAGGGTACCTTAGTTGTTGCTTTTAAAATTTAACCTGGTCAGCCAAAACTTTCACTTCTTATCTTCCTCCTGCACATTCTTTTCTGGTCAACTCTCCTTTGTGGTGGCCATTTCTGACCACTGCTGCAACTACCTTCAGGAAAGGGAGTAATGGCCAGCTGAGGAGGAGAGATGCAGCTCTCCTCAACCCTGCAGGCAGTCTCCCCCCTCTTCACTACCTCTACAGAGTGGCTTAGCCCCAAAACCAGCTGGCTCGGGGAGCTCCAGTGGTGAGCCCAGACCGAAACCACTCATGATTGCGGATTTCTGTCTATCGTCGAAGCCCTTCAAACCGGAAGTCCGGCATATTTTATTTTCAAAGTGGATCTTTTTACTAAAAATGTTCCAAAGACTCCAGATTCTTTCTTAATAATATGTAAGAGCTTTCAGATGCATCTGTACCTTAGTTCTTGCTAAAACTGTTTTAAGGCATTGAATCAATCCAGTGCCTGTGTTTTTTTTTTTTACAGCATGTAGTCCCTTATTTGGAGTAGAGTCAGGACGACTGAATGAAGCTGAGCATTTACAGGGCAGATGCCCTTCCTGATGCCTATGCAGAGTTCACAGCAGATTTTTTTCCCTTGAACACTAGGAAAGAAACATCTGGCACTACCTATAATTGAACTCTCAACCTCCCGAGTGGGAGGCAAGCATTTTCCCACTAGGCCACCATGCCACTCAAATCCAGTGCCTGGTCAGTTGAGGTTAATTGTTACCATAGTCACATATCCCTTCCCAATCCACAATTTTTGCAAAAAAAAGTCTTATTGCTGCTTTCTATTAAAAAAAAAAAGTAGACATGGAGCCTTTTAGTTTTATGGAAGTACAAGTTCTCCCAAATTGGTAACTTTCTAGTCAATACAACTAGCTTACCAGCAGCTGAAAGGAAAACAGTTTCAAAGCCATCGGCTCACCTATGTCATTTCTAGGAGCGGAAATAATACAGCGATTCTTAATTTACTCTTGTTATTCCACCGAGAGCTGGGCCTTGATTCTTTGTAATAGTGTTAATTTTATCCAAATGAATGCAAGTGGCAAGAAATGTGTTGTGAACAGCCCAGCTGGAGCTTCCTGAAGGTCAATCTGTTCTAGAGTGCTATTTCCGTCAGCTATTAAATCTAAAACTTGATTGCTCATATTGAATGCTTGAAACACACAGCCCATCTACTACCTCAGCAGAAATGCTGGCTGGCTGGTGAAAAGAGGGGTAGAATATTGATTCGCGCTTATTGATACATTGGCCATACCCAAGATTTCCCTTTCTTACATACTGCAGTTTCAGCCTTTTTGGGAATAGCTGTCCCAACACACAAACGGGGTTTTGGCAACTCACACTTCTCTCTTTTGTTTGTTTCCTCAGGAGCCCCTTGCCAGGAAATCAGGGAGAAAGACAGGCCTCCCACTGCGCAGCTGTTCGCTTATTGTTCTTATTTTGACCAATATTTTAAGTATATATAAACACTTCAGCTGTCTATCAATACAGTAGTTATTCAACTCAATGGAATTATTCCAATGTATAATAAAAAGACCGGCACCTTTTTTTTAAAAAGAAAGAAAAATCAAATGCTTTCTGTATGTTTTTTTTTTTATTTTCTTCTGGAAATTATACTTAATTTCTAACATTTTGAATAGTCATTCTTTAATAGTGGGAATGATTATGAACTAAGCCAGAGTAATGTTGCCATGACTTTCTGCTCAGGACAGGACAAAATTGAAAAGTTTGACTTGGGATTTGCTGAGTAGAGAAGTCTGCTCTTGTAAAAATGGCTGGTACATTACTGTTTCCCTATCTTTATTTTCATTTGTATTTTATAAAATGAAATTTAATTTTAAAAAATAATTAAGGGGGAAAAAAGAACAACGTTGCTGTAATCCAATTCACAAACTGTCAAATATTTCCTCTTTGGCTTGAATAGTTCATTCCACCACCACCCCAATACCTTTTCAGAAACAGAAAAAGCTACCTCATGATAGTATCAGCTGCAGTAATTTTTGGATGTTTCTCTCTGAGCAGAGTTGAGCAGCCTGTGGTTGAGGTCACCTTCCAGCTTCTCTTCCCAATAGCCATGCTTACTGTTTATTAAGAACCACGGGGTATTCCCTATCCACGTTTCAGACGTAAGACTTTGGGGGTTAATTTTTCCTTCAGAAAATGCCAAAGCTGTTTTGTTTGGCCTTCGGACCCACTCTTTGCTCTCCCCTTGAGTCAAAGTCTCCATCCATGTCATCCAAGACCTGGTGACTTTTTCTCTCCCCATCGACATATTCCTATTTATCTTTCTTTGTTTTGTTTTTAGGTCGATCATTTTCCCTTTCCAGGGATAATCAGTCCCTACCCCCCCACCCCCAACAGCTTTTAGAAATATTGGTCTCCATCCCAACCCAAATTCATTTTAACCGAAAAAGAATAGGTAAACGAAGGGTGATATTTCCAAAATGTATTTAACAGAGAAGGAGGAAAAAAAAATTGGAAATGGAATCAAATGGCTTTCCAGCTTGGAACTAAGAGCTGCCAATCAGCAATTTTAACTTGATTGTGTGAGAGCTTGCTTGGAAAGTCCTCCATGTGGTCTTTCTTTTGAAAGAAACTTATTGGCCTGCTTGTTTGTTTGTTTCTGAATTGTTTGAGAACTGAAATCAAAAGTCTTTTTCTTTTTTTGTATGAACTCCAAGAGGTCTTTGACCCAAGTCTTTTTTTGCTTCTAAAATGCATTTATATCCTGCCAGGAATACAAGGCAGATGGAAATAAGTATTAAAACCTACTGGCCTGATGATGAGGACTTTATTATTGAAATAATGGCTGGCCACCAAATGCTAGAAAGAAACTTGTGGATATGTTTCTTCCCCATCTCCTTATGCCTCCCAAAACTATTCTGTATAACTTCCTGGTGGCACAGTGATTAAAGTTCAGTATTGCGGGCAAATTCTGCCCACATCCTGGAGTTCGATCCTGATGGGGTCAAGGTTGACTTGACCTTCCATCCTTCTGAGGTTGGTAAAATGAGGACCCAGATGGTTGGATTCAATATGCAAAGAATGCTTCTATATTGAAGAGAGTGCACCAAAGTGCTATGGGGAAGTATATAAGCCTAAGTGCTATTGCTATAGCTCCCAATTCTCTTTTAACTTTTACTTCTGAGCTTCCTTGCAAAGAAAGCACCAACCACGAAAGCTTCAGCCATTCATGGTTGGTGATTTTAAAGCATGAATGTGCAAGTGATACCCTGTTTCCCTGAAAATAATCTCTATCCCAAAAAATAAGCCCTAGCACATTTTATGTGTGCACCTAATATAAGCCCTACCTCCAAAATAAGCCCTCCTTAAGAGCCTGAGCAGTCAGTTTCCTGCCCATTCCATATGCTTGCTCACAGTGCTGTGGCTACAAGTTGAGGTGGGGGTGTGGAGCTGGCCCTCACCACACAGGCTTACTTCAGGGCCCTCACAGCCAGGTCATCCATGCAGCAGCACCAACAACCATGTGCAGCAGGAGCCCACATAGCTTGCGGCCCACTTCTTCTGCTTGCTCATGGCCACAATGGAGCAGGAGGCTGAGTGGTTTGGTGGTGCCATGACCATGAGGCGAGGATGTTGGGCCATGGATGGCCTGGCTGCAGGGACCCTGAAATAAGTCGGCACGGAGCAATGTATTTTTTTAAAAAAATTGTCAATTACAAGATAATAGGTATAAGTAAAAACATGGTTATGAATACATGGATACATATAAGAAAAATAAAAAAAATAAAAAGAAACAATAGGACAGGGATGGTAGGCACGTTGGTGCACTTATGCACGCCCCCTACAGAGCTCTTAGGAAAGGGGTGAGGTCAATAGTAAACAGTCTAAGGTTAAAGTTTTTGGGGTTTGGGGAAGAAATCACTGTGTGGCAATGTGTGGCAGCTACACCCCCTGCCTTGCAATGGCAGCACTGACACACCACATGGCCTCCTGCCCTGCTGCAAGGAAGCAGAAGAAGTGGGCCTCCCATACATAGGGGCGAAAAAATAAGACACCCTTCAAAAATAAGCCCTAGTGCCTATTCTGGGGGCCGGTCTTGTTTTCGGGGAAGCACAGGGTATAAGAAAGGAATCCAAGATGAGGTGACTTAACAAAAGCGATCTCTACCCTTTAATTCAAAGTAGCAGACACTCCAATGTTATACCCACATTGGTTATATTGAGCTGGTTACTTTCAGTGCAAATAGATGCCAGTTCAGGATGAGTGGCTTGCACGTGTGCATTGCTTTCCAGAATAACTAGGATTCCCGTGAAGGCTTTCTTCCCTGCAGAACATGTCATTATTTGAGGAGAAGTGCAGCTGGCAGATCTTAATCAGAGTGTTGCTTCAGATTTTTTTTTTTTGAATGTGTCTTATTTATTGGCTGTATCCAACAGAGTTTGAGAACTGCATAGCAGAATCCATTGGCCCTTCTGGATATTTAGATATTTACTTCATTCTCTCCCCATGAAGGTATCTGTCACAAGTAAATAGGGACTCCCTAGATGCAGGAATCTAGAGGCTCTCAAAACATATATCCTACTGTGAATACACCATCACCATTTTAATGAGGTATAGAGTATAATCCAAACTTGAAATAATAAGGAAGAGAGAGCAGCTACTAAGCAGGGGAACAGCCTGTCTCCTGAAGTCATTGGGCGGTTTCACCGCTGGAGGCTTGCAGCAAACTCTGGACAGTGGAATCTGTGGGGGTCTCTGAGCTTGGTTATTTGCTTGCAGATGTTTCATTCATTACCCGACTAGATAATATTCATCAATGCTAGTAAGGTGTGGGGTTTGCTCTCTGTTTATAGGCATTCCTGAAGAAGAAAATATTGGTAGCTTGGAGGAGTTTGGACAGTTGCACAGCTGGCTGGGGAATTCTGGGAGTTGAAGTCCACCCACCCAGTCACCAAGGTTGAGAAAAAACTGTTCTAAAGTTATGATGGTAGGTGGAAATGATCTTGGGAGGCAGATGGAAGAGCAGACGGAGAGGATAAGCAGCATTTTTTAAAAAAAACCAGAAAGGGCATGGAAAATGTTAATCCAGAAAGGGCATGGAAAACCCTCTCTCGTTTTCCGCAGAATAAAATGAGAGGAGGTGAGAAATACTTTCCATCTTGCAAGATTCTCTTACTGTAAGTTCATTCTGAATTCCTGGCAAATTTCTGTCCTGTATTTTTTTTTTCAGAAGTGCTATGCTTTGATGCTTGAAGCTGTGACAGAGTGACCGGCCAAAAGTCTGGTCAGGTCACCCAGTGGACTTTAAGGCATAGCCAGCAAGCATGTGTTCTGACCCAAACTTGGTTCCAAGGAAGCATACACGAGACAAAGGTAACAGCACAACCTTTTAATGTTTCTTTACGAATCCTGTTCCTTCATGGGTAAAAGGCTGCTTCAAACCAATTAGCTCTGATAAGGCTTTGCCAAGGTTTTGCAAGGCTGCCAAGAACACCAGGTAAAGTTACTGAGCAATAATTCAAATACAAAGAGTCTCCAAACACCAACTCAGATTTTCCTAATGTCCACCAGGCTCGAGTGTAAAACTTCTTTGCCTTCTGCAAAGAACTGCAGTTTCTCAGCTGGCTTTTATCTCCTCAGGGAGGGGCCATTACCCTGCAGCCTTACTCCCAAGTCGCCCTTGTTGGGCCTACAGGTGCTTTGGAAAATAACTTGACCGCTTCCTGTCTATGGCAGCCCCTCAAATATTAGAACACTCCTATCAGGTCTCCCCTGGTCCTTTTCTTCCCTAGACCAGCCAAGCCCAGTTCCTCTTAAATTAACAAAATTAATTTGTCAGTTGCTCCTCTTTGCATGAATAACACAACCAGAAGTATATAATCATAAGCAAGGAGATCTGTTAGAAACAAGAAGCATGGCTTTTAGAGAAAAATATACTTTTTTTAAAAATGGCACTTTTCTGGATATACGTATTATTAGCATTCGGAAGTTGCAAAGAATTTGATGGCATCCCAAATATTAACAAATGTGCTATTTTCATTTCCTCTCCATTAGGACACAGAGTTTTGAGAACGCCGGCAGAGAAAATTACCTATAAATAGCATCCATTCACATACAGTTATTGGGTGTGACAGATTTATTTTTCTTGCGTTAGCGGGCTGCTTAACACATGTAGGTCAATTACAAAATATTTTTGTCCAGTGTTTAGCATTAGAGAAAAAAAAATGTTAAAACTCCCAAGGAATTCCAACTAACTGTCTTGCAATATAATTGGTCACTATAAGTCTGTCGCTCAAGGAAGACCATCTTGACGATTATATAAACATCCCAGGAATTTGAAGTGCTCTGTCATGGCCGTTTCCACAAGTGGCCAGTCTGTATAATGTATTGTATGAGATTTTTGCTGAAGATGTTAACCTACAAAGCCTACAAGGCCAGACCTCTTTTCTTATCAAGAATATTTAAAACTGGGTTAGAAAAAGAATATTTGAATAATATCCATTTAGTTGTACTTCCTAAAATATAGATTTTCAGATGTCATTAACAAGTTTTCAGAATGCATTCTTTGTGGAACTCTGAGAATTTAAATCAGTTGCACCAAATAGTTTATAACTTAGATGACATTTTTGTTAGATTGAACGTAATGTTGTGTCTCTTAACTACAAGTCTCTCCTTTTGTAAAGAAAGAGAGGGAAGAAACACAAATGTGCAAGATGCAATCTGGGTCGGTCACCAGCACCAGAGGTTTACTCTTCCGAGCTTTTGGAGTCATCCTCAAGGAACTTCTGTCTACTGGAATATGTGCTTTGTGTCAACTAAAAATAATACTTCTTTGGTCTTTTTAGTTGCCAGAAGAAAGGGAGTGGGGGAAAGCAGTGCATTCCTTAAATGCTTCAGACAATCACTTTGGCAACCAAAGCTTCTGGCACACAAAATTATTACTGGAGATCATGATTGATGACTCTTGGTTATGGATGTGTTTCACTGGAGAATATACATCCAGGGGATGGGGTGAAGACCGGGGTCAAGGGTGAAACAAATGATGTGTCAGAGTCGGCTGCAAATGCAGACATGTCAAATGCAGACATGTCAACTCCTAATAAATCAATCATTTTTACTCTGAGAGATGCGGCTAGAGACTTATGATTTGAATGGGGATGCATGTTGGAGTCCTGACATTTTGGGTTATTCTAGGCATCGTATTTCTGAGGCGCCTGCCTATTGGTTATTGTATGTTAAGAGTTGCAGGGGTGCAGTGGGCTAGAGTGCAGTACTGTAGGTTATTTCTGCTGATCACTGGCTGCCAGCAGTTTGGCAGTTCAGGTCTCACCGGCTCAAGGTTGACTCAGCCTTCCATCTTTCTGAGGTGGGTAAAATAGGGACCCAGACGGTTGGGGGCAATATGCTGACTCTGTAAACCGCTTAGAGAAGGCTGTAAAGCACTGTAAAGCTGTATATAAGTCTAAGTGTTATTTCTATCCTATCCCATATATTTGCCTTCATTCGTGAAACATATATTTGCTTGGTCTTTCATCTGCCCCATCACTCTTGAATTGGGCAAGCTTCACTTTGAAGGAAGATCTATGTCATTTAGAGTCTATATGTTATTTTGCACGTGGCTGTTCCTTTGGCAACTATAAGGCAAAACTCTGGATGGTAGAGAGACTCAGCTATAGATTTCTCTCAACAAGGAAATGTCAGGGGTAGAAGTGATAGGACTTGTGCATATATCCAACAAAGAGCCTGTTGGTTATAATGATCAGCATTATAATTACAATGCTTAAGGTGTTAAACTAGGAGCAAGGAAACCCAGATTCTAGTCTCCTTCAACCCCCAAAGGTCACTAGATGATTTTGAGCCAGTTACTTTAACACTGTAGGCCTTATAAGGCTGTAACTATGTAGAAAAAAATAAGAGGCAGGAATGTGACATATTCTTCTTTTTGTTTCTGAATGAAAGGTGGAATAGAAATATTTGTCTCTATCCCCATGTTACACTTGCAATTTTCAGAGCCACATCCATTCTATACTCTGTATTGAATCAGAAATAGTTATGCAACTAATATAAACTCAAGGAACTTCTTTGATATTTCTGATTTTTTTTTAAAAAAAAGAGTCCTAGTTAAAAGCCACTGCCACAGGATCAATAGAGAATGAAAAATGCACTATATTGGGTTTTACAAGCAGTCAGGGGACTAGGAGATCAATAGTAATCCTGTCCAACCTAGGATCTTAACCAGATGCATCCTTCAAGAATTGATGCTAATTCTCAGTTCCTTGTAGAAGATAGCTAAAAAAATAGATCTGTTTGCTAAAATTCAGCCCTGAGTGAGAAGAAGTATATTTCTCAGTTAAGTAATCTATGGGAAGATCAGTAGGAAATCCAATTGTAATTTAACTGAATTCATTCAAATCATTTAATTCATTTATATCGACTTTGAGCAGAGGGTAAGAACATGGTTTGTGGATAATTATGGTATTACAACATCTCACAAAAGCTGGAATGGTCTACATCAGAGGGAACTAACCTTGTCAATGTTAAGACTTGTGGATTTTGATTCCCAGAATTCCCTAGCCAGCCTAACTGGCTGGGGAATTCTGGGAGTTGAAGTACAAAGGTATTAAAGTTGTCGTTGTCTACATTGTTCATGCAAATCATGACAAGTGAGATTGACTGTAACAGCATGGCTGAGTTTGTAGGAACTCAAAAAAGACCATCATCCTCTGGAAGCCCATTTCTTAACCTATCTCTGTCTCCTGTCTTGGTGTAGTGGCTTTGTAATTACTGCCATCACCACCTATCTTCTATGTTCACCTTGCAAGTGTGAGAGAAAGGGTTCTCACAAAACGTGTGGGATTCAAACATTTTTACTACCAGTTCTGTGGGCATGGCTTGTTGGGCATGGCATGACTTGTTGGACATGGCATGGCTTGTTGGGCATGGCATGGCTTGTTGGGCATGGCATGGCTTGTTGGGCATGGCTTGTTGGGCGTGGCAGGGGAAGGATACTGTAAAAAACTCCATTCCCTCCCCACTCCTGGGGGAAGGTTACTGCAAAATCCCATTCCCTCCCCACCCCACTAACCTGCTTTCCAGCTCTGTTCTTTTATGCAGGGCAACAAAAGAAGACCCAGCTGATCAGCTGGGACTCGGTAGGCAGAACATAGATGGGGGCGTGGCCAGTCAGAGGTGGTATTTGCAGGTTCTCCAAACTACTCAAAATTTCCACTAACGGTTCTCCAGAACTGGTCAGAACCTGCTGAATACCACCTCTGTTCTCACAGCCTTTTTGGCAAGTAAAGCCAAACACAACAAAAACAACAAAAGGCCTTAAATTCCATAGTACGACCTCCTGACTTTCTGTGTTGAAATGAATGCCCTACCCGCTCTTTGGGAGGTAGCCCAATCTTGCACAAATAAACTTAAGAAAATAAAAGACATAACAATCTGAAATAGCCATATGGAAAATATTCACTGGCAAAGGAGGTTAAAAATGCCGAGTTGCTCAAAGACTGTGGCTTAAAAGGACCACCCTAAGAAAACCTCTAAGTGACAAAAAGTGGCAGATACAAGATAATCATCATCATTCGGTCCTGTGCAGAGCAAGATAATATTACACAAGATAACATTTGAGTCTGACCCTAATGTATTCAAATTCTGCTATAAAGGATTTCCAAGTTGCATAAAACCATACTCTTTACTGAGCATGTACAGAGAACATAAATACGAGACACAATAAAGCATTAACAAGTAGACACCACAAATGATGAGTACCTTTAGCACAGTTCTAAACTAGCCATTTCCCCCCCTCCCATTCTGTGAAAATTACATGAGTCTTGAAACAGATGTTATTTTGGGGTCAATTAGTTACCTGGAAAATCCTCCATCCTGCGAATCCCAGCTTAAATCGGAGGCTGAAGGTTAAACCCCCACTCATTTCTAAGCTCTCATTCAATAACTTGTACTTGATTTTCAAACAAGATACGTTTTTCTAAGAAGCAAAAAAAAAAAAAAAAGACTAGGGGAAATCTGCTTGCTGCTTCCACTCTAAAACCTATGCAGTTTTACCTATCATAAGGATAATACATGTATAATAAATATATTTAATAATACATTTATTTATTTATTAAAGTTATAGTCTGCGCCTCTCATTGATAAGGTGAGTCCTTGCCTGGGAAACAGCTGAGGATGCTGTGCAGATCAGATAGCATCACAGTATAGAACCATTTTTTAAATTAGGAATTTGGATTCCAGTAGTAAAAACAGAAATAAACTAAATATAGATAAAAGTGAAGAAAATGTAACAAAAGAATAAAAAGACTAGGAGAAAAGAAGAAAATATATACTAAAGAAAAAGAAAAGAAATACTATATATGAAGAAGAGACTTCCAATTTTCATAAGTATAAACAAATATAGTAACTCTTTACTTCCTATAGGTTACAGATATCTTGTCATCCATTATCCGAGCCTTATCTATAAGCAAACAATAAAACATCAATTTTCAAAGTCAATTTCAGCAAAAAGTCCATAAATAATTGCCAGAAATTTGCAAAAGAAGACTTATTTTAACATTGATCAAATAAGCCAAGTTTATGTCCCTTCCTTTTTATTCTAACATTCTTAATCTTTAAATTCAATTAAATATTATAGGATTTGATTTCTCTTGATTTTTCTTCTTCCCATCACACAGATGTTTTCAAGGCTTTAACAAACATCCTTTATAGATCCAATAAGAGAACATTTTCCAAGTCATTCTCTTTGTTTATGGCTTGCATTTTTAGAAGCAACTAATGTACACATGGTGTCTGTGACTTGGTTTATATCTTAAGATGGTATCCCATCTTTTTCATTCTTTAAGTGTTGTTTGGTGGGAAGTAAAGCAGCTTTTCAGGAGGTTTAAGAAATGAAACTTAACAAAACTGCTTTCTCACTCCCTGTTGGTTTTTCTGGTGGAATATGATGTCTTTATGTTGGAAAATGTCTTTAGAAGACACATAGCCCATAGCCAACATGGGGATTCAATTTATTCCCTGGATACTTTTTTGTTTCTTGTGACTATGAGAGAAAAGCACTGACAATGCCACGCAAACTTTTCATAAGGTGAATTCTTCTACATTTATGTCACACATTTTACTTTAAAATTTCTAATAGTGTTTCATGTGCAGCTAAGTGTGCTCTAAGTTTAGAATGGGGTCCTAGCCTCCTCTCTCTGTGTATTTAATAAAAATGGCACAATAAGAAGCCATCGAGAAAGGAGACAATCAAACCAATTTATCATTGAGATATTTTGCTTAAAGGGTTAAGCGTTCTCTATTTGAAAAAAAATAAAGCTGCAGAGAAGCTTTGAACTTTCCTAAAGATCTTATGTCAAGCAAAGGTTGTAGCAATAAATTGGGAATATTTTTTTTCTCAATTAGGACAGTATTTTGACATTGTTCAGGTCTGATACCGTGACATTAAGGTGCATGTTACTTTTTACATTTATTTTAGCCAGTCAAAAATCCCTCCCTCCCCAGCTGATGGTACGTTACTCTTGGAGCATACTTGTGTAAGTGCTACTGTAGTTTCCCCCAATGGAGACAGAATCTTCCCTACATAGCTCACAGCCTTTCCCTTGAGTTGAGCAGATGATCCAATTTGCTTAATTTCAATTCATGTTCTCTCTTCTCCCTGCTTTTTTTAAAATTGGTAATGTGCTTAATAATGACAAATCTTGTCATTAATGCAAAGTTCAAGGTATTCTTTGGCGTTCCATATTCAGAAAATATGTGCTAATTTGCACACCATGCAGAGTAATATAAAATACCAAGCTTTCATCTGAATCCTCTTCTACATTTATTATCTTAGTTAAGAATTGTCTGGAAAGTTGAAGGATGCTTTTATCATTACCTGCACCAGCCATTTTTCAGTATTCTTTATGCAATCATTAAATAAGTGGCGGAATGGGAAATCAAACAAAAATGGGCTGTATGTAAGAACTGGCTGAGTTCTCAGAGTAATAAGTATGAGTACACTACTGCTATAGTACCAAATAGAATCATAAAGTTAGAAATCATTTCAAATATTATCCTATCTTGTCTGATCTACTCACACTTAATTTTTCAACAGCTCTTGATAACCAGTTTGATCCATACTCCTGGTTCCTGGGTCCAACCATGGGAGAGGTTAGGGAAAGAAAATAAGCTTAGCCATAATCCAAAATCATGAGATTAGGAAAGGCAAAACTCTAATTGTCAAATTATAGTTTCAAAGATCTATCCCCCACACCCACCATTTATCACATGCCCCAATCAACCGTCATCCCAACTGGAGTCATTCCTCCAAACACTCCCCTCCAGATGCAGGGTAACATGTCGTTGACTTCCTGTGAAAGAATGTTGTTGAGTCTAATCTTCCACCCCTCTATGGAAAAAACCCTCCCAAATTCCCAGGCACTAATAGTGGCAGCCTCGGAGCTTCTGAATAAAATATGGCTTCCAAGGCTGACAGTCAGAGGACTACTTGATGGATTAATTCTGAAGCCAAAGCTAAGCTAGTCTGAGATCAACATTCCAAAAGGAATGAGCTGTTAGAAAAGCAGAAGTCTGAGCATGATAGAGAAATCTAACGGGTAGGAAACATTGAAAGTAAATTTTCACAAGCCATTGTCCTGATTTATCAAAAGTTTTATCCATGAATACCCTGAAGTCATACAAGCGCAAACCATTCCTTCTTCATTTTCACTGATCTCCTTCACAAAAGGCACGGGGGAAATCATTTATTGAAAATTAAGTATTAGGCAGAAAAGATTTCCTCATTCTTGAGTGGATAAATACAAAGTGTGATAACAAAATTAGCAAAGCCTTCACTATTAACATCTTTTCTATCCCTAACTGGAAAAAGCGAAAGCCTGATAATGTATTTTTCTTGTTGTAAGCCAACAAACATACAAGCCCATTCACAAATTATTGTATGCCACCTAGAGTCACTTTGGACAAGATGGATGTCTATATAAAATTGATTAATAAATTGATTTAAGCTGACAATTAAAAATACTATATATGTATGTGTGTGTTTTCTTAAGTTTTCATGGGTACTTACATGTATAGTATTCAGCTTTGTTCGGGTATTTTCCCACGTCATTATAGTTGTGCTTTTAAAGTTGTAGCAACGTTTTGGCAGAATCTCATCTGCCATCATCAGGCTTCTGTATTGTGTTCGTCTGTGAGTCACAGTCTGGTGAATAGAAGTGATGATTCCACCAGACTGTCAATTATTTGGAAGCCTGCACTCACAAACAAAAAAATCTCCACACCACTAGCCAGGCAAACACCTGGGCACAAACAGATCCCCCCCTGATACCTCCAGCTCAAACACACCCCAACCAGGCACCCAGATGAAACCTAGCTTCCTAACAAATGATAGCCGTCCATTTACCCGGAGCCAAGCTGCACTAAAAGCCTCCAATACAGGAACACAATGTTGCCAGCCAATCAAGACACACACACACAAAGCCACAAAACAGACAGAAGATATTAGAAACACCAATCAAGCAGAACACAGCAAACTCCAAGACCAATAAATACAGACCAAGACTCCCAACCAATCAGGATGAAGAAAAAACCATTCTGGCACAGCAGTAGGCTAGATAGATAGATAGATAGATAGATAGATAGATAGATAGATAGATAGATAGATAGATAGATAGATAGATATAAAGATATATCTATATGGCTTGTTATTTCCTTGCTGACCAAGCCTGATATTATCTATAAGAGCCTCTACTGAGATACTCTTTAACAAATAACCTTATTCCCAAAACACTGTCCATCATAACTAGTAGATTGGCACCACTTCACTTTCTGGTATTCATTCTATATCACATTCCTGAACTGGATGGTGGCATCAGTGAGTGGAAAGTCATTTTGGCAAACAGTTCCTATACAACTGGAGATTGGTTAATTTTCTCTAGAAATTTTGGGTTTTCAATTCTTATCTGCCCAGTAGCAGGGCAAATTATAAGGGATGTTAAGAGTTTGGTCCAAAACTTATGGAAAACATCAAATTGGCTCTCCGAAAGAACTTGTTCTTTGGAAAACCTTCTCCAGATTAAACCACCCATTCACATTCAGGAAAGGATTTTGTTCAGACTATTGCAGCATAAATTCAGCACCAGAAAGGTAAACACAGAAGGTTGAGGCTTCATTTAACTTCTTTATAAACATATAAAGTAAATTTTACAATACCAGTTGTAGGTTTCTCCAACAAGGACCAAACTCAAACAGAAGTAGACATGTAACAAGCAACTCAACTTTAGTAGCATCTCAGGAGCTCGGAAACAGACATCAGTTTCACTTTAGTTCAGCAGGCAAGCATTATACACAGCAGAGGAGAGAAGCAGTTTCATTTTCAATAGACAGACTCAGAGCTTAACATAGCTACAGAGCTGCACAGTTTAATATAGAGCCACGCCTAGGCTACTTCTAGTTTCAGTTTCCAAACAGTCCTCATTGGCTGACTTAGTTGCTATGCCTATTCATTGGCTGACCTAGTTACCATGCTCTATTCCAGTTCATGAATATACTCTGACAGATTTAATTTGTTCCTAAATATACACTTGTCAGAATAAAAACAGATCACCAGTTGACTTGGTAAACCAACTCCAAGACACAATGTGGTGACAAGGAGCATTTCCCCTCATGACTCAAGTTTGGGGACCTAGATTTCTGGTAAAATCTAGGGACCATCTTATTTTTATGGTTCCCTGGGAAAGCATCCAGTTATTTAACTGGCTCAGTTTTTTTGCCGCTAACAAGGCATAATATTTTACTGCTATGACATCATTAAGATAGGCAGCATGAGAAAAATTAAAAATTAATGACAGTAATGACATGCAAAGATTCTACTTTATTAGTTAAATAACTTCTATTGCTGAGTAGGTGGTTAGGTGCCTTGAGTTTCTATAAACAAAGGGCTTATATAAGCAGAGTGTCAGTATTTCTGAGCTAAAATGGGTTATCCTCAGGTCAATTTAGCATTCCATGAGCAAACATTACAATCTGATAATTTCAGCTGACAAACTGTATGGTGTCAGCAAATAAATACGGAAGTGTTACAATGGTTCATTACTTTTGCTGGTAAGGGGCAAGAAAAGAATGATAGCTGAAGTAATGTTCTTTAACTTCTATATTTTTTAAAATAAATCCAGAATCAGCCAGTAGCAGCTCTACTTCAGAATTCTGAAATGAAAGGCAATAAATTCATTATTCTTCATTTAATGCAAGTTTCTGCTGGGGTGTTACTTTGATATGCATATAGGAATAAAACTTTCTTTGTAGTGTGAATGTTCAAACACTCATATGGCCATCAAACCATATGATACTCAAATGTATCTATCAGTACATTAATTTCTCCATCGTACCTTCTATTATGGTGTACAGCCATGTACAGCTACCCATAAATCAAAGAATAGCACCTGGAATGTTTTGAAAACATTGAAACTTTGGTACTCTGAGCCAAAGTTCTTGGCCATGGTGGCTAGATCTTTCAGGAATCATAGTCTGATAACATGTGGAAGGCTGGTTTCTTACCTCTAGTTTGCAAAGCATGGTGTTGAAAAATGAAGATGAGGAATTAGGTGAAAAATCATCATATCAGATGATTGATGGCATGGCTGTTTGATGGACAGAGAAGAGGAGATTAAGAATTCCACTCTTCCTTTTGCTTTGTTGGTGCTTGGAGGTGAAAAAACTTGCTAGAGGTGTGTGAGTTGTGTAGTTGGAAAAGGCAAGCTTTAGGAATAACATGAGAATGATGATCATGGATCAAGATTTCTCATGGCAGCCACATAACTTGCTGGGAAGTCCAGGCAGCTGCACGATCCCAAACTTCTGAGTGATTGTGATTAGCAGCAAAATTATGTAAAGACTGCTTCAGTACTACTCTCAGTCTATCAGAATTAGATGAGAAATCAAGAGAGACAGACAGAGAGGGAGGGAGGGAAGGAGGGAGGGAGGGAGGAAGGGAGAGAAAGAGAGATTTTGTCATTACCAAAACAGCTGAAAATGAGTCTGGGATGGAGAAAAGGGTAACAAGAGGTGAGATATTGAGGAAGGCATGTGGGAACTGAATATGGCTGGTTGGAATGACTTACCAAATAATTAATCACATGAGTGATAGGAATGAAGGGACCTGGTCTGTTTATGGAGTATGTGGGAGCTATAGAGGGAGCCAGGAAAGATCTGGAGGAGTACTGAGGAAGAGAAGGAACTGTTACATCCAACTCTAATTCCAGTAGAAAGGTGAAGAGCTTCTGGCCTTTGTCTCAAGTACTTGCTAGTCAATGCCAGGCTATTCCATAATAAGGTAACATTTAGCCATGATTTGGTAATAGATGAGAGATTGGGCCTGAGTTATATTATGGAAACTGAGGCTGTCCTAGATTTCCTGATATTCCTAGAAAATAGGTCCTATTGTTTCTTGTTTATTTTTATTTTTTATTTTTCTTATATGTATCAATTTAATGTATCCATAACTATGTTTATACTTATACCTGTTATCTTATAATTGCTTGACAAAATAAATAAATAAAATAAAATAAATAGGTGAATGCTGAGGCTAAAGAGGAGCTTCCCCAGTTTTGGCTAGTGTTTGAGCCGTATTGCTTCTCAAAAGAGGCCCCTGAGGCAGTAACTCAAGTCTTTGATACTTATACAGATACTCTGAAGAACAAAATGCATCAGCCAGTTGTTGACTGATGAAAGCCAAGGCTTCTGAATCACATCATGCTTCGCTAACTATCAATAGGTCCTGGAGAGCTGGTGTTGACTTATGAAGCACTATAGAGCTTGCAATCCCTGGGAAAAAAGTAGGGACATCTTCTTTCAGGAGAACCCATCCATTTGGTCCACACCAGAGGTGGTATTCAGCAGGTTCTGACCAGTTCTGGAGAACCAGTAGCGGAAATTTTGAGTAGTTTGTAGAACTGGCAAATATCACTAGAACTGGCCCCACCCCCATCTATTCTCTGCCTCCTGAGTCCCAGCTGATTGGCCGGGTCTTCTTTTGTTGCCCTGCACAGAAGAACAGAGCTGGAAAGCAGGTTAGTGGGTGGGGAAGGGCTCCTTCCTGAACCACGCCCACCAAGCCATGCCACACCCATCATGCCCACAGAATCAGTAGTAAAACAAAATTGAATCTCACCACTAGTCCACACAACCTTCCCTATGGGAAATTTGAGGGGAAGGGACCAGTGCTTGCTTTTTCTCAGTTATGGCTCCCAACTTCGCAAAGCTTCCCCCAGAATTGTGCCTTATCTTCTGATGTTTGAAAAGTAATAAAAACAAGTTTTTTTAAAAAAAAACACAGCTTTTTTACATTTAAGATCACTGTTGATTAGAGACACAACATTGCCACTGCCATCATAATCTGTAATACCATGGTATTATTTATTTAGCTGGGTTATTTTATTTTACTTTGGAAACCACCATGGATTCCTTCTGGTGACATCATAATGAAATGTTTATAGAGATTCTCAGTCATCCAGATCATGGTTGTCCCAAAGATGTTTCACTTCTCATCCAAGAAGCTTTTTCAGATCTTCAAGGAAAAACAAAGAAAGTTCCAGTTGCCTTTTGAAAAAGCACCTTTGGGATAATAGTGAAATAAATACATAGGTTAGAATGTGAGAAGAATTAAGGAAAAAAAATAGAAAGGAAGCTCAAGGGCTGTCTCTTCCATAGGATTTCTTAACTTTTTTCAGATGTTGGCAGGCAAAGCAGGATAAATTTTGGAATACACTTCCTTATTTATTAATAGTTGCTGTTATTTGCCCTTCACTACACATTGTATTTTGCAACCTGCAGGAAGACATTATTTAAAATTCAACACAAAATACAACGAGGAATAAAAGTGGAGACATGAGGTAAAGACAAAACAATATAGGGTCATTTCAGTTAGAGACCTGCTCAGTGATTCAGCTTTGATAAAATGTGACAAGTAGGGGGGAAATCATTTAGTTGTTATTGATGACTTTCTTTCTATCCCTTATCCACAAACCATTTTAACTGCACTGCTTATATTTACAAATGTTGTTGCTAATGATCCCCAGAAGATCAAATGTCTATTAAAAAGGATTGTGAGAGAGAGAGGGGAGATGACAATTAAGAGTACATAGTTAGGGAATACCGTATGGTGTGGTATCACTATGATAATCATTTTTTAAAATATATTTTATTTTATTTTTATAACAAAATCAACAAATAAAACCATCTTTCAGTTTATACAGTGTGTCGGTTGGGTACATATATCTTGTGCACATAATGATATTATTATACGTTTCTTGCTTACTTATATTTATAACCATTCTAATCAACATTTTATATCATATTGGTCAGTTAATTAATTGTATTATTATTGACATTATAGTTATTATCTTTTAAGAATATATTCCATCCTTACTAAGTTATATTCATTCTCTTACTCATTCAAAATCATGATATGTTATTACGATTACCACATATTTCGGTTTTCTTACTCTTTTATCTAACCATTCATAAAATAAATTCCAAATCTTACAATACTCTTTTTCTTCCTGTTCTCTAATTGCCATTGTTAATCTACTCATTCCTCCTCTATCGGAATTTTCTCATTTTTCCAATTTTGTGCAAATACAATTCTAACTGTTAATACATTAATACATTAATGCGTTAATGTATTAATTGTACGTTAATACATACAATTCTGCTGTTAATACATTGATAATCAAATATGTTATCTCTCTGTTGTAACCTTCAGGCAAAATTCCCAATAAAAATACCTCTGGTTTTAAATCTATAGGTTGTTTTGACATTTTTTCCAACCACTTGTGTTTTCTAATCCAATATCTTTTAGCATCGATGCATGTCCACCTAGTTCCTATCTATGTTCCATTTCTACAACCTCGATCCTTGCCAAGCAATGTGAACTAGAATAGAATAGATCTCTAGAATTATATACCGTATTTAGATGCATAGATGATAGGCACAGAGGGAAGAAGAATGGCCTTGAAGGGTAGGAGGAAGAGCTATTTCCAAGACAATGTTTAAAAGGGTAGGGAGCTTGGCTGAGTATCAAATGCTGTGCTTGAGTCAGGGTTAGTGATTTTCATTGTTTATTGTATAGATATTTATCTACAAATTGAGTGCTCTTGAACCTTAAAGTTCAATGTAATAATATCTATACAAAGTAATAGTGAATGAAGTCTTGTTTTATCCTTTATAGGGCCATACATTTGGTTTTTCCTGTCATTTTTTCCTTCCTTCCTTCCTTCCTTCCTTCCTTCCTTCCTTCCTTCCTTCCTTCCTTCCTTCCTTCCTTCCTTCCTTCCTTCCTCCCTCTCTCTCTCCCTCCCTCCCTCCCTCTCTTCCATTTCACAGACATAAGATCCCCCGCCCCAAACTGCATACAATTTTCTTTGGACCACTGGATATTTGTAAGATTCTTCTGATCTGGGCTGATCAAAGGATGCCATGTAAGTTTTATTCAATGTCTGGAGTGGGCGAAACAGTTTTCAGCTCAATCTTAGCAAGACTCATAGATGACCAGGCAGAGCCTGAGGGAGAGGTCAAACATGTCATCAGTCTCAAATCCCTTCATGTCCACAAGAGATCTCAGTCCAGCCCACCTTGATCTCCATTGACCTTTATCTACCGCCAAGTTGCTTAGTTCAGTTAGTAGTTCAGATTCTTATAGAGAACAATTAGCATAGACTAAGCATCATTTGTATTGCCTGGAACTCCTGATTTCCTGCACTTGAAACTGAGCAGCTATGCAATTTAGGATCACCCATATCTGGGGATGTTCCAATAATAAGATAATGTCAGTAAATAGTAATATGGTCAATAAACATTTTGAAAAATCTACATGAAAAAGATACCCAATTTGGGGTAGTGATTAAAAGTGCTAGATTAGAAACTGGAATACCAAGAGTTTTCATAAAAACTAGCTAGGTGATTTTGGCACCAATCTCTTTCTCTCTCAGCCCTAGGAAGAAAGCAATGGCAAACTACTTTTGAAAACATTGTAAAAAAAAAAAAACCTATGGGAATTGTTTCTCTAGTTATCAAGAATCAGGAGTGACTTGATGAATCACAAAAAGATCTAGAATAAAGCCATTATTAATTATAGTTAATATCCATTTGAGCATAGAAAAAAGACAGTGATGGCAATAATTACAAAGTCACTACACATACCAAGACAGGAGACACATCTACCATGTTTCCCTGAAAATAAGACCCTGTCTCATATATATATATATATTTGCCATCAAAAAAGGCACCAGGTCTTATTTTCAGGGGAAGTAATCCACTCAATTGCACACATTGCCCCCAGCCTCCTTTTCACTGTTACAGGCCTTCAAGAACTTGTTCTTGTGCAGCTGGCAAGGCTTTCCTGGAGGCCTCTGCAAGCCAATAACAGACCCCAGATCGATCTGGGGCTCTGTTATTAGCTACAGAGGCCATTAGGAAAGCCTTGCTGGCTGCAGAAGAAATGGGCCGGCAAGGCAGGTGTTGGGGTATGTGAGGCCTGGCTGCAACTGTCTAAAGATAAGTAGTAGGATAGTTCCACCCCCTCCATCCCCATCCCCATAATTTTTACCTGTGCACCCTGGAGTGGGTGGGAGCTTAATGTAGGGTTTATATTGGGTGCACAGGTAAAAATCAAGCTAGGACTTACTTTCAGGGTAGGTCATATTTTCAGGAAAACAGGATAGGTCAAGAAAAAGGTTTTTGGCAGATGAGACTGAGACCTCCAACTATCTCTTTGAGTTCCTACAAACTCAGCCATGCTATTACAGTCAATCCCATTCATCATGATTTGCATGAACAATATAGACTAGGGTGTCCTACCTTGGCAACTTCAATACATTTGTACTTCAACTCCCAGAATTCCCCAGCCAGTCATGCTTCCTCCCCCTGAAAAAATGCTAAAGCTGAACCAGCAGGGTAAAACCTGTTTGGTATTCCAACAGTGAGCTGTATTTAAATTAAATCCTTCTTCAGTTTAAGTCAGTGGTCTGGTGACTTCATACAACTCCTTTGCAGCAAAGTGGAATTATTTGCAATGCTGTTTTGACTTCCCAAGGTGGACTGGGGTTTCTTGATTATCTCCTGTTCAACATTAAACAGGCTAATCTTGCATAGCTTTCAAGATTAGCCAAAGTCAATGTGATCCTGCTATGTCGCTGGGCAAAAATATACTTACTCTGTTGCTATTTGGTTACATGCTCACATTTTGGGCAAGCTTACCTAATTCATACTTTTATAGATTGATAGCCATTTTGCAAAGTTTTGCTGTTTGCAATTTACATATTTCCTAATTTTTCAGTTTTGTCTTTGGTTCATGAATGTGTTCAGAACTGCATGCTTGAGGGAAAAAGCATCTTGCAAAATCAACCCAATCAATTAACTCGTTCATGCTATTTATATTATTATTTGCAGTTTGTGCAGGTTAGAATGGTCTTAGATGGAATGTATGTGAAACTAACAAAGAATGGCAAAAACCCTGGTTTGTTCAACCTTGATTAAGCCTGCATAGGACCATTTTTGCCATGAGAATTGGTCCCAATGTCTTGTCTATGAAGAGATAAATCATGTTGACAGAAAATATTATTATTCCACATCACAGGAGGAAAAATATCCTGACATTTTAACAAAAAAATCTTCCTTTATGTTAATTGCCATTAAGGTTTCTCTTGAGACTGTTCTCACTCTCAGCCCACATAGGAAGTCTGCTGATTTTCAAATTAAGCTACAGTATAATGAGTAGAAACTTAAAGGAAGGAAAAATGAGGGAAAGAAATGGATTCAAAGTCTTCAGCTTCTTGGTTGGATCATATATGACTGAAAGGGGGTTGCAGTTTGGATAGGAAAAAAGAGTCACACATTTTGGCCTGTATTTCTGAAATAAATCCCAGGGGGAATATCCATTGCCAAATTCATGACCTTATTGTTGCTGTCTCATATTAATTAGCAATACTAATGTAATCCAATCCAGCCAACACTGATTGGCAGGTGTTGCCCTGAAAGGTGGAGATAAGGCCATTGAACATGGATGTCAGGAGTTTTAATGCTTGATGAATGAATCCTAACCAGCGATGCTGACATAGCTTGTTCAAGGCTAGTTCCAAATTGAATTTGGAGGATCTGACAAAACATGTTGAATGCTTGGGTCCATTCTGAAGATCGATAGCAGCAATAAAAAAGGCATCCATCTCAGGGTTTATGAAAATGTAGCGAGTCTGTTTAGCAGTTAAGGCACCTGGCCAAAAGTGGGAGATGGTGAATTCTAGTCCCATTTTCGACATGAAGCCAGCTGGGTGATTTTGGGCCAGTACTTCACTCATCCTTAGGAAGGAGGCAATGTCAAACCACTTCTGAAATCTTGCCAAGAAAACTGCTAGGCAGTTGCCAGAAGTCAACATTTTCAGGAAGGAGGGAAGGAGGAAAGGAAGGGAGGGAGGGAGGGAGGGAGGGATCAGTTTGTTTAAGATGCTGAACTGGGAACAGGAGATCTGAGTTCTAGTTGTTCTTATGCATGAAAACCAAACTCTTTCAATCCTAGGAAGAGACAATGGAAAACCCACTTTTGAAAATGTTTCCTAGGAGACTGCATGGACTTGTTCATACAGTTGACAGGAGTTAACTCTGATTAGTGTAAAATAAAAAAATAAAAAATGGCCCACTTGCAGATAGCATAGGCTCCATATCTCCTTATCTCATTTTAAAAGAAATTTTAGTCACTTTCCATTACAATCCTTAAATGTTTCTGCCTAAGGGAATCCCCATCAGCCTTTCCACATTAGAAATCAAGAGGAAAAACTATACATTCTTCTCCATTCCACCAAAGATTTTTTATTGATATTGAAGAAATTTGTCCGGCTAGGCCAGGTTTCTTAGCTCCTCCAACTGAAGTGAACTACCTAAGGAAGTTTCTGCAGGTTGGGTACTGAATCCCTGCAGGTTCCATTTTAGTAAATACATAGGATTGGAGCTCCTCTCCACACACCTGATTGATGGACTACTTACCTAAAATGATACACCTGTGGAGGTGGTTAGCAGCATTAAGTTTCTGGGTGTGCAGTAGATTGGCTTGGTGGCTCAATAGTGAGACGCTGGTAAAGCAGTCGCAGCTGCGCCTGCATTTTCTACATCATATGAGAAAAGTACATCTTCTTTCCCCTGTCCTTACCACTTTCTATAGAGCAGGACTGTCAAACTCCCGGCCTGTGGGCCAGATGTGTCACACTCCCCTTTAGCGAAGGGGAAAATGTGACACTGCCGTGACATTGTGAGTTTGACACCCCTGTTATAGAGGGATGTTTGAGACCATCTTGTCATATTGCAATGCAGTCTGGTTTGGAAGTGTTACTGCTTCGGACAGGAAGGTGGTGCAGAGTGGTGAGGACAGCAGAAAAGATTATTGGCAGTTCAGGTCTGGCATTTAAGCGATGCTTGACCAGAGTCTGCAGTATTGTCTGGGACACTACACATCTTGTTACTTTCTGGGACGAGGCTTCATGGTACCTGAAGCAAAACATCCAGATTAGCCACAGTTTTGTTCCATACAGTATCAACCTTGTGAATTCTCAAGCTTCTTCCTTCCAATATGTATTCAAGATGGACAGTGATTAATATATAAAATTAGTATAATACATAAAAAGTAAAAAATGACAATAAATGCTACCCATCAAAAATGGAGAAGCTTTGGCCAGTTGTGATATGACACCTTTTCTGCATGCCTCCAGCCAAGTTGGGATCATATTTCCCATTGGAAGATATAAGATTGCTCTAGCTTGAGTCTGCCTCAGTGTTATTCTTCACAAACAAATGCAAGCTATTGTCATAAGCTCTCATGGTGGAGATCAATGGCCCCAAACTTACCACTTTGAACATACTGGCTACCCCAAAACAAACTCTGCGTTAGTCTTATTCTCTTTTCTTACAAAAGAAAAGAGGTTTTTCTGCCTTCATTTCTAGGTGAGTGAAACATTCCTTTCGAATTGCAGGATGTTTGTATTTTTTAACTTTATTATTTTTTTGCTTTTGTTTTGTTTTACTCTTTTGCATGGGGCTCCATCATTTGCAGCTTTCTGGCTGCTCATACATTCTGAGATCTTCTGAGCTGGACAAAATCCTGTAGATATGGTGCTCGTAAGATGTCTTCTTTTGGGCCTTCACCTAGCTGTGGCAATTCAAAGAAGCTGCCAGCCATTGGACAGCCGCACCACTAACCCAGAATTTTATCAGAAGCTCCTCCACTTTGGGGGAAGAGTGAGCTTTGTTTCATCAAGCTGAAGAAGAACAACCAAAGAAAAATACATTTTAACTGCAAAAATAGATCAAACAATTAAAACCACATCCTATATAAATGATTATTGATGGTTTCATTATTTTTTACATAACAGTAGACCCTCAGGTACCCAGATTGTAATTATTTTGTGTGTAATTATTTTCATAGGCCAAATTATTTTGTAGCTCTGCTTATTTTCTGTAAGGTACAGCTAGTGGCGTAAGGTAGGTTGTTTCTTCCATTTAAACAGCCTTTCTATTTTATTTGATTTCTGTTTTGCAAGAGGAATATTATTTACTTTTTAATTTCTCATGAGCCCACATTGCAATAACTTTAGCTAAGGAATGCAGCTTTTCCCTACTGTGTTCATGAAGAATTTGCGGGAAAATAATACACTAAAAAGAACATGCTCAGTTTATCTCATTGATTTATCTATCTATCTGATTTCTCAAGAGATGTAACTGATGAGAGGATGGCTGGTTTTTTTTTTTAATATAAGTTTGGACATTTTGAATGTTTACCACTTACACTGTTGATATTGGGAAGGCTTAATTACAGAGAGCCTGAATACATGTTTTCCTTTTCCATACATTGAAAATTCACACCTTTCTAGTCCTGTTTTCTCCAAAAAATCCATGAACATAAAGCAATATAGATTACACTTTAATAGTCCAATAGTATCCCACAAGGTATTTTTGAGAAACTCAATGAGATAAGCTCAATAAAAAGAGATACTGTAATGGTATTGTTTGACCCCAAATACTGTACCCTAATTAGATACATCACGAAACTGTGAAGGTTCTACTTTGCAAATTTATTTCTCAAACGTGAAAAGGAGACTCATCCCAAAGACAATCATATCAATGGACACTGAGGAAAATGCTAGCAGGGCTAATGGAGCACCAAACTTTATAGAAGTACATCACCTCACCCCACCCCTTCAAAAAATGGTGGCACAGCTAAAACATTGGGGAAGGAAGAATCTACTCAATGAACACCAAATGCTAAAATGGTGGAAGTAGGCAGGCATGGAAAAATAGAAAGGCACATCTGGACAAAAGTCTGAACAAGAGCATTGTGATATTTTGTTACCTAACATACTGGTTATAATTAACAGTGATTTCAATTTAGTTCACATGAGTCTGTTTAATGATTTTGTTCAGGCCAGTCTTGCTAACAATTCTCAGGTGGAGAGTGGGTGGGGGGAATCTTGTGGATTCCATTTTGAGCGCAGTTTGCAAAGAATTGGCCAAAATGAAGCTATAGGATACAGCCTCCTCTAATTTTGCATCCTCAAATGATGTTGGTTAATGATTTCTATCTTTCCTGGCCAATGGCCAGTTTAGCTAAGAGTGATAGGACTTGCAATCTAATAGCATATGGAACACTCAAGGTTATGCAAGAGTAGAATAGAGAGTTGCAATCTGATCATATTGGGAAACGCTCAAGGTTAGGCATGACTAGAATATATAATGAAAGTAATTTATTTCTAATCTAATACAAGTTGACCTAGAAATGTCAGTTCACCTGATCTCCAGCAGGAGCCTTTCCTAACATTATATCTTTATTTTTATGCCCTCTGGTCAGTCTTGATTCATGGCAAATCCATGGACAGGCCCATGCCTTTTTCTTAATAACATTTTCAGAAGTGGTTTGCCCTTGCCTTCTTTTGAAGAATGAGAGTGAGCGACTAGCCCAGTGCCACTTAGCAGGTTATCATGCTTAAAGGAGGGTTGCAGCTCAGGTCTCCCCAATTCAACTCTAGCTCTTGAACTGCTAGATCAAATTCTTTCCCCAGTTGCAATCTCTTACGTAACAGGAGTTGTTTCGGTTGAACTCTTCTTAGTTAATACACTCTAAATAATTCTCAGAAATGAACCAGGAACTTTCTTAGTAGTATTTTCAGGAACCCATTGCATTTTTAGTTGATATAATATTGATACAGGAATTTTTCTATCGTTTTATGTCATACTTCATGTTGATTCATATTGTCCATTGCATAATTTCCAAATTAAAGTTTGTGGCTCAAACAATGATTCCTGTGCAGTTAAAAGAAGGGGGAGAGACAAGGATAGGTCAGGCAGCTACATATTAAATTTAGGGAACCTGTTCAAGAAAGCAATGAAAACAGTTCTCATGGCAGTTGGACACCAACCATCTCTTTGAGAGACAGAAGATAGAAAAAAGCAGACAAAAATCAAATGAATAATGTTGGGAAATTTTGCAGTGGATGGCTCTTTTCTGGCAGTTGGCAGTTCCTTTTGAGTAGCGACATAAATTGTTGTTTGTGTGTGTATGTTCACGTGAGGGTCTTCAAATCAGATACCTTTCTTCTGTGTGTGTGTGTTATGTGTGAAAGGAACAAATCAGGGTACAGGTGCATTTGTTGCATTTACGCTTGTGCTCTCCCCTCATATTGTATCTATGAGGGCTTGTGCATATGCACCGTGAATTAGAGGGTAGACATTTCAGGGTCACATGACCGGGAAGGAGAGGGCTTAAGTATAATCAGCAGCTGTCCAACTGCATCTCCCACAGGTTTGCATCAAGAACTCCTCCCCCCTTGAATTTTTTTCTCTCCAAAGTACCCTACTAGAATCAGCCAATTTTGCATTTGATCTTTCTTTGGTTGATTTCTCTCCCCGCATCCAGTTTGGTGACATTCTTTTCTATTTTGAGAAATATTCCTCCAGTTAGATGATGGGCAGGCAGAGTCCCGAGCCCCTGTATATATTATTTCTTTCTGACATTTCATTGGATTACAATGAATAAAAAAGAACCTATAAAGTTACATGCAAGTATCTCTTCTTTCCCTAACCCATCTCTTATCCATATGTCAATCCATACATTTTTAACATTTCAGTCCTGTTGTCAGCAAAAAGTCCAGTAATAATTCCCAGACTTTTATAGAAATGTGTCTTATTTTAACTGGTCAAACAAACCCACTTTGTATTCCTTCTTTTTGCTTTTAGTAAACTTGATCTATGCTCAAAAAGGATTTGTTCTTTTTTTGGTTTTTCTTTTTCCCATCTCAAAGAGTTATTTGAGGCTTTAGCAAATCTCTTTTGTAAATCTAGGAAGAAGTCATTATCCAGGTCATTCTCTTGGTTTATTAATTTTATTTCCACTTTAACTGTCATCTCTGTCTTATAATGGACATTTTTTTTTATTTTTAGTATTTCAACGATTTGATATTCTAATATTTATGCATCAAATGAAATTTGTTCCAATTCTTTATCTTGTAGACTTTTCAAGGTATCATTTTTTCTTTTACATCTTTTGGGCATAGTCTAGTCGAGCAGACATTTTGCCTAACACTCTGCTGGTTGCTCTCCCCATTCTTCAATATTTAAAATGTCATACCATTTTTTGTCATTTTGTCTTCATGTTGATCATAGACAAAAACAAGCTTCACTCTCGCTCGCTCTTTCTTTTTCCATTTATGACTGGATTCTTGAATCCCTTGTAGTTTTCAAAGTTTAGGATTTCTATATTGACTTAAAGTAGACTAAACAATTTAGTTTCCACAAGGAAGCTGTTTGCTTATATAATTATTTCCAAAATTTCACACCCAAAATCCTATATTTCAAATTTAACTAGACCCTTAATTCATTTACAACTTTCTTGAATTAAAATCTTATTTAGCTTTTTGCCATTTATTTCAAACTCTTTAAATTCTTAAGCTTATAGTCAATTTTTTAAAAAATTCTGGAATGAAGGTAAAACTCAGCAGATAGCTTTGCAAACATGTTGCATTGAAGATCTCTGTTAACCTTAAGATAGTTAAATAAATTTATAAAATTTATAAATTTATAAAATTTATAAATTTATAAAAATGATTAAAAAATGGGTTTTGCAAAGTGGGTATCCTTTAAATGATTCTACCACACTTGAGACTGGGATGATTTCCCTTAATCTCCTTGAGTTCTGAGCTATCCTGAGGTCTTGCAAGGAGCAGCCACCCAGAGAACAAATGGATTAGTTCCCATTCTTCTGTTATGGTTATGATGTTAACTCTGCACATTTGGAGATATACTAGTTTGTGATTCCTTCCTTGCAATGACAGCTCTGATCACTATTGCTACACCCCACACATATTTTCATGGCTTGCTTTTTAATACATTGTTTCTCTGTTCATTGTGTAATGAATAATCAAATAGTAATGAAATAATGAGATACAGGTAGTCCTCAATTTACAATTATTTGTTTGAATTACAACCAGACTGAAAAAAGTAAGTATGACTGTTTTTTCACACTTATGACCATTGCAGCATCCCCACAGTCCTGTAATCAAAATCTGGATGCTTGGCAACAGGTTCATATTTAGGATGGTTACAGAATCCTGGAATCACCTTTTGTGACCTTTTGGCCAACAAAGTAAATGGGGAATCCAGATTTACTTAACAACTCTGTGTTACTAACTTAACGACTTCAGAGGTTCACTCAACAATTAGGGCAAGCAAGGTGCAAAATGGGGCAAAACCTGCTGAATGAGCATCTCCTTTAGCAACATAAATTTTGGGCTCAGTTGTGTTCAAGGACTACCTGTAGAGTAGATGAGTTTTTGCCAACTGGGTGCCCTCGAGATGTGTTAGGATTACAATTGCAATTATTGTGCTGTCTGGGAGTTAGATCTTAACACTTCTAAAGCCAGGTCAAAAATATGCTGTGTGCACAAATTGTTCTTGCATAGGTACATGTTGTGGCTCTGAGGCTTGAGCCTGCATTGTTAGAGGAAGAAGACTTGGACGATGGGGAAGAGGAGAAATCGGGAATGCCTTCCTCCCCAGGACCTTCCTCTTCGGCAATGCCTTACTCCCTGATTGTGCCTCAGGTGTCGGCAGATAACCAAGAGGGAAAGCCTGAGGCTAATCAGGAGAAGGAGGAGGACATATCGGAGCAGCCTCTGACAGAGAATCAAGTAGACGAATGCTGGCTTGATGCTAGACAACGTCGCAGGAAAAAGTGTGAGCTGCATCTCAGGAAGCGGGGACGAATCAGAGACTGAGCTGAGTAACTGACACACCCCACAGGGGATAAAAGTGAGTGTGTTTTCTCTGAGAGCTCCGTATGGGACAAAGTGTGAGTTTTTCTGTGGAGCTTTGGTGTATTCTGTTTATTGAAAGCCTTCGTGATTTATGGTTCTGTTATCTTGTCGGATTTGGCAAGCAGCGTGTGTGATACTGCCAAGAACACTGCCTGCTTCAAAGAATTAACTCTATAACTACCGAATCTTCTTGCTTGCCTGTATTTTGTCAGAGTTGTGGACTTTCCATCCTCACTGGAAAGGTGAGACATAACAGATACATATACAATTTAAATGTCCTGCCTACTATGAAAGTTGAAGTAGTGACCAATGGATCCAACTTCTTGAATAAGAAGTGAAACATCTTCAGATAAAAATTAGAAAATCCAGTTTCCTCTTGAAAAAAAAGCACCTTTGGGACAACAATGACTGGATGACTGATAATCTCCATAGACAAATAGTTACCAATGTTTTTTTAGGTCTTTTGAAATGAGTGTCCTTTGTGTCAGCTTAACAATGGGGACATTTCAAAAATCTCTAAAAGTGTTCATCACTTAGATAGTTTACAGATTGTTATTATAATAATTGATCAGTACAAATAACCCTAAAGATTAAAATTCAATATTAATCACCCATCATAAACACAGTGTTACTGCACATTTTCTTTTAATGAATGATAACTTTTTCCATCAAAACACACACTCACACCAAAGAAATGTGAATTGATCTACAAATTGAACTACAATATGTCATTAGTCTTGTTCATATTATTTCTCATCAAAAGCTCAACATTTTAGAGTTCAAATCCCTTGGTATTTATTTATTTATTTATTTATTTATTTATTTATTTATTTGTCAATTGTTTACGAGATAAGTAAAAGTGTATACATAATTATGAATACATGAAATGAGTACATATAAGAAAAATAAAAGAAAAATAAAAGAAACAATAGGACAGGGACGGTAGGCACGTTGGTGCGCTTATGCACGCCCCCTACAGACTTCTTAGGAAAGGGGTGAGGTCAATAGTAGACAGTCTAAGGTTAAAGTTTTTGGGGTTTGGGGAAGAAACTACAGAGTCAGGTAGAGTATTCCAGACATTGACCACTCTGTTGCTAAAGTCGTATTCAATTGAGCATCATTGTTATCACTACGGTGGGACAGAATTACAACTTCGAAGATGGCAAGAAACTCTTATGTTCAAAACCCTGCACTCTCTGTGTATATATTGCACTTTGCACAAAAGGGGCTTAGTTGTAATGCTATTATATCCATGTATTGATAACTGTATTTAGTGATACCTATTGATTTTCACAATATGATTTTTGTTTGGCTCATATTTTTGACTTGCAATAAGTAGAAAGTCTGCATATTCACACACACGTACCATAAACATATGTATGTTTATGTGCGTGTGTAATTTACAATTTAAAAAATCTAAGGAAACCATAAAAACTATCAGAAACAAATACAGTATAAAGAGAACAAAGAGAGAAAAGGAGAAAAAGAAAAGAGAAATTGCAGAAAGAAAAAATTAAAAGACACCCAAAGAAGAACCTTCTGATTTCCTTTGCAGCAAATACAATTCTATGATTACAAACATTCTCTAGGAAAGAATTTTAAAAGCTGCATGGAAGAAAAAAATGCCATATAGATTTGTTCAGCCATGCGAAAAAGGGAAATCCATTTCTACTTGTTGCCAATATAATTTGGCTATTGGCAATATCCCAATTTGTTTAGTTTTGGCTTAGTATACTGTATAAATCATGTCATTCTTGTACTTTCTACCATATGTGGTGGCTATGCCCCAAGGCCAAGATCTATTGGAACAAAATTAAAGATTGGATACAAGGAATCACTGGACACCAAACTGAACCCAGACCAGAACTCTATTTATTGGGAATAATGAAAGACTACTACCAAAAAAGGATAAAATACCTAATTTTACACATATTAACAGCAGCCAGAATAGCTTATGCGCAAAGGTGAAAAGGGCCTAATATAACAACAGAAGATTTAGTTCTACAAAAAATAACAGATTGTGCAGAAATGAGTATGCTTTCACTAAAAATGAAGGAAAAAGAAGAATCCGATTATTACTCAATATGGCATAGATGCTACGAATGGTTACAAAATAAGAGCAAGGTATGAAAAGTGAAAATTATGTAGAAGAGACCTTAAGAGTATGGTATGTAGATATGATAGGTAAAGATAGTGTGTAATAATAAGTATAAATGATGAAAATAATTAGAGTTGATATATATAAATGCACTGATGATAGAAGATGCAAAATAATACTATATGTCGATGTCAAATGCTGTTAAAAATGTAAATATGACTTGTACTGGTGGAAAAAAACAATTAAAAACATTGTTAAAAACCATGTCATTCTTATTAATAAATATGGACCGTGGCTTACCATGATATGCAGCAAACCATGTACTTCTAAAAAAATGGACCATTACAGCTAACTATGGTTTGGTGTTACGTGTGAACCCAGACTTACATCTGTTTTTTTTCTGTTGGTCTGCTTTGTTCACCTTCTTTTCAACAAATCTTCACATCCAGATTGCCGAACGCTTCTCAAGGTTTGCAAACAATTTCCCTCCATGCTTCAATGACCTTAAAAAAAAAAAAAAGAAAAAAAAAGGGGGGGGAGTGAGAAACAAAATGTTTCTTCTATATAAGCCTGCATAAATATTTGATACCTCTTAAACCACAGGATATGATTTCTTCAAGGCAGGCAAAGAACAGCGTGAAGGAGGGTCTGTTTTAAGAGAGAGATGTAATCATTTCATATTTCCTTCAGATGTAATGCGTGGAGTTGAAGGAGTTGCTCTGATAGAACTGATTGGAAGAATGTGGTACTTTGTATTCAGACAGATGCCACCACAAAAGAACCTGAATCAACACTGTACCATTTCTGAAAAGACGTGTCTTATATCAGAAAACAGCCTGTGCTTTTCATGTCGGCTAGGAATGGCTGGATCTTTATCTTTGTTTATTGAATAAAATAAGTTGGGGTTGTTTTTTTGGTATTTATAGGTGCCCCCCATTGTTCTGTGTAAATAAACTGATCCTCAGTCTCGAAGAGAAGCCATGTTTCTTAATTTTCTCTGTTTTCACTGTGTGAAAAGAAATGAAACAATGCGTTGAGCCCTCCTCCTGGAATGCACCAGCCTGGTAGCACTAGTTGACTCAAACTCGGGCCCACAAGCTGGTGGCTGGAAAAACGCAATTCGTAAGGGATCACAATTCATAGGATGGTGGCCTTGGCTGTCAATTGCCACTCGTCTGCAGGGTGAACCATATCGTGGTAATTTGCTATACTCCAAGTTCCACTGTGTGTGTTTGTTTCCATTTAATCAGAACTAAATGATATTATGCGAAATTTCTTTTGGCCTCCTGAGGAATCCAGATTCAACACTTTCTGAGTGGTTCAGCGCCTGAGACAGAAGAAAAGTGTAACCATAGTGATGGAATAAAAATGATTTCCTTTGTTCGGAGGCTTCAATATCCAACAGACATTACCGTTTTCAAGGTCAAAAATATATTAAGAGATAAAAATTAAAGGGGGTGTGTGTGAAAATGTGCTAGCTTAGCGACAAAAGCTAATTTAGTTTATGCATTATAAATTATGTTTAAAATGACTAAAATGGGATTTCTCAGCACGAGCTAAATGTGTGGTTTCGCAAAACTAATTTCCAAGGATGAATGTGATTATGGAATTTAGCATTGAAAAGCTTACTCGAGCCCTTCAGAGAAAACAGCAAACCTATCAATTATAGCACTTTTAGTGAAGGCCTCTTGTTAGAAATATCCCAGTATTTTTAGATTTCTACTAAATTAAGGATGTCTGCAAACAAATCAGCTAATTGGAATGTCATTTAATTAGATAAAACGTGGTGTCATTGAGCTTTAGCTAGTCTATCAACCATGGCAGGAGATAGTCTCTTTGGGTGCAAGAAACAGTTTTGACCAAGGCCAGACAGAATGAAAATAGTGTTTTCTCACTGAAACAACCATCTGTTTCAGAGTTGGGACGTATTTGGAAATATTGATCCAGGGACCTTATCTGGATATGTTTCATATTCCACTTTAGCTCACATTTCTGTCCTTGACATTATCATTGCAGTCTTCTATTTTGAGGCTGCTGTTGGATTTTTTTTTTTCTGAATTGTTTTTCTGCCCTTGTTCTGCATATCCAGTGCTTTGAAAAAGCTGTTTCCGGCCGTCCTCTGAGTATTTGTGGTATCAGTTTCAATTCAAGACTATATAGGCTATTTGAGAATGGGTGGCCTCCAACTCTGCTGGCAATTCAGAAAGCCATAAAAAAAATGAGATTTCCCCAGACTTGGTGGTCAAGAGATTAGTGGAGCCCATTAGTGGAGGCAATCTGTGGTTTAATGAGAATTGATGTTGTCCTTGAGTGTCATTTATGTGTTCTTTAAAAAAAAATATTATGTTGTATTGTGAGTTTTTAATGCTCTGTTAGTTACTCAGAGTTATTATTGCAAGATGGGCAGTTGTATAAATCTACTGGACATCCTTTACTCTGGTCATCATTTCAGATATATTTTTATTACAGAGAAAAACAGAAGGACCAATGGCAAAAACGCAGTGGAATCAGGAGTGTTCTTCAATTTCCTCCTGGCTTCCCCATTGAGTTTCCTTTTGGGAATCTAGCAGGGAGCATCAGAAATCTCCCTTCCCTTCCCCAACCTTCCCTAACCTTCCCTTCCCTTCCCAGTAGACAGTTAAGGGGCTCCTGCTAAGTCAGGGAAGGAGTGGTGGATTGCAAGAATGGCTGGAAAACTGCCATGAAATGTTGAAAAAGAACATCACAAGACCGCAGCAGCGGGCACAGCAATGCAGCAGTAGCTAGTAACACTGAAGCACCTACAATTTTCCTAAATTTCATTTCCTTGGGAGTCATGGGTCGCAGATTTTGGATGCATTCTGTAAGTTAGCCCATTAGAAGTACTTAGTTCAAAAACTGCAGCCCTATGAAGCCCTGTTTTGCCCAGTTAAAGGTAAATGACACAAGACTTTTAGTAGTATGGTATAAAGGGTGGGTGGGTGCATGTACTTTTGGTCACAAGGGCAAATGGCAAGAGATAAATGAAGGAAAGTCATTATACAGTGTCTCTATGTCTATCTCAGACTTGGACTATTGTTAATTAAATGAGTCCCTATTTAAAATAACAGCAAAAAAAGGCATTTTCTATTTCTCCCCTCTCTTGAAGCTTTCCTGTCCAATGCATTTACTATTCAATCTATCTTTCTTTATTTCTACTCTAATGAATATCTGTTAGCATTCATTGAAAGCTGAACTAAGTCACACTCTTCATCCAAGACAACTATCCTAGGTTACATTTTCCTTTTCAGTGGGATTGTCTGCTACTTAATTTCTCAGTACAGGTACGCCTTGACGTACAACAGTTCACTTAGTGACCATTTGAAGTTTACAACAGCACTGGAAAAAGTGACCTATGGCCATTTCCCACACACATGACCTTTGCAGCATCCTCATGGTCACGTGATTTACATTTGGATGCTTGACAACTGACTCACATTTATGACATTATCCAGTGTCCCAGGGTCATGTGATAACAACCTTTTGCGACCTTCTGACAAGCAAAGTCAATGGGGAAGCTTAACAACCTTCACTTAACAACCTTGTTACTAATATAACTAATATAATCTCACTAAGCAACATAAGTTTTGGACTCAATTGTGGTCGTAAGTTGAGGACTACCTGTATTCTTTTAGCAATCTGTATGTACTCAGGAGCACACCCACTGACAAGAGCTCATGCTGAACATAAACAAACAGTTTAATTAGAAAACAAATCCTGGGGAACGTGTCAAATGCTCTTGTAAGATCTGATCTTTCCCACTTCTTGTACTTTTCCCAATGTTATGACAAGTGATCTCAGGAGGGTTGATTTCTTTTAATGTGAAATGATGTGATTTTTATTGTGACACAGATAGTAGAGGTCCTCTGTTGTTATATATATGCCAGAAATCATGGGTAATTCATTCACCCTTCAGGACAGAACTTCTTTGTCCATATTTTGGAAAAAAAATGTAGTATATTCCTTACAATTTATAAATGGCAAATAATATTATGCAAAAACCATATTTCAGGAGAGAAGAGTGGCTAAGTGAACTTCAAGAGGCACTGTGATTTATGTTAATTTATACACCATATAAATTAATCAGTCTGTCTTCAGTAAATTTTTGATATGTGTAAAACTAAAGGGAAAGGTTTCCTCCGTCCAGTCATGTCCAACTCTAGAGCGCAGTAGTCATCTCTGTTTCTTAGCCAAGGGAGCTAAGCTTTGTCCAAAGATACTTCTGTGGTCATGGGGGCAGCATGACTATGTGCCAAGGCACGTGGAACACTGTTACCTTCCTACTGAAGTGGTACCTATTTATCTACATGCATTTGCATGCTTTCAAACTGTAAGGTAGGCAGAAACTGAGGGCAAGAACAGGATCTCACCCTATCATGTGGCGCTCGGGTCTCAAACCCTGGTTGTCAGCTTTGACAAGCTCAGTATCTAACTGCTGAGCCATCGAGCCCCTGCATAAAACTGTAATATGCTAAATGAGTAACAATTCAGTGGTTAACTATTTATTTTAGTTGCAGCTCCACCTAAACTTTAAATTTGGATTTCAGTAAGTTCCAGTTATATGATAGTATGGCCAAAAGATGAAATGAATGTGCAAACTCTTCTTCTACTTTATACAGAGACATGAGAGGTAGGTCTCTTGGATCAAGGTATATGTGTGTGTGTATTTGAAGGGGAGTTGCCATAAAACCAGGCATCTGCTTATTTATTTAAATAAATGTCCTCTCAGATTTAGCCTTGAGCATTGTCAAGCAATTGCTAGTATCTAAAGTTCTGGCAAAGTTTGTTAGGACTTGGCTTTTCCAGCCAGTGGATTGCTGGTGGCATGCAAGGGCCAGACATCAGTTTATCCATGTATGGCACAGTTAGGAGATGAATGTTTACTCTGCACACATCTGTGCTAGATTAATCTATCCCTCTCAGTACAACATGCTGGACCCAGCATCTGGTTATTATTGATATAGTGGCCACCTAAATGTAATGGGCTGTGAGCAAAACCTTGGAAGACAGGAGGAAAAGATACAGCCTAGACAATGGTCAGGTTAAAAAGGGGATAAAGGTAAAGAAAGCCTCTCAGAATTGAACCCCTTAAACTTTATTTAAATATTTTCTTGAATAAATGTGTTGACTGGAAAATTACGGAGATCAAAGACTAGCTCATCTACAGGATATACCAGATTGAGAAAAAGATGGAATCCAAGTTTCTTTAACTGATATATTTACTGCTCACGATGTCTATTATAATTCAGTTAATACGATTCAGAACACAAATAAACAAGTATGAGCTCAGAAGTTCATGTTATATGGAAATTATGTAACCTAAATAAAATAATCAAAAAAAGGCTGCCTTATTCTTGACCCCTCCTTCATTATTTTACTCTGGGATTCAATAGAGTGCATGGATTTTCTTTTCCAGAATGCTGAAAGCAGTCAATCTTTATTCATATTCATATTCACTGTATGATAGTGTAAGATGTGTAAGACAGATGATTGATTCAGAGGCCAGATGATCTGCATTTTTTATTGATTAATATCTCAAATAGTGCTGTGAAAAAAACAAAACACATTAAGTATGGTAAAACGAATGGCTCAGTACTATTTAAAACCACGACTCTCAAATTTCCCCTAAAGATGTGACTATCAAAGTCTTAGAGAGACTCATAGTAGATTTTTGTTGTCTTTGTTTTCTTGTCATCTACCTTTGCCAAGAAATGTTTCTTGTTGGACTGTATTAGACACAATGATATTTTATTTCAGATTGGATTTTTTTTTTTTTTGGATATCCCTACATCTATTCTTTATTAACTCTTAGTTCTGCCCAAACGTGCTTTTTCAAAAGGCAACTGGACATCCTTTGTTTTTCCTTGAAGGCTTTTCGCTTCACATCCAAGACACTTCTTCAGTTCTGATTGAATGGCGAAGAATGGAAGGATTTATATTCCTTGCAGTCATCTGGTCATTAGCACTCTCTCTGAGAGTCATTGAGGCCACTTGGAGGTATAACAGTGCCCTCAGGGTCACCTGAATTGTGCAAATGGATGTGAAACCTTGAAAGGAAATAGATGGTATCATATCTCTCCTCCTCTATTTAGAGAGGGCTGTTCATTTCTAACATAAATGGCCTCTTTGACCCAAAGAAAGTCCAATTGTCTCTTGAAAAAGCAGCTTTTCGGACAACTATGACCTGGATGACTGAAAATCTCCATAGACATTCTGCTGGGTGCATTGTCCTATTTTGATATAGTCACCCTAGTACTTCCATATTGGGGACAATCCAAACCTTCACCCAAGCCTCCCACTTCTATTTAAAACAAATTCACTTTTATTTTTGAGATGCTGAAATCTGTACCTAGTAATTTTCAGCCATGTTGTTTGCTCACAAGAACTAATCTGCAAAGAAATATATGCAGTTACTGTGTTGGAATCGATGCTTGGAAGTTAATGGTGGCTTGTGGTACATATGAATGAATATATTGCAGTCCTTTAACCATAGACGGATGCGGTGGCTCAGTGACTTAAAATGCTGACCCTGTCCATCAGAAAGTTTAGCAGTTTGGTGGTTCAAATCCCTAGCGCCACGTAACGGTGTGAACTCCTGTTACTCGTGCCAGTTCTGCCAACCTAGCAAAGACGTCTTTGGATAGCACTGGCTCTTTGGCTTTGTAACGGAGATGAGCACCGCCCCCTAGAGCCAGAAATGACTAGCACGTATGTGTGAGGGGAACCTTTACCTTTAGCTTAACCATGGAGAAATAAACCTATAAAATCCTGTTTTGGTGTTTGTTTGTTTTTACTTTTAGCTAACTACCCTGAGTGGCTGTTTTTAACCTATGATGTACAACTTGATGTGACTGACATAGCTGAAGCATCAGGACTGTGTCTTCTTATAAGGTGAGTTTTGGCAGGATGCAATTGCTATAACTATGGAGCAGAATTCATAAGCACACACCAAAGAATATGATCAGTAATTCTCCATAATTGAGGAAGCATAGGTTCCTAAAATGTAAGATTGAGGAAAAGGCACTTAGTACAAACACAGACAGCATTTTAAATGTACTACTTTAAATTATTCCCTTCCTTCCAGAATTCCATAATACCTTGCTGACCAAATCTTGTTGGACAGCTTGCTGGTTGGATTTAATTTAATTTAATTTATTTAATTTATTTGTATACTGCCTATCTCACTATTGACTATATCAATTTAATCAATCAATCAATTAATCAATTCTTTCCCAGTACCTCTTTGAACACAATTCCTCCTCACAATCTAGAGTAAGTCCTCAGAAATATGCATGCTCTCACAATTGCTGATTTCTGACCCTAAGCGCCAGATAGAGACAGTGGAATTACAGCTGAACACAAGAAATAAGATAACTATTCAGGACAGCCTGGATGGCAAAAAGATCTGAAGGATCCCCTCTCCCTGCAGAAAAGCTAGTCATACCTCACATAATTTTCCACAACGGTCAAACATCTGATAGCGAAGTTCTTCCCATCATATGGAAGATTCTGAGCTTGTTCACATCAAAATACAAAGTATTCCCTTTTAGATGGTTCTTCAAATTGCTAAGAAGGTAGAACTGCAAACCATCCAGAGGAAGATGGAGGTGGTAGAGACCCTTTGTCTGGACCTGTCTTATTCTCCCTGTCTTTTGAAAAGACCTATAAGTAAAGCTCTGAAAAGATTGCCATTAGTTTTTGCATAGTGAGGCCATAGAGCCATGCGTCATCATATAATACTTCTGACCTGGGTGGATTTTTTTTTTTTTTAATACAAGAAGATCCTACTACATTCCAAAACCAGTTTGGTCTAGTGGTTAAAGCACCAGCTTTAGAAAGCTGGAGACTGTGAGTTCAAATCCTGCCTTAGCCATAAAACCCACTCATGTTGTTGTGGGGAAAATATCAGGGAGAAGGTTGTTCACCATCTTGTGTTGTTTGTAAAAAGAATAAAGCCGGGGAGGAATACTAAATAAATAAATAACTCCCTGAACAGTGGTGGGATTCCACATTTTTTTCCTAGTGGTTCTATGAGAGAGCGCTTCACGCATGCACACCACACTCAAAAACATCCCTCTGTGTCAGTGCTAGTGAGGTGAGCTGTTTTTTAGCTCAGCTAAGGCACAACAATCTGCTCTCCTGTGCAAATTAGCTGAGCTAAAAAACAAGGGAATATAGGACAGGAAAGGGAGCGGGCAGGTGAGCGAGGCTAGCCAGAGGTGGTATTTGCCGGTTCTCCGAACTACTCAAAATCTTCGCTACCGGTATGCCAGAACCAGTCCGAACTGGCTGAATACCACCTCTGTCCCTGAAGCTGTTCAATGATGCCTTCCAGAATTACTCACTGTTGCCTGTTCTGTCTGTGGGGCTTAGAGGTACGGTTTAAAAATACTTGAAGCACCATTGTTTCCTACACTGGTTGTTGAGAGTTTTTTTTTCTTTTTAAATGGGGAAAGGACATCTGTTGTCTCTGCTATCTTCTTTATATTAGAATGATTTACAACAGGTTTCTCTGCTCTATCTGTGGAGAAATACATCGTTAACAAATTTGCTCTTCTTTCTCTGCGTCTCTAGGGGTAGAATTCAAATGAATGTAACTCCATTCCATTGTCATAAGCATGGAATTTATAATCCGCAAAAGCAAACCAGGCCTCATTTATATATGCAAGGTGACATCTGTGGAGGAAAACTGAGGTTGGCCTTTCTTGCCCTAATGGAGTCAACCCTCTGTTACCTATCTTGACCTTGTAAATACAGGTAGCCCTCGACTTACGACCACAGTGGAGCTCAAAAGTTGTGTTGCCAAGTGAAACATTAGGCTAAGTGAGCTTTGTCCCATTTTACGACCTTTCTTGCCCCAGTTGTTAAGTGAATCACTGCAGTTATTAAGTTAGTAACACGGTTCTTAAGTGCATCTGGCTTCCCCATTGACTTTGCTTGTCAGAACATTGCAGAAATTGATCATTTGACCCAGGACACTGCAAGACTCATGAGTCAGTCGCCAAGTGTCCGAACTTTGATCATGTGACCATGGGGATGCTGCCAATGGTCGTAAGTGTGAAAAATTGTCATAAGTCACTTATTTCCATGCAGTTGTAACTTTGAATGGTCACTACATGAACTGTTGTAAATTGAGGGCGACCAGTACTGCTAAATGGTTAGCATAGTGATGGCTAATCTTTTTGGACTTCTGTGCCAAAAATTGCTCGCGCCTGCGCACTCGCGTGCCAGCACCCAGAAGATAATACACGTGGACCTCCCACGGCCCCTGCTCATGTACACGCGATTGCCCCCGCTTTACCTGCACTGCACATCCCAGCTGATTTTTGGCCCATTTGAGGCCTTTTTGGCCTTCCAGAAACTTGAGAGAAGCCTCTGCAGCCTTTGGTGGCCAAAAAATAGGCCCGTTTCATCACTTCTGGTATTTCCAGAAATAGAGGAAGTGATGAAATGGGTGTGGTTTTCAGTCTCCAAAGGCTGCAGACGCTTCCCTTGAGCTTCTGGGAGGCCAAAATGAGCATCAAAGAGGCCGAAAATCAGCTGGAGGCTGAGGTAAGTTTGCCTGGGGCTTGTGTGCCTGCACAAATGGCTCTGCATGCCACCTGTGGCACGCGTGACATACGTTCACCATCATAGGGTTAGAAATCTATTCTTACAAAGCTAATTAGATAGCAGTTTGACTTCTTCAACTGAAACGAGCCAGGTAACAAAAGAGATGAATACTGAGACACATCTCATTCATTTGCAAACAAAATGATGAATTCATAGTGGTATTTATGTTTTCCACTTGATTCATAATCCCGATTGGCTCACTTGGTATCTGGATTTGCATGAAAGTTCCTGCGATTGTATTACTGAAAAATTAATTTCTACAGTGGAGTGGCTAACTTCCACTTGGATGATCTGAGAATACTGTTCATGCAATAACGGTTGAAATGCATATTCTGATCAGAGGTGCAATGAGCCAACGTCATCTGAAGTGTTAATTATATTGTCATTTCTGAAAAGCTTTGCTGATCACAAGGCTAGGCTGATGTGCATAGGATGAAATTAACAGTTTACTTTCCCTGTAAGGGGGGAAAATGTAAAAAAAAAAAAAAAGTACTGTAAAAGTACTGAATTTACCTCTCTTTTCATATGTAGCCAGTGAGTTAAGAGTTAAATTATTTCTTTGGATATTTGTTCTGCTTCTAAGAGAAGATCAAACAGCTGCTGGGGAGAGTGAAATGGCAAAGCAAATGCTTTAGTTACCAATCATCTGGATTACTGCAACGTGTTTTACATGGGGCTGCATTTGGAGACCGCTCAGAAGTGGCAGCAGTCCAGAACACAACAATACAAATAATTGTGGGTATATTTTGCTGTGCTCACATAACACTGCTACACTCCAAGTTATACTGATCATTAGTATACTTCTGGCTGTGATTCAACGTGCTGGTTATGAGATACAAACTCCTTAATGGCACAGGATCTAATTATTTGCCAGATATTTTGTCTCTGATTGGGGCACAGCAGCTCAGTGGTTAAAGATGCTGAGCTTGTCAGCTGGAAAGATCACAGCCTGCATTCAAGACCCCAGCGCTGTGCATCCGGGTAAGCTCCCATTACTTGGCCCAGCTCCTGCTACTTAGCAGTTTGAAAGCATGCAAATGCAAGTAGATAAATAGATACTACTTTGGTGGGAAGGTCACAGTGTTCTCTGAGCCTTGGCCAGTGATGGACTGCTACAGGTTCACACTGGTTCTAGTGAACTGGTAGTTCTAGTGAGCAGTAGGCCCTGCCCCCCCCATCCCTGCCCTTTCCTGTCCTATATTTCCCTGTTTTTTTAGCTCAGCTGATTCGCGTGTCACGATGGATTGTTGCGCCTCAGCTGTTTTACTCACCAGCACTGACATAGAAGGTAAGTTTTTAAGCTTAAAATCAGTGGTTTTTCAATGAAGTGCGCACTCACCAAACCGGTTGCAGCCCACCACTGGCCTCGGCATATAGTCATGCTGGCCACATGACCAAGGAAGTGTCTTTGGACAACACTGGGTCCCTCAGCTAAGAAACAGAGATGAACACCACGGTCTAGAACAGGGGTGTCAAACTTGATGTCATTGAGGGCCACATCAGTGTTGTGTTTGACCTTGGGGAGCTGGGGTGGGCATGGCCAGTGTGAGCATGGCCAACTCGACATCACTCATGTCGGAGGCATCTGTGGTGGCCCGAGTGTTCTGCTAGCAAAAGTGGGTTCACAAGCTCATGTTTTGGCTGCAATGGCCTCCTGCAACCCTCTGCCAGCGAAAATGGAGCTTAAGAGGGCTGCATGCAGCCATCCCAAGCTCCATTTTTGCAGGCAGGGACACTGCAGGCCGGTCCTTCACTGTTTCCAGGGCAGCCATGCAGGCCAGATCTAAACATCCCGCAGGCCAGCCCTGCCCCCTGGCCCTTGAGTTTGACACCCTTCCTCTAGAGTCAGACATGACTGGACATGGGAAATCTTTAACTTTGTCTCTGATTAAGCTTGGAATTTATAAGCCGCTAAATTCACTGTCATTTAGTTGAGCCCCCAAGACTTCTATGGCAACATGCCCACCCTATTGAACAGCTTGTTTTTTAAACAGTTCTTTTTAACAACAACAAAAAAAACCATTTATGTTGGTGTAGGACATTTTCAGTATTTTAGCACTGTTCAGCACAATTTTTTTGCTACTGGCTTTGTTGGAGAATTTGGATACTATTCAGTCCTTTCCTCATCCCTGCTGTATCTTATCTTAAAAGAGATGTAGAGGGAATATTTTGAAATTTTATTGCTGTGAACCTTTGAAAGCATCCACCGGAAACTTTATGTCCTCTGAAAGGCCTCCCGCCTCAGCTATTTTCATCCCATTCTGCCCCAAAATGAACTAATTGCAGGTACTTAGCCGCTTCCCTGTTGCAACCTGGAAGAGATTTTATTTGGTTGAATAGAAGTTTAAATCAGCTTGACTTTGATCTTGTTGCCTTCATATCTCGGATCGCAAATTCAAATAGAATGGTGATGTCATCTTTAAATCTCAATCTGAAGGGGGAATCATCCTCACCAGGGAGATCAAACCAAATCCAATTTAATTGTTACTTAATGTACCACAGTGAGTCACTACCCTAAATCTCTTCCTTGAACAAGGGCATGGGATGCTTTCTGAATTCTCCTGGACTATAAATGTTACTGAAATTATCAGATTTTCTTTAGGGGCAATTTGAGAACTTTTTGCTTTTATGGACCATTCTACCAGCTTGTCTGGTACATTCGGTGATTTCTTTTCCTCCCTCCCTGAGAAAAAGAACATTATTGCTCAGCTATTTTCTACTGGATTTCTACGAGACTGGATCTTCTTAAGAGAGTCTATGTTAACATGACAGCTCTATTGACATTTCAGCCTAGCAAGCATGAATCTGGTAAAATAATGCCTTGGGGACTAGCAAGAATTGTTCTCACTTGCTATTCTCCAAACATCTTCTCACCAGCTTCCTTTTTAGAAAGCCAATGATTTCTCTCTTTCTCTACTAATTACAGGAAATTAAGTCCCCTTCCACCTTCCAGATTATAAATACTGTGGTATCCCAGTACTCATCATTAACTGGTTCCAGGAGGTGCAACAAATTTTCCCATAAGGAATAAGGTAAACAAATTTTATGCATTCTCAAGCCAAGGACCCACAATGAGAAAAAAAGCACAAAAATGATTTGAGATTTATGGCAGTCAGAAGGCATGGTCACACCTATGAGGCAAGCCACCTTGAAACTAAAGCTGGTAACTGATGCAGATTTAGCCTCTATTGGGATAGGAGTGAGGTCTTCCAAAACAGGAAGTGGTGTTTCCTTGGATGGAGGAATATGTTTCCCTTTTCTACAGATTCATTTTCTCACGGTAAATGTAAATCCATTCACTTCTTCATTCTTTAGCCATTTTAGTTGCAACTAATAGAATTGACAAGAATGTCTGCCAAAATCAGTGCCTAGGCTTGCATGGGTACATTTAATCATTCCGCAGAACATACTAAGTCCTAAGCCATGGTTTATTGAAGGGTTAAGCAGAACAACGCATATCTGAATCTGCTGGAACTTATTCAACTCTAAATGAGTCCCTTGTTCTGACAAGTTCACTTTTCTAAAAAGAATAAAGGGAGTCAGGAGTGACACAGTAAGGAGAAGAACAAACATTTTTACAGAAGTGTCCAGAATTGGAGGCTCCTTTACTGTCTTTACTGTCCCAGTGAGAAGACTGTAGAACATCCCAAAATAGTAGATTGTTGTCAAGTTTATTAATTTATACTCATAGACCAAAGCAAGTAATCCTGGTGATCAGAAACAAAACAAAACACAACATTCACAGGATGTTACTTCGACCTTTCAAAATTTTCCTTCAGACCAAAGGGATAGCTATAGTCACAGAGAGCCACTGAGTACACAGGCTGATACTGACTCTCTCCCTCCCTCCCTCTCTCTCTTAAACAGATCACCCATTTCTAAACAATAGGAAAAAAAAGTTTTTTTTTAAAAAAATCTTACTATATAAGGGGTCCTTGGTGCTCTCTGAGCTTGCTTGTTCTTTTGCAGATGTTTCATTACCCAAACTAGGTAACATCATCAGTGATCAATGCACAAAATATTACTTAGTTTGGGCAATGAAACATCTGCAAGGAAACAAGCAGGCTCAGAGAGCACCAAGGACCCCTCATTTTAACCCTGAGCTACAAATAATTTCCTTTACTCTTACTATATAACGTGTGTACAAGTCCAGTAAGAGTGTGTCAGCTATTCTCCAAATTTATTGGCAGACATGTTAGCAGTTTTTTTTCTCAACCAGAGTGGATGATTAAGTAACAGCTCTTTGAGGCTGACTCCATTTGTACTGTCTCCATTTCCAGAAAACTGGGACTTGTGACACCACAGTTGTTCACAGATTTTTTTTTTCTAGTCTGACTTTGAGGGTTGAAATGGGAAAACATGGATTTTTGGTGGCTTTCCTCCTACGCCCAGTGACTGTTCTAGTGGAGGTGTTAGGAGGTAAGGGATTTAGCACTAGATTCCTATTTTGTGGGATTTTTCCGGGTCTTATACTCTGTCTACTCCTATGAAATATTTGTATAAAACAACTATCCACCAGCATGAGTATCCGTATGCTGCTGAGACTGAGTTATACATGTCTACCCCAGGCTGTCTAAGACCTTTCCCAGTGTCAGGAGGGCGTGTATGGAGAATAATAAGCTTTAGTTCAAGTCTAACAAAACTAAGCGATGTGATAGCCTAGTGAAGAGGGTCACCTCCCACTCAAAAGGTTGCGAGTTCAGTGCTAGGAAGTAGCAGACATTTCTTTATAGGGTGCAAAGAAGAAAAAAAAATCTGCTGTGAACTCCATATAGGTGACAGGAAGAGCATTCAGTCAGTAAATACTTCCACTCCATCCAATTTCCCCAATTCTACCCCCAAAATAGATACTACAGAGTCAGCGGTGGGATTCAAATTATTTTACTCTCAGTTCCGTGGGCGTGGCTTGGTGGGCGTGGCTTGGTGGGCGTGGCAGGGAAAGGATATTGTAAAATCTCCATTCCTAGGGGAAAGTTACTGGTTCTCAGAACTATTCAGCTACCAGTTCTCCAGAACTGATCAGAACCTGCTGAATATCACCTCTGTACTGAGTCGTTAAAAGGAGTTCGAGTCTAACAAGTCTGAATAACTGCACATTTTAGGGCCTTCTGCATTGGAACTCCCAGCTTTCATTCTGAATGGACTCCTGCTTGAAGAACAGATGTGACCAGGAGGGCCTTTGTTGTAATTTATCTGGTCCATTCCTGGACCAGAACAAAAACAAAACATGCAGAAGCATTGCTTGAGCACTGAGAAAGGAGCCAATGTGAGGAACACTCTCAGGCTGCCTCCCCATGACCCACTGTGGCATAAGAGGGAGGGAAAAAAAACCAGAATCAGACTGGCAGGCTTCTGTTAACATGGTCTATTTCAATAAAACTTAGTTATACCCTTATTGTGGAGTCTTGTTTCCTATTTGGACAATCTCAAACAGCCGGCTCATACTTCTTGGTCGCTTCTTGCTTGGATTACTGCAATGTGCTCTAGATGGAGATCTTTGAAGACTATCCAAAAGCTATAATTGGTCCAGAAAGAAGTGACATGGATAATTATAGTCACATCCTGGCACTGCAAGGATTTCAGGGATAATTTAAAATAGTTGTTGCCATCAAAACCCTCCACGGCACATGGCTGGTTACTTGTGGGGCTGCCTATTTCCAATGGTTTCTGCTTTCCCATGAAACCTGAAGATTGACCATGGTTTGGTACCTTCTGTGGACCAGCTTCATTTGGTGGGACCCAGAAGATATGCCTTCTTCACCACAGTGCCTGAGCTTTGGAACTGTTTTCTCCTTGAGATTCTCATGGCTGCTACCTGTTGGCCTTGCATTGGACAGTGGAATGGGCATTGTATAAATTTAACAACACATTAACATAATAAACTAGTCGCGACGTCAATATTATTGTGATTTGGCTTTGGTTGTGTTATTGCTGTTGTCTCTCTTGCTACTGTCTTTCTTTTGCTTTGAGTTTTAACTCTGTGTTAGGTACCCAGAGTCACAATCTGTAAAAGAAGAGTGTCATATAAATTGACTACATAAATAAATAAAGAAGCATGCATACATATACAAGCAAGATGACTGCCCAGGCCAACCAACTACATGGTTGAGACAGAGGAGAAACAACAGCTGTCTTTATACTGCTGTTGGGCTGCTTGCGTGAAAAGAAGCTCCAGCTGCTGTTCCTGTTTTAATTTTTCAAGATTGAGCTTGACTTGTGGATTTGATTACTTTTTTTTTTTCTTATTCCAGAATTCCATTCTTGCACTTGGGCGGGGGCGGGGGGCAATCGGCATCATATAAATGCAAAAGAAAAAACTATTGTCTGGGTGCTGAATGTGTCGTTTATATTGTTATTAGTGCACAGTGTGCATGCTTTTGACCACAGTTGTTATGTGTCAAGAGAGGCACATCCTGGTTGTTGTATTTGTTTTTTGCCACCCAGGGGCCCAGTTGCACATCGAGATGGATACAAATAAATATTGTGACATCCATATTGCATTTAAAAAAAAATTGTATTTGCATACGTGGAGCCAATATATCAGTAAAGTGTGACAGAAGGAGTGGTTGGTAGAACTTGAGGGTGGAGTTAAAAGAGACATCAGCCTAAATCCCTACATTGTCACAAGTGAACAAGTCCAAGCCCTCTTGAATTCCATTGGCCATTATTTAATAATAAATCGGTTTATTTGGACCTTCACATGTGGACCAGGTCTTTCGTGCCTGACACTAAGGGAGGTTATAACTTCCTGAAAGTTTTAGATGACCCCAAATTAAGATGACAATTCTTTAATGGTCAATTTATTTTCCATTTGACAGTTTTCTACTCTAGTTTCCCTGCTTCTTCTCAGGCATACTGAAGCCCAGTTATTATCCACGTGGACTTTGGATGAGAGACAAGCAATTCCTAGTCTTGCAACATCGAATGATGTGTGTGTCTGTGTGTTTGTGCATGTCTTCAAGTCAGTTTTGACCCCTGTCAACTGCAGTTTTCTTGACAAGATTTTCAGAAGGGGTTTTCCCTTGCCTGCTTTATAGGGCTGAGAGGGAGGGACTGGCCAAAGATCACCCAGCTGGATAAGGTGGGACCAGAACTCCCAGTCTTCAGTTTCCTAGCCTGGTGTTTTAACCACTACTCCAGACTGGCTCTCTGGATGACGTAGTCATCGGATATTTAAATATCCCAATATGCCCACTAAAGGCCTCTACTAAATAGAAATGGTGAATGATGCAAAAATAAACAAGGGAAAACAGAATAAAAATGCTCAGCCTCTCTAAGGCAACCTAAGCCTGATGGATAAAGTGACAGACTACACTTCTTGCTTCCAATCTCAGTTAAGTCTGCATGGCTGTCTCTGCCATCATTTCTAACTTAGAGAAGATTGACCTTTTAGACGCCGTTCTCTAAATCATCATCTCTCCCTTTTTCTCCCCAGTTTCTCTCCTACCCCTGCTCCTCCCTGAGGTTAGCATCATGATTTTGACTGGCTTTGGTCGGGTATTTCGTTGGCAGACTTGAGAGCTGTCTCTGCATCTTTTGTCAGGAAGATCCGAGAAGAAAAGAAATGGCCGAGTCAGTTCAGATCAACAAAACAGAGCTCGTTCTCTCTAAAACTACGGTCCTAAGCAATCACTATATCTTCCTGGAGTGAAGTGCCTATTTTTCATTTCTTGCTTTGCCAAGACAGATTGTCCTAAGCTGGTTTCACTGCAACTGGTCAAGGCTTCCTGAGACCATAATTAAGCACACGCTTATTCAAAATGACTCTTGTTTAATTTCAGTGCTGGGAATTATGTTTGTTCCCAGCCTGTAATGAGTCCCAAACAGTCCCTCAAGATAAGCATCCACCTTTATCTCCTTTGAATTGCTGCCAACAACTAAAGTGCCAAATTAACTGAAAAAACCCCCAACTGAAGGACAAAGTCCATACAGAGCTTCAAGGATTAATCCAAACAGAGTGAACGACTTTGCTTCCTGCAAAGGTTTCTCTACCTTTGCACCTTCTTTATACCTTAGGGGAGGGCGATCACCTCCAAGCCTTATTCCCAAGTCACCCCTTTTGTCTCAGCTGCTCTTGCCTTCTAGCAGCTCTGCGCACACACGCACTGGGAACAGTCTCCCCTTGTTCCTCTGCCTCGCTGCTGCCAGACTCCGGAGGCTCTGGAGTCAGCACCCCACTCCCAGATGGTCCTGGTCCTATCTAGGCATCGGACGCAGGACCCTCATCCAAGTCCTCTCCAGACTCTTGGACTGGTCCATGTTCTTCCCCACTGTCTGATTCCACTGCCGTCCGCACAGGCTGCCGGCAAACCACAACAGCAACATTGTCCAGTTTGTGAAGCACAGGATGGTAAGTAAAGATATCGGGCAAAAACAAATAGATGAAGACAATTTGGATTGCTAATACTCGCATTGGATAATACACATGCTGTAAATGTATCAGGGGTGTCATGTGGCTGCAAAAAGACCATCTTCGAATTTAGGCTGTATGAAGAGTTAACCATTTTTTTTGTTTGGGGTGCCAAATTCATGATGACACATGTCATCACATGATGTATCCCATCTTTTCCCCCTTCATTAAAATGGGGATTGGGCATGGCTAGTGTGCGATGCATTCGGCCTGTGGGCTGCGAGTTTGACACCCCTCCTTTAGACAAACTAGATTAGGTTCAGATCAGAGCAGCGAGGAGGATCAGGATAGTTTGCAGGAGTACATAGCAAAAGCTTGCAGGAACAAAGAGTACGAAAGTCAGATGCCTCCTTGAATGGCTTACGGGTAGTCCTTATTGTACCATCATAACTGAGCCTGAATTATGGGTCTAAGTCGTGCTGGTTATTAAATGGATCGTCACAGGACCGAGTCAATTTTTCATCATTTTTTTGCGATGGTCGTTAAGTGAATGCAGCAGTCTTTAAGTGAAGGGGGAAGCTGTTAAAGGACCCCCTTGTTCACAATAGGCATTTCTTGCCAGAAACCAGAAGTAAATGCCAATGTCCCGTGGATAGTGACTTTATAAATCATGGTCACTACGGGATGCTGCAAATGGATGTGAATGCAGATCTGTTGCCTAGCAACCAAAAATGTGATCATGTGATTGCGGGGAGAAGAGGGGATGGATAGAACTTCAAATCCAGATCATTACCTTTTGGGGAGGGGTCCATCATAATTTTGAACGGTTGCTAAGTGACCAGTCATTATGTGAGATTACTGTACAAATTGTACTGTACTACAGAAGGATATAGCCTCCTCCTCCTCCTCCTCCTCTTCCTCCTCCTCCTTCTGCCATATCCAACATTGGGTGTTGGTGATCATGTTGGCGATCCTATTTTTATCAACAGCCACACAAAAAAATGCTGTTGAGTTTTGTCCAAACTTAGATTTTGAAGTCCTTATGTTCTTCTTCTGCCTGGACCTCGTTTGCCTTCAATCTTTCCTTGGAGGATTAAGTGAAGTATGCTGTATTTTTCTGGGTGTCACATCACATGTCCAAAATATTCTAACTTGCTTTTTAAGGTTTTGATGATTAACCTTGGCTTTCCCAGGCAGCTTATCACCTCCTCATTTCTGATTTTGTCAGGATATGGCCGACTGGCAAAATCCCTAAACAGGAACACTATTTAGGCTACAACACAATGAGTTGTTGCTCCTTTTGTTCGGAGGGGGGAACCCCTAAAAGGCATGTTTAGAGAAAAATTGGCCTGAATTTGGTGAAGCAGGCTTATAGCAATAGCACTTAGACTTATATACCACATAATAATGCTTTACAGCCCTCTTTAAGCAGTTTACAGAGTTAGAATATTGCCCTCAACAATCTGGGGCCTCATTTTACCAACCAAGAATGGGAGGCTGAGTCAACCTTGAGCAGGTCAGGATTCAACTTCTGGCAGTCGGCAGAATTAGCCTGCAATACTGCATTCTAACCACTATGCCACCACATTTATAGGTTTACCGCTCCATTTCTCCTGGAAATGAGTCTTCTCAGCTACTGGGGAAGAATCATACAATCTTTTTGATGCTCACTTCATTAAAAAAAAAATTATTTCAGCCACGAATACTTGGAGCCATTTTTAATATTTCTGATTTACGTTTCCAAACTTAATCCAGTGCATTCCACTTAAAATGAACCTCTTGTATTTATTATCTTAAGGCAACTTAAATAATGAATAAAGTAGAATCCTGAGATTCACAAAGTAATTATACTAAACAAATGAAATATGATCCCCAAAACAGGATAAACTCTTGAGATATCTAGAGTGGTTTTCTGTATTTGCTTGGGTTTCTTTTATATTGCATGTAAAAAAGCAACTGCAGTTACTATAAAATAATTTGAACAAGGAGAAATGCTCTTTGTATGTGCACATGATGGATATCTGTGTGATTGTGACAGATGTACGACCAAATTGTAGAATAGTATGGATTTTTGTCTTGAATAGTAACAAATATATGTGTGTATCTTACATTGTGAGAGCTGGGTCACGTGTTCTTCCCCGAAACAATATGAGAGACTAATTATCTAGAGAATTTAATGTGCCATATGATCTGAAAACTATTAAGCAAATCAGTAGAGAAAAAGCATTGCGATTTTTCTTGTGAAAGGCATTGTGTGAATATACATGATAGACTGTTAAGTTCAAAAGCAATATTTTTAGAGGCCTAAATGCACAATCATGTAAAATTTACAATCCAGAAGTAATATATTAAGGGAATGACGCCTTCCTCCCCGCCCTCAAATCTTCTGACTGGAAATGCTTATCCATAATAAGCTTTTTAGAGCCATCGGTTTTCAAAAAACATGCTATCCCAATGTTGGAAGAATGCTTATCTATTTTTATTTTTCTGGATGTTTTACGACATATAGTTCCTCACATAGGATGATATGCATGATTTTCTGTAATGTTTTGATGGATATTTTATGTGAAGCCAGATTTGTTGTTTTTTGTACTCTGAAGATCCTTCCTTCCCTCTCTTTCTCTCTCTCATCCATCCGTCCATCCATCATCTATCTATCACTATCTATATCATTATCTATCATTATATCTATCTATCTATCTATCTATCTATCTATCTATCTATCTATCTATCATCTATCTATCTATCTATCTATCTATCTATCTATCTATCTATCTATCTATCTATCCATCATCTATCTATCACTATCTATATCATTATCTATCATTATATCTATCTATCCATCCATCCATCCATCCATCTATCATCTATCTATCTATCTATCTATCTATCTATCTATCTATCTATCTATCTATCCATCATCTATCTATCACTATCTATCACTATCTATATCATTATCTATCATTATATCTATCTATCTATCATTCTATCTATCTATCTATCATTCTATCTATCTATCTATCTATCTATCTATCTATCTATCTATCTATCTATCTATCTCCTCTATTAATGTCCATATTTATGAGATGATATAGAACATAACAATTAGTCAGTTGAATGTGTATCAGAATGTATTAACTGATCCCCCACATCTAATGTGCTTCTCTAATGCATAAAGGTGTTAGTTCGTGTCCTTGCAAATGTGAGACAATATGCTGCTATTTCACAATGGACTGTTTTATGGAGTACATTAAAGTATGCCATAATGACCAGAAAAGCATGATGTCTTTTCCCCAGATCTTTCCTTAAAACAAACCAGACCTACAATCTGTCCATATAACAATTGCTAAACACATATTGGAATAGGCACCTTCCTCTAATTAAGTTGTAAACTCAAATGATTCTGAAAATCCTCATCACTTGAACAATTCTTTTTAATATAGAAACATTATCCATATGGCAAACTGTTCCTCAAATGCTGGGGAAAGGAAAGGAAAGGAAAGGAAGGGAAGGGAAAGGAAAGGAAAGGAAGGGAAAGGAAAGGAAAGGAAAGGAAAGGAAAGGAAAGGAAAGGAAAGGAAAGGAAAGGAAGTTATATACTTTTCAACATGAATTAAATTCTACCCATACAATTAATGCATAACATTGTACACTTCCACAATGTTATTGTTTGTTCAATATGTATGTTAGTATGCAAACTTTTTAATCAATCCTCATAGATTCTTCTTACTGAATCACTTTCCCCCACCCCAAATCATTTATTTATCTCTTTATTACAATTATTTTTGACCATCCAGTCCAGTATATAAGTGCATTCTTTTGCTTCTAGGAAGAGGTTTCCACCAGGCAACTTCCAATGCCAATAAAATAATAAACTAAACTAAATAAAATAGCCCATTAAGGGTGTGCCTGATTATTAAATGGTCTCAAAATCTGTTCAGTCTTAATTTTGTTTTGTTTTCAAGGTATACAAGCTGCTTTTGACCAGTAGTAAAATGGGACTGTAGAAGGTACAACCACATCTGACCATATCTAGACAGATCTTGAAAAACAGAATCTGAACTGGTTATTATTGAGAAGGCAAACATCAGCAAACTGTAAGTTGTAATTCAGATGTGGAAGTCTATGTTATAGATTGCAGTCAGGAAAATTACATGGTTGGATGCCCCAAAGGTGCTTTTTCAAGAGGCAACTGGACTTTCTGGTTTTTCTTTGAAGATGTTTCACTTCAGCTGAAGAAGCTTCTTCAGGTTCGGTCCATGTATGATTTATCAGGAGTCCAGCTCAGTCCAAGAGAGATATTCTGCCATCTCTGGCACAATATATCTGCACTCAAACTATTTAATTTTAAACAGGCAGTTGGCAGTCATTACAAGTTGGATATTTCTAGCTTAAAATGCGCCGCTCGTTTGGGGCCATTTGGAAGAAGCTCTTGCGAAGCATTATTAGCACAGAAAACGATTCTGAAAAGCTGAAAGCAACGAGAGTGAAGCGGCTTCATTTCAACAAAACAAACAAACGAAGCCCACTTCCCTTTCAGTGTTAGAAAGCCTATTCTCGCCAAAGCTTTTATACGACTCAGCTCATCTGCGAGGCTCGTCTAAAAATAGTTGTAATCTTTTTCACACCCTTGAAGCATGAACATAAAGATTTCTCTTTTCTTTCCAAACCTATTAAGCCCCGTAGTCTTAAAAAAGAAAGCTGCACCATTTATGTGTGTATGTGAGCGGGGGCCTTACATCTTTGATTTCTGAGGAGGGATGAGCTAGAGGTGACTATTCTGATGAGTCATCTGGAAATCACTGCAATTTACAGATGAGTGTCTGATTACTTGAATTGTCAGCCTGGGCAGGGCGTGCTCCATTGTTTGACTTTTCAACAAGATCATTATTCCCTGCTTTTAAATGAAATGAGGTAAAAAGGAGATGGGGAAAACATCAATACACGGCGCTCCAACAAGTTGTAATATCTGACAAGTCAGGAGTCTTCGATAAAGAGCATAAGGCTATCCAATGTATATGTGGCCATATCCCTTATATTCGTCTAATCAGGAAGAGCGAACTCCACAACTGGGCTTTTACCTTCTAAATCAATGCCGCACGACTTAATTCGCCTTAAGGGCTAATCTTTCTTTGAGAGTCAAAAAGTGGGTGGAGAGCCATAGCCTGTATTTTGGGGTGGGTGGTGGGGAGTGGGGAGAGAGGATTCAGGCATTTTGAGGACTGTACCCACTTGGGAGATTTCAAGGAAAAATAGAAAAGTTTTGCATTCCTATGAAAGTTAGGGTAAGAACTAAGGTGATGGTGACTCTCAACAGATCAGAAGCTAGAATTACCTAGAGCAGGGGTGTCAAACTCAAGACCCGAGGGCCAGATCCGGCCCACTGGGTGCTTAGACTTGGCTTGTGGGGCTGCCCTGGAAATAGTGAAGGACCAGCCTGTGATGCCTCAGCCCATGAAAATGGAGCTCGGGAGGACCACAGGCAGCCCTCACGAGCTCCATTTTCACTGGCAGAGGATTGCAGGAGGCTGCTGCAGCTGAAAATGGAGCTCGGGAGCCTGTTTTTTGCCGGTAGAGTATTTGGGCCACTACAGACACCCCTGACATGAGTGACATCAAGCTGGCCACACCCACCCCGGCCATGCCCACCCCAGCCACCAAAGGTCAAACAGAACCCTGATGCGGCCCTCAATGAAATCAAGTTTGAGACCCCTGACCTAGAACAATTAACCAATGGAGCAACTTAGAAGTGTTGAGGGCTCCAATACTAGAGTTTTTAAATAAGAGATTAGGCAATCATCTGTCTGGAATGGTATAGAGTGTCCTGCTTGAGCAGGGGGCTTGGACTAGAAGACCTCAAAGGTCCCTTCCAACTCTGTTATTCTGTTATTCTACTATATCCGAGTTGCAGACAATCTAATCATGAAATGGCAGCAAAGAGGTATAAATACCCTAGCTTTTTGTTGTCAACTAGTAGTCATTCCGATTTCAGATTTGGTCTAATTTTCCCATGAAGTGGTAGCTGCTTTGGTTATAGAAGCTTTGTAGATCATAGCAATGGGTCCTAAAGATGCTTTCTCCTTTGACGTGGTGTATATTCGTTTAACTTATCAAATACTTCCAGTGTTTTGCATTTTGTTCTCTGTAAGTCTTATATAATGACCCCTGACTTCACATATATCAGGTGCTAGATCAGTGTTTCCCAACCTTAGCAACTTTAAGACTTGTGGACTTCAATTCCCAGAATTCCTCAGGCAGCCATTCTGGCTGGGGAATTCTGGGAGTTGAAGTCCATCTATCTTAAAGTTGTCACAGTTAGGAAACACTGTGCTAGATGGGATAGGGGACTGCCAGTCTATGAGCCTGCACCCTCATTCTCTGGGTATCCAATAAACCACCAAACAACAACAAAAATGATATTCACTGGATGGAGGCAAGAGCAGATTTTAAAGAGAAATTGAAGTGTACAGCCTCACTTGGTAGGTGCACCAGACTAGTAAATCAATTCCACAAGAAGACTAGAACTACTTTTTATTGATATTGAACAATATCACAGATTCTTGCAAGTCCCGGTAGACAGTAAACTAGTTTTACTGAATACATGTATATAGGATACTGTATTTATGCATAAACACTTTCAATGCTTTTCTTACTTTTCTCATGTTCAGTTCAAAAGAGACTAAATCTCGAGGCCTTGGAATGATTTGTGATTTTAATGTTGGAGTGTTTTATATTGTGCTGATATTGCTAAATATTAACATTAACAACAGGCTTGCTTTCTTACAATCTCCTATTTCTTCTATTTGATTGACAGACACATTAATCTCCTTTTCAAAGTATGTATGTATGTATGTATGTATGTATGTATGTATGCATGCATGCATGCATTAGGGACACTTCTAGTCTTCCCTTTCTTCGTCTTTTCTATAAATAAATATAAATACCAATGTCATTTTCATAGAGTTGTGCCACCATATTGCATCTTCATTTTTATTGCAGTCTGTGTTTGATTCCAATTCCCCCAATTTATGTTCTCAAGTCATTGTAGTTCTTCTGCAATAAATAAACAAATACTTTTGTAAGCCTTTGCCTTTGGCCTTTTGAAATATTAGATTTTCTTTAAGCTCTTGTAGAATGTAATAGATAAGATCCTGAATAGGTGTGCTCAACATCCACGTACATCAGAAACTTTGTAAATAGGTGGTTGGGGAATTCAAAATGAAATATCAGATGATGATTAAAATCCAAGGCATCTTTTCATATTTCTACAGTTAAATCTTTGCTCTATCTTTCATGGAGTTAAATAGTCCATAGGTCAGAGAGCAACAACTGCGGCAGAAGATACTTCCTTCTTGGATGGAATCAATGAAAATCCAGAAGGTGTAACATGAAGAAAAATACCTCTTTTGACGTATAGAGGAGAAAGTATTTCCCAAGATTTCCTGATATCAAGTGTTGAGGAACTAATAGATAAATATTATGACTTTAAAACTTCTAGTTCTTTCAACAGCAGTGCTTGTATTGTTAGCCATTGCATTTCATATTGTGAAACACTGGGGGAAAATGTTTTATTGTATCAGTAGTATTTAGAATTATGAAGAAGTGTCTCCGCTAAAAAGAATAATTTAACAATGGGCTTTGAAATGCCCTGCAAGGAAATATTAAATTCAGTTGAATTCCAAGCATGACTTAATTTACTTTACTGTCATTACACGTACAATGAAATCAAACACCATCTTCAGTGCACATCATGACCATGAAAATAAACACAAACACACATCCTTCACACTCCACACATTGAACTGAAAACCCCTGACACTGCACCAACACTGTACAGTAGAATTCAACAGAGCTACTGCCCTGGGATAGAAGCTGTTTTTCAGCCTATTTGTCATGATGATGATGATGATGATGTACTGTCTGCCAGATGGTACTAGTCAAAAATAAAAGAGTGCTGAGGATGAGATGGATCTTTGAGAATGTTTTGAACTTTATTAAGGCAGCGGGAGCTATAAAGCTCTTCCAAAGAGGGGAGAGGGCAGCCAATGATCTTCTGGGCAATGATGTTAACTCTCTGGAGTGCTGTCCTATTCAATCATCATTTATTATCTAATTGAACATTGTTTTTCCTAATACTATATGTTTTTCCTGTACAAATGTCATTTTGGACAGAAATATTGCATACAGGAATTTAAAATGCTGTTGGTTCTTTTCAAGATTACATTATTTATTTAATTCGTTTTCTTGCTTGCTTGCACACTCTGAGCTAAGAAGAGGCTAGGTTTAATTGAATCCTAGACTACCTTGGAAATTTACAACTTTTTGTTTCACTATTGTTTCACTTCTTTTCTCCTTCTTTCAGACTCCTTCCTTCCTTCCTTCCTTCCTTCCTTCCTTCCTTCCTTCCTTCCTTCCTTCCTTCCTTCCTGGATTCCGTCTATAAAGCTCATGCTCCAAAAATAAATTCTGTACTAGGTGGTGCTGAGGTATTATTAATTCCTTCTTAATGTTACTTCTTTCTGTTCAGCTCTACTGTTTTGTAGGATCAATTACAGAAGGTATAATATGATGTTATTTTAATGAAATGCTAAGTAGACGAGAGAGGCCATTAGTTCAAAGAACTTGAGGTACATTCTGGTAATCTTCTTTCCCCTGTTTTGAATGGTAGATGAAGCCTTTGAAGTGAAGTGTGATAACTTTAGCCTTTTGTAGAAAGCTTGATTTTAACTCCCTTTAGAAATAAAACTTCTTATAGATGTATTATAAAATTCTTCTTGGCATTTGTTCAAGCTTGCAAGTGCATTATGATATTATACTGAGTATAATTGATATGGGGTCTTGTTAAGCAATAAGGAAATTACTTTGGCTTGGATTATTCTTCCAATGGTTCAGGAAAAAAAATGAAAAAATATATAGTTGGGCAACCATAAGCAGTTACTCTATGATGATTGGGAAATGTGTGAATTGATCCCAATGTAATTTTTCAGCAGTTTTCATATACGGAAATTACCCATTATTTCACATAATTCTGAGCAGCTTGCAAGGATAAAAGCAATAAAACTATACAAATATATGTATGTATAGTAGCAATAATAACATACATTATGATTAAAATGTATGACCCTGAAAAATTCAACAGTGTCATAGATGGCCAACCCACTTTCAATGAAGAAAGGTCATGTTAGTATCTGATGATATAATATATAGATAATAGATGCACTTCTTCTCTTGTGGGAGTTCAATAACCAGTCATTTCAGTGTGCAAAGATGTCTGACTACATACGTAGCGTTAATTACTTATATACCATTTTTACAAGCAAAGAAGAGTAACATAGATAAGGTATTTGGACTGAAGAATAGATACCACATAGGTGAAACCTCCCAACCACATTGGTACAACTTCCCAACCAATCCTTAAGACTAATGGTGATGTTAGTAAAATGAGATCATCTATAAGCCCGGGACTTTCCACCTTCACAAAGATACACCTTCACCAAGATAGGGGATGAGATCATGCAATAACAAAGAGGCCCCTATAGGTATTAGACACTGCATCATGCTGATAGTGCCATCTACAGGACCTCAATAGCTACTACATTCTCTGTCATTGGAAGTCAGATCCCAATGGAAGAAGAACTCAATGAGATACCTTTTAACCCATAGGCTGATGGGCATAGAGGGATGAAATGCACTGAAATGCAGAATATACACTAATTCTTCTTGGCCACCATCATAAATAAAATAGGTATAGGCATCTTGTCCCATGATGAAAATTGACCTGAAATTCTACAGAAAAAAAGTATGGAGCACAATTCTTTTATCAGATTAAATGAACATATTTTTTTAAAAAAACTCAGGAAAACATATTTCCTTGTACTCCTTTTTAGAATTATCTTCCAAATGAAGTCAGTTCTCCATTAGGACACAGTCTACTTGGGCTGTCTCAGCCAGTCCATGGGAATTGGATAGTTACTTAGGAATTATGAGCTGTCCCCTTAAGGGAATGCATCATGGTAAATGGAGTTAAAGGTATCCTGGGAAATGTAGTTCATGTCAGGTGGCCACATCTATAATCCCGGTTGGTCACTAATTTGACCCTCGATGGGTTGGGGGAGTTTCCCTCACTTTTGCCTGAACTCTCTAACTCATGGCAGCTTCTTTCTATTGCTACGAGATGGGTTAGGAGATAACCATCTTTTACTACAAGGCAGATATACAAAGGATTGGTCATTAAAGAAGAACTTCATCACAAATGTGAGTTATGAGGATACCTGATGAACCAATAAATGTAATTTGTTATGGACGTCTTGTTGAGTTATCTATCTGCATCTGTACAGTTTACAAATCCACCTCTGTACAGGATACAGAAAACTACGGGTCTATGACAATTTGCCACAGCCAACTTATCACAACCAACATGGCATGGCCATCTTGCCACAGGACAACTCACCATGGGGAAAGAGTTACACTAATATCAAAGAAATGGCAAACTGGTCATGGTGAGTTGTCCTGTGGTGAATTGGCCATGGTGAGTTGGCTGCAACAAGTTGGCTGTGGCAAGTTGTCCCATTCCCACAGTCAACATTACATAGCCCAATTTTTCCTTTGTATCTCAAACAGTTCTCCCAATCTGCTCCAACAGTTTATTTAAACCTCATGTTGGATCTTTTTTTTAAAATAACTGTTCAAAGAGGAAACCCTATCCCATTTCAAAAAAAAATGTGTCCAATCTCTTCTAAAAAACCTCTAATGTTGGAGCATCCAACATTTCTGGAGGCAAGCTATTCCACACTGATTAATTGTTCTGTCAGGAAATTTCTCCTTACTTCTAGGTTGCTTCTTTCTATGTTCAGTTTCCATCCATTGCTTCTTGTCCTACTTTCAGATGCTTTGGAGAATAGGTTGACCCTCTCTTCTTTGTGGTAGCCTTTCAGTTATTGGAAGACTGCTATCATGTCAACCCTTAGTCCTTCTTTTCATTAAACTAGACATACCCAGTTCCAGCAGCTGTTTTTTTATATGTTTTCACCTCCAGTACCTTAATCATCTTTGTTGCTCTTCTCTGCACTCTTTCTAAAAATCTTTTTTTATATCATGGCAACCAAAACTGGATGCAATATTCCAAGTGTGGTCTTACCAAGGCATTATAAAGTGGCACTAAATGAATTCATGAAATGGATCATAAGACCTTGATTCTATCCCCTTGTTAATGCAGTCATTTTTGGTGCAGCCATTCCATCAGTGGGTGGGACCCATTGGAAGTTACTTGTAATGCTGTTTTATAGGGATGTATGAGGCTTCCTGTATCAAATGAAGCACTTTCAAGTTGCATACATTTCAAGAAGAGCATAAGGGAGCAGATACATTTCTTCCATGGAAAGAACTGAACTTTAAAGGTATTTGCCGTTGACTAGTTCATGTTTGTATAATTTTATAGAAAAATTGGACAAGATCTTTTGTTGTTTTTTAATCCCTCTGTTGACATTTATGATTTGTTCAGTCATTTGTAGCAGTAATTAAACTCACTAAAATATTTAAATCAGGAAAAATGAGGAGGGCAGGAACTCAATTGGGACTCTCGACTAGAGATGTGGTTTGATTGGGAAGCATTTTAAAAAATTGAGCATTTTATTTTTTGAAAAAAACCTCATTGCGCATATTAATAGAGCCGACATTTTCTTCCATTGTCATTTCAGAGCTTCTCTTGCACTCCAATAACTTCTATTATTATTATTTTGACATCGCATTAAAACAAACTGAAAAAAAAGACTTCAATAATTAACTTTTTGGCATTTGCAGATGAGTATTGTTATCTGGATGGCTTATATATGATAGGGCTTCATGAAGAAAAAAAAGGAATTTCTTCAACTTTGGCTCAATTTGCTTCAGAAATAAACAGAATGGAAATACGTTTTCAGGACAGCTGTTATAAGGTATTCGTAAAACCATGATTCTAATTAATGGAAGAAATAAAACAATAGTAATACATATTGCTCCATTCCACTTCTCACTACTGGTGAGAGTTTAGCATTTATAATGACTATTTTCAACCCTAGAATTCCAGTTCTTTCTCTAGGATCACTGTGCAAGTTTTAAATAGCTGGCAGTGTACGGATTTAGTTGACTTTGACATACAGGAGATTACTTGTTTATGAGTATGCCTGTCAATCAATCCAGAATTTAGTCTTGCATATAAGACATGTTGTTGATGTGTGGGTCAGTTTATACAACCCCTCTGGATGAGATAAGCTCCACTCATGAAGAGGAGATTGAGGTCTTTTTACTAAAATACCATAGCCAGGTGTTTTGAAGGCAACAGCAAAATGTTTATGTACAGCCTTACCTTTTAGAGATCTTTTGGTGCCTCCAATGAATTGTTAATTGTATTGGATTTCCCCCTCTTATACATGTCTGCGTTATTTCTATGTAAGTATTCATGGTGTGTTGTATTTTAGATATTGTGACTATTGATATTGAAGCCAGCAGTCAGTAAAAGTAGCCTGCAGTACTGCTCTCTAACCACTGCGCCAACATGGCTCATATAAACTTAAGTTTATATATTGCTCCATAGTGCTTCATTATTTGCATATTGCCCCCAACAATCTGGGTGCTCATTTTACTGATCTCAAAAAGATGGAAAGCTGAGTCAACCTTGAGCCCACCAGGATTGAACTGCAGGCTGTGGACAGAAGTTGCCTGCAGTACTGCATTCTAACCACTGCACCAACAGTAGCGGCATACACATTATTCAGAATGAGTATAAACTAAAATTTGATGATGACAAATTTTCCACAGATCTTGCTTGAATGCAATCTATATTACCTGATGTGAATCTTCATAACCCAAATTTCTCATTCACAATCTCAAATGAAAGTAAAAAGTTCACTCTTTCCAGTCACCAATTACGTACCTTTGCTGAGATCCCCTTCATATCATAGATGTTTTCCAAGATTTAAAGGCACCCTTTGACCCATGAAACTTTAACAGAAAAATGAATGGCCACTCAACCTACTACAGCACAATCAACAAAAGCTAGAGAAAAGATAATACTACCATATGTCAAAATCATATCAGAAAGAACCAAGTGACTGTTATACACAGCATCATGGTAACACACACACCAACTAAATTTTAATCCCAAACAACTTAAATAAATCTAAAACCCACCCCCCCATCCACCCCAAAAAACCCCAGAAAGCATCTGTTGTACAACATATAGTGTAAGAACTGTAACAGCCACTATGTATGACAGACAGGCAGAAAAGTAGGAGATCACATCCTTGAACACTACATAGCAGTCACAAAACACAGTGAGAACTCCTTAGAACACATGGACAGACTCAACCACAATTGCCTGCAATACTGCACTTTAACCATATGCCACCAGGGTTCTATAATAAGTTGCCTAATCAGAAGTAGAATCTGAAACCCAAGTAGGTCTCCCCTAATAATATAAGAATCACATTGTCATCATCAGATGTGCCCCATCTTACCAAGATAGCTCAGAGTGATGTTCACTAGTATTCACTGCTACCATTTTCTTTTTTTCACCTCAGCCAAGGATACAGTGGTGGGCTGCAACCAGTTTAACAACCGGTTCTGTAAGCGCATGCTTAACATGCGCAGCATTCAATTAACACCAATTTGAACCTCTTCAGCTCACCTTCCAGACTTCCCCAGTAAGTAGAACAGCTGAGGCGCAGTAATCCACTTTGCCGCACAAATCAGCTGAGACAGGATAGGGCGGGAGTGGGTGGGTGGGGCCAGCTGATTGTCATTCATAGCAGTTCACTAGAACTGGTCTGAACCGGCAGCAGCCCACCATGTTCCTATGAGTGTTAGAGAATCTCATGGAAGTACAACATTTCCGTAGCTCTGGATAGAAGGAAACTAAAGGAATTAGGATACAATATAGGGTAGAATTGGGTAGAACTAGATATGTTTGCTACCTTGAGAGAGATATATAGTCTAGGCCAGGCTGTCTCAGAGTTTAAGACTTGTGGACTTCAACTTCCAGAATTCCTCAGCCAGCCATGGGAATTCTGGAAGTTGAAGTCCACAAGTCTTAGAGTGGCTAAGGTTGGACACCCCTGATCTAGGCAGTTACCAGAATCAACAATGACTTGAAAGAACTAAAGAAAAAATTGAATTGTTTTCACTATCATTATCTCCAGCTGATGAAAAAAATGCCTCCATGGAATCCCAGCATTTGCAGAAGAATTGAATTTATAATGAACCTCTTCTGAGCCAGAAACAAATTGTCTCTGTGTCCCAGGCTTATTGTTGTGTGGGATCATGAGGAAAAAGGCCTGTGAGAGAAGCAATGCACCAAATTTTGGCTGCAATTGTTCAGCATATTTCTGTAATAACAAACTAACAGGGAATGTAATGTTGGATAACTAGGTTTGTTTGTAGGGAAACACTCTGTCACCTTGGAGTCTGAATATAAATAGTCCAAGACCTTTGATTGACAGAAATGGAGCCTTCTTCTCACCTCCTTTTACCGATAGGACTAGTAATAGCTTTTTAAAATGAAATTTACCACTGTCAGGAAAAAAAAAAAGCCAGCTGGGGAAAATAGAGAAACAGAGCACCAATGAAAATTTATGTCACTCTCAGGTTGATCAAAGGAAAAGGTTAGTTTTGCTTTCAAACTGCCAGCATGGGTGACTTGGAGAAGCAGAAGAGCCAGGACCAAAGCTGGCAAGTTAGGTAGAGGGACTACAGAAAATCGAGAAGACTGTCAGGGAAACCAGGTTTAGGATTCCTGCTGAAACATAATTTTGTTTTAAAATTAACTGAGTGGTGGGTTTTTTCTCCTATTACATATGTAGACATGCTCCCTTTCACGGACAAGATAAAAACTTTCTGCTTGTAAAATAAGCCCAGTTCCCTTTGATTGTTTGAAGTTTGGATTACCATTCTTGTTTGTTCTTATTATCCACTGAAACCATCCAAGATAGTTTAAAGACACAAGCTTTTGATCATGATAAATTATGAGAAGGAGAGAGAAGGAGCCATCACATACAGTATAAGATGAGGCTTATGCTATTTTGTTTCCATAATGTTTACTCATAGATTACTATTTAGTTTGTATGAAGACAAAGACTCTCTCAGTTGAAATAAAATATCTTAATACCTGGGATGGTCCAGGTTGCAATGTTCTGTTGTGAAACCAAAATTAGAGAGGAGCTCATGATATATTTTAGAAAAACTTGGTACATTACACAAAACTGTGTAATCTTAGATGAAACAGAGATCTAGGGAAGATTTAGCAAGATCGTCTTAGTCCAGATTATAGGTGTCAAACCCTATCAACTTTAAGACTTGTGGATTTCAGCTCCCAGAATTTGGAGTTGGCTGTCTGGTGACGGACCCAGATGAAATATATAACTTTAAAAATGACCGTGCACGCACATGTGGGTATGAATGTGTAGATCTAAGGCTTATTAATATTGTCCCTTGTTTCATTGGAAATTAAATGGTCAGCCCAGCTTTCTTTCTGATTGACTGGCAGCCCTGTCCTGTCCTTTATACCTCCATTAGATTTTGTGTGCATAACCTCTTGAGAAAGATGTCAGTATATCACTTTTCCTAATCTCCCAGAATAATCAGCCAAATATTTGAGCCTGTTGATTAATCTTAGCTGGATCTGCCTCATTTTGCATGACTAAAAAAAGATCAACGAGGCAGAATCAAATAAGTTATTACAACACATTAAAATGTGGAGGAAATGCAGTTTTGATTAAAAACTACAGAAAGTACAGAGTGTTTTTGGCAAGAACAAACACTTCCTGATGTAGGAAATTACAGTGTGAATGTACTATCATTTCCTAACTCATAGCTTGGAAAATAATAGTACCTCCTTTCAACAAAGGAAAGAGCAGAGAAAGTCAGTCACCAGGCTAGAAACCAGGAGACTGTGAGTTCTAGTCCCACCTTAGCCATGAAAGTCAACTGGGTGACTTTGAGCCAGTCACACACTCTCTCTCAGCCCAACCCACCTCACAAGTTGTTGTTGTGGAGACAATGGAAGGAGGGAGGAATATTAGTTATGTTAGCTGCCTTGAGCTATTTATAAAAATAATAAAGGCAGGATTTGATTCAATTATTAAATATAATTATTAAATAAATATATTATTTATTTAATATAAAGATTAAATAAAATTTAAATTATTAAATGGAAGTTAATCTTCCCTGAGCTTGATCCTTCTTGATCAACTAAAGCCCTCACCTAGTGTCATATATCCAAATGTGAATAACTTGATATCAACATCCTAGATCAGAGGTGTCAAACTCACGTTGTCACAGCAACATCACGTGACGTATCAGGATTTTTTTCCCCTTCGCTAAACCGGACATGGGCGTGGTCAGTGTGTGACACATCCGGCCCATGGGTCAGGAGTTTGACAACCCTGCCCTAGATGTTCAGAACCTCAGATGGAAATAAAAAGTTTCAAAAAATGTTGAGGTAATGGAGGAAATCAATAAATACAGAACTGAAGAATAAAATCTACACAGTAAGAAGTCTGCCTTGAGTTGGAAGTCTGCAGACAGAGGTGCCTATTTCAAAGAAAAACTGTGGCTTGATATGCAATTTAAAAACGCATAAATATATAACACTCCATGGATATAAAGGTTTCCTTGTTTCTCAGGTAAACCATATTGCTCCTTGTTTTTACTTATAAGGAATGAGGCTGTCTGCGTGGCTTTAGAATTCTGTTTTCTTGGGAATTCATTAGTGCCTTTCCTTCAAAAAATGGTAAAAGAGGGGTTGAATAACAAGATCAGCTCATGAAGTTCAGTAAAGGAAGGCAATTTTATTTCACAGAGAGGGAGAGAAAGGGGGAGAGGGAGGAGAGAGACAGAGATGGAAGAGGGAAGGAAGAAGGGGGGCGAGAGCAGCATGAATTGTTAAATACTTTTATTTATAGAAAGGGATTATAGAATACAGCAGAACGTGGCCCCATTCCAACTGGCACATAGACTTCTAGAAAAGTTCTGAATGGTGTTTTATTTCTCACAGTTTTTTTCTCTCCTTTTGAGTTAGACCATGACAGACACTGAAGGGAAGGGAAAAACAAGGAAGATTATATCCTTCAGTTGCCACCTCATTGTTGATAGACATCGACAGATGTTTAGCACCATGATTTCAAAGGAAGCCCCTGCATAAAACCTTGAGCATGTTGGAGATCCCAACTGCACCGTGCAATCATTGAAAGAGCTTTGAATCAGGCCAGGCCAGGCCAGATGGGATGTTCCCTTGGCAGTTAATCTCACCCCATATCTGGGCTTTTTTTTAGTGATCTTTATAATCTTTTTTTTTTAAACTGTGCTTTGATTCTGTTTTTATCTTATATTATTATCACTGTCTTAAATAGTGAAGAATTTTTAAAATAAGTGTTATAGAAATATTTTTGTAGATGTTGGTGGTGATGACAAATGCTAATGGTTAGCTTGCTCCAGCCCTTGGCCCGTTGTTATTCTATGAAACCACATAACAGTTAAAACAGTTTTTTAAAAAAATTTGTAATACTAACCTGCTTTGGACATGCATCTCTGCATATTACAATTCAAGCTGTATATCCTGGATTTTCCCAACTACAAATATTCAGAACCAAATATTCTCAGCTGCAAATATTCAGACTGCTACAAAATTGCAGCAATCATTTAAATAAAGTAATGATTTTGTGAAGTGACACTGGTAAAATGGTAATGGATATTACAAAGTTATGGATTCTCCGTCACATCTAAAGCCAATTTGATTTTCTCTTTTGGGACAAGAGCTATATTCCTAAAAAGCAGGCAGAGACAGAAAAACACAGACGGAAGCAGAAGGAAAAATAATTCTGTTTTGACTTCTGTTTCAATATAATTAAATTGAAAAGTGTTGCCGTGATCATTTCCTCATAGAGTTACTTTCTCTTTCTATCACATTTAAATTATGATTCAACAACAATTAAATTAAAGGGGTTATGCTCAAGCCACAAATAGTGATAGCAATAGCACTTAGACTTATATACTGGTCCATGGTGCTTTAGAGCACTCTCTGAGCAGTTTACAGGGTCAGCATATTGCCCCCAACTATCTGAGTCCTCATTTTACTGACTTGGAAGGATGAAAGCCTGAGTCAACCTTGAGCTGGTCAGGATCGAACTCCCAGAAGTGGGCAGAGTTGGCTGCAATACTTCATTCGAACCATTGCGCCACCACAATCAGTTGCATGTGGCCCTGATGCACCAATTATGGGCTTCTGGTGAATTAGGTGCCTATTTCACAATCTGGGTATGAAGTCCTGCTGGCTTTGGTAAAACTATTAATGGATAAGAGATAATCAGAGTTCGAAGGGACCTTGTAGGCCATCTAGTCCAACCCCCCACCTGAGCGGGAGACCCTACACCATTTCTGACAAATGGCAGTCCGATCTCTTCTTGAAAGTCTCAAGTGATGGCGCTCCCACAACTTCCGAGGGCAAGCTGTTCCTTTGGTTGATTGTTCTCACTGTCAGAAATTTTCTCCTTATTTCCAGGTTAAATCTCTCCTTGTTCCGTTTCCATCCATTATTCCTTGTCTGGCCTACTGGAGCTTTAGAAGATAGCTTGACCCCTTCCTGTCTGTGGCAGCCCCTCAAATATTGGAAGACCTCTATCATGTCTCCCCTGGTCCTTCTCTTTACTAGACTAGCCAAGCCCAGTTCCTGCAACCGTTCATTATATGTTTTAGCCTCCAGTCCCCTAATCATCCACTTCTCTGTACTTTTTCTAGAGTCTCAACATCTTTTTTATAATGTGGTGAACAAAACTGGATGCAGTCCTCTAGGTGCGGTCTTACTAAGGCTTTATAGAGTGGTATTAGTACTTCCCTTGATCTCGATTGTATCCCTCTGGGTTTTTTTTCGTAAATTTTATTTGAGTTTTCACATTAAAAAAATACAAATAAAACATCTTTTTTGAAAGTAGCGTAATCCCGGGTTACATTTCTTCGTACAGACACAAATTCAATTTCATGCTCATTTTTATGTTCTATTCCATATCTTATTACTGTTTTACATTTTCTACATAGCTTCTCCCCTCTTTTAATTTTCTCAATTTTATTTTAATTATCTCATCTCAATCCAAATCATTATATTTATATTTTTTGTCTGTCCTGTTTCAATTTCATATTATCTTTTCTCATTAAACAAAGTTTCTCCTGTAGTTGCTGATTGGAGTATGACACCTTTATATCTTTTAATTTTATCCATTTAACTCTTAATTAAGCTTCAATATATACCTTAAAGTTATACCATTCAATATAATACATAACTTCCATTCGGATTCTGCTTGGTACATTCTTAAAATACACACTATATTCTTTAAAAAAAAGATTATAAATATATGTAATTAAAACAACACATTCCATTCCAATTCAATTCTATCATTAATGTTAATATTCATTAAAATCTTGACTTCTTTAACATTACCTTTCAATTAAATATCATACTTCTATGGGAACAGTTATAAGCTTTCCATAATTAATTTCCCCCCCTTCACTTATATTTTATAAAACATTAACTAATTAAAATGTTCCCATCCCTTCCTAATTCAATTCTCTCATTTATTTTATTTCATTTATTTTATTAACAAACATTTCTCTAGATTACAGTAACTATTTTATCGCTCATTTTAATCATATATTGTTTCCAATTTTCTAAAATTATTTCTATTACTAATATAACAACACAATCTTATGTACCTTTACAGAATCCCTTTCTTTTCTTTGGTTGTTTTTTAAGTCTTAAATTCTCCATTTCTTTCCCCCTCTTTCCTTTTTCTTCCCCACATAGAATTACTTGTTCATTAAAGATGGCTTCTTCTTTGTCCCATTCTTCTTGTTTTGCAGTTGTTCCTTTCTAAGAACTGAAAAACAAAGCCAAAAGAACCCCTCCCTTCTTGTGCATCTTCTTTGTACTTTTTAGGTTCCATTTTCAATTCATCCAGAAATAGTGCCATTGTATAAATTTTTAAACAACCACCCAATTAATTTTAGTCATTCAAATATAATAACCAAGAATCCAAAGATCACCAAGTAATCCAAATACACGCAAGCTGTTTCTTTTTGCTTTTTTTTCACTTTCTCTTCCTGGGGTTCTACTATTTAGTTGCCAAGTTTAATTTGAAATGTATCTTTTAGAAGTCTTGTTGAAGTTTTACTGTAGATTCCTTTTAATTCCAGGCAGTCTCCTCCCTTTTTTCCAGATCCTGCCCTTTTATTCTTTTTCTCTCCTTTCCTGCTTATAAAATTTTTTTAGTGTCCAGAAATCTTTATTATCCCTTTGACATTTTGTTTTATTTTCAGCTTAATTGCCTGTTGATGTCAAAGCGGATTTTTTTCCCGATTTCTTATTTAAGTCTCTTAGTTGTCAGTATAGGGAAAGGGAGAGAAGAAAAAAAAATGCAAACCTTTCCCTTTTCACTTTCCTTCGCTGCTTCAGAATCTTCTTTGGGAACAATGTTATTTTTTTTTTAGTTTAAATTCCGGGGTACCTTAGTTGTTGCTTTTGCAATTTAACCCGGTCAGTCAGAACTTTCACTTATCTTCCTCCTGCACATTCTTTTCCACTTGAGTTCTTCTTTGAGGTGGCCATTTCTGACCACCACTGCAACTGCCTTCGGGAAAGGGAGTAATGGCCAGCTGAGGAGGAGAGATGTGGCTCTCCTCAACCCTGTTGGCAGTCTCCCCCCTCTTCACCACCTCTAGGGGTGGCTTAGCCCTGAAACCAGCTGGGTTGGGGCACTCCAGCGGCGAGCCCAGACCGAAACCATGCACGATTGCGGATTTCTGTCTGTCACCGAAGAAGCTCAAACCGGAAGTCCCTGTATCCCTCTGTTAATACAACTTAGGATTGCATTAGCTTTTGTGGCTGCTGCTGCACATATTCATTTGATGTATTTGCCAGTAATTGACAATTCAGAAAGAATTTGCACCTCACACGGTGTCTGCTGGGATTCGCTGTATAAATGAGTATAGCATCCTTCCCTCAGTGTGACTGTGTAAGATTGCATTGTGACTGGTTGTAAGCTGAGGGCATATACTGGTCCAGTATCTGATTTCTTCCAGGTAAACAATGTGTTTAAATTTAAAAAAAGGAATAATGGATGGAAACTGAACAAGGAGAGATTCAACCTAGAGATAAGGAGAAATTTTCTGACATTGAGAGCAATCAATGCATGGAACAGAAATTGCCTTTGAAAGTTGTGGGAGCTTCATCACTAGAAGCTTTCAAGAAGCGATTGGACTGCCATTTGTCGGAAATGGTGTAGGGCAGTGATGGCTAACCTTTTTGTTGTTGTGTGCTGAAAGTACGTGCATGTGCATGCCTGCACCCATAATGCAATGAAAGCATGACCTGCGTGCTCCCCCTCCACCCCCTGCGCATGCACGCTTGCCTCCCGCAAGCTCCCTGCGCGTGCATGCCAGATACCTGAAAATCAGCTGGCTGGCGGGAAGCCCGCATGTATGTGCAGTCGAACTGAGCTGGGGCGTCGGCTCATGTGCTGGCAGAGATGGCTCTGCATGCCACTTCCGGCACGTGTGCTCTAGGTTCACCATCACAGGTGTAGGGTCTCTTACTTGGGCAGGGGGTTGGACTAGATGACTTGCAAGGTACCTTCAAACTCTGTTAATCTAATCTAATCTAATCTAATCTAATCAGTTAGATGGCCTAGACATTGGTATCTGAATATAGATCTTTTTAACATTCGTATTTTACTGTGTTTTTAATTTAGATGAAATGCTAACATACATTGTCCTATCTGCCCTATCAATCATTTACCTAACTGCTCTCAGGTATAAAAGTTCAGAGATGTCTTTGGGGACAGTCACTTCCCTCAAGCTCAATAATTACATGGGGTTGTTGTGAGGAAGAAATAGGGGAAGGGAACACTTGTCATGTGCCTTGAGCCAAATTTGAACCACTATTACAGTCTGTGCAAATTGGACTTTATAACTTGATCATCTTGTAGAAGATAAAGGAAAAGGCAGGACACTTGAGCCATGATGGCACAATGGTTAGAATGCAGTATTGCAGGCTAATTCTGCTCACACTGCCGGGAGTTCGATTCTGATCAGCTCAAGCTTGACTCAGCCTTCCATCTGGGTGGGATTCAAAATATTTTTATTACTGGTTGTGTGGGTGTGGCCTGGTAGGCGTGGCTTGGTGGGCGTGGCAGGAGAATGATGTTGTAAAATCTCCATTTTCACCTCACTCCTGGGGGAAGGATACTGCAAAATCCCCACTTACCTGCTTTCCAGTTCTGTACTCCTGTGCAGGGCAAACAAAGAAGACTCAGCCAATCAGCTGGGACTCAGGAGGCCGAGAATAGATGGGGGCAGAGCCAGTCAGAGGTGGTATTTGCTGGTTTTCTGAACTAGTCAAAATTTCTACTTCTGGTTCTCCAGAAATGGTCAGAACCTGCTGAATACCACCCCTGCTTCCATCCTTCTGAGGTCAGTAAAATGAGGATATCAGAGCTCCGGTAGTTACCCCTATTTAAATCATGAGTCTCTGGCCAGATTTTCAAAGCTAAAAGAAGATTTATTAGGAGAAGACATGTCGGTGCTGTCTGGGTGTAGCCGACTCTGAGACACGTCATTCATTGTCACCCTTGACCCTAGTTTCCCCCCAGCCCCTGGGTGTATTATAATTCATATTCTCCAATGGGACACATCCATAGTCAAGAATCATCAATCATACTCTCCAGTTAGAATTTTGCGCAGCAGAAACTTTGCTCGCCTGGAAACTATCTATGAAAACATTTATGGAATGCAATTTTGATTTTGCAAGTTGCTACATTGCTCCCTCTCCTTTTCTGTTGGCAACTCTAAAAGACCAGAGAAATATTTTATGAGTTGACAGAGGACTCAAATTGCTGGGGGCAATATGCTGACTCTGTTAACTGCTTAGAGAGGACTGTAAAGCACCGTGAAGCAGTATATATACGTCCAGGTGCTATTGCTGTATCAATCTAGAAAGTAACAATGAAGAGTATTTTTTCCCAAATGTTTTTAAAGTTAAAGCTGTCAGGTCTGAATTATAAAAATCCAGATGGCCATGAGATGACAACAGGGGAATAGAAAACTGTCCCTAATGTGGTCAAGCATCTTATCACAATTGGTAGGTATCTGGTATGAGATTTTGAATGATTGGAAGAAATCTGGCTTAGAAAGGGCAGCATCATGATGGAGGTATGGCACCGATCTGGGGAAAAAATGCAAAAGCTTTATGCTGAAGGGCCTTTTGTTTTGGCAATCTTTTGAAACCGGTGCCATGCCTCAATGTTCACAATATTGTCCTTGTTAGAGACCAAATGCAAAGCAAAGGAAATTAAACTAGTAGGGGATGAATGCATAAGAGCGTACAAACACACTCATACAGAACCTTAAGACTGTGAAATGACAAGTTAGTTTAAATTAATATGAAAATGTGGAGTATTTATGGGGGTGTGGGAATCCCTAATGGAAAACATTAGGAAGGGAATGTAAAAAATATAATATACATATAATCAAACAAATTCAAATTCAATACGCACTTTCTCCCAGTAAAATATGACAATATTTAAGTCACATAATTACATTAATATTTAGGACTAATCTGTAGAAAGGATAATTGACTTACTTAAAAGCTGATTCGATTAATGCTATTATAATGATAATAAAGCACTTCTAAGCATTCCTGCCTTTTTAAAGTGCACTTTACAGGTCTGCATTAAACAGAGTATGCAGATATCAAAAGTAGCAGAAAACGGTGACTGTTGTATTGTAGTGAAAGCAAAGAAATATTAGAGGGAAAGTAATTGAGTGACTAGATTTTTTTCAAAAGATAATCTAACTGAAGTGATCACTAGCAAAATATTTTGTTGTGTCAAACTGACATTGGATCATACAAACATTTATTCTGATGGACTAAAATCCTTTTGAGAACAACTAAGCCATGTTCTCTTACAGAATGGTGTTCAGAGGTGCAGGGAGTATGTACCACACTTGAAAAAGTTTGTTGTAGGGATGTAGCACCATGAGTACTCTGGTTTTGAATCATTCTAAGCAAAAGGGAAAATCAGCGGAATGGCTTGTCTCCAGAAGTTGTGGCTGCTGCATCAGTGGAGGTTTTTTTTTTTTAAAAAAAGGAGAGATTGCATAAATATTTGTCCAGAATGGTATAGGAGCTGCTGCTTGAGTAGGGAGATGAACTAGAACAGGGGTCTCCAATCTTGGCAACTTTAAGCCTGGAGGACTTCAACTCAGGGGTGGGGTTCAAAAATGTTAACAACTGGTTCTGTGGGTGGGGCTTAGGTGGTAGGTGGGGCTTGGTGGTCATGTGACTGGGTGGACATGGTTTGGTGGTCATGATATTGGCTGGGCGTCGCCAACTCCATATCACTCACATCGAGGCATGCATCTCCTCGCCTGGCCTCTCATGACTGTGGGGATGCTGCAATAGTTGTAAGTGTGAAAAATAGTCATAAGTCACTTGTTTCAGTGCCATTGTAACTTTGAATGGTCACTCCACACAAGCAAAGGAGGGGAAAAATACTCCAGAGAAGTTCCAGAGACAGGAAGTCCAGTCCTGCCAAGAATGTAAAAAGGGTTAATGGAGAGGCAGTTTGTGTAAGCAACACCAGAATGTTTCCTTCCTGCCTTCCTTACAGGATTAGACCAGTAATTTCTTCTAACAACTGGTTCTCTGAACTGCTTAGAATGTTAACAACCAGTTCTAGCGAATAGGTGTAAACTGGTAGAATCCCACCCCCGATTCAACTGCCAGAATTCCCCAGCCAGCTTCCCCATTCTATTCCCATTCTATCTCAAATACCTTCTCGGGATATTCACCCTCCTGAAAGTTATCCATTTTGGAGATAAGGTACCATTTCTTGGGTGGAGGAGGAAGTGATAGTGTGTTTTGTTCCAGCCTGTTACTTGAGTTTTATGACATTAAAATGACTATCCTGATGACTACAACGATTACTGTGTTTTTCCGTCTATAAGACGCCCCATGTATAGGACATCCCCATGTTTCACGTAGAGTAAGTAAGCACACTACAGGCCATCACTCTGCAGAAGCCATCTTATCAGAGAGTAATACAAGAACAGGAAATGCATCACAGGAACAATAGAGGTGAAACCTAGAAATGGCAATGTGAAACAACTATAATAGAGAGGAATGATAGAACTGTATATAAGGTAGAGGCTCGTCTGTTGGAGCTGGAGGATGGGGATGGGCCACGCCTTCTCCTCTCAGCGTCCTATGTATAAGACACCCCTCCATTGTCAAGTAAATATTTTGAATAAAAAGTAGCATTTTATACATGGAAAAATATAGTGCTCACCCGCTTACTATGCAAGCCAATGATTCCATGACAGTAGATAGCCCATGCATCTTTATGGGAAAAGCATTGTCAGCTATTTCCTCCAGCAGTTCATTTTATTTAGAGGCCATTCCCCCTTTATTGAATAACCCCCATAAGGAAAGTCTACATACATAAGATTTGATTCACTGGGGTAACTTTTTTTTACTTCTTCACATGCTCCTTCACATGCAACAACCAAAGGAAAACAAGGAGGTAAAGGTTCAAAAAAAGATTCGTACCATTTTTTTTGAGAGAGAGAGGAGGAAGGAGACAACCTAAGAAAAATAGTACAATTGACCTAACATTAACAGTATGTGATTAGCAGTATGTGACGTGTTCAGTCAGAAATGAGCACTAGTTAAGTTCAGAGGACTTATTTACTTAAGAATAAAACCAGAATGGATGGGTTTGCATGACATACTAAGCCAAAGACCTCCCCAAGGAAACGCATGTGTGCACCAGCTGTGAAACTAAATTGCATATTTCATTTTAACTAAAGTTTGACATTTACTAAGTCGTTCACATCTGAATCAACCACCATTATAGTCTGTGCAAATTGGACTTTATAACTTGATCATCTTATAGAACGCAAAGTCCATATTGTTGAAATCCCAGGAAGTCTTCCTTTTGGCCCTCAGATGTATGTTAATGCTCTAGCTTTGAGAAAGGTCACTGGGTTGGAAAGGCATAAAATGGCGGGATTCTGAATTGGCAATTAATTTTTTTTGGAGGGGGAGGTCATGCAAAAAGCAATCATCATAAAGTAAGAGCGATAAGAGGAAAGTTTTGTTTTCGTACTTGGTTCCAAGTCCTATTACACTTTAACACCAAACAGACCTGTCTTGAATTGAATTTGGCAGCTCATTCGATGTTTTAAGCAAAAGCAAAGTAGATTTCAGATAACACAGGAGTATTTCAAGGCATAAATCAAACAAGTTTACTGTCTTGAATTGATGAATGTGTGATATGTGATATATAATACAATACTTATCCCTACCCCTATCCCTATCCCTACCCCATCCCGACCCTTACCCCATCACTGTCCCTACCCCTACCCTGTCTATCTGTCTGTCTATCTGTCTATCTATCTATCTATCTATCTATCTATCTATCTATCCATCATACATCCATACATCCATACATACACAGACTGTGTGTGTGAATTTAAAATTAAATATTAAAAAGATAAGATAAAAGGAGGATTTCTTGATGCTCTCTGAGTTTGGTTGTTTTCTTGCATAAGGTAAAAATATAATGACATTGATAATGATAATAATTTTGTTTATGATTGCTTATGCAAGTCTCCAAGATGGGATCTGATTATCTTCTAAACCAACAATAAAATAGTTTTGTAGCTCATCTTTCCAATTACAGTTATCTTCTTATTCCCTAGCTGCAGAATATCTTCAGCCCTCACCTATAGTAGATGTTACGTTCTTAGAGTAGAGAACCTGTGACTCCCAACTACAGCTGATCTAGAATTTTCAGTTATCTTATCCGAGCTAGCAAATAATGAGGAATAGTGATATCAACATCTGGAGGGGGCACAGAGTTTCCGTATCCTGCTTTAAAACAGCTGCTTTCCAGACATTTTGGACTATGCGCCTTTAATCACCACATACAAAAAAACAACAACAACCACAGTATGAAGTGTACCCTAAATATCAGTAGGACACTATATTGGCCACCTTTGGTTTATGGAATATTGAAATGTGTCCACTAAATGTCCCAAGTGTTTGTTAAGAATTGTACTGCCCAAGAGGTGTGTAAGGACACGCAATGTCAAGAGTTAAATCAGGTTGGGAGTCTTATCCAGAGAAGCTTATTAATTCAGTTCTACAGGTTATGTTCCCTTAAATAGTGTCTTTACTTAGAGCAGGGGTGTCCAACCTTGGCACCTTTAAGATTGTGGACTTCAACTCCCAGAATTCCTCAGCCAGCTTTGCTGGCTGAGGAATTCTGGGAGTTGAAGTCCACAAGTCTTAAAGGTGCCAAGGTTGGACACCCCTGACTTAGAGCTTACCCGAATCCCCTTTACAGCCATACATTCATTTATTTTCTCTTGAAATAAGATGGAATGTATGCATTGCGTTAAGAATGCAGGTGAATGAATCTGAACACATAGCGATCTAGCAGTTTTTTGCCTTTTCCAGGGCACTCTGGGCACTCTGCTAGAGGCAGGGGGATGGGAAGAAATGGGACTAACAGAGCATCCATACTATTAATAGAAGAGTCCAAAGGAAGCTCAGGATTGAACTGTGAAGTTCATGATGTCCTTTGAGCTTGGTCTTTTGCTTTTAGATATCTAGATGGGTAATAAAACATCCTCAAACAAACCACCAAGCTCAGGGAGTGCCGAGAACTCCACAATTTTATTTTTTAGAAGGAAGCTATGAGAGTTAACGTTATCTAAAATCAACATTATTCACCGACCTGTCTATTCGCTTGCTTGGTTTAAGAAATGGGGCCATGCTTGGCAGAATCTTGCCATTTGCAACAATGCTGCCTTATATTCCAATCCAAATGAAAATGAAATTCAGGCCAATGGGGACCTAGGCGTGTATGGTGTGCAGGAGGAAACACAACGCTGAATATCATTTGGAAAAGAGAAAAAAAAAGATAAGATAAAAGAAAGTGGAGAAACCGTAGCTCTGTTTGAGCTTCTTAACACCTTAATAATATCTCAGCGGCACATTGATTGGGCTGCTGAAAAGACAATAATCTTTCAGGAAGATGGAGATACATTGCACCACTTCCTTATTCTGTTTTTAAAATTGCTTTACTTTTATATCCTGTTTTCTAGATCCATGAAGATCTCTCATCATTTTTATCCACAACATCATACCGAAATAATTGAGCCGAGAGAGAAAAGAACTGACCCAAAGTCATCCAGTGAATGCCATAGTTCCAATGACAATTTATATCTGAACTTCCCTGGCTGAGGTCCATCCCTATTACCATTATATTACTTTATGCTAAATTGCTGTTGTATCCTTATTTGGTAGGACAGCTGGATGCTCAAATGGCTGACCATACATTCAAATTACACAGGTATCTTTAAAGGGCCAACACTCCCAATTCAGTGCCTTCCAGATGCGCTGAACTGTGCCTCCATATTTTCCAGCCAGCAGTGGGTGGAAATTATGAGAGGCTGCAATCCAACCAATCCAAAAAGTATCAGATTGTGCAATATGGCATAGCTACTACCAAAGAGGAAAAGTGATATAGGAAAGGCTCAGGTTCTAATCTCTTCTCAGCTGTGATATTCCAAAGCAGCTTTTAGTAAGCAGTTGTCTTTCAGCCGAGGCTGTCACTCACTTCTATCCAGTTCGGCACGGATGGTCAGATGGACTGCAGAGTTAAGTGACAAATAGTGTTACTCTTAACCTCTGCAAAATATACTGCGTCTTGGCTGGCATCCCTTTCTTATGGACCATGCTGGACATTGAGACATTAACTGTGAAACCTGGCATTCACCTTGAAGAAGAGCCTGTCTCTTGCCACACATTTATCTTTGATGAAAAATTAGTCTCACTATTAAACGCTCAGCCATTTTATCTGAAGGACAGAAAAGCCAAAGGCAGCAGAGCTGATAGTGGCAAAAAGGGATGAATTATGTTTTAGTTTATTTTTCAGTCGGATTATTGTCCAATATTGTCTTTCAACCTGTCTTCCCACTGGGCAAATTCAGGCTCTTTAAATTTCAGGCAACTTTGTTGTTCATTTTGTCCCTAAAACTAAAGTACATCAAATATTTCTTTATGTGTATATGGGGAAAAGAAACTATTTTTTTTCTCTCCTGACCTCAGAGTTAACTTGATTCTTAACATAGGTTTAGCTCAGAACTGTAATACTTAACATAAATCCTTTCCCCCCTTATTTTTCCTTTTCTTCGGATAATCAAACCTATTGGTGTTATATAAATTCCATCCAGATAATCTTCACCCACCATTGACTGCTTCCTTTATCTATCTTCACTTTATTGTCCCAAGGCAAATCCACTTTTTAGCCAATCTCAGGCTGGATTTGTCAATCAGCATCAAAGCTCTGCAACCCATAGAATCCCAATTTCCCAAAGCCAATCAATGAGAAATACATCCAGTCTGGCCTTAGCATCTACACCAGAGGTGCCCAATTTTGGCAACTTCAAGATTTGTGGATTTCCACTGCTAGAATTCCCGAGCCAGACAGCATTGCTTGGCGAGGAATTCTGGAAGTTGAAGTCCACAAGTCTTTAAGGTTGGACAACCATGTTCTACACCAGTGTTTCTCAGCCCCATCAACTTGAAGATGGGAAGATTTCAAGTTCCAGAGGTTCCCAGCTAGCTAGCTGGGGAATTCTGGAAGTTGAACTCCACCCATCTTAAAATTGACAAGTTTGAGAAACACTGCTCTACAAAGTTATGCCAGGAGCTGCTCCCTTCAATTCTCTTTTCTTCTGTATGTTTTTTTTTAATTTCCTAAATTAAATTAACCAAACTGACTTGAATATGATTGTGTACTTCTACTTAATCTATGTATTTCTAAACAGTATATTCTGTTTCATGACAAAATGATGTTTATTCCCAAGTAGCTTCTCTTCAGGCAACAGAAGCAAACTCCATTTAATTCTGGTAGCCCCAAGGATGTTTTTGGTGTCAGCAAAGTTAATATTCAGAAGTATACATGCACAGAATACGATTTCCTCTTCTTAAAATCTCAGGGTGTTTGGCTGCTTGTTTTGACCTTAGAGGAAAATAGAAATACACGGAAAAGCATGAAATGGAAAGGCAGATGCTAGCTCTGCGCTTCACAGCTGAAGTAATGATACACATGACGATCTAAAAGCAGACAGAAACTATAAAGCCATTGCACAGATTCTAAAATACGTAATTGCATCATTGGCCGGAAGAAGTTAGAAGAAGATGAAAAAGATAAAATCTGCAGAAGCTGAGGGAAGAGCTGGCATGTTTTAGGCATTAGCTCTGTAAGGATATTACAAGTAACTTTCCATGTTTAGGAATTAGCTCTGTAATGATATTTCAAGCATATTTCAGCTGGTACGAATCGGTTCGGGCGAACCGGTAGTTCCAGCTATCATTTGCCTCCACCCCACCTGCCCCTGCACTATTCTGTCCTATAGCTCCTTTTTTCCTCACCAAACCAGTTGTTACACCGGTTGAATCCCACCGCTGATTAGAAGCAACTTTCTCTCAGCGTTCCTTCCAAATTGTACATGGTTATAATTCTTGTGGGCTAAGGCTATGCAAACTTATGAATGATGCCTCCCAAAGCTGTGCTTTACAGGTAGTCCTTGACTTACAGCAGCATTTAGTGACTATTCAAAGCTACAAAGGTGCTGGAAAAATTGTCTAACAACCGTTTTTCAAGTTATGACTGTTGCAGCCTCCCCATGGTCACATGATCAAAATTCAGATGCTTGGCAATTGGCATGTACTTATGACTGTGCAGTGTCCCAGGGTCATGTGATCACCTGTTGCAGGCTTTTGACAAGCAAGGCCAATGGGGAAACCAAACCCACTTAACAACTCTGTTACTCCAACTGCAGTGATTAACTTAACTATATGGTGAGAAAAGTCATAAATAAGGTAAAAATAAACTAATGTTTCATTTAGCAACAGATATTTTGGGTTCAATTTTGGCCATAAGTCAAGAACTACCTATACTTTGTCAAATGGTCCATATTCTTGGAAAGGCTCACAGGGATTACTTCAAGTGCCTACCAAGATCAGCCACATGTGTATGTGCATGCCAAAAACATACTTCCATTATAACTGATTCTGCACAACAGAATCAGGTCAGGTCAGACTGATGGATCTAATGCTCACAACCAGGTTTGGTTGATTCCATTTTTATTTTATTCGATATTAATTTTGAAAAAAAAAATCCAACCCATTGCTGAAGCAGTTTAAAGTGCAATACAATAAAAACAGTGCAGTTTAAAGTGCAATACAATAAAAACAGCCATCCCCCAAACCTCCCACACAATAAAATACTAAATAAAAATACAATACAAACTAGGCAGCCGCAGGGTAGTCATTCAGAGAATACAACAAGTTAAGACACAATGAAAACTCGTTTAAAAGCCAGTTTAAAAATCTGAGAAAACAGAAAGACTTTTACCTGGCATTGAAATAATGCTAGTGTGGACATAAATAAAGCCTATCTGAAGACCAAAAGAAAAAGTTATTTCTCTCATAGAGGTCCATCCCACCTTCTTGTGTGATGAGAACTGGAGGGGAACCTACTTTGATGATCTTTGGTTTGGGTAGATACCTATAAAAAAAAGGAAATTAGATCCTAAGTCATGTAAAGATTAAAAACAGCATTTTGAATTAGGTCCAGAAATGGACTGACAGACAAATGCAGATGGTGAATTGCTGGCATTATATCAGCCAGTCTCAATGAGCTATTGAACCACTCCATGCCGAGTTAACTGACATTTCCAGGCTGTTTTTGAAGGCAACACCTTGCAAAAATCAAGCTGGGTGGTCACTAGAGTATGAATCATCTGGTAAAAGTCCAGGTAAATTGATAAATTAACCCAAATTGACAAAAGGCACCCCAGACCAATCTGAGGCTTTCGTGACAACGATGAAATTTGGTGCATCATTGCAAACTGCAAACCTGCTTCTTTAGGATCAGGGCAAATTTTCTGGGAAAGATAGGGTGCCATTCATTGGACAGAAGCATTGCCCACAAACAATAATCTCTGTGTTGTCTGAATTGAGTTTATTGGCCCTCATCCATTCCATTAATCCACTCGAGGGCTTGCTCAGAATGCAAACCTCTCATTTGTGTTAGAAAGAAAGGACAGGTAAACCTGGGCATCATCTACATCAGGGCTGTCAAACTCTCGGCCCACGGGCCAAATGTGTCACATGCTGGCCACACCCACGCCCGGTTTAGCAAAGGGTAAAAAAAATCCTGATACATCACATGACGACGCCATGACAACATGAGTTGGAGACCCCTGATCTACATAACGATGGGACTCTGTACCACATCTATGGATTTCATGTACGTGTTAAAAACATGGGGGTGGGAGTAAATGAAGTCCTGAGGGACTCCATAACCCAACTGAGAAGAAGAATAGTACCTTAGAAGAGTCAAAAGTAGGAATGGAACTACCATAATTCAGTGCCTCTACAGCTCAACTCTGACTGCCTATCCAGGAGAATACCATGGTAAATGAGAACAAACACCTCAAGGAAGACTAAGAAAGCCCTGAAATTCTTAGCACAGATTATCCCCTAGGGCAGGGATGCCAAACTCATATCATCAAGGTGGCCTCAAGTGATGTATTTGGACTTTTTTACCCTTCACTAAACTGGGCCAGCACATGACGCCTCTGGCCCATGGGCTGTGAGTTTGACATCCCTGCCTTAGGGTAACCAAGGTAGTTAACTAATCTCAGAAGCATCACCCCCCCCCTCAAATGTATTAAGAAAATCAAATCAGATCAGTCTAATTCAGGGAACGATTCAAATAATGAATTGGAACAACTTTCTGAACCAATTCCATGATTTAAATCAGTCCAGAAGTCACCTTCATGCTTCTCACATCCTAAGAATCTGGGTTGGACCTCCTGAGGCTTGTTCTTCTCTTTTCTTCCCCACCCCATGTAATTTCAATAGCTCCAGCCATCTGACAGCTTAAATGGAATGCTTAAAAATATCTGAATGTTGATTGATGGTTGGTGTTTGAATGGAGAAAATTCCATGCTTGACTGTCCACTAAAAATGCCTCAGTCTTTGGTACATCAAGGTTCTTTTTTTCTTCAACTCTGAGAGAGCAGTCAAATCAAGAAGAAAAGGTTATTTCAGTGCCAGGATTTTGTTTGTTTATTTATCTATTAATCTACTCTACATAACCACTCATCACAATATGTGACTCTGTGTGGCGCACATACTTAAGAAAACAGAATAAAGCAGCAAAGCAATATAACAATAAAAACAATATAAACCATACAAACCGTATCACAAAATCCATGTTTAGGGCAAAATAAGAAACGAATGTATACATTGAGGGGTCCTTGGTGCTCTCTAAGTTTTGTTGTTTTCTTGCAGACATTTCATTACCAAATGAAATCCATTACCTAGTTTGGGTAATCAAACATCTGCAAGAAAACAACCAACCCTTAGACAGTACTAAGGACCCCTCATTTGAACCTTGACCAACAAATATTCTCCTTTATTGGCAATGTATACAGTCTTGATTTTGTGAACATAAACATCCTCCCTACCATAAACCCATACAACATTTTCCTAGGACAGTATTTCTCAATCTTGGTCATTTTAGGATATATGGACTTCAACTCCCAGAATTCCCCAGCCAGTTGAAAAACACTAGAAGTAACAGCAATAAAGAATTCTGTGACCTTGACAGATCCTTGAATACTGCTGTGGCAGCGGTGTCTTGGCTGTTGAAGACTCTAAGTCTTATTTCCTGGAATTTGTGAAGTCTCGACTCAAGAAATTACAATTTTCAGAAAACCTGGCCTCAGGATATTAATCTTATTCAATGGAACGAACAATCTTGGTAGTGATACTTGATAAATAACACAATAAACAGCACTGACATAGAATGGCGGAGGAGAAGAACTTAGATAATTCCAAGAACAGAATGCATTGCCAAAATCTGCACAGATACCTTTGGGGTACAAAACTGCAGGAAATCAGTACAGACAACTTGCCGTGTCAGATCAAGGACCCATCATCCTTTCCCAGTAACTAGGGGAATTTCAGAACCTGAGTATGAAGCCTATAAGGTTTTCTTCGCTGTCTTTCTGCCAACCTTAAAGGCAACCCACGTCACAAACAAAGGGAGTGATATAAACTAGAGAGCCTCAGTGAATATTTAGTAGGAAGGGGGGGAAAATTATATAGAATTCAGTTCCTCAGAGGACACAGGTGTCTGTTTCCATGTTAGAATGCTTTGTGTTATAACAAACAGAACAGAACAAAAAGTCTCACAACAGGCAGATTGTGGATATCCAAGAACAATGGCAGATACTTGAGTATATTTTCTGGTTCCATGAATTCAGTTGGGTGGGAAATCACTAAAATCCATCCTAAAGGGCCAAACACAATTTAGCAACTTTAATAATGGTATTTATTCATTACTTCTTAGAAAAAATAACTCCCAGACTCCCAATAATAAACAAGGTACAGTTGCTGTGCCTTTGGCAAAGTTTTTTTAAAAAATAAGTTATCTGTTCTGAAATACACAGAGGTGAAAATTAACAAAGGAAGATTCCCCCCCCCCCCACGCTTTTGTCATGTCACCCATGACTTTCATCCTCTTAGAAAACAATCACGAAAACGATGTGTGTGAAGATCTGTCGGCTGAAAGGCCTGCCTGTAGTGCTGAAAGACAGCTATAGCTTTCATTGGGCTTTCTGTTCGAATTGAAGAGGCTGTCATTCCCACCACGGCATCTTTTGAAGGTGTTACCACTTCAGGAAATGCCAGCATCTGCAAGATGAGATCCTGTCTCACAAGTTAAATTTTATTTCAGTAGAATGGCAAGTGTTAAAAGGCTTTTAAAACACTTTATGGGAATTAAATAAGGATGCAGGAATGTAGCGACTTGGGCAATCGTTTTTTTTTACTGCGATTTTCTTTGTGCATACAACTAGCAAGAGTTCAGATATTCTTGTCATCTAAATCTGTTACATCTACTTGTGTCCTCTAGCAGCAGCAAATATGCAAGGACAATTTTCATTCCCCGGATACTTTATGACTGGGTTCACATATTGCAATAAGCCCAGAGGTGGTATTGAGCAGGTTCTGACCAGTTCTGGAGAACCGGTAGCAAAAATTTTGAGTAGTTTGGAGAACCGGCAAATACCGCCTTTGACTGGCCCTGCCAACCCCATCTCTTCTCTGCCTCCCGAGTCCCAGCTGATCGGCTAGGTCTTCTTTTGTTGCCCTGCACAGGAGAACAGAGCTGGAAAGCAGGTTAGTGGGGGTGGGGAGGGAACAGGATTTTGCATTATCCTTCCCGCTGGAGGGGGGTGGGAATGGAGATTTTGCAGTATCCTTCCCCTGCACACCCACCAAGCCATGCCCACCAAGCCACACCCACAGAACCAGTAGTAAAAACATTTGAATCCCACCACTGAATAAGCCATGCTTTGTTTATTTAATCTGCGGATTAAAACAGCATGTTAAACCATAAATCATGGTTTATGATCCCTGGTAGCTGGGTTCACAGATGCCATACCAATTTTTAAAAATTGTTTAAGAAGTGTATGATAAAGTGGTCGGGCCATTTGGAGACCTAAGAATGAATGAGAATGGTGATTATTTTGTGTGTAAAAAAACCCTCCATTTTGAATGTAGGTTTTAAATTCCAGTCTATTCATGCATTCATGCATACTTATGGGAAGTATTAGGCAGTGTTGTGATCAATGAGAATGAATAAAATCTAGGCAATACAGAGGATGTGCAGATGAGTTCTTTGTTCTCAATCAAGTCATTGAGAAAAAGATGTGATAAGACCATTTATGGCATAGTAATCAAATTATTACTTTTACTATTATTTCCTATTATCACAGCAGGTTTGGTGTAGCATTTAAGACACCAGCCTGAAAATCAGAAAGCTATGGGATTTTTTACTACCATAGTCAAGAAGCCACCTGGGTGACCTTGGACCAGTCATTCTCTTTCAGCCTTAGGAAACAGGTAACGTTAAGCCATTTTCAAAATCTTGCCAAGAAAATTATAGTTAAGAAATGTTGATCATGAAACAAGAAGTCAGAGGATCAAGACTGAATGAGGATCAATGAATTGAATATAAAAGTGACTGGTTAGCATGGTAGTAATATGTTCAGGTGATTTTATCATGGATAGAGAACTGAGGATGGAATTACAAAATGCATGAAGAAAGAGCAAATAAGCCAAAAGGAAGGAGAAGAAAACCCCAGAAAATGGTTGAATGGAACTGGCGTTGGGGGTGAGAAATGTAAAGAACCAAATGCCAATATTTGCTAGAAGCCAGGATGAGTGAGAGAAAGATTTGATAGATATAATGAATAATGTTGGTACAAACTAGATTTAGCAATATTTCTTTTTCTTTTTAATCTCACGCCTTTCATTTCTTTCGTTTAGTATTGCTGTGTCTCTGCCCTTTGAATAAGGTTGCTTATTTCAAAAAGAGAATATTCATGATGGGCATGTATGTATATGATTTACAAATTAAGCATGTATATTTTCAATTCTTTGTTTTGCAGAAACGTAGGGCACCCCAGCAAGTGCAAAACAGAAATGCTAATGGCAATAGGCTAGTGACATGGGAGTTGGCAGTTTTAGCTCCTGCAACAGTGAATTGTCACAGGAAGTATCATGATTTAGTTCAGACACTTGTGAGGTAACTATATTCGTATGGTATCAATATTTCCACTTACAGACTGTACTGACATCACATTAAGCCATAAAACAGTTTACTTATTCACAGGTAAGCATGGTACAATCTGCCTACAGTCCCCCAGCATTGATGATGCTACACAACTTGGGTAAGGAAATGTCTGCTAAAAAACGCAACCAAGTTCAGAGAACACCAAGGATCCCTCATTTCAACCTGAGCTACAAATATTCTCCTTTATTGATACAGTCCACCTAATTGAGGTTTATTTAGTAGACTATGGTTAATGAAACCTTTATGCTACAATTCATAGACAAGCTAAAATATTTCACTTGTTCTCTCTTCTCTCTTTCTGTCTCTACCTGTGATCCAGTTCATGTTTTTATTTATCTCCAAACTGGCTTTGCATTTTTCAACAGTGTGCCCATCAGTGCTGAGTCCATCAATGTTGCTTCTGATTATCCTATTTTTTCCTTTCCTTTCCTTCTACTTTTTCCCAGCATTATAGACTACAGAAGCCCTATAGATAGGGCTTCAAATACTACACCCAGAATGTGATACTATGAACCTGGACGTTTGTGCTTTGAGTGAGCACTCTGGAATGATCCGTTCTACGATCCATTTGTTTGTTCTTTTGGCTAACTGTGGTATTCTCAGGAGTTTTATCCAACAACTCTTTTCTCTCAAAAGACCAATATTGTTTATCTACTGTTTCTTCAAAGTCCAACTTTCACTTCCATTGGGGAGGGGCACAGAAAAGAATATTGCCTACATCTACACATATATCTTTAACTGTTTAAAATAGTTAAATAAATAAACTATTTCATTTAACTATCAGCTATCTTTCTAATCACTTTTTTCTTATGTCATAATATCATATTTTGTTTATTAAGGTTATTTGGCATCAGTGATATTTTCTTTTAGTGTGACTTACAACAGGCGTCACTAACACGCCAGCAACCAATCCACATAAACAAGTAAAACCCCATTCATTGGATTCAGGCAGCACATAAAACCCATGTCCTTTCCATCCATGGAAAAAAACTTTCTCCGCGGAAGTGGTCCCTGGTGCCCAAAAGGTTGCCTTACAAGAAAGGTGCATTGAAAAACTATAAATAAAGAAGATAAAGAGAAGAATTAGCCATCACTTCAACATCCATGTGGTAATTCTGATCTAAACTGGTCACCAGTTTCTTACAATTCAGCAAATGCCAAAAACTGAGGCAGGACAACACATAGGTGGTTCCTAGTTTACATCTTGGAAAAGTTTTAGAAACAGGAATTGATTGTGGAAAGGACAAAAGGAAGAGACCCATGGTTATTGTGCTGAAGCTAGGGGATAAAATGGGGAGAATTCAGTTTTCAAGATCAACTAGAAGAAAGGAAAAGGGTGATTTGAGTGAAACAACATGTCTAAATGATCCTTTGATTTTTCCCCCAAGTATATCACATAACTATCAACATGACTGGTTTCAGCAACACTCCCTTCACCTAAAAGAAAATTAGAGCCAATCGCAGAAATGGAATCTAGATTGATTAAGTTTACCTGGAGCCAAGTAGTATTGCTATAAGAATGTACTCTGAAAATTAATTTAAATTATCCCTCAGCAAATCTGATCTCAACATATATTCACATAATCTTATATTTTATATGAGATTATCTGGAAAAAATATTTCTAAAGAGTAAAACCTGTATCCAAATTGAAACATTTAATCGATAGCAAGTCTTTAGCCAATCATTCTAAGTTGGACAATAAATGATATTTTATTTTTATTTCTAAATATTGCACCATTGGTTGAGTTTGTATCACATTTTTCGTAATGCTTAAATGATGCTTTGTTCAAAAATAAACATATGACTTCTAGATCTGAAGATCTGGTGGTGGAAGTAATACCAGGAAAGATCAAATATACCTCTGTAGAAGACTGCATATTAAGAAACATGCGATCTATCTATTGACACATGACATCTTGTCACCCCAGTGTCCAGTTCTTTGGGTCAATTCAACCTCTTCTTCTATCTCATCTCCCAACCAGAAGACCTTCCCAATATGCAAATGTTTTAAATGAGAAAGATGGTATTGCACTCAACAAATAAACAAATACCTTTTGAGAAATGATGAAAATCAAATATATACAACATGAAATAAAACCATGTTGTTATTATCTACGTGTGTGTGTGTGTGTGTGTGTGTGTATCATTTTCTAGTTCATCACTCAAGCAAACAATATTAGTTGGCTTTAATGTTGCATTGTTTCAAAGTTGGTAGCAGCTAAGAGGATCACAGATTGGTTTCAACTTGCTTCTGAGTAATTAGAAAGTAGATGTGAAAGTGCTCTATTTCTCACTCTCAAAATAAAATACAGTAATCTGTTGGCTATTAATCCTTTAGCTCTTCCTTCACCCGTGCCCCACCAGCAGTAGCTTCACATAGAAAATGTAAAACAAGAGCCAACAGTCATCAGATGATTGTTTCAAGGCTAATGCAGTGGTATCATCTTTTCATGCATAACATTTAAATGTTCTTGTTGCTAGAGGAGTAAATATGTCAGATGTACTTAGAGCTATGACAGTATGTTAGTTGCAAATAAAACAAAGTCTACATTTAAAATAAATGCAGCAGATAAATAGCCTGCTGTGAGAAGAAGGTTCAACAGTGAAGCTTAAGGCTATTGGGACAGATCACACTTTATCATTTTGTTTTGTTTTCTCGTGAAGCTTCAAAATAAAATCAGATAATAAATGTATGCCAGTTGCAGTTACTATAAGTAATGTTCAGTTGGGTGTTATTCATTATTCAGATTATGATAATTATGTTGGTTTTTAGAAATAGTGAAACAAATAAGACAATGGAGATGTAAAATTCAGAGTAAAATTGAAATGTGGGATAACTGAGATTATATCAATAGAAATAAGATAATCTTACACTGCACTGATTTATTTGCGTGATATTTATTAATAATGGAATGCATGAATATACACATTGATGTACATGGGAAGCTGTCTTATATGGCATTATCGATCTACCTGGTGCCTTTTTTTGACTGAAAAAGATTTCCCATCCTGGTGTGAGATATTGTAGGAGGAAGATTGGCAAAACCTGAGGGAGTCAAAAGAGGGATCAGCCTAGAATCCCTACGCAGCCAGAAATGTACTAAGTCCAATCCACCATGAATTCCATCTCAGTTCTAGCAGGTGGTAACCACTGGTTGAAAATATTCCTGTGCATAGACGTAAGCAGTAAATCTGTTTAATTTTTCACAAGTGGTCATGGTCTGATAGGTATTTAGCTCCAAAGTAAATAAGGATGTTTCAGATCCAGTATGGGGACTCTTTCTACCTCTAATCTAACATGTCAAAATAAATACAAGGTCAAATCTTATTGGACGTGGTATGGGAATAGTGCTAGTAGCACCTGCAATCTGATGTCATGGTCTGATTCAGGCACTGTTAATTTCTCCTGGAAATTTTTCTTTTAAAAAAAATCAGTGAGTTCTGCCATCTACTATTAATTCCTTCTGCAAATATTTCCAATGAATTTTAAAATCCAAGGTGTATTTTCTCCAGTTAGTCTTGGCCATCTATAGATCAGTGTTTCTCAAACTTGGCAACTTTAACACGTGGGAACTTCAACCCCCACAATGTTAGCTTGTATGGGAATGTTGGTTGGGGAATTCTGGTAGTTGAAGTCCACACATCTTAAAAGAGAGAGTATAAAGAACTATTGAGGAGGGTATTAATTCTATAAAAACAATCTTGGATAAGGCTGAGAACAGAATGCCTCCATTGGAAGATTATGGCATGTCAGTAGACATATTTATAATTGATTTATTAAAGATGGCTAAGATTCTTCAGTACAGTGTAACATTCCTGGAATCTCATTCTCAACTCGGTCAATTTTTGTTTGATTGATTTTTTTTTGGGGGGGGGGCTGAGAAAGGCCAACCCATTCTCATTATGGAGGCCCCAATTTAGGATGAATTGACTTTGTCTCAAGAAGGTAGCAGTTGCGGGAAGTCATCACATATCAGCTTCTCCTTTTCAAACAACTGATAAACCTTGGTCAGTCACTGTGCGGTTCCTTAAATTTGCCATAATAAAATTTTCCAGAAGCCAGTCAAGTGATTGAATTCAGGGTTTTAAAATGAGTCTTATCCCCCTGCCTCCCCCAGATTACTCCATAGAAGTTCAACACCATGGGAAGATGTTCAACATGTTGAGAAATATTACTCATGATAAAAAATCTTCAATATTCATCAGGCTTCCAAACGTCTTTGTTGGAAATGATCAAATGGTATTCATAAATCATTTCATAATAATGTGGAGCTTGAAAAATATCTTATTATGTTAAGTTCTAGTTGAAGGAGGAGGATTTTAAAAAAAAACCTCTGATGTTTTGCTACTGTGCTTTCTTGGAGCCAAGCTGTTAAGTATCTTTATCTCTGATTCTTAATTATACTTTGCTTGTTATATCTGAATGTCCTTGGCAATAAGGAAACATTACAAATTGCAGTTTCTTTTACAATTGTATTTTCTCTCTCTTTCTTTCTCTGTCTCTTTCTCCCTCCCCTTCTCATTTTTTCATTCTCTTTTCTTTCACTCCTTTCCCCCTCCCTTCTTTCTTATTACCTTCTCAAAAATCTATCTTCACTTACATTTCACTTAAATTAATATATTTCTCCCTTTTTGCCGTCCCTCTCCAGTTTATGTAATATAAGTAATAATCACCTCATTAGTTTGTTAATTAGTATATCTTAGCACCAATTGGGGTTTTACAGATTTTAATACTGCATTTTATAGTATGTTTTTTTTTTCATTTGATGGTGGTTCGAGACTGTATATGCCATGGGTGTAAATGGCATAAAATCTTTCTTTCTTTCTTTCTTTCTTTCTTTCTTTCTTTCTTTCTTTCTTTCTTTCTTTCTTTCTTTCTTTCTTTCTTTCTTTCTATATTAACAATATTTTGAGAGTCTCTGTAGTATGGAACGCTGAAAAATTAAGTTCTTCACTCAAGAATATATAGGAACCAAGTTTTAATTTTATTTTTTAGAAGTGGCCTGGTGTTGAAGATGATCGCCTCCTACTTGGAAAGCTGAGACTTCTGTAAGTTTGCCATCTTGCATGATTTGTAAAAATTATATATATATATATATATAATTTTCCTTGATTTACCAGGTTGTAATTCAATTCCAAGGGAAAACTTTGTGAACAGCCCTTCACTTATTATTTATCTGCCTGCAAATCTGCATTTTTAAAGAAAACATCTATTCAATTCTAGTTCTGGGCAGCCAGCATCTTCAAAGTTTAAAGAGTGAAGGTCCATCTATTGTTTGCTGCATGTGTGCTGAGCCGCCTTACTTCTCTCAAATTTTAATGCGTCGGTGGGAAGCATGGGCTTCGTTATCTTATGTCAAACCCTGAAAGTCTCCAAATGGTATCTGATAAATACAGTATATAAGTGGATTGTCCTCAGGCACCTGGGAAAGTCATCCGTGCATGTATACACAGGTTGCAGAGAAACAGAGCAACTCCATGTGCTAATGTGATAAAGCTGCAGCTTGTGCAAGTGCAAGAACGTTAAACCAAAGCTGACCTCCCAATTAGTACCCCAGATGAATCGAATCCTTCCAATGGGGTGGTTAATGTAATAAGGTGGTTTTACAAAGTTTCTCATACCAATCTAATATTGATTAAACTCCACTGGCCTTATGGAGTTATTTGAAAATCATATCGCAGATTAATTAAGAAAAAAAAAAAAAGAACCACTACATGTTGCAAGGCACTCTCCTTCACCCGCCCACTAGCAAGATGGTGGCTTTAATAGGACACAAAGGGAGCTGGGTTTTACCTCCTCTTCTAAGAATTTCCCATTTAGCGGTAATTATAACTTTGTGCAATGCAGTGTTGCTGCAGAACACAGCAGGGACGAAACTATTATTTATTATCAAATTGTAAAGCAATTGGGGGTAAGGGGGGATCCCTTTGTCGTTTTCTCATACATCTAATTAAACTTTTAAAACCTCACCAGCCTTCTTCTGAAAGGTTATATTTAATATGTCCTTTATTTTTTATTTTTTTTATTTTTTAAATGCAATTGGAGCAATATTTGTTTTGCGTGGTAAACAGAAGCCTTTTGGCAGTGGAATCCTTTTGTTTTGAAAAATGCCAAGAATTATTTGCTTATCTGCAGAATTTCAACTGCTCTCTGCCTGTAAGTCATATGGAAGCCGAGCTGGAATAAATAAGATTCTGTAGCAGCACGGCTGGGCGTACTGTAAACATACATTATTGTTGTGGCTCCGATTCCAGAGCCTGTGCTGTTAGAGGAAGAGGACTTGGAAGATGAGGAGGAGGAACTGGGAATGCCTTCCTCCCCAGGACCTTCCTCTTTGGCAATGCCTTCCTCCCTGATAATGCCTCAGGTTTCATCAGACAACCAAGAGGAACAGCCTGGGATTAATCAGGAGGAAGGCATATCGGAGCAGCCCCCGACAGGGAGTCAAGAGGAAGAATGTTGGCTTGATCCTAAGTAGCGTCATAGGGAGAAACGTGAGCAGCAACATAGGAGGAGTGGGAGGGTCAGAGAGTGAGCTGAGTCATTGAGCCACACCCCACAGGGGATAAAAGTGGGTGTGTTGTCAGCTGGAACTTTGTACGGGACAAAGTTTGATCTTACTTCAGGTTTTCTTTGTGAATGATTTTTGTGGTCTGCCTTGTAATTTTCTGTAAGTAGCTTTTTACTTGTTATCAGTTCGGACTTGGCAGGCAGAGCTTGTTGGAGTGCCAAGGACGTTATCAGTTCCAAAGAATTAATTCTGTGAAGTCCGAGCCAGCCTGCCTGCCTGTGTTTGTGTGAGTTTGTACTCTTTCATCTTTTGGGAAAGAAGGAAGGTGAGACAGAACACATTATTATGTTCACAACCTAAGCAGTTTGCATTTCCCTATTATTAAGAGGGGAGAAAGAAAGATAAAATAAAAAGGAAGGGGAATGGGTCTGTTAAGTCAAGCCTGGATATTCTAATATAATTTTGAAGGGCTGCAGAATTGTCTAAATGATAATAGTATTTGACAGTTTGATATGTATTTATATCTGTTGCCAGCCCTGTCTGAATACTATATAGGATTATCAGGGATTTTCTGGGTTTATCACTACAGGCATGCAGGATTAACAGCCAGATGAAGTCAAATAGAATTACTCAGCCAATCCATATATTTATATGGCGCCCTTCACACAAGGTCCCAGAGCATTATACGTATATATACACACACACATATATGAAACATAATATACACCCCATTGTCCTTAGCCTTGGCTTCTAATCCACAAAGTTGAAAGTCTCCTAGACCAAAGAAAGCTCAAAGGAACGTTGCAAATTCTACAATGGATCACTAATCAAAGTATAAAACTTGGTCTAGTAAGAGTATAAGTTAGGAATAAGTATTCTCAGAAGAAAGAGAGTTTGTGATAAGAACAAATGATATTTCAACACAGCACATTATACACAGATAGACAAAATGGGTGATTTATTGAAGTTGTTGTACTAAACTTGCTACAGTTATCAAGAGGGTACAACTTTTCCTATGCCAAGGTCTTGGAATGTTGTCCAAGGCATAGGTCAGGGCAAAAGTTAATTTGGTCTGATTTAGATTTAAAATTAAATCTAAATGGGATTCCTCTCCAGTCATGCACATAATAATTTTCTCCATCCAACCACAAGAATTTCATAATAAATCTTTGAGAACTTGGAGAACACAGCTCAAGTTTTGGGGAATGATAGGTCCTTCAGGTATTTGGAGGCCTCTATTACACAGCGATGGTAGTAAGGGAAGTATGGGAATTTGAAATAAGTTTATGGGAGTGGCCAAATCAGACAATTGGAATTAAAGTAGATGTCAGACATCATTAATTGAGTTTTCATTAACAATCTTTGAAACTCTGTAAACATAGAATGAGGAATGGAGCTACTTTTTCAGGTACACCAACTTTTGGAGAAGGGAAACAAGATCACACCTCTAAACCCTTCAAAATCCAGAACATATTACCATATGTGGTGGACCTGTGTAGAAGCTAAAATAAATTGGACAAAAGTACACACATGGTTGGAAAAAATGATAAAGAAACATATAGATTTGAAATCTGGAATATTTTTATTAGGGATGGTAGCTGAATGTTACAGCAAAGAAGAAATATATTTAATCATTCATGGATTAACAGCAGCTAGGATTGTATTTGCTCAGAATTGTAAAGGTGATAAAATACTGGCAGAGGGAAAAGTGATTGAGAAAATATTTGAATGTGCAGAGATGAATAGATTAACACTGGCAATTAAAAAAGAAGAAGAAACTGAATATTACACGGTATGGGATCTATTTTATCAATGGTTGGAAAATAAAACAAGTTAAAATTAAGTAGATGAATATAGAAAGAAATAAGTTACAATTGTTACAAAGATAATAGATATAAGAGATAATGATTTATAAAGAGAATATGATTATTGTCATATTGGGAAGAAAATACATTAATTACAATTGTTAGCACATGATATATATACCCAGTCGACACACTGTATGAATGAAGGATGGAATTATTGAAAATATTAAAAAAATAAAATTTCTAAAGATAAAAAAAAAATGATCCAGCTATCAGCCAGGATTTTCTATGTTCAAATAGCAAACAAGTCCTTCAGATTTGCATGAAATGGGTAACTCTTTGGGGGTTTCATTAAAAAGACAATGACTTGTGTATTTGTTACACTTTTATAATGGGATATGTTTTTGATAATATTCTCATCTTTTATACTGTTTTCTTTTTGTATCATATCCATCAGCCACATCTACCATCTGATTTGTACATTAAACTTTGTGCTGGGTTTGCTACAGAAAGGACTCAGATGGTTTATGGGTTAAAATCCCTTGTTGCAGATCGTGTGCCTGAATGTATGAGTAGACAGTATTTTGCACCCAGTGAAGAACAGCAAATGAAATCAAATCATCATCATCATCATCATCGTTGAAGAAGATTTAGCTGCCCACAGTAATGAACTTAGTGATTCTACCCAATAATACTGCCTTTTATTGTCAGTCCAATCCTTCTACTATCACTGCTTCACTTTTACTGGGGCAACAATAATGATATGGACAAACACACACACACACACACACACACACACACAAACCTATGCAAAACTTTACTTTTTTAATCATATAAGATGAGACCTTTTTGCAATAGCAAATGTGTCATAACACAATTAAATTAATATGAATAACTTCCTGCTTGATAACATACTATTGGGCTTACGTAGCCAGTGGATTTATTCTTATTGGTAAAAGTGTTCCTTTTCAAAAAGCGTGATGCACAGATTTATACTTAAAGAGGGGGAAATGAAGAGGGAAATTACTGTAATTATTTAAGGATCAACATGCCAATGAACATGGCCTCCATATTTAGATTTTGTCATATCAAAAGTTATTTTGCTTGTTTTAATCTTGCAAGAGCATCTCTGTCAAACTTTTAACAGTGGGGGCCCGTTGCCTTATGTATACATCTTAAAGCTAATGGCATATCCAAGATGGAACTGAAGAAGCTGTAGATGGTGCAAGCATCACGGGATGAATAAATTATAAATGTCACAGCAAACGGGTTGCTTTGCAAAAGATATTTGAGGTGACATTATTGCTGACAGAAGGCAATTCCCTTTCAGCTGAAAAGGCAGTTACTGCTTTTGGAAATGCGAACTTTCTCTCAGTCACATTTCTGATGCTTTCAGGGGAAAAAATGCTTGTTTGACGCTGTGACAGCTGAAAAGATATTTTGTTTGAATGCTTTGTTGATTTGATATTGAACATATGAGACATTAGGAAGGAAAAAAGAGGTAGAAAGAGACAGAAGGGGGATCCAAACAGGAATCAACTACTGCGTTGGTGAGTGGTAGAAATGCTTATCTATCATGTCTTCCTTGTTACTGTTTATCTTATCATACATTTGATTTGTTCTGATTGTTTGGATTCTCTGCTATTCTATCTGACAAGTAACTGGTCTTATTATGTCTTATATGGAAATATTTTTTTTCTTTTTACAGTCCTTTAATCCCTTTATTTGGGGTGGAGTTGGGATGAATGAATGGAGCGGATCATTTACTGGCTAGATGCCCTTCCTGAAGCCTATGCAGAGTTCATAGCAGACATTTTCTCTTTGTGCCCTGAAAAACACTTGTCACTGCTTAGCTGTGATAACCCAGGGTGGGATACAAAAGCAACAAAGTCACAAAAACAGATGAAGTCCTTTTAATTCCTTCAACTTGGCTTCAAAGGTCCAATTATCATTGACTGGAGAAAAGACTCCCCCACAAACAGTTGTGAAAAGGAAGAAATTACGTTCAAACTCAAAATACATATAAATTATAAATAGAAAAAACAACACAAACCACACTGAAGCAATTAATGAGATGAGGCGGGTTAAGGGCTTGAAGACATCCACAGATATCAAAAGATAGATACTGGGAAGGACACCAAAACTCAGATAAGAACCAAAAGACTAGAATTATTTCATGCTTTGCTTCCAGCACTGGGCCATGCACAGTTTGTCCTTTTAAACAGTCCTCACAGCTGCAGCCCATGAAGGGGATCAAGGCCCTTTCCTCCCCTGTAGACTACGCCATTCACATTTCTCCCTTAACCACTCCTCCCTGCATGCCCTAGGATGAAGAGGGGATATATATTCTCATCACTAGCCAAATAGCAACTTGAGAGAAAACTGGAAAACTCTGAACAGAAGATGGGAGATGTTTACCACAAAAAAATAAAATAAATAAAGCTTCTCTTATCCATTTAATGATGATGATGTTACCCATTCAGTTTTGTCTGACTCTTGGCAATTCTATATCTCTCCACATCTTCCAATCTTGCACTAATTGAGTTTTTCTATGCTCTGGCTGGTGTCAGCCTTTGATGCTGTCCAGGCATCGTGTTCTTGGGTGGCCTAGTTTCCTTTTATCACTACCTCTTCCAAACAATTGCTTTCTCGTGTGAATTTTCCTGCATGACATGGCCAAAGTAAGCGAGCCACAGTTTTGTGATTTTTTTTTCCTTCCAGTGATTTGTCTGGTGTTATGTGCTCCTTTGGACTGCAAGGCAATCAAACCAGTCAGTCCTAGAGGAGATCAACCCTGACTGATCTTTAGAATAGAATTCTTTATTGGCCAAGTGTGATTGGACACACAAGGAATTTGTCTTGGTGCAAATGCTCTCAGTGTACATAAAAGAAAAGATACATTCATCAAGAGTCAAGAATCATAAGGTACGACACTTAATGATAATCATAGGGTACAATAAGCAATCAAATCATACTAAGAAACAGATAATATAAACCATAAGGATATAAGCGACAAAGTTACAGTCATACAGTCACAAGCGGGAAGGGATGAGTGATAAGGAGTGATGAGAAGATTAATAGTAGCAGTAGTGCAGACTTAGTAAATAGTTGGACAGTGTTGAGGGAATTATTTGTTTAGCAGAGTGATGGCATTTGGATGAAAAACTGTTCTTGTGTCTAGTTGTTCTGGTGTGCAGTGCCTTATAGTGTCGTTTTGAGGGAAGGAGTTTATGTCCAGGATGTGAGGGGTCTGTAGATATTTTCACGGCCCTCTTTTTGACTCATGCAGTATACAGGTCCTCAATTGAAGACAGGTTGGTAGTAATTGTTTTTTCTGCAGTCCTAATTATCCTCTGAAGTCTATGTCTGTCTTGTTGGGTCGCAGAACCAAACCAGATGGAGGCCAGATCCTGAAGATGAAACTCAAATACTTTGGCCACCTAATGAGAAGGAAAGACTCACTGGAAAAGAGCCCAATGCTGGGAATGACTGAGGGCAAAAGAAGAAGGGGACGGCAGAGAATGAGGTGGATGGATGGAGTCACTGAAGCAGTTGTCATGAGCTTAAATGGACTCCAAAAGATGGTAGAGGACAGGAAGGCCTGGAGGAACATTGTCCATAGGATCGCAATGGATCAGACATAACTTCGCAACTAACAACAACAATGTGCTCCAATACTTGTTTGTTGGCTTATTTTTTCTGTCCAATGAGTATGCAGGAGTCTTCTCCAGCACCACAGCTCAAACGAGTTGATTTTCTTCCTTTTTAAATTTTATCCAATTTTGGATTTTATTCATTAAAAAATAATCCAATAATAGAGAAGCTCCTTTCTATTTCATTTCCCCTTTTCCCAACCACCCTTTTTTGATCCTGACATCATCAATGTACCTCAACTGAATGGGGTCTATGTTTCATAAAAAAATGGTAACTCAGAAATGACTAAATGACTGGGATTTCAGCCTGGCTTAATTCTGGGATTGGGGCCCTTGTGGAATTCAGTCTGTAATGGCAGGGCTGAAATTTTAGGTAAATATTGAATGAATCAAACCTGTCACAGAAGTTATCTTGATGTACAGCCCAGGCTCTGCCTTTCTGCTTTGAGATAGCTGCTTGTTAATTCCATCACTTGATGCAGTGGTTGGAGTGCAGTACTGTAGGTAACTTCTGCTGACTGCCGGCTGCCTGAAGTTTGGCAGTTCAAATGTCACCAGGCTCAAGGTTGACTCAGCCTTCCATCCTTCCAAGGTGGGTAAAATGAGAGCTCAAATTGTTGGGGGCAAGATGCTGACTCTGTAAACCACTTAGAGAGGGCTGTAAAGCACTATAAAGTGGTATATAAATCTAAGTGCTATTGCTATCACTTACCACCGAAAATGCTCTCATCTGTGGGTAAACCTAATATGTGGAATAAGTAATGATCCATCAGCTTGTGCTATCAAGGAAAGAGCAGGGGGTAAAAAACCCAAAGTAATACAGGCAAAATTCTATCACCATTTCCCAGATCTGAAGCATTGAGGTGTGCAATTCCCTGTCCTTGGAAGTGGATTAATCACACAAGGAATATATACATCACTGGATTATAACATTTATCCTTGGGGTTTAACTTAAAACTTTGAAATTTTAGGCCTAGGCTCTGATGCTGTAGGAAAAGTAAAGAATAAAACAATTATTCCAATGAGGAATTCTTTCCCTTATAATTAAACTGAAAATATCTACAATCATTGCATCAGGCAAAAATTATACTATCTCCTGCCTATCTGGTTAGCATTATAGTTGTCTACCTTTTCTAAGTGGTGGTGTACTTATAACCAGAAGTAGCTTTATCCAACACAATTGTATCAATGGAAACAAGAAAAAATGGCAAAACTATAAAGATTCTAACTCAGTTGACTATTATACTGAGAGATAAATTAATAAGAGCCCTATTTTGACCCTGATAGCTATTGCATGATCTCTTCTCTTTTCGAGCCCTCCGATGCCTTTTAAATTAACTGTCATACTGATATGCATTATTTATTGTCATTTCAAGACTCTGCAGCTAACTTTGAGAAACTGGGCTCGCCACTTTACTGACCATAACCTGTTTTCTCTAATTTAAATACACAAAGAGAACAATATTAGACACAGTATATCAAGTATGAGTGAACCTTAATCCTGCAGTTGATCTGGTGTATAGAGAAGAGCAGTCACTCAAAACGTTTCCACGTAAGATATAATATCAGGCATTAGACCAATGGAAGGCAAACCATGCGCTGAAGATTTCAAATCAACATCAAGTAACTGAGTGCTGGCCTGGCTGGGTTGACTGGGGGAAAGTGTCGACAAAATAGGTGCACAATAGTGGTGAATATCTGTAGCTCAGGTGAAGGTTCATTCTCCAAACTTGTGGGTGGGTTTCACCTCCCAATGACATTCACCCCATGTATCTTCCCCATCAAGACCCACCACAAGACTCTCACTGATGACTCGCACCTGATCCATCACTTGACATGCCCACACCTGAAGCCCTTACTAACAGAACACACTGATATCCCCCAAAGTCTCCTGAAGTTGTTACCTAGCCTGGTAATAAAATGTTTGGAAACCAATCCACAAGCTCAGAGAATAAACCTTCCCCCTCACAAAACCGGTCTTCTTAGCCATTTTTCCTGCTTCCTTATAGAGCAGATTCCTAGTATATTAATGACTTCTTTAGAAAGTCTTCTCCATGCTCAAGTGATCTGCCCTGAAACAGTGGAGATATTCAGAGGAGCCAAGAAGACACAAACATTGGTGGACAATAGCTTCAGTTGGAGCCACATTCATACATTTCTCTGATTCATATACAGGTAGTTCTTGACCTACAATTTTTCATTCAGTGACCATTGCTATATATCATGTGAGGATGCCATGATGCTATGAGTTTGACACCCCTTACCTAGAGGGGCTTTTTGTAGACAATGTGGGCTGCTGGTTACTGGAATGTGCATCAACTGCTAGAATAGCAACAGCACTTAGATTTATATACTGCTTTACAGACCTCTCTAAGCAGTTTACAGAGTTAGCATATTTCCCCCCAACAATTTGGGCCTGGGCTGGTGGTCTAATATGGCAACTGAGATAAATCCAATCATGCTATTTTATTTTATTTTTTTGCGGGGGGAGGGAATGCTATTTCTGCAGGTTGGAATTATATTCTTTCAGTAATTGGCATTGATATAGTAAGCTACTATATATTGGGAGCTGGCTGAGGCTGAGAAAGCAGAACTTTAAGCTCCATAAACGAACCTATCCTTGTGTGTAAGGAAGTCCTCGATGTACAGTTGAAGCCAAATTTCCATTGCTAAGCAGAATGCATTGAATGAGTTTCGCTTCATCTTACGACCTTTCTTGCCCCAGCTGTTAAGTGAATCACCGCAGTTGTTATGTTAGCAACACCTTTGTTAAATGAATCTGGTTTCCCCATTAACTTTGCTTATCAGAAGGTCACAAAATGTGATTACTTCACACACACACACACACACACACACACACACCCAGGACACCACAGCTGTCCTAAATACATGACAGTTGCCGAGCATTCAAATTTTTGATCATTTGGACTGATGCTGCAACCGTTGTAAATATGAAAAATGGACATAAGTCACTTTTTTCAATGCCATTGTAACTTCGAACAACAAATGGTTTCAAGTTGAGGATTACCTGCATTTGCTTTTTCCTTTCCTATGTAGTCCACATGTCTATTTGTAAGGGGTTCAAGGTTACAAAATTAAAACCAGAATTAATTTCATAGTGTGCTGATCCTTGCAAGGACGCAGGCTCTAAATTTATCTGGAATTTTCTAACACTTGATGAAGCCTTTCCCAGCAGCACACTATGTGCAAAAATGAGATGAAATGAAACTGACCTTAGCATAAATGTGGGTGGGGGAAGACTTCTGAGCACACGTAGAATCCAACTGATATTTGTACCCAGAGGGGGGAAAAAGAATAAGAACAAAAAAAAAAATTGGTCTTCATTTTTTTGTCAAGCTTCGCTGTTCACAGGGTCACCCAAGCTAATAAATGAAACATGCATAATTCATCACTCTACATAGTACTTTGGATCTTTTAAATCACTACCAGTGAAATGGTGGAACATTAGGCTACTAACATTGCCTACTAAAACTTCTTTTATCTGTCTTAAAGGAAATAAAATCTCTCTCTCTCTCTCTCTCTCTTTCTCTTTCTCTCTCCCCTTCCATTCTTCTTCTTAGCTTCTTTCTTTCTCCTTTTCTCTTTCTTTCTTTCTTTTTTTAAAAAACCCACTATTTACTATTTTAATGGAAAAGCAAGCAGTGCTAGGTTGATTTCCATAATATAGAGCGACATAAGGCACATTAATAATTTACAAAGCTCTCTGTGAGGAGCTGTTCCAGAAGCCCCTTTCATACCCAAGAAACTCGAACAAAATCATTGCTCACCCTTAATTCACAATCCTTAGTTGCACTGAAGCATTTCTTCAAGAATTTCCTCACTGCCCCAGGAAGGATCCCAAAACACCCAAGAAATGTCCTCCCATAAAGAGAGGGGGGGGAGGAGGGAGGGAGAGAGGGAGAGAGAGAGAGAGAAATATAATAAACCAAAAAGGGGATATATATGGCAGATGAGATTCTGCCGAAACGTTGCTACAACTTTAAAAGCACAACTACAATGACGTGGGAAAATACCCGAACAAAGCTGAATACCATACATGTAAGTACCCGCGAAAACTTAATCATCAGGCTTCTGTATTGAGTTCATCTGTGAGTCAGACTTTCACAGCCATTTCTGTTTTAAATTTGGGGCTAGCCTACTGCTGTGCCAGAATGGTTTTTTCTTCATCCTGATTGGTTGGGAGTCTTGGTCTGTGTTTATTGGTCTTGGATTTTGCTGTGTTCTGCTTGACTGGTGTTTCTAATATCTTCTGTCTGTTTTGTAGCTTTTTTTTTTGTCTTGATTGGCTGGCAACATTGTGTTTCCTGTATTGGAGGCTTTTAGTGTGGCTTGGCTCTGAGTAAATGGACGGCTATCATTTATTAGGAAGCTAGGTTTCATCTGGGTGCCTGGTTGGGGTGTGTTTAAGCTGGAGGTATCAGGGGGAGTCTGTTTGTGCCCAGGTGTTTGCCTGGCTTGTGGTGTGGAGATTTTTTTGTTTGTGAGTGCAGGCTTCCAGATAATTGACAGTCTGGTGGAGTCATCTCTTCTATTCATGCTTTCAGGTCTTTTTTCTTCAATCTCTATGGCTTCTCTGATAATTCTGTAGCTGGGGTTTTCTATAGTGGCTACGGTTTTGGTGCCATTGAAGTCGATGCTGTGACCTGTGGCTTTCATGTGTTGGACTAGTGAGGAAGTGTGTTCCAGCTTTTTTGCTGCATTTTTGTGTTCATCTAGGCGGGTACTTATTTTTCTATTGGTCTGTCCAATGTATGTGGCTGGGCATGATGCACAGGGGACTTCATATCTGCCTTGGTTTTCCAGGTCAATTTTATCTTTGGGGTTTCTTAGGATGGCTGCTATTTTTCTGTCTGTTTTGAAGGCAGTCTTGATGTGATGCCTGTGTAGTATCTTACTGATTTTGTCTGTAGTACCTCTTATGTAGGGCAGGACAGCTGTTCCATAGGTCTGTTCATCTTCTAGGTCTCCATACTTCCAGCAGATAAAGGTAATACCACAGTAGTAATGGAAAGAAAAGACTACGAAACAAATTGACAGACCTACTCCAAGACTCCACATACAAACCCATAAACACAGACCCAACCACATATCTGGAAAAAATAACCAAGAAGAAAATTATAACCAGCCACATGAGCAAAGAGATCCAACAGACGATCATCCCAAGAGAAAAATCTTCCAGGTGCCCCAAACTATACGGCCTCCCAAAAATACACAAAGCAGGCATACCTCTCAGACCCATAGTCAGCTCCAGAGAGCACCATTACAAAACCTAGCCAAATACCTAGCAAAGCAGCTACAGCCATGCTGAGCAGCAGCTTCACATGTACAAAACTCCTACCACCTCTTGGAAATGATCAAAGATCTACACGTGAAACAAAAAAGATCTGCTTGTAAGTTTCAACGTGGTTTCACTATTCACTCAAGTCCCGATAAAAGAAACTCTCGAAATCATCAAAAATAAATACCAACCACCCAAACACCTTGTGGAACTTACAGAACACTGCTTAACGAACACATATTTCATATACAAAGGACAAAGATACAAGCAAATTGAAGGAGCCCCTATGGGATCACCACTGTCACCCGTCATTGCAAACCTGTTCATGGAAGAATTCGAATCCAAAGCCCTAGCCAATGCCACCCACAAACCCAAAGTATGGGTAAGATACATCGATGACACATTTGTTATTTGGCCCCATGGAAAAGAAAACCTAAACCATTTCCTAACACACCTAAACAGCACACACCCCAAAATCAAATTCACCATGGAAACAGAAACAAACAACTACCATTCCTAGATGTACTAATCTACAAAAAAACAGATGGCACACCAGGACACACCTGGCTGCTAACACTGGATCATCCACTTTCCCACACTGGCTTCTTCCCTCAGTCTTCCATAAAATGTCATAAAACTGAGCCAAAGTGTGCTGCCTGTTGCCCTATTTATTTTCTCATTCCTTGGTGCTGTCAGTGACAAGCTGGCCAATTCTAGATTGTTAATTGAAAGGAGAATATTTATAGCTCAGGATTGAAATGAGGGGTCCTTGGTGCTCTCTGAGCTTGGCTGTTTTCTTGTAGGCATTTCATTACCAAACTAGGTAACATCATCAGTGCTAATGTTAGCACCGATATTATTTAGTTGGGGTAATGAAACACCTGCAAGAAAACAACCAAGCACCTGGAGGCTCTCATATTGTTAATTTGTAATGGGGAGGGATAGTATTTCTCAGAGGGCCTTATCTTCATGTTATATTATTGCCACTTGATAGTGTTTCCAGTGATTTCATTTTTATTGCACTTACAACGTGCAATCATGAATACCTCCATCTCTGGGAATACCTCCATTTTATGCTCTGTTTCTCTTGCATATGTATATTGCTTGACAGTCACTTTATGTATATTCTCAAGAATATACATGTTGGGAAAAATGGAAGGAAAGAAAACTAGAGCAATATGTTGGATGAACTCAGTACTCCACTGAGTGGCCATGGTTGCCCCACAGGAAGACCTGAAAAGCCAGGTGTCTTGGCACTGGTGGCCATCTGAGTCAAGGTATTCTTTCAGGATTTGGGCAATAACCACAACCAGGTGGACTTTGGCTAGTTAATTTTCTTAGCCCAACTTTCTTCACAAAGTTGTTTAAAAGAGAGAGAGAGAACAATATGCATATCACCTTGAATTCCTATATTAGCATTTAACCACTGTCTCAGACTAAAAATAATGCTTCCAAGCAAGATTATCATTGTGTCATTCATCAATAAGACCATTATTTGATAATGTCTAAAATGAATTTTAGGAAGAAAATGGATCTGGAAGAAACAAAAAGGAAAATAGAGCAGTGCTTCTTAACCATTTCTTCACTACAGACTCCCTTAAAATATTTGTGTGGCCACAAACCATGGCCATGGACCCCCAAGACTTAACTCAAGATTTACATCATAATATTTCTTCAAGCTTTTGTGGGACATCCCACCCCATGACGATATTGCAGCCCCCAGGGGTCTGAGGACTACAGGTTGAGAACCATTGAAATAGAGTGAAAGTAGGAAAAATTACAAGAGTAAGTATGAATTAATATGAAAAAGTATTAAAAGAAAATTAGCAAACAGAATAAATATAAATGGATGTAAACAACTGTGGAAGCTGCATGGGAGACAATGAAAAAAACCTGTGTTGCAGCGTACCCCAGGAATGTGGGAAATTATGTTAATTGTATATGTATATGGCATTCAGCTTTGTTCGGGTATTTTCCCACGTCATTGTAGTTGTGCTTTTAAAGTTGTAGCGACATTTCAGCAAAATCTCATCTGCCATCATCAGGCTTCTGTAGAAACATACAGAAGCCTGATGATGGCAGATGAGATTCTGATGAAACGTCGCTACAACTTTAAAAGCACAACTACAATGACGTGGGAAAATTATATATATATATATATATATATATATATATATATATATATATATATATATATATATATATATATATATATATATATGAATACTTGATAGAGTGATAAAATGAAAGGTGCCACAGGTAAGGAAAATGAATAAAAATGATTGCTGCAAAAAACGAGGATGTGGATGAATGGAAGATACTATATTGTGTCCACATTCAGAAAAAGAGAGAAACGTAAGAAATACCTACATGCAAAGAATGCAGTCAGTGTCAGAAAGAATTGAAGGAGGCATTGAAGATGCTGAACATTTCCGATGGAGATAAAGGCATATTTTGAAACTGGGGAAAGAGGGCTAAACAAGGAGCCTTCAGCAAACTGAAAAGAATTAAAAATGAACATGATTAAATGATTTAAAATGAAACTGAAGTGAGGAAGGGCTAAAAGGAGCACTTTAGAGATTGTACAGAAATGACAGTGAGATGTCAAAGTGAGCATTGAAACGAATGCTTCCAGCTGGCATGAAAAGTATTAAGTTTATGACTTGGATCATTGCTGAGCTCAGTAGAAATCTCTTTTATCTCTTAACTCCTATATTGCTTGGTTGATTCTTTATTTTTATTGGCCGGTGATGCCTTGCATTTGATTTAGCACAAGTCCAAAATTAAGAACACAGGGAAAACACAAACTTTACTCAAGAAAGAAGAGCAGAGCAACCATCGAGCTCACAGCACAACCAACTCAGCTGAACCCAGTTCAGAATCTGAAGGAGAGGGAAAAAAAAGAACCAAAGTGAGTTTATCCCCACTTGAAAAGTGTATTTCTCGTGCTTTATAAATGGTTAGAATGTCTGAATGGATGCAGATAAAAATCTTCAGTGAGTAATTGAAAAATGGAGCATTTAAATCAAGAGGTTAGATATTTTACATTCAGAAAAATGGCTGAGCTAAAAAGCCTGGCGATCAAATCACATGAAAAACATGAATAACTCAGCTTGAATACTCTCTGACAAAACAACTTGCAACAGATGGGGCAGCTGCTTTGAAAGTGAACAAATCTCTCTAGGATGAAGTTGCTTGCACAAATAATGAAGGATGTAGTCGCTTGCACAAATAATTGAAAAATTGCATATGAGATTATATGTCACTCCAGACAGAGTACAAATTTGAATTGCTCAGTGTCACATATTGAAAAGGGGGAAAGAATGGAAGGACACTGATTGAAGGCCTGAATGTTGGCGGGACTGCCTTCCACCAAGAATCTGGATCCCCCTGAAAGAAAAAAAAATCAAATAGGGCAGGTTCACAGATTAAAAGCAGAACAAAAATGTTGTAAAAAGAGTAACAATTGACCTAAGGGAACAAACTAAAGGCCCACCCTATGTCATTCCCACCCTAAAGGGGTTTTCGAGCTCACCCAAAGTTAATTTGGGTTTCTTTGTTGGGCTTTTACCTGATTTATGAACATCACTCAGGGTCAGTTCTGAAGAGACAGCCTTATAAGTTCTGTAAGACTTCAATATTTGTCCCAGCAACTGAGAACCTCTCAAAGAAAAAACAAAGAAAGTTATTTTTTTTACCAAAACTTTTTCTATTACTGTAGAGAAAGCTGAAGCGGTTCACAGAAGACCACTAGGTAAAAAAAAAATCTTTCTTTTCCAGTGTTTTATTTTATTATTTATTTATCCCGAATGCTGGCCTGTGAAGTTTATTTAACAATTCCAGTGAGAGAATGAGTGGGTTAGCAGTACCAAATGTTAAATGATATTATCAAGTCAAGTGTCCAACTTGAATTGCAAACTGGATTATATCATTTATGGCTAGGATAATTCTATTGACTAACTTCTATTGATGGTTTGCATAAATATCTTTGCCTGGAATGAACAGAAATTCACTGCCTATAAGAGAATAATCTATTACAAATAGTGTGACAAAAATATGGGATAAACACAGGGGAAAATTAATTTTATGTATTATTCCTCACTTCAATACTAAATATTCAGTTTCATGAAGGTGAATATACAGAAACAATTAATAAGTAGATAGACAATAATTTGTATAGATTGCAAGACTTAAAACAAAGGCTGAATAGCTAGACACTTGTCAGAATTTGAAAAAAAAAGTACTTGTAATATATAACTCAGATCTCTTGGGACTTATTTATAAATTGTTATTGAAATACAATTCAGAAAATGAGCACGTTAATGATTACAGTTAAATGAATTTTGGAGGTCAAATTTTTCCACTGGGTTCTTTAATAATAGAAACCAGCCATATCCTTTCACTGAAGCACAAATTCTTTTTTGAGGGGGTAGCAGAGGTGGCAAAGCAAACATAAAAGATACACCCACCCTATACAGAGTTAGGATACTGATATGATCAGCTACTGGACAGAGGCATGGTGGACCAGTGGTTTAATGACACTGGAGATGGTCTCTGCTTCAGTGGTTCAACTCCTTGCATCACATGTTGGGGTGAGTTCTCATCACTCACCTCAGCTTCTGTCCATCTAACAGTTCAAAAGCATGTTCTATGCAAATAGATAAATTGGTACTACTTTGATGAGGAGACAATGAGGAGACAAGTGGCGCACCTTGGGAAGCACCTGAGCATGACTTACAACAGAGGTGGTAAATTGGCAGCCAAACTACTACCCTGGAGTAGCATTGTGGTCTCCTGGCTAATGTAATAACACCATACTCTAATAATAAAAAACTATTGGATATAGCAGAGTAATTCTGTGTTTAATGAGCTCCTATGTGAGGTAAATTTTACAAAGTAATGGTATAGAATTACAAAAGCAATGGCTTATCAATACAATACAGAGATACTCTTTGAACATGAGCTATTTCTAAAAAAAGATACTTTTAAAGATTTATCTTATACTGAACTTGCTTCCGAGACCATATGCTTGCCTCTTAATATATTTTCCCAGTTTTATCAACTTTCCTTAGCCTTCTAAATGTTTTGTAGTTTCTAAAATAAAGTGTTGGAAAATGTTCACAAATGAATTGCTACGGGTTTTAAAGAATATTAAATCTATTTTTATGATTTTAACGTGAGATTAATTCAATTTTTTTTACATCTACTGGCTACCCCATAAAATGTTTTTTAAAGGTTGGTTGCCTATCTTATAATGCTGGAAAGGTAAAAAATGGGTAAGGAGATACCTACTGCTATAATTTGGATTTGTTCCAGTATTGTCACATTTTAATATCAGTTTATTAATATAGTGTTTAAACAATCGCTTCAATTCAAATGTGAATATGACTTTGAATTATATAACAAAACTTGGATTTTACCACTGTGTGAAGTATTGTGGATTTTTTTTTTGTAGCATGAGCTCAGCAAAAATGACTCCTCTTTGAGATTAGAAAGAGAGTACAAACCTACATTCATAATCTTGGATCACCTACGTGAGATCATTTTCAGTCCATGAACTGGTTCTAATGGAAAAATAAATCAATATTTAATGTAGCGGTGGATTAAGGACCCTTCCACATTCCTGTTTGGAAAATAAAATAAAGTAATCATAAAGTAAATCATAATCTGCTGGTATTGCATGGGACCGAGATCTTTCCACCTGAGCTACCATCTCCCTCTGGTCTTACGTACATCGGTGCAGAATTTCGACTGGCAGGGTTTAGGAAGGGAGCTTTATCACTGCCCATGAATTATGGAATGTCCTTGCCCCAGAGTTAAGACAGCGCCCCCGTTCGCATGGATTAAGGAGTCAAAGCTTGTCTCTTCAACCTTCCATGGAGGCCGGGGGACACAAAGGACCATGAAACCAGGGAGTTGGCTGGCACCATGAAATCCCACCCTCCACCTTTATTAACCAATATTAAACGGCCATTGTTCCGGACTAGCAGGCTCATAGCCTGCAAATCTGATTGGCCCGCTGAAAGCCGATCGTGATTGGTCGCCATAGACTGATGCGATTGGCCAGTAAACGGGCTGCCGCAATTGGCCCTGCCAAGAGCGGCAAACTCAAATCGCCTTCATTGGCTGCCTAGCCGCAGCCAGCCCTATAAAAGGGGCTGCTGTGGCTGGGTTTAGTTGCTCACACCTGAAGTCACAAATAAAGAGCTTTAGTTACTGTCTGAGTCTTGCCTCCGTTCTTGAACCATCCTCCCAGATACAACAGCCATTTTGGGATTGTTTTATTTCTTTGAAATTTTATAACTTCATAATTTTAAAGTCTTTAATCTTAAATTAATTTTAATATTCTAATGTTAACTTGGCATGCTGTTTTCTATGTTGATTATGTTTTACCCTGCCCTGAGTCTCTCCTTGAGGGAGATGGGTGGTCTAGACTTTAGAAACATGAAATATAGCTAAATAAATAAATGAATGAATGAACAAACAAACAAACAAACAAATAAATATCACCTAAGTTTTGTTAGGAGAAGCTTGTCCTCATTATAACAATACACCATTGGTTGGATGATGCTAGAAGACACCACAAATTACTAGTGAAGAACTGGCCAGTTTTAATCAATGGGGTGAGTGTTGTGTCTATAGGACTGGTTGGAGTCCCCAACCAGGTCCGTCGTTCAAGCGGGAGCGCCGACTGCTTCCATTGGCTGAGCCGTCTGACAGCCGGCTATAAAAGGGAGCTGTCAGACGGCATCAGCTGTTGCCGCCAGCTGATCTGCCGAGTTAGCCAGGCAGACGCGGCAACCCTTTATTCAACTGAATAAAGCCTTTAAACGTTCGCTCTGGCTTCAGTCTCGTGTCTCCGCCGCTCCACAACACTGGCGACGAGGGCAGGATACCAATAAGAGGCTACCAGACGTTCGTTACGAAGAGCTGGTCACTACAAAAAGAGCAAAGTCACGGGCGCTGAAGCCGCCGCCGCCGGCGCTCACCAAGAGCGCGAAGTTTAAAAGCCTCCTCAAGCCGAGGAGACAGACGCCGCCTGACAGGCGCAGCCGCAAAACGCTCTTTTAAGAGCGCGGTTTTTCGAAGTCACAGCTGCTGAGGTGACAAGCCTGCCGCCTCAAGATGAATACCAACCCGACATTCCCACCCTTCAAGCCAGCCGAGGAAACGTGGGAGTCATACAGAAACCGATTCATCTACTTCCTTGACGCTATCGGTCTAACAGACGCTGCTGAGCTCAGGAAAAAAGCCTTCTTCCTTAGTTACTGTGGGGCTGCGGTTTTTGACACCGCTACAGCACTAGTTGCCCCTCGCTCTGTCAGGAATCTCCCTTGGGAAGAACTCCAAGAGATTCTTACCAATCACTACTCACCTAAGCCCTCCCAGATAGCTAGAAGACATGCCTTCAGAACTAGGAAGCAGGCTGGGGGGGGAGTCAATTAGTGAGTATATGGCAGCTCTGAGATCAGCTGCCTTACAGTGTGGATTCAGAGACTATCTAGAAGACATGCTTTTAGATCAGATTGTCTGTGGAGTTAGGGACCTCAGGCTTCAAAGACGCTTACTAGCCAAAAAGGACTTAACCCTAGCTTTAGCTATAGAGGAAGCTCAAGCTGCTGAGCTCTCTGCCCAATCAGCAGCAGAAATACAAGGGGCTCCTATCAGACCCAGCAGCTCCACTATTCACTCTGAAGAAGTTTCCCTTGAAGAAGATCCCATAGGCACTACAGACATAAACCGCCTCAGGCAACTAAAACCTTCACAAGAAGGAGCAGGGCAAAGAAACAACTTCACCCCCAAACAGCCTCCCTTTTGCCCAGGCTGTGGAGGTTCCCACACTAGAGCATCCTGCAGGTTCAGGAATGCAATTTGTTTAAACTGTCAAAAAAAGGCCACCTAGCTAGGGTCTGCCTAACAGGGCGAACCTTCCCTCAGAAACCTCAACCTACTGCTAATTTTCAAAGGCAAGTGGAGGACTGTTATACTTGCTACCACGCAGACCACATTTCCAGAACCCCTAATAAAATAAGTATTTTTGTTTTCCTAGAAGGTAAGCCTTGCAGGATGGAGGTGGACACAGGATCTGCACTTTCAATCATCTCCTGGGAGACCCTGAAGAAGATCCACCCAAGGCTGTCAAAAAAGAAGCTACAGAAGTGCCACCTGTCCCTGCGAGACTACCAGGGCAAGAACATTCCTGTCCTCAGGAAAGGCAAGTTTTTAGTTCAGTTCCAAGGTTTTAAAGGCCATTTGCCTTTGGTGGTTGTTAATGGTGCCCTCCCAAGTCTGCTGGGACTAGATTGGTTCCCCTACCTCGGCCTTAGCATAACTGGGATCCATGCTGTCTCAACCTCAGACGTAGACACCCTATTCAAAGACTATCCTGATGTTTTTAGCAGCAAGTTGGGCTGTTATTCTGGCACCTCCATCTCCTTCACTGTAGACCCCCAGGCAATTCCCCTTCGCCTCAAGCCACGCAGAGTACCCTTTGCCATCCGCCCAAAGCTAGATCTGGAATTAGATAAGCTACTAAAGCAAGGGGTCTTAGAGCCAACTGATTTTGCAAAATGGGAGACCCCCATAGTCACCCCACTCAAGAAAGATGGCAGCGTGAGAATCTGCGCTGACTACAAGACCACCCTCAATCGTTATCTGCAGGTCAGTGCATACCCTGTCCCTGTGATCCAACACTTATTACACTCTTTCGAACCCGGCACCATCTTTGCAAAATTAGACATGTCCCAGGCATACCAGCAGTTCCCTGTTGATGATCAGACAGCTGAGCTTCAAACCATAGTCACTCATAGGGGGGCATTTAAATGCAAACGCCTCCAATTTGGTGTTAGTGTAGCCCCAGGTATTTTCCAGTCCCTCATGGAAAGGATTCTCCAAGGTCTCCCAGGGGTTGTCCCTTACTTCGATGACATTTTAGTTTCAGCCCTTAACAGGACTCAGCTCATACAAAGGGTCAGAGCAGTCCTAGACAGGTTTAGGCAGCATGGCCTCAAACTCAAACGTGAGAAGTGCACCATCGCCACTAAGCAAGTGGACTTTCTGGGGTATAGGATTGATGCCTCTGGCATACACCCAATCGAATCCAAGGTCAGGGCTATCCACGAGGCACCCACACCAACCAACAAGACGGAGCTCCAAGCCTTCCTGGGGCTATTGAACTTTTACGCTTCATTTCTTCCTCATAAAGCATCCATTGCAGAGCCCTTACACAGACTGTTAGACAAAGAATCCCCCTGGCACTGGGGACCAAGGGAAGCCTAAGCTTTCAAGTCAGTCAAATCCTTACTTACATCTGATGCAGTTTTAATCCAATTTAATCAACAACTTCCCCTGGTCCTGGCTGCTGATGCATCCCCTTTTGATATTGGGGCAGTCCTAAGCCACAGGCTCCCAGATGGTTCTGAGGCACCAATTGCCTTCTTCTCTAGGACTTTCTCTGCTGCAGAAAGAAACTACAGCCAAATAGATAAGGAGGCCTTGGCTGCAGTAGCTGCAGTAAAAAAGTTTCACGAATTCCTATTTGGGCACCATTTTGAACTCATAACTGACCATAAACCACTTCTGGGGCTTTTGTCAGGGGACAAACAAACCCCACAGGTACTATCACCTAGGATGACCAGGTGGACCTTGTTCCTAGCCGCTTACTCCTTTAAATTGGTGCATCGCCCTGGAAAAAACTTAAGTCATGCTGATGCCCTTAGTCGCTGCCCCCTACCTGTTCCAGTCGAAGACCCAGCACCTATCCATTCCATTTTTGAAATAAATGAACTTAAACTGCCTGTTACAGCTGAAGACATTGCAACGCACTCAAAAAAAGACAGGGTAATTGCCCAGGTTCTGGACTGGGTGGGAAGGGGGTGGCCGGAAACACAATACACTCCGGACTTCACTCCTTACAAGATACGCAAGCAAGAATTGTCAAACCTACAGGGTTGTCTGTTGTGGGGGACAAGGGTGGTCATCCCAGCCACTCTCCGTGTTCTCATTCTAAAGGTCCTTCACGAGGGCCATCCGGGCATCGTAAGGATGAAGGCCCTGGCCCGCAGCTACGTTTGGTGGCCAGGCATGGATGCCCAAATCGCCACCTGGGTAAGCTCGTGCCAACCTTGCCAAGCAACCAGACCCGCCCCACCAGCAGCTACTCCTACCAGGTGGGAAAGTGCTGGGGGACCTTGGTCTCGCCTGCACATCGACCTGGCTGGGCCAGTACATGAAGGACCTTCTTGGTTGTAGTAGACTCATATTCCAAATGGATAGACTTGGCCCTACTACCTTCAACAACCACTCAAGCAATTGTTAAGGCCCTGACTCGTTTGTTTGTTACCCATGGGCTCCCTGACACGCTGGTGTCTGACAATGGCCCCCAGTTCACATCTTGTGAGTTTAGCATGTTCATTGCCAACTTGGGTATCAGACACATCCTCACAGCCCCTTTTCACCCAGCTAGCAATGGGATGGCGGAGAGGGCAGTCAGGTCAGTAAAGGAGGCACTTGCTAGGTTTGGCCAGGAAAACTGGCACTCCAAACTGTCACGATACCTTCTTAGCCAACACACGACCCCATGCACCACCACAAATAAATCTCCTGCAGAACTTTTAATGGGGAGACGCCTTAGGACCACCCTGGACAGGCTGCACCCCCATTACTGCCCGGATACCCCTATTGGATCTGACAGCTTGGTCAGGGATTTCGCCCTGCATGACCTGGTCTATGCCAGGAATTATGCAGGGGACCCTCTGTGGGTACCTGGGCAGGTTGTGTCAATTGCAGGGCCAAGATCTTACAGAGTCCTCCTGGAAGATGGACGCCTGTGGCGCAGACATGTGGACCAGCTAAGGAGGCGATGGAGAGGAGCAGCTGATGGGTTCCTTAACCAACCAAGTGACCCGATCTACCCAGCCCAGCCATCCAGCACCGAAGGCTCCCTGCAGGACCCGACCTACCACGCCAACGACGAGACCCCCCTGCAAGGCCCAGACTACCCAGCCGAGAGTTCCCTGCAGGGCCCGACTCGCCTCGCCGACAACGAAAGCTCCCTGCAGGCCCCGGTTTACCGCCCCGACCAAACGACGCGCCAAAGACAGACCGAGCAGGAAGGCTTGCCAGACCCGCAGATGGACCACGCCGACTGAGCACGCTCGCCAACGACCTCTGAAACGCTCCCGGGGACTGAGGACTTTGTTCCAGCCAGCAACCTGCCTGAGCTTCGATGGTCCAGCCGCCATTGCAGGCAACCAACATACTTGCGGGACTACGCATGCTCCTGGCCGGGGGAAAGGAGTGTTGTGTCTATAGGACTGGTTGGAGTCCCCAACCAGGTCCGTCGTTCAAGCGGGAGCGCCGACCGCTCCCATTGGCTGAGCCGTCTGACAGCCGGATATAAAAGGGAGCTGTCAGACGGCATCAGCTGTTGCCGCCAGCTGATCTGCCGAGTTAGCCAGGCAGACGCGGCAATCCTTTATTCAACTGAATAAAGCCTTTAAACGTTCGCTCTGGCTTCAGTCTCGTGTCTCCGCCGCTCCACAACAGTGAGTGACATGTAGTAATAGTTACAACGGGTAGAATCAGAAACTGAAAGCAGCATGCCAGTTGCTGGGAGGGTGACTGGTGGGGAGAGAGAGAGAACTTTATAAACAGCTCACAAAAACACCAATGCTAACATCTACTTTCTTGCCACATTAGGTTTGTTGCATTACATATTAGTGCCATTTTTACCTACCTGTTAAAAAATGTTAGATGATTATTTCACAACACATCATTTATGTCTCTCTCTTTACTAACACAGAATCATTATCTTGCCAGTCAGCGGTGACAGATGATTTAGTTAAGATTCCCTTATTCCCTTTGTTATTGGTTAATGGTGGGGAAAAAATCTAACTTTACTACAAAGCATAACATCTTCTTCTCCCTCCTGGCCTCCCTCTCTCTCCCTCTGCGCACAATGCTACTCAAAGAGTTTTGGTGCCTTAGGTTAGAAACAAGATGGTGCCTCTCATTTCACATGCAGAAATTGTCCAGACTGGCAGGCAAACGGTATTTCAACATTAGGAGTGATATTACATGGGGGGAAGGGGGGTGAGGATAAGGCAGTTTTGTCCAACAGAGGAGAATAAGGCATGTGAATGGGAGTCATTTTGACTGTGACAACTTCTCTTTGGAAGTCACAGCTGAAGAAGAATCAGGCGTCCATCTCTGTAGATAGCACAACGGCCCCAAAATAGGAGGAAAAAAAAGAGGCGGGCACATAAACAATTTCCTGTTTGTCGGTTTATATGTCACATTTCTAAACTGCCCATATCCTTTGAAGAGGGACAATAAAAATAATGAAATATAAAATAGTATATAAAATAGTTAAAATATATAATAGACACGCATACATACAATGTATGCATTCCTGCCTCCTACACACACACGCACACACACACACACAGAAACAGTGTGTGTGTGTGTGTGTGTGTGTGTGTGTGTGTGCATATAAGGCAGGAATAATTAACCCTGTTAAAAATTGGTTGACAAAGGTGGCCTCTCATGGACAAACAAAATGTTAAAAAGTTATGATATTTATGTAGTTACTTAACTAAGCACATCTAGATTATATTAAAGCAACCAAAACACCTTTACAATCCCCAAGCCATGTCACAACTTTTGAGCACCCCCCAATATTCGGAAATTGAATGTTGAAAAATTTGACACGCCCTAAATTTTCCAGCCTCACAACTGTGCGCTACTTCGGGCTCCGCCTGCAAGACTGAAGGGCCGTGTTTGTATTGCTCTACATCGTTCAGTGATTTCTATAATTGGTTGACATCTTGTGTTGCTTTTCCAGTGTCTCCTTCGCCTCAGACCCCAACAGATGATATTGAACTGTAGCATTTTGAAGACATAATTTCTGTAGGCCATGCATTGCTTTGCAGTCTTCTGGTGAGGAAAATAGTTCTTTACAAATGAAGAAATGCTGGCCCTCATGCAAGATTTTCAGCCAAAATAAGAGAAAACAAGGGAGGCCGGCAACCATGTAACACTTCCTCAAGTAGCAGTGTAACCCTATGCCATCCTTAATCAATATTAAGATATTTTTTTAAAAAAAACAGTGATTCTAGATTCTTCCAGTATTACAGGTACAATTCTCCAGTATTGGCTCAAGTTTGTAAATTCTGTCTCCTATCTAATTGAAAAGTACTTTTTTGGTTAAATGTGGTTATATTATTTGAAAGGGTGGGAAATAGTTGTAGTTTGGGTGGTAGTTTGTTCTCCACGCTTGTTTTTTAGTTTCCAAACATTTCATCACCAGGCTAAGTAACATAAGGAGCAAAACTTTGGTTGAACCTTCAACCAAAATTCTGCTAATGATGTTACCTAGCCTGGTGATGAAATGTTCGGAAACTAAACGAAAAGCTCAGGGAACAAGCCACCACCAAGGTCATATTATTACAGTAATAAATATACCTTCAGGGAATCTTTTTTTCCTGGTGTACATTTAAAAAAAAAAAACTTCTGACCTCACAGAAGACGTTCCAAAATATTAATTTTTACATCTAATGAAAGCATCTCATCAATTGACTCCCCCCCGCCCCCCGCAAAAGCTTGTAGATGACCCATGATCTACTCTGGTGAAAAAAAAAAGTAATCACGGTAAGAACAGGTATTTATTTATTTTATTTGTATTCCATTCTCCCCCAGAAATGAAAACTGGCCTCTGTAGCACTCCTTCCTCCATTTATTTCCTCACAACAACAAACCTGTAAGGAAGGTTGTGTGGAGAGACACGAACTGACTCAAAGTCACTCGGTGAACCTCTGTGGTTAAGGGTAGATGTGAACCTCAGGTGTCTTAGTCCTAGGCCAGTGGTGGCAAATCTTTTCAACACCAAGTGCCGAAATGGAAGTGCGCACATGCACCAGAAGCCGGAAGAGCAGCTCCCTGAAGCAGTGCGCTGAAGCACCAAAAACAGGAAGCTCAGCTTCGGAGCAAGCACATACAGACTGGCCAACTGGTCTTCTGGTTTCTAACATGCATGCATGCACCAAGACCAGCTGGACGGCGGGCCCATGCATGCTGGGGAGCTGCTCTTCCAGTTTCCTGTGCTCCCGTGCACGCAAAGACCAGCTGGAACTCAGTAGAACAATGAGCGATGGCTGGCATGCCCAGAGAGATGGTATGCATGCTATAGGTTCACCATCACGGTCCTAGGCCAATACACTGACTACTATACACACCAGCTATGAAAAATGTTTCTACATACAGTAGAGGTCTATGGAGACTCTCAATTGGCCAGGTCCTGATTTTCCCAAAGTGCTTTTCCAAAAGGCAACTGGACTTTCTTGGTTTTTTTTTTTCTTTAAAAACATTTCGCTTCTCATCCTAGCAGCTTCTTCAGTTCAGCCCCTTTGGGACTCCTCATTCAATTTTCAGCGGGAATCCTAAGTTCAACAGAGAGTCCTGATTCTTGAAATATATGAACGCTTATATCTTTTTTACCTCTGCTCAGTCCTTCCGAATCATGGCCTTTTGGATGAAAGAATAATTGCACATGGTTGACTTTGAAACGTTGAAAACCGTTGACATTTATTGGAGGACTTTCAGTCCTTCGCTTTAAACAGAGGTGAGAGTACAGATTACATTTTCCAAACATGCCATCATATCATCATACAAACCATCTATTTTGGAAGTGATGAGTCATTAAGATTGATCTCTTCCTGGCTTCAAAATGCTTCAGCATTGCTGTGTGCTGTTTAGTTTATCTTTATGTAAGGATACGTGAACATCATGAAGAAAAGGTGTTTCAGTAGCGATTATTAAGCACAGTAACAATAGAGGAACACTGACTCAGTGGCAGCATCTCTCTGCTAACTGAAACAGTAAATATGGCCTTATATTGAGCTGAACTCCTGGTGACTGAATACATGCATTTTTCTTGGCAGCACCGATTTACCATTGCTTTTTTTCTAGTATTCCCCCCCTCCCCCCATGCTGGGCTAAATGTAAAGGAATTCGTCTCTGTACAGCTGGTGGGCAAAACAGCCATCTAAACATGCGTTTTGTGTGAGGAGTAATGGAGTGTTGGAGCCACTGGAGTGATGGAGCCAATCCGATGGGGAACATTCTTATCCTATTTTTGTGAGACTTCCAGCAAAAATGCGGGCAGGAAAATTGGAAGGATTCTCCAACCTATTCTCAAGCAGGACTCCTGCTCCTTCAGGGGCGCTGTGGCTTAAAATCCCCCATGGGAGAAATTCCCTCATAATCAGTGGTGGGATTCAAATTTGTTTACTACCAGTTCTGTGGGCGTGGCTTGGGGGGCGTGGTGTGGCTTAATGGGCGTGGTGTGGCCTGGTGGGCATGGCTTGGTGGGCATGGCAGGGGAAGGTTACTGCAAAATCCCATTCCCTGCCCACCCCACTAACCTGCTTTGCAGCTCCGTTCTCCTGTGCAAAGCAACAAAAGAAGACCCAGCCGATCAGCTGGGAATCGGGAGGCAGATAATAGATGGGGGCGGGTCCAGTCAGAGGTGGTATTTGCCGGTTCTCTGAACTACTCAAAATTTCCTCTACTAGTTCTCCAGAACTGGTCAGAACCTGCAGAATACCACCTTTGTTCACAATGCCTTCCCCTGAGAGTTAACTGAAATGAGGAAAGCCAGGAAATGGCAGCTCTCTGGAGTGATGATTGTCCAGTAAATGACAAATCATTCAAACATAGACCCTAGCCATTTGTAACTACATAAAGTCAAGAGCACTAGATTTCATTTATGAGTATTTCCCTAAAATTATTTTTTTAAATAGATTTTGAGAGCAAATTCTCTTCCATCAACTTGAACACAAATAAAACAGTGGCGCAAGGCTGCAAACCTAAGACTAGCTTTCACAGCATGGCTTGGAGCCCAATTGTTTGAGGAGCCATCTATTTCCCATTCCATGTGCCCAGCCAATTCAATCCAACATGCTTAGTGTACTCCAGGTTCCTTTGATTAAAGAATGCCATCTATTATTAGGATCTCCGAAGCTTACCTTCTCCCTTGCAGAACCTTCCTTCTTGAATAAGGTTCTACCTGAGATCCAGGTGGAATGGACCTAAATTGTTACTCTGAAACTAACATTTCAGAGTCTTGAAGACCTAACTCTTCACCCAGGCTTTTGCCTAGAGGTTGGTTGAAGCCCCTTCGGATTAACCATGTGTATGGTTTCTTTCGTTGCCGAGTTTTGCCATCTTTTTGCTGCTTTGTGTTTATTGTTACTTTTTTTTTCCTGTGTGTTTCATATTGTAAACCAATCAGATATGTTGGGAGCCAAGCAGTGTACAAATTTAATTAATTAATTTTTAAAATTGGGGTTTTTCTAGTTTCAGTGAATGATTCTGGATTTTATGTTGCATTAAGGAGCCGTGGCGGTGCAGTGGTTAGAATGCAGTACTGCAGGCTACTGCTGTTGATCACCAGCTGCCAGCGGTTGGCAGTTCAAGTCTCCCCAACTCAGGGTTGATTCAGCCTTCCATCCTTCCGAGGCTGGTAAAATAAGAAGCCAGGTTGTTGGGGGCAAGATGCTGACTCTGTAAACCACTTAGAGAGTGCTATTAGATATGAAAATGTTCATCCCGTTTTCACTGTTTAAAATTTTTGCGTTCTGTGCTCAAGTAGGAAAGAAGCGCCTTTTGCTCATTTGAGGTATTTCTGTAAATGATTGGGAATCACTACAGAAATTATTAGTATTGCCTTTGTTGTAACTGCTGTTTGCAACTCCCCCCCACTCCCGCATTTCTGTAATGCTCCATCTGTCAAAAATGGACCAAAAATGGCTGTTAGGTAGTAGTTTATAAAGAAAATGCATGTTCTTTTGAGTCACTCCTAATTTTTTCATGTAGCATTTTGGATGGCTCCAGGCCACCTCTAAATATGGTATTTTGGTTGGCCTGGTAGGGTTCCACATCTGCCTGGCTCTTTATTCTCCGTACAAGTAAAATTCACCCCTTGCTTCTACCATTGTGAATATTTGAAAGTAGATGAGTTTTTCAGATGAGTTCTCCTGTGGTGGTAATAGCCTTTCACCAAGAAGAAAAATAGAAATGAATCTATTATAGGGATGGCCATGGGAAGAATATGTAGGATTATCAAGTAATCAGGGGATGGATGTAATGGTTCAGCAACTAATATGGCCATTCTATGTAATTATCCTATTAACATTCTTCTAAAATTAGAAATCTAGAAATCTGCTTGTGTAAAAGAGAGGAGTTAGCTGAAGGGCATTTTTTTTGCATCACAGGTTTTGCTAGTAGCATGTTATTAACCCAACAGGACTCAAAGGGTGGGCTTTTTTGACATTCCTGAGGGGAATGTCAAAAAATAGTTGCAGATATGGTAGGATAGAGACATCCATTGCTCCTGAGGTAATAGAATTAGTTTAGGTGGCCCATGATGGACTTTTGTCATTCTTAGCTCTCCACTCGAGGAAGGCGAAGCAGCTGGAGGAGGAAAAAACTCCTTTAAACATTGCCCTGTCAGCATCTCTCATCTGAGATGACAGCCCAACCTGCTGAAAGATAAGTGAAGTCCTACTTTTTGATTTTCATTTCCATGCCTTACTAGAAAATTGGTGGTGATTACACAGCCTTAAAATTTGTAAAATTCAAGCTTGGTCTAAATGGAACAGTAAGGAATAATTTACAATAACAAAGCAGTGTAAAACAAGTGATCCTTGTTACCACAAAGAATATGAAGTCCATGTGTGATATCATCACCTTGTACAATGCAAGTGTCTGCACTGAACTGACACTTGATACCTCAAGTAAAGTCTGTCAGGAAAAGGGAAGACTACCTCAAGAAGAAGTAGATACTCCTTCACTGAAAATGTTTAAACAGAAGATGAAGGGCCATTGTCAAGGTACTGAAATATTACAAATGATTCCTTTACCAGGCAGGTATTCAAACTTAACTATCTTTGAACAATCTTCTAACTGTCTGAACATTCTACAATTATGTTTCTTTATTCCTGTATCTCATGTAAAATTGTGGGATAAAGTGGATCTAATTTGTAGCATATATCCTGCTGTTACTATTGTAAATACATTTCTCCAAATCCGGTTCTCATATCTAAAGTACACTCAGATTCAAGGAAGATCAAAGGAAGCAGTGGCATATGTTAGACTATGATAAGGCACAGTTAAATCTCAATATTATCAATCTGAATTTTCTCCCTCAACCAAATGTATACATGAAGAAAGTCAAAACCTGCACCAGCTGTGGATAACCCTGGAGATTCATTCACATGGACATAAGGTCCTTCTATATCTACATGCGGCATTTCTGCTGATTCCACGTGATTCTGAACTAGGAATACCACAGACATGAGCTGCCATTGGAGTTTATGAATTTCTGGATTAAAGTACTACAAATATAAATGTATTTCTGAAGCTGAAGCATTAGAAACTGGAAGTTTCTGGCTGGTGGGTCAGGTGGATGGTTCTGGTAGGACTGGTGGGTTATTCTCTGGCTCTTTTTTCCTCCTGTCTGTGAGTAGGGTTCTGTAGTAGCATAAATCTCTTTCTCAAGATTCTTTGGTAGGGAACAGAGCACTATTTTTTCATTTTCATAGTGGCTGGTCATTTGTTTTAGTTGCTGGAAAAAACAAATGAATTTGGATGGGAAAAGAACATTGGAGGGAATGCTAGTTGGCACCTGAGCAGTTCACAGGATTGCAAAATTGGCAGCAGAGTGAGGATTTCTGGGAAGGTGTCAAGACTGAGCCTAGTAAAATGGGCATTAAACATGTCCAAGAGATAAGACAAGATTGCTTCACAGTGTGAAAACAGACCATCCTCAAGAGTGCTGCAGAATATGCAAAAGGAAAAGTATTTTTCTACCAGGTTTATTTATTTATTTGTTTGTTTGTTTGTTTGCTTGTTTAATTAATTAATTAATTTTTCAATCACTTACAAGGTAATAGATATAAGTATAAACATGAGTAAGAATACAGGAAATAGGTACGAATAAATGGGGACAATAGGACAGGGACGGTGGGCACGATGGTGCACTTATGCATGCCCCTTACAGACCTCTTAGGAATGGGGTGAGGTCAATAGTGGATAGTTTGAGGTTAAAGGAGTGGGGGTTTGAGGATGTAACTACAGAGTCAGGTAGTGCATTCCAGGCATTGACCACTCTGTTGCTGAAGTCGTACTTTCTGCAATCAAGTTTGAAGCGGTTTACATTGAGTTTGTATCTGTTGTGTGCTCTTGTATTGTTGTGGTTGAAGCTGAAGTAATCATTGACTGGTAGGACATTGTAGCAGATAATTTTGTGTGCTATACTTAAGTCTAACTGTAGGCGGCGTAGTTCAAGGTTGTCCAATCCCAAAATCTCAAGCCTGATGATATTTTTTATTTATTTATTTATTATTATTTTTATTTATTTTATTTTGTCAAGCGATTATAAGATAACAGGTACAAGTACAGTATAAACATAGTTATGAATACATGAAATGGATACATATAAGAAAAACAAAAAGACACAATAGGACAGGGACGGTAGACACATTGATGCACTTATGCACGCCTCCTACAGACCTCTTAGGAAAGGGGCATGGTCAATAGCAGACAGTCTAAGGTTAAAGTTTTGGGGGTTTGGGGAAGAAACCACAGAGTCAGGTAGAGTATTGCAGACATTGACCACTGTTGCTGAAGTAGTATTTCCTGAAATCAAGTTTGGTGCGGTTTACCTTGAGTTTGTATCTATTGTGTGCTCTTGCATTGTTATAGTTGAAGCTGAGGTATTCATTGACAGGTCGGACATTACAATGTATAATTTAATGTACTATACTTAGATCGGACCAAAGGCGGCATAGTTCTAGGTTTTCTAGGTCTAGAATTTCAAGTCTGGTGGCATAAGGTATTCTGCAATGAGTAGAGGAGTGGAGAACTCTTCTTGTGAAATATTTCTGGACTTTCTCAATTGTATTAATATCAGATACATCATGTGGGTTCCAGACTGATGAGCTCTATTCAAGTATTGGTCTAGCAAATGTTTTGTATGCTCTAGTTAGTTGTGTGATATTACCAGAGAAAAGGCTACACAGGATTAGGTTAACAACTCTTTGGCTATGTAGTTACAGTGGGCTCTAGCACTTAGATCATTAGAGATGAGTACTCCAAGATCCTTGACAGAGTTTGGATCATCAACAAGGTCTTGACTATTCAGCTTGTATTTTATTTTCTGATTTTTTTTGCCAATATGTAAGACAGAGCATTTATTTGTTGAGATTTGAAGTTGCCAGATGTTTGACCATTCAGACACATAATCAAGGTCGCTTTGAAGGATAGTAGCATTGTCAGTGATGTTGAATAGTTTTACATCATCCGCAAAGAGGACACAGTTGCTTATAAGATGATCACAAAGGTCATTTATATAGAGTATAAAGAGTGTGGGTTCTAGAACGCTGCCTTGGGGGACACTGGAGCAGGGTTAGATATAGCGCTCCCTATTTTTACTATTTGTTTCCTGTTTGACAGGAACGCAGTAATCCACTTATGGAGGGATCCGGAAATGCCATAAGAGTTTAGTTTTAACAGTAGTTTGTCGTGTACCACTGAATCAAAGGCTTTGCAGAAGTCTATGTAAATTACGTCTATAGCTTTATCCTGGTCAAGTAGAGTACCCCATATGTGTTTGCAGTGTAGGAGTTGTAGATTGCAGGGCAATTTTTTTTCTGAAATCAAATTGTTTTTTGGAGAGTAGGTTGTTTGACTCTAAGTGAAGAGTGATTAATTGGTTAATGATTGATTCCATGACTTTGCACATGACACAACACAGTGAGATTGGTCTATAGTTTTCAACCAGGCTGGGGTCACCTTTTTTGAAGGTAGGGATGACCGTAGCTAAGGACCATAGATTTGGTAAGGAGCTGGTTCTGAAAGATATCTCATCGTGTTATATGATAATAGTTGTGTTATATGATAATAGTTTTGTTATATGATAATTGAACCAGACATAAATTGATTCAGCTGTTGAGTTCAGCTGATACGATCAAGTAACAGAAGACCATCACCAGTTTTGAACTGGTAGAAAAGCCTTGGATACCCAGATACTGATTTTCAACGTTACTTATGGGTTCATAGCCACTGCCAGATATCATCCTTCATGAATTTGTCCAATTCTTTCCTAAAGCCATTTAAACTAATGACCATAATTTCATATTTGTTGCAGTATGATTCTAAAGTTAATTTTAATTGAGAGTATCTCTGCCATAAGAATAATAGCAGAATGTGCCAATCAACATTAAATCATTGGTGTTCAGGCCACTGGTCATTTAATGTTCATACTGTGCGTGACATACTGTGAGGTAATCGCCTGCACTCCATATTTATCCTTCTCTAATTGGGTGCCCTTCAGATGTGTTGGGAGTTCTATGCCAGACTTTTGACAGCATTTTGAGAATCACAGTCCAATTTATTGACAGCATTCCCAGTTTGGGACAACTACTAATATCTCTGTGGCCAAACCATCCCCTGTGGTTAGAAACTTTTCACTAACTACAATATCCCAAACCTCTGGGACAATGTTTCTTTTTTCCCATCCAAGTCTTGTCATAACATATTTTTTTTGAAGACTATATACTAATGTCTGTTGTTATGCTGACAGCCAGTTTGTATGGTACAGTACTCTGTGGAACAGTTGATCTTGAAAGATGGCATTTCCCTCCTCATTCTGACTTGCTTTGTTATAACAGTGTTGATTTATTTTTCACTCTTTGACACATGGAGATTTTTTTAGAAAACTGCTCATGTCCTGGAAATGTTAAATTAGGCAGCTGGATGCTGCTAACAGTAGAAATAAACTGCACACAGACGTACATGCACAACACAGTTGCAGAAAATGTAGAAAGGCAGGATAGTCCAATCTTATGGAATTTGCAAGCTGTACACACCAGCACTTTTATTTTTGATGGATAGACTGAATTTTATTGACTATGTTTCTCAAAGTATTCCACAATGGTCACCTCTCTTATTTTATTGTCCATATTTCCCACCAAATCCTTGCCTTCAACTTTCTCAAATCCTGTGTCCAACAAAATACCTTAACATGCTCCAGTTCTCCTCCTTCTGCCTTCAAGATTGAAATTTTCTTCAAACCTGTCCATTTCTGTAAAAGCTTTGTTCTAACACACATGATGGCCAATTAATTCCTGTTGTTAGACTTGGGAGTAGTTTTGATTTTGCTACTCACAGTTTTCTCTCACCTACTCTTAGTTTCTTCCCTATATCAGTATTAGGCAACAAGTTATGGGGGTAAATTTCAATTAAATTTATTTCAATTTAAAAAACTAGTTAAAACACTACATGTATTTTAATAATGCATAATAACCAGAGGTGGTATTCAACAGATTCTGACCAGTTCTGGAAAACCAGTAGTGGAAATTTTGAGTAGTTCAGAGAACCGGCAAATACCACCTCTGACTGGAGATTTTACAGTATCCTTCCCCTGCCACGTCCACCAAGCCATGCCCACAGAACTGGTAGTAAAAAAATGTGAATCCCACCACTGCTAATAATGCCATATACACAATTAATTACTTGGTGGGGCATTCACCAAGAGGAAACAAACAACACAAACATACCTGTTGTGGAAAATGCAGAAATTCAGGAAAGTCCAGTTCATGTGGTATTCACAGCAGTGCAGCCAGCCTAGCATCATATGTAAAAAAAGTGGGGGCAGGATTAATTTACACACTGATTACCACCACCTTTACTTATACCTATGCTGCAGGACAGGTTCATTAAATCTGTAGAGTTAAATTGCAGTTGCCTGGCTTTCTAGATTAAAAAAAAAAAAGTTGAGTCGAGACTGATGACTGAAGCCTCTTACCTGTCTTTCTCCCCTCAAATCCATACAAGTCTCATTAGAAAACCTATTCTCTATTTTTTATTCTTAGAACTTCCTGGGTATCCTTCTCTTGCTTGCCCTATTGTGTAAGCTGAGTTGAAATGCATAGCGGTCAAGTGTATGCTTGTATTTACACACTTCTGTGACACTTTCATAATTAGGTTTCCATTTGGTCATAGTTGATCCCAAGTTTTGCTAAACTGCGTTATAACAAGCACAAGTGGATCATTCTGGAATTGGGCTGTGCCATTACGGCATGCCCTCAAGTATTAATCCTTCCAGATGTTTTTTCTTCTTCTGAGAATTAACATAAAAACCCATTTAGAAATGTAATACATACATTTCCCTCCCACCCATATTTAATGTGATGTTTCTCGATTGTATATATACAGCAGCACATTTTTTTAAATTATAAATTTCTTTGGTATGCAACTTCCCTAAGGGTTGCCCACAACTTCCTAAATGTAAATACACTGTACAGTTTTTAAACTGATAAATTACCATGACTTTGGCTGATCTTGAAAACATTAAACAGGAGTAGATCTGGCTGGTATTTGAAAAGTAATATCATACACACAAAAAAGACGAACCACTTCTGTATGATCAGCCTGATGACAGCATCAGAGTCCATCTGGGCCTGAATTCAGCTTGAGTGAGACATTATATTACTTTTACCTCATGACATTACGGATTGCGTTTTAGTGGGTGATTATACTTTCCTATGCCACTTGTATATTTCTACATGTGTGCACGCATCCTCTTTGTCCTAGAAGTTGTAAATATAACTGGGACCAACCCCATATATCAGATGAAACAAGTTATTATTTGATAGTTATTATTTGCCAGTGCACTTACATGCATGACCTGTTGTGATCATGGGCATTAATCTCATCCACTGTCTATTGAGAAAGAGATGATATGGTACTTTTTAAGGATAATAGACATCACTGTGTCAATGGCACAGACAAATGGGAGCCCTCTGAATAAGTTCATCATGAAGAAAAGAACAAATGAGACTTGACATCATTCCTGTCAAGAGACTTCATAGAAAAGACCAAGTCTTTGCCACATGGATACACGCTAATTACTGCTGAAGGCCTGGAGAATAATGAACACGTGTTGGATTTGCAGTTCCCATTTAGCCATTACAAAAGCTGACCAAATGCAAACTGCCCTTGCCACTGCTCATTTTGTCTGCCAATTCTTCAGTTGGCAGAGTATTTTAAGAAGGAATTTAGCGGCCATTATCCAGTCAAAAATAAATCCCTTCCAGGAAGTTAAGGATTTGATTAACACTTCCCCTATAATATGTGTGGGATTTATATGTCCTTTATTTGTCGAGATTGCATCATTGCACTCATGTTCCTAATTGTTGCGCATAAAAACATGTTGAATCACTAGGAGTTTTTATTTATCAGTTTTATAGTCTGCCTTTCATTCAAGAGCTGAGTGGAATCTTTCCATCACTCTGATTCCCTTTTTATAACTCTCCTGTCAGGACGCCTGGATATCTGCATTATTTGATCTAGGTATTAAACCAGGATGTTTTTATATAAAATTTGAACTGAATATAATCCTGGAGCACTAGCATATTTTAGATTTAATTGTCATGGTCATTGTAATTCAAAACTAGCTGATCCTGTGGGTCGGGATTAGCCAAAAAGGATTGGGGATTTATGATTTCTGTTGGAACTTTACAGATGCCAACTATTTGGCGGCAAATCTAGCTTCATATTATTCGGCAGGGATACTGTTTTCATCAGAAACTTCATATTGTTCTTTACCCTATAAAATCCAATTGTAGAAGCTAATCAGTGGTGGGATTCAATTTTTTTTTTACTACCAATTCTGTGGGCGTGGCTTGGTGGGCGTGGCATGGCTTGGCAGGTGTGGCTTGGTGGGCATGGCAGCGGAAGGATACTGTAAAATCCCCATTCTCTCCCCACTTCACTAACCTGCTTTCCAGCTCCGTTCTCCTGTGCAGGGCAATAAAAGGAGACCCAGCCGGTCATCTGGGACTTGGGAGGCAGAGAATAAATAGGGGTGGGGCCAGTCACAGGTGGTATTCCAAACTACTCTGCTACCGGTTCTCCGAACTACTCAAAATTTCCACTACCGGTTCTCCAGAACTGGCCAGAACCTGCTGAATACTACCTGTGAAGCTGATGTCATTTAGCAGTTATGGTTCTTATAATGCAGTTTTTTTAGTTTGAGAGTAAGTATTTTTAAAAAACAAAACTAATTATTTTATTTTAATTTCATTTAGCCCTAATGACTCCTAAGTTACAGTGACTAAATGGTACTTATGACTAAACATGCATTGTCCAGTATACTATCCTGGCTAAACCTGAATTATCTTGCATATTTGTGATGATTTAAATATTTGTGAGCAAACAGGTGAAGATTGTTTTCTTAATGTGTGCTTTGAGGCACTTCTTGATCCTTGCCTTGATACACCAGTGTCGGTCAGAAGTCTGCTAAAGGCAAGTAGATAATTTTCTGAAGTAATTTACCAGCAGCCAATCTATGTATTTCTGAGCTCTCCAGCAATGTACAATCGGACAGTGTGACATTGTGAAACAATATGTGCCTCATGGATTAGCACTGAAATGCATCTAGTATCCCTATTAGTCAGTTAGTCAGTCAGTCTGTCTTTGTCTCTGTCTCTGTCTCTCTTTCTCATGCACGCACGCACACGCACACTGTGTGTGTTTAGATAAGCAAACAGTTTGGTTACCCAGGGTGTTGAAATTTCCCTTCAGGCAATCACACAGGGTTGGAAGCCCAGACTGAATATTGTGCTTGTCTGGTAAGTAGAAGAGAGTGACATTTAAATGTTGACATTTGCTTCCTTTCCTCCATTATAAGAAATTATCTACTACCAGATGGAGTATTTGGCAATAATAGTAACAAGAATGAAGGAGAAAAGCTAGCCGCTGAAAGGTAAGGCTGTGGTAGAAACCTCTAATGCTCTCACAAGGACAATCTTGCCTTTTCCAAATCCTAGGATGTATTTATAAGGACATCCATCCGTCTTTGACCATACTTATAAGTAAATCAATATTTATTGCATCCATGCTAATACCTACTTTTTAGTACACCAATATTTATTACAGTTACTGTATACTTATCCATATTAAAAGTACACCCATGCTTTACATCCAACTTGATCCATGTTTATAAATACATCCATACTTAATTTTGCAGTGGCCCAGGTTAACAGCTTTTACGGCCTTCTGACAAGCCAAGTCAGTGGGGAAGCCAGATTTACTGAACAACCTTGTTACTAACTTAACAACTTAGCAATGATTCACTTAACAACTGTGGAAAGGCAGGGCATAAAGTGGGGCAAAGCTCAATTTAATAAATGTCTCACTTAGCAACATACATGTTGGGCTCGATTGTGGTCATATGTCAAGGACTACCTGTACTGATTGAGTAGGGTACTTTCCTATCTACATAAATTCCCATTCTGTGCAGAATGGAACACAATTTCTGAAACTATGTATTTGAAGGAAATTTGTTTTGACTTCCCCCGAATGTTCAGTATACATTTCCATGGGTGATTGTGTGCATCTAAACAGGTTTCTAAGTTATGTTTCTTGAGGGTAACTGTAGAAAACCGTGCATTACCAACAACTGCTTGTTAGATGCAGTACAAAAATTTACACCATCCTACTCTGAGAAAAAAAAAATTTTTAGAAAGGGGACAATGTACCTGAATGGAAAGATGGAGCTTGAGAAAGTTTCTTTGTCCAGCTGATTTCCCATTTGCTGTGGTTTCAAATTCATGTTGCCATCACAATTGTATGTCTAAGTTTGTCACTATGCAATAGCAGCAGGGGAATAGCAGCTGCGTGGATGATGCAGCGGGAGAGAAGGAAGAAGTAAGACTTTCTCTTCTTTTACTCAAGTGTCATAACTCCATGTGGGGTGGGAGAGAGAGAGAGAGAGAGAGAGAGAGAGAATTGTCCTATTGTTTGCTTCAGGCAGCAAAATATCTTGGTCTGGCTTTTCCCACATTATCCACCAGAAAGTTAATTTAGTTCTAAGAATACTTTTCTTTTGTGTCCCCAAAACTACTCAGTTGAGATGGGTAGACACTTACTGCCCGCAGTTGAAAGCTTTTAATTCAGGTAATTAGTACAAGATATCTGTGCATGGGGGGAAAGAGAAAAGGCTCAGGAAGATATGATTTTCACCCCTATAGTTGCCAAACTTTTTCATGCTGTAACAGAGAATTTGATTTCTTATAAAGCCTTGGCACAAATTTGCAACTCATAAGCCCAGAGGTGAACTAAGACAAAAGTTGTAATTTCTCTTCGAAGGAACCCAAGCAGAATGCGACTGTTTATTCCATTGCGAAGTAGGATCCCCATTATGAAAACGATACTAAGTGTGAAAAAGTAATCACACTTAAATTTTCTACGGGAAGCCTAAGCTTGCTGCTACTGGTGACGTTGTTATGATAAGGAAAACTTGAGGCATGTTGTATTTAAACATGCATTAATAATTTCCTTTTCCGCAGTCCCACAGTCAAGGATAAAACTAATAAAACCATAACTCTTGTGCATCTGGGCAAGAGAATATTTGATAACAGTGTGTGAATGCCATATGGCCGTTTTAATGGAAAATTATGGGAGATAGGCTGTCATATTTAGCATATGTGTTAATTTCTTGCCTCCGAAAGTTTTTCACAATGAAACATTAAAACAACATATGGTATGTATAGGCTACAGGGACAACTAATGTCTGCTTTGTGGAGAGAACTAGGAATGCCTAATGCTTCCCCACAAGCTGTGATTGCCATATCAGAGCTACACCGGGGGACAACAAGGAAATTGTACACTTGCACAGTTGGCTTGAAAAATATAGGCCATACATTTATTAGGAGCTGAATAAATTTAATGTTATGGACTTACAGCTAATTGGCTTTACCTGAAAAGAAAGAGGTTAGAGGATGAGCGATATAGATTGAACAGTGTTTCTTTCAATTGCTTTCCAGAGATTGCAACTGATTCTTTTTTTCCTTTCTAACAGTAATTGAAAGATGGCTTTAGAATCAGAGGGCCATGGAGGATTAACCTTGTTTGAAGAATCTAATCTTTTGCAAAGTTTGATAAAAACTGACCCAATCTAGAATAAAGTACAGGTTGGCACTTAACTGTTTGACAGTTTTCACACTTGTATTTCATCCCAGGCTCAAAAATCAGGCCAAACAGATTTGAAAAGCTGTACTTGGAGAATAGATTCACCAAAGCCACTGCCCAGGAGGATATAACTTAAAAACCATTCACAACCACACAGCCATAGAACCATAGGTTGAAAAAAAAGGCTATTTAGGCCTTCAAATACAAACCGTGCTCCACAAGGGAATTTAAATTAAAAGCAACCTGGGTAATTGGCTACTCTGCTTTGCTTGAACACATCCAGTGATGATATTTGGAAATGCTATTAAAGAATGAATTTATTTTAAAGTAGTGATTAACTATATATTAAAGGGATGGTTTTGCTGAGGGACAAAGTATCATGCACAAATAGGACAGAGTAAACATGAGTCGACATATGCAGAAATGGCACAGGCCAGGAAAAAAAAATCTTTTGTATAACACACAGTCTTTTTAAAAAATATATATATAATCAATTTCAAAATAAACCCTCCTTTGTGAGAAAAAAAATCCAACAACAGCAACTTGCCCTTTTAGGCAGGAAGTACATTAAGTCACAAGAAGGCACATTTTTTTAACAGAGAGCAGAATATGATTGATTTACAGTTTATCTCATGTGCTACTTTATGATACATATGCTTCAGTCATTCATCTGAAGTATACTGTCTTCAATTTTTGCTAAAACAGCTGTGGGAAGACACCAATGAACCACAATCAGAATTTCAAATGTGATGTTTCACTTTCCAAGGTCTGAAAAATAATTTTAGTGTTCTTCTGCATAAAATTCAGTCCACCCACTGCCTCTCTGTATCCAAAGATCCATAATCATCTACTGAAGACTTGGTACTTAAAATCATAGAATCATGGGGCTGAAAGGAATCTTGGAGAACCACTTGCTAAGACAGGAGCAATAAAGATGACAATCGGTCTGGGGACCAAATCCTATGAAGAAGAGCTAAAGGAAGTAGTTATGTTCACCTTAATGAAGAGAAGATTGAGGGGAGTCATGATAGCAGTCTTCCAATACTTGAAGGGCTGGCAATAAGGAAGATAATATTAATTTATTCTCTACAGCACCCAAGGACCTAAGAACAAGAAGCAATGGATGGGAGTGAACTCTCAGAGTAGGATCCATCCTAGAAATAAGGAGGAATTTCCTGACAGTAATCCCAAAGGTTTACACACCTATTTGTACCACTCAGATGACCCAATGATACAGATAAACCTCCAGGTGACCTTAACAACTCACTAAAATGACCTAGAGGTGGGCTGCTGCAGATTCGGACGGGTTTGCCCAAAACCTCTTGTTCCAATTCTGCACGGTTCAGAGAACTGGGAAATTGGACGACTTGCTGGCCCCACCCCTGCCTGTTTTTCAGGCTGTTTTCAGCCATTTTTGGAGTGAAAAATGGCCTGAAAAAGGCCCTCAAACAGCCTGAAAACATCCCAAATAACAGTCCGCATTTTGGGCTATTTTTCTATCCAAAATTGGTCTGAAAACAGCCTGAAAATGGTCTGAAAACAGCCTGAAAAATGGACTGTTTTGTGGGCTGTTTTCAGACCATTTTGACTGGAAAAATGCCCCCCAAAACAGCCTGAGAACAGCCCCAAGATGGCCTGAAAATGCCCAAAAAACAGGCCAAAAATGGGCAGGGGGAAGACCAGCCAGTGGTGGGATTAGCCCCAGCCAACTGAATACTACCTGTTCCTTTAAGGTGAGTGGCCAGGAGGTCAGGCTGATATCACCCACCCAGTCACATGACCAACCAGCCACATCTACCTAGCCAAAGAACTGGTTGTTAAAAAATTTGCAGCCCACCGCTGAAATGACCGCTATCTGCAAGGAATATAATCCTTCCATTCCCCACCATCCAGTCAGAGCTGAAAAAGCTTCTTGGATGAGAAATGAAATGTCTTCAAACAAAAACCAGAAATTCCAGTAGCCTCTTGAAAAAGCACCTTTGGGACAACCATGACCTGGATGACTGAGAATCTCCATAGATTCCTGACAGTAACAACTATTAAGCCATGGAACAGCCTGCTCATGTCTTGGCAAGGGGCTGGACTAGAACACCTTCATGGTTCTTTCCAGCCCTGTGGTTTTGTGGTTATAACTACCAAGTCTTCAATAAATGATTATGGGTCTTTGGGTATGGAGAGACAGTGGGTAGACTGAATTTTATGCAGAAAAACGCTAAAATTCTTTTTCAGATCTTGCAAAGGAAAACAACCTGCCATTTCTCCTGACATTTGAAATTCTAATTGTGGTTCATTGGTGTCTTCCCACAGCTCCCAAGAGTTTGGGTTGCTCCATTGTTGGAGGTTTTGAGAGGTGGGGTAAAAATTCAATATACCACCTTTGTTTCACTTTTAAGTAAACCTTTCTTGTCTTCATTTTCAACGTATTGACTCCTCAATCTAACTGGTCCATCCATTTTAATTCCTGTTCCTCAGCACTACTATCTTTTTTCCTCACTGTGGATGCCAATAGCCTAAAGGGTGTTTTCCATGAGCCAATTTATATTTCATCACCCATGGAGAGCTTGCTGTGTGTCAACATTCTGGGTCTGGTAGCTTGCCCCCAAGCAATCAGAACACTAGCAAGCACACCACAACATCGTAGTAGTGTGCCCAGTGCTTCAGTTTCCTCTACTATTGTAATATAGGCAAGATTTCGGAATGGTGTATTGAGAAGAAGAAGTCAAAACAGATTTCTTGGTATAAGCTTTTCACTTTCTTTTTGTAGGAAGTATTGACATCTGAATTTGACAGGTTTTTAGACCTAGCTATTCCTGTTCCAGAATGTGAGAGAAAACTCATTCTCATTGTTTTTAAAGATTTAATTCATAATATGAATTAGTTTTTCAGAAGCTTGAATTGCACTCTGTAATTGCATGCCATTTTGCATGCATTCATGCGAACAATTAAACATTCTGACTTCATATTCAATTGGCACATTTGCTGAAATATGTCCTTTTGGTGTCTTATATACACTACCCTTCCATTTTAAAAAAAAAGCTTTCCATTAATAAACAGAATCTACAATTTGCAAATTCTACAATAACAACCCTTCCCTGCTATGGAACATTTTAAATGGAATGGATGATATTTACATTCTTGATAAGGCCACATCTGTCAGGATAAATTGTTACTTTCTGCCAATTTCCAACCATTTCAGTGTGCTCTCAGTTATAAAACCCAGATAAGCCCATATAAGTAAATCAGAAGTATATCTCGAGTACAATAAATACAACTTGACTCCTTATTTTAAGGAACAATACCTTGTTTCAAGCAGAGTTAATAAAACATTGACTAAATATCAATAATACTTCTTTTAAAATATAGCCAAAGTTTGCTAGAATCAAATAGCCGTTGCTATTGTTGCTTTTATGAGATGGGAGCACAGAATTAAATGTTTTGTGGACATTTAAACCTTATATTGTAATTGAACTAGAGGATACATTGGATAATGCAGTTTTCAACATAATACTTACTCAAACTATTGGATTGTCTAGGCTGTATTAGTGCTGTTGTTATTCTTGTTATTGTTATATTGACCAATTCCACTTAAAGGAAAAGTTCAAAAATATATTCATCTTTTGCTAGTACATGATGAATGGAGATCAACACCAATCACATTAAGTACTCATCAATTAATCTGAAAGGGTAAATGTCAAGGTTCCAAGTAATACGTCCCATTCAATAAGAACTCTGAGGTAGGCATATTTCTCAAAGAACATTTTATTGGAACATATCAAATTGGCACAGTCTTGGTGGAAAACCAGCTCTAAGTTCTCGTCGGTTCTACACCCAATTAAAAATAAAACTTTGTCACTTCCCCCCAGAGTCATCAATCACATGGTCCAATCAGCATGTAGTCCAGTTGCTAGGTGACTTAAGTCTCCATCTTTTCAACACCTGCACCAATGTCCGTGATTCTCAGCCCTGTGTCAGCCCTGAAGCTGTGAGAAGAAGAAAGTCTCTGGAAATAACTACCCCCCAAAATGGCCACAGTTCAGCCAACTTCAGGGTTGACAGTAAGACCAATTTATACCCCATACAAAGCAAAAATAAGTGTTAATGGAGAACTAACAAAACATTGAGAGACTCAAAAAAGGAGGAGGCAAATATGACTGCTATCAATTTACTCTTTTTCATTTTAATTTAAACAGCATCAAACAGAGACTTAAGAAAACGTGACTTAAGGTATAAGTGAAGGGCATTTATGGATGACCTGGTAATAGTTTCAGAGAATCAGTTAGAGAGAGTAGAAACATTAATGGGAAAGTTAAAGGATTTTGGTATGCTAGTAGTTTAAAATTAATAATAATATGAAAAAAATGTTAACAAAAATATTTAAAAAATAGAAGATTAAACAGAACTGATAGAGAAAAACTGGTTTTTAAAGATTGAATGAAAAGTAACATATTTGGGCATCATTATGATTAACATGAATTGTAGGTTATTTCAAAATAATTATTTCAAGACATAGAATAAAAATAAGAAGCACATGTTAAAATAGGAGAAAATAAAATCATAATTGTTTGGGGGAATTTGTGTGATAAAATTGTGAATTTGAATTTGTATGCCAAGGAAGAGGAAAAAAGCAAGTTAAATATAAAGTGTTACATAATGAAAAAGATTGGTTTACCAGGTTTGAAATTTGTTCTTTGCAACTTGTTGCTTGCGTTGGGTGAAATAATAGGTATTGATGAGAAACAAAAGACTTTTAGAATTTGAAGCCTGCGGTCTGGATGGTATAGATATTTATGATATAATAAACTTAATATGGATTTTAAAAACCATTTCATTAGACATGCTATATTGAGAATATGGAATAAATATAAATTCAGATTGTGTCTGAAAACATCTTTATGGATCTCAGCATAACTGGCAAAAATAAACAGTTAATATACCAAGAATTATTGAAAAAATCACCAAGGAGACCACTTAATGGCAAAAAGATATAGTTGCCAATTGCTTTTCCATTTATAATTACCACAAAGATTTAAAATGGATAAAAAGATTTATGTATGGCATAAAGTAAAACACAATATGAAGTGCTGATGAACATGAAATTGTAAAATGTAGAAACTGAGGTTGAAATTTGAAGGAGGAAGAAGAGGGAAAGGAAGAAGAATAGGTATAATATAATCAGTAGTGCGATTCAAAATTTACCACCAGCAGTTCTGCAAGCTTGGCTTGGTGGGTGTGGCTAGGTGGTCATGTGACTGGGTGGGTGTGGCCAATTTGACATCACTCACAGCAAGGTGGGGGCAGCACTTTCCTGTGAGTGACGTTGAGTTGACCATGCCCACTCAGACACATGACCGATGCTGCAGAGACAGGACAGTTGCCTACGTATGTACCTTCCCTCCCCTTCTGCCCTTGGGCTGACAAAATAAGGAGAAGGAGGAGAAGACTTGGCCAAACTTTTCTGCCTCCTGCCCCGCTGCTTTGCGCGCACACAAATGGGACAAACAGCGACCATCATCTGTTTCTTACCTTCCCCGGGGCGCACCGAACATGCGATTTGTGTGCGCGCAGATAACAGCAACACTGACCATCAGCTGTTTCTTAGCTCAGCTCCGATTTGCGCAGCAATCTGCTCTGCCACGCAAATCAGCTGAGCTAAGAAACAACAGAATATAGGACAGGTGAGAGGTAAGAGTGGGGGGGGCACTCAAAATTTTCCCTGCCAGTTCTCTGAACCAGTCAAAAGTTTCCCTACCCAGATGCAAGAATTGGTCCGAACCGGCTGAATACCACCCCTGAATATAATAAAGATCAGGATTGAAAAGAATGGGTAAAGGAAGGAAGAACAGGAAGACGAATGTGTTAAAGAATATATGAAAAAGTGGATTAACCAAGACATAACTTCATTTTAGTTTAAATGACTAAGGCATTATTTTACTCTGCATTGGAAAGACAGTGATGAACTCTTGTATTTTGCCAAGAAAAGCACATAGACAGGCAATGGAAACTGATTGATGAATACGCTGAATATATCCTGAAAGAAATGGAATTGAAAGATACTGTAGTTTTAAAAAATGAAGGAAGTAACATCAGTACATTATGCTCATGATGTTATTCTAATAACTGAAAATGCAAATGATTTGTAAGCTCTAATAACAAAAATCAAGGAGCACAATGGAAAAAAAATGGAATTAAGATTAAATATAAAGACCAGGTTCATGACAGCTAGCGGAATCAGTCTTAAAACTGACAATAAAGATGTTACAGTGGGTAGTTATTGCCTTTGTAGATTGACTATCAACAGCAAAGGAAATAGCAGTCAAGAAATGCAAAGCAAACTATTGTAGCACTTGGTAGAGTAGAAATGAAAGCCTTGGAAAAAATATTTAAATAACATATGTGTTTATATCAACAAAAATCATAACCATGCCAGTAATAGCATTCTTTGTCACATTCAATGGAAGTGCAAGCTGGACTTTGAAGAAGCAAGATAAAAAGACATGTTGAATTTTGGTTTGGATAAAACTCTGGAGAATACTTTGGATAACTAAGAAAAGAAACAAACAGATCCCTGAGCAAATTAACCATGACTCTTACTCAAGGCACAGGTGAACCAACATCAGATTATATCATATTTTGGACATGATGTATTATGAAAACACTTACCTAACTGTGGAAGTCCAAATAGACCGTATTAAGAAGCCAATGCCATATAGATCAGAACTACTTTTATTGTAACATATAGTAACAGAATCTTGCAAACCTAAATTTTGTTTCCCCGTCCCTCACTTTATCTCTTTCTGAACAAGGGAAGGCTCTGTCTGGCAATTTTCTCAAATTAGTTTCTTGGAACTGGCTCAAAGCCCAGCTTATCTGACCTTGCTTGTTAGCGATTTTTCCTCCTGTCCTTTAAGGCCACTCACTATGTCCTCGATAATAATGCTGGGAAATTTGAAGGCAAAAAGAAAAAGAGGATGACCAAGGGAGGTGGACTCAGTTACAATAACGTTGAATACATCATTGGAAGACTTGAAGGTCCAAGTTAGGTTAGAACAGATTGCTATGGAAGAAAATATTTCTATGTGGTCACCAAGAGTTGACATCGACTTGATAGCATTTAGTCTTTCAATGCTTTAAAACTAATTTGCCTGAACTGATTGTTTTTTACTTTCTGAAAGTCATATATGCTGTTTGAGGTTCTTGGTGCTCTCTGAGTTTGATTGTTCCATTACCCAACTAGGTAACACCATCATGAGTCCATTGATGATGTTACCTAGTTGGGTAATGAAACATCTGCAAGAAAACAACCAAGCTCAGAGAGCAACAAGGACCTCACAGTTTAACCCTGAGTTACAAATATTCGCTTCTGTTGGTGTTATTCTATGCCCCAGCTGTACAAAAATTCTATTAAATTTATATTTTGACTCTGTGCAGTACTGAAACCAACCGTCACAGGAATCTGCCATCAATTAAAAAAGGTAAAAGTATATCAGTGAAAACAGTGGTGGGATTCAAACATATTTACTACTGGCTCTGTGGGCGTGGTTTGGTGGGCATGATGTGGCTTGGTGGGCGTGGCTTGGTGGGCATGGCAAGGGAAGGTTCCTGCAAAATCCCATTCCCTCCTCACCCCACTAACCTGCTTTTCAGCTCTGTTCTCCTGTTCAGGACAATGAAAGAAGACCCAGCCAATCAGCTGGGACTTGGGAGGCGGAGAATAGATGGGGGAGGGGCCAGTCAGAGGCGGTATTTGCCGGTTCTCTGAACTACTCAAAATTTCCACTGCTGGTTCTCCAGAACCTGCTAAATACCATCTCTGAGTCAAAAGGATACAAAAGGACAATCCTCAAACCCCGAATTGCCGTATAAGCACCAGCTATTATTACTAATTTTAAACAGTGTTTCCTAATAGCGATGTTTAAAACAGAGATAAACTCCCATTTTTCTCCTGGGAAATTTTTCCCTTTTCTCTTTTTGAAATGAAAAACAGAGGGCGTGAGATAGGGTGATAGGGCCAGGAAGAAAAACTTGAACTTTTTTGTGGTGATGAGACTCAAACTCTCTGGTACCATAAGAGAAGGTGAAACAGCAGTCCAAATGCTGACTTGTTATCACAATTTCCCGTGCTTCCAAAAACTTGTTTGGTGGGACGCAGCAGCCTGCTCGGCTGCAAGCTCAGCTCTCTCTTTCTCTTTCTCAACTGAGGAAATTTGGTTTTAAAAGCAAAAGGCTTAAAGCTGCTTCTGCTTATCTCCAAGAACATCTGTTCTCTCCTGATGTCTGAAATTTCTCCTTCTCCTTCTTTCTCTCTCTCTCCCCCTCCCTCCCTCCCTCTCTCTCTCTTCATACGCACACACTTAGAAAGGCATTCATTAAGTGAGTCCTGTCAGATTTTACTATCATTTTTTTTGCCATGGTTAAGTGAATCACATTGTTGTTAAACAAATCTAGCTTCTCCGACTGACTTTGCTTATCAGAACTTGGCTGGAAAGGTGATCACATAACCCTACGACACTGCAACTATTGTAAATACCATGTTTCTCACAAAATAAGGCCAGGGCTTTTTTTTTTTCACCCCCGAAAAAACGGCTAGGCCATCTTTTCGGGGGTGACTTAATTCCCAGACTTTGCATCCTTGGGTGGGCGGGCAGCGATGGCTTGGATGTTGACCTTAGCACTTGGTATCGGGAGACCTTCCACCACCGTTGCTTTCCCTTCTCCCCATGCTGCCGCAGCATTTAGAGCAACGCCGTGGCGTTTGGTGCAGCCACGCGTGGCCAGCCAGGACTTCTCCCTGCAACCGGAGCCTGGCAGAGACACTTGGCTTCAGGCGCTCCTGTCGCCGCCTTCCCTTCGCCTTCGAAGGCAAAGCCAATTCTTTTAAAAACGATGCCCTACTACCAGTACGACAAAGCCTCCCCTGCCCGAGAGGGCAGCCCAACCATACGTGGGGAGGCGAATCTCCCAGGGCCGCAGCGCAGGATTGGCCCACCTTGGGGAGAAGCGCCCAGCCACCATCCCTGCCTGGCTCTGGGCAGAGCATGAACAGCTTCACCTGGGGCACCAAGCGCAGCTGACAGGCGGGCCCTCCTGCCCAGCGGCGAAGCTCTTGCCAAGGCAATGAGCACCTCCCCGCTGGGCCCTCCGCTCATTCCGCCGGGGCCGTGCCAGAGCTGGGCAGGCTGGGCAGAGCCGGGAAAGCGAGCCGCAGGTGCGTGCCTGCCTGCCAAGTGAAAGAGCCAGGCTGACCCAAGCTTGGCTTCATTCCCAAGTCCTTCCAGCCCAAACCCCAAGGGGCCACCGGGAAAGGCCGCCCGAGGCAGTGATAGCGCCTACCCATCTGTGGACAGAGAGGCAAGGTGACGGCCTGCTCTGTGTCCTCTTCCAAACTGAGCCCCGCCGAGTGAGCACCTCTGCCCAATGCCCGTGCTGCTGCAGCGTTTGGAGCTGCTGGTACATTTGGAGATGTGTGGGGCTGGGGATGAGCTGGGCAAGGGGTGGAAAGGACAGGCTGCTTCAGGCTCTCTCCACCGGACCCGCTGGCCAGGGAAGCAGCACTGCCGTCGCCTCAGCTCCCTGTCCGTGAACTGGTGGGCACTATCACTGCTTCGGGCAGCGTCTCCTGGTGGCCCCTTTGGGTCGGGCTGGAAGGACTTGGGAAGGAAGATAAGCTCGGGTCGGCATGGCTCTTTCCTTTGGCAGGCAGGCGCGCACCCGCGGCTCACTTTCCCGGCTCTGCCCAGCCCACACAGCTCTGGCATGGCTGACGGGATGAGCGGAGGGCCCAGTGGGCAGGTGCTCACTGCCTTGGTGAGAGTTCCGCCACTGGGCAGGAGGGCCCGCATGTCTGCTGCGCTGGGCACCCCAGGTGAAGCTCTTCATGCTCTGCCCGGCGCCAGGTAGGGATGGCAGCTGGGCACTTCTCCTGTGGTGGGCCGATCCTGCACTGTGGCCCTGGGAGATTCGCCTCCCCACATGGGGTTGGGCTGCCCTCTCGGGCAGGGGAGGCTTTGTCGTACCGGTAGTAGGGCGTTGTTTTTAAAAGAATTGGCTTTGACTTCGAAGGCGAAGGGAAGGCAGTGACACGAGCACCTGAAGCCGAGTGTCTCCGCCGGGCTCCGGTTGCAGGGAGGAGCCCTGGCTGGCTGCGCATGGCTGCGGCAAATGCCGGCAGCATGGGGAGAAGGCAAAGCAATGGTGGCGGAAGGTCTCCCAATACGAAGTGCCCCACCAACACCGAAGTCAATGCAGGCAGCACCATATCCGGGTATGCAACAAAAGTACTTCCTAACGGCAAGCTCCCTCCCACCATTCCCCACCATTCTGCATGTTTAATTTATAACTGCAGTCTGGACAAGTGGTAGGTTCTGAGCATGTTCTGACAAGCTTCACTCAATTGTTATGTTGGTGGCTTAGTCAGATTGCAGCTAAGGTGACATCCTGGGGCCTACTAGCCATTTCAGTCTGGGGTGCAGGTATACCTGTTCCTCAGGAATCCTGCACATTATCCTCCTCTGTCATTCTTTCATTTTCTGCCATTAAATGGGAACCTTCCACAGCCCACCTTCCATAGCTATCAGTGGCTGGAGGGAGTGGGAGAAAGGTTACCATAAGACCCAACACAGCTCTATCCAAATGCAGGATTCAAAAGGATTGGCCTTTCCACTGACCATGCTGCTCCTCTGGCTGTTAATCAGCTTCCTCTGAGTAAGTGAGCACTCTTGCCAAAATTTGTACTTTTGAAAGAAGGAAAAATTTGACAACAAAATTTGCTGGATAGTTGATTGATGGCACCTAACTTGTCCCGTTGGCCTCTTATCTGGGGAAAGTGTAACTTTCCTGGACATCTCCAGGCAAGATGGGAGCAAATAAATTAGATTGATATATGATAGATAGATAGATAGATAGATAGATAGATAGATAGATAGATAGATGGATGGATGGATGGATGGATGGATGGATGGATAGATAGATAGATAGATAGATAGATAGATAGATAGATAGATAGATAGATAGATAGATAGATAGATAGATAATAGGTAGGTAGGTAGGTAGATGATAGATAATGGATAGGTAGATGACAGACAGACAGACAGACAGACAGACAATGCCAGATAGACATGCCACCAGACTCGAAATTCTAGACCTAGAAAACCTAGAACTACGCCGCCTTCGGTCCGATCTAAGTTTTGTATATAAAATCATACATTGCAATGTCCTACCTGTCAATGAAAACTTCAGCTTCAACCATAACAACACAAGAGCAAACAATAGATACAAACTCAAGGTTAACTGCACCAAACTTGATTGCAGGAAATACGACTTCAGCAACAGAGTGGTCAATGTCTGGAATACTCTACCTGACTCTGTAGTTTCTTCTCCAAACCTCAAAAACTTTAACCTTAGACTGTCTACTATTGACCTCACCCCTTTCCTAAGAGGTCTGTAGGGGGTGTGCATAAGTGTACCAACGTGCTTACTGTCCCTGTCCTATTGTTTATTTTTATTTTTCATTTTTCTTATATATATCCACGTATTCATAACTATGTTTTTACTTATACCTATTATCTTGTAAGCAATTGACATAAATAAATAAATAAATAAATAAATAAATAAATAAACAATCTACAGAAGATGGAGGCTGTGTGTTGATTGAATGAGATTTTTTTCTGCTTCACTAAGCAACCACTCCCTTTGCAGATTATCTTATAAAATAGAATAGGATTACTTTATTTGCCAAGTGTGATTGGACACACAAGGAATTTGTCTTGGTGCAAATACTCTCAGTGTACATAAAAGATACATTCATCAAGAGTCAAGAATCATAAGGTACAACACTTAATGATATATAGGGTACAATAAGCAATCAAATCATAGGTGAGTTTCAGGTGGTTCCAGGTTTAATAGGTAGCTAACTCTCAGGTGTGCTATGATTGGAGATGGTTTCCCACCAGCTGGTAATGTTCCAAAAGGGAATTGTCAGAAAAGCTGGAAGGTTTAACAAATCTGTTTGCTATAACATACTCCAAACATCCCAGTCAGAACATTACTATCTGGCTGCAAGCAAGAACGGAGGCAACAGACAGGATATGAATCAAAAGTGAGGACAGCATAATCGGCTAGTTGAAGGATGGCTGGATAGCACTTTGACTCAGTGGCAAGGAAACTCCCTAAATGCATGTATTCTGACCTTTAAAATCTTCCTATAACTGAATTGGGCCTGCTGTTTCCCACGATGCTATCCCATCCCTGGCTGGACCCTTCCAGAGGCAAAAAATAAAAGTTTTAAAAATGGAAATGTGGCTTCCATACCAAAGAACACTGTCTACCTTAAGCTAGACAGATGGACAGTTGGGTTTCTATTTTATTTTTTCTCATCCTGTCTAAAAACTCGGTTTTCTTCTCACACTGCTGCCACATTAATGCAGGCCTTGCCTCCGCGGTATCTAGCTCCATATCGGTGCATCTTAAATACGTCTGCAATGGTAAGTGGCCATCAGCAACACAAATTTGATGATGTGTTTATTTAGAGCTTCCCAAAGCTGCTTGACTTCCAGGAAGGAAAGGATATTCTTCCCTTCTTTTATTCTTTTTCTGGGCTGACAGCAAATATCAAAACAGCCAGCGATTGCTTTGAGGTATATTGAGCTGGAGGTAGGTCTGAACTGCAGAGTTTCCCTTATCTCTTCAGCAGTTTCTCCAAACTGCTCCCCAGTTTTATTTTCCACAGCCTGCTCTTTATTTGTCATGACTGTATCAGGCCCAGAGATAACATCCGTCTTTTCAGCTGTCCTATTCCTAGCATAAATACTTTAGCCTGCAATTCAATGTTCCTCCCAGCCTCAGTGCTTTTATTGTCTGCGGTGGGTCTAGAAAGCATTGGGAACTTTTCTTCTACTCCAAAGTTAAGGGGATTTTTTTTCTGCCCTTTGTTACTGGAAGGACAAATCCCAATGGCTGCTCCCCCATGTCACATTTAAAGTTTGACAGAGTAAATCAACTTGAGCACAAGGGTTGTGATGGAGGATATCTGATCAGGACCCCTTCTAGGTCAAGTTGACCCAATGACTAGGGGAATATATAAGTGCCATCACTGTGTTTCTTGAAATTTTCATTGGGTGAATTTTAAGGTAGTGACTCTTCCATGTGCACTTTACTGGACCACAGGATAGGATTTAAAATGTATTCAGTTTGCTATACCTGATGAATATATTTTAGGGATGTCATCCAGGTAGATAATAGCTATGGTCCAATGTCATATGAGGTGACTTGCATTGCTATTCTGTGAGTTTTCTATTCTTCCCTGCACTTTTTATGCTTCTCTCGCATCTTCTGCAGGTTTTCTAATTTTCTGGGATGGAATTAAAAAGGGGATTGCAGTCATCTGTTCCGGTAGCAGAGGGGGGTATTCAGCAGGTTCTGACCAGTTCTGGAGAAACGGCAGCGGAAATTTTGAGTAGTTTGGAGAACCAGCAAATACCACCTCTGACTGGAGATTTTACAGCAAGAGTCTTCAAACTTGGCAAGTTTAAGACTTGTGGACTGCAACTCCCAGACTTCCTGAGCTAACATGACTGGAGGAGGAATTCTGGGAGTTGAAGTCCACAAGTCTTAAAGCTGTCAAGTTTGAAGACTTCTGGCTTAATGGTTTATAGAGCACCATGGCTTTGTGTGATATAGGAATGACTTATTTCAGGGCAATCAAACTTGCGGCCCACAAGGAAGGAAAGGGCCCCAATTCCCTTCACAAGGCACATCTGGGGATGAAGTTTAAAGGAGAGGCAGTTGGGAGGGGCATTTGTTGGGAACAAATGCTGAATTTATCTAGTGTTAAGAGTTGTGGCCTGCATTCCTGGCATTCCTCCTGACTGTGTGAATTATTGCCGTGCTTCTGTGTACTTATCTGCCTTGCTGGAATTATTGGACTCATTACTTTGCCCTGCTAGAGTGATTGATTGCAGTCATTCTGCTTACAGTGCTTGGACCGGAGTATCTGCATCCAGAGGCTGTTGCAGGTTCGGGGGAGAGCTTTTCTCCAGGCTGGAGAGTAAAGGGGACATTGGGGGCAAAGTTGGAGCAAATAAAGGGATTCATACCTGTTCTCTGGCTGTGTTGCCTTCGTGCCATGCCCCGGGTCATCACATCCCCTTTGTCTTTTGCTTGTTTTAGGGCTTGTGACTCATCCCATCAATGACCACTTTTCCAGCTGTCTGGAGGGCTACTGTTAAACTACATCTTAGCATCAGTGATAACCACGATTTTTTGTTTCACAAAAATCAGATATATTAATGATAAAGAATGACGGGCAGCCCTAAGAAACACATGTGAACAAAATGTATCTTATAATTTGTAAGTAAATCAGGCGCAACAGCCTATTTTCCCCAATATTTGGTCCTAATGTTATGTGACACAGAAATGTTTGGAAAAAAGCAGAATAATGACACAATTGATTAAACCCTTTTAGATTACAGTAACACTCATTCTGGGAGTGGTGTTAGGCACATGTTTCTCTTTCCCCATGAAATCAATGAGCCACTTTTTACTTAATTGGTTGCGGGATAAATTTTTCTGTTTGATAAATTACAAAATATCTCAAACTGCAGTGAGCCTATTCTGAAGATAATTAAAAACAGTTGGACAACTAGTACCGCCTTCAGTGTTGCTCATGGGTGCAATTAACTGCTAGTTGGAAAGAGGGAGTAAGCCTGCCTATTGATAATCTAACATCAGTTTTCTTTGAAAAGCCACACCTCCCTAGATAATGGCATGAAAGTAACATAATAACAGAACAATCTGATTTCAGATTTCTTTTGTACTTGTAATCTTATTTTTCCTCTTCGATTTCTGTGCAGCTCCCACCAGATTTTGTAAAGTACAAGCTCAAGTATTAGTGAAAATTTGGCAAGCATTTTATTTTTCCTGATTAAAAAACTTATACACACAAGTGCAAAAGCAGACACAAGAGATGCGTGTGCACATACATACATGTACACATAGATATACATGCCTCCAAAATACATCTAAAGTAGGGGTGTCAAACTCTAGGCCCACGGGCCGAATCTGGCCCACAGGGTGCTTAGATCTGGCCCATGGGGTCACCCTGGAAATAGTGAAAGACCGGGCCATGGTCCCTCTGCCAGCAAAATGGAGCTCTGTTTTCGCTGGCAGACGGCTGCAGGAGGCCATCCATGCTGAAAACGGGGCCTAGGAAAATGGGGCTGGACTGGGCTAGGCTGTGGGGTCCCGGTGCCCTGGGAGAACAAGGGCCGGGCCCTCCCCTGCCTAGGGCTCTGGATAGCCTGCACTGCTGTTTGGGGGGTCTTCCACGTGGCCTGAGAGGGGGACGGCAAGGGTCTCCTGGAGGACAAAGGTTGGCATTTTCCCCGGTCTTACTGATCCTTTCCCCCACTCTCATCTGGTCCAACACAGGTGCCCCCGACACGAGTGATGTCAAACTGGCCATGCCCACCCCTGCCACGCCCACCCGGTCCCTTGAGGTCAAACACAACCTGATGTGGCCCACAATAAAATCGAGTGTGATATCCTTGTTCTAAATGGTTACATATGCAATGGGTATGGCTTTAAGCCGATCGTACAGAAGGAAAGTTGAAGCTTTGTAAAATGCGTCAAAAACATTGTATCAGAAGTGTGCACCCCCCCCCCCAAAAAAAAGAATACCTAAAAGCAAAACCATCTGCATTTTTTAAAGGTTCAGATGTTTAAAAAGGATAAAATGTTTATTTGTTTTGAATATAAATAGGTGTGAAAATCTTCTGGATCAGATTACTTCTCCTTGTATATAGAGAAATAAACAGTAAATTAACTAATCCCCATATTCCCAAAGAGGCATTTAGTCTACTACCTGGTTATTTGTAGAAAGTAGACTGCCTAGTGTCTAACTTAATTTAATAGTCTAATTTAATAATCAGAATTTCTTCAATCTGTTTTTATCCTAAGCTATCAGAACAGTATGCAGAAGAAATAAAAGCCAAAATATGCCACAGTTTAATAATATTATACCAAAAAATATGATACAGTAAAAACAAATCAATGGCATTAAAAAAAGTGTCAAGCAAACAAATACAAGTAAATATAAATTTTCCAAATGTTCCCTCTGAATATAGTCTCCTCTGCTTTTTATGTCTCTGCTCTGTTTTTATTGGAGCAGTTTTAGGTTTCTGTTGTATTATATTTAGGACATACAGTATTTCATTTTATTTATTCTTTTAAAAAAATTGCTGTCCTAATATCTTAGATTGGTGAGTTGAAATGCATGAAATAAAAGCTGCCATAATGCCCCTGCTAAATGCGTAAGTTCCATAATACACTGGAAAAAAAATCCATGGTATCTATGCAGGCAGTCCTCTGCTTATGACCACAGTTGAGCCCCAAATTTATGTTGTTAAGTGAGAAATTGGTTAAGTGACTTTATGCCCCATTTTACAACTCTCTTTTTTTTTGTCACATTTGTTAAGCGAATCATTGCAGTTGTTAAATTAAAAACACAGTTGTTAAGCGAATCGGGTTTCCCTATTGACCTTGCTTGCTGGAAGGTCGCAAAAGGTGACTCTGGGACACTGCAACAGTCATACATTTGAGTCAGTTGTACAACATCCAAATGTGAATCACGTGACCATGGGGATGCTAGAAGGGTCATACGGGTGAAAAATGGTCCTAAGTCACTTTTCTTCAGTGTCGTAACTTCAAAGGGTCACTAAATGAACTGTTGTAAGATGAGGACTGCCTGCACACAGTTTGTTCCCCCAAAATACCTTTACCTGAAATCACAGACTCCAAGATCTCCATTCTGAGATTGACTTTCTAAGGTTATGCCAAAGACCACCTCAACCAGGTGTAACAAAATATTTCATCTTCTCTTAGCGGGAATTATAAATGCAAACCTTGAAATAGAATAGGATAGGATAACAGAGTCGGAAGGGTCTTCTACTCTAACCCCCTGATTAGGCAGGAGACCCCTATACCATTCCAGACAAATGGTTGTCCAATCTCTTCTTAAAAACTTCCAGTGTTGGAGCGTTCACAACTTCTGTAGGCAAGTTGTTCCACTGATTAATTGTTCCAACTGTCAAGAAATTTCTTCTTAATTCTAGATTGCTTTTCTCCTTGATTAGTTTCCATCCATTGCTTCTTATCCTTCCTTCAGGTGCTTTGGAGAATAGGTTGACTCCCTCTTCTTTGTGGCAGCCCCTTAAATATTGGAAGACTGCTATCATGTCTCCCCTAGTCCTTCTTTTCACCAAACATACCCAGTTCCAGCAACCGTTCTTCATATATTTTAGCCTCCAGTCCCCTAATCATGTTTGTTGCTCTTCTCTGCACTCTTTCTAGAGCAGTGATGGCTAACCTTTCCATTGTCGCATGCAAAAAGTGCACATGCGCACATGTGACAACACCCATAAGGCAATGCACGTGTAGGTCTCACACCCCCTGCGCATGCATGCATGACCCCCACAGGCATGCCACACGTCTCTGTGCATGTGCGTGCAACACTGCCATGCATGCCGCATGTTTCTGTTCATGCGCGCGCATCTCCTATGCACACACCCCCGCACATGTATGGCAGCTACCCAATGATCAACTGCCCCAGTGGACCTGCTCTGGGGCGACGGCTCATGTGCTGGCAGAAATGTCTCTGTGTGCTACTTCCAGCACGTGTGTCTTAAGTTTGCCATCACGGTTCTAGAGTCTCAGCATCTTTTTTAACATCGCGGTAACCAAAACTGAATACAGTATTCAAAGTGTGGCCTTACCAAGGCATTATAAAGTGGTATTAACACTTCAAATCCCAGTCTTCTGATTCAACATCACATATAAGGTCTGCAGGCAGGGGTGGGATTCTACCAGTTCTCACCTATTCACTAGAACCGGTTGTTAACATTCTAAGCAGTTCAGAGAACTGGTTGTTAGAAGAAATTACAGGCCTAATCCTGTAAGGAAGGCAGGAAGGAAACATTCTGGTGTTGCTTACAGAAACTGCCTCTCTGTTAACCCATATTACATTCTTGGCACGACTAGACTTCCTGTCTGAAGTTTTTTTCCCCTCCTTTGCTGGTACCTTGCTTGTGCGGAGTGACCATTGAAAAAAGTGACTTATGACCATTTTTCACACTTATGACTGTTGCAGCATCCCCATAATCACAAGAGGCCAGGCGAGGAGATGCATGCCTCTATGTGAGTGATATTGAGTTGGCCACACCCAGCCAATAACATGACCACCAAGCCTTGTCCACCCAGTCACATGACCACCAAGCCACACACCCCAACTAAGCCACACCCACAGAACCAGTTGTTAAAAAAATTGAATTCCACCCCTGGGTCTGCTCATCTGCTGTGGAAGAAAGATTTCCACAAATTTCTGATTTCCAACCTATGTTGGATTAAATTTGTATACAGAAATGAACACAGTTGGATATCAGTAAGAAACCCAAGTTACAGTTTTGTTCCTTCATCTGTAATTAAGCTATAGATGAAAATGTTGGCCATAATCAGGAATTCTAATAAGCTGAAAAGAAGTAGAAAAGATACAGGTAGTCATTGATTTACAACCCTTCATTTAGTGACTGTTCAAAATAACAACGGCACTGAAAAAAGTGACTTATCATTGTTTTTCACACTTACAACTATGACAACATCCCCATGGTCACATGATCAGAATTTAGATGCTTGGCAACTGGTTCATATTTATGATGGTTGCACTGTCCCAGGGTCCTATGATCACCTTTTCCGACCTTCAGAACCAAAGTCAATGGGGAAATCAGATTCGGCTAACAACCGTGTTACTAACTTCGCAGCTGCAACGATTCACTTAACGACTGTGTCAAGAAAGGTTGCCAAATGGGGCAAAGCTCACTTAACAACTGCCTCGCTTAGCAACATAAATTTCGGGCTCAATTGTAGCCGCAAGTCGAGGATTACCGGTAATTCAAAACAGAAGATTTGATTTTTAAATATATATTTTTTAAAAAATTATCATCATTTAACATTCTGAAGAAAACGTATAAACCAACAAGGAAAAAAGGAAAGGAGAAGAGAAGGTTAAAGGTCATGTCATGCACTTCCTGTGGAAGGGGGAAATTATTCTTTGGACCATTCTCTATTCTCTCTCCAAACACCCTGCTTCTTTCCAGGGTGCAAACTCTGAGAAGGGATAGGACATAATTCTCCATGAAAATGTTACCATTACTTTTTTTAGCTGTTCCAGGGAACTTCCTGAGAGTCTAATTTGTTGGAGAGTTCAGATAGTTAATCTTCACAAACCCTGGCTCTTTGTTCTGCTTCATTTGCCAGTATCTTTTTCTTTTAATTTCTTTGAAGTCACCTTAGGTATTGAACTATTTCCCTTTTAGCCTATCTACTTTATTTACTGTCTCCTTTACCTTTTGATTCACCTCCATTAAATCTTTCCGTGAAGGCTACATGGCCATTTTGGCACCTAATTCTTTGCTCAGTGAGCAGACTTATATTCCTCCACTTTCTTCATATTTCCTTTTTTGTGCCTTATATTTGAAGCACATTTTGGTTAAATTGCTGCTACTGATTCCATTTGTCTCTATAAAAAAAGAATATCTTTAGAAGCTAATTTCACATCCAAGCTCTTTCTCACTCTCTCACTCTCTTTGTACAGTTATAGAAACACATAAAACTAAAAGGTTGGAGAGTAAGTAAGATGCTGTTTCCATAGCCGTAGACTTTGGGACACTTATATAATTTACTTAGGTTTGGGAAGTCTTGAGTTGTGGCAGTGAACTCTCAGTGACAAATATGACATTGTGTTATGTGAAATGGCCCTTAAAATGCTTTTTAAAATGTGGTTAATTACACCGCTTACCCTACTGGAATGTAACTGATTTCCAAATTCTGCTGCAGAATGAGATATCTAATAATACTTCAATACTTTCTGCTTTTCATTTCTGCTTTTCTATCCAGTAATTAGCAGAAAAGTTTCTCTCATTTCTCTCATTTGATTGCCATGCAGTTGACTTTGTTAGACTGGTATGGACTTGGTCTGATCATGATGTGTAATGATGACTTGGTCTGATACGTAAGGTAATAATGCTCTAGACCATGGGTGTCAAATTTGATTTCATTGAGGGCCGTATCAGGGTTGCGTTTGACCTCCAGGGACTGTGTGCACAGGGTAGACATGGCCAGCTCAATGTCACTCATGTCGGGGGCACCTGTGGTGACCTGAGTGCTCTGCCAGTGAAAATGGTCTCCCAATCTCTGTTTTGTGACGGCCTCCTGCAACCCTCTGCCAGTGAAAACAGAGCTCAGGAGGGCCGCCCGCAGCTCTCACAAACTCCATTTTCAACTGCGACGGCCTCCTGCAACTCTCTGCCAGTGAAAACAGAGCTTCTCCCAAACTCCATTTTTGGTGGCAAGGCATCATGGGTTGGTCCTCCACTGTTTCCAGGGTGATCCCATGGGCCAGACCTAAACACTCCGTTGGCCTTGAATTTGACATCCCTGCTCTAGGCTCTAGCATAACACTAGTTCAAAAATAATATTTTTCCGGCTCAGCTTATTCTGAATATTCTGAAACAAAGAATCAATAGCCCCGTACTGTACATCTAATTACCATCTGCTTCTTCCTGGTAAGATGGGGAAAATATGCAAGATTTGGTTTTCCTGAGAACACAGCATCCATAATAACACCATCCATAACAACACAGCATAGGTAGGACAGGTGCCAGCAAGTTCCTTCCTTCATGCTCAACATCCCCCCAGCTCATTGATTCAGTTTTAAAGTTGTTTGGTTTAGACTGGTGGCTACAATGGTGTTAGCCTTTGTTTTTCCATGCCTTCTAATGTAGCCTTCAAATGCAAAGATGGGGTAGATCTAAGCCTGAAAGGACAGGATCATAGTTTCAGGTTGCTCTTTGACCCTGCGCTGTATCTGAGTTTGTAACTGGACAGTCTTGAAGAGTGTCTATGGAGATTCTCAGTCATCCAGGTCATAGTTGTCCCAAAGGTGTTTTGTTTTTTTCCTAGAGGCAACTGGACTTTCTGGTTTTGTCCTTTGGGACAATTTTGAAGAGTGCCCAGGGGGCACTAGGCAGACTACATGGCACCTCACTCCTAACTCCAGCATTTTGCTGCAACCTTACAGAATCTATTATCCCATTTTGTCAGATGCTATGGCCAACTTTAATATGTTCTATGACAGTGATGACTTTTCAGCACCGAGTGCCCAAACCAGAACATGTGAACGCGCAAATGTTTGTGCACATGACAGAGCACCGGAAACCTGAAGACCAGATGGCTGATGTGTGCATGCCTGTTTTTTGGGTGTGTTTGTGGGGCCATTTTCTGGGTCATTTTCAGGCCATTTTGGGGGCCAAAACATCCTGAAAATGGCCTCCCAAATGGCCTGAAAATGGCCCAGAAAAAGCCCCCCAAAATGGCTTGTTTTTCGGCTGTTTTTTGGCACTCTGGTGCCTGCGAAGACCAGCTGGCCGGCACACCAGAGACCAGAAGAGCAGCTGGCCAGCACACCAGAGACCAGAAGAGCAGCTGGCAATGGCGTACATGCCCACAGAAAGGGCTCTGCATGCCACCTCTGGCACGCGTAGGTTCGCCATCACAGTTCTATGACATCCATGATTTCTATTGTTTTTATGGAGGATGCAGAACTGCACTGGCTATTTTGTGCTGCATACCTGTAAATTCGGAGGAACATCCAGCTTGGTCCTCAGAACCTACCAACCAAAAGTTTATGTTAATGTTATCAGGGATATATTTTAATCATAACCCAGGAACAATTTTAGGATTCCTCAACTTTTTGATTTGTCATATTTTATAAAAAAAAATAGAGCCTGAATCAGTTCTGAAGGTTTTTAATCACCACTGAAATCAAGCAGATCGGCGTGAATGGAGCAGGACCCTGCTGTCTCCTTCATCCAACTGAGAAAAGAGAGGACAGAAGTACAACCTCTGCTGTTTTATGACTCTGCTTTCACTGAGCTGTATGCGCAGCTTTTTTATCCAGGTTATAAGCCCAAACGCTGAGAAGAGTCCAAGGCATACCACAGCTTGGATTTCATTATCTACACAGTGCTGCACTAAATTGTTACCATCTTGACATACTAAGCATCTAGGGCAGGGGGTCGCCAACCTTTTGGATCTCAGTGACCACCAAACTCTTACTTTTAAATCCCGAGGACCGTTAATACAAATTTATTTTAAAAGCTAATATATATAATATAATTTTTTATGTTAAATATACATTATATATATATATATATAATTGAAACATTGCCAATCTTACATGGGAAAAGACCCGAACACGCCAAGACCTGCATACCTGTACCCGTGAAAATCTACAAAAACATATATGTATGCAGGTCTTGGCATGTTCGGGTCTTTTTCTGTGTAAGATTGAGAGCATCTTGGCAACATTTCGACAAGGTCCCACTCACCATCTTCAGGCTGGTGCTTTCGGCTTCGTGCTTGTGTGAGCAAAGCATGATCAGAGCTGCCGTCTCCCTATATATACTGGTGGGGAGGTTGGCTGTGTTGTCATTGTTCCGAAAGCCCGCAACTCGGATTCGCCCGCTGGCAGCGGATCATGATTGGTCACCTCAGACTGATCCGATTGGCTAGTTAACAGGCTGCCGCGATTGGTCTAAACAAGCGCGGCAAACTTAAATCACCGTCATTGGCTGCCTAGCTGCAGCCAGCCCTATATAAAGGGCTGCTGCGGCTGGGATATTTTGCTCAGATCTGAAGTCACAAATAAAGAGCTGTTGTTGCTATCTGAGTCTGTCTCTGTCCTTGGACCCGTCCTCCCAGGTCTAACAGTCATGACAAAGCTGCCACAGCGGTAGCGCCCTGAGTTGCTTGCTCTCCACTACTGCCTCCTCTTCCTCAGCGCCACTTCCTTCTCTGGGTAGGGTGATTCTTAACTACACTGAGCATGCTAAGGCAACTCAGGATGCTACCGCTGCGGCGGCTTTGCCTGCGTTTCCGAGGCTTTGATGTTGGAAGAGGCAGCAAGGACTGGAAAAGGGAGAGCTGTGCACGGCTCTGTCTCCCTTTCCTTTCCTGCCTGCATGTGGGTGGGGGGTGGGGGAGGAAAGAGAGAAAGCCAGGAGCAATTCAAAGCTAGAGAACTAACAGGGAAGAGCTGACAGCGGGCGCTGGGGGAGGGGACTGCTGTTGCTGCCGGGTGTAGGAGCTGGTTGGCATGTGCATCTCAGGGGCATGACTCCGGGGTCCCTCAGAGAGCTGGGAGGTACAAGAACTGCGTGACCCAGATTAATTGCTTTTGGGGGTCATTTCTTCTGCGGCCCACCAAAAATTTTCCACAGACCACCAATGGACCGCGGCCCACCAGTTGGCGACCACTGACCTAGGGAGTATTCTTCCTAAAAGCAAATGCTTGGATGCCAATAGCATCCTTCCCACTTTCAAACAGAGGGAAGGTATTGGTATACAGAAATACACACACACACACACACACACACACACACATATACACACATATACATATACATATATATATACATATATATAATGTCTCACCTTTACAAAGGAGGTGAGAAGTCCAATCTCCAACTGAATACAAACAGGCAAGCAAATCCAGTAATTATAGAGTTAATTCTTTGAGTCGATAATGTTCTTGGCAATTTCACACACACTGTCTGCCAAGTCTGACAAGAAAACAGGAATATAAATCACACAAGCTGTCACAACACAGAATACACCGAAGCTCCTCTGGATAAGTCACAAGTTGTCCCGTACGAAGTTCCCAGAGCAAACACACCCACTTTTATTCCCTGTGGGGCGTGTCACCAATTCAGCTCACTCTCTCATTCATCCAAGCCTCCTGCGCTGCAGCCCACACTTTTGCCTGCGATGCTGCCTCGCATCAAGCCAGCATTCGCCTGCTTGATTCTCTGCCAAAGGCTGCTCCAATATGCCCTCCTCCTTCTCCTGATTAGCCTCAGGCTGTCCCTCTCGGTTATCTGCCGACACCTGAGGCACAATCAGGGAGGAAGGCATTGCTGAAGAGGAAGGTCCTGGGGAGGAAGGCATTCCCAATTCCTCCTCCTCCTCATCTTCCGAATCCTCTTCCTCTAAGAATGCAGGCTCAGGACTCGGAGCCACAACACACACACACACACACACACACACACACACACACATATGTATATGTATATGTATATGTGTATGTATGTATGTATGTATGTATGTACGTACGTATGTATATACCGTACACTTTTATTTTTCTTTCTAGGGTTTTCCCACAAATACAGCGTCTACTTTATTTAATTCTGGATCAAGCTAGTATTGAGCCATTAGTTGTGACAGGAATTGACTGACTGGCTTGTATCCTTTCTTAAACCCAGGCTTGACTTCTTAAGGTTGCATGGAATTGTTCATGTTGTTGCCTTGGCAACTCTGGTCTCTGCCTTCTTCCAATATGCTTTTTTTTTCAACATTCTGGGAAAGCCTGAAGTCCTGGAATTTGTTGGTAGTCTTCCATCTAAGTACTAAGCAGGGCTGACCCCCTTTAGCTATTTTTGAGATCAGCCAAGTTTGACCAGCTGCTGCCACTCTGCTGAGTGCTTTCAAGCATGTAGAGATTACACTAAACCCAGCCACAGCACACTTGCACTTCCTCCAAGGTGCACTCTAAGGCTGCACATAAACTAAAGGCTCAAGGAAGAAAAGGGGGGCATAATAATTAAAGAAGCCCCAACCATTGCATTGTTCCAGCTGTTCCAAAGTTTTTTTCCCCTCAGCAAAGATGGTTGAACACAAGAAAGCACATTTTAGCACCTTCTCTAGCCAGTAGAAGTAGTTAGGGCTGAGATTTTAAACCATACATTTTTATTCTTCTTTCTAGTGTTTTCCCACAAATGCAGGGTCTACTTTAATTCTGGATCAAGCTAGTATTGAGCCATTAGTTGTGACAGGAATTGACTGACTGGCTTGTCTCCTGAGCCTGACATTGTAGGCTTGGGAATAAGAGTGTGGCCCAAAGTTATCCAAAATCACCCGAATTCTGTCTCCTGGTTTCTAGCCTGGTGCCTTAACTATTAGAGCAAACTGACTATCTTTTAAAAGGTACAAGTATTTGTTCTTTTTTCCCCCCTTCATACAAACAAAAAATTCAAGTCATTTCCCGCTAGTTATTTCCCTCCTTGCACACTGTTTATGAGAAGTTGTTTGCTTTTTCTTCCTCCCTCACTCTTGATATCCTTCAGACTGTATTGTATAGATGGGGGTAGGGGGAACACAAGTTGCACCAACTGGTGCAACTTGTTTTTTTTCCCCCCTATCTACGCAATACAACTGGAACCAACATTATACCTCAGCCTCTGTGGCACAGTGGTTAGAGTGCAATTGTCAAGCTGTGCTCCATTCAAAATCCAAGAAAGAAATACTTAGACTCTTTTAATTAGAGAAAAGATATCTTTTACTGGAAATGAAGTGGTAGCTACAGTAGAATTCTGAATCTGAGGAATTAGGCGCACAAATCACATATACAAAGTGTTGGAAATGATCCCACCCCCAATAGTTCAAATGATTCTTCCAATTACAAGTTGTGAATATGATCGTGTGGACATCCTCAGGTGGTGATGAGGCTTCTGTCTGTTGACCTTGGCATACTTTGATAAAAGTTTGCAGTTGCGCAGAGGAAAGAAAGCTAAGCAAGAAATAGAAACCTAAGGAAGAATGTCCTCTTCCCCCCCAACCCTCATTTTATACAACACGAGAATGTAACACTTCCAGCTCGCTTTCCAGACTTTACCCCCTTCTCCTCCCCCCGTTACGTATGACAGCCGAAAGATGCAAAGCAATAGTAGAAGATCTTGAAGGCTGACAGCAGTACTGCAGGATACTTCTGATGCAGCCAGCTGCCTGCAATTTGGCAGATCGAATCTCACCAGGCTCAAGGTTGACTAAGCCTTCCATCCTTCCAAGGTAGGTAAAATGAGGACCCAGATTGTTGGGGTCAATAGGCTGACTCTATAAACGACTTAGAGAGGGCTGGAAAGCACTATAAAAAGGTATATAAGTCTAAGTGTTACTGCTATGCTATACTTCTGTGCTTGTCAATAATAGCTTTGTACCACATTGAATTAAACACAAAGGATCATATCAGAATATTGAATTGATTGTGGAGGAATTAGTTTAAATTACCCAAGTGAATCAGATCATCCAACTAATAATCAATTGGAATCAATCAATCAGCCTGGAGCTAATTGTCATGCTCTGGAGAACAGCAACATTAATAGCTGTTGCTTATATTAGTTAGTGCTTCAGTTTAAAAAAATATACTGTATGCTTTACCTGTCATATTTTCCGTTGGGTTGGTAGGTATGACTTTAGAGTGGAAGAAAGTCACAGTTTAATCACATCTATGGCTATAATCACACTTGGCAGGAAATATTTATTTATCAAATTTGTTCAAATTATTCCTTTTTTAGATGAGTGATAAGAATGAGCTGGAAACCATTCTAGGGTGAACTCAAGCACAGAATTCATCAGGGTGAACTCAAGCACATTGGCTGCATGTTTATGGGATTTAAAACCTACTAACTTTGGGGAACAACAGTACAATTAAATGTGCTGCTCTTGCTAAAGAGCCGTCATGGTGTAGTGATTAGAATGCACCGCTGCAGGACTACTTTTGCTGACTGCCAGCTGTCAGCAGTTCACCGAACTCACTCAAGGTTGACATAGCCTTTCATCCTTCTGAGGTGGGTAAAATCAGGACCCAGATTGTTGCGGGCAATATGCTGACTCTGTAAACCGCTTAGAGACAGCTGTAAAAGCAATGTGAAGAGGTATATAAGTCTAGTTGCTATTGTTAACTGTTGGAAAATCTGAATGGAAGGATCTCTTGGTTAGGGCAGCTGACAACCCTTTCATTTAACATTTGGTCAGAAGGGAACGAAGTCCTCTGCAAAGGCTATCGAAGACTTTTTAAAGGTTCCAGTGGCATTTTTGACAGAAAGGACGAACCTCAGTTCACTATTGGCATGAACACTACCAGAGAGATCAGGTGTTCAAATTTTACAGGCTTCATTGTTCTTAAAGAAAGAAAGCCCCAGCTCCTTAGTGTAAGTTAATCATTCAGGTACTAACCACACTCTTATCTGTTTTGTCACAGATAAGATCTTGGACTTGCAAAAAGAGCTAATACATTTCCCTTTGCAGCACCAGGAGCTGCCTTCTTTCTTTTTCCCCAAAGAAAAGGCTACAGATAGGTCAAGCTTTGGCAGAAGGGGAGGGTTAATTCCTCTCGGTGTCAGCTGTGAATGTGATCACCCGTCCTATGTCTTCACAGTCGCACAGAGGGTCATTCTGCTGCCGGCAGATATTTAAGAGAAGGGAAAGACATTGACAACTGAAGCCCTGGTGCAGAATGAAATGCTGATCCTTCAGCTGCAACCTACCTTAAGCTGTAAAAATAATAAGCAACCGTACTTTTTCCTAAAGTGTGTCAGTTCAGTGAATGCAGTGCAAAGAATGCATATAAAAAAAAGATGTTGAGACTCTAGAAAAAGTACAGAGAAGAGCAACCAGGATACTTAGGGGACTGGAGGCTAAAACATACAATGAACGGTTGCAGGAACTGGGCTTGGCTAGTCTAGTGAAGAGAAGGACCAGGGGAGACATGATAGCAGTCTTCCAATATTTAAGGGGCTGCCGCAGAGAGGAAGGGGTCAAGCTATTTTCCAAGGCACCTAAAGGCCACACAAGAAATAATGGATGGAAACTGATGAAGGACAGATTCAACCTAGAAATAAGGAGAAATTTTCTGACAGTGAGAACAATCAACTAATGGAACAGCTTGCCTTCGGAAGTTGTGGGAGCTTCATCACTGGAGGCTTTCAAGAAGAGACTGGAGTGCCATTTGTCAGAAATGGTGTAGGGTCTCCCGCTTGGGTGGGGGGTTGGACTAGATGACCTACAAGGTCCCTTCCAACTCTGATTATCTGTTATCTGTTATTAACCGGGTGCTCCTTCTTAAACATGCTCCACATGAAAACACTTATAATTTATATGTGGTTGTGACTGTTGTCAATGAAGCTTCCCTGATGCTGATTTGCCTTTTGTCTAAAACACTGTTTTATGGTATTGTGAACAGGGGTAGGATTCTACTGATTCAACCCAGTTCGGGCGAACCAGTAGTTACGGTGATGATTTGGCCCTGCCCACCCTCCCCTGCCCTATTCTGTCCTTTATTTCTGGATTTTTCAGCTCAGCTGTTTGGTGCAGCACAGCAGATTGCTGAGCCTCAGCTGATGTACTCACTGCAGCAGGAGGTAAATTTTAGAGCTGAAAAAGCAGCATTTTTCAAAAGCACACGTTCGACATGTACAACGCCCGTGCTCACCGAACCGGTTGTTACACCGATTGAATCGCACCCCTGATTATGAACCTCTTTGGAATACTCTTTGATGGAAAGTGGTGTATAAGTAAGTAATGCTAAGAATGAGGTAGTTTGGTGTGGTGGCTGAAGTGCTATACCACAAACTAGAAGTCTGTGAGTTCCAGTCTTTCCTTAAGAATGAAAGCAGGCTGGGTGACATGGGGTCTCTCAGTCCAACCTCACAGGGTTATTGTTGTGGGAAAAATAGGTGGAGGCAATAATAGATAGGAACACTGCCTTGAGGTGACCAAAAATAAAAGCTGCATAAAAATCTAAGAAATAAATAAGATATTCCTTTTAGCAAGGGAATGAGATCAGGAGGGCTAGGAATAATAAGATACTATCCCTTCAATCACATCTGATTCTCGGGTGTGGAGAATCTGGATCAATAATAGAACTTGAGTCAAATGGACAAAGTTTGCTGGATCTAAATTCTGATAAGCAAACTTTGCCAGTTATAAATATATTAATGCCAGCCAGATGCTTGAATTCATGATATCCATTACTATTAGAGGGAGAGACTGCAACATTTACAATCTTACTGGAAAGTAAGAGATACAAAAATCTAAGTGGATTCAATGTGGGCATAGAACTGGTAGTTCATGGTCCACCTTGATTATGCTCACATCTTTCTCTATTTCTTGGTAACTTTATTTTTCACAATTAAAAAATAATATTGTGAGCTTCCCAGAGCTGCTTTTGGATAGTGAGATGGGAGACATATAAATTCAATAAATAAATGACTAAAGTTGTGATTTAGAGAATGGTTGCAAAAGAATCCGTGAAGACAGAATAAGATAAGTGATGGTATTTCTGCCAAGAGTTGAATGAACAAGTGTTATTTTCATGGGGATTACCCCCTTTCTCCCTGCTTGGAGAGGAGGCAGTGAACAGAAGAAAGTTGCTCTGAATATTCTTTTGAAAGTTCAGAAACCTTTATTCCTCTCTTTCAAATATTCAGGTGGAACATTTAATGGGCTGATTAATTTTTATGAGCAGCACCTCTCCATCTAATGGAAGTTGTAGCTGGTGAAAAACAAAAAGCAAATTACACTATTATCATGGAATGATTTCTTATTGTTGAAAGAGAACACAAGATTTAATAGAAGAACTATATTCTTGATGTGGTTTGATGATTTATTCTGAGTAGGCATGAAAGATTTTTTAAAAGATAGCAATGCTACTATAGAAACATCCAATGGAAATAAGGAAAAATAAGGAAGGGCTGGCTTAATTATTCTCGTGCTGAACAGAAGGAAATAGGCTTTGAGAAATATCAATAAAGTATGGATGCAGCCTGCACACTCATATTGTGTTGCTGTAATTCATCCAATTTGATTCTCAAGGCATAAATAGATAACCATTCTATGGCAAAGATTAGATGACGCCAAGCAATTAACTTGGGTGTACAGAGAAGCCAATGTGAATTTATAAAATTAAGCCCATCCTTTAAAAGTTGATGAAAATAATGGTTCTTTTGGCATAGCCATCTCAGGGTTGAAGTTCAGGCTTAGTGAAGGACAAAGAAGGAAATTCTGTGGCTGAGTCTTGTTTTGTTTTTATGTCTGTCCAGACAAACAATAAGCTCCAGAGGGTGCTCTTGCCTGAGTTGTGAAGTCACACAAGGGAATAGTGGTCTTTGAGTAACATAGCCCCCTGTCACAAGATTTATTTAATCAATTTATATGCTGCTTTCCATATCAAATGGGTATCTCAAATGGCGTAGGTGAAAAATGCAAGATACAAAAAAGACAGACTTGCAGCAACTAACTCCTTTCAGAAAAAATCTAAAGAATATGCAGTATGTCCCGTACAGATTGGAATGAAGTAAATCAAATAAAGAAAGAGTTTGCATGAATAAAATGCTTTTGTTAATACATAAACAGAACAACAGAGACTTTAGAGGATCCATGTCAGACAGAGAAAAAAAATAGCCTTTTCTTCTCTTAGTTTTCTTCCAGATCCCCACACTTTTTCATCTAATAAATATGTATGGGAGTGCACGCACACAAAAACCATATTACTGTGATGTCTGATTTTACCTAACTACTTCACTTTTTGCCTTTGTGACAAAATGGGCATCAGGAAGAGGAGGAAAAATAAAATAAGTCAAGATGATTGTGTAGATGTGGTTGCCATCTTGGCATTTGTCCCCCTGAAGGCAGGCATTTATATTGTCAGAGTATTCATTAACTGGCAGAGACATAGTTAACAGAGTCAGTGAGTAGGCATGGTAACAGACCAGCCAATGGGAGCTGACCTGGAAAGTGAAACTGGAAGTTCTCTCTCTCTGTTTTGCTTGCTGAAGTTGAGTTGCTGTTCTGCTCTGAACCTGTAACATGTTTGCTTCTGTTTGAGTTTTCTCCACGCTGGCAAAATCTACAACTGGTATTGTAAAATTTACTTAATATGTTTTTAAAGACATTAGATGAGGCATCAGCCATCTGTGTTTACTTTTCTGGCGCTGAATATATGCTGCAAAACTCTGAACATATATATTTGCTTATTTAACTTAGCTTGTATAATTTATACACCTCCTGTCCTCACAATTTTAGGCATGCATAGGAAAGCATTAAAAAGAGGTCCTAAGGTCTTGTTCAGATTTCATAAATAATGCAAAGGAAAACTATCATTCTTTATTCTTAGAAAACATCTGTCATAAGACCAATTTAAAAACCTCTTAGATTACAAGTTAACTTTTTAAAAATAAGATTCAGGCAGGATTTTCAAAAATTGTGTTGAAACAACAGTCAGAATCAATGTGGTACACTATCAATAATGAAACATAAAAATGTGTTGTAAAAACAGCAAAAAATGAAGTTTATGGCTGCACAAGACACAAAAATTAACTGGTGAAGCATTTCACATAATATACTGTCCTACTGGAGAAAAGATGCACTTATTGATAAAGACACAATCAGTTTAATTTTAAACCTGAATTGGTCAAACCTATTAAGAATTTACTTTTGGTCTAGAAATTTTGTCAGGCATGGATTGGCATGTGGAATGGAGGAAGGCAGAAGGATTGAGGGACCCTTGCATTTATTTGAACGATTAAACAACAAAGTTCTTTGTTCTTGTTCTTGTTGTGATTGTTGGAAGAAAAATCCATCTGGTTCCATTCTAAGCTGGGAGAAAGGCACTGGAAACAAAATGGAGGCTGGAGGCTGATTGGAAAGAAAGGTTCCCTTTATTGATGAAGCAGAATCAATAACCACATGTGATTCAGGGCAGCTGACAAAATGGAGTTGAGAGTGGGTGGGTTTTTATATCTTCTTTGGGCTTTGTATTTAAGCTATCTGTTCCTGTGCAAGAACATGTCCTTTAATATTCTATTGGCTGTTGTCAGATTCCTATGGGGTCATGGCTGGCTCTTTAGGCAAAAGACCCAGTCTTTCTCAAAGGATTAGCAAATGTGCATTTCTAAAAGCTGGCCTCCTCAGTTTCTGCTTGGGCCAGGGAAACTGGGGCTGGTTTCTGCCTCCCTTAAGATTTTTTATTTCTCCTTCAGGGGAAATATTTTATCCTGCCTTTTTAATATTTCCCAAAATATTTCATTCTTCGGGGAGTGGGGCTTCTTACAATTCTCCCCTTTTTGCCATAATAAGTGTGGGTGACACACACTTTTACTGGCAAAAGATTAAGAATTGATCAAACTGTTATCACAAAGGGAAAGGCATAGATAGAGGCAGCAGAAAAGTATCCCTTCAGTGGCTCCCAAAAGGAGAACTTTCAACCCATGAAGGTATAGCAGCCAGGCAAAAGTTCTGGTAAGAAATTTACTGTGTCCAATTTTTTATGCCAATTACTTTCAGATGTTTGATGTCATTTTCTGTGAGCTTCCAGTTGAAGTAAACACATGCCCCTAAATTCTTCACAGCTATGGTTTTGCTTTAGTAAATAACTACTAGCTGCCCATTTCCAAGGGTTGCTTCCTGAACCTGTTTTAGCTCTTAGTTTAGTGTATCCAGGGTTTTTTTTTTCAGGACAAATTCAGGTTAGCCAGTGTGCAATCCAGGCTATTTAATATTTTGGAAATCGAACAAAGCAGTTAAAAGACAACAGTAGATGCAAGCATTTCGTATTGATTCTTCAGTACCAACCTACAATAACAGGGTTAAAAATCAACACAGAGCATAAAGCAAGAGAGTTAATCAGACATATAACATGTAGGAACACCAATCAGTGACGCACCCTATGCCCACGGATGGCACAGATTGACATACAGTTGTTTCTGCACACACAAGGGAGGCTTCATCTGATTGATGGCAACCGCTTAAGCAAACCCTAGAAAACAAGAGTTCCTGTGACGCAATGAAACTCCGAACTGTGGTACAGTATTTGGATCAACTTGGTGACCCATGACAGCATATGTCTCTCACAATAAAAGAAGAGGAGCTTATTAAAACAATAGTAAAGGATTAGTTTGTACTTGTTAATCAGTTGAAGGTCCTTAATGTTAATGAGTTGAAGGTCCTTAATGTACAAAAGGATACTATCTGTTTGGTGGATGTTCAGTCTCTTTTCACGAACGTCCCACTTCACGAGGCGGTTGACTATATGTGCGCCTTGGTGGAATCTAATCGGATATCGATTCCTATACTGATAGACATCCTAAAACAGACAGTGCTATTCTGTCCTGAAAATGTTCACTTCCAGTTTCTTGATCAGTCTTACCAGCAGATTGACAGGGTTGCCATGGGAAGCTCTCTAGGCCCAATCCTAGCGGACTTTTTAATATTTCTCAAAATATTTCATTCTTTGACATTTCACATGTTATTCCATAGCTTGTGCCCTAGCATTGTAAATTAATCTGGGGGTGGGAGGGAGGGAATAAAAATATAAATATAAATATTTCAATTAGTGAAGAACTGCTTGCTATAATGGAGGCTTTCCAATTTATGCCCTTGACATTTCCTGGCAGTCTTATTATTAATTAGGATTTTATCATATTATTTTATTATGTGATTCTTTTATTAGTTTTATTATTTTTATATGAGGTTTTATATTCTTGTAAGCTGCCTTGAGTCACCATGTGTGAATAGGTGGCAATATAAATTTCCAAATAAATACATTTCCAAATAAATAGCCTATAAGTTGAACTTTAACCAAGGAGAAAATCTTCCTCCCTCCCTTCCTTTCTCCCTCTCTCCTTCCTTCTGTGTGTGTGTGTGTGTGTGTGTGTGTGTGTGTAAACACACACAAACATATAAACGCAATACATTCTCTAATCAAATTAAAAACACTCCAACCATTAATGAAAAAAACCTCCAAATTATTCTGATTTAGGTTTCAAACTTCCGATAAACTTGGAATTAATATCCAAGACAGTTAATATCTTACACTCTAAAACTTTTTTTAAAAAAAAAGCTTTTGAAAAAGCCTATGCTTTCCTATACTTAAATGTTGAAGAATAATTTTTAAGAAGTTGAAAGATGAGAAAACTCTCAGTGGGTATCCTCACAGCCTGCATGAAAATTTTAATAGCACACTCATATTCCTATTCCAACACTTCAGAATTTTCATCTCTATAAAATAATCACCAGGTGACTGATTATGATTAAAGAGATGCATGTTGTGCGATTTTTTTTTCCTTCCTCTTTTTTAACTGTTATAGAATAATGTTGCTGGAAGTTTTAAAGCAGCACATACACACAAACACACACATATACACAAACACACACTCACAGGTGCATATCCCTGAAGCAATATTTTCTGATATGACTGCATTCTTCTGAAATCCTCCATATGAAAAAATGTCTATCTCCTAAGTTACGGTACAGCTTGGTGTTCACACTGTTTGCTTATAAAACCTTCCTGCATCGTTTGTGACACCACTAACTTGGAAGCATGGTGTCAAAGATTTGTAAACCAATTTAAGCCCTGCTATATAGCAGGCTTAACCAGCAAAAGAAGAACATTACTATTTAATATTTAAACAATATGTTTAATGTTTGAACAGTAAAGTTCATTTTCTGAATACTAAACTCTGAGGATGGATGGCTTAGAAGGAGCAAGGAAAAATAACTGGAGGGAAATGGTTTCAAATATAGCAAAATGTTTCGAGAGAGAGAGAGAGAGAGAGAGAGAGAGAGAGAGAAAGAGAGACAGATTTAAAAGAAAGGTGAAATGCTCTCCCACGCTAAATTGTAAGATCTTGGGATATTCTCCCCAAGAAAAATGGGGGAAAGCATTTGTTGTCACTAGTTGCAAACACACACACACAAACCCATTTGAAAAATTGCATTGCAAAGCCATGAGTTGTACCACAGACATATGATATGGAAGGGGTGCTAAGGGGGCTATATTTTTTTTTATCATGAATTGGGGAAAAAAATTGGGGGACTATGTTAGCACCACTTGATACTGCTTTGGTAAGACCATGCTTGGAATTACTGTGTCCAGTTTTGGTCACCACAATGCAAAAAAGATGTTGAAACCCTAAAAAGAATACAGAGAAGAGCAACAAAGATGATTAGGAGTCTGGAAGCGAAAACATAGGAAGAACGGTTGCAGGAATTGGAAATGTCTAGTCTAACGAAGGAAAGGACTAGTGACATGATACATTAGTCTTCCAGTGTTTGAGGGAGTGTCATAAAGAAGAGGTGGTCAATTGTTCTCCAAAGCTCCTGAGGACAGGAAAAGAAATAATGGATGAAAACTTTGCAAGAAGAGATCCAACCTAGAACTAAGGAGACATGTCCTGACAGTAACAATTGACCAATGAAATGGCTCGTCTCCAGAAGTTGTGTGTGTTCCATCACTGGAAGTTTTTAAGAAGAGATGGGACAGTGATTGGTTTGAAATGGTATAGGGGCTCCTGCTTGATCAGGAGGTTGGACTAGAACAGCGGTAGCCAACTGGTGGGCCGTAAGAAAATTTTGGTGGGCCGCAGAGAAATCTCAACCCCAGAGCACCCCCCCAAAAGCAATTAATCCAGGCTATGCAGAAACACAAGGCTGCGTCGCCACATGGCCCGCGGGATCCCTCCCTACCCACTCACTCCTTACCCAGCAAACTTGCCTGCTAAATTGCTATTTTTCCTTTTTCCAGCCATCATCTGTTCTGCTGTGCCGGGACATTTAGATTAGCTAGGAAGCAGGAAATGATTGGATTTCTTGCTTTCTAGCTAGTCTTTAGATCCTCAGGTCTGCCTTTACACACAGCCAAACCTCCCTCAGGACTGAAGGTTCTATGATTCAGTGCAGACTCATGGCAAGCAGATTTGAGAGACTGAACTAGCTGATGGCAGATAGATAGATCACTGAATGACTCTGTGAGCAACTCAATCTGCCTGCCCGCTTTGCCTGATTTGGGGTAAAAATTGCTCTTTTTTATTAAAAAAAATATCAATATTTATATCAATATTTGTAATATTTACATACAAGCTATGCCCAGCCAGTCACATGACCACCAAGCCACACCTACAAGTTAGGCCATGCCCACAGAACCAGTTTGTGGTCCCTGGGATTTAAAATTATGAGTTTGGTGGTCCCTGAGGTCCAAAAGGTTGGCGGACCCTGGACTAGAAGACCTCAAAAAGGCCCTCCCATTTCTGTTATTCTGTATTCTGTATTTTATGTTTAAACCATCTGCTTCATTTTTTTTCAGGTTCAGGTTTTTCAGGTGCAAAGTTGAAAAAGACATTGCAATTTTAATATTAAGGCAAGCCTGGGGGAGGAAAAAGATGCGGCTGCTTTAAGGAGGTGTTGCACTCATGCTCCCCTGTGTTCCAAGGTATGTTTTCCTAATCATTTTTGAAGCAGGCAGCTTTCCCCTGCTTAGCCCTCTTCAATAGCTTTTTTTTTTTTTTGCTAAAGGAAAGTAACTTGATATTTTGAATGGCAGGAAAGGAAAGAACTGGCATTTTCTCCCACTCACAATTGTTTTACTAATTCAGATACTTATCGGAGAAAAGAGACATTGAAAAATCTAGTTTGGTTCCCAATATACCATGTTAAAGGGGGGGGGGAAATTAGCTTGGAAACTAAATGTGGTAGGGATGGCGTACCTTTAAAGCAGGCTCCCAGGTCCTTGTGCTTAGATTTGCAATGCTGCAGTGGTGGGATTCAATTTTTTTTTACTACCGGTTCTCTGGGTGTGGCTTGGCGGGCGTGGCAGGGGAAGGATACTGTAAAATCTCCAGTCAAAGGTGGGATTTGCCAGTTCTCCAAACTACTCAAAATTTCCGCTACCGGTTCTCCACAACTGATCAGAACCTGCGGAATACCACCTCTGCAATGCTGGTAGATAAAGTTTACTCTGGATTGTACCATTTTTTGGTACGAGGGGAATATAACCAACATCTTTTTTCAACCTGGTTATCTTCTGGAGGTATAAATTCTCTGGTCCTTTGCATGTATTTGATGCTTAGACCCTGTGTATATTTCACTGCATGCAGCCGCCGCTTAGAATTTGGGGAGTCACAATATGCCCAACTGGTGAACACCTACAGTTAGAAGCTACATATTTCAAGGCACTTCTTCCACAAAGAACTCCTTTTTGTAAATATTAAAAATAATGCATTTAGGCCAAGATCTCAGCTTAACCGAACAACAGAGTTGGAAGGGACCTTGGAGGTCTTCTAGTCCAACCCCCTGCTTAGGCAGGAAACCCTACACCACTTCAGACAAATGGTTGTCCAAGCTCTTCTTAAAAACTTCCAGTGTTGGAGCATTTACAACTTCTGGAGGCAAGTTGTTCTACTGATTAATTGTTCTAACAGTCAGGAAATTTCTCCTTGGTTCTAGGTTGCTTCTCCGCTTAATCAACTTTCCTTAACTTTCTCTCTTATGTAACTCCTTGTTCTCTGCAGTTTATTTCCTTTTTTAAAAAAAAAATCATATATGTATCCATAGCCATCTTATCAATATAGTCTCTTTTTCTGTCCATATGAAATTTGGGGCAACTAGAAGAGATTGTTAAACGGTTTGGAAGCTGTAGTCATCAATGTGCTGGCACCATGCAGCTCCATTCCACAGATACTGCCTACATTATGAACTGTTTCTAATGGTTATTATTACCTTTATTGTCAGAGTACAACATGTGTTCAATGAGATTGGCTGAGCCTCCCTTCATGCACTCCTCCCACCTCCACAGAACTCACAGTGAGGACAGCAGTCCCTAACCCAGACCCAATCTTATTACCCTATGTGACAGGGGTGGGATTCAACTGGTATTACTACCGGTTTGGTGACTACGTTTGGCTGCGTGCGTGTGTAAAAAACCTTAAGCAGTGCTGCCTGGACAGCTGAGCAGCGCTGTGCACAAGTGCGCAGCGTTTGAAAAAGCACTAATTTCCTGTTTTTTCAACCGCAGCTGTGCCGTGCAAAGCAGCTGAGGTTGAAAAAAGCAAGAAATAAAGGACAGGTAAGAGCCCTGGCAGGCGGGTGGGCCAAACAGCAACAAACACAGAACCAGTTTCGTGTCTGCTGCTCGTCATAGCTTCCGGTTCTGTAGAACTGGGCAGAACTGGTAGCATCCCACCCCTGCTATGTGACCTTGTTGCACAATGCACAAATCGTATCATACTATGTTGACATAAAGTTATTTTCTGTTGAGAAGTCTGACAGCCCACGGGTAGAAACTGTTCTTTAGCCTGTTGGTGTGGCTGGCTATGCTTCTATATCTCCTACCCGATGGTAGGAGAGTGAAGAAGTACTGACCGGGGTGTGAGGATTTTCCTCACTCTTCTAAGCAGTCTGAGCAAAGGCTAATAAGCAAGCACCCAATACGTGCGGATGGCCTGCCAATCAAGAAGACAAGCTCAGACACAGAACCTGAATTTGTTTAAAAGTTGATGATGCGTCTTATCAAGAATTGGCTAAAGGATAATCCTAGATTTAGAAGATATGCAGAATGCCTAAGTGGGATGGAAATCAGGAAGCCTTATCCCAATTAGGTAGACATTATGTGTTGGGTCCTTGTCTGAAATGATCCACTTCACTTCAGTTATAATTCATATAGACTAGAATAGTTTACAGGATTCTTCCAGGTAGTCCTTGACTTACAACAATTCATTTAGTGACCATTCGATGTTACCACCACACTGAAAAAAAGTGACTTATGACTGCTTTTCATATCTACAACCGTTGCACCATCCCATGGTCACATGATCAAAATTTAGATACTTGACAACTGGTTCATACTTACGACTTTTGCAGTGCCCAAGGTCATGGGATCACCTTTTGCAGCTGTCTGACAAGCCAAGTCAATGGGGAAGCCAGGTTCGCTTAACAATTGTCTTACAAACTTAACAACTGCAAGGGTTCACTTAACAACCGGGGCAGGAAATGAGGCCAAAGTCACTTAACAGGTTTTTAAGTCACGTTTTAAGGAGAAACTTTCTGACAGTGAGAACAATCAACCAAAGGAACAGTTTGCCCTTGGAAGTTCTGGGAGCGCCATCATTTGAGGCTTTCAAAGAAGAGATTGGAGTGCCATTTGTCAGAAATGGTGTAGGGTCTCCCGCTTGGGCGGTGGGTTGGACTAGATGACCTATAAGGTCCCTTCCAACTCTGATTATCTGTTATCTGTTAACACATTTCTCACTTAATCACAAAAATGTTGGGCTCAGTTGTGGTCATAAGTCAAGGACCACCTGTACACCCATTCGTCTTTAAGATCATATTGAATCAATTCCATAATGTTGATCTGTATTTGTACATGTACACATATACCATGTTGTATTTATGTACATGTATAAAACTATGTTCTAAGAAGGAAGGTAACCAAGTAGTCCTCAATTTACAACAGTTCATTTAGTGACCATTCAAAGTTACAACGGCACTGAAAAATGTGACTTATAACCATTTGTCACAGTTATGACCTTTCCAACATCCTCATGTGATCAAATTTGAGATGCTTGGCAACTGGTTCATAGTTACGTCGTTTTGCGAACTACTGACAAGCCAAGTCAATGGGGAAGCCAGGTTCACTTAAGGACAGGGTTTCTAACTTACCAACTGCACTGATTCACTTAAAAACTGTGGCAAGAATGGAGGTAAAATTGTGATAAAATGAAGCAAAACTCACTTAACAAATGTCTCACTTAACGACAAAATTTTTGGGCTCAATTCTGGCCTTTTGTCAAGGACTACCTGTACAAATGAATATAAAGTAAGAAAAAGAAAAGGAAAAGAAAGAAATCAAACAGAAAGTGCAAGAAAAGAAAAAGAAGACACAAAGAAATCTTTCCAAACTTTATAGCAATTTTATACGTACATTTACCTCTTACTTTATGGTTACAACAAAACTCGCCTGTCTATAATCTATCCTATCCAATCATCCAAATCATAAAGCGCACGCTCATTTTTCTGAATATTTAGAACCTTAAACAGCTTGAACCTAGGATATGAAAGGGACTGCAAGGCACTTCATATTTGATTGTCTTTTGTTCACTGATGAATTTTAGCAAGTTTTTTTTAATTTGTCAACAAAACAGACTAGCATATGCCTACAATGCCTGTTCTTGTTGAGTGCGTTGATAGTGTTGTAACATTGTCAGACTGTGGTTTTTAATATTGATTATGTTATTATATTTTTACCTTGGGATTTTAAGCTTATGTAAGCTGCCATGTTAAATACATAATGTATGTCTGTTAAGAACTTGCTGTTGCATTTTTATATTAAATCAATAAATAAAATGCAGCCAAACTTCTTTTTTTTTCCTGGTTCATTCAAGCACTGCATTTGGCTATTTTCCAAAATAAATTTGTTTGCAAATCTTACTAAGCCTGTAAGGAGATTTTGAGTAACTGATTGCTTTAGCCTTTCTTTGCTGTCTCCCAATCTGCCCGCTCTCCGCTTAATGTACTGTTGAAAATGGGGATACACAGAGGAAAATCAGTGGGACCGAATGTCAGGTAAATCAGTCTAGGTCTAGCTGGTATACTTCTCTAAATCTTTGTGTTTTAAGTATGTATGAATGAATGGGTGGATATATCTGTGCTTGTGTTTCTATACCATGTATACATACCCATCTATATGGTATATCGATACCACGAATGTTTAAACTTTCTCTGTTTTGGACAAAACGGGAGATAGCATAATTTATTTATTGATTGATTTGATTTGTCAATCGCTTACAAAATAATGGGTATAAGTATAAACATGAGTAAGAATACAGGATATAGGTACGAATATATAGGGATAATAGGCCAGGGATGGGAGGCCGGATGGTGCACTTATGCACGCCCCTTACAGACCTCTTAGGAATGGCACACCCCATGTTGAGACTCAAGAAAGAGTTCAGAAAAGAGCAACAAAGATGATTAGGGAACTGGAGGCTAAAACATGGAAAACAGTTGCAGGAATTGGGTATGTTTACTTTAATGAAAAGAAGCACTAGGAGTAATATTATAGCAGTGTTCCAATATCTAAAGGATGGCCACAAGGAAGGAGACAGCCTATTCTTCAAAGCTCCTGTGGGCAGGACAAGAGGCAACAGACGGAAACTAGTGAAGGAGAGAAGCAACCTAGAACTAAGGAGAAATTTTACTAACAGTTAGAACAATTAATCAGTGGAACAACTTGCCTCCAGAAGTTGTAAATGCTCCAACACTGGAGGTTTTAAGAAGAGACCGGCCAACTATCTGTCTGAAGTGATATGGGGTTTTCTGTGAGCAGAGGGTTGGACTAGAAGACCTCCAAGGCCCCTTCCAACTCTGTTATTCTGTTAATGTAACTTCTAATTTCTATGATCAACTAGATGTATTAGGAGTGACAACTGAAGCATTTAATCATGATAATAGTTTGTTCTCCAAGAAGTCTTCTGTTAAATGCAGTGCCTCAAAGGTATCCTCAAATTTTACAGATTGAATATGGCAGTTTCATTTCACAAAATCCATGCAGATGCATCCTGAAATTTCAGGCCTGATTTTAGTCCTTCAAATTGTTTCTTTTTTCCTAATTTCTCAGACTGAGTTATTATCCCATCTCTGTCAAAAACATCTTTGATTCCAAGTGGGTTCTAGGTTCATACAAAATTTTGAAAGTTTCTCATGTTTGGAACTGATGAACAGGTCACTTAGTGGGAGAACTGCCATTTTTCTACAGGATAATTGCATTTTTACCCACACAGTTTAGCCAGAGAGAGAGAGAGAAAGAAAGGGACAGGGAATGTGGTGATTTGCTCTCACAGGGAGGTTCTACTTCTTTCAGATTTGAAAAATTCATCATATGTAATCCTGAACAATATCACTGCAGTTTTCTATGTCAGGGGTTCCCAAACTTTGGGTCCTGGCCCTCTACTGGGCCATGGCCTGTTGGCCACTGGGCCACATGAGTGGTTAGCCAATGTGCATACCTGTGCCTCCCCCACTTCGCTAGCGTGGCCACAAGCGTCATACATGGGTATTGTCATGCCCCTTTTGGAGACTGACTCCGAGGGAGAGGAGGAACAGCCGACAGGGAGTGGAAGTGTGGCTCTGGAATTTGTGGAGGAGGCTGGGGAAGGGCAGAGGCCGGCTGGGCAGTCAGAGGAAGACCCAGGCCCATCCCCTCTCCATCCTAGGGCACGCGGAGAGGAAAGGATAAGGGAGAGATGTGAATGGTGTGGTCTATGGGGCAGGAAAGGGCCTTGATCCTCTTCAGGGGCTGCAGCTGTGAGAACTGGTTAAAAGGACAGACATGCGTATGGGCCAGTGCTGGAAACAAAGCGTGGAAGTATCTCTAGTCTGTCATTCCTCTCTGAGTGTGGCGTCCTTCCCAGTGTGTGTTCCGATATCTGTGGACGTCTTCAAGCCCTTATCTTCCCTGGTTCCCTTAATTGCTTCATTGTGATTTGTGTTGTTTTTACTCTTTATAATTTATAGGCATTTTTAGTTTAAATGGCATTTCCTCCTTTTTGTAACTGCTTGTGGGGGAGTTTTTTTGTCTACAGTCAAGGATATTTGGAACTTTGAAGCAAAGTGAAGGAATAAAAGGGGCTTCACCTGTTTTTGTGACTGTGTTTCTTTTGTATCCCAACCTGGGTCATCACAGGTGTCATCTGACTGCTAGCATCACTGAGAGCATCACACGTGGGAAGCCCATTTGCATGCACTCCCATTCATATATGCACATGTAAAGGTGCCCTTCTCCAGGCCGCCAACCCAGGAAGGTTGGAGAAGTCTGCTCTATGCAAACCAGAATCACCTGTCAACTAATACCACCTACAGCAGGGATATCAAACTTAATTTCAATGAGGGCCACATCAGGGTTGTGTTTGACCTCGGGGGGCTGGGGTGTGTGGTGGTGGTGGGCATGGCCAGCTTGATGTCACTTTTTTTTTCACACAACCACACCTGTGGTGGCTTGGGTGAGGCTGGGGGGATCCTCCCGAGCTCCATTTTTGCTGCGGGTCAGTCCTTCACGATTTCCAGGGCAGCCCCGTGGGCTGGATCTAAACACCCCATGGGCCAGATCCAGCTTGCAGGCCTTGAGTTTGACACCCCTGATCTTACAGCACACTCAAGAATTTGATGAAGTAATGACGAATCTTCTGATCAGTTTGAACTTGTTCCAAATGGGTTTCTCAGTACCTGGCGGTGTAAGGAAACAAGCCAGGCTTTGAATAAGCAACCATTCATTGGTCCCAAATCAATGAAACTTTACAGTGTTGTTCCCAAAGCCCATAAGCCTTTGCACTGGGGATATGAAAATCAGGATTGCTCACAAAGCTTCCAAGCATCTCCGCTACACTTATAGGATCACAACTGAAACCCAAAATTTCTGTGGCTGTGGTTTCTATTGTCAGTGGTTAAGTGAGTTTTGCCCCATTTTGCAACCTTTCCTGCCATAGTTGTTAAGTTCCTCACACCATTGTTAAGTGAATCTGGCTTCTGCATTGACTTCGCTTTCAGGGATGGTCGCAAAGTGATCACATGACCCTGGGACACTGCAATTGTCATAAATCATGTCAGTCACCAAGTATCCAAATTCTGGTCACATGACCGTGGGTATGCTGCAACCGTCTTTAAGTGTGAAAAGCTGTCGTGAGTCACTTTTTTCAGTGCTGTTGTAACTCCGAATGGTCACTAAATAAATTGTTGTAAGTCAAGGAAGACCTGAAGTTTGATGTCCCCTTTTCTGATCTTGCAGAAAAGTTGAAGAAAATGTCAGGTTGACTGCAGGATCGTGGCTTAACCCTACCGCTAACCAGACAGGTTTGTTGCTTGCCTCTAGGCTTAAAACACAGCCTCTCCGCAAATCATCCTGAACAAAGAGAAAGAGGTTGCAACATTCATAGATCAGTGAAGGTGCAGCATATATACATATAGACATTAAAAAGAAATAGAAGATCAAGCAGAATGAAGCGGTGTGTTACGTTCTCTGCTCTGCTGTGCCTTCCCCCATTCTCACCCCAAGAATATTTGCTTCAGAGTTGATTGGTCAATTGCTTGACTGTCAATGCCAAAAATATTTCAATACTAGGGGGATCATAGTTTTTTTCTATATTTTTTTTTCCTCAAGAGTTGCTAGATTATAACACTATTCGACAGTGTGTGACTTGTGTTTTCAGGGTGCGTAGGATCTTTGGTTTTCTTGGAAAAAAATATTTTCCAAAAGTTTAAGCACGCATTTTTTCCCCTTTCAGCCCCCACAAAAATTGGTGGAAACGAATGCTTTCCATTTTAATGTTTCCACTGCAGTGGAAACCCCTTCAAATCTACTAAAGGAGGGTTGGTGCTCTGCATATAGATTACGGATGTCAATCTCATTCCGTCACGGCAGCGTCACATGATGTATCGTGACTTTTTCCCCCTTCACTAACCCGGGCTTGGGCATGGCCAGCGCGTGACCCATCTGGCCAATGGCCCGCACATTTGACAGCCCTGATTTAGACTATGGGACGCCTGCTCTGATCAATAACACGATTCTGAATTGGCAACAGTTCTCCAAAGGTTCCAGTCTGGTTTATGTTTCAAATGCCCATAAAAAGAGACAGACATGACATTACTTTTGTCATTAATCAACTTTTAATCGCCCTGCCTACTACTGTCTCCTCCTACCACTAAGCGCACATAGCAAACATTTCATTTCAGCCTACAACTTTCTAACAAGCAAAACTTGCGCTTTGTAAATGGGCGATGGCCATAAAATATGCAGATATTTTTTTCTCCTTCTGATGCTATTTAGCGCACTAAATTGCATAAGGAGCCTTTTGAGAGCTACGAATGTCGGGTAGCTCTCCCTCAACCCTGTTGAGTTTTTGAAAGAGTTTGATTTTCCCTATTGGTTGCTGCATTAGCCATATACTTCACAGTTTGAATCTCCAAGCCCCAACAGCTTACTATGCAGTTTGTCTATGCGTAAGCAACACCTTTCTAATTATATGCAAACACCAAGCAAACTATTCCAAGCCGAGTTGAAAAGAAACCAATCATACTCTACTTAACCCTGCTGGTGGAAAGAGCTGAGTTACAAATGAAGTGAAATGAATATAAAAATTATGTTTTGTTCGGTAGCGTTGCAGCTAGGAATTAATACTAATATGCAAATCCCTCCCTTTATAGTACCATTGATGAAAAGGGGGTCGAGAGGGAGACATCCAATGTTTTTCCTTAAAAGGATGATTTGGAGAAGGCTGCCTTTCAGCAGTTAGGCTCAGTGTTACTGGTGTTCTGGGACTTGTTTGTTGGTAACATAGCCTAAGATTAAACCGAGAAAAGCAGAGGCAGGGGTGGGATTCTACCAGTTCGCACCTATTCGCTAGAACTGGTTGTTAACATTTTAAGCAGTTCGGAGAACCGGTTGTTAGAAGAAATTGCTGGCCTAATCCTGTAAGGAAGGCAGGAAGGAAACATTCTGGTGTTGCTTACAGAAACTGCCTTTCCGTTAACCCCTATTACATTCTTGGCAGGACTAGACTTCCTGTCTCAGGAACATCTCTGGAGTTTTTTCCCCCTCCTTTGCTGGTACTTTGTTTGTGTGGAGTGACCATTGAAAGTTACAATGGCACTGGAAAAAGTGACTTATGACCATTTTTCACACTTGTGACTGTTGCAGCATCCCCACAGTCATGAGAGGCCAGGGGAGGAGATGCGTGCCTCGATGTGAGTGATATTGAGTTTGGCCACACCCAGCCAATAACATGACCACCAAGCCATGTCCACCCAGTCACGTGACCACCAAGCCACACCTACCACCTAAGCCTCATCTACAGAACCGGTTGTTAAAAAAATTTGAATCCCACCCCTGATCAGAGGTGACACTAAATATCTATGGAGATTCTCAGTCATCCAGGTCATGGTTGTACCAAAAGTGCTTTTCGAAAGGCAACTGGACTTTCTTGGTTTTTCCCTGAAGAAGTTTGCTTCTCATCCAAGAAGCTTCATTGGTTCTGGAAGAAGAATGGATGAAGATTGAAAGTCCAGTTGCCTTTTGAAAAAGCAACAGAACCGGAGAAGCGAAATGTCCTCAAAAGAGAGAAAATCCAGCTGCCTTTTGAAAAAACACTTTTGGGATAAAAGGTGACACTAGTTAACCATATAAGCGGTATGAGGTTGAGGGCATCAAACCAATGGCTGAAATGTTTTCCTCAGCTTCTGATATGCAAAAGCTGCCATTGCCACAAAGCTCACGATAAATGCTATTCTGTTCTGTTCTGTTCTCTGGAATCTGAGCGTCAGTTTAAGAAAGCTGTATTTTTAGTGATACATAACAGTAGCTCCCACTTCTCTCCTTCCTCCATCCTATTACTCATTTCCTTCGCAGCCTTCTCTGCGGCAAAACTGAAGTCCCACTTCTTTCAGAAATTTGTGGAGGAAGTCAGTGTTAGGGTAGGAGGGGTGCAGGGGGAAAACCAGGATAATATCAATTCCTTCCACTGCTTCTCAGCTGCTAAAAATAAGGTGCAATTTCCAGTTAGTAGCATGCAGAGGTTGGTTAGAAAATTATTCAGTGCTTCATTCTAATGAAAATCTATCTAATTCACACCTCCCAAACTGATGGTGAACAGAAAAGCATCTTTATTATATCACACTTCTCCAAATTTTTCTCATGATGTCTTCCAATTTTTTAGAAAGGATACAAAACATCTATGATGTGAGAAAATATACAAAAGCGTACTTATTGGGAGAAACAAACAAAATATGTATAAAATTTTACTTCGGCAAATGCAGAATACAGGCATACATGCCTGCATAAATAGTCCTGATTTGTCCTCAAGAGGACACTCGGTTGTTGTACAGTCCATAAGTGGACAAGGACGTGGCTCTGCAGTCCCAGTTTAGAAGCGCCAAGTCTAGCACAGTGGGGACACTGGAATGGCATTGTTGTATACCTGTGTGTATTATTCACTATGCCCCTCTATGTTTTTGGTGGCACCTCCTTTCAAAGTCAGTGGAGGCTTCATAGCATAGGCTTGCCAGCAGATTCTGTCAGCAGCTGCAGCTTCTAGTTCCCTTGACTAGATGTCGGAATGGGGTAGGATTTCTTTCTTTGTGTCTTTGTAGCACTTGTGTAGTCAAACTCAAGGTCTCTTCCCAGACCCTGGTACACTACAGCGCATCTAGCAGGTCATATAGAAGTCATCCATTCTGGTGTCATGTCCCATCCATCTCATCTGAGCTCTGATAATTAGGGACTCAACCAGAGGTGGCATTCAGCAGGTTCTGACCAGCTCTGGAGAACCAGTAGCAAAACTTTTGAGTAGTTTGGAGCAGGGGTCCCCAACCACTGGGCCGCGGACTGGTACCAGTCCGTGGAACATTTTCTACCAGGCCGCCGGTTTGCTGGGCGCCGCCATCTTGTTTTGATGAGAAAGTGCTTCCGGTGAGCTTTTCCGGTTGGAAAACGGCATTTGGTCCTGAAGGAATCCTCGCGCCTTAGTTTCATTGAAGGGGGCGCGGCTTCAAACAAAACTAAGGCACGAGGATTCTTTCAGCACCCAAGGCAAGGCGAGCCAAGCGACCGTCCCGAAGCCCATCGACAAAGGTACAAAGAAGGAGTTGAAGGTGGCAGGGAGAAGCGGGAGATGGTTGGCTGGCCAGTCGCTCGGCTCGCCTTGCCATGCGTGCTGATGCTGGTACCGGGCCGCGGATCATTTTGTGATGCCGCTACCAGGCCGTGGCACAAAAAAGGTTGGGGGCCACTGGTTTGGAGACCCAGCAAATACCACCTCTGACTGGAGATTTTACAGTATCCTTTCCCTGCCACGCCATGCCCACAGAACCAGTAGTATAAAAAATTTGAATCCCATCACTGGACTCAACAGTGGTGGACCTGACCCAATCCAAGACCCCCAGTTTGGAAATCTGGCCTTGCCCATGAATGCCATGGATGGAGGGGTGAACATGCATGTGAAATTTCTCCAGGTTTTTTTTTTAATGTGTCTTCAGTACAGAGCCCAGGACTCACATTCATATAAAGGAGAAGTGATAAACACAGTTCTGTAGACTTTTAGCTTTGTGGAGATATAGATGTTGTGTTGACGGAGCACTCTAATAAGCAGCTGCCCCTGTGCCTGCCTGGGCTTGTTGATCCTGGAGTCGATTACTTGATCCCAAGACCCAGCCCTCAAGAAGATGTGTCCCAAGTATTTGAAGCTGTTTACATTTGTCAGCTGTGTGTCAGTGGGTTGTTTTTGTTTTTCATTTTGGTTCTACAACCTTGGTATTTGCACAGGCTGCTGGTAAATGCTGATCGGTCAGGAGCATAGCAGCTTTTGAAAATTTGTTCAGCATTAACTGTAGATTGCTGTGAGTAGTGCGGGGGCCTAGAGGTGGAGCTTTCGCCTCACAATCAGGAGGCTGTGAGTTCAATCCTAGGTAGACAAATATTTCTCTCTCTGGCCATGATGAGAATATTATCTGCTGAATATAACTCCGCATTGGCGAGAGGAAGGGCATCCAGCCAGTAATCACTCAGCTCTATTCAGTTGCCCAGACCCCGCCCTGCAAGGGTTTATGGGGTCATTAAACGATGATGATAATTAATTGTAGATTGCTATGTGGTGTCAGGAGTGCACAGTCATCAGCCAATAAGGTTTATTGAATGACTGTACAGAGGCACTTTGTCTGTGCATTCAAGCCTCGAAGATCAAGGAGAGATGCGTCCAAATTAATTTAAAATAAATACACAACTGCAAAAAAGGAGAACCTGAGTAAAATCCACCATGATGAAAAGCATCCATCTATGCTACCTTAGCAAGACCCATAAATCATGTGATTTTTAGCTATAGCATCTTTTTAATCAAATACTTCCTCATGAGTTTTAGCCATGACAAGCAATGAGTCTGCCGTGTAACACCTTTGGAAGTAAATAAACAACCGTTCAACAACGTTGGTACTATTGAAGCCATACAGGCTTATTAACAAGAGGAAAGTCCCACCAATTCCACTGGAATTTGATGTTCCGTAAAAAGTCAGATGATCAGACTTCAAGAGCTTTTTTTCACGAATTACTCGTGTATGTACTAACATGATCAATAGTGCTGACCTCACAATCATGATGCTCCTATCGTCACTATGTTCAGATAACTTCTGCTAGAGAGGATTTCCTTGAATGATATGGGATCTTCATGCAATGTAGGGATTTGATTTTTTTCACCCATAAGTGATTTTTCCCACTTCAGGGATTACAGAGAACTTGGCAATCATGAATAAAAAAAATACCTAAATTTTGGGAATGTGAGGGTGGAACTAAGTATATGCTCCCTTTCTTCCTCTGTAGATTTTCTCACCATAAAACTGATATAGGAATAAGAGTCAGATTTTTTTTTATTTGTATGCATGTAGCCAACCATACAGTATCTTAATGTGATTAAATATGAATTAAGTATACAAATAAAAAAATGCTATGTTAGTTGAATATGTCCCATTAGTAAATACCATATCCTAAATGCGACTCTTTGCTAAGATTTCTGAAGCACACATATTCAGCTACTGAATATCTATACAAAAATCTGAAATCAGTATTGAAAAACAATTAATTGATTCATTTGACTATCAAGCTATACAACTGGACCTTCAAAATGCAATGTACCCTAGAAATGCATTCTATAGGGTATATTTTAATTACCTATCCTAACATCAAAATGCTTCACTGATGAAAGTACATCACCGCAATCAATACTAACTTCTACCTAGTTAGGAAGGGTTTTTTAAAAATTGTTATTTAGGAGTTGACTGCAATGTCTGATGAAGTGAACCGCTATTTCCAAAGGTTTATTTATTTTAATAAAATGTGTTAGTCGAAATAGGAGCTATCAGATTCTTCCTAATTTTTCATCTACTAACACAACCTTTAGGAAATGACCAGAAGAGTCAAACACCTCATCAGTCTTGAGTCCCCTCATGCCCATAAGATATTTAAGTCCAATCTACTTTAAATTCCATTGACTCTTATCTACCACCAATTAGCTTTGTCTGTTAGTTGTTCAGATTCTTGTAGAGAGCTTCAGCTTGCAATAAATTCTTATATTCATTTGAAATCCCTAGGTTTCCTGTTGGGTGTGTTACTTGGAATCCTGACACTCTGTGCGTGATAGAAACCTCCTACAGTAGGCTGGCTAGAGCCTTGAACAAAAAGCTAGGAGCACATCATGAAATCAAATTGCAGATTTCTAGTGATTAGATATTGGAGAAGGCCCACTACAACATTTATGAATGTTGCAGTAATGATCTTTCCCTTGCTTGACTAGAAAAAAAAGAGCCTAGCTAGATTTAATGAGAAAGATTAAGAAGGCCATAACCACAACTCCTTCTTCCAAACTTTTGTATATACTCTGATCACCAATAGCGGGGAACTATGTATTGTTTTATTTTTTATTTACTTTTATTTGTCAATTGCTTACAAGATAATAGGTATAAGTAAAAACATAGTTATGAATACATGGATACATATAAGAAAAATAAAAAGAAAAGAAAAGAAACAATAGGACAGGGACGGTAGGCACATTGGTGCGCTTATGTACGCCCCCTACAGACCTCTTAGGAAAGGGGTGAGGTCAATAGTAGACAGTCTAAGGTTAAAGTTTTTGGGGTTTGGGGAACAAAAACCACAGAGTCAGGTAGAGTATTCCAGACATTGACCGCTCTGTTGCGGAAGTCGTATTTCCTGCAATCAAGTTTGGTGCGATTAACCTTGAGTTTGTATCTATTGTTTGCTCTAGTGTTGTTATGGTTGAAGCTGAAGTATTCATTGACAGGTAGGACATTGCAATGTATGATTTTATATACTATACTTAGATCAGACCGAAGGTTTGCGTAGTTCTAGGTTTTCTAGGTCTAGAATGTCAAGTCTGGTGGCATAAGGTATTCTGCAATGAGTAGAGGAGTGGAGAACTCTTCCTGTGAAATATTTCTGGACTTTCTCAACTGTGTTAATATCATATACGTAATGTGGGTTCCAGACTGATGAGCTGTATTCGAGTATTGGTCTAGCAAATGTTTTGTATGCTCTAGTTATTAGTGTAATATTACCAGAGAAAAAACTATGTTAACAGCTGTTAACGCTAGGTTAACAACTCTTAATGCCTTTTGGGCTATGTAGTTACAGTGGGCTCTAGCACTTAGGTCATTTGAGATGAGTTCTCCAAGATCTTTGACAGAGTTTGGATCATCAACAAGGTCTTGACTATTCAGCCTGTATTTTATTTTCTGATATATTTTTTTGCCAATATGTAGGACAGAGCATTTACTTGTTGAGATTTGAAGTTGCCATTTGTTTGACCATTCTGATACATAGTCAAGGTCTTTTTGAAGGGTAGCAGTATTGTCTGTGGTGTTGAATAGCTTTACATCACCAGCGAAGAGAACACAGCTGCTGTTGATATGATCAGAGAGGTCATTTATGTACAGTATGAAAAGAGTTGGTCCTAGAACACTGCCTTGGGGGACACCACTGTTGACAGGTACAGAATTTGATAGGACGCTCCCAATTTTGACCATTTGTTGTCTGTTTTACAGGAATGCTTCTATCCAGTTATGCAGGTGTCCAGAGATACCATAAAATTTTAGTTTTAGGAGTAGTTTGTCGTGTACCACTGAATCAAAGGCTTTACAGAAGTCTATGCAGATTGCATCTGTTGCTTTGCCCTGATTGAGTTGTGTAATCCATATGTTTTTGCAGTGTAAGAGTTGCAGATTACATGATAATTTTTCCCTAAAACCAAATTGTTTATTAGAGAGTAGGTTATTTGTTTCTAAGTAGAAGATAATGGATTGGTTAATAATTGATTCCATGACTTTACAGGTGATGCAGCATAAAGAGATTGGTCTGTAATTTCCAACTAGGCTGGAGTCTCCCTTTTTGAAGATGGGGATGACCGTGGCTTGTGACCATAGTTTTGGCAAGGAGCTGGTCCTGAAAGATTTTTCAAAGATTATGGTTAAAGGTTCGGCTATGGCAGTGGATAGCTTTTTAAAGAAGTAGGCACATATTCCGTCCGGTCCAATAGATAGAGATGGTTTTAGATTGCGTAGTGCTTTTTCAACATTGTCTTCTGTAAAATTGATATGTATTAGATCATTGTGGTTGTCTGTGGTTCGACTAGGAAATACTGGGCATGATCCATTGCTGTTTACAAATACTGAGCCAAAGAATGTGTTAAAGAGGTTGGCTTTAATAGTGTCGTTGTTGCAGTCTTTACCATTAGGTCCTTTCAGGGGTGGGATGGACCTTGAGTCTTTTAGTTTGTTGTTCATAAAATTGTAGAAAGCGCGGGTGGAATTGGTGCGTAGAAGGTTTTCTTCTTGTTTAATGTGATAATTGGTGCATTCAGTTTTTATCTGGTGGTATAAATTTTTGTATCAGCTTTTGAAGTTGGCAACGTGACCAGATTTGTTTTTCTGCCAAAGTGATTTCTTTTTGGATTGAAGCTTCCTTATTGTTTTGGGTAATTTGTTTTTTCTGGTTTTGTTAGTTGTTAATGGTACATATAGTTTGGTGTCTCTTTTGTCTTCAAGTAAAAATATGTTGTAATGGTCTTCTACAGTATTGCATCCAGAGAATAGAAATTGCCAATCAAGGGATGAGAGATTGTTGTTTATAAGATCATAGTTGCCTTTTTTGAAGTTATAATTGGGGATGCCATCGTTGTGATGATTTTTGTGTGGACATATGTTGAGACAAAAGTCAATCATGTTGTGGTCACTGTTGGAAAAGGGTTCTTTAATTTGTATTCCGTAAACTGAATTCAAACTATTGCAGAAGATGAGATTGAGGCAGTTGTTAAGTCTAGTGTTGTTGGTTATGAGTTGTTCTAGTCCCAGATTTGTTACTGCATTGTAGGAGGTTGCATGTGTGGATTCAGTTGTACATTCGTTAAGGGTCCAGTTAATATGAGGTAGACTGAGGTCACCAAGAAAGATAAAAGCGTGTGGGCAGGATGCTGCCCATGTTAGTAGTGTATTTAGCTTGTTTGCATGTTCGATGTCATAATCAGGGGCTCTGTAACACAGTAAGAACCGAAATGTGATATTTAAGGACAGTTCACAGACGATGGTCTCAGGAATAGCAAGCTCCTGGGTTACTTGGATGTTTTTTAGATGTCATGTAAAACATCAGCAGCTACAGCCAGTGAGAAAGGATGTCCCTTTTCCATTTTTTTTTCCAATTAAGATCTTTCCCAAAGGTAAGATTACACAAATCATTCTGCATGTGGTAGATATGCAATCTTTTCTGACTTCACTTTCTGTGCAGAAAGAATATTTTTTAATGAGAATTCTCTTCTCTCCAGCCACTCTTTGAAGGCTGGTGGGCTTTGCAATATGCAGCTTGTTCCACAGTTAATAATAATGAGGAGGGGGATGCTTTGGGGGTTGTGTGGATAAGGTGAAACTGTCGACCACCTCTATATGCACAGTTTGCCAACTTTGAACTGGCTGTAGTAACACACATGGTACTGGAAGCTGCATTTTAGCCCTCCACCCCCCAGCCTGGGTGTTATTTGACTGGGCATTATTTGGAATTGAGGAAGGGGAAATCAATGTTTCAGACCAGCATAGCTGGTACCAAAATGGGTATCCTTATAAATCTTTTAAATAAATAAATCCTTTACTTAAGGATGGAAGATCCCCATGACAAGTGCATTTCATGCAGAGGCCATTCCCAATTTTATTGTGGTATGCTTGTAATTAAAGAAAAACCTTGAAATTAATGTTTTCCAAGAAACCGAATGAGCTGTGAGCTTGATAAAAAGCCAGTGGGAAGCAATGGGGCAGGAATTGCCAATTGTTGTGGTGTGCCGGCAGCAGGTGCAGATGGCTGAGGTGTCTGAGAGTGAGAACTCAGATGAGGGGCCTGTGTGTGATGCAGGGATGGGACCAGGGGTATCAGAGAGTGGGGTTCTGCTTTCGGAGTTTGTGGAGTCAGGAAGCAGTGATGCAGAGGACCCAGAGAAGCCTGTGCCCAGTGCGTGTGCACGCAGGGCTGCTCGAAGGAAAGAGCAGCTGCAGCATCATGGGTGACTCGAGAGTAAGGCTGGAAGGTGATGGCCCCTCCTGTAAGGGATAAAAGCCAGCCTCAGGGGTTGGGTTCTTTGCAGGAAGCAAAGAAGTTCTTTCAACTCCAAGTGGAAGTCCTGTCTATTCTGGTTTGTTTTCAGAGACTGTTGGTTTTGGATATTTCCCTGCAATTAATCTTGTGTTCTTGGCAGCCTTTCACAACCTTGAAAGGGCTTGCTCTTATCTGGGAGAATTAGTTTTAATGACTCTTTACTGTGAATGAACAGAATTCACAGAGACACATTAATTCACGGAGACACACACGCGCGCGCGCACACACACACACACACACACACATATTTGGTTATTCGGGTTTTCTCCCGTGTAAGATTGGATGTATCTAGGCAACGTTTCGATGAAGTCTCATTCATCATCTTCAGGCTTGTGTCTTCGGCTCTGTGCTTCTCAGAGTGATGTGAGCTTGCAGCTGCTTCCTTTTAACTGCTAGTGGGGGTGTGTCTTGATTGGGTGGGGGCTTGGCTGTGTTCTGATTGGGTGGGGGTGTGTTCTCATTGGTTGGGGGGTTGGCCGTGTTCTGATTGGCTGGAGGTGTGTTCTGTTCAGGTGGGGGCTTGGTTGTGCTCAGGTTAGTCTTAGTTGCTGGGGGATTTGAGCTGGTGAGCTATGATCCTGCTGTTTGGCTTCGAGTTCGTGGTCATGCCGCATCTTCATGATGGGTGTCAGTTTGCTTCATGTATGGCTCAGAGGGGTTTGAAGCCCTCACCTGAACAGAACACACCTCCAGCCAATCAGAACATGGCCAACCCCCCCAACCAATCAGAACACAGCCAAACCCCCAGCCAATCAAGTCACACCCCCACTAGCAGTTAAAAGGAAGAAGCAGCTGCAAGCTCACATCACTCTGAGAAGCACAGAGCCAAAGATACAAGCCTGAAGATGATGAATGAGACTTCATTGAAACGTTGCCTAGATACTTCCAATTTTACGGGAGAAAACCCGAATAACCAAAGATCCACATACAAATACCCGAAAACCTCAGAAACACACACACACACACACACACACACACACACACACACACACACACACACACATATATATATATATATATATATATATATATATATTTGTTTTCTGAGGTTCTCAAGGGTATTTATATGTAGATCTTTGGTTGTTCGGGTTTTCCTGCGTAAGATTTGAAGTATCTAGGCAACGCTTCGATGAAGTCTCATTCATCATCTTCAGGCTTCTGTCTCCAGCTCTGTGCTTCTCAGAGTAATGGAGATTGCAGCTGCTTCCTCCTTTTAACTGCCAGTGGGGGTGGAACTTATATATATATATATATGGATCTTTGGTTGTTCGGGTTTTCTCCCCGCAAGATTCAAGTATCTAGGCAACGTTTCGATGAAGTCTCATTCATCATCTTCAGGCTTCTGTCTCCGGCTCTGTGCTTCTCAGAGTAATGGAGATTGCAGCTTTTAACTGCCAGTGGGGTGGGACTTGATTGGGTGGGGCTTGGCTGTGTTCTGATTGGGTGGGGGTGTGTTTCTCATTGGTAGGGGGTTTGGCTGTGTTCTGATTGGTTGGGGGGTTAGTCATCGCAAACCTCTACATGGAACACTTTGAAACACAAGCTCTAGAAAAATACGACCACAAACCCAAACTCTGGCTCAGATACGTAGATGACACCTTCATAATCTGGCCACACGGGAAAGGAAAACTGAACAACTTCCTCACATACCTCAACAGCCTACACCCCAAAATACAATTCACCATGGAAACAGAAGCCAACAATCAACTTCCTTCCTAGATGTCTTGGTATACAAAAGATCCAATGGCTCCTAGGACACACCATCTACCAGAAGAAAACACATACTAACCGCTATCTACATGCACTCTCACACCACCACCCAGCACAGATCAATTTGTAGCCAAGACACTCATCTCCAGAACAAAATGCTTAGCCGATGAACAACACCAAAAACCGAACTACACACTCTCACCAACGTATTTACAGCCAATGGATTCCAAAGAAAGAAGATTACCCACCTAATCCAAAAAGAAACCCAACCAAAATCCAAGACAGAGAACAAGAAAACGGCAAAGCCCTCCTCCCATATATAAAAGGCACTACAGACAAAATTAGCAAGATCATCCAAAAACACAACATCAAAACAGCATTCTGCACAAACAGAAAAATATCCACCATCCTAAGAAACCCCAAAGACAAAATCAATTAGAAAACCAATGAGTATACGAAATCCCCTGCACTGCCTGCCCTACCACATACATTGGACAAACTAACAGAAGAATAAGTGCACGCATTGAAGAACATAAGAACTCAATCAAAAAAAGAAGAAACGACCTCTTCCCTGGTCCAACACCTCAAAGCCACAGGACATGAAATTGATTTTAAAAATACCAGAACCATCGCCAAAACCGAACACTTCAACAGCAGAATAATCAGAGAAGCCATAGAGATAGAAAAACGCCCACACAGCATGAACAAACGAGATGACACCTCCCGCCTTCCAGCCATTTGGAAACCCGCCCTCATGAACAGACAAGTACCTAACATGAAGAAGGACACCGGACCCACACCCATGAGAGCCACACAAGATGCCACCACCACACTTCCATGTAGAAAACAGACTCCCACCCATTCAGAAAATGAGAAACGACCATGGACCAGAAGCTGCACTGCAGCTGCATCACTACCCACTTCAAACCCCTCTGAGCCATACATGAAGCAAACCGACACCCACTATGAAGATGCAGCAGGACCACGAACTAGAAGCCAAACAGCAAGATCACAACTCTCCAGCTCAAATCCCCAGCAACTAAGACTAACCTGAGCACAACCAAACCCCCACCTGAACAGAACACGCCTCCAACCAATCAGAACACGGCTAACCCCCAACCAATCAGAACACAGCCAAACCCCTACCAATGAGAACACACACCCCACCCAATCAGAACACAGCCAAGCCCCCACCCAATCAAGTCCCACCCCACTGGCAGTTAAAAGGAGGAAGCAGCTGCAATCTCCATTACTCTGAGAAGCACAGAGCCGGAGACAGAAGCCTGAAGATGATGAATGAGACTTCATCGAAACGTTGCCTAGATACTTCGAATCTTACGCGGGAGAAAACCCGAACAACCAAAGATCCACATACAAATACCATGAGAACCTCAGAAAACAAATATATATATCATTCAGCTTTGTTCGGGTATTTTCCACGTCATGTAGTTGTGCTTTTAAAGTTGTAGCAACGTTTCAGCAGAATCTCATCTGCCATCATCAGGCTTCTGTATAGGCAGATGAGATGATGGCAGATGAGATTCTGCTGAAACGTTGCTACAACTTTAAAAGCACATCTACAATAACGTGGGAAAATACCCGAACATATATAAATAGTGTTTATTTGATTTGAATGAGGCTTGGGTCAGAACACCAATCCTTGATTTACATTCTGGCATTAAAGCAGTTATTAAATGGAAGGCAAGCAAAAATAGACTTAATTCATTAATTAATCGACAACTTATTGCATTTGACACGTAGCGAAAGCAAATATTTTACAAAAACAGTAAAAAAAAACCCTGCAATTTCCTCCATAGCTGTTATAACCCTACAGAAAAATTATTAAACTTGGTGAGAAGTAGAAATGAGCAGTAGAGCAAAGGAACAAAGCATTTGAGCCCCCAGAATTTCCAGCTGTATCTTTGGAATGGACTCTCAGTTTGGCTTGTAAGTGGAAGTAAGGAGCTATTTCTTAAATAATTTTCAATTGAGTGTAAAAGCCATTCTTTCATCACTACTTGATCAATTTAAATTATATTCTATTTTAACTATCCTGAGTGAGAAGGGTTTTGCTCTTGGAAAGGAAAAGATGGCGATTGCATAGTGTGTTCCATGTACCAGCCAATTACATTTTCTGTCTTTCTTTTTCTTCAATTCCTCCAACCTATCCTTACAGTACAGGAGATGAAGCTTCAAAAAAACACGAGAGTAAACAAAGAGCAAGGTTAAAAATGGAATTTCAAATTGGCCCAAAGAAGTTAAAAGGAGAACATATTTTAAATAAAATATAGGTCAGACTTCATCTGCGCAAGAATCAGCAATGTAGAAATGACATTGAAGGAAGCTTGATTTGATTTGCTAGAGGCAATAGGTTGCACAGCAGTGGATTATTCATTTCATTTGAAGCTCTGAATGTTCTGGAGATGTCCCCCTAGGAATGTTTTTAAGAAATAGAAAGTGGTTCGCTTAAAGTCACAAAGAGCTGGTTTTGGAGTCAAATCAGGCTGCGTGAGATAGTTCTCCAGCATGGTTAAATATGAATAAAAATTTACCTTTGATTTCTGGTGGCAACAGCTTTGCAAAACTAGCTGATCAACAAATCTTTACAAAATAAGCACCCCCACCCCGCTGCAAAGTATCATTAGATTCTTGATTGTGTGGTTTCATAAATTGTGACTTATAGGGGGGAAAAGGTTCATTTGGGTTTACTTTCAAAGGAGACGGGAAGATGAAAGATATTTGTTTGGTGATCACTCTGAATCAAGATAAATGATCCTGCTGTTTGAGGGTTGGAGTTCATTTTTGGCCTCACACTGGTTCTTAAGTGACATAGCAATACATACGTTTCCTACATTGTGTTGGGGAACGGCCTCAGGCTACAATTAGGATATATAATTATCCATTCTCCATTCCTGAACATATAACCAGCTCACCAGTCAAACCAACCCTGAAGTCAGAGTCAAGCTGCCTCACATGGTAGACGTGGAATGTCCTGGTTTTCAGGATCTGAAACATTACAACGTACTGTTATGGCAGGTTTGTGTTTTTATACATCTTATCTTATCTTATCTTATCTTATCTTATCTTATCTTATCTTACCTTACCTTACCTTACCTTACCTTACCTTACCTTACCTTATTTTACCTCAGAGGTCTCCAAACTTGGCAACTTTAAGACTTATGGACTTCAACTCCCAAAATTCTCCAGCCTATGCTGGCTGGAGAATTCTGGGAGTTGAAGTCCACAAGTCTTAAAGTTGCCAAGTTTGGGGACCCCTGTCTTACCTTATCATTCCATTTTATTATATTATTTTATTCCCCATCTTTAGCTCAAGTAACAAAAGTACCTAATTCTAGTTCTCCTCCTATTTTCTCCTGTGAAGTCAGTTGGACAGAGAAAGAGAAAGGGGAGAGAGAGGGGGGAGAGAGAGGGAGAGGCAGAAAGAGGGAGCGAGAAAGAGAGAGCACACTGAATGTTTTCTTCTTGCTTTGTTTCAAAGGTTTTGTTTCAGAGTCAACATGATATAAAAATCAGGATATTCCACATCTTTAACGAGAGGCAACTTGACTCTGACTTCACCTGGATTAACCTAGCACAGCCCAGTGTGACTGAATAAACAATGTCTGGGAAATAGAATGATTGTAGCCAAATGACAGAAGCTCACACTTTTCTGTTTTTATACCATGTGCAAATCCCAAAAGGAAGTTGAGTAGACTAAATCTAGGACTTTGGGATTGGCATTACTAAGCAGTGGTACCACAGAAGGGAGCTGCCACAATTTAGTATGTTGTAGTGAATTTAGGGTGATTTTTTTATGGCAAGCAGGGGATATCTCTTTTAACTAACAAAGGAGAGTATTTGTCACATGTTACAGATAAAGGTATATTCTTCACAGCTGAAATGGGAGCATAGGGTCACCCTCGGTTGTAGCCTTCAGGAGAAGGAGAGAATGAATAGAGGCTAAGAAAGAAGACTTCAAATAGTTTTAAGAATGAAAAGAACTAAGGAAAAAAAATGTTTTCATAACGGCAACTGTGAGAAGAATAACCTGTGCACTATTTGGGTGATAGTAGATGCTGCATACCTTCTAACTCAAAAACTATTTATTGTGTGCAAGACAAAAACAAGACCCAAGATTCTAAGATATATTGCCTTTTTTTTTCCTGGCACAAATGAAAAAGATGGCGGGTGTGCACAGAATTATAAAATCCTGTTTAAGCTACAGATGTGTCAAGTTGTATCGCTCCCCACCATCATACGCACATAAATATTTGGATAGCAGGTAAACAGCCCCATCTCTCAAATACAAATAGTTATTTTAAAATCCAATAAGGGCAGACGTTGCAAAAGGAAACACAAGCATAAAGAAATATGCCTGAACGGGAACTTTCAAGTGTACCTTGGATTTGGTTTATTCAAAATTGTGGACAGGCCTAGCGGTAAATTCTTTCAACTTCCCCAGGCTGCAAGACAGAATGCTACTATCCTTGCATTAGTCCATGCAAAGAAAATATAGCCATCATCTGGTAATGCTTTAATTAGGATCACACAAGGCATTGCAAAACAATAAAGTGAAGTGTTAATAGCACTTTATAATGCCTTGGTAAGGCCACACTGCATTCAGATCTGGTCACCACAATGTAAAAAAGATGTTGAGACTCTAGAAAGAGTGCAGAGAAGAGCAACAAAGATGATTAGAGGACTGGAGGCTAAAACATATGAAGAACGGTTGCAGGAACTGGGTATGACTAGTTTAATGAAAAGAAGGTCTAGGGGAAACATGACAGCAGTCATCTAATATTTGAGGGGCTGCCACAAGGAAGAGGGAGTCAAGCTATTCTCCAAAACATCTGAGGGCAGGATAAGAAGCAATGGGTGGAAACTAATCAAGGAGAGATGCAACTTAGAACTAAGGAGAAATTTCCTGACAAAACAATTAATCAGTGGAACAAATTGCCTCCAGAAGTTGTGAATGCTCCAACACTGGAAGTTTTTAAGAAGATGTTGGATAACCATTTGTCTGAAGTGGTGTAGGGTTTCCTGCCTAAGCAGTGGGTTGGACTAGAAGATCTCCAAGGTCCCTTCCAACTCTGTTTTCCTATTCTATTCAATACATTAATAGTTTCTTCAATGGTCACATCACTAGTCTCTGACCAGGGCTGTAGCAAGGTAACAGAAGCTGACTCCCTTTCTAGACTCTGCCAGTGACTTCACTATCAGCAGTGGCTTTGGTCTCAGTCCTGTCTCCCTTTCCGGATCTCAGCTGTCTTCTTGCTCTAAATATGGAGACGAGAGCAAATTGCCTTTGACTCTGAACAGAACAGATGTGTTGGTTTCTAACTCCCATTAGACCAGCTAGCATAGCTAAGGGCAAGGGATTGTGGGAACAGCTGTGCAAACCCGCAGGTCAGAACCAAACCGGCATTAAGTTAAGTATCAGGAATTCTTTATGTATCTTCTTGCTAAGTGTAGATGGATGACTCTGTTCTTAAAGAGGGTATGTATAAATAGTAGCATTTGCTGTAGAATGTATCTGTGCATCAAACTAAATACATAGTAATCTAAAATGGACTAAAATATTAAAACTCAGCTTGTCTATCATGGTGCACTTATTCAGCCAGGTCTTAAGCATTGAGGAATTCTTCTTTCTCAGATAGGTCAAAAAACCTTGTTCTGTCATGAGTATCACTCACTCATTATTATTTGGGGAGGGGCACCAGGTTTGTCCACAGAACTCCATTTATGTGTTCCCAATCATCATGCCATGGATGGGAAAGCCTGATAAGACATTCTCCCTTTGTACCAGGCCAAGATATGCCATGCAAGATGTGCCATGGGTCAGTTTGGAAGCCATTTTCCTTTGAGGCTTCGGGGCTGCCACATTCAGTGTCTGGGAATTTGAGAAGGGGACTTCAAGGAGCAGTGGAAAATTGGATACAACAACATTCCTTTCTCAGAGAGTCAAGGACATGTTACTCTGCCCCTGGAGGGGAGTCTCTGGAGATAATCTCCAGTTGGAACGAAGTAATGATTGGACCACGTGACAAATTATTGGGTGCAGGGATTGAATTTTGGATTCTCTTTGGGCTAAGGAAAACCCCAAAATCTCAGATTCGGGTTTTCCTCAGATGTGCCAATATGACATCTCTAATAAAATGGATCTTTGAGAAGATGACAGTCTCGGAGTCTTTTAATTTGGAGGTTGCTACTTAGACACCATGCTGGATTAGGTTATGCCAGTGTTAGTCACCCTGGTCCCTACCGCCTACTAGTGGGTGTTCCAGATTTCATGGTGAGCGGTAGGGGTTTTGTCCCCTACTTTATAAATCACCATTACTGTGGAACCGGGGTGTGGTTAGAGAAAATTTTACTACTAACAGAGATACAAAAGTGGGCGGTAGGTATAAAAAGGTTGACTACCCCTGGGTTATGCCATCCAAGTCATGTAAAGTGCAACAATTTTATTTTGCTCCTATTTGTTCCTGCACAGTTCTGCAATTCTCTCCCTGTGCCATTCCCCTGACCATTCTCCCACCACTAATCACCACTACCATCCATTCTCTAGGACTGCCTTCAACGGGGAGTGGCTGTTTTCCCAAAGCCTCCAACACTGATCTGGGATATTCATGACTAATAGTCATTCCGTTGTGTCCAACGCTCTGCCTTTCTATGGACCAGCCTTCTCCATGCCCCTGTCTTGCATCACCTCCTTCAGATCACCATGATTATAAGTGTCACCCATTATAGCAGGACTCCCCAATCCCTGATCTGTAGACCATCACTGGTCCATGGCCTGTTGGGAACCAGTCCACACAAGTAGCAAGTAAGCATGCAAAGCATGCATGGAATTAGGTTGTGCGTGCGAAACTATCTCCTCCCACCGTCGCCGGCCACGACAGCTGGTCCACGGAACTGGAAAGACTGAGGACCACTGCTTTATAGTGTCCATCCAATAGGTACTAAAGTGTCCCCCTTCTCCTACTTCCACTGATCATTTCCAGCATGATTAACTTTTCAACCAAGTTAGCTCACATGACAATATATTAGATTACATAAATCAGATATACTATACTTGTGACTTATCCACAATTATCCTTGTTGTTTTTGCTATACATAATTCTAATTACTAGAATACATTATTAATTGGATACCTAGAGTGTTGGTTTCCATATAACGTTCTGCTGATTTTGATTCCTTTCCTTAGAAAACGGGTGACGGTGTATAAATAAAACAGATAAAATAGAATTAAATAAAAGTTAAAGTATATCTTTTTCTGGAACAGTAAAATACCAATTGGAAAGGGATGTGAGGATTCCAAAGGTTTTCAGGAAAAAAATGAATTCTATATTTGACAGATTTGTGAGCCAATTTCATACCTTTCTTCTGTACAAGAACTAGTCCATTTGGGATATCAACTGTATTTACCTAGCTGACAATATTAATAGTTGACCCATCAAAAAGCTTTCCAAAAATGGCTTATAATAACAAAAGGTCTTTCCAAAGGGCTCCATCAATTTCAAGAACAGGTTTTAGTCACTCTTGTTCAGAGAAAATGATGTCTTCGTTCCATTTCTTCTCTTTCCCTCCCTCCTCCTGCAATAAAATTTGCTTTTCATTTCTTATTACTTTCTGGCTAAAGAGCCTTTATGGTTTGCTGTTGACAACGTGACTCTCAAAAACAGAGATGGGTTTTTCTGCTGCTTTTTCATCAGAAACATAGGTGATAATTAATCTTCCCACATTCAAACATTGCAAACATATTTCAATTTCAAATGAGATAAAAACGGAACTAGAAACACCTACACTTACAATTGTAGACAGTTTTGTACCACACACAGTGTAACTGGCCTGAATTCATTTCCAAGTACTGACATGATCAGCCAGAAGTCTGCGGAATAGGGAATCTGAGCGGTGTTATCTAACAGGCAATCTTGGCAACAATAGCTGAAGATTTAACGTAGAAGCTTCAGAGTTATAAATGCACAATTGAAAGAAAGGAAAAGTGGCTAATATGATTATGCTTTCTGGAATAGTGAGCCCTGTCATTAATCGGCTTATGTAGTACCTGTGGTTAGGCTAAGGCATGATTGAGTTGTTGGCTTATTGGCTTATTTCATTTTTATCCTGAATTCTGTTTAGTTGGAGTCTGAGGGTGCCTTCACATAAGGACAACCAGAAGCGCCCAAAAAATTAAAAGCAAAACCCTTACAGTGTACCTTCTAGGTCAATGCTCTTATAAAGTTGAGGGGAGGGGAGAAAGTAGCAAAAAAAAAGTCCTTAAGCAAGTTCATAGACCGATAGACTGTGTTGTTTTTCTGTGTCATGTACTTATATGTGGGTATACGCATAATCTTGTATTTATTTACTTATTCTGTCATGATTATGTAGTGTATATTGGAGGGGGTGACCCTCTGAGAGCTGTATGCAATGAAATTTCATTTTAATATATGCCGATTAATGTTCATTCAAAATGACAATGAAGATTCTATTCTATTCTATTCTATTCTATTCTATTCTATTCTATTCTATTCTATTCTATTCTATTCTATTCTATCCTATCCTATCCTATCCTATCCTATCCTATCCTATCCTATCCCATTCTATTCTATTTTACAAAACTTGGGAGAAAACCATTGGTGGGTTTCAGACGGTTTGCACCAATTCAAGAGAACCAGTTATTAAATTACCCCCACCCCCCGCTATCAAAATGGCTCCTGAGCACTATGCTGCAATGGAGAAACGGAGAGCAGCTGGCATGAGGGAAGGAGAAAGCCACTGTCCCTCTTCTTTCTCCCTGTTCCTCCTTCCCTCATGCCAGCTGCTCTGTTTCATGTTTCTCCATTGCAGCGCAGCACCCAGGATCCACTTCGATAGCGGGAGGGGGGGAGTAATTTAACAACTGGTTCATCCAGAGTCAGGTTGGCCATCACAGGGCACTCATCTCATATGTATGGTGGAGCTGGAGGAAAGGATGGTTGCCACCCATGATGTCATGCCCCTGTCAGAGTCTGAATCCAAGGAGGAAGATGAACAGCTGACAGAGAATAAGAGCGTGGCTCTATTGGCTGTGGATGAAACTGGGGTAGGGCAAAGTCTGGCTGGGCAGAGTAGGAGAGAGATAGAACAAGGGAGAGGGAATTCAGAGGAAGACCCAGGCCCACCCCCTCTTCATCCTAGGATATGCAGGGAAGAATGGAGAAAAGAGCAACGTGGGTTGCGTGGCTTATGGGGAGGAAAGGACCCTGATTCCCTTCATTAGCCACATGTGGAAATGAGAGTTTAAAAGAAATGCATGCTGAGCAAACATGAGTTTATCTTGTGTTGACTTTAGTTATCTCTGTTCCTGGTGTCTTCCCAGCCATGTGGAGTTATTGCCGTGCCTTCACATCTGGAATTCCTGCGCCTGTCCTGTTGAACTAATTACCTCATTTTTCCTTGATTGGATTTATAGTTAAAGTTTTTGTTGACCACGTTTTGGACTTGATTCTCTGCAGCCAAAGGCTGTTCCCAGGAGGGTTTTTCTCCAGAAGGTAACCAGTACATTGGGGGCAAAGTTGGAGGTAATAAAGGGATCCTACTGATTATCTGACTGTGTTGTGTTTGTGCCACACCCCAGGTCATCACACATGACAGCCAACCTGACCCTGGGTAAATCGGTTCTTAAATTATTTGAATCCCACCAATGGAGACCACCCTATGCTGTACGCCTGATAAATGAGCCTCCAAAACCAGGAGAATCTTCAAAGGGTTTCTGCTGCAGATCTTGAAAAGAGAACAGGTCTTGCCTGATTATGGGAAGTTGATTATGGACTACAGAATGGGTCTATTATCTCAGAAGTAAAATAAGATCAAAGTAGCCACTGCAATCATGTGATCAAAGTCCCACATTTTTCCTTGTGTGTTGAGAATGCAGCACATGACGTGGAAAAACGAGGGTGGGAATTGTGAGCACACAATCACACCAGACATCTTGTGTGTGTTGTTGTTGTTGTTGTTGTTTTAAATAGTACCACCACTACTGGGCAGTTGCTTCTGCCCTCCAAAGCAATGAAAGAGATGAATTAGTCACTGCACTATTGCTTTACAAAGAGCAAAAGGAGAAAAAACAGTGACTCAGCGCACATCTATACCAACAAAAAGAGAGTTAAGAACAAAAGAATAAATCAACACCTCATAGGATCTCTTTTTATAAAAGCCAGACAGAAAAGCCTTACTGTACTCATTAGATGTCAGTGCAACTAAATGTATTGCAGAAATGTTCATCGGAGGCCTAGTGTGCTATCACAAAAGTAAAACAAATCTGTGCAGTGTGCAAAATCAAAATGCAATGCCATATTTTAAAAACATGCTCACTCACAGGGTTCATCTTGTATGCAACACAAGAAGGAAGATAACCTTTCTTCAGCTATTATAAACAATAATTCCTCATGGGCCACAACAATATGCCCTATATCTTTTTAAAAAATTCTTATTATTATTATTTGGTGTGGGAGGAGGCACTGTATCTTCAAGCAAGTGTTAATTCTTGGTGACTGCCTGAATTAGCTCCTGCAGTTTTCTTGGCTAGAATTCAGACGTGGTTTGTCATTGCCTTGGTACTAGAGCTGAAAGAGAATAAATGGGCAACAAAGTCACCAGTTGCCTTCTGCCTAAGGTAGGACTAGAACTCACAGTCTTCTGGTTTCCAATCTGGTCCCTTAATAACTACATCAAACTGGGTCTTTGCCCTCCATCTAAAGCCATGCATAAGCATGGGATTAGAATTCCCAGGCAATACAAGATTCTCACTGGGAACACTGGAATTGTAGTCCTAGAAGGGATGGAGGGCACGAAGTTAGAGAAGTCTATGCTATCCAATATTAATAATCCTTGATTTGAATCTTGAAAATATATAATCTCTCAATTCTACAATTTGTCTAATGATTCTTTTAATGAAAAACAAAATCAGAATCAGTCAGTATAATGATTATTGCTATACAAACCAACAAACTCACATATATTTCTGTTCTGAAATATATTCAATTCAATGCTCATAATGAGTAGATATATAGGATTGAAATCATAATGTGGTAATTATGCCCCCTCCATAATTACACACACACACACACACACACACACAAATGCACACACACAAACAAATACTTTGATATTATTATGTATCTCTTGGTTATATTTTTGTAAACGTTCATTGAACAGGAATTTTACAGCCACTGAGTTGTTAGTAATTCTGGTACTTCTAGAATGTATGCCTTTAGCTAAGCAGTATATTCAAGAATATGTTGTGTTACCTTCTTACCTCTTTCTTTCTTTCCTGCCTTCCTTCCTTTGACAGTAAAATATAGCTTCAGCTTGTTAGAATAACAAGTAGAGACTTGGCTCTCTCCTCTATCAAAGACGCTATGTTAAATATCAAAGAATGTTTGTGTGGCACATTCACATTTGGATGATACCTGTGTCTCCCTTTCTATTATCTTTATTGGGTGTAAGACAATTTCCTCTATAGTTTGAGGTTTTATCTAATATAGCAGCCATCAACCTTTTGGGCACCAGGGAACGGTTCCATGGAAAGAGATTTTCTGCAGACCAGACGGGACGTAGTTTCACGTGCTGCCTGCATCCCACGGATGGGGCTTCGCTTGTTTGGGCAGCCTGGTTTCTGGTATGCCACGGCCCAGTGCTGGTCCATGGTCTGGAAGTTGGAAACCCCTGATCTAGTATGTGTGCATACTCACACTGACTTTGATCAATGGTCTAAGAACTTTCTAACTTTGGAGTTCTTGCTCTTGATTCTACTGAGTACAATGTAACTGCAAGCTTTGAAATAATAAAATGATCCTCTCTAGCGGATGGCTTTCTGTGGGTGGGTTTTCCAACAAAGTAGATCCTTTTATGCAGTGGTGTGATTCAACTGGTATAACAACCGGTTCAGTGATCATGCACTTTGCGCAGGTGCCACACACACACAAAAAAATTCAGCTCTAATACTTACCTTCTACTGCAGCCCCAGTGAGTAAAATAGCTGAGGCGCAGCAAAACTGCTCTGCCGCACGAATAAGCTGTGCTCCAAAACAAGGAAATAAAACAGGAAAGAGCAGGGGTGGATGGGCAGAGCCAAATGATCACTGGAACTACCACTCCTGCTTTTATGTGTTAATAGTTGTATACTTTATCCTATTCAGTTTATATCAGAGCCATGCAGCCCTCCTTCCCATAGCTGTAGAAGGCACAGGTAAAAACCATCCAATAAAAACAAGTTGAATTATCATTATACAATCAAAAAACCACCCATAATCAATTTAAAATAAAAAAATAATGATCACTGGCAGAATTCATTTGTTATATATGTATTTATTAGATAAATATACACAGCCACCCAACTACTGTAGTTTAGAAACCTGCTTTACTAATCATTGATGGAGACAGTTTCTTACTCACAGGAACACTCACACCTAGTAAGCTTCAGTCTCCAACACAATATTCACAAAAACTATCGGGTACCATCATAGGTATAAATGGGTGCATATGAACAAATCTTAACTAAATGGGTTTTATCTTTAGTAATCTTTTGTTATGAAATTTGTCTCCGCATCTGAAATCAACTAGGCTTGAAACAGCTTTTAGGGTTTAAATATTAAAAGCAGAATGTGAAGTAGGGGGGAAAAGTGGTGATTAGGAGAGCAAATTATGAATTGTAGAGTTGTAAAAGTAGCATCATTATTTTTTTATTAAAGTGAACTACAAAGGTCCTCTAGAGCACCTATATTTTTACTTTTTCCAGAAGACCATGAGGTAAGGCCCATCCTTGGATCAGGAAGGAAGCTCTTCGGGAATGGGCTGCTGGGGGGTTGCACTCTTGGCTGGCCCCGCCCACCCCTCCCCTCCCAGGAATCCCCATGTGGCCCATTTTGGATGCAGGTAAGTGAAGGGTGGGTGTGGAGGCTCGGGGAGGGCAAAAAATGCCCCCCCCCCCAAGTTTGGGAAGGCCAGAAATGGGCCTGTTTCCAGCTTCCAGAGAGCCTGTGGAGCCCGGGGAGGCCGTTTTCACCCTCCCGGAGGCTTGAGGAAATCCTCTGAACCTGGGGAGGGTGAAAATGCCCCCCCATCATGGTGCAGGAGGTCGACTAGACCACGCCCACCATGGCCACTCCCACCCAGCAACCGGGCAGAGAACCCTTATCTAAAATGTTTGAAGCCCACTTCTGAAGCTATTCAATAGGAGGGCACTAGCAACAGAACACCAGCTCTTGATACAGGGATTGTCTGGTCCAAATCTCTGGAATCTTCTGGAAAACTAATTCAACCTCTTTGAGAGGTGGCTGCCCATGAAGAACATGTCACCACTGTATGACAGACCGTTCCATTGTTGTACAGATAATGTCTTCAGCAAAATCTAGGTGTAGTAGCTGCAACTTATCCCCATTTTTGATCCTAGCTTTTGTGAGATAAAGATGGTATTTTTGGGGGGGAGGGAGAACCTTCACTTCCTGCAAAAGACATAAGTATAGAGGAAGAAGGGGAGAAGTTCCCTTCTGAATTTCCTTATACCCCAGAACGTGGATGGAGTTTGCAGGTATAAACATACACCTGTCTGGGCCAAGACAGACTTCTCTGGTATGTGTCCCATCCCAAAATTAGTCATCATTAAAAGAGTTAATGGCTGCATTTGAGACAATAACTGATGGCCAGGAGTTGTAGACACAAGCCAGGGAGGAATGGTGGCAATGGCAGACCAAGAACCTGTTTAAAGGAGAGATTATGTAATACCAGAAGATGCCAGATCTAAACTATGGAAGTCCAGAAGGCTACTTGATGTTAGTACAGTTAGCTCCATCTAGTAGTCTATTCAGTCAGTACACACTAATTGCTATGCTTACTTACAGCTTTGTCCCCATCACCATGTTGCCCTTGGCAACTATCTATGTTCCAGTATGACTTTGCAGCAAACCGTGATCAAGTTCAGGATTTTTTGAGGACCAAAGGTTGATCCAGATCCCAAAACAGCTACCACCTATCTTTTCCTTATTTTGATCATATTTGATTGAGAACCTTACATCCCTGTGATTTTTTCCCCCCCTAAGTTTCATTTCTTTTTCCTTTTTGCCAAATTATCTTACTACTTTACTCTAAATGTCATAGCGGTCAATTGTGGCTTTTAATTTGCAGTATTTGTTTACAAATAAATGAGAAAACAAGGGATGCCTCTAACGCCATCTGCTTACATTTCCGCCCCGAAGAGGGCTTGTATATTTTCACCCAGAAATCAGCTTAAGCGTGTTGCAATTTTCTCCAAAATGCATCATAATTTTACAGTAGCCCTGCTAATCTTCCTTTATTAAAAAAAAGGCAAACTGATTATGAATTGGAGGGAGCACTGCTTAATCTTGTGAAAACCATAGAAACTGATGAAAGGGAATGCGATTTTCTGCTTTTGGATGGGAGACAAAAAAAAAAAAAACCCAGAAAGAGTGAAAAGGGCTTTTCCCAGGCTGGCAAAGCAATCCTAGGATATCTCATGGTGTGAAAGTGAAGCAAGACCAAATGTTCTGTCCCCTTGTCCTCCAATGACAACACTAGCCACCAGAATGTTATTCTGTAAAGCAACTTATTTAGAGGTTCGTTAGACCAGTTAAAGATGTTGTGCTTGTCAGCTGGAAAGCTGACAGAGAAGGTTTGAGACCCTAATGCCGTGCAATGGGGGGTGTTGTGGTTCGCCGGCAGCGTGTGCAGACAGCAGCGGAATCAGACAGTAGGGAAGAACAGGAACCGGTCCAAGAATCTGGAGAGGACTTGGACAAGGCTCCTGCATCGGATGCAGAGATGGGCCAGGACCATCTGGGAGTGGTGTGCTGGCTCCAGAGCCTCCGGAGTCTGGCACCAGCAAGGCAGAGGACCCAGGGGAGCCTGTTCCCAATGCGTGTGTGTGTGCAGAGCTGCTAGAAGGCAAGAGCAGCTGAGACAAAAGGGGCAACTCGGGAGTAAGGCTGGGAGGTGATTGCCCCTCCCATAAGGTATAAAGGACATGCAAAGGTGAAGAAACTTTTATAGGAAGCAAAGTCATTTGTTCTGCTCAGATTAATCTTTGGAGGTCTGTGTGGACTTTGTACTTTGGTTGGATTTTATAATTCATTTGGCAGTTTTAGTTCTTTTTAGTTCTTGGCAGCATTTCAAAGGAAAGAAAGGTGGGTGTTTATCTCAAGGGACTGTTTGGGACTCATTACAGGCTGAGAATGAACATAATTCCCAGCGTTGAAATAAAACAAGAGTTGTTTTAACTAAGCGTGTGCTTAATTACGGTTTCAGGAAGCCTTGGTCAGAACAGGGGGAGCTCCCATTACTTGCTCCAGCTCCAGATCTTGCCCACCTAGCAGTTCAAAAGCATGCAAATGCAAGTAGATAAATAGGTACCACTTTGGTGGGAAGATAAGAGAGTTCCGTGTGCCTTGGCACATAGTCATGCTAGCCACACAGATGTTTTCAGACAACACTGGCTCCTTTGGCTAAAAAACAGAGATGAGTATCGCACCTAAAATCTGACATGACTATACAAATTTTTACCTTTAGACCAGAGACTTTCCATTGCATCATTTGGGGAGTATCCCACTCCTGGGGACATTGACTCAAAGTCTTCCAGAAAAAGAGAAGGGACAATCCAAATTGACTTTAGAAGGGATACTAGGATTAATCCTAAACTCTTGAGTTGTTGACGCAAGTGTCATGCCCTTGTTGGAATCTGACTCTGAGGGGGAGATTGAGGAGCTGATAGGGAGTGGGAGTGTGTCTCCGGTGGCTGTGGAAGAAAAGGGGGAAGAGCACAATCTGGCTGGGTATTCAGAGGAAGACCCAGGGCCATCCCCTCTTCATCCTAGGACATGCAGGGAGGAACAGAAAAGGGAGCAACATGTCTTACAGGAGAGGAAAAGGCCCTGATCCTTTTCATTAGTTGCAGCTGGGAGAACAGGATATAAGTGGGGCATTTTAAATAGCTCTTTGCTGGAAGCAAAGCATGTTTTATCTTGGTTGAGGCTTATCTGGGTTTTGGCGTCTTCCCAACTGTGGTTGCTGCGTTATCTTGTGGAAGTCTGCAATTTATCATCCTGGCCTGCCATATTATTTACTCCAGTGTGGTTTTTGTTGGGTTTTTTTCTTTCTAATTATTTTTACTTTGGGTTTGGACTGCATTTACTTTCTTCATAGACTGTTTTTCGGAAGAGTTTGATACCAAGTTGAGGATAATAAGACATTGAGGCCCAAGTTGGAGGCATTAAAGGCAATTTATTCTACTTTTGTGACTGTGTTATTTTTGTGTCACGCCCCGGGTCATCACACCAAGGCTCACAGTACCAAGCTTTAGATTGCAAGTATATAGAGTCTAGCATAAGGATCAGTATCATTGAGCTTGGAGATTTACTTCTGGGTCATTGAGTGTAATGTAATGCTGTCAGGAAACAAAAAGAGGAAAATAAACGGAGAACCCCCGTATAGGTAGTCCCTGACTTACAGCCACAATTGGGACCAGAATTTCCATTTGATAAGCAAGGTGGTTGATAAGAGAGTTGCACTCAATTTTGTGATGTCCGTCCCCCCCCAAATTGTTAAGCAAATAACCACAGTTGTGAAGTGAATCAGGTGTCCTGTGGTTCTTCAGTGAATCTAGCTTCCCCCATTAACATTGCTTGTCCAGAAACCAAACAGGAAGATTGCAAAGGGTTGTATCGTGACCCCAGCATGTCGCAAATACATGCCAGTTGCCAAGTGCCCGAATTGTGAACATGTAACAGTGGGGATGCTGCAATTAAGTACGAGGACTGGTTGAAGTCACACTTTTCAGTGCCGTTGTAAATTCAAACAGTCCTTAAATCCATGGTTGTAAATCCAGGACTATCTGGATCTCCCAAATTCTGGAGATGGATAATGATCACCGGGCACAAAGCAGAAGCAAACGTTTTTGTAAAAGGTTTTGAAATGGTATCTTTTCTCCTTAAAATACGCAAGGATTATCAAAGGGGAAAGAATTTATGTGATACATTAGGACTACAACAGGTTCTGAGCTAATTTCTGCTGGAACAATGGATTAGTCCAAGGGTGTCAAACTCAATTTCATTGAGGGCCGCATCAGGGCTGTGGTTGACCTTGGAGCGGGGGGCGGGCAGGCATGGCTGACTGGGTGGGTGTGGCCAACTGGGTGGGTGTGGCCAACTGGGTGAGCATGGCCATTTTGACAACTCTTCCCAAACTGCTGGCATATTTCCTCCTTGCATTGGGTAGACTGGGCCGGAGCCATGCTGGCATGATGTTTCCTTTCTGCATTGGGTATACTGGGCCCAAGCGACACAGGCTGTCCCTTTACATTTTCCAGGTTGGTCCCGCGGGCCAGATCCGACCACATCACAGGCTGGATCTGGCCCCTGGGCCTTGTGTTCGACACCCCTGGATATTTGTATTGCTGTTAAAGGCCCCATTATAACCACACCCCTACTTTTTTTCAATAACGCACAAGTATTTATCCTTGTTCTCTCCTCTAATGCAGGGGTCTCCAACCTTGGCAACTTTAAGACTTGTGGACTTCAACTCCTAGAGTTCCTCAGCCAGCAACTCTGGGAGTTGAAGTCCACAAGTCTTAAAGTTGCCAAGGTTGGAGGTCCATGCTCTAATGCATTTGTTTATCCTCTAATGCGTTCAACTTAAAGCATTCCTGATCAAGCTTGCCATGCTTCAGGCAAAGACATTTATACCAGTCATTGTTCATTGCAAGCCACCATCATCTAGAGAATTCAGGCTGAATTCCAGACAGCAAATCTCTCCCACTGATTCCTTCCGAAGTCATTCATTCATTTGCATCCTCCGTTCTTTTTCCAATCCTCCTGAAAATTTGGATGAAAACATAATCTGATCGCCGAGGGTCTTGAATTTCCTCCTTAGATCATGTGGCGATGCGATTATAACTGTACTACTGAGTATTCTTTATCCTCATGTGTACAGGTAGTCCTCACTTACTGACCACAGTTGTGTGGGAAGCCCACCTACCCTGTCCTAGAAGAATGAAATATTTTGGGAAATATTAAAAAGACAGAATCTTATATTTCCCTAAAGGAGAAATGGAGAAGCATGCTTTTAAAGGCAGAAAGCAGCCCCCAAGTCTTTCTTAATAGCCCACAGCAGATGCCAGCACTTAAGAGATAAACAGCTTATTGAAAGAGGAAGACAACTATCTAGATGGCTTTATTCATAAGCCAAGCAAATATTGCAGGCAGAAATCCATTCAAGACAGGATATTTCAAAACTCTTTGCAGCAAAGTTTGACAGCTAACAAAGGCAGAATGATGGGATCAGAAAGCAGCCCCTCATCCAAGATCCAACACAAGACAAAAGCCATTAACCACAATAGAAATTGCCCAACACCCTTTCAGAACACAAGCCCCTTCATTGTACCACCCCCAGAACAGTTGAAACTTCAAAGTCACAGAAACCTATAAAGATTCATCCACTCATTCAACCATTTGTTCAGCTGACCCAGAATTGCTGCTGGTTCTGTTCATCAGTAAACTTTCTTTCCAGTCAGCCTCCATGTTGTTTCCAGCATCTTTCTCCCAGCTTGGGACTAAACCAGATGGATCTTTTTCCCCAACATTTGGGACTGGCATCACTAAGTAATGTCATTAAGCTTGATGATACATGAGCACACCCAATTTACAACAACAGCTGTAGCGATTAAGCAAATTACTGTGGGTTGTTGAGCATGATGTCACATGACTGTCATTGATGACTTCCTGCTGGCTTTCCCATTGACTTTGCTTGCCAGAAGCAAGCTGTGAAGGTCCCAGATGGTGGTCATTTGAATGCAGGGATGCTGCGATGGCCACAACTTTGAGGACCAGTCATAAATCTCCTTTTTCAGCACAGTTGTAAATCTGAATGGTCACTGAACAAGTGGTCATTAAACAAGTATTACCTGTATTAGTAGAAAGTGAACATTCTTAGTGGAATTTAATTTTAGATGTTTTGTTACATCTGCAAGTAGTGTCCTGCAACAAATTTTTGAACGACGCACCTGATTAAGCATGCTGCAAGTCCCATTAGTGAAGCAGTATCATTTGGTGGGTCATTGGAAGTGTGTCTTTTCTGTCATGACACCTGTTTGTGAAACAATCCCTCTCCTGAGACAGCCTAAATCTCCCTGGACTTGTGTGAGGCTATAAAGACCTGACTTTTCCACCAGTCACTGGTGAGGCCAAGTGATAACGGAGATTGAATGTGACTGAAGATCTTTATGTTTGAATTTTGTGTTTGTAGGTGCCTTGTCTGCTGATGCTATTTCTTTTTTATGCCATTTTTTTTACTGATCTGGAATGCAATTGTTTTTCTTACTTGTTTACCACCCATAATGTTTTAGTATATGGATACTACGATAGATATAGATAGATAGATAGATAGATAGATAGATAGATAGATAGATAGATAGATAGATAAGAGATAGATAGATAGATAGATAGATAGATAGATAGATAGATAGATAGATAAGAGATAGATGATAGATGATAGATATATAGGTAGGTAGGTAGGTAGGTAGGTAGGGAGAGAGAGAGAGAGAGATGGATGAGAGATGGATGTGAGATAGATGATAGATAGATTGATAGATAGATAGATAGATAGATAGATAGATAGATAGATAGATAGATAGATCTTATTGTAGTGAATCACTAGCTGTCACTTCTCTTTTCTTTGAAAACTACAGTTATTTCCACTCTGCTCATGTTGTCAATTCAAGGTGATTTTCAAATAAAAATCTTTAGGCTTTTGCATTTTAAAGGCACAAGAAGGACTGTTTCCTACAATAGTGAAACAGTAAGTGAAAAACAAGCTAAGTTTCCCTTTTTCCTCCCATATGGGAGGCACATAATCCGGACAGCAAGTATGATGTTTTCTTGTCTTGAATGTGCCATTATGATTTCAAGTAACTCACACAATAGCCAGAGTAACATATCAACTAAAACAATGTTTCAACCTTAACAACTTTAAGATAGATGGACGTCAACTCCCAGAATTCCACAGCCAACATGCTGGCTGAAGAATTCTGGGAGTTGAAGTCGATCTCTCTTGAAGTTACCAAGATTGAGAAATACTGGACTAAAATATCATACTAGAACTAGAAAGATCTGAATTCCAACTCGCCTTCATTCAGGGAGCACAGGATGTTAGGGCACGCGCTATCTCTTAGTCTAATCTATTCCACAGAGAGCTGTGGAGAAAAAAGTAACAGGAAATGCTATCAAATGCTGTTTTGTAATCTTGGAAGATAGTTAAGATATAAATCTAAAGAATGACTAAGTAGAAAAATAAAGAAAGCATCTATTTTTTATCATATGGAGAGTCAAACCTGGCAAAGATCTTCCTGTCCATTCCACTCCCCCCCCACCCCCAGAAATAGTCTTTGACAAGGATGCCCTTTCAAGGCCTCAGTTAGATGACAAGATTGTCTCCCTTATTGTCCAGCACAAACAACTCCATCAGTAAAAACAGGCAGCTATGAATAATGCCGATGGAAGTGTCTCCAGCCCTGCAAAATAGTAGACTGGACACAAGTTGTGTTTGTGGGGCCACAAATTGTCCAGTGGCACTCCGAGGCCTTGAGGGTGAGGGGGAAGAAAAGAGATGGAGGTTGCAGCTTCCTGCAGTTTTCCTACTTGTGACAGGTTAACGAAGAAGAGCTGTCTCTCATGGGAGTTGGACCGAGACGGCTTCGCTGAACATCAGAGCAGGCTGGATCCTGATGATTGATCCCCGACAGTGGTGGGATTCAAAAAATTTTACTATCGATTTGGTGGGCGTGGCTTTTTTGCAGCAATTCCCCTCCCCCACATTTCTTGGGCCTTCAGGGCCTCAGTAAAGCCTCCTGGTGGAGTGTTTTTGCTCTCAGAAAGCTTCCCTGAGGCCCAGGAAGGTGCGGGGGGGAGCCTGAACTCCCCTCCCTCCATTTTTTGCTTTCCTGGGCCTCAGGGAAGCCTCCTGGGTGAAGCAGTAAGTAAGCGAGGGGACTCCCAGCACAGCTGATCATAGGAACAGCTGATTGTCGGGAGGGAAAAAAACACCTTAAGAAGTGACTGGGCGGGGCGAGTGTCAGGCGGGTGGGGTGAGCGAGCATCGGGAGGGTGGGGCAAGCAAGCGACTGGCGACCGGGTCAGGGGCACGGTCAGCCAAATGTTACTACTGGTTTGACAACCCATGCCAAATACTTGCTACCAGTTCGCCTGAACCGGTGCGAACAGCTGAATACTACCACTGGTCCCTGACTTTGGCGACGCACCAATTGTTTGCTTTTAAAATCCGATGCCAACCTGAACCCCTTTTAGATAGCGGATGAAGAAAAATATTTGAATCAAAGGCAAGCAGGACTGGCTGCATTTCAAAGCGTAGCCAAGATTCCAATCTGAGCGATCAAGACTGCTTTGCAAAATTTTTGCCTGCAACCATCACCCGTGAGCTGTTTGTGTTCTATTTTGCAGTGTGCCACCTGGTTCCTGTTTGAAAAAAGGGAGTGAGCACCTTAAAACACAAGCAGTGAGTGACGAGGACAAACAAGGATTGATCTTAATTTCACACAGCATGTCCTTTTGCGGATGCCGAAGGAAACATCCTGCGATAATGTCAGGAGGTATTTAAGGGTATCCATAGGGGAGGAAGGAAAAGGGATATAAAATTACCTCAGAATTGGTATGCCTCTTTTAAGGATTGCCCCTGCCCTTTTGAGGTTATGGGGGTGTAACCACAGTAACAGCAAATGTGTTTTAATTTTGTAATGGAGCCCTACTCTATATGGGGTGCCTTCCATCAAGGTGCTAATTTTCTTGCTTTTAGTGACACAAAAATAAAAACAACACTTCCTTAAATTCAGTGAGAGGAAGGAACGAAGGGAGTTTGATGAAAAGTAGTGAAAGAAATAAAAAATACAGTTTGCATGATAAAGTGAAAGAAGGAAAGAGAAATTACAACACTAATTAACAATCCTGAAATGATGGGCCTAATTTGCTTTAATCGTCTTGACAAAAGATGGGCCTTTTCCCGCAATCTGTCAATCATTGATTTTGTCATTCCTTAATAAGAGCCCTAAATGACGTTCTCCATAGTAGGGTTGCATCGGTTCAGATAGGACAATTCAGGATATTTTTAATTTAGAAGATAAGGATTCTGTCACTTGTACTGTCTCCAGTTCAAAGCTCTGGGATGCCCTGTCTCAAGGTAAACAGCTGGATGGAAAGGAAAGCAACTCCCTCTCCCAAATTGTATTTGTGATTATTTATTTATAATCCTACTATTCTAAAGTGCCTTAGCAGGGATGCACAAGTATTTGATTCAATGACTCTGTGATCCTACACTCAAACTACAGCTATCTTTGTAAGCACCATGCCATCAGCTGCTCCAATCACAGCAACTTGGGAGCAATGCTTGAGAATGTAAATACTTTAATTATTGCCTTTAATTATTATTATTATTAATAATACTCTTAAAAATAAAACATTATTGGGCTGTGCATATCATTGAAGGGTGCCTTTGCTTCAGCAAAGCTTCAAGCTAAGCCCCTTTACTCCAAGATTCTAAATGTGAAGAGAAGCAGCTGTGTGGTGTTGTGTGTCATTGTATCCTCCACAGACTCCCTCAACTTTCCATTGGTTCCACTAGCACTTGCAAGCTCCAGGGTTTGCAGAGGGGTTGCTCCTGCACAGAAGTCTTTTCCAACTTTTATAAATGCCAGGAAGGCAAAGAAAATGTTGTGAGGTGACATTTGAAGTATCTGTTTCTAGTTCACTTCATCAACACTGTAGTGTGAATTTCCAAGTTGAAACAAATCAAAGATAACTTGCAAAGAAGGTATACGCTTTAGGACAAAATGGAATCCAGTGCGCAGTTCTGTGATTTTTCCTATAGCTCTGGCATTGATTTAGGAGTTACTTTCTTAACCTCAGTGGGTTTTTCCAATCAGTAGTTTAGAAGATTTACAGTCACAGCAGTGTAGGCTGGTTCCAGCATGTGCTGGTGTTGGCATCAGGCATGTTATGCCCAGGTTGATATACTTGGTTTTGAACAATTCTTTTAAAACTTTTTCTGGACAATAAGGTTATTTGCCTACCTCAGTAGTGTATCAGAGTTCGAAAAAAACCCTAAATATACAAAGAATCCCAGGACATCTTAAAACTTGCCAAATACTTGTGACATAAAGTTTTACGAAGCAACATGCATTATCACATAGGAACACAGGCATACATTTACATAGACATACGACATCAGAAGAAATGAACAGCAAAGTACTAAAAGATATCAAGCAAAGTGAAATTTTGTGTCCTGAATCAATTTTGGAAACTGAACACATTCGAAATATTGCCTTTGCTTTTCAGAATTTATTTTGCACGGTATACTTTTTGCACTAGTATTCCAGTTTTAGATTTAATTATGGGGAAGGACCAAAGAGTTACAACATAATAGATATCAAGGTTCTTCTTCAATCTGTCAAAAAATATTTCTTGAACTATTTAATTTTTTTCCAGCCATTCTTCTAGTTTCTGATATTTTTGAGCAGTATTCATTTAAATATATATTGTGGTCAAATATAGACTAAAATGTTTAGTCTTAAACTGAAAATCTATCAGAAAGCATAGAAATGGATCAAAACATAACTGACATTTGATGCCCAACCTGCCCAAACCTTCATATTCCAAGAGGATTGTAGCCCTATAAGCCCCAAAGTTATCTCCCTTGTTTGCTAGAAGAAACAGGTCCTTCATATTACTGCATAACTGTCTAAGGAGAAGGCAACCAATAAGATTGGAGGAAACATAGGAGAGCTACAGATTTTCCTTAAAAACTAAATGTGCCCTTGAGAAAGGAATGGTTTCCAAAACGTGACCTGGCAAACCATAATGATGAATGCATCATAGCACTTCTCAAACTGGGTTTAGCCTTGGTGACCTCTGCAGCTACAGCAATCCTTGTCTCTTTCAATGACCATATTTTCCCCCTGCTGTGGAGCAAACGAATGACCATGGTCTTTCTAGCAAGCAAGAGAGATGGCGCTGCAAATGGGTCTCAGAAATTCTTTGTTCCCACAAATTCAGGGGTGGGATGCTAGGGGTTTGCAGGGGTTTGGAAGAGCCCCTAGCTAAAGATTCTGTGCAGTTCAGAGAACCCCCAAAACCCAGTCCTGGCTGGTCCTGCCCACTCTGCCCCTCCCCTCCCAGAAGTCCCCATGCAGCCTGTTTTGGATGCAGGTAAGAGCAGGGCACATGCAAAGGCTTGGGAAGGGTGAAAAATGGGCTTCTCAGAACTTTAGGAAAGCTGGAAATGGGCCCGTTTCCAGCTTCCAAAGAGCCTCTAGAGCCCCGGGAGGCCATTTTCTCCCTCCCAGAGGCTTGAGAAAAGCCTGTGGAGGCCAGGGAGGGCAAAAACATCCCCGCCATGGTGCAGGAGGCCGTCTAGGCCAGTGGCCCCCAACCTTTTTTGAACCAGGGACCGGTTTCACGATTATTTATTCTTCCACGGACCGGTACCTGAGTAACACGAGACTCCACTGCCATCGGGACGGCTCTTTGTTCGAAGCCACCCCCCCTTTGACGAAACTAAGGCACGAGCACCCAAACACCGCTTTCCAACTGAAAACCAGGAAGCACTTTCCAATCGAAAACCCAGAAGCAACCAAAAACCTGGAAGCGCCTTCGAAACAAGATGGTGGTGCCCAAGCTTTGCGGCCCGGTAAAAAATGATCCATGGACCGGTACCAGTCCAAGGGGACCCCTGGTCTAGGCCATGCCCACCATGGTGCCCACCCAGCAACTGGGTAGAAAACCTGTTGCTAATATTTTTGAAGCCCACCCCTGCACAAATTGCCAATTGTGAAAGAATTGCCAGCATTGTGAAAGAACAGAGGTGGGCATTGGCTTGAAGGTACACTGAATGTTGAAGAAGGAGATGGAAAGGTTGATACTTTAAATAACAATGGATGACTTTCCTGGTTCAAATAAACATACTGTCATGACCTCTGATTATGCAATGTGTTCATTTTTTCTGAGTCTATCTGCACCTGCTGGTAACGTGTGAATGTTCAGAGTCTTTCATATGTGATTCCACGGAAAGAAGGGTTCAGCATTTCTATATATTTTGAATATTAGCTTTGCCTGGATGTCACCCACAAATTAAGGCTAAGAGGGTGATCGTTTTCACTGTATGATTTGGAAACAAGGTTGATAGCTATGTGATTCTATGAAGGAAAAGCTGAGGCTTGTAAGAAGAAGCCAAGAGGTCTTTTAGAATGCACACATAGCATATGTAATAAATAGAAAATGTAGAAATATGCCAAAACCACAAAAACATTGCATGCTCTGTCTGAGTAATTACTACCACCTGCCTTTCCCTCTTAGAGAAAACATCATGCTGCCACTTTTTAGCACAAAAATTAATGGAGCCAATCAGGGAGAGATATAAACAAAACTGACTCAGAAACACCTGCACCTCATTACATTTTTTTTAGAAAGTGGGGTGGGGGTGGGGATCAAATATGAGTATATACGTTTGCATTTTAAATACTGCCAGAATTCATTTACTGTTTAACTAGAATTGGTTTTCTGTCTCTTGGTTTTTTTTTCATGTTACATGATCCTTGATAGGAAAGCGAAATGGAAAAGATGCTGATCTCATTACTAGGTGCTTCAAATGTATCTCAAGGTAGATTCCAAAAAAAATGAAAGAGACCTAGGACAAAGGTGGACCCAAATAGGATGCCAGGTCTTTACAAAGGGGAAAAGCAATAAACTGCTTCCAGGTTGTCAGGGTCAAAGAGTAGCAAGTGTTGGTCAAGGAGAAACAAAATCAAGTGAAAGGAAATCAGTTTGTCATGTTGGAGAAATGAACATTGAAGTTCCAGAATGGAAAGGTTGGAACAGCATCTGCCAAAAAGCATGCTGTGAGTTGTGTGCCACAGTCTGTAATCAAGTGCTCCACTAAGTAAGAGAAGCAGGAAATTTGGAGGATAACCTGCTGGCTGCCTCTTCTTTCTTTCTCTCTCTCTTTTCTTTTTTTTTTCTTTCCTTTCCTTTCCTTTCCTTTCCTTTCCTTTTCTTCTCTTTTTACCTTTCTTTTCTTTTCCTTTCCCCCTTTTTTCTTTTCTTCCCTCCTTCCATATTTCTGCTGATAGCAGGGAATGAAATTAACCTCCGTGGAGGGCAAATCCACTATGACTACCATGGAATCCATCTTTTTGAAGAGTAGCAAGTGTTGTGGCTCCAGGCTTGGATTCAGCTCCTGTGACTGATATGAGTTCAAGTGAGGAGGTCATGGCAGAAAAATATGAGCCGGCATGGCTCAGTGATTGGACTGGTAACCAGGATGAGGAGATGGACGTGACAAAGGACGACAGACCTGATGTATTAGAATTGTCAGGACCTTTGACCTCCTCTGGTTCCTTATCTGATCAATAGCCGGGAATGGCTGACAGGGAAGTTTTGAGAGAGTCTTCTAGTGGAGATGAGAACTTGAAAAATTTGTGGTTAAATGTAAAAAACAGAAGACAGTTGAGAAGGCAAAATCAGCTGGAGCAAATGAGGAGAGCGAGTCAGTAAATTAGCACGTTGCCTCAATGAGTATAAAAGGACACAGCTGGGCTGGTACAATTTGCCAGGAACAAAGTGACTTATTTGAGTGAGGACGTTACAGCAAGAAGCTCTGAGACTAGAGGTTTATTGCCAGGACTGGTTAGTCGGACAGAGTAAAGATTTATGCTGTGGATTGAGATTCCTGCCAGCCATTATCTTGTAAGACTTCTTTCTGTTTGATTTAATTTGAAATGGCTGCTTTCTGTTTTGTTCGTTGGAATTTTGAAGGGGAGTCATAACAGGCAAGGATGTAGTTAAGTCAGAAGATAGAAAATACCAAGAATTGGGGCAGTCCGAATGGACAATAATAATCCAAAAGGAAGCCCTGACTGAACCTAGCCTCTGCAACAGATCAGAGCTGTCTTAAATGGCATAGATTTGTTTTGACAAAGTAACGTAACAATAGAATAATAGATCCATAATATTAATATGGTTTGGCTGACTGTCGCCTCATATCAGGGGTGGGATTCATATTTTTGAACAACTGGTTCTGTGGGCGTGGCTTAGGTGGTCATGTGACTGGCTGGGTGTTTGCCAACTCAACATCATTCACATCGAGGCATGCATCTCCTCACCTGGCCTCTCATGACTGTGGGGATGCTGCAATAGTCATAAGTGTGAAAAATGGTCATAAGTCACTTTTTTCAGTGCTATTGTAACTTTGAATGGTCACTCCACACAAGCAAAGGAGGGGAAAAAAAACTCCAGAGAAGTTCCTGAGACAGGAAATCTAGTCCTGCCAAGAATGTAATAAGGGTTAAGGGAGAGGCAGTTTCTGTAAGCAACACCAGAATGTTTCCTTCCTACTTTCCTTACAGGATTAGGCCAGTATTTTTTTCTAACAATCAGTTCTCCGAACTGCTTAGAATGTTAACAACTGGTTCTAGCAAATAGGTGCGAACCTGTAGAATCCCACCCTTGCCTCATACCCAAAAAGACTCGGTGCTGTAATATCTGCCAAAGATGCTTCAACAAAGTACTGAGTGAAGGGTCTGAATACTTAGGCCAATGTCATACTTCATTTTTTTTCTTTTTAATAAATTTACGGACATTTCTAAAGTTCTGTTTTTACTTTGTGGTGATGGAGTATGGAGTGTAGATTCATGAGAAAAAAATGAATTTCAACAACTATAGAATCAGGCTGCAGCATAACAAAATTGGCAAAAGTGAAGCGGGTCTGAATACTTTCTGAATGCACTGTATATATAATATATTTTCCTCATTTTAGCAATTGTCTATCCACTGCAGGATAAGACCTCTTCCACATGTTTCCAATCAGTACAGTCCTGAATATAAAATATATACTTATTGCAGGTTAATCCTGCTGACTGCCAGCAGCTCAATTCTCACCAGACTCATGGTTGACTCAGCCTTCCACCCTTCCAAGATGGGTAAAATGAGGACCCAGATTGTTGGGGGCAATAGGCTGACAGCTTAGAGAGGGCACTATGAAGTGGTATATAAGTCTAAGTGCTATATATATTGCTATATATATTGCTAAGTGCTAGTGATATTGCTATATACAAAATATAACTTGGGCCTTAGAGGTGATCTAATCTCATTTACTGAAAGAAAGGCCATCTGAACCCTTTCAGATCAGTACTAAAGGAGAGAGCTCTTATCTTACCTATCTTCCCACTGCTAGCTTGCTTTCACTAAAGCTGGCCAGCTTGGAAGTTGCCCAAGACTGTGGAAGGATTCTATCAGCCTTCTTCCGTGGTATTACTGAACCTATCAAAAAAAGGGGGGCCATTTTTTGGGCCATCAAGTCTTTGACCACCATCTTATGGAAGAAAACCAATGATGTGAAAGAGGGCTGAGAAGCCAAACAAAACAAAGCAACATAGTGACACCACTTTGGTCTTAGAAGTATAAAGACCATTCTTGCTTTAGAAAGTAGATTCAAATTCAATGATAAAGCTAAACTGACTGTTATGAAATTTTGCATAATCTGAGAATGAATCTTAGAATTTTCAAATTAGGTGATTGAGTTATATAAACCAAAATGACCTGCAGGGCTGGTAATGCATCATAGCAGCAACCCCCTTTAGGACAAGTGGCACTGAGGAATGAATAATTAGCCTCATGAAGTAATACCTCAGCACCAAAAATGAAAAGTTCATTTCCTGGAATGAAGGCTGTCTGAGGTTCTCATTCTGGGAATATAGTATTAGTGGTTGTGCCTGCTTCGTATCCAGTAAGCTTACTGCAAAAAAAATTGAGATTTTCACTTCCCCAACACATACGAAATAAGATCTCATCCTGACCCACTGTATAGTTCAGGGGTTGCCAACCTTTTGGACCTCAGGGACCACCAAACTCATAATTTTAAATCCCAGGGACCACTAACCAGTTCTGTGGGTGTGGCCTAATTTGTGGGTGTTGCTTGGTGGTCATGTGACTGGCTGGGCATAGTTTGTATGTAAGTATTATAAACATTTATATAAATATTGATATTTTTTTAAAAAAGAGCAACTTTTACCCAAAATCAGGCAAAGCAGGCAGGCAGATTGAGTTGCTCACAGAATCATTCAGTGATCTATCTATCTGCCATCAGCTACATGAGTCTGTCACATAAAATTTGCTTGCTGTGAATCTGAATAATAGAACCTTGAATCCTAAGGGAGGTTCAGCTGTGCTTAAAAGCAGAGCCGAAGATCTAAAGACTAGCTAGGAAGCAAGAAATCCATCCATTTCCTGCTTCCTAGAGAATCTAAACCTCCCGGCACAGCAGAACAGCTGATGGTCGTCAAAAGAAAAAATAGCAATTTAACAGGCATGTTTGCCAGGGAAGGAGTAAGTGGGCGGGGAAGGTTCCCGCAGGCCATATGCAGCCTTCTGTTTCTGCGCAGCCTGGATTAATTGCTTTGGGGGGGTGCTCTATGGGTGAGATTTCTCCACAGCCCACCAAAATTTTCTCCCAGCCCACCAGTGCACCGTGGCCCACCCATTAGCGACTGCTGGTATAGTCTGTTTTCCAAAGTAGAATGTTTGTTAATTGTGGCCAACTAGAATTATATGGCTACAAAATTTAACTATTAAAAAAAAGTTTGTGCAGCTAGTTCAACTTCTGAGCAACCAACAAAACATTCAAGATTCACATAATGATTCATATCTGATAATAAGCTTCTTTCAGAAGTCAGAATCTGGTTCAGCTTCACTGATTCCATTGGAAAATTTATGTCTACCACAAAAGGTTTCTCAGTGTCTGGCTACTGAAGGATGGATTTAGATTTTGATCCCCTGTGTTCAGGTGTTGAAATGCTTACTAGGCTGACATCTCATTGGAACTTGGAAAAAAATTGGAAAGGAGTACAGCCAGCTGAGAGAATTTCGAGATTACTTTGTGGTAGTAAATGTATATTCTTAGCATGGGGAATTTGGAAGACTTTGGAAGATTCATTTGAAAGGTAAATGAATGAAAACAAGGCCTTAGAAAATCTGTCAGTTCCAGATCAAACTCACAATTGTTTGGAGCATAATTTCACATCGTAAGTATCAGGTCTGTTGGTGATAGTGGTAGAGTAGGTATATCAAGAAATCTTTAGACACTGGGAATGAGGGAAGGAAGAAAGGGAGGGAGGGAGGGAGGGAAGGAAGGAAGGAAGGAAGGAAGGAAGGAAGGAAGGAAGGAAGGAAGGAAGGAAGGAGTTTTAGAAAGAAAAGAGGAGTATGGGAGTTTATGTACTATCGTGCATTTGTAATGGCAAAACTTGGTTCATTAATGAAGTTAATGGATAAAATTGAATCGTTCTTCACATGGTACATTAGCTGAAATCAATATCAGTTGTAAAATATGATAAGACAGCCTTATGAAATATAAATCTGGCTCCGGCTGCTAAAGATAAGTATGGCAGTAGTTTATTAAATGCTAGTTGCCAAGGTTTGGGAGTGGGAGGGCCTACTGTTTTTGCAGGACTATCCTGCTGATATCCTTCAATTGATTTTTGCCGTTTTAAATTGGCATTTTCTGGCTTTTAAAGTAGAATGAGTCCTCCATTGTTTTGGCATTGCTATAGCTACTATCACAAATTGTATAATTGTAATTTTATTAGGAACACCAAAGAGACACAGATTTGCACAGGTAGTTTAATTATGAATTTTCCTGGAACAAAATATTCCCAACCTAAACAATTCTATATCAAGTATTTTCTGTGCCAGAAAATAAGAGAATAAGGAAAAAGACATTATTCAATACTAATATTGTAAAATCGCACTTCTAAAATCATAGCATTTCTTCCCCAAGGGCAGGGAAAGGGATATTTTCATCTCCCTACCAACTAAAAATTTATTTAAATCTCTGGGCCCAAATCATTAAGCCCATTATTTTATTAATGTGTCACTCTCTGATGAAGTTCTATATCACCACTATTTTTAAATTAAAAATATGTTTGCGTTCCTAATAAATTATTGCTTTTACTCACATCTCCTTTATAAATAATTAGATTTATGCTTCAGTTGCACAGCCCCAAAACGGTCATTGTTTTTTTCCCCAATCACTACTTGCCATTCCAGATGCTACAACTGCTTTGACAATTTTGATATTTTGGAAGTACAGGTGAAACTCAAAAAATTAGAATATCGTGCAAAAGTTCATTTATTTCAGTAATGCAACTTAAAAGGTGAACCTAATATATGAGATAGACTCATTATATGCAAAGCAAGATAGTTCAAGCCGTGATTTGTCATGATTGTGATGATTATGGCTTGCAGCTCATGAAAACCCCAAATCCACAATCTCAGAAAATTAGAATATTATATGCAATCAATAAAACAAGGATTGTACATAGAACAATATTGGACCTCTGGAAAGTAGAAGCATGCATAGGTACTCAGTACTTGGTTTGGGCCCCTTTTGCAGCAATGACTGCCTCAATGCGTCGTGGCATGGAAGCTATCAGCCTGTGGCACTGCTGAGATGTTATGGAAGACCAGGATGCTTCAATAATGGCCTTCAGCTCTTCTGCATTGTTCAGTCTCATGTCTCTCATCTTTCCCTTGGCAATGCCCCACAGATTCTCTATGGGGTTCAGGTCAGGTGAGTTGGCTGGCCAATCAATCACAGTAATCTCATGGTCGTTGAACCAGGTTTTGGTGCTTTTGGCAGTGTGGGCAGGTGCCCAGTCCTGCTGGAAAATGAAGTCAGCTTCCCCATAAAGCTCGTCTGCAGAAGGAAGCATGAAGTGCTCCAAAATCTCCTGGTAGACGGCTGAGTTGACTCTGGACTTAATGAAGCACAGTGGACCAACACCAGCAGATGACATGGCTCCCCAAATCAACACAGACTGTGGAAACTTCACACTGGACTTCAAGCATCTTGCAGTGTGTGCCTCTCCATTCTTCCTCCAGACTCTGGGTCCTTGGTTTCCAAATGAGATGCAAAAGTTGTTCTCATCAGAAAAGAGGACTTTGGACCACTGAGCAACACACCAGTTCTGTTTTTCTTTAGCCCAGGTAAGACGCTTCTGGCATTGTTTGTTCTTCAGGAGCGGCTTGACAAGAGAAATACGACATTTGAAGCCCATGTCCAGGATCCGTCTGTGTGTGGTGGCTCTTGGTGCACTGACTCCAGCCTCAGTCCACTCCTTGTGAAAGTCCCCAACACTTTTGAATGGCCTTTTCCTGACAATCCTCTCCAGGCTGCGGTCATCCCTGCTGCTTGTGCACCTTTTTCTTCCACACTTTTCCCTTCCACATAACTTTCTATTAATGTGCACTTTGGGAACATCCAACTTCTTTTGCAATTACCTTTTGAGGCTTTCCCTCCTTATGGAGGGTGTCAATGAGGGTTTTCTGCACAACTGTCAGGTCAGCAGTCTTTCCCATGATTGTGATTCTGACTGAACCTGACTGAGAGACCATTTAAAGGCTCAGGAACCCTTTGCAGGTGTTATGGCTTAATTAGCTGATTAGAGTGGGATACTTTGAGTCTGGAATATTGAACCTTTTCACAATATTCTAATTTTCTGAGATTGTGGATTTGGGGTTTTCATGAGTTGTAAGCCATAATCATCTCAATTATGACACATCACGGCTTGAACTATCTTGCTCTGCATGTAATGAGTCTATCTCATATGTTAGGTTCACCTTTTAAGTTGCATTACTGAAATAAATGAACTTTTGCACGATATTCTAATTTTTCGAGTTCCCACCTATACATACAACCTGAATTCCAGCACAGTGCATCCCTCTGTGGATAGGAAAGTTATTAAACATGTGGAGAGTAATTATATCAACTGCATTTCATTAATTACAACTGACTCTCACTCAATTTCCATCTTCATTAAATTAAGTCAAATATAATTCATCCATTCACTTCCCTGTCTGGGCAAGTCTATCTGCTCTCTCCTACCCACCCCCAGAAAATGTAAAAAAAAAACTACCCATGTCTTCAGCATTACAGCAACAAAGCGACCAGCAACTTGGCCAGAGATGTTTGCAGGGGAAATCCAAAAAGTCAAGATAGTGACTGTTACCAGGCAATCAAACCCTCTATACTTTTTATGTCTTTGAACGGATGGCATATCTAGAAAAGCTAAAGGGCTTTGTGAAGAGGTAAAGACACTGTCTTGATTTTTGAAACATCTTAGGTGCACTTTGTCTTGCTAATCTTAATTAAAAATGAGAGGGAGGGAGGAAGAGAGAGAGAGAATCAGCGTTGTATACTTTAACACTTTAAATTTATTTAAATCAGGGATAGGCAAGTAGGGCTCCTTTATGTCTTATAGACTTCAACTCCCTGAAGTCTGCAAGACATAAAGGGGCCATAGTTGCCCACCCCTGACTTAAATCATAGCTTCTACATGACAATATAAATGTGGAATTGCCACTGAATTGAGAAGAAGCTCTAATTTGTGGGAGAAAACTGCCCAATACTTTGACTCCAGACATTTCCCCATAGTTTTCTTATTTAAAAATGGTCTCCATTTCCCAGCCTTTGTCTTCTTCCACCGAAGGCCAAGATGGAGAGAGATTAAAGTGCCTATTTGCCCAAAGCCTGCAATATTCAACTGTCACTTTCAGCAAAGTTGTCAAGAAGCCGCAACCGCAGAGGGAATTGGGGAGGGGAGGAAGGCCCATTGTGCAAATTAGATGGGTACGAGCACTTTGTAAACAAGCTATTAAATATATGAATCATGTACCTCATTCATCTCAAAATGTTCAACCTCTGCTGACATGATTTTGTAACACTGAATAAATTAGGAATGCATTTGGCATGTGGTGCTGTTTCCTTCTTCACTTTCTCTCAAAAACAACACCCCACATCTTCCTGATTTTTCAGCTTATTTCTGGTAGGGTTTTTTCTTTCCTTTTTTCTTTTGGGTCTGTCAAGAGCGTTCTTCTTCCATAAATTATAGGTGAAAAGAGTATTTAGACAGAATTTAAAGTAACTGAATTATTTAGAGCAGAAATGCCATCCACAAATGTATAATTTATTCCCAGACTGTATAATGCTACTTCAAGCAGCTAGAGTTGGTGAGGACAAGGTAGGATATTTTAAACCATTCCCTGCCTGGGAAATCAGAAATATCAACCTGAAAATACGTTTTTGTGGGATCTGGCCAGGATCAAGTTGTGGCACCTAGATAAAGATAGGAAGTCCTCAATTTACAACCACAACCGAGCCCAAAATTTCTGTTGTTAAAGGAGACCAGTTGTTAAGTGAAGGTTGCCACATTTTATGGCCTTTCTTACTTCAGTTGATAAGCTAGTAACCCGGTCATTAAGTGAATCTGACTTCTCCATTGATTTTGCTTGTGAAAAATGGTCGCAAAAGGTGATCGCATGACCCTGGGACACTGCAACCGTCATAAGTATGAACTAATTGCCAAGCATCTGAATTTTGATCTCATGGGGTTGCTGCAAAGGTCATACCTATGAAAAACGGTCATAAGTCCCTCTTTTCAGTGCCATTGTAACTTTGAACAGTCACTAAATGAGTGATGTTGTAAACTGAGGACTACCTGTACGTATGTATAGTCTAGCCTTTTCAACAGCAGTGGGAATATTCTAGTACAATGCAGGGGAACAAATATAGGATTTCAAGAGCATTTAGGATGGGTAAATTTCAGGCTATTGGGGCCCCCAGTTCAATTCTTTTCCATTACGTACCTGGAGCCTCGTTGCTCATTTTACCTCCCATTCATCCTCTAATCTGTACCTTCCACACAATTTGAGAGAGAAAGGTGACTTACCTTTCTGTTCACGCTTACCAAAAGTTCCCACAAAGTTTCTCATCAGGATCTAGTTTACAGTTATCCAAATATACTTTAGAATCTATAATTTAGAAGACTTTATATGAAGAAAAACATATTAAAAAAAAAACAACCAGGCTTTTGAAGGCACTTTTTCATATTTTTTTAAAAAAAGATTAATTGGGGAGAAAAATGAGACAATATTAATTTAAAGGGAAAGCATGGGGAAAATGCAACAGTGAATAGATTCATTCATATCTAAATATGTTTTGGTTTGAGTCAATTTTGTATTGTTTTGTTTATTAGATTGGCCACCTCTACTGAATGCCCTGTGTTTTTATTTGAAAAACAAAGAGAAATAACCACTGAAGCATAACATTGGTTTATCTCCTTAGCTTGATAATTCATTCTATTCTTTACCAATCAATTTTTGAGCTTAGATTTATGTAATTCTTTTTTGTCCAATTTTTTTATTTTTAACAACAAACATAAACAAATACAAACAAAAACACAAAACATAAAATCATCTTTCTATTGTACAGCATGTCGGTTGGTACATATCTTCTTGTGCACAGTATCAACTGTCTTTCCCTTCTAGATACATTATTAAAATTCATATTATATAAATCAACTATGCATGCTATATTATTATTAACTCCTTATTGGACTTTAATTGTAAATTCACATCATCCTTTTCGAGCAGGTTGCAACTTTTACAAAACCTAGTTCATAATATCATTCATTTCATTATAGTCAACTATAATATTACATTGTCTTATCTTTACTACAATATTGTATTTATATTGTATTGTATTTTATTTCCCTATTTTCTTATTTAACCATTGATAAAATAACTCCCAAATTTTATAATAATCTTTGTCTTCTTGCTCTCTGATTGCTAATGTCAATTTACTCATTTCTGCACATTCCATTATTTTCTTAATCACTTCCTCTTCTATCGGAATTTTTTCACTTTTCCAATTTTTGGCAAATACAATTCTAGCTGCTGTCAAAACATTTATGATCAAATATGTCGATTCTTTACTGTATCCTTCAGGTAAGATACCCAATAAAAATATCTCTGGTTTCAAGTTTATATGCTGTTTTGTCATTTTTTCCAGCCATGTATGAATTTTAGTCCAGTATCTCTTGGCTTCTACACACGTCCACCACATATGGTAATATGATCCAGGTATCCGATGACACTTCCAACATTTCTCCAATTTATTCTTAAATACCCTTGCTATCCTTGTTGAGAGATTTATGTAATTCCTATCTATTTGTACTCCAATGCTATCTACACAGAAGTACCAGATCCATTCTACTGATCAGTTATCATATCATATCTCTTGATATGGCTCCTTGTATGTGTGTATGTATGTGTATATGTATACATATGTGTGTATACATATGTACACAGGTAGTCCTCAACTACAGTTCATTTGAAGTTACAACAGCACTGAAAAAAAGTGAATTATGATGACTGTTTTTCACAGTTACAACCATTGCACTATCCCCCTGGTTATGCGATCAAAATTCAGATGCCTGGCAACTGACTCAAAGTTATGACAGTTGCAGTGTCCCATGTGATCATTCTTTGCAACCTTCTGACAAGCAAACTCAATGGGGAAGCCAGATTCACTTAACGAAATGTCTTATGTCTTATTAATTTAACAACTTCAGTGATTCACTTAACAACTATGGCACAAAAGGTTGTAAATTTGAGCAACACTCACTTAACAGATGTCTCACTCGACAACAGAAATTTTGGGCTCAATTGTAGTAATAAATTGAGGACTATCTGTGTATCATCTAAGGCAGGGGTCACCAACTTTTCGGACCTCAGGGACCACTAAATTCATAATTTTAAATCCCGCGGACCACTAATATGATTTTTTTTAAAAGATAAATAGTATTTTGTGCAATATAAAAAATGCAAATAATTTTTCTTTGGACCACCACAATTTTCTCGCAGACCACCAGTGATCCACGGTCCACCAGTTGGTGACTGCTGATCTAAGGCTGTTCATCATTAAAGGTCTTAGTAATTGCTCTGAACACAAATTCTTGGTGCTGGCACATGCAGCATGTCAGATTTTCTATCTTTCTCTCTCTCTCTCTCTCTCTCTCTCTCTCTCTCTCTCTCTCTCTCTCTCTCTCTCTCACACACACACACACACAGAGAGAGAAAGAGAGAGAGAGAGAGATGTAAACCCAACTGGAACACTGATTATTGCTTAGAACTCTCTGGACAGACAGGGTCCTTGCAAAGGGAAGTGGGGTGCAAAAGAATTTTTAAGAAATTCCTGTTCGGGAAAGGATTGGAGCTGACCTGCAGAGAGTAGGAAGAAAACTAAAGGGATTAGCATATTCCCCTTTTCCATCAAAGACACTTTAGTCCTTAAACTAGTCAGCTAGATAGGAAACATAGGCATTTTCTTCTAAGGATAAGATGTAAGAAGCAGAGAAGTGAGTGAAAAGTTAAATTAAGAATATCTCCATTTTTCTCCACTAGCAATTTCTCTCCATCAGCATCCAAGACGCTAGGATTGGAGCAACCATTAATAGCAGGAGTCACTTTGATTTAAGGGAAGATATCGTAGTCGCTAAATATGATATTGTCCCTTCCTATCTGTATATTTTATTATGCTAGGAAGCACTAAAGGTATTACTTTAAACATTCTTCTCATTATGCTACTGAGCTCCTGAATTGCATGCCAGAGCTGAAGCTCCACAGTAGAATTTGAATCAGGACCAGGATGCATTAGACACCTCCATATGCCACCAGTGAATTATTAACCATTCCAAATTATCCCATTTTATTCTGTGTTAGAAGCCGATGCCCAGCCCTACAAGAAATATTTGGGAAAAAGATCAGAGTATTAGCCACTCTGGGGTGTATAATTAGGTTAAGCTTGCAACAGACCATTTGACATGAGCCATACTTCATTCCCTGTTAATGATCCAGATTCCATATAATTCCTCTTCAGGTGGAAAGCAGGATGGTTTGGAGGACTTAACATCTCAATTCTACAACATGAAAATCCCTGCACTGGTTTCTGTAAAATTTGGAGTTTTATCATCTCATAATTATCTAATGTTTTTTGCATATTCTGTTCCATTCCTAACACACCCACACTGTTACATTTTCTCCCTGCTGAATAATGAGATAATGAACCTCTAGGATTTCCTAGTAACATTCAGGAATTGGGAGCACATTCGGATAAATTACCATTGGACTCATCACCGTGTAAGCTGGGCTGCTTTCTGAACTACATATCCAATTGCTCTGTGGATTGGGCAGTTTTTGCATAGAATCTCTCTGTACTTTTTAGAAGAAGTGTGCAAAAATTGAAGGAAAGTATAAAAAATTGTCTCCAAGCATTTTGAATGACAGGTAAAACTTCAGCCTATGAAGCTGGCCATGCCAAATTAGTATTGGGAACACAGCAGCTGTATTTCTTTAGAAATAAGGAAAAGAAAGACCCCTAGTCAATTATTTATTCTATATCAGGGTGTCAAACTCAAGGTCCAGGGGCCAGATCCAGCCCACGGGGTGCTTAGATCTGGCCCACAAAGGCTACCATGGAAACAGCAAAGGACTGGCCCATGGTGCCTTTGCCAATGAAAATGGAGCTCAGGAGAACCCCACGCGGCACTCCCGGGCTCTGTTTTTGGCCACAATGAACTTCTGCAGCCCTCTGCCAGCGAAAATGGAGCTCCGTTTTCACTAGCAGAGGACTGCAGGAGGCTGTTGTGGACAAAAATGGGGTCCGGGGGGGTACGCATGGCCTACCCAAACTCCGTTTCGGTTGGCAGAGGGCTGCAGGAGAACATTGCAGCTGAAAACGGAGCCCAGGAGCCTGTTTTCGCTGAAAGAGCACAGGCGCCCCTGACACAAGTGATATCAAGCTAACCAGGCCCATCCTGGCCCCCCAAGATCAAACACAATCCTGATGTGGCCCTCATTGACATTGAGTTTGACAGCCCTGTTCTATATGTTACAGTTCCAATCTCAAAATATTGATAGGAGAAAAATCTACAGGACAGTCTTTCTTACTGGCACTTGAAACTTGATTTACATGAAATTCTGTCCCACCACAAAGAGGGGTTTTAAACACTGGATATTTCTGATATGAATGTGTGAATGTGTATTGGTTATCTACTTGGCTACATTAATATTATTTTATTGTTAATTACAAATTCCCAATATTAGGTCAGGAAGACACATTACCAATTAAGCAAGCTGACAACTAGCTATCAGATAATTTAAGGAAATCTGGGAAGATTGGTTTTGCTCAACACTTTTTTTCCTTCTTTCTCCATTTAAAAAAAAAAAATCTGCTTTCTTCCTGTTTTTCAGAAACTACTGGCATTGAAGACTTCCGGTTTGAAGGGCTTTGGCAACAGACAGAAATCCATGATTGTGCATGGTTTCTGTCTGGGCTCGCCACTGAAGTGCCCTGAGCTGGCTGGTTTCAGGGCTAAGCCACCCCGTAGAGGTGGTGAAGAGGGGGGAGACCACCAGCAGGGTTGAGGAGAGCCACATATCTCCTCCTCAGCTGGCCATTACTCCCTTTCCCGAAGGCAGTTGCAGCGGTGGTCAGAAATGGCCACCACAAAGAAGAACTCGACCGGAAAAGAATGTGCAGGAGGAAGATAAGAAGTGAAAGTTTTGGGTTAAATTGTAAAAGCAACAACCAAGGTACCCTGGAATTTAAACTTACAAAAAAATAACATCACTCCTAAAAAAGAGTCGGAAGCAGCGAAGGAAAGTGAAAAGGGAAAGGTTTGGCTTTTTTTTTTCTTGTCTCTCCTTCCCTATACTGACAACTAAGAGACTTAAATAAGAAATCGGAAAAATCCACTTTGACATCAATAGGCAATTAAGCTGAAAATAAAACAAAATGCCAAAGGGATAATAAAGATTTCTGGACATTAAAACTTTTCTTTTTCATAAGCAGGAAGGGAGAGAAAAAGAATAAGGGCAGGATCTGGGAGAGGGAGGAGACTGCCTGAAATTAAAAATGATCTACAGTAAAACTTCAACAAGACTTCTAAAAGATACATTTTAACTGAAATTTTGCAACTAATAGGAAACCCAGGAAGAGAAAGTGAAAAAAAGAGCAAAAAAGAAACAGCTTGCGTGTATTTGGACTATTTGGTGATCTTTGGATTCTTGGTTATTATATTTGAATGACTAAAGTCAATCGGGTGGTTATTTAAAAATTTATACAATGGCACCGCTTCTGGATGAATTGAAAATGGAACTTATAAAGTACAAAGAAGATGCACAAGAAGGGAAGGGTTCTTTTGGCTTCATTTTTCAATTCTTAGAAATGGAGAGTTGGAACTATGAGAAACAACAAGAAAAGACTGCAAAACAAGAAGACTGGGACAAAGAAGAGGCCATCTTTAATGAACAAGCAATTTTATGTGGGGAAGAAAAAGGAAAGGGGGGAAAGAGAATGGAGAATTTAAGATTTAAAAAAACAGCCAAAGAAAAGAAAAATAATTTGAAAAATAAGTATAATACTGGAAAGCAACAGAAAAGGGGAATATAGAAGAGAGAAATAGAGGTAGAGAGACAAGGGGGTAAAAGGGGGAGAGAGAAGAAGAAAGGGAAGAAGGAAAGGAAAAGAAGTTACAAAGGACTGGAGCAAGATATAGAGAACCAGGACCTATTTAGAGATAATGGGTGAAAATCTAACTGAAAAAGGGATTCTGTAAAGGTACATAAGATTTTATTGTTATATTAGTAATAGAAATAACTTTAGAAAATTGGAAACAACATATGATTAAAATGAGGGATATAATAGTTAGTGTAATTTAGTGAAATGTTTGTGAATAAAATAAGTGAAATAAAATAAATGAGAGAATTGAATTAGGAAGGGATGGGAACATTTTAATTAGTTAATGTTTTATAAAATATAAGTGAAGGGGGGCGGAATTAACTATGGAAAGCTTATAATTGTTCCCACAGAAGTATGATATTTAATTGAAAAGTAATGTTAAAGATGTTAAGACTTTAATGAATATTAATATTAATGATAGAATTGAATTGGAATGGAATGTTGTTTTAATTATATACATTTATATTTTTTTCTTTTTTTAAGAATACAGTGTGTATTTTAAGAATGTACCAAGCAGAATCCGAATGGAAGTTATGTATTATATTGAATGTTACAACTTTAGGGAAAAGATATAAAGGCGTCATACTCCAATCAGTAACTACAGGAAAAATTTTGTTTAATGAGAAAAGATAATTGAAACAGGACAGACAAAAAATATAAATACAATGATTTGAATTGAGATGAGATAATTAAAATAAAATTGAGAAAATTAAAAGAGGGGAGAAGCTATGCAGAAAATGTAAAATAGTAATAAGATATGGAATAGAATATAAAAATGAGCGTGAACCTGAATTTGTGTCTGTACGAAGAAATGTAACCCGGGATTATGCTACTTTCAAAAAAGATGTTTTATTTGTATTTTTTTTCTCTTTGTGAAAACTCAAATAAAATTTACAAAAAAAGAGAGAAACTGATGGCTGTTGAGAAGCATGCAACAAGGCTGAAATTAAGTTCAAAGAAATGCTGATTAATCTAAAGTAGACTGATTACCTGAAGTGAAACAGGTTCAAAGCCATATATGCCAGATTCCTTTTCCTTCCGGAGCTATAATCAAATGATTTTAGTATAGATTGCCATCCAAAATGGTGAATACTTTGATTACATAATTTCTTGAAGATCAAAGTTTGATATATGTTACAGTCATAATGCAAAAATAGAATCTGTGCTCTTAATTCTGTTTTGAGTCCTACAGTATGATGTGTCATTTGAATGTGGTAATCTTCCTCACAATCCTTTTAACATGGCCTTTTTTCTGAATTTTTAAAACTGTTTAGAGCTGAACCCAAACTATTTTAGGTTACCCCTCTCTGTTTAATTCTTTGAACATTCATTTGGGGTGAGGGGAGGAATAAGCCATTTGGTTCCCATTGTCCTTCAGAAAAATTATTTGCTCTCAGTGACATAATCAAATCTATATAGTACATTGGTTTTGTTGTCACTGCATAAATCCTGACTGGCTAGGATAATTTCTTACTTATTTCCCTTGATATATATTGTCTTTATGTATTCATTATTCTAGAAAGGAAAAAAAAAAGCATTTAAGGTTAATAACTCTGACCCAAATATTTAATCAATAACGTCCATATTAAAGTGTATTTTGAGGAAAACTATTCTACTTCTGTGTCTGATGCCCATGGGAAGGGATTAAAAAGATCAAGATTTTTAAAATCTCACCTAGTCTGAACATGAATATGATGTCTCATAGACATACAAAGGGATGGATTTTGAACCTGTTGCCATAACGGCCATCTTGACTCCCCTCCACACACACTCCATTGCCTACCATAATAATAATTAATCTATGACCTGTGTGTCACAGGTGGCACACCGTGTCCTTTTTGGTGCTATGCCCAGCCTCTGGTGCCTATGGCAGTTGCACAAAACGGTCCTGCACTCACACAATCCCTGAAGCCTCTAAAAAGCGTGCAAGAATGGCATATACTTTCTCACCCTTTTCGGAGACTGCAAGGCCGTTTTAAGAGATTATCCAAAATTTTTAGGCCTCGTGTGACCTGGAGCTGCCTTGGATAGACATTTTTTAAAAAAATTCACAATTATATACAAGTATTTATTTATTTATTTATTAAATAATAAATTTAAAGCCTACTGGATTAGTAAATAACTCGAGGCAACTTCAAATAAAAGAGAATATATGTAATATGTAAGTTCTTGGGCACTCCAAGTGTGACTGTTGCTAATCCTTACTTTTCCTGACAATAAATATAATCTAGAATACAGAACTGTAGGGCTGGAAGGGACCTAAGAGTTTTTTTAATAGCAACAGCAATAGCACTTAGACTTATATACCACTTCACAGTGCTTTTACAGCAATAGTAGGATTCAAATATTGTTCCACCGGTTCGGTGGGGGCATGGCTTGGTGGGCACGCTTTGCGCGCACGCGCACACTTTGCGTGCACATGCATGCCAAATGTGCACTTTCTAGAGGCGCAGAGTCATTTGTGCAGGTGCAGAGGCATTCTAACTCACCTCCTGCAAGCCTGAACGACCCCGGTCTCTTCAGCAGCTGCCATGTGGCACTCTGCTGTGCCGCACAAAGCAGCTGCGCTTCAAATTCAGTGGATAAAGGTAAGTATGGGTGGGTGGGCGGGCCCAAAAGCCGAGTGGCAGAGAGAACTGGTTCGGTCTCTGCTGCTCATTGCTGCTACCAGCTTGCCAGAACTGGGCAGAACCAGTAGAATACCACCTCTGTTTTACAGCCCTCTCTAATTGGTTTACAGAGTCACCATATTGCTCCCCAAAACAATTTGGGTCCTCATTTTACCCACCTTGGAAGGATGGATGGCTGAGTCAACCTTGAGCCTGGTGAGACCCAAACTACTAAACTGTGGACAATCAGCAGTCAGCAGAAGTAGCCTGCAGTACTGCACTTTAACCACTACGCCACCATGAGTCTGCGCCATCCAACCCCTGCACAAGGCAGGAGACCTTATCCCATCCCAGACAAATGGTTGTCCAGTCTATTTTTGAAAACTTCCAGTGATGGAGCACCCACAATTCTAGGAAGCAAGCTATTCCATTAATCAATTGTTCTTATTGTCAGAAAATTTCCTTATTCCTAGGTAGGATCTCTCTTTAATAAGCTTCCATCCATGGCTTCTTGTCTTGCCTTCTGCTGCTTTGGAGAATAAGCCAATCCCCTAAAACTGGTCAGTTTGACAGTGGGAAAACTTCTAAGTTCTTCTCAGATCCATCCTTGGACCAACCCCTCCCTTCTGAGTCACCTCACTTCTGGAATTTAAGTTGGGAGGAGGTCCTCTATATTACCATTCTTTGAGTGACAAGTCTCCTTTCTGACTGTGAAGCTGATGTCACAAAGGGAGGGAGGAATCAATAACATCCCCTTGGTAGATTAATGCAATACTGTAAATTAAACTGAATGGACATGACAAGTAGAAGGATGCACACATTAGCCATCAGAGAATATTGCAAATGGTAGGTTAATACCAGCAAACACAGCAGTGGAGAACATCTAAATGTTGTAGTTCTCCAGATGTTCTGGATTCCAGCTCTTATTTTTCCTCACTGTGACAACCAGAATTGATGAGATTTCATCTGACAACATTTAGAGGTCTATAGGTTTATTAACCTATAGGTCTATTAACACATCCCAAAAAGTCCTGTCTAATGTTAAGGTTGCTTGGACATTAAATCTACAAGATGTTCTTCTGAAGATGTGTATACTGTACTTGCAGAGACCTATTTATTGGACCTTTCTCTCTCTGTGTGTGTTGGCCCATTCTAGAGATCTAATTAGTTTTCACTCATGTACTAGTATATTCTTTCATTGTAGTTTTTTTTATCTCATAGCAATATTTCTTAAGAGTCATCCTTCATTATGTTGCTTTATTGCATTTTATTTGTTTCAATATGGATATTCATTTCAGTTTTTTAATCCCTTGAGAATCAGTTTTTGTTGGAAGACATCACCAGCATCATCTTTAGCAATAACAATAGCACTTAGACTTATATACCACTCCACAGTGCTTTACAGAGTCTCTCTAAGTGTTTACAGAGTCAGCATATTGCCCCCAACAACCCGTGTCCTCATTTTACCGACCTCAGAAGGATGGGAGCCTTGAGACTGGTGAGGTTTCAAATGGCCAAATTGCAGTCAGTCAGCAGAAGTAGCCTGCGGTACTGCATTCTAACCACTACGCCATCATGGCTCAATTTAGGCCGTAAATTTATTCTCATGTGAGTTAGGTTCCTTTTACCAGAAGAGGAAAAAAGGAATATGAGAAGGAAAACCCTGCAAGAATGCGTAGCAAATGTGGTATTGGATGCAGGATTCTGAGTACACTGTGTTCTGCCCTGCTGGTTTAATAGGAAAACATTCTATTATATCTGTCAGCCTTTGCAGTTTATGGTTCAGTGAGATGTGATGATGGCAAACCAATTTGTTTAAACCCAATCCTGTATGAAATTGGGAATGAAGCCATTTTTAAGAATAAAAAGAAAATAGATAAAGACCTGAAGTGTACTATCATCTCCCATGGCTCAACAGTCTGTATTTTGTTGTCAAAATAGCATTCGTACCTAATTTGACTTTCCTTCTAGAAATATGCTCAATAGTAAGAAAAATGGAGAAATAACTATTGAGAGGATAGATTCTGCTCCCTTCTCAATACATCCTTTTGCTATTAAAATATTATCTTTTTTTTTTGTCTGCACTTGATGCTCTGTAGCTGAACTTAATTGCTCTTGCAATGAAAATGAAATGAAAATCATTTTTTTTCTTTGATAATTTCATAGGCAAATTAAAGATTTTCTATTAAAAACTTAACCAGCTAGAGTACACACTGATTCTAATTTTACTATTCTTTTTATACATGTCTGCTGTTCTTTGCGCTTGAATGAGTTTTGGTGGCTAGTGCTGGCTATGGATTTTGTTTTATGCTCTGATGTGGTGCCAAGATTATTGACTTTGTTGTACGGCTTAAAACCTTTAGTCACCAAAAGAACAAATAGTTATTAGATTAAAATAATTTGGGCAGCGCAAAGCATTTGAAAAGCACTTAGTGAAGTGATTGGCGAGTGAAATATCCATTCTTCAAATGCTGAGGCAATTTCATTTTCCTAAAAATTTGATGGGGATCCTTTGAGGATTTTCTCCTATTCCATTTGCATGCCAAACAGATTTTTTTTTTCTTTTTCAATAGAAACTTCTACAAAAATGTTCTATGTTCATCTGAAAGTCTTCAGGGAAAGAGCTGTTTCTGCACTTTATGAAAGTACCCAGGGAGCTACAATGAACTTTTTAAAGGACAAAATCCCTTAGCATTTCAAGGAGGGATGCCAACCTGAAATTATGTAAAAAAAAAAAAAAAAGGAAGAATTATGGATGGTTAAAGTTAGCAGAAGAAAGATGAGGTAAATTCTTGCCCCAGTCCAACAACACAACTGTTCCCAGGTTCCTATATCCAATAATTGTTAAAAATCAATGCCACTGGAATCAGGGATTTTCTTTGCCAGGCACCAGACATGGCTGATTTTTTTAAACAGCAACAAACACTATTTTCAAGTATGAAATACCACCCCATATCTGAGTGGGATTGGTTCTGGTTGCTGTTTATAAAAAGCAACCATATTTGATGCGAGGCGAAGAAAATTCTTGATGCCAGGGTCAGGGGCACAGAAGATTGTGGAACATCCCAAAAAAAATTTCAAACCAAATGCTAAAACAGACACTGGGACATGACTCGGGGTGGAATTTCATAAGGAAAATTGCTGCTGGTTTCTCTTTTTAAAAATCGACCATATTTGCTTCCCGGCGAATAAAATTCCTGAATTCTTTATTGGCCAAGCGTGATTGGACACACAAGGAATTTTTTCCCAGTGCATAAGCTCACAGTGTGCATATAAACAGCAAGTAATAGGCAGGGGTGGGATTCAACCGGTGTTACTACCAGTTTGGTGAGAGTGTGTTTTGCACATGCGTGCATGCTTTGCGCGCAAACATATGCCTGATGCACGCTGTGCGTGTGTGTACAGCATTTGCAACAAAACATCGGCAGTGTCTCCCTGACAGCTGACAAGCACTGTGTGCAGGTGCACAAAGCATTCGAAAATTCTCTTCTTTCCTGCTTTTTCAACCTCAGCTGTGCCACGCAAAGCAGCTGAGGTTGAAAAAGCAGGAAATATAAGACAGCCAGGAAATATAGGACAGCCAAGAGCCCAGGCAGGCGGGCAGGCCAAACAGGTGACCAAAAGGTAATCACAGCGAACCAGTTTGGTGTCTGCTGCTCTTCAGAGCTACCAGTTCTATAGAACCAGGCCGAACCGGTAGCATCCCATTCCTGGTAATAGGTCATAAATCATAAATCATAGTTTAGTGTACCTAATTCACAACAGTGGCAATATAATCAACTCAAGCATGATTTAACTTCTCAGTAAACATTAGGTGCATTGGCTGTGTTAGAGAAATTGAAGGAATCAATATCGTTAGAGTCGATGTTTCAAATTAAGCCTACATTCTTTCTGCATCCTTAGTAATATTTTTAAAGTAAATATTACCAATTAACTTTGATAAATGGTTCATGGATTAAAGAACTGGAACACCCAATAATGGAACATGAAAATTGTGGGTCTTAAATAATGCTAAATTAGCTTCAGTAGGTTTAAAATTAAAACTGAGACATCAAAAGATCTTATTTTGAGTACACTGGATACCCCAAAGAATATATTTGAAAGCATGGAAATAAAATTTTCTCTGTTGGTGATGTAAAATTGTGGGTGTCATTGACTCATGATTTGTTCTTGTGAATCATTGACATTCTTTGAGGATATCGTTGTAATATATAAAAATTGGTTTACAGGGAAACATTTTAGTCTTAAAGGTGCCAATGTCATGTTAAATTATGTATCCAAACTTTAGAAATGTGCTATTTTTGAAATCTTCTTGTATCAGGCTTGGGATACTCCTAGGATAATTATTTTGAGAAATTGAAAAAGTAGCATTATTTCTAACTTTTCAAGAGATGTATGGCTCAATCATTTTTGAAAGGCACTTTTAACTATTGGTTTTTCAAAAACAAAAACACCTCAATGTTTTTTCTCTGTGTGGTTTGTGGTTATTAATGGTTTGGTATGGCTGTTCTGCTGTGGCATGAGCCAGCCATTGGAATGACGGAAAGAGGAAAATAAGTTCATTTATTTGTCATGAGGCCTAACGAGCTGACCCCCAAAACCGAGAAAGACACACAGAGTTACTTCTAAGCGGTTCCCTTTATTTTCCTCATCTATAGGCAGAAAACTTGCCAAACTAAAGCAATCTTATGTATTTATTTGTATCCCACCTTTATTATTTTTACAAATAATTCAAGGTGGCAAACATATCTAACACACCTTTCTCCTCCTATTTTCCCCTTAACAAAAACTTGTGAGGTGAGTTGGGCTGAGAAAAACTGGCCAGCGTCACTCAGGCTGACTCTCATGGCTAAGGTGGGACTAGAACTTATGGTCTCCCACTTCCTGGTGGGCGCCTTAACCCACCATATCAAACTGTTCACTTGCATCATTAAAGATACACTCTGAGAACATCTAGGAAAGAGCTGTCTTGACCTTCTTCCTCCTAACCAAACTATCAAAATTTTGCTGTCTCCTGGTGCTCTGGAATGCAACTCCTCCTCACAGGAATCCAGATTACATTCAGCCACTGGGGCTGTTGTGAGATTTTAAGGCAGCTATCCCGTCGGTCAACTGTTTGAACTAGTTCCCAGAGTTTCTGTGGCAAAATTTTGAGAAATGATTTTTGGTTGCCTGCTTCCTAGGCCTAAGAGAGAGAATGAAAGGCCCAAAGTCACTCAGCTGGCTTTGTGCTTCAGGCAGAACTAGAATTCACTATCTCCTGGTTTCTAGCTTGATCCCTTCACTAATGCAATATGTTACACTACACTGGCCATTTTCTTTCCTTTCCATCACACAATTAATTATTATTATTTCTTTCCTATGATAAATGTCTATGGAGATTCTGTCATCATGGTCATGGCTGTCCCAAAGATGCTTTTTCAAGAGGCAACTGGACTTTCTGGTTTTTCTTTGAAGCTGTTAACTGCTCCAGTTAACAGCAGTGTCCCCCAAGGCAGCGTTCTAGGACCCACACTCTTTATACTCTATATAAATGACCTTTGCGATCACCTTATAAGCAACTTCATCCTCCTTGCAGATGACGTAAAACTATTCAACACCACTGACAATGCTACTATCCTTCAAAGCAACCTTGATTATGTGTCTGAATGGTCAAACATCTGGCAACTCCAAATCTCGACCAACAAATGCTCTGTCCTACACATTGGTTAAAAAAAAATCAGTACACCAAATACAAACTAGGCGGATATGACCTCGTTGATGATCCTCACTCTGTCAAGGACCTTGAAGTTCACATATCAAATGACCTAAGTGCCAGAGCTCACTGTAACAGCATTGCCAAAAAGGCATTAAGAGTTGTAAATCTAATCTTATGAAGCTTCTCCTCCGGAAATATCGAATTGCTAACTAGAGCATACAAAACTTTTGCCAGACCAATACTCGAATATAGCTCATCAGTTTGGAATCCGCACTGCACATCAGACATTAATACAATCGAGCGAGTCCAGAAATATTTAACGAGAGGAGTACTACACTCCTCTGCTCACAACAGAATATCCTATATCACCAGGCTTGAGATTTTGGGCTTGGACAACCTTGAACTACGCCTCCTACAGTTAAACTTGAGCATAGCACACTAAATTATCTGCTACAATGTCCTACCAGTCAATGACTACTTCTACTTCAGCTTCAACCACAACAATACAAGAGCACACAACAGATACAAACTCAATGTAAACTGCTTCAAACTTGATTGCAGAAAGTACGACTTCAGCAACAATGCCTGGAATGTACTACCTGACTCTGTAGTTACATCCTCAAACCCCCACTCCTTTAACCTCAAACTAACCACTATTGACCTCACCCCATTCCTAAGAGGTCTGTAAGGGGCGTGCATAAGTGCACCATCGTGCCTACCATCCCTGTCCTATTGTCCCCATTTATTTGTACCTATTTCCTGTATTCTTACTCATGTTTATACTTATATCTATTATCTTGTAAACGATGGACAAATCAAATAAATAAATAATAAAATAAAATAAAGCTGTTTTGCTTCTCACCCAAGAAGATGAGCTGAAGAAGCTTCTTAGGTGAGAAGCAAAACATCTTCAAAGAAAAACCAGAAAGTTTTTGGGACTTTCCTATGATAGATTTGAAATCTGTTCCTTCGTTGTTGTTTGCTGTTTGTTTTGTTTTTGGAGATTTGTATGTATTTTTCCTCCACCAGTATTGTGTGCATATGTGTGCGGTGTATTGTTTTTTAAAAAAACCAACTACATTAATTTCAGTAAAACCTCTTAAAAATAAGTAATATTTTAACTTGTATTTTTAAAAAACAAGCAGTTCTTTGTACTGCTCCAGGGAGAAAAACAGCCTCTAATCAATGATCGTATTTTATTTTTTAAAACCACTATGAAATTATACCTGGTCTTTTGTTATCTACAGCAATGTTTTCTTTTCAAAAACTCCTTCAGGGCTTGTTTAATTGGTTGGCTTTTGAATTTAACAAAAATTGTCAATTGCAGCAAATGACAAGGTCTGAACACTGGTAAGCAGTTAGCTGTCATTCATCATACATATTTATGTTTTCGGTTAGGCCACTGTTAATGTCTTATTTAATTCCATCTCTTTAGGGCTTAAGAGAGAAGCAGAAAGTGGTGCATTAAACAAATCATATTCCTATTTCTAATTCTGACCTGTTGGTAACTCCTCAGAAAAGATTCTTTACCTCAGTCTTCATTAATAAGTTCAAAAGAAATTGACTACTGCACATATAAGGTGTTCTGAAGTCCAACGATGAATCTGGATTTCCATCTACACAATCTTCCTTCGTGCTTCCTTTGGGTGAAAAATATAAAAAACAGAGGCCCTGGGCTATGATTTACTGAGTGGCTTTTATTGGACTATATAGTCTACAAGAGTCAATAAGCCATTGTGTTATTAATCTCTTCGTTGACTTTAAATCAAAACAGTCTTTATATTTCTTAGGTATTTAGGGATACAGGTTTGTTGGAATCAAAACTCATGCATTATATTTTTTTTTTTCAGCACAGTGAGAAATGTCAAACATTTGAGCCACCAAATACTCTATAGATCTGGACTGGACACAATGTGTTTCAGCCAAAATCTGTTTTGCAATTTTTCAGACATTTTCTTTCAAAGTGAAAGAGGCTCCTATTTTCTATGTAATTCTCAGGGTGTTAAGAGGATTTATATTGAATGTCTCCTTGTTGTACATTTAAGCTTAGTTTACTTTTGGAGGGGATAGAGAAAACCACTGATTCTTTTGCTGTCTGATATGTTTTGCTCTACCATTTTGAGGTCTCTCTGGCTGGCTGTACTTCCCAACGTCTCTGGAAAAGCTCAGTGTGTCAAACTTTAGGATATTATTGAAACATAAGAAATCGGGGAGGCTACAGATTGATCAATAATTCACTATCACTCAGATACGTATCCCTTAGTCAATCGGTAAATAAATAGGCAAGGGACTCCATAATTCCTTCCCTGAATTTCCTTTGTTTTCTTGCAGTCATATATACTTATGAACTGTATGCCCTTTGGGAGTAAGCAACATAATGCAAAATGCAGAAAAGGAATAACCAACAGTATATCAAAGACATTAAAGACATGAGGAATTATAAAGCAAAGGAAATATATATTTAAAGCCAGTTTGCAACAGTACCATTCACTATGCGTTTCCATACCTCAATTCCTTGCAACCAAAGCAAGCTTCCATCAAGTCCATCCCCTGGTTTATATACTGCCTTTTGTTCTTTAAACTTCTAATTTCTCTTTTTCTAAATCACAGCCAGCCAGAACTATCTTGGTCTTCTCTTTCCATTTGATATATTCATTGTTCCTCTATATTATTATGAGACTTTTTCCTATTTCATTCCTTTTGTATGAACAAACCACTTCTTTATTGGCCATTCGTTTTTTGTTCAATCCATGTTCACTCAGCACCTATTTAAAGGCAGTCCTTGACTTATGACAGTAATTGGAACCAGAATGTCTACCTCTAAGCAAGGCAGCCATACATATGGTCTATTTAGAATTTCTTATGACCATGGTCCTCCTCTCTAAATTTCTCAATCTTTCCTCATGAACAATTAAATCAAGTATGGCTTTAGTTTTATGTTCTTCCATTGATATTTATATGTGTGAATAAAGTTATGCTTAAACCACGAAACAGACATTTTTCTAAGCAGATATCTACCAGTGAGTCACCATTCTCATTTATTCATGGGTCTCCAAATGGCCTTTTCCGTACTGTCCTGGTTTTTTTTTTTTTCATATTCTTTCACAAAATATGTTTATCATCCTGAACTGAATTCATTCTGTTTGTCCTAAAGCATAAACGTATCACCAGTCAATGAATTGTAAAGTACAGCTGTCATCAATCTGTGTATTCCTATTTTCATATACACCCAAAACAACCTAAATAACATCAATACATATTTTCTGACATTCATTTTAGCAACTGCAGGAACTCCATAATTCACTCCCAGAATTTCACTTATTTTCTCTTGTGTACATATACTATATATACTTACGAACTCATCATTCTATGCCTTTTGGGAGAAAGCAACTCCCATCATGTAAAGTGCAGACAGAAAGTAAGCAACAGTACATCAAAGAAATGAAAGACATGAGGAACATATTCCCTTGATGCATTAATCAACTTCACTCCTCAAGGTTGGACTACTTTTATTCAGATCTATTATGCCTTCCATTTATTCTTAGTTTCATATAGACAAATACATAACATGTATACTTTTTTGTCATTCATTCATCCATCCATCCATCCATCCATTCATTCATTCATTCATGGTCTTTATCAAGTTATTCCTCCTACATTTCTGAGCTTGGAAGTCAGATAATTACTTGAGGATTATGTGGTTGTTTATGGTGGATGGGTTTATTCTTCAGGGATCTGTGTTTTTTGTTTGCTTGTTGGTTTGTTTCATATCATTTTGATATTATTTTGGTTAATGTTTGTACATGTTGTTAGCCACCTAGAGTTGGCTAATAAATAAAACAAACATTCAACATCATAATCTTCCAAATCCATCTTGGCAGTATCTATGGTTCCACAGATATTCACCATAATTTTACTCAAATGAGCTTCCTAATAATGCTTAGATTCAACAAGAGTAATTTAGATTACCAGAACCATGAACATATAGCATTCTATATTATAGATAAGGACAATACTGGTCAGTTGTGGCATATTTTGGCTAGTGTACCACAATAGCAACCGAGGTTTAGTTGTCTCCCAAGCACGCTCACGCTATGCAAATGAATTCTCTAATATAGAGACTATCTGGCAAACTAACATGCTATTGTTCACATCACACCAACTGTATTAAATCATATACAGATCTTTATGGATTCAGTTACATACATTTTAACTTTTATGTAGTTATACTATTATAACACTAAAAAACTCCTGTTTGTCCCTCAATTTATGTTTAATGGGATACATGTACCCATTTTTTAAACGTTTGACCACTTTTGTTTGAATTCTCTTCTTATCATGCAAAGCGTCATTTGTAGCTTACAATTACAAAGAACCCTTGATTATAAAACTAAAATAATAAGAAAGAATGGGGGGGGCAGGGGGAGGGGGCAGCACACATGAAGAGACAGCCTGTGGTGAATGTATAATGCATTTAAAGTGTGAAGCTGTCCATTTAACCCTTAACAATATTCATTTTCTTCACAGTGTGCAAGCCTTGTCAGTGGTTTGAAAAGCTATGAATTTAAATTACCTTAAGCAGTCTGAGAAATGAATAATTTGATAGGTATATCTGGCAGATAGTTGGATAATCACCCACCTTCCTTACCTCATTTTGCCCCTGGGAATTGACTTTAGGAGATGTTCACCAAAATCAAGTTTGCAAATAAGGTCAGTGAAGAGAAGAAAAAGTGAGAGAGGGATAAAGGACTTCCTTTCTCTCTTGATGGTATGGGGTATGTGTTAATATTTCCAGAACCCCTCCCCACTTTTTTTATTTTTACTATATTTAGAAAACTCAGTATTGATTTCCTCCTTCGTAGAGTAACATTGACAAGATATTGCAGACAACTAGCAAAATTCTTCCTGGTCTTCCCCAAAAGCTTACTAGTGGCTTTATGACAGCGTCACTAGGTCTTCTACACTTTGCTAATTACTCCTTATTGCTGTGTTACACTTAAAGCTGATTCCGTCATGCCTTTAACCTCACAATTTCTTTATGATTGACAAATGGAAGAGAGTTGGGGTAGAAGACAACTTCAATGACTTTTGAATCCAAGACAATTTCTTCCCTTAGACAATATTCAAGCAGTGAATTTTATTTGTTGATTGGATGTTTATCCCACCTTTATTAATATCACAAGGCAGCAAACATACCTAATACTCCCTCTTCCCAAAGTGACACAGCTGACTTTCATGTCTAAGGCAGGACTAGAGCTCACCGTCTCCTGGTTTCTAAAATCCTGCTTTTATTTTCTACCATTTCTCAGTCGTTTCAATTGGCTTCCAAGTTATTTTCCAGATTAGAGATTCTACCTTGCATGGAGAGAACTGGCCTACTTAGGATAAAACTGGACATTGGTAAATTGAAGACATTTCTGGGATGAGAAACAAAATGTTTTCAAAGGAAAAAAAACAAAAAAGTCCAGTTGCCTTTTGGAAAAAAACACCTTTGGCACACTTGCAAATTCTTTGGAAATGCTTTGGTTAAAGCACAGTCCCTCTTTCCTATTCATTAAAGCTGCTGCTTATTATTATTATTATTATTATTATTATTATTATTATTATTATTATTATTATTATTAGTGTGTTATCCCAATTGTAATTAGAGCCCTTGGAGCAATACCTAAAGGGCTACCTTGTTATTTGGAAATTCTGAATTTATCAGACTTGAATACCCTGATTCTACAAAAGAAACACCCTACTTGGAACAGCTTATACCCTCCGACACTATCTGAACAGTTCCTAGGTCCTTGGTTCGGACTCGAGCTTTTGATCTATCAACCAGCCTCAAAGGCTGCAAATATCACTAAATAAATAAATAAAGTTAATGATGATGATGATGATGATGATGATGATGATGTGACAAGGTTTGTTTTTCCCATTTCCATGTGAGCCTGAACAAAAGTTGTGGCAGCTTTAAGAATCATATTAAAGCACGTTTTCAGGCTCACAAGAAAAACTGGAAAAAATATATGTGTGTTGTAAGGTTGTGATGTCATAAAAGCCGTAGTATTTTTTCCAAATAGTTTTCCAAGGCTGCATGGCCTTCTTTACTAAATTTGATTACTAAATTTACTAAATTTGGATTGTTGGTAGTGAAGGTTACACGAACAATCATATAGGCAAACTTCTATAAATTCCTGGAAAATTTAGCATTAGTAAGAGATACTTCAACATCCAAAAACCTGACTGCCAATGGGACAAAAAACAAATTGGTGGGCAATGCTGAAATGGATCAGTGGAAGAGAAGGTCTCTTCTCTCCCATAATTAAAAGGTCTGAAATTCACATTTTCTTACAATTCAAAATAAAACTTTTTTTTTAAATGATCTGCTGTTGGTGTATGACACCAAAGAAACTGTCTAAGATGTATAAAAGTATTTCTAATCACTGTTGAAAATGTGAAAAGATGAAGGGACATTTTATTAAGAATGGTACACTTCTGAAAAAGGTGAAAAGATACTGGATACAAATACAGAAGGTGATGCAGAGACTTTTGAAAATTAACTTTCAGATGAAACCAGAACTTTTCTTATTAATACTTATGGACACTTAACTAGAAAAAGTAACTGCAGTAAGGCTATTATATACACAAAGATTGAAGACTACCGAAACACCAATAATGGAGGAATGGGATTGTGAAGATGGCTGAGCTTGCAGAAATGGCTAAACTGATTTGTTTGACCAAGGTGGGAACTATAATTACTTTTATAAAAGACTGGAAACCCTTTATAGCCTTTTTGCTGAAAATGGATAAAAATAAACTGCTGATTACAGGACTTATTCCTTTAAAGGTTTGTATATGAGAAGAAGGGAACTATGATATGCAATATGGCAAGAATGGAAGTGGCAATTACTATGTTTGTAACAGTTGCTTCCTTGGATATTTTCTTTCTTTCTACTTTTTCTTTTAATCTTTTATAATGGTTTTTGTTTTTAATTTATTCTATGCTTCTGTCATTTTTAAAAAAATCTTTGTAAAATCTTCTTCTGATAAAAATTATTTTAAAAAACCCCAAAATCCCAAAAATTGGAGATGGGGGGAAAAAACTTGAGCGTGAAAGACGAAGAGTGCAACTTACTACTCAGCTATTAGCAAGATATTTCACTTGTTATCCAGGTGTTCTGAAGGCCTTTCCTTAGTTATAAATCAGAACTGGCTTAATTTCTCTTGCCAAGCATTTGCAGCTATCTTTGAGAGCAATATCTATTCTCAGCCATCCAGGTCATGGTTGCCCCTTTGCACTATTCAGGTGACTCTGATGACACAGATAATCCTCCAAGTGGCCTTAACAACTCACCAAAATAATGCAAATGACCAGTTGTCTGCAAGAGTATACATCCTTCCATTCTCCACCATCCAGTCGAAGTTGAAGGTTCTTGGATAAGAAGCGAGATGCCTTCAAAGAAAAAACAGAAAGTCCAGTTGTCTCTTGAAAAAGCACCTTTGGGACTTTGAGAGCAAGGTAATATGATGATGAAGTTTCGTTTGGGATAAGATGGTTGATTCCATTAGTTCCATTTGTTCTCTTAAGGACTGACCAACCAATTAATTAACAAAGGCCTGGAGACATTGTGAGGAGAAAAAAGTACCTGATCAGCACTCAGCTGGTTGACTCAATTCAGCTTGATGGATCAGCACAAGATGTGTTCAGTTTGATACCGTGTTTCTCCAATAATATGGCCTCCCCCAATAGGAAGTCCTAGCATGTTTTATAGGCATGAAATGAAATTAAGCCCTTCCCCCCAAATTAAGGCCTATATTAAAATATGCGAAATGGGGGGGAATGGTGGGGGGGCTTGCCGTTAGGAAGTACTTTTATTGCACACCTGGATATGGTGCTGCCTGCGTTGACCCCAATATGAAGTGCCCCACCAACGCCGAGGTCAACATCCAAGCCATCGCTGCCCGCCCACCCGAAGATGCAAGGGTGGGGGAATTAAGTCACCCCGAAAAGACAGCCTAGCCATTTTTGGGGGGGCTCAAAAAAAATAAGACCCGGCCTTATTATATGAGAAACACGGTAGATATTGATGCTAAACTATACAACCAAGGATGGATGAATCAGAAGGAGCTATTTTCTCAAGAGTCAAAATAGCTCATTTTTTTTAGAGCTATTCATCTAGTTTTCAAAAAGGGAAGCTCTTCTTACATTTCTCTTTGAGTCATCGTTCTTTCTGATCCAACTAGAAGACAGATAGTAATGTAGCAATGCTTCATTATGAGTGACTAAATAAGTCAAGTATTCTTAGTAGAATTACTAATCCAGTTAAATAGGCATGAGGCAATCTATTTTGAGAGGCCCACTTGTGCTACAGAAACCCCTTTCAAAGTATTCTCTGCTCATTCTATGAAACAAAATGGAGTAGGAGGCATTGCTGAAAACTCGATAGGCAACTTCCATTAAGTGTTTTGGTTTTTTTTTTTTTTTTTGACTTCTTAAAAAGCAGATGATATGTTTAGGTCTCTCTCTTTGATTACAAAGAAGAAAATGTGCATGCTGAAATTAAGGGGGAGGAAAGAATAAAATAGGACTCCATTATTTCATCATTTTATGAGAAAGATGATGCATTTTGAACATAACTTTCCACCTGTGGTTTGTTGAATAAATACGCTGAAGATATAAGAAGACATATGATTTTTGAAGAATGTGTTTTAAAAATTACACTGTCCAGCTGTCGCTTTTGTCACCTATACAGTCATCTCCTTGACCACAAGAAGAAAAATGTGCGTTAAAATACTATTTTAGGTAAAATATATTAGCTGCCCTGCTGCCTCATGAGAGGAAGGGAACATTCCTGTATGCTGGAAGTGTAGGCTAAGAATATATACTCAAACCAAAGTTACTCAAGAGATTACGGTCATCCAAACTGCCCAATTAAAAGAAATAGGCACCTATATTGGGCAGCAACATTGTAAGAAAATGCCAGAGGTGGCTGATCACTTTAGTGACAATAGCGAAAGCATCATTTCATACTATCTGGGGAAAAGTAATAGCAGTAGCAGTAGCATTTAGATTTATATACTGCTTTATAGTGCTTTACAGCCCTCTCTAAGTGGTTTACAGAGTCAGTATATTGCCCCTCGTAATCTGGGTCCTCATTTTACTGACCTCGGAAGAATGGGAGGCTGAGCCAATGTTGAGCCAGTCAGGATTGAGCTGCTGGCAGTCAGCAGAATTAGCCTGCAATACTGCATTTTAACCACTGCGTCATCACGGTTCTTAAACCATTCCTGAATTTTATCAAATGTATAGATAAAATAATGTGATTGATGATATAGATAGCATTCAACATGCCACTGAGGAGTAGCTGAGAATCTTTCAGAATATTAAATTATAGATTAAAGTCTTTGGGAGGTACTGATGTTGCCATATAGAAAAAAAAAATATCTAAAGCTACCGTTTGATCATTACAATGGAAACAGGAAATGTAAAATTCATGAATATGGAAAAGCTCACATAATGAAAGATGATATGGACTGACTGCACATTGAATTCTTAGACATCAGCCAATGGAAAAAGAGTGGAATTGAACATTTTCAGTTAAAAGATCATACTGTTATAGCAAAGACACAGGGTGGGATTCAAAAATCCCAACAACCAGTTCTCTGCTCAGTTGCTGAGTGGGCGTGTCCATGGTGGGCATGGCCAATCAGAACTTCCAGGAGGGCCGTTTTTCACCCTCCCCAAGCCTTCGTCCAGACCCTGCACTTACCTGCATCCAAAATGGAGATTCCTGAGAGGGGAGGGGTGGGCGGGGCCAGCTGGTCAGTTCAACTACTGGTTCAGCAAACCAGATGTAAATTTAATATCCAGTTTACTAAGCCGGGCTGAACTGGCTGAATCCCACCCCTGCAAAGACAGTATTTTACATAGTCAATAACTGAATACTGTAATATCAATTACACCTTGTGGCAAACTCTGTAATCTGTCAGTTATTGAAAGTTATGCTTTGTGGAGATTGAAAACCTTTATCTGAAATCAAGAAAACAGGCAAGCAAGATGGTCTGCTTATAGTTGGAAACCAGAATAGCAAAACTGGAAATAATAAAGGGGAAAACAAGCACTCTAAGGCCTAGGAAATAGAATGGAAGCAGGAGAATGACGAGTCAGTTTCTGCCGATCCAATTATTTCTTTATTACTAAAATAGCTCAGTTATCACAGCAAAGACGGGACTAGGGACTAAATGTGGACAATCACAAACTGCTCGTGGGCAGATCCCAAGTCAAATTAAGCAGAAGAAAATATGATCTTGAGCACCATTTGAGCACTCATCATTTTCAAGGACCCCATCAGGGTTCACTTTAAAATGCTGAAACTGAGGAATCAATTTTTTTTTAATGGAATGAACATAAAAAGAGACTGCCCAAGGCTAAGGCACAGAATAAAAAACTAAATTGGGTGTCAGAAATTATAGAATTAACTTCAAGAATAAAAGTCAAAGTCAAGTCAGATGAAGCTGTCAGAAGGACATTAATAAAAATTTCAGGTAACTATGAAAACTGTAAAAAAAAAACCAAGGAAAAACAAAAAGAGCATCAAATTGGAGAGTAGACAACCTTGAATTGATACTTTAAAGGATGCCAGTCAATAGATAATGATTGATGTACCCTCAGTCAGATTTCTATGAAACACCTTCTCAAGTGTCTCAAAGATTCTTTTTCAAAAAGCAACTGTTTTTCCTGTGAGGAAGAAGATGCTTTGCTTCTCATCCAGGAAGCTTCATTGGTTAACAGATGCTTCTTGAAGCTTCTTGGATGAGAAGTGAAACATTTTTTCTCGGGGATAAAACAGTCCAGTTGCCTTTTGAAAAAGAACCTTTGAGACAACTATGACCTGGATGACTGAGAATCTCCACAGACCCCTTTCCTAGTACACTTAGAAAACCAATAAACCCTGAAGTTTATTTCATTCACTCATGCCAACTCTTCCTTCATATATGGGAACAAAAACATGTACATATAACAAGTCTTAAGTTACTCTATGAACAAACCACAAACTATATATTTTTTTAAATATTTCTTAGAATACATCTATAGTTGTAGTATTTTTCAACAGTCTCACAACATTAATAGGTTCCTTTTCATCCTTTTTTCCTAGTACATTATCATTGACACCATTAAAGATCATTATTTTCTACCTTAGAATTTGTTCATATTGCAACCGCTGGATAATTTACTTGATTATTCTATTAATTATGGTAACTCTCATCTACAATATTTTTATGGAAATTTGTAGAAGTGGAGACTCCATTTCTTTCTTAAATTCTTTTCAATGTGCAAAAAAATATTTTAAGGAAACTACCTTCATTTGTAGATGAAAATGCAACATTTCAATGAAATTCCAGATAAAAGTCAATATAGATGGGTGGTTGAGAATCCAACTGGTATTATGGGAAAAGGTAAATGGTGTAAAAATGAACATTAATATACAAAGACAAGGCTGAATTTTGTCAGTATACTTCCTGTATAATATGATGACTTGCACAACAGTTTCTAAATTTATATAGTAATTCTTTTTAATAAGATAAAGTAGTAGAGTAGGCTACATCAGTTTTCCTTGCTAATAGTAAATAGTACTAACTAATTTTGGGATATTTGACCAAATAAGGACAACCAAACTTCAGTTTTATCCCAAGGGCGTTTATTCTACTAATTCAAACAAACATTTATTTTCATTGCTCAAGAAAAGAAAATCCTTTCCAGTAGGACTACACTTCAAAAAGCATTTTCAAACAAATGGACAACTTTTGGCTCATAATGCTTCCTAGATTAAATTCAAATTAACTTGAAGGGGAGTCTTGTTGTTCTTGCTGTTTGCTTGCTTGGTTGGATGACTTTAGGTGTATTTAGAAAAAAGACATACACACAGGGGTGGGATTCAATTTTTTTAACAATCGGTTCTTTGTGCATGGCTTAGTTTGTGGGCGTGGCTTGGAGGTAATGTGACTGACTGGGCGTGGCCAACTCAACATCACTCACATTGAGGCACACATCTCCTCGCCAGCCTCTCATGACTGTGGGGATGCTGCAATAGTCGTAAGCGTGAAAAATGGTCATAAGTCACTTTTTTCAGTGCCATTGTAACTTTGAATGGTCACTCCACACAAGCAAAGGAGGGGAAAAATACTCCAGAGAAGTTCCAGAGACAGGAAGCCTAGTTCTGCCAAGAATGTAAAAAGGGTTAATGGAGAGGCAGTTTCTGTAAGCAACACCAGAATGTTTCCTTCCTGCCTTCCTTACAGGATTAGGCCAGTAATTTCATCTAACCACCGGTTCTCCAAACTGCTTAGAATGTTAACAACAGGTTCTAGTGAATAGGTGCGAACCAGTAGAATCCCAGCCCTGCATACATATGCACAAAGATACATGTGCACAAATGAGTACTTTCATCCCTGCCCCCAAAAATTCTCTTTCCCATGAGTGCTTCTCAGGGCTCAGAGCTCCTTTTTCTAAATTAAAAGATTCTTGTATTAAAAGCTGTATTAATAATTTATGGTCGATATTAATGGCCAAGTTAAAACTTTAACAAGTTGCTGTTACAAAACTGTCAAATTGTAACAGCCCTGCCTCCTCTAATTTCAACTCCTTCTGATGAAGCATAGGGAGATGCCTTATTGGTGTGCAGTGTTACCAATTATTTGACAGAGCCAGAGTGTATTTCGAGCTAATCAGAAATAAGAGCACAGAATTAAATCTCCCATGTGAAACTCATCATTTACATATTTATGATTCAGAAATGATAATAAGGCTAATGAGAAGCTCATGTTGAGCCTTTAAAAGTCAACTCAATCTTACAGTTAATTTTCAATAGTTAGAGCTTGTACCCAGAAGTTAGGGAAGAAAAAAGATCTTCTGATTACCATTTAGCATAATGAAGCTTTGAAAGTTATTTATAAGGGTACATAAGCATAAATGTTACCAGTGCTGAGTGGACAAGGACTGACCTAAAAGGAAAAGATAGCCAAGGCTATTGTTATATTTCTTTGCAAGAGCAAACTCATATGTACAAGGGAAAAATATACACTGTCTTCCAGTTAAAACCCTGGTGTCCCTGTCCACATTTCTGAATATGCAATAATAGGGGCTCTCATAACGGACTTGATTAGATTTGGATGTCAGCCTTGGAAGCCATTTTTTTACTTGGAAGCTTCGAGGCTGCCACATTCAGTGCCTAGGAATTTGGGAGGGGGGATTTCATAGCGAGGGAGAAGATTAGACACAACAACATTCTTTCTCAGAGAGTCAAGGACCTGTTACCCTGCACCTGGAGGGAAGTGGGATGAAGATTTGATTGGGCCATGTGATGGACTGATGGATGCAGGGGATGGCTCTTCGATTTTCTTTTAGGAAAGGAAAATCCAGAACTCTCAGATTTGGGTTTTCCCAGATGTGCCAGTATGACAACTCTCATTAAATGGATCTTTGAGGAAATGCTTGTCTTGGAGTTTATTGGTTTGGAGTTGGTTAGTTGGAAAACTGACATTGGGTGGGAGTACAGGATCAATCATGGCAATCAACTTGGATAACCTTCATATTTGTCAATTACAATATTATTAAGTAAAGAAAAGATCTCTCCCATGTATTTTTTTCATGCCCCATTTTAAAAGTTGCTTTTCAGAATTTAGAAGGAACTGTTGATTGTAGGAAATGATCTGTTCTGTATGGAAAAGGAGAAAGGCGGTTTGTTTGTTTGTTTCCTTAATGGGCTATACATTCCCATTATTTTAACTCTAGTCTTGGAATTTATAAATTTGATATAATGTGATGCAGCGCAAAATCACATCAATATGGGCAGGCATGGTGAACAGTGGGGGGTCTGCTTAATTCTTTCCATGCCTGTTAATTATGTCCAATTTAAAAGAAAAAGACCAGTTTTTCCCACACCTACCAATCAGTATTATTTGCTATTTTGAAGGATGTTATAATTTCCTATTGTGATGGATATTATAATTTAGAACAAGTCTAAATTTATTATAATTTATTGTGAGCAATAAGGAGGTGGTTTCTTCACCCCACTCCCCATAATTTCTTTTTTTCCCCCACTGCTGCCAATCTGTCAGAAGGGATGTGACAACGCATTTGAAGGCTCTGGGGGTCAGAGATTAGCATTACTTGGCCCAGAGGTGGTATACAGCCAGTTCTGACCAGTTCTGGAGAACCGGGAGCAGACATTTTGAGTAGTTCAGAGAATTGGTAAATACCACCTCTGGTTGGCCCCATCCCCATCTATTTGCTGCCTCCCGAGTCCCAGCTGATTGGCTGGGTCTTCTTTTGTTGCCCTGCACAGTAGAACGGAGCTGGAAAGCAGGTTAGTTGGGTGGGGAGGGAATGTGGATTTTACAGTATCCTTCCCCTGGAGTGGGTTGGAAATGGAGATTTTGCAGTGTCTTTCCTCTGCCATGCCCACCAAGCCACATCCACCAAGTATAGTATATAAAATTATATATTGCAATCCCCTACCTGTCAATGAATACTTCAGCTTCAACCATAACAATACAAGAGCACACAATAGATACAAACTCAAGGTAAATCGCACCTAACTTGATTGCAGGAAATAAGACTTCAGCAACAGAGTGGTTAATGTCTGAAATACTCTACCTGGCTCTGTGGTTTCTTCCCCAAACCCCAAAAACTTTAACCTTAGACTGCCTACTAGTGACCTCACCCCTTTCCTAAGAGGTCTGTAGGGGGTGTGCATAAGTGCACCAACGTGCCTACCGTCCCAGTCCTATTGTTTCTTTTTATTTTCCTTATATGTATCTATTTCATGTATTCATAACTGTTTATACTTATACCTGTTATCTTATAATCGCTTGACAAATAAATAAATACATAAAAAAATAAAAATAAACACACACCAAGCCACACCCACGAACTGGTAGTAAAAACATTTGAACCACTGATTTGGCCCCTTTACTGCTTCGTCACTTCAAAATACACCCTGCTAATAAAAATAGGAGGTAGAGTTACTTGAAGGCAGAATATAGTTGGTCCTAGTTGGAAGTAGGGTTCTTTAGGATAAATGAACTCAAGGCGACCCCTTCTGAAGTGCCATTGAAGTGACATGGCAGAGACTTGAAAGGCAAATAGAAAAATATTTCCCTGTAAGAGTTGTTGACAAAGAAAATTTTAGGATGGTGAGTTCTAGCATCTGACCATAGAATAAGTGTATCTGAGCTCTCTACTTCACTCTAGTCATGCATAAGTTACCTGTATTGTAAATAAACACTTGAAGGTAACTGCTTCAGAACAAATCTCTGGCTCTATGAAACGGATACACTGCAAAACAATCACAAATGAACTTAGAAAATGTGTGATTATTACAACACCGAGCAACAGTGTAAGGTGGAAGACCTCTTGTACAAATGGCCTTTGTTTCTCCATTAAAGATTAGGATGGGAAAAGGGGTGAAGGAAGAGGAATGGAGCCAAGAGCAGTTCCTTAGTACTTACCTATTAATGATGAAATTCAAATTTTTTTACTACCGGTTCTGTGGGCGTGGATTATTTGGTGGGCGTGGCTTGTGGTCATGTGACTGGGTGGGTAGTGGCTTAGTGGTCATGTGACTGGGTGGGCGTGCTTGGTGGTCATGTGACTGGGTGGGCATGGCTTGGTGGTCATGTGACTGGGAGGGCATGGCCAACTCAATGTCACTCACATCGAGGGGTGCCTCACTTGGCCCCTCTCCTCCCAGCCATTACTTGTCACCCAGCCTCAACTTATCTATAGTTCTGTAAAAATGTTGTTCACCTTTTTTGACTTTATTATCTGCATAAAGACCACTGAAAGGAGGAAGTGGCTCACATGGTTTACCCAAGAGTGTGATAGGCAACAGGCTTTTAAGGGGCTGCCACAAAGAAAGGGGGACAATGTATTTTCCCAAAAAACAGAATGCAAACAAGAAGCAATGGATGGAAACTGAACAGAGAGAAGCAACCTAAAACTAAGGAGAAACTTCCTGTGAGTGAGAACAATTAACCCGTGGAACTGCCTGTCTCCAGAAGTTCTGGGTGCTCAATCACTGGAAGTTTTTAAGAAAAGACTGGACAGCCATTTCTCTGAAATGGTATAGGGTTCACCCCAAGGTCCCTTCTAAGTGTTATTCTGACACCTTTCCCAAGATTTCTACTCAGAGTTTGGCATCCTCAGTTTTCTTGCCTGAACTGGGGGTTGGACTAGAAGACCTCTAAGGTCCCTTTCAACTCTTGTTAAACACATGTATTTTATGCTCTGGACTATTGACATTGAATGCATGTAAACCCTGAAAAATATGTGGTAGCCCTGGGCAAAAGAAAGGCAGAAAAATCACTCTAGGTGTATGGACAATGTAAAATATTAACACATGGTAAATAATGGAACAATTAAAAATAATAGCATAGAGTTATGTCTCTCTCTCTTTTCCTGTTTTCTTTCTTTCTTTCTTTCTTTCTTTCTTTCTTTCTTTCTTTCTTTCTTTCTTTCTTTCTTTCTTTCTTTCTTTCTTTCTTTCTTTCTTTCTTTCTGGTTTTTAAGTGAATCTGCCTTCCCTATTGACTTTGCTTGTCAAAAAGTTATCTCATGACCCTTGGACACTGCAACTGTTATAAATACAAGTCAGTTGCCAAGCGTCTCAATTTTGATCACATGACCATGGACATGCTAGCAATTGTCGTAAGTATGAAAAATGATCATAAATCACTTTTTTTCAGTGCCGTTGTAACTTCGAATCATCACTAAAGGAACCGTTGTAAGTCAAGGACTACCTGTACAATATGTGGTAGGAATCCTTTAACCCAGGGCTGTCAAACTCCTGGCCCACGGGATGGATGCGTCACGTGCTGGCCACGCCCACCCCCAGTTTAGCGAAGGGGGGGAAAGTTCCGGTATGTCAGATGATGCTGCCATGACGACGTGAGTTTGACACCCCTGCTTTAACCAAAGGGGAAGCAATTAAAGAAAAAAGAGACAAGGAATGAATTTGTTCTCAAAGACCAAGGTGTAGATAAGCTGAGAGAAGAGGTCCTAAACCTCAAACCCAGATTTCGACTGAACACACAATCTTTATAAAACCCTTAGTGAAAATACATCTTAAATGTAAGGTTCAATCCTGTTTCTCTCCCCCTCTGGATGGCATTTACATGCATGAAGTTAGCTGAACAAAAAGAGAATTCTTTCTTTCCTCTGAATTCTAAACACTATTTTGTGACACCAAAGAAAGTGATTTGAAGATGTAGGACTAATATAACCATTGAAGAGGAAACTTAATAAATCACCCATTAAATAGCAGGAGAGATTTGTTTCACGATTCTGAATTACAGTTCTGTTCCTTAAATGGGACCTATTAAGAATCTTGAGGCCAACTATACAGTACATGCCTTTGTAAGATTATATATTCTTGCTAATAGACCAGTGATGGGATTCAATTTTTTTTACTACCAGTTCTGTGGGTGTGGCTTGGTGGATGTGGCAGGGGAAGGATACTGTAAAATCTCCAGTCAGAGGTGGGATTTGCCGGTTCACCAAACTACTCAAAATTTCCACTACCGGTTCTCCAGAACTGGTCAGAACCTGCTGAATGCCATCTCTGTAATGGAGGCTATGGTGAAGGAAAAGAGGCATTTTGTAGCTGTGTTCTTTGAATATATGCTCACTGGTATTTAGCAGTACATCAGAGGTGGTGTTCAGCAGGTTCTGACCGGTTCTGGTAGAGGAAATTTTGAGTAGTTTGGAGAACCAGTAAATACCACCTCTGACTGGCCCTGCCCCTATCTGTTCTCTGCCTCCCGAGTCCCAGCTGATCGGCTGGGTCTTCTTTTGTTGCCCTGCATAGGAGAACAGAGCTGGAAAGCAGGTTAGTGAGGTGGGAAAGGAATGGGATTTTGCAGTAACCTTCCCATGGAGTGGGGAGGGAATGGGGATTTTACAGTATCCTTCCCCTGCCATGCCCACCAAGCCACACCCACAAAACCGGTAGTAAAAAAAATTTGAATCCCACCACTGCAGTACATACTGTGTTGCAAGCAATTTTCAAGCACCTCTCTGCTACTAGTTGGTATAGATTTGAAGAGCTGTCAGGAAAAAAAAAAAAACTCGTCCAACTCATTCTTTGCCACCGTCTCCCCTTTTGGCTAGAAATGAAATTCTCTTAATAATTAAATTCTCGTTTAGCTCTTCTCTCAGGCTAGAAATAACAACTAGTAATTTTGAATATGGATACTTAGTGGCTGAAAATGGAGACTAATTTTATCAGGGCTGGCTCTTTAGTTAACCTGATATAAATATTGGAGGCAGGAAATGTGATAAATGGCTCCTCTTGCTATTTTAATAGACAGTCTCATTGTACAAACTGGGGATCTGTGGCAGTTATCCAAAATTATAAGAAAGTGTCCTCTGCCCCGACCCCATATTTGTAAATGAGCTAAGCAATACATTTGACATGTACAGGTAGTCCTCAATGTATGACCACAATTGGGCCCAAAATTTCTGTTGCTAACAGTTGTTAAGTTAATTTTGCCTCAGTTTGGATGCTTTCTTGCTACAGTTGTTAAGTGAATCATTGTAGTTAAGTGAGTAACATGGTTCTTAAGTGAATCTGACTTCTCCATTGACTTTGTTGAACTGAAGGTCACAAAAGGGGATCACATGACCCCAGGACATTGAAATTGTCATAACTATGAGTCAGTTGCCAAGGTTCTGAATTCTGATCATGTGACCATGAGGATGCTGCAATGGTTGTATGGGTGAAAAATGGTCCTAAGACACTTTTTCAGGGCTGTTGTAACTTTGAATGGTCACTAAATGAACTTGTCCACCCTGAAGCTGACTTGACTGAGGCCATTTTGAGGCTTCAGTGTTGCCACACGGGAGCTGAGGGATAGGGACAGGCAGAAAAAGTGATAGAATGAGCTTATAGTTAAAACAAAATAGCTTCGCCTGGGAATCAAGGACATTCCCACAAGTGGCTGAGGAATGGAGGAGAGATGTCACCTGATGACCGGGCAGGACCTTGATTGGATGATGTGACTGACTGTTCGGGAAAAGGTGGGGGAAAGTTCATTCATATCCCTCCCATAGGGAATAAAGAGACAATTAGTTTAATTCATTAGGTTGAAGATCTGTCGCTGACTTCTTGCCAAGTAATTGATGCTATAGCGTGGTGTTTGGAAGATACCAGCCTGGCAACTCTCCAAGCCTGATAAAGGTCTGTAGTTGTGAAATCTCATGAAAGACTGTTTGCCGGGACTTTGCTGGAGAGGAATTCACTTTAACCTAAATAAAAGGGGTTTTATCAGGATGTGGAGTCTGCTTCATAATCTTGGGAAGCCTAGGTCAGAATAGTATGGCACTGTATGGCACTGAATGCTGGGCAGCAACAGCAGGGACCAAAAGCTATCTCCATGCCATGGAAATGAGAATGCTCCGTTGGATATCAGGCATCTCCCTTCTTGACCACATCACAAATGACACCATTTGATAATATTCTGCTGTGGCACCAACTATAAAGAAGATGAGAGAAGGCCACCTCCAGTGGTATGGATCAGAGGCCACCGTGGCCAAGACTGCCTACCAACTAGAGGTCAATGGCTGGCGACCTTGCGGGCATCCAAACACAGAGATGATAAGACACCGTCAACAATGATATCCAAGCCACAGGCCTGTGCCCTGGAGACACAGCTGACCATGGAAAGTGGCATTCAATGGTCAAAAAATGGAGCCTGTACCTGTGGGAATACTCTAGGAAGAAGATACATTGATCATCTCTCATTCTCCAGGATAGAAAGATTACATACAGATAGCAATAACGAATAGCACCTAGGCTTGCAAACCACTTCATAGTGCTTTCCATTGGGGTCCTCATTTTACCAATTTTAGAAGAATAGAAGGCTGAGTCAACCTTGAACCGGTGAGAATTGAACTGCTGGCAGTTGGCAGAATTAACCTGCAATATTGCATTCTAACCACTGCACCATCAAGGCTCTTAGATAAGCTAACAAGAATGGATCCAGGTTAACCAGACTGGTTTCTTTCCAAAGAATTACATGTAAGATAATACCAGAATGTTTTTGGTAAGAGTAATCATAAAAGCAAGAAAGTAACTGTTTTTTTTTTCTTGATACAGAGAAAGCTTTTGATAATTTAAAATGGCCTATTATACTTGCAGTTTTCAAAAAGATGAATTATAGCCATATTTTTTTTCCACATGAATAGAGTGTTTCTAAACAATGACAAGCTGACATAGTAACCAATGGCTCTCTGTCACAAGTGTATCAGACTGAAGGGGACAAGACAAATTTTCTCTTTCTTCTTTACTTGTATTTTTGTTAATAAGAAAATAAAGTTTCAGGAATTAAACTTGACATTAAATTTAACAGAGAAGCACCTATATCTAATAATGTTGTCCAATATTATTGCAAAAATTAGAAAATATTTGGGAACATGTTTGATAAAAAAAATAAATTTAAAAATAAGTATAAATTTAGAATAGAATTACTGAGTATTTTCCAGCTACTCAGATCTGGAAAAAATATTACAGTGAACATTTCAAGTTGGGAAAACTGGTTAAATAGAAATGCAGACACAAAATGAATATTTTACCAAGACTCAATTTTCTGTTTCTAATAACTCCAATCCATATTGAAAATAAGATATTGTTATTGGTATGAACAAGTAAGCAAATTACTTGACGTGTGATCCAATAAAAAAAATAAGAATTGAATTCAAGATTGTTCAAGTCAAGTGAAAGAACAAGCTGATCAAATTGTGTTAAATTGCTAGTTGCTTAAAATGGATTGTGTTTCTTTACAGTGTGCTCACTCAGTGGAAGCAGGAAGACTTCCAGATGGTCTGCACAATTAACTTTGGATCCATAAAAATAGAAATAAATAACTGCTAAGAGATCATGCAATGATAAAAGATGTGTTGGAAGTTTGAGAGAAATATTGGAAGAGGATTAGACTACATTTATCCCACTCTTGCCTTTTTATAAAATGTTTATTTTCATGAAGAGGAAAGCATAAATAAATTTTCTCAATGGAGATATCATAATTCATGCAGTTTTTACAAATTTTAATCTTTAATAAGTCAGATGAAATCTTCTGAGACCCTCACTTCGCAGTTCACCTAATTGGTTTTAATATTTTCAAATAAGTGGTTCAGTACTAAAAGAATTTCAGAAACCAGAGAGAATACTTAGACATTTGACTGAATTTGAAGATCTATCACACAACTTGGACTCTGGGTCTTATTTATAAATTATGGGTGTGAAATGACTCAGTAAGTTAAAGACCGTATGATGAAATGGATACAGAATTTAGATGCAGTAATAGATATGCCATAATGGGAATTTTAGTGGGGAAAAATATTAAATTCATATTGTCTACTCCAGATCATTAAAATGGATTATTCATTTTCTAAAACTTGCTGGAGATGTACGATCAGGTTGGGTCATTCTCTCATATATAATGGCAGATATGAAAGCTTGATAATCCTTGAAAATGATTCATACTAAAATGAAATAACTCTTAAAAGTTGAATTTCCTTTGCAACTGTGATATTTTTACTTACTTTATTGAATCATATATTCCCACAAAGTGTACTGAATTAGCTTTGTACATGCTAACTGCTGCCAAGATACTTTATACCTTTTACTGGAAAGAGTGCTCAATTTCTTCTATGGAAAAATGACTAACTATCGGAATATGCTTCAATGTCGAGATAATTTTATATCTCCAAAGTAAAAATGACACAAAATTTAATGCAAATTGGAAATGAAGCAACTGAACAACTTTCAACTGATATATGGCTTTGTACCATATTCAAAATTTGGGTTTCTCATTTACCTAAAGTCTGAATATTTCAATGATATAAGACTTCTTGTGTTAGAGCAGACTTTTCACCATATGGATAGAAGGTATCGTAGTTTGTTTATATTTATTCATCCTTCAAATTTATATAAGCTGTCCCTCTCACAAAATATGATTCTGAATAGTGCACAATGGAGAAAAAACCACAATAAGACAAAAATAATCAACAATTACAAAAATCAGGGTTACAATTTTAAAAGGGCAAGGAGAGAATGACAGTTATTAACCACCATGGAGCCATCTCTATATGACTCAACATTTCCTTGGGGCTGCCAAGTCTGACAACACACCTAGTTTTAAGGGGCTTGCAAAAAGTTAGGTGCAACATCAGAGGGTGTGCTGTTCCGAAAGGCAGGCAGAAAAGGCCCGTTTCTGGGGTCCCACCAGATATACCGTAGCTCTTTAGCAGACAGGACCTGCAACACATCATTTTTTGATGGGAGAGGAAGATATAATTGGGAAGAGACAGATCCTCAAATGAATTGACCCCATGCCACGAAGGTCTTTATTTTTAAAAAAATAAACTTTATTGATTTTTCAATTAAAATAAATGAACAACACACATACACAACAGAAAAATAAAGAAAAACAAGAAAAATGAATAAAAGACAGTTCCATTATCGACAGTTTGTGGTTTCTTATTTGTATCATTACTGGTGTCATATTTACAATTAAACTTTAGTGCGAGTATATAGTTACTACAGTTATAGCTTATCCTCCTTTACAGTTTATTGTTATTTATTATTATATTATCTATCTTCGTTCTATCCAATCATACCAAAAGTTCCCACTCTTATAATATTCTGATGTTTCTTTGTCTCTAAGTGCTAGGGTCAATTTATCCATTTCTGCACAACTTACTATTTTCTGAATAGTCACTTCCTCTGTTGAAGTATAAGGTTGTTTCCAACATTGTGCAAAGGCCAATCTAGCTGCCATCAGTATGTGTAATATTATATATTTCACTTTTGGGGGGAATTGTCTATTGAATATCCCTAGTAGGAAGAATTCTGGTTTGAGTTCAATCTGTTCAGTCGTAATTTCCTCCAGCCATTTTTTAATTCTCCGCCAATATCTTTGGGCTTCTGTACAGGACCACCACGTGTGGTAGAGTGTTCCATGTTTCCTTTTGCACTTCCAGCAACTCAGATTCATGTTGGGAACATCTTTGCTAGTCTCGAAGGAGCAAGATGTCATCTGTTGAACATTTTATAAGCATTTTCTTTGTATGTTGCCGATTTTGTAATTTTGTTATTTCTGGTCCAAATCTTTTCCCATTCTGTTAAAGTAATGTTGCATCCTATATTTCTACTCCAAGCTATCATATTACCTTTGACTACTTCTTCCCCTAGTTCTATCTCTAATAGATAATTATATATTTTTTTATTTTTTTAAATCTGGACCTAATAAGATTTTATCTAATTGTTGCGGATTAATATAGATTCCAAAATCTTTCTTATCCTGTCTGTATCTATTTTGTACTTGGAGATATGCCCACCAGTCAATTTGTAGCCCTTGTTGTTGGAGATTTTGCCATGATTTTAGAGTTCCTTGTGTATCCAATAAATCTTTATATTTTATCATCTTATTAATATCCAAGTTGTTCGGGTGGATCATCGCCTCCATTGTTGAGATCCAAATCGGGATCTGTTTTTTCCTTATTTTATTCCAATTGGCCAATAAAGAATCTCTAATTAAATGTCTATGGAATTATTTCTGTTTGGTTTTCCCAGTGTCCCATAGAAATGCATGCCACCCCCTCTGTAGATCAAGGCCTTCTATGAATAGTATTATTTTATTCCATAAATTCACCCATTCTTTCAGCCATACTAAGGAAGCTGCACTGTGATATAGCTCCCAGTTTGGGAGCACCATACCCCCACTGCTCTTCCATGAAGGTCTTTAAAGGTCAAAAACAGCACCTTGAATTAGACGCAGAAACAAATTAACAACTACTACAGCTTAAAGGAGCCTCAGCGGCACAGTGCAAGCTACTGCAAGCTACTCCTACTGCAATTTGGCAGATCAAATCCCACCAGGCTCAAGGCTGACTCAGCCTTCCATCATTCTCAGGTGAGTAAACTGAGGACCCAAATTGTTGGGGGCAATAGGCTGACTCTGTAAACTGCTTTGAGAGGGCTGTAAAGCACTATAAAGTAGTATATAAGTCTAAGCACTATTGCTATTACAGAACAGAGGTGTAAAAAAAATTAAATTTACATTGTTTAGTCCAGATAATTAAAATGGATCATTCCTTCTAGGGACATACTGTCCATAACTGATCATAAACTTCTGGGAACTCTTCAAGAGTAGTCTAATGTAGATGATACACCCGATAGTTTAACAGTGATTTTCAGACATTTAAAACATTCTATTGTACTAAGTTATTTACAGTTAATTAAAGTATACTAGAAATTATGATTTCTATGATATTTTGTTATTTTTGTACTTCTATCTTACTTTTCTATTTCTTGTTTGGTTCTTTTTCTTTCTCTAAATAAACTTTTCTAAAATATTCAACAAAAAGTATTTTTTTTAAAAAAAATCATTTTTTTCATATTTCATTTCTCATTTGTAAAACCTGGTTTATCTAAGATTTGTATTTATTTGATTTTTTTTATTTAAAGTTTTCACACAAACCTCTAGGCCTTTGGGTATTTCTCAAAGCATACATTTTTTTTTTTGGCAGTTTGGTCTCATTTTTACAAACACTGTATTTGTGTGTGTGTGTGTGTGTGTGTGTGCGCACGCACGACCTAATATTTTCAAGAAAATATGTATTTCTGTGAAGAGATTTTTGTAACATTTTTATGGAAAAATTACACTGCAAAATACTGAAGAAATACAAATTTGGGATAATCAGATTTGAATTCAGATATGGATTCCATATGAAATTAAATAAATTCATATCCAAATCAATACTATACAAACTAACCTATCTTCCATTTTTACTCTCCACTGTCAATTACTCTCCTTTGCATCTAGTCACAGACAAATATTCCCAGAGGTAGGCCCATTATCTAATGTTCACTCAGAGTTATGGGAACTTTGCAACACCAATAAATACAAAACTTAAACACCAAGAATCTCAATCACCTTTATGAAAGTAGACTTGAAAAATTCAATATAATCATATTTTTTACTCTCCAAAGTGCTGAAGGTTTTTCGAAAGAGAACTATGGTATTCTTAATGAAGTCCTTAGTACCAGTAATAGCACAATAATGATTTTGGGTACTCCAAAGATAGCTTCCACCCAAGTTGACAATCCCTGACTACAACGGCTAAGTTTAGCCAGGGAGCTCCTGCTGGAGAAGAGGTGGTTGTCATAAGAAATAACACTAAAAATGGCTAATTAATACATTTTAAAAGACCTTCTGAGTATACAGTATCTCTACAAAATATGCATTAAGCAAAGTAAATAAACGCCTAATGTAAAATTTAAATGTGAGGCAAAGTAAAGGATACATCCTTCTGAATTTTTCAAATGGATTGGTCACTACTGGAAAGTGAAATCTGATATTGCTCGTTAGGGTAATACTTAAGACACATCCACTAAAAGGAATGACTCTTTAGGATATTCACACCAAATCTAATCATCTTAAATAGCTACAGACTGAAGGCCAATTAGAAAACCCAACATCACGTTACTATGAACGGCATTATAAACCCAAGACCGCGTTACTATAAATGACATTGCAGCTTTCTTTCAGACCTGCCTTCATCTGAACCTTTACTCAGTAATGATCCTTGGCTCCATTTGTTGAGAAAGGTCTAGTTTACTGAAGGTCAAGTGAAATACAGTAGAGCAAAGCCATAAATCCGTGGGCCAAATCCCGCCACTTAAGTCTTTCTCATTGCTTGTCTCTCCCCACGCCCCCATCATCCAATTGTATTCAAAGATGTTTTCAGAACAGTTACTTCAAGTGTGGGGTGCCATGTAGCTTCATACCATTCCCAACAATCTGACCTTGAAGCCGTGTCTCAAGAAGGCACAGTGAACAATGATGTCTCCCCCTCTCTGATCCAGCTCCCCCGCCCCCACCCAGAGTTCATGGCACCGAGGGATAGCAGAGCACAGGAGAGAGGTGGCAACTCTGACACAGTCTTTTATGATTATGTTTACCATTACAGAAAATATCTATTGGGTGAGCTTTCTATTACAATACTGGTAGGAAATCTCTAGCTTTGGAACCCCAGGTGGCCCGCAGTCCCAATTTTTACAGTTCCCAGCGTTCTTCGAGATCATGGCTATTAAAATTCAGAGCCTATATTTGAAAGTGGGGAGCAGGATTCCCCTTGCAAAAAAATCCTCGGCAATGCTTCCTCTATCCAATTTTTGGCTTATTTCTGTGAAACTTCAAAAAGGGCCAAAAGATTTTGCCTCCTCTTCTGACGATGCCCACATGCAACCTGCAAATATAAAAATATAAAATAAAATACGAGTCCATCAAGAAAAAAAAAATAGAAGCCAAGCTTTCTTGTGTGCAAGAACCACAATATAAAATTCTATAATCTTACAAACTTCTGATGGCTACCTGATAAAAATGTCTGTGGGGTGGTTGTTTTTAAAGTACATTTTTTTACTTTATTCTTGGTATCTGAAGGCATTTGGCAGTAGAGAAAGAAAATCCAAATGGCATGCCTGTGCCCTCCCAGAGCAATATAGAACCACAACAATAAATTGACAACCTATATTGTAGCAATGTATCACATTTCAGCTTTGCTAAATGCCCTGTTTTGATGCTTGTGGATTCTCCACGAAAGAGATCCTCAGACCCATCAAACTACAAGCACCCATGTCCTTCATGTTAAAGCACTGAAGGATAACTCTGAATCACCAGGAAACAAACCCACATTCATTAGTTTTGGGGGAAGAATAAATGAACCCATATACAGGTAGCCTGTTGTCAAAGGTAATTAGGACCAGAATTGCCGTCACTAAGCGATGAGGTTGTAAAGCACAATGTCACATGACTGTATCGCTAACCAATGGAAACACCAGCAATTCCTGTTGATGTCATTAAGCAAGGATTATGGTAATTAAATAAGTCCCAGGCAGCTTGCAAAGCAGGACAGAAGGCAGGTAAGTGGCTGCTGTTGGGCAGGGGAGGGTGCGCAGATGGTCCGTGAGGTGGAGCACAATATGCAGCCAGGGCAAGATGGCTGCCGCAAGTGAGGGAAAATGCAAGCAACCTATTGGAGTGACATGCAGCCTTCCTTGCTGGCTTCCCATTAACTTTTCTTGGGGAAAGTCGGCAGGGAAAGTTGCAAATGATGATCACATGACTATGGAATGCTGCAATGGTCATAAACTCAAGCTACTTGCCAAGTGTCCAGAATGAAATCACATGACTGAGGAGGCACTAGGAAAGCTGGAAGATTGTAAGTACCACTCGTTCACCACCATCATACTGTCAAACATTTAACAGAATAAGAGAGTTGGAAGGAACCTTGAAGAACTTCCAGTCCAATCCCCTATTCAGGCAGGAAACCATATAACATTTCAGACAAATGGTCATTCAATTTCTTCTTTAAAATCTCCAGTGTTGAGCACCCACAATTTCTGGAGGCAAGTTGTTCCACTGGTTAATTGTTCTGTCAGGAAATTTCTCCTTAGTTCTAGGTTGCTTCTCTCCTTGATTAGTTTCCACCCATTGCTTCTTGTCCTGCCTTCAGGTGCTTTGGAGAATAGGTGGATCCACTCTTCTTTGTATGAGTAGTCATTAAATAAGGACTACCTGTATTTGGGGGCGGGGGGAATCCTGGATTGGTCTGCAGTATCATATTCTGTAACTAAACTGAACTGGATAGAAGTTTGCTTTTGCAGGACAGAAGGAAAGCCATTGACAATTTAACTAACAAAGCCAGCTTAAGCTCAATCAACCTTTTGTAAGTGGGAATTGTGTTGTTTCATTGTGGGTATTTTGAGTAAAATCCATTCCAGCATTTTGTTTTAAAGTAGCCAACCAGATGCTTTTGATAGGGTTCTATAATTACAAGCAGGAGATAAGCTCTGGAGGCAAAAGATCACTCACATGAATAATAGCTGTTGGTAGCAGTAGTGTGGAAGGAGGAAGAAACTGGGTAAAATTTAAATAACTCTGATAGTTTCTGCCAATTGTGTAATATCAGGCAGAGTGGGTGCATTCTAGGGCTTCTCGATCAAACAATGCCATCTATTGGGACCTAGGAATGTACCGAGTTGTGAGTTGTAGCACATCCCCCCAGAACAGCATCTCTCTAGGGTGCTATGTGGCTACCACCTTGATGATGTTCAAAAGGTTGCTGAAAATCTAGCTATTCCTTCAAGCATGGGGAGCAGAATGGCAGAGAGCCCCTTTGGAATTTTAGCTGGAAAGAATATAAGTTTAGATCAGATTACATAAAGAGATTGCTTTATGTAATTAAACTTTGTTTATCTCAAATTTTCATTAACTGTTCAAGAAATCCCAAGAGAATATACAAAACAGTAAAAGATGCAATATAGTCGGAAAATATTAATACAGTAAAGGCATAAACTGGCAAAAAACAAACAAAAAAATGGCAGTCAGTCTACTTAAAAAGTAGACTATAGCCATTTGGAGTGGAGCAGCTATAAGAAATCATCATCATCATGATGTTACTAATATTATTCTATTACTATTCAATAAGAAAGACAAAACAGTCTGGACATGAATATGGCAGTACTTGGACACAGCACAATACAAGAGAAAGAATTGGAGAAAATCACAAACTACAAAGGTGTGCAAATAGAAGGAGAATGATAGTAGCAGAAGAAAGCAAAGACATCTACCAGTAGTAAGGAGTGCCTTGCATGCAATCATAAAGTATCTAGAAAACCACCTGAAAACCATCAACATTGACAAAATCACGGTCAGTCAATTTCAAAAGGCAGCTTTACTTGGAGTAGCTTATATGCTGTGACAATACCTTCAACACCATCAAACAATGACATCTGTTTATCCAGTGGTGGGCTGGAACTGGTTTAACAACCAGTTCTGGGACCGTGCACCTAAAGGGCGCTTTGCACACATGCACAGCATTCGAAAACCACCAATTTTAGCCTCTAAAGCTTACCTTCTAGAGCACCATCAGTGAGTAAAACAGCTGAAGCGCGGCAATCCAGTGTGCCACACAAATCAGCTGAGCTAAAAAACACAGAAATATAGAACAGGATAGGGCAGGGGTGTGGGGTGGGGAGCAGGGCCAGCTGATTGCTGGAACTACCGGTTCACTAGAACCAGTCCAAACCGGTAGGAGCCCACCACTGTGTTTAGCCTAAATCCTTGGAAAAGATTCAATAGATGAATAAAAATGCCAAATTCAGTCCGAACATCGGGCTGACTGTGTGAAAAAAGTAATATACTTTGGAGTCAACCATGTTTGAGCCAATAACTAAATGGTCCAAACAATTGCTTCTTAAAAGATCTACTTAGATAGGACAAATGCTGTACTGAAGAATTATTCATTACCAAGCAAAAATTGCAGCATCTTAGGAGACGTTAAGAGTAAACAAGTTATGGCATAAGACTCCTTGAACCGATATAACATAAACTACCTATCAAAATGTATTTTTTCATTAAGCACATGAATTACGCTCTCATTCAAAGATAATTCCCATACCTTTACATTAATTCTACCCTTTGAACACCCTTGCAAAATAAACAATTGTCCTATTGTAAAAACAAATCCAATTAGCACTTTTAAAATGTTTTCTTAATTGTTCACTTTTATATTCAATATTTTAAAGTTATTTCTGTGTTCAAAAAAAAATCATGTGATGGAGGACCTGAATAATATATAATTAGTTTTAAATCATTAGTCTTGAGGTGCAGGTAGTGTGAAACATCACACTTCTGTAAAGCCCTTTCAGTCTATTCTAGGTGTTTACTTTACACCACCACTCTGAAGTTTCTAATGTGAGGATATGTTGAATGTATAGCTTTATGACATATGTGTGTGATCTTCAAGGAGACACGAGAGCTTGTACAAATAAATGACGTCAGGTCAAAATAAGGTACCAAGACATCAAAAGAAGTCATCATCATCATCATCATTGTCATCGTCATTGTCATCATCAAAAACAATAATCATCTGGTTTCCCCACAAAACTGTGTTGAAATTAATCCACACTCCAAAGAAGAAATAGTATGATGGAATATTCATATTTAGAGTATTATATACACAATGTCTTATCTGTTCTCAGAACAGATCCCACAGAACCTGGCACAGCCATGACACCTTTCTTATTCCCCATGGCCTCCAACTTTGCTGCACCTCTGCACTGCAGGTACCATTCTCTAAAACAACTGGTTCCCCCTTCTTCTTCTTCTGTGTTTGACGCAGCTACTAATCTCTGTCTCAGCATTCTATCTTTAGCATGAAGTCATTATCATGTCCTTGAGACTTTAGACATACAGCATGATTAGTGATTTATCTCGCTAATCCTCCCCAACATCCCCTGTGAGACAGGAGTTACTGCATTTGCTTCTCAGGGAATATAAGATGCTGCAGTAATTCACAGGTATAGAACTAGCCCACTGTGACCGTCAGGCAGCAGTCTTGTATCCTGGCTTCCTTCTCAATAGTCAAAGATAAGGTTAAAATCCTATCAGCATTTTCACGGAAATAAATCTTGCTGAACGCACTAGAACTTATTGTTAAGTAAACATGCTTAGATTACCACCAACGGTAACCATTTTTCCCATGACTTGTGACTTACTTGGGCCGTGCGAGATTTCATTCCCATAGAAGCGGAGAAGAAATCATTGCAAATAAGTGCAAACCAGGTGCTTCAAACTCAGTGAGCCATCTAATTTGTATTTTATTATTAGTAGTTAGTAATACAATTGTTCCTTATTTAGTAAATTGGTAACTAGTTCAGATTGTTAGAGTGGTTGTTGATGATGTGTGTATCACTGCATCTAATTCAAGGAGGGATTGATGATTTTGACCATTTAAGTTCATCTTAAAAGGAACGTGGTGGCTTGACTGGTTGGAACGATGGGCTGGAGGCTAGCAAGTCCACATTCGAGACCCGAGAGCTATTGTGGGGCAGAGTTGAGCTCTCGTCCTTTACTCCAGCTCCTGCCAGGGATATGAAAGGAGCCCCCAACTGGGCATTCCCAGGGCAATGGTGATGTCACCAATCCTTCCAACCAGTGCTTCTGACCCAAGTGCAAAGAATGCAAAATTCATCTTTACCATTTTTCTCAATTTTTGATTAACACAATTTGGGTTTTTTTTGTCAAAGGAAATTGAAATAAAATTATGAAACAAACTTTCATAAGAGTGAAGAATCCATAGCTTTCCAGATTCCAACTGCCAGCAGCATCTTACCTGAGGAGGAATGCTACAAACTACTTGCTAAGACCTCTTTTCTAGCTAACAAATTTTATCTTTGCAGTTTTGCCTAAAATGAACATTCGCAACAACCGCTTTTAATAACATTCTTGCATATTACATTCACTCAACTTTTGATAATGGTTTTTGTGCATTCATATGCCCGTTACAAATACTGCATATGTATCTTTTGAGTATGAAGAATTACACTACCACAACAAGAAGGGTACACATTCAAAAATATAAGGACATGTTGGTTGCATGCAGTTGCAATCAGCTTTTCTTCCATCTCAACTTTAAATGAAAAATCTGTCAGGAGCCTTTCAAATATTCTTCCGTGACCTCTTTCAAATGGAAGACTATTTCCAAAGCAAATGCATTCATATAGGGCAGGGGTGTCAAACTCGAGGCCTGGGGGCCAGATCTGGGCTGCAGGGTACTTAGATCTGGCCTGTGGGGCCACCCTGGAAACAGCAAAGGTCCAACCTGTGATGCCTCTGCCAGTGAAAATGGAGCTTGCAAGGGGTGCATGCAGCCTTCCCAACCTCCGTTTTCACTGGCAGAGGGTTGCAGGAGGCTGTCCCAGCCGAAAATGGAGCTCGGGCGCCCATTTTTTGCTGGCAGGATGCACAGGCCACCACAGGAAACCACTGACACAAGTAATATCATGCTGGTCATGCCATGCTCACTCCAGCCCCCCCCCCAGGTCAAGCACAACCCTAAGACAGAGCTGAATGAAATCAAGTTTGACACTCCTGATATAGGGAGTCCTTTACTTACTACCACAACCGATCCTGAAATCTCAGTTGCTTAAGTAAGGCAGTTGTTACGCGAGCTTAGTCCCATTTTACGGCCTTTTCGCCACAATTGTTAAAGTAATCACTGCAGTTGTTAAGTGAATCATGCGGTCCTTAAGAGAATCTGGTTTCCCCCTATTGACTCTGCTCGTCGAAACCGGCTGGGAAGGTTACAAATGGTGATCACATGACTCCGGGACCATACAATCATCATAAAATAAATACCAATTGCCAATGACCTGAATTTGGATCGTATGACCACATGGAGATGCTACAAATTTTTGTAAGCGGGAAAAGCAGTCATAATTCACTCTTTTCAGCGCTGTTAAAACTTCAAATGGTCATTGAACAAACAGTTGTAAGTCAAGGACTAACTGTACACGCAGGATGCATGCTCACTTGGCGGGCAGCCTGTTTCCTGGCTCAGTTGGAGGTCTTGTTTTCGAAGTTGCTTCAATCCATAGGCCTACCAAGGCCCTCTGAAAGCACCCATGTTACGCATCCAGTTCAGACCAGTTTGGGTGAACCCCTTCCTCCAAAGATCAGCTGGCAGAGAACCGGTTTGCTGCAGTGAGCACGTGGGCCCACCCACCTGCCTGCCTGCCTCTGCTCTTTCTTGTACTTTATTTCCTTTTTAGAGCACAGCTGATTCGCGCGGCAGAGCAATTTGCCCCTCCATAGCTATTTTATTCACAGGGACTGCTGTAGAAGGTAAGTATTAGAGCTTTTCTAAACGTGGAGTGCATGATCCCTGAACCAGTTGTTATATACTAGTGGAATCCCACCCCTGTATGCATCCCGTCCCTTGGAAGCGGCTCAGCTGACGCTAAGGGGTAGCAGGCCTTCTCCCTGGAAAAGAAAGGCTTTGTATAACTGTTGTCTGAAGTATTTAAAATAACTGCCTTTTCAGCACTAGGCCCTCTGCCATTTATAGTCTTGGAGTCTGGTGATTTTTACAAGCTTGCTTTATACGAGGATTATGGCTTTGATCTGATCTATAACCCTCCTGTGCTTTTTTATTAATTGCACTGTACTAAAGTATGGTTGGGTAGTTTTACTGGATGTTTGTTGTTGTTGTTGTTGCTGTTAAATATTTTAATACATTTGTAATCCACTGAGAGAACTGGGGCCATAGGGGAGTTTTGAAGTATAATAAGGAAATATATGGCTGCGTGGGGGCCTGTCTCCCTCTGGTCTTAACCTTAAGTACTACATCATGCTGGCTATACAGTTAATATTTCCATTTTAGCTCTAAGAAAAACGTAGATAAGATACTCCTATAGTTTCTCTGAAACATAAAAAAATATAGAGATTATTTTTTAACAGTTGGCTACATTTTTAATGGCAGAGGGAAAAATAAGGAAATATTCTTCTGCTGCAGACTGCATGCTCCTGGTTGTTTTTGGTTGAATAAAACAATTGGGACAAAATCCAAAATAAAGGACAGTCTAAATCCAGTGAGGGAGTGAGGCCCACCGAGTTTGATAACGTTTATTTCCAAATGAAATAGTCTAAAAAGCTGCCACCTCACAGTCCGATTCTATACATATCTATTTTAAAGTAAAGGGTACTCAGCTGAATAAGGTTTAGTCACAAGTGAGTGTTCCTGTCATTTCAGTTTATGTTGTACATGTATTTTGGCCCTGAAGATGGAATAACTTGAAATTTTTGAAGAAAAAAAAAAAAGAGGGAGTTTAGAAAACATCAAACAGTCTTTTAGGCAACAAAAAAAAACCCCATAAAAGTTTAAAATCGAAATGTTTCAGCTTCCTTTTTGAACTCTTCTGATGTGAGTAAGAAGGTGCTGCAGCATGAACAAGGATGCATGTTGACATGTGTTTCTGTTTTTTGATGTCTCTTTATGCATTTTTCATAGACATTTTTCTATAAGCAATATTGTTTGTAGATCTCGCAATCCAACTGGAGCATAAAAAAAAAATGACAACTGGAGGCATCCAATTTATGCAACAAATTATAGTTTGTTGTTCTCTCTTTGTTTTGCCCTGTCAGTCCCAGCAAACACAACCGACCAGGAAATCAATTCCATCAGAAAGCTAAAACTACTTTTTATTGACTAGGGCCTATCACTTTTTGCCACTTCCTGACAAGCGAAGTCCATGGGGAAGCCAGATTCACTTAACAATCGTGTTACTAATGTAACAGCTGCAGGGATTCACTTCACAGCCGTGGCAAGAACGGTTGTAAAATAGGGCAAAACTCACTTAGCAAGAGAAATGATGGGTTCAGCTGTGGTCATAAGTCGAGGATGACCTGTAGCAACATAATCTTGCAAGACAGATAGTACTATGCCTCCTCTAATTTTAATTCAGTTAATTAGGGAATAATTTGTCTGAGCTGTTTCTTAACATTATCCCATTTCTCAGGGCTTCAAAATAGTTCAACCTTTTTTGCTTAGGTCCGTGACAGTGAACCCAGGGGTGGGATTCTACCGTTTCGGACCCGTTCTGTAGAACCGGTTGTTATGAGTCTGTGCAGTTCAAAGAACCGGAAAATCATGTTCCTGCATGCCCGCCCCACCCCTATGCTCAGTTTTTTTTTCCTTTCTGAGCCCCAGGAAAGCCTTCTGAGAGCAAAAAAATATTTTTTTTTATTTTTTTTATTCTATTTTGTCAAGCGATTATAAGATAACAGGTATAAGTATATACATAGTTATGAATACATGAAATGGGTACATATAAGAAAAATAAAAGAAACAATAGGACAGGGACGGTAGGCACGTTGGTGCGCTTATGCACGCCCCCTACAGACCTCTTAGGAAAGGGGTGAGGTCACTAGTAGGCAGTCTAAGAATAAAAGTTTTGGGGGTTTGGGTTCCAGACATTGACCACTCTGTTGCTGGAGTCGTATTTCCTGCAATCAAGTTTGGTGCGGTTAACCTTGAGTTTGTATCTATTGTTTGCTCTTGTGTTGTTATGATTGAAGCTGAAGTATTCATTGACAGGTAGGACATTGCAATGTATGATTTTATATACTATACTTAGATCGGACCAAAGGCGGCGTAGTTCTAGGTTTTCTAGGTCTAGAATTTAGAGTCTGGTGGCATAAGGTATTCTGCAACGAGTAGAGGAGTGGAGAACTCTTCTTGTGAAATATTTCTGGACTTTCTCAACTGTGTTAATATCATATACGTAATGCGGGTTCCAAAAGGCCCCCCAAATGGGGCGGGGGGGCTGGAAAAAAGCCACCCAGTCACATGGCCACATCCACCCAGCCACGCCAACCTAGCCATGCCCACAGAACCAGTTGTTACAAAATTTGAATCCCACCCCTGGGAGAACCTATGGTATGCGTGCCAGAGGTGGCATGCAGAGCCCTCTCTGTGGGCGCGTAAGCCATCGCCCCAGCTCAGCTCCACTGTGCATGCGCATGCATGCCTCCCACCAGCAAACTGGTTTTTGGGTCTCTGCCGTACATGCATGGCAGTGGGGTGCATGTGGAGGATGGGACATGTATGGGGGACGTGTGTGCATGCTCAGGGTTTGGCGTGCATGCACGGGGGCGCACACACATGTGGGGGCGTTGTACACGCATGCACGGGAAACTTGCAAGTATTGTATTTTGGGGATAGGTGCGCACTTTGGGCGCTTCGTGCCAAAAAGGTTAGCCATCGCTGGCTTAGGTAATGGCTCCATCAAGATCATCTTACTTACTCCATGCTATGGCTTTGCTCCAAATATTACAGTTTTTTTTTAAAAAAAGGATTGCAAAAGATTCTACTACAGAATGAGACTGGGTCCGTGACACTTTTCTTGAGGAAAAAATAATAATATATTCCTAATTTCTAAGGTACCATCTTGGCTTTGAACAGTTTGGATCTTCTTATATAGCAAGTGATTTTCAAACTTGGCAGCGTAAAGGTGTATGGAGTCCAGTTCCCAATATTCCACAGCCAGCATGCTGATTGGGGAATTGGTAGGGAATTCTGGGAGCTGAAGTCCACATATCTTAAAATGGCCAAGTTTGAAAAACATAGCTGCTGTACATCATTTCTGTTTGTAGTAAATTACAAATTTTCCCCAATGCAATCGATTCCCTCCCTGCAATTACCATGTCTGTTTTCACTGCTTTTCTGCAGTTTTAAATGACATTAAAAAGAGAAATGCCAGCAATGTTTTCCCCTTTGGGCAAGATGCTTCTATACTGTTTATTCAGAATAAATGCCTTTTGGGAAAGTTGTTTTTAAACATTAATTAAAGGTTTCCCGCTTGTCACTATTGCCCCTTTAATTATGTCTTCTTTCTGAAAGTAATTACTGTTGAGTAGCTTCTCTTTATTGCCTCGAGTGCTATTTTCTATTCCTCACTGGGTGCTCATATTTTCCTTTTCTAATTTCCTTCAACATTTTCTTCATCATCTTTATATATTCAAATAACGAAATGCTACACTGCTACTTTCTACATAGGTAAGTATGTGTATATGTGATTGTGTGCTTGTGTTTATACACAGATACAGACACATGCATTACATGCACACACAAACGAAAGTCCTTAGAATTCAGATGGATAAACTGTAGATCTCCACCTGTATTGTAACTTGCAGTAATCCCAGTTAGCATGGCTACTGACTAAAGCTGTAGTTTAGCAATACAGGTAATATTCGATTTACAACAATTCATTTCGTGACTGTCGGCACTGAAAAAAAGTGACATAACCATTTTTTCACACTCATGACCGTTGCAACATCCCCATGGTCATGTGATCAAAATTCAGGCACTTGGGAATTGACTCATATTTATGACTGTTACAGTGTTCTGGGGTCATGTGATCACCTTTTGCGATCTTCTGACAAGCAAAGTCAATAAGGAGGCCAGATTCACTTAACAACTGTGCCAAGAACGATCATAAAATGGGGCAAAACTCACTTAGCAACAGGTATTTTGGGCTTGTTTGTGGTCATTAAGTCAAGGACTAACTGTATATGAATTGCCCATTTTAGGAATAGAATCAGGGGTGGGATGCTACCGGTTCTGCTCGGCTCTATAGAACGGGTAGCTCTGAAGAGCAGCAGACCCAGAACCGGTTCTGTGTTTGCTGCTGTTTGGCCCACCCGCCTGCCCAGGCTTTTACTTGACCTTCATTTCCTACTTTTTCAACCTCAGCTGCTTTGCGCGGCACAGCTGAGCTTGAAAAAGCAGGAAAAAAGTGGCTTTTAAAATGCTGCACACCTGCACGCAGCGCTTATCAGCTGTCTGGGCAGCACAGCTTAAGGTTTATTACACACACGCGCAGTGCAAAACATAATCACCAAACCACTAGTAACACCAGTTGAATCCCACCCCTGAATAGAATGATGCTAGCTGTTGTGGAAGATAATGCTAGTCACCCTACTGCAATCTGTTTTGAGGGAGAAAATCTATAAGCCACACCTCAGCAAAGGTATTAGGGAATTCTTCTTCCACCTTGGGAAATTTAATGAAATTCCCTGCGCCTTCATTTTCCACCCACAAATATAAGGGGGGGGGGGAGTTGAGAAGCCGTTTATATATACCTAACGGTATCTGCTTCAGGAGGTTATTCATAATTTATAAAATTATTCCTCAATCATATGGTCCCAGTGTGCCATACAATTTAAATCATTTAAAACAGTTTAAATATGTAAAACATCCCAGACTTGTCTTTATCAACATTAATTATGCTGGTAAAAGGATTTTGTGTGACTTATAAGTGAGTTAACGCTTAATAAAATCTTTTGTGGCGGAGGGGTTGTTACACCAATAAGATACATCTTCAAGATATCAGACACAGCATGTTGGGTATCCATTAGATATCTTTCTGTTGTTGTTGTTTACTTTGCAAACCTACAGTACATGGTGAAATCCTGAAAATACCCAAAGGATTACTTGTATTCTTATTCAACTATAAGTTTGGGAAGAGAGAATTTGACACATTCCTATTGAAATATGATCAAAATAGATCATACTACTAGGAGGCATACTAGTTTGCCCAAATTTATCAAAAATGTACACTGCTCAAAAAAATTAAAGGGAACACAAAAATAAGACATCCTAGATCTGAATGAATGAAATATTCTTATTAAATACTTCATCCATTACATAGTTGAATGTGCTGACAACAAAATCACACAAAAATTATCAACGGAATATCAAATTTAGCAACTCATGGAGGTCTGGATTTGGAGTTACACTCAAAATTAAAGTGGAAAAAAACACGACAGGCTGATCCAACTTTGATGTAATGTCCTTAAAACAAGTCAAAATGAGGCTCAGTAGTGTGTGTGACCTCCACGTGCCTGTATGACCTCCCTACAATGCCTGGGCATCTCCTGATGAGGTGGCGGGTGGTCTCCTGAGGGATCTCCTCCCACACCTGAACTAAAGCATCCCCCAACTCCTGGACAGTCTGTGGTGCAACGTGGTGTTGGTGGATGGAGCGAGACATGATGTCCCAGATGTGCTCAATTGGATTCAGGTCTGGGGAATGGGCGGGCCAGTTCATAGCATCAATGTCTTCATCTTGCAGGAACTGCTGACACACTCCAGCCACATGAGGTCTATCATTGTCGTCCATTAGGAGGAACCCAGGGCCAACCACACCAGCATATGGTCTCACAAGGGATCTGAGGATCTCATCTCAGTACCTAATGGCAGTCAGGCTACCTCTGGTGAGCACATGGAGGGCTATGCGGCCCCCCTAAAGAAATGCCACCCCACACCATTACTGACCCACTGCCAAACCGGTCATGCTGGAGGATGTTGCAGGCAGCAGAACATTCTCCATGGAGTCTCCAGACCCTGTCGCGTCTGTCACATGTGCTCAGTGTGAACCTGCTTTCATCTGTGAAGAGCACAGGGTGCCAGTGGTGAGTTTGCCAATTCTCTGGCAAATGCCAAACGTCCTGCACGGTGTTGGGCTGTAAGCTCAACCTCCACCTGTGGACGTCGGGCACTCATATCACCCTCAGTCTGTTTCTGACCGTTTGAGCAGCCACATGCACATTTGTGGCCCGCTGGAGGTCATTTTGCAGGGCTCTGGCAGTGCTCCTGTCCCTCCTTGCACAAAGGCGGAGGTAGCGGTCCTGATGCTGGGTTGTTGCCCTCCTACAGCCTCCTCCACGTCTCCTGATGTACTGGCCTGTCTCCTGGTAGCGCCTCCATGCTCTGGACACTACGCTGACAGACTCAGAAAGCCTTCTTGCCACAGCTCGCATTGATGTGCCATCCTGGATGAGCTGCACTACCTGAGCCACTTGTGTGGGTTGTAGACTCAGTCGCATGCTACCACTAGAGTGAAAGCACTGCCAGCATTCAAAAGTGACCAAACCATCAGCCAGAAAGCATAGGAACTGAGAAGTGGTCTCTGGTCACCACCTGCAGAACCACTCCTTTATTGGGGATGTCTTGCTAACTGCCTCTGCTTTCCACCTGTTGTCTATTCCATTTGCACAACAGCATGTGAAATTGATTGTCAATCAGTGTTGCTACCTAAGTGGACAGTTTGATTTCACAGAAGTGTGATTGTCTTGGAGTTGTGTTGTTTAAGTGTTCCCTTTATTTTTTTTTGAGTGGTGTATATTTCACTGGTATATTAAAAGAAGTGTTGGAAGAAATGTCCATCTGGGTTCAGTTCCAAGTGGGAAGAAAGACACTGGAAACATGGTGACGGCTTGGAAAGATAGTTTAATGGTGGAGAGGACCACATGGCTTCCTGATTGGTTGCTGTCAGAGGTCATAGCTAGCTTTGTAGATTGTCTGTGTGATAAGTTTGGTTGAAACTTGGTGGGTGGTGCAATGAAGAAGGGCAATTAAATGCCTCTGCCTGAAGGAAGTAGATCTTTGTTATGTAGAATAGACTGGCCAAGGCCTTAATGGCCCATGAATAAAGGTGCGGGGGGTTGAATTTCTGCCTCTCTGAGTTTCTACTTCTCTTTTAGGGGAAATATTCTGCCTTTTTAATATATCATAAAATATTTCATTTTCCTAAGAGAGTAGTGGGTTTTAACTTCCAACAGAAGCTAAAATTGACAATTCTCTAGAGTAGAAAGCAAAACAAGGAAATAAAAAAAATAAGAGTATACTGAAACAGGTAAAACACTCACAATCTAGAAGAAATAACTAAACAGTGGGAATGCATTATAATGTCATGTATTAACAACAGCTAGACTTGTATTTGCTCAGAATTGGAAAAGCGATAAGATACCGATAGAGGGAAAAGTAAATGAGAAAATATTTGAATGTGCAGAGATGAATAGGTTAACAATGGTAATCAAAGAAAAAGAAGAAATGGAAAATTACATGGTATGGGATTTATTTTATCAATGATTGGAAAGTAAAACAAATTAAAATGGATTAGATGAATATAGAGAGAAACAAGTTAAGATTATTAAACAATAATACAGAGGTGGTATTCAACTGGTTTGCACCGGTTCAGGCAAACCGGTAGCAGTGATTTGGCATGGGTCATCAAACTGGTGGCAACCCCTGGCTGGCCACAGCTCCGACCTGGTCGCCCAGTCACTCACTTGCCCTAATCACTCTCCTAGCTTTCCCTACCGTGTGGCGTCCACGGTTCAGCTCGGGTGATGTCCCAGGGCTGTTGCACATGCGCACTGCAGTGTGCACGTGTAGCAGCTCCAGGACATCCTCCTGCCTGCTCACCCTCCCAGAGCATGCTTTCTTCCTTCTCCTGGTGGATGCACCTCTTCCAGCCTGGCCTGGCCCTGCCAGCCAGCAGGTGGGTGGGTGGATGTCCCGGGGTCCCCCTTGTCACGAGATGCCGGAAGCTGCTGCGTGCTTTTTTCAGTGCAGCTGGAGTCTCACCCCACCAAAAAAAAAGCGCCGGCTGCTTTGACTTGCCAGGCCTGGCACATAGAACAGGGCAGCGCCAGACCGTTGGAGAAGCAGAGCGAAACCAGAGATCAGTAATTTTCACTGCAAGAAGCCTGCAATTGCCACGTGTTCTCCAGCCCCACCGAAAAAAGCACAACATGCACTGGCTCACTGGAGAAGCGGAGCGGCAGCTACAGGGTACTCGCACCAAAAAAGGGGCAGGTGGAGGAGGCTTCTTGCACTGAGAAAAGGGCGGCTGGAGGCGACTCTTTTTCAGTCTCCAGCTGCCTATTTCACAGCGCAGGAAGCCTCCCCCAGCTGGCCAGCTGCTCTCCTCCTCCTCGGCCATACAGAACAAACAGGCAGAGAAGGAGGAGAGCAGGCAGACTTGGCAGGCAGTCGCGATCTTTAGTTGGGCTTCTTTTTTCTTGTCAGCCAAAGGCCGGAGGAGGGGGGGAAGGTACGTAGGAAATCACCCTGTCTCTGCAGCATCGGTCATGTGACTGAGTAGGCGTGGCCAACTCAACGTCACTCACAGGAACGTGCTGCACCCCCTTGCTGAGTTGGCCATGCCCACACAGTCACATGACCACCAAGCCACGCCCAACAAACAAGCCACACTCATAGAACTGGTAGTAAAAGAATTTAAATCCCACCATTGTAATAATAGATATCTCAAATAATAGCTATAAGAAAATGTGATCATTGTTATATTGGTAAGAAAAATATTAAGTATAATTGTAAGCACAAGATATATGTACCCAGTTGACACACAGTTTGAAATGAAAGATGGAAAAATTGTAAATATAAAATAAAAACTTTTTTTCAAAAAAAAAATGTCATGAGTTCTGCTCCATAAGAATATAAATGCAAAGTCAATGGTCACAAGGTTTAAAAGGCCAAGTCAATAAAGGAATTGTTTAAAGAAATTTGAGTGTTGGGGAAAATGAATCAATGATAATAAACAAGATTAAGTGCATACATCAAAAGGTTAAAACTTAAAAGGTTGAATATCCATATCAGAAAAAGCATTTTAGCAGTCTGGGTTTTTTGTTTTTTTTTAGAAAAAGCCAGAAAAACAAAGGAGAAAAAATTGAACATGTCCGATTTGTTCTGCTTCCATTTTAATATTTCTGTTTTATTTTGGAAAAAAGCTCACTCTCATTACATTTTATATATATATATATATCTTGTCCTGATTTCAAAGGCATCAGCAAGTAAGTAATACAGACTTTATCTCCAGTTCCAGAGGAAGAGAGAGAGGAGAAAATGACAGTTTTGAATACTCTGTTTCTTTGTCTCTTCTTAAATTCTCATTTTTAAATTACTATGAGAATTTTTTAAAATGGTACATTTTTGACCTATTTCATTTAAGAATGACTTTTTGTGTTTGTTTTTCATTCATATAAAGCTTTTGTACAATCATTTCGACTGGAGGGCCACCTTGTAAAATTGTCGAGATGTGAAGTCAGAAAAACTCAATTTCCCTTCACATTTTTGAAAGTTGAACAATACGTTCACATGAAAAGAGAACAGAGCAAATTTCTCACAGACTGTCATGACAGGGCCTCTCCAAAAGATTCAGAAAAAAATAAAATAAAATAAATTGAGATGCACTTCTAATTTGGGACTTCAAAATTAATTTTAAGACCTGGAAATGAATTGCTACATAAAGCATGGTTCTGTTGGACTCTGTGACATTCTCCAGATTGGCTGCACAGCTGGGTTAGAACTTTGATTGATTCTTCTTCTGTAGCTTGCCATATTTCTGTGGGTATCTCATCAGTTCCTGTAGCCTCCTTAGTTGGCAAGGACTGCTGTGCTAATCTAACTTCATCATCTAGTATTCGAGGTTCTTATAAGTAGGGAATCTTTTCTAACATACTTTGGTTGTTGACTTCGCTACTGTATAGCATTTCAACCTACAGATAATCCTCGACTTACGACTTCAACTGAGCCCAACACTTCTATTGCTAAGTGAGACAGTTGTCAAGTGAATTTTGATCCATTTTATGACTTTGTTACATGAATTGCTCCAGTTGTTAAGTTAGTAACTTGATTGTTAAGTGAATCTGATTTTCCCATCAACTTTGCTTGTCAGAAGGTCACCAGAGGGGGATTCCATGAGCTTGGGACATTGCATCCATCGTACATATAAGTCAGCTGCCAAGCATCTGAATTTTGATCACATGGGACCATAAGGATGCTGAAATGGACATAACTGTGAAGTGTCACTTTGTTCAGTGGTCGTTGTAACTTTGAACGTTCACTAAATGAACTGTTGTAAGTCGAGGACTACCTATAGTCTTTATTTGCTATTCTTTGCATAAGTTCTCTGTCCATTAGCATCCTTTAGCATTCCATTGCAACTGACCAATCTGATGTAAGGCACCCATCATCTGGCTCTATATCAATTATTTTATCTTATCCATTATGTATTTCTTGATGAAATACTGTTCACCGTTGCCTTTTCTCATGGAATATGAATTAATTATCAGCTCTGGAAGCCATATTGACACTAGATGCTTCCACACTGCCACATTCTTGAGCCTGGGGAAATGGGAGGGGGCAATTTCTTGGAGTGTATTGGTTAGACATAATAGCATTCTTTTTCTAAGTCAAGGTCATGTTATTCTGCACCTGGGTTAGGGGATGTCTCATGTTGGGATGGATGGTGATTGGGGCATGTGATGCAATGATGGATGCAGGGGGTGGATTTGTAGTTTTTACTTATTGCGAGGAAACCCGGAACTTTCAGATTCGGGATTTCCCTGATATGCCAGTTTACTATCTGAATAAAACAAAACTTTTGAGAGGATGCCTGTTCCGGAGTTATTTGTTGGAGTGGAGGTTTTCTGGAATACTGACATTAATAACTAAGGAGATCATCACATACATACAAACACTCATGGCTCAATAGATCAGGGCCATGATGGTGAGCCTATGGCACACGTGCCACAGGTGGCATGCAAAGCCATTTGTGCTAGCACGCAAGCCACAGGCAAACTTACCTTATTGCGCATGTGCATTCCTCCCAGCTGATTTTCGGCCTGTTTGAGGCCTTTTTCTGCCTCCCAGAGGTTTGCGGACAGCTTCTGCAGCCTTTGCAGGCCGAAAAATAGGGCTGTTTTGTCATTTCCTGTAATACCGGAAGTGACAAAACGGGCCTATTTTTTCAGCCTGCAAAAGCTGCAGAAGCTGTCTGCAAACCTCTGGGAGGCAGTAAAAAGCCTCAAACGGGCCGAAAATCAGCTGGGAGACACAATGTAGGTAAGGTGGCAGTGGCAGGGGGATTGCACGTGCATGTGCAGGGGGCGTGGGGGCGCGCACACATTGCTTCTGGGTGCAAGTGAGCGCACAAGCGCAAGCGCGCACACAATTTTTGGCACAGGAGCCCCCAAAAAGGTTAGCCACCACTGGACTAGGGTTTATCAATTTCAGGCATTCCTTTGGTGGGTGGCTGCAGGGTATTCTTTTGGTTAATAATAACAGGGGGAGGAAGGATTCTCCTCCTAGGAAAATCTCCACTCCTTACAATTCTTCAGAATAACAGAATTGAATGGGATGTTGGAGGTCATCTAATCCAACCCCCTGCTCAAGCAGGAGACCCCATACCACTCCTGACAAATGTCTATCCAATCTCTTCTGAAAACCCTCCAATGATGGAGCACCCACAACTCGTGAAGGCAAGACATCCCACTGGTTAGCTGTTCTCTCTGTCAGGAAGTTTCTCCTTAGATCTAGGTTGCGTCTCTCCTTGATTAGTTTCCACCCGTTGCTTCTTGTCTCGCTTTCTAACGTTTTATAAAATCGGTTGACCCCCTCCTTTTCGTGGCAGCCTCTCAAATATTGGAACACTGCTATTATGTTGCCCCAGTCCTTTTCCCTAGAATAAACACACCCCATTCCTTCGAATATTTAAATTCGATAAAGATGCTGAGATGCACCAAACCTCCTCAAAGCTTCCTCATCTAACTTGTTCGTGATGAAGTAACTATAAAGTTGGATGTGACACCATCAAAAATGACACCAGCAGCAGATAACTGAGGTGAGGCAAGAGCAAGGTCACACATCATGTAGTGGATGTTGATGAATTAAGCTTTTCATATATTTTTGTTTTAATTTTTCTTATAGCAATCTTGGTGTCTGTTTGTTTTTTTCAATTCAATCGGGATTTTCCAGTCTGATGCTCCAGCGACACATTTAGCAGTAGATCGAGGAAGACTGCTTTAAAAAGACACGTGCCTCTGCACCATGTAATACTATGCGCTTGAGATACTGAGGAAGGTGATGAACAGCAGCCCTCGGGGTGAAAAGGCAGCCACAGCCATTGCACAACGAAGCTGTAAGATTCTTAGTTTTTCTCCTTGAAACCAATAAGGGACACCCTTCCTGGGTTTTTCAGTTTTGCTTAAATTAACAGCTTTCTCCTAACAGTCTGATTTCATCAGTCTGATGGAGGCTGACTAATTGCCTTAATGCATTGCATTTTTGGCAATATACAATATTTGTCACTGCAGTGTTGGCTCGCTGCCTCCATTGTCTAGCTGGCTGTGCCAAGACCCAATTTAGCAATTAGACTGACACCCAGGATGTCCTTGGGTCAATTACCTGTGGGTGCCAGAAATCTGTTTTTATTGTTTCAAAAAAAGAAGAAGGAGGAAGGCACTTCCCTTTCCCAAGGCATTATATAAACATGGCACAGCTTAACAGATTTATTGTTCTGACATTTTGAGAAGCTGCAACCAGTCAGAGTCTACAATCCTACATTAGCTGACCCAACGATCAGATCTCTGACATGTTGCTAAGGTCTTCCTAAGATCAGATCTATGACATGTTTGCATGTTTCTAAGTCCTATTGGCTCAGCTGGCTTAGGTTGATGGGAGCTGGAGTCCAACACAGGTGCAACATATTCTGTGGTGATGCTTGAGAGGTTCCACGTTTGCCTCAGTGGCGCAGTGGTTGGACTGCAGTACTGCAGGCCACATCTGCTGACTACAGGCTGCCTGTAATTTGGCAGTTCAAATCCCACCAGGCTCAGGGTTGATTCAGCCTTCCATCCTTCCGAGGTGAGTAAAATGAGGAGCCAGATTGTTGCGAGCAAGATGCTGACTCTATAAACTGCTTAGAGAGGTCTGTAAAGCACTGTGAAGCAGCTTATAAGTCTAAGTGCTATTGCTATTTATTTTCAATGCATGCTTCTGTAATAGGCAAATCTGGGCCCAGTCTAAGAAAGAGCTTCCATGGATCTTATGCTCCATCTGGCCTAGGTATAGTAATCCTTGACTTACGACCATTTGTTTAGCAAGTGTTTAAAGTTACAATAGCATTAAAAAAATGACTTACAACCATTCTCACACGTACGGTTGTCATCGTGTTCCTACAGCCCCTGTTATCAAAGGGAAGCAGTTGACTAAATTAAGTCAATGGTATTTGATGCTTCAATTGAAGCAGAAGGATCAGTACAATAATTCAGATAAATCATATTATTCACACAAATTCACATGTGCCCAATAAGAAATTTGAACGCCTCCGGGAAGTATATGTTTAATTGTCTGTAGAGATTCTCAGTCATCCAGGTCATGGTTGTCCCAAAGGTGTTTTTTTCAGCAGGCAACTGGACTTTCTCATTTTTTTTCTTTGGAAGATGTTTCGCTTCTCATCCAAGAAGCTTCTTCAGCTTCGACTTCTTCATCCATTTCCCACTATGCTGCCAGAGCTGAAGAAGCTTCTTGGATGAGAAGCGAAACATCTTCCAGAGAAAAAAACAAGGAAGTCCAGTTGCCTCTTGAAAAAAGCACCTTTGGGACATATATGTTTAATCCTTTCCATGTTCCTATATGCAAGTAGATCAAGAGATGGTATCATTCATGGCTTAGAAGGGATTTTGAATTCACAAACAAACATACACACACACACACAGACCAACAACAACAATTTAAACTGCTGGGAAGAGCATCGCCACCACATTGTAAACTCGAGTATTTGATGAAGCCCTGGGTGTCCTCTGTTTGAGACCAAAATAAGGATGAGGATGAAGATGATCATTGCTTACAACAGACGATGATCCTTCTGTTATAAGCAATGAGAGAAATATTATTTTACCAACCAAATGGCTTTGGGTTTAATTAAGCCAAAGTATTTAGACTTCCCCAAGGTTGGAAATGTGAACCAATAGGGAGAGGGGGTTTAAAGATTTCCATCTGCTACTGTTCCCTTCCCCACCCCCCAAAAAAACACACAAAAAAGCTTTTGTGTTCTCTTATCTTAGAAAGACTGGTTTCTGGAGGCTTATTAAAGGGATTGAATCTAAGAAGAAAATAGCCATTCAAAATAGGTATGGCATTCTGTATCTGTTAATATTTTTTTTAGGGAATCCACCCTAGCATGTGTAGCTTATTTATTTTGGGTAGAGGAAATGAATTGAGCCAGTTTTTCCCAAAGTATAGGACAACTTTTCCTCAGCATCCCTTCTGTGTACTTAACTCGTGAGCATCATAATATGCAAAGCCAAACAAGGATATGGTATAAGACTCTCATGGGAGCTGTCCTGATGCGAATCTTTGCACATTATCCACTCAGATGGGACTCTGCCACCGACAACTGCAAGCTTCTTTCATCTACCGGTTAAGAAAATGAGCCGTGAGCCAAGGGGACAATCTCATGCAAGTCGAGAAGACATCCAAGTTGCCGCAGAGGATGACCGCTTTGTTTTATCCTTCTCGCCGCTAGAGCCCATCTGGAATACGGGACCGATACTATTGTTGTGGCTAAGATTACGGAGACAACATATGGAACGCAATTTAAAGAGAAAATACAAAGACTGGAACAACTCCAAGGAAAAAAAAACTTTAGCCCATTAGAATCCTTGGGCTTCATTAAGTGTGCAAGCTGCAATTCTTGCATGGCAATAAGAATGAAGTATCGGGTTTGCAATACTACCTATTGTGAGATCTGGACCACATAGCCACATAGCCTATGCCAAGCTTCAGTTCGAAACTGAATATATTTGAGAGTATGTCTAAATAGAGATTCTCAATCGTCCAAGGTCAAATAGTTGTCCCAAAGGTCCTTTTTATAAGAGGCAACTGGGCTTTCTGGTTTTTCTTTGAGGACATTTCACTTCTCATCCAAAAAACTTTTTCAGCTTTGACTGGATGGTGGAGAATGGAAGGATTTATACTCCTTGCAGACAACTGGCTATTTGCCTTCTTTTTAGAGAGTCATTAAGGTTTATCTGTGGAGGTTTATCTGTGTCATCGGGGTCACCTGAGTGGTGCAAATTGATGTGGAGCCTGATGACACAGATAAACCTCCAGGTGACCTTAACGACTTGCTAAAAGAAAGCAAAGGACCAGCTATCTGCAAGAAGTATAAATCCTTCCATTCCTCACCATCCAGTCAGAGTTGAAAAAGCCTTCTTGGAGGAGTAGTGAAATGTCTTCAAAGAAAAACCAGAAAGTCCAGTTGCCTCTTGAAAAAGCATCTTTGGGTTTGAGAGGTATCTATTTTCAAATATCAAAATGTTCTGTCCAGGATTGATTTTCAGTATATCAACTCCAGCCACCCATAACCAAGCAGTTGAAGAAGAAGTTATAGATTGTCCTCAACTTATGACTGTTTGTTTAGCAATGGTTCAAAGTTGTACATGGGGCTACCCTTAAAGAGTATTTGGAAGCTATGGCTGATGAAGAATGTAGACAGTTTTGGAGGTCCCTAGCAGTGGTGGTATTCAGTTTTTTTTTATACTGGTATTGTGGGTGTAGCTTGGTGAGTGTGGTGGGTGTGGCATTTCTTGGTGGGCATGGATTGGTGGGCATGGCAGGGGAAGAATATACTGTAAAATCCCCATTCCCTCCCCATACCACTAACCTGCTTTTCAGCTCCGTTTTCCTGTGCAGGGCAACAAAAGGAGACCCAGCCAATCAGCTGGGACTCGGGAGGCAGAGGACAGATGGGGATGGGGCCAACCAGAGGTGGTATTTACCAGTTCTCTGAACTACTCAAAATTTCCACTACTAGTTCTTCCGAACTTGTCAGAACTGGCGGAATGTCACCTCTGGTCCCTAGGGTACCATATATTAACACCATTGTTTACATGAGTTGCATGGGTTGTCAGTTGGCCTCCAGGTCTAATTCAAGGTATTGGTCACTACCTTTAAAGACCTTTAAAGACCACTGAGCATGGGTCCAGCGTATCTGAGGAACCATCTCACCCCAATGGAATTAGCCTGCCCCACTTGCTCCAGCAGAAGAGGTCTACCACAGACTCCCCCTGTTAGGAAATTTCAGCTGCTGGGGTCAAAGAGAAGAGGCTTTTTCACTGTGGGCCCTAACCTATGGGACATTTCTACCCTTAGAGGTAAAGCCTGCTCCAACTCTCTTGGCCTTCTGGAGGGACATTAAAATGTGCTTCTGCCAGTTGGCTTGAAGTCCCACTGGACCTTGCAGGAGATGGTTGACCACACAGGATAACTTCACTGCCATGCCATCCGTCTTCTTGGTCTCAGTTCTTACTCCCACTTATGACTATTATACCACTTTTGTGGTCATGCAATCACAGTTTTGCTGCTTGGCAACCAGATGTTGCCATTTACAATAGATGCAGCACACTTGCAGTCACATGATTGGAATTTGCAACCTTTTTTTTTTTTTTGCCAATTTCCCTTTGGGGAAGACGGATTGGCTTAACAATTGTGCAAATCACTTAACCGATGCAGTGATGAGCTTAACAACCATCGTAAAAACTGTTGTAAAATGGGGTCTTACAACTTACAATGACTTAAGGTAGAAATTTCAGTCCCAGTTGTGGTTTATAAGTTGAGAGTAACCTGTATATGATTGGTGAAGTACCACTACATAAAAGTCAGCATAAACTAGTTACAGGTAGTCCTCGACTTACGACCCCAATTGAGGCCAATATTTCTGTTGCTAGGCGTGAATGTTGCACTGTTTTACAACTTTTCTTGCCATTGCTGTTAAATTGGATCCCTGAAGTTGTTAACTTAAGTGAATCCGGCTTCTCCACTGAACTTTGTTTGTCAGACGGTCACAAAAGGGGATCACAATAGTACCATCATAAATATGAGTCATAAATATGAGTAACTGTGAGAGGGATCTTGAAATCTTAGTGGACAACCAGCTAAATATGAGCCAGCAGTGTGCAGCAGCAGCCAAAAAAGCTAATGCAATCCTAAGTTGTATTAACAGAGGGATACAATCAAGATCAATGGAGTTACTAATACTACTCTATAAAGCCTTAGTAAGACCACACCTAGAGTACTGCATCCAGTTTTGGTTACCACACTATAAAAAAGATGTTGAGACTCTAGAAAAAGTGCAGAGAAGAACAACAAAGATGATTAGAGGACTGGAGACTAAAACATATGAAGAACGGTTACAGGAACTGGGCAGGGATAGTCTAGTGAAGAGAAGGACCAGGGGAGACATGATAGCAGTCTTCCAATATTTGAGGGTCTGCCGCAGAGAGGAGGGGGTCAAGCTATTTTCTAAAGCTCCTATAGGCCAGACAAGGAACAATGGATGGAAACTGAACAAGGAGAGATTCAACCTAGAAATGAGGAGATACTTTCTGACAGTGAGAACAATCAACCAATGGAACAGATTGCCCTCGGAAGTTGTGGGAGCGCCATCACTTGAGACTTTCAAGAAGAGATTGGACTGCCATCTGTCAGAAATAATGTAGGGTCTCCCGCTCGGGTGGGGGGTTGGACTAGATGACCTATGAGGTCCCTTCCAACTCTGATTATGTTATCTGTTATGAGTCAGTTGCCAAGTGCCTGAATTTTGATCACATGATTGTGGGGATGCTGCAAGTGTGGAAAAAAGCATCAAAAATCACTTTTTTTCAGTGCCGTTGTAACTTTGAACAGTCACTAAATGAACGGTTGTAAGTCGAGGACCACCTGTATTTTCCAAGGGCATCATCTTGGCAAACAACACAGACAAGCGGAGGAGCTCTTCCAGCAACTCACCGGTAAAAATACTCTTAAGTTGCATTTTATTCCTGACGGCTACATGGACATATCAGTCTAATTTTATTGGTGACGGTTTACCAATGATTTTCCTTTGGCTTTTTTCCAGAATGTATTTACAACTTCTCCGCTGAATTTCCCCAGTGATTCCCTACTGCTACATTTCTAACAAGGTTGGCCAGGTGGTAGACCTGCTGAGACAAACACAAGAGATTATTAATTTTTCCTTGGTGACTTCACAGATACATTGTCCACATAAGGTGCGATGTAGGATTATAAGAAATAGTGGTTTCTTCCAATGTTGTAGATTTCCAACTTATTCAACAGTCCCAGTGTCGTTCATTTCCACTGCAAGCTAAATTTAATTCCCTGTCAGGTTTCCAAGTGATGAAATCCATTTACAAAGAATAAAACAAAGTCCATCTTCCCAGACAATTTCTTTTATTTACGAAAGCATCAAATTGGCAAAGTCCACGGTAATTCCAGATCTGACACAACCCGGAATTATTCCACAATATTAGAAGTTAGAAACAAATCCCCAAAGTCACATTCTCCAATAGAAGTAATTCCACATTGCTTGATGTCATAAATCTCCACCTCAAGGGGCCTAAGCATGGACAGCTCATTTTCCCACGGGAAGAAGAATCACCTAGCCTAAACAACTCTATCTCCACTCCTCCTCCCTTAGGAATGTGGCAAGCCCGAAACCCTTCCCCCTCCCCCCATGACTGCCACAGAGAAAGTAAGAGAAAGAATATATACCGAGCCTAACTAAAATGGCTACACATATGTCAATTTCGGGCTTGACATTCCCTTTCTTGAGTTTCTTATCCTCTCTAGAAAACTTCAGTGGAGATCAGGAGCGCGCAAGCACATTTTTTTTCTCCAACCAGAGGGCCACTCTGGGTGGGCTGATGATGAAAGGTGGATTGAGCTTTTTTTTTTCCTTGAATGAAAATTGCCACCGTGGCGATCAAAAAACACTTTTGTGCCAGAACCAATATGTGTGTGGCCGGACACTCTTCCCACATATTGCTTTGAAATTAGACTCCCCCCCACAAAAAAAGTCAAGGGTGATGATGTAATGAACCTTGCTGCTGCATTAACTCACATTGAGACCGGAGAACAAAGACACCACTGGAAACAGGAGGTCACCTTGTGAAGAAAAAGGATAGTCAGGACCTAGTAGTAGGTCAATAAAATATTAAACCAACTAGAAAGCTAACCCCACTTGCAAAACAATGATTTCCAAATATAGAAATTCCCCATCCAAAAGAAAAGCTTATTTTTTTCTTTAGAAAAAAACCTGGGTTACTAATCTTTGGTTTAGAAATACCATTAGGTACTCTCTCCAAATTCCTAACACTTTCAATTTACAGCTCAGTCGTACCTCAGTACTTGATTGCTTTGAAACTCATTCAATTTGATACTTAACACATTTGGCGTGAAAATTTTGTCCAGGTACTCATCATTTGTTTAAGTATTAAACTTAACACATGAGCTACAACTTGTCAATTGGCTCTTGTCTCAACCCTTCTGGCCAGAGGTGATGTTCAGCAGATTCTGACCAGTTCTGGAGAACCGGTAGTGGAAATTTTGAGTAGTTCGGAGAACCGGCAAATACCACCTCTGACTGGCCCCGTCCCCATCTATTCTCTGTCTCCCGAGTCCCAGCTGATCAGCTAGGTCTTCTTTTGTTGCCCTGCGCAGGAGAACAGAGCTGGAAAGCAGGTTAGTGGGGTGGGGAGGGAATGGGATTTTGCAGTAACCTTCCCCTGGAGTGGGATGGTAATGGAAATTTTAAAGTATCCTTCCCCTGCCATGCCCACCAAGCTACACCCACAGAACCTGTAGTAAATAAATTTGAATCCCACCACTGCTTCTGGCTGAATGATATGTTAGTCACATACTTTGTTTGGTACTTGTTTTTAGTATAAATTGTGTCTCCCAGAACCAATTAACAATGAGTGCTGAGGTACTGCTGTATTTAATAACCATAGCTTGCTATTCGCTGACTTCATTTCTCAGTAACAGAAAGGAAGGGGAAAAAAGTATTATGTTCGTCTAAGGATTTTCTATGCCTGAGCTTGGGTGTTGTGAGGGCAGAGATGGGGGAGTTGAAGAGGGTCCTTGGCTTTCTATAAGCAACAATTTACAGGTCAGAGAAATGGTTGAACTTTCTGTCCTTCTACTTTCTCCACTGCAAATTCAATGTCCCCTGTTGGCTAATCGTGCCCAGGGAAAAATTGCACTATACGTACCTCCTAGTTGTCATGATGCATATGGTAGAATTATCTTCTTTGATGAAACAACTGTCTCAGAGGTGGCATTCAACAGGTTCTGACCAGTTCTGGAGAACTGGTAGCGGAAATTTTGAGTAGTTCGGAGAACCGGCAAATACCATCTCTGACTGGCCCTGCCAACCCCATCTATTCTCTGCCTACCAAGTCCTAGCTGGATCGTCTTTTGTTGCCCTGCACAGGAGAAGGAAGCTGGAAAGCAGGTTAGTGGGGTGTGGAGGAAATGAAGATTTTGCGGTATCCTTCCCCTGCCACGCCCACCAAGCCACACCCACAGAACCAATAGTAAAAGAAAAAATTGAATCCCACCACTGAACTGGCTGAACAATTTGTAATGTGGGAGGGGTCTCAGGAAATGATATTGAAAAGGAGCAGACTTGGATGTAGCTTTTCATTCACATGTGTCTCTTTAAATGTTAAATAAAAGGTTTAATGGATTAATGGAGGCAAAAGCCTGTCTTTGAAGTTTCAGTCTTCCTAAATTAGAAGATGACTGTAAAGGGGGAAAGTGTACCAACACAATGCGCTGAAGAACTTAGTGTCTTGTATTTTATACATACTATAATAATAAATAACTGGTAGAGACAGACTGTAAGCTAACTTACTTCCCAATGGAAGCTCCTTGGAGGTGTTGCAAAAATCAGAATCCTGCCAGCTATAGTGTCATCTTATGGAAGTTGGAGTTTGAAGAAGCAGGATAGAAATGGTATTGATGACTTTAGACTTTGAATTTGGAGAAGGCTGAAAATACTGTGGATGACCAAGAAAACAAACTGGTGGATCATTGAACAAATTAACCAAAGTTCTCATTCAACCAGAGGGAGGGAAAGAGAGGGTGGGGAAGAGAGAGAGGGAGGGAAGGAAACAGAGACAGAGAGAAACAGAGTCGGAAGGAGGGAGGGAAAGAGAGCTGGGAAGAGATAGAAAGGGAGGAAGAGGGAGAGACAAAGAGACAAACAGAGAAATAGAGGGAGGGAGGGAGGAAAAGAGAAAGAAAGAGGAGTGAAGGAAAGAGAGAGAAATGCAAAGACAGAGAGAGAGGGAGAGAGAAAAACAGAGAGAGAGAGAGAAAGAGAGAGAGAGAAAGAGAGAGATAGAGAGAGGAGGGAAAGAGAGGGGGGGAAAGAGTGGGGAGGAAAGAGAGAAATTATATTACATTTTTTATTGTTGCTAAACAACATTTCAAAAGGAGAAAATAATGAAGGGGCATAAAAGTGCATTCATCACTTTTTCTTAGAACCATTAGCAGAACTCTGTCTTGTTTATCATTATTTTAGGTAGTAAAATCTTAGTATTCAGGTTAAATTTCTGTATTGGCACTTTGTGATAAGTAAGTGGGTTTTGGGTTGCAATTTGAGCACTTGGTTTCTAAAAGGTTTGCCATCATTGCTATAGGGTTCCCTGCCTAAGCAGGGAGTTGGGGGTTGGCCAAGGCCCTTCCAACTCTGTTATTCTCCATCAGAGTTTTTCCAAAAGTGCTCCTTACTTGAATGAAAGCTATAGTTTTGTCCAAAAAGTGTACTGATTTTAACTTTTTCAGTCTTATAACTTGCAGTATACAAAGGAGTAAACCTACAGAAAAATAAAAAAAACAAATGGACATACAATTAATAAAAATCTCCTAGATGGTGACCAGAATCATTTAATCTTCATTATAAGCATGGTAGAATGGTGTTGTTTTAACAGCTTTATAAAATGCCAAGAAAGGGGAGGCTGCTCCAAATCTCCAGAGGCAAGGATTATTTTAATTTTTCATAACTGATTGGGGGGGGAGTCCTAAATGCTGTGAAAATAGTGAAAAACAGTAAGACTGCAGGCATACACAGTGTTAAATGGGGTAACGTTAAAATATGGATGTGGTTTATTTGAGTGGCTGTGGGAAATGTCTAATGTATGTTTAATGTGTGTGAGAGAAAACAGAGTAATAAAGTGAAATTATAAAAGTTTTGCACAAATGCAGAGTTGAAGATTGGTTGCTGAACGCAGTAAGTATTATGAGATGGAAGCAAAAATGCATGAGAATAAATGAATAGTTCAACCCTGAGAAGCATGTAAAAAGAACTATATACTTTCAATGTATTTATGGATATATCTATTGGAAATGCTTATGATGACATGAGACTTAGAATAACTTTAATTAACTTTAATTCAAAATATTCAAAATAAATATTTTTTAAATATTTCTGCATAAATACCGTTTCCCCCAAAACACGACCTACCCTGAAAGTAAGTCCTAGCTTGATTTTTACACATGTGCCCAATATAAACCCTATTCTACCCCCCCAAATAAGCCCTAATTAAGATCCTACCCACTCTAGAGTGCACGGGTAATAATTAAGCTAGGGTGGGAACGGGGGAGTGGAGATGCCCTACTATTTACCTTTGGACAGTTGTAGCCAGGCCTCACACACCCCGATATCTGCCTTGCCAGCCCATTTCTTCTGCAGCCAGCAAGGCTGGCAAGGCTTTCCTGAAGGCCTCTGTAGCTGATAACAAAGCTCTGGATCGATCCGGAGCTCTGTTATTGGCTGCAGAGGCCTTCAGGAAAGCCTTGCTGGCCATAGAAGTAATAGTTCCTGAAGGCCTCTGACAGCGAAAAGGAGGCTGGGGATGAGGCGCACAAGTGAGGTTAGTCAGTGGATGACACCCCTCGAAAATAAGACCTGGTGCCTTTTTTAGTGGCAAAAATATAAGACAGGGTCTTATTTTAGGAAAACATGGGATGATAAGAAGAACCCAATTAAACAATTGAATAAAAAACCATTATAGATAGTCCTTGACTTACAGCCTTACTTACAGCTAGACTTACAGTTCAGTGATTTTTTGAAGTTACAATGACACTGAGAAAAGTGATTTACAACTGGTCTTGGCACTTATAACAATCATCACAGCCTTCCTACAATCACATTGTCAAAATCTGGGTGCTTGATAACTGGTATGTATTTACAATTATTGCAACATTTCAAGGTCATGTGATCACTTCTTGCGATCACTTCCAACAAGCAAAGTTAATGGGGAAATCTGGATTCACTTAACAACTGCAGTGATTCACTTAACTGTGACAAAAAAGGTTGTAAAATTGGGCCCAACTCACTTAGTACCTGCCTCTGTTGCTTAGCAACAGAAATGCTAGTCTGAATTGTGACTATAGGTTGGTCTTACACTTGTTCATATTCATGAGGAAAACAATGCAAAAGGTTCATATTTGGGTGTGGCAAATGGAGGTGATGAACCTTTCTTTACTTTCACTATAACTGCTGTCTCTCTCTTTGGGAGCAATAGCTGCCACCAAATATTTCAAGTAATGTCCCAAAAGTCCTTTTTCCAAGAGGCAATTAGACTTTCTGGGTTTTCTTTGAAGACATTTCACTTCTCATCCAAGAAGCTTCTTCAGCTCTGACTGTAGTATAGATTCTTCCATTCCACATCATCCAGTTAGAGCTGAAGAAGCTTCTTGGATGAGAAGTGAAATTTCTTCAAAGAAAACCCAGAAAGTCCAGTTGCCTCTTGGGAAAAAAGACCTTTGGGACAACCATTTGACCTGGATGATTGAGAATCTCCATAGGCATTTCCAGTAATGGTTGATCAATCCATCACCTTGCACATCACCTTGGTGGAATTTTAGCCCATTCCTCTTGACACAACAGCTTCAATTCAAGGATGTTGATGGGCTTCCTTGCATGAATTGCTTGCTTCATGTCCTTCCATATTTTATAAAATTACAATCAGGGCTTTGACTTGGTCATTCCATAACATTAACTTTCTTCTGGTTTAACCACTTTTTTTGGCCATAAGACTCGTGTGTTTTGAGTTGTTGTCATCCTGCACGTCCTCTCTTCAGCTTCAGTCCCTAGACAGATTTCCCTGGAGAATTTTGTAGCACAATTCGGAATTTTTCATTTTCATCAATATTGGCAAGCCATCCTGTTTCACACACAGCAAAACAAGCCCAAACTATGATATTGCCTTCACCGTGTTTCAGGCTGGGATAAGGTTCTTATGCTGGAAGGTAGTATTTGCATTTTGCCAACCGAAACACTTCATTCAGGCCAAAAGGTTCTATTTTTGTCTCATCGATCCACAGAACATTCTTCCAATAACTTTCTGGCTTATCCACCTAGTAGGTTTTGCAAAACTGTAGTTGGACAGCAATGTTCTTCTTGGAGAGTAGTGGCTTTCTCCTTGCAACCCTGCCATGCCCATCAGTATTGTTCAGTATTCTCCTAGTGGTGGTTTCACTGAACACTACATTTGACAATATAAGGGAAGCCTTTAGTTCCTTAGACAGTACTCTGGAGTTATGCTAACAATGAAAAGATACACACCTTCCTGTGGCTTTGGTAAGAACAGAACAACCGAATAACAGAGTTGGAAAGGACCTTGCAGGTCTTCCAATCCAAGCAGGAAACCCTATAGCATTTTAGACAAATGGTTGTCCAATCTCTTCTTAAAAACTGCCAGTGTTGGAGAATTCACAACGTCTGGAGGCAAGTTGTTCCACTGATTAATTGTTCTAACAGTCAGAAAATTTCTCCTTAGTTCTAGGTGGCTTCTCCCCTTGATTAGTTTCCACCCATTGCTTCTTGTCCTGCCTTCGGTTCAAGTGCTTTGGACACTCGATTGACTCCCTATTTTTTGTGGCAGCCCAATAGATATTGGAAGTCCTTCTTCTCATTAAAGTTCTTTGAGACCTCCCTGGGTGTTACATGCCTTGTTCTTGTGATCTTGATTAGCTGACCTACTCCCGGAGAAGGGGAAAATGGTGCTGAATCGCTACTCTTTGTACCTAATTTCCCTGAGAGTCTGGACTGGTGGAGTACAAACTGTGTGGATATTGTTTTGTAAACTTTTGCAGCCTGGTGAGCATCAACAACAGTTTTTGCAGATCCCTAGAAATCTCCTTTGTATACTCTTCCTGTGTTGTGTAGATAAGACCTTGATTGTTTATTCATTGTATGACACATTCACATCACATTTTGATAAAAACCACAAGGGATTAAAATACAAAACATGAAATATAAAATATTATAAACGCAGGCCTAGATTACGGATACAATATTTATTTCATTGGTTTTAGCCAGGAAATCAGCAAAAGGTCCATTACAGGCTCTATTTTCGCACTCTGACACTATAGTTATTTTGGCCCCAGAGTCACAATTTGGTGATGATATTTTGCCTGACTTTTAGAGGATATTTGCCCATCTACCATGGCCACTGCAAATCTGGTTCAGTATTGTCTATATTACACAGGGCTGGTGGTGAGACTTTGATAGTGAATATCCAGGGGAAAAAATGTTTAAATAAGGTAGGACATCCCAGACCTGATTATCATCCTATAGATTGAAACATCTGACTCTAATTTAAAGATGCTTTTCAAAGGGCAACTGGGCTTTCTTGGGGTTTTTTTTTCCCCTTGAAAATGTATCGTTTCTCATCCAAGATACTTCTTCAGTTCTGCAGAAGCTTTTTGGATGAAAAGTGAAACATTTTAAGAGAAAACAAAACAAAACAAGAAGGTCCAGTTGCCTTTTGAAAAGCACTTTTGGGATAGCCAGGACCTCAATGATTGAGAATCTGCTACATAGATACCCAACTTTAATTTTATTTTTAAATTTTTAAAATTAAAGTTAACACAATATTGAAGTCATATTGACTTTTGATTAGGTAGGTATATCTTACTTATACCTACCGCAGATAATATTGGGTCACCAGTCATCTGAATAAGCAAAGGAAGACACAGACAATTGGAAAGGAGGACAAAAGGGAACGAAAGAAAGAAAAGCACATTTTGATTTCTTGGCATTTACAACAAAATACAGTGAAAAACTTCAAAAAAAAAATACTCAGCCCTACCTGTATATGAAATTACTTTTTGCAGCATCAGAAAGATTGGATTTTTCAATTGCGACATTTTCCCAACAAATCTTCATTTTCAAGAACGTATGCTGGTGATAACGTGGAATAGACAACTGCACACTTTTCAAATTTCACCACAGACATGTATAACGATTGAAGCCGATTGCTAGAATCAGGAAATAAATTAAGTAACATAAATCTAGGCTGCTGGGTCTGTCGACAGATGAGGAGAAAAAAAAGAAGCCGTTCATTTACAAGATCATGATACACAAAACAGTTCAATTTAAAAACAACAACAAAAAGCTGGACAATATTTAATTTTAAGTCTACTCCTGTTGGGCTAAGGACCTGAAGACAAAAAAGGCATCTCCTTTGGCCAAATTTCTGTTAACCTCAAGAAAATGACACTTTAGTCTAATAATTGTATTTCCTAACATATAACTCTGCCTACTAATGGTATATTCTGCTTAACTTTATCTTAGCATTCTCTTTTCAACCAATTCCTATCTACGTGTTTCAGCTCTACCCACCCCAATCAGCTCTTGCCCAAACTCACTTCTCATTTGCACAATTCAGAGAATGGGGAGGCATTGTAGGACGTAGATCTGGAAGCAGGGTTTGGCCTTGTTGATTGCTGGAGATCAGAGGTGGTATTCAGCAGGTTCTGACCAGTTCTGGAGAACCGGTAGTGGAAATTTTGAGTAGTTCGGAGAACCGGCAAATATTGGCTCTGACTCTGACTGGCCCCACCCCCATCTATTCTGTGCCTCCTGAGTCCCAGCTGATTGGCTGGGTCTTCTTTTGTTGCCCTGCACATGAGAACGGAGCTGGAAAGCAGGTTAGTGGGGGGGAGGGGGGAGGGAATGGGATTTTGCAGTAACCTTCCCCTGCCATGCGCAGCAAGCCATGCCCACCAAGAGACCACTCCCACAGAACCAGTAGTAAAAAAATTGGATCCCACCACTGCTGGAGATGTTGATGTTCTACCTGGTTTAAATTCCCGGCCTTCTGCCGCTGGATCTGGCTGTGCTTCTCCAGTTTCTCAAAATATTTGGTAGCCTAGTTCTAACAAAATATTTGCAGAAGCTTGGATCTCCTGCAAAAGACTTAAGTCTCAGTGTAAACCTCTTCCAAAAGCATTCAAGGCTCAAGTTTGGTCAGTGTCTTCTAAAATGTTCTGCTGCCACCCACAAAGTAGAAATAGTCCTTGACGCATAACAATTCATTTAGTGATCGAAGTTAAAATGACACATTAAAAAGTAACGTACAACATTTTCCACCCTTATGACCATTGCAGCATCCCCGTGGTCACCTGATCAAAATTTAGATGCTTGGCAACTGGTTCACATTTATGACGGTCGCAGGGGTGAGATGATCCCCTTTTGCCAACTTCTGACATGCAAAGTCAATGGGGAATCCAGATTTACTTAACAACTGCAGTGATTCACTTAGCAACTGTGGCAAGGAAGGTCATAAAATGGGGAAAAACTCACTTAACAAATGTCTTAGCAATTTGGGGCTCAACAGTGGTAATAAGGGGGCTGCAGTGGCTCAGTGGCTAAGACGCTGAGCTTGTTGATCAGAAAGGTCAGCAGTTCGGCAGTTTGAATCCCTAGCGCCGTGTAACGGAGTGAGCTGCCATTACTGGTCTCAGCCTCTGCCAACCTAGCAGTTTGAAAGCATGTAAAAATGCAAGTAGAAAAATAGGGGCCACTTTGGTGGGAAGGTAACAGCGTTCCATGTGCCTTCAGCATTTAGTCATGCCGGCCACATGACCACAGAAACGTCTTCGGACAGCATTGGCTCTTCGGCTTTGAAACGGAGATGAGCACTGCCCCCGAGAGCCAGAAACAACTAGCACCCTTACCTTTACCTTAGTGGTCTAAAGTTGAGGACTACCTAAACCCTGCAACTGGATCCTGATGCTGCCAGCACTGGCTACTCTTGTCAAGTTTGCTCTTTACAAATTTCCTGAAGAGTAGCTTGGGACTTCAACTCCTTGTTCTTTGATATTTCTTCTTTCTTTCGTCTTCTGGCTCTTTTCCCATCAGGTTACAAATTTGTGAAAAAGCCAATCCACCTGGCCCACTGATTCCTCAAGGTATGATGGTGGAAGGCTGGGCAATTTTTCCACCGTGTGACTTTGCTTCCATTCTATCAAAAAAAAAAAAGGAAGGAAGGAAGGAAGGAGGGAGGGAGGGAGGGGGGAGGGAGGGGGGGAGGGAGGAGGAGGAAGGAAGGAAGGAAGGAAGGAAGGAAGGAAGGAAGGAAGGAAGGAAGGAAGGAAGGAAGGAAAGATAGCATAAAGAAAATGTGAAACATAAAAGAATGGCAATCACCCTGTATATTTTAAGGGTTTTTTTTTTCTTTAAAAATGATGTATTTCTGATTCTGCTTTTTGGATTGGAAAACATTCAAGGCAGGTGGGAATATGACAAATATAGAAACAGAGAAATAAAGTCAAAAAAATAAAATAGAATAGAATCAAACAAAAGGGCAATAAAATCTTCAAAGGCTGTATAAAATGCATTATGTTTTTGTAATTATCAATTAATCTAATGTATTTAAGCAGTTTACAAAGATACAAATCAATTTGTTAAGGAATCTTTAATTCTAAAATGAACTACTTTTGGCCTTCAAATTGCAAAAACAAAGTTATATTGGTCTAACTTTTTAAATTATTTGTACCTTTTTCAGAATCAAAGACATATTTGGAACAGCTATTCTGGTTGACCACAACAATTATGGGTTATAATTGAAGAAAAAGGTTTATTGCCTTTTAGATTTGTTTGCAAATAGGGAGTTTCTGAAAGTTTCTGGAGGATGCTGGAATTAGCTTCCTTTGTCATCATGACCTTACTCTTTATAACTTAATTGGAATAATTCTGTTTTAAGTAACATTTGTTCAACAACGTTTCAGGCAATTAGCTGCAACACTTGGTAAAAGCTGACCCATCTTAAAAATGAGCTTCTTTAACAGCCTCACTTTTTTATATATATAAGAAAGCTGAAATAGCTCAGGCTTTTTGAGCTGATAATGGATGACAACAGCTGGAGGACAGATGGAATGAAAATAACGCTTTGGAAGAGGATGCTAGATAGGATATCATTTACATTCTAGCATGTATTAATTAACTGGCATGGGATCTGGCTTCTAGAATTGGCTTATCCAGTTCCTAAAACTCTTTTTTGTGGCCCTTACAAATGGTGCCATGGAAAAGAGATACACACTTGGAATACTGCATCCTGTTTTGGTTGCCACAATATTTAAAAAAATGGGTCTGTAGAAAGAATGCAGAGAAGAGCAACAGAGATTGTTGGGGCACTGGAGGCTAAAATATATAAAGAATGGTTGCAAGAATTGGATATGTCTAGTTTAATGAAGAGAAGGACCAGGGTGACCTGAAAGCAGTCTTCCAATATCTCAGGGGTTGCCACAAAGAAGGAGTCAACCTATTATCCAAAACACCTGAGGGCAGGAGAAGCAGCAATGGATGGAAATTAATCAAGGAGAGAACCTATCTAGAACTAAGAAGAAATTTCCTGACAGCAAGAACAATTAATCAGTGTAATGGCTTTCCTCCAGAAGTTGTGCATGCTCTAATTTTGAAGGTTTTTAAGAAGAGATTGGACAACCATTTGTCTAAAATGGTATAGGATGTCCTGCCTGAGAAGAGGTTGGGCCTCAAAGGCCTCCAAAATGCTTTCCAACTCTGTTATTCTGTTATTCAGACTCATGATGCCACTCACTTGCAAGATTTTATGATGCCAGTCGTCTCCTGTTTCAATACCATAAAATATTTGCCCATCTTGCAAAACAATTCCTGATTCCCAGGCTGCTGAAAGAAGTCCCATCCCTGATCTAGATGAAGTCATACTACAGGTATTCTTGCTTACCAACTGCATCATTTAGTGACCAAAAATACAATGCAACTAATCCTCAAATTTACAACTGCCATAAGCAACCCACCATCTTGTGATCCCCATTTCTGTGCTTCCCGGTCTGCTTGCAATAATAAGCAGATTTAACGGAGAGGTAAAAACCATAAATCATGGTCACATGATGTTGCGCTTAACTAAAACGGTAAAGGTTCCCCTCACACATACGTGCTAGTCGTTTCCGGCTCTAGGGGGCGGTGCTCATCTCCGTTACAAAGCCGAAGAGCCAGCGCTGCTTGTAGACATCTCCATGGTCGTGGCCGACATGACTAAATGCCAAAGGTGCACAGAACGCCGTTACCTGCCTACCAAAGTGGTTGCTATTTTTCTACTTGCATTTTTACATGCTTTTGAACTGCTAGGTTGGCAGAAGCTGGGACAAGTAACGGGAGCTCGTTCTGTTTTGCAGTGCTAGGGATACAAACTGCCAAACTGCTGACATTTCTAATCAACAAGCTCAGCATCTTAGCCACTGAGCCACCGCAGCCCTTTTTATGCTTAACCAGGATGACTCAATAATTGACCATGTGGGAAGTAACATTATAAGCCCATCACAATCATGTGATTTTCCACTTAGCAACCACAGTCTTTAGTGATCAAGTTGCTGGTTCCAATTGAGGCTGTCAAAAATGAGGACTGTCTGTATAACAAATTTGAAGGAATGTCATGAGTTCCCAGATTGCTGCTTTACTCAATTCAAGATACTCAATTGAAAATGTTAATAGTTTCCTCAAAAATAGTTTGAGATCTACTTAGCTACAGGAATAGTTGGATCCCATTTCCATCTCAAGCATCTCTCCAACTCCTAAGAAGGTTGGCATTTCATCTCTGAGAGAAATACACTTCTTATTTACAAAAGAGATGACTTTCTTTGTAATAGGATTAAATCTCATCTAGACTCTATGGAAGAACAGAAAAGAAGTGTATTTTTGAGTGCCAAGTTAAGGCTCATTTATTATCCATTCTAGTGTTGTGTGGGGAAAAATAGATGGTGGGAACACTGCGTATACTGCCTTGAAGTCTTAAACTAAAAATAAAATGCATTCTTTTTGGAGGACATTTAAAATTAATGATATTGATTGCTGGCATAGGGATGACTCTCATTTTTATTGAAAAGTTATTCAATAAAATGAAAGGCAAACTTCTTTAGATTACTATGATACCCATATTTTGGAGATCCAAGAATTTAATGAGTATTTTTATAATATTAATATTTTGGGTTTCAGTTGTACAAAATGGTCTGCCGTTTACTGTTGTTTTATATCTGTTTCAGGAAGTTGTTATTTTAATTTGTTGTCCTAGGGCTGCTGTTTATATATATATATATATATATATATTTAATGTGATAAACTGAATTCTGATCAATTGGTTTATTTTGCAAGATATTTGAAGTATTCCTTTCAGAAAAATAAGACGAGTTCAAGTCTTTCCTTAGCCCCGAAGGTCAGCTGGGTGACCCTGGTCCAGTGAGCCAGTCACTCTCTCTCTCTCAACCCAACCAACCTCAAAGGGTTGTTGTAGTTGTGGGAAAAGAGGAGGAGGAACATGTGCTGGGTTTATTTACTGGCTTGGTTTATTTATAAAAAGTAATACAGATGGGATATAAATAAATGAAATAAGTGCAACAATTCTAAGTAAAATTATAATATCTATTCATTTATCCTTCAATCAACCAGAATAAAGCTGCAAGGGACCTTGGAGGTCTTCTAGTCCAACCCCCTGCTCAAGCGGGAGATCCTATACCATTTCATACAAGGGACTATCCAAACCTCCAGTCATGAAGCACCAACAATTTCTGGTGACAAGATGTTCCACTGGTGAATTGTCCTCACTGTTCGGAAGTTTCTCTTTAAGTCTTGGTTGCTTCTCTCAGTGATTAGTTTCCATCCATTCTTTCTTGTCCTGCCCTCTGGTGCTTTTCAATAGTGACTTTGAACTGCAATCAATCATACAACAAATTAAAATAAATTACCATCACATTACAAAATTAAAATATACTTAGCAGCTGAGGAAGATGTTATAATCAGGGATGGGATCTGACTGGTGTAACTTCTGGTTCGGTGATTTATGATTTGCACGCGCGTGTGAATCCTCGTCAGCTTACTGCCTGGACAGCTGAGCAGCGCTGCACGCGGGTGCGCAGCGGTTGAAAAAGCACCTTTTTCCTGCTTTTTCAACTGCAGCTGTGCTGCACAAAGCAGCTGCAGTTGAAAAATCAGGAAATAATGGTCAGATAAGAGCCCGGGCAGGCAGGTGGGCCAAAACAGCAGCAGACACAGAAACGGTTCTATGTATGCTCTCTGTCTGCTGCTCTTCAGAGCTACTGGTTCTACAGAGCCAGACAGAACCAGTAGAATCCCACCCCTGGTTATAACCTGTGGTTGGTAACATAGCCAGTAGATGGGACTTTGTCCATCCTAACCCTAACCCTTTCAAAAGGCCAGGCAAGTCCGAGTTATCCTGATCTCTGGATGGAGGATGCTTGATAGGGCAAGCACAGAAAAGGAACCTTCCTGAGCCTTCCAACTAGAATTTTCCAGAATATACCCATCCTACCATACCAGACCGGATAGTTAAAGCCAACTGGCAGAAGTCAGTTCCTCGGACAATGTAATCTCAAGCCATAGCTTTGAAAGGTGGCCATCAGAATAGAAATAGCAATAGACATATATAATGCTTTACAGTGCTTTACACAGGGGTGGGATTCTACCGGTTTGGACCAGTTTAGGCGAACCCCTTGTTCCCATGTTCAGCTCACTTCAACCGGTTCGCTGTGATGAGGAAGTGGGCCCGCCTGCCTGCGCCTGCTCTTTCCTGCGCTTTATGCCTTTATTTAGAGCACAGCTGATTCACGTGGCAGAGCGATTTGCCGCACTTCAGCTGTTTTCTTCACAGAGGCTGCAGTTGAAGTAGGTATGGGATTGCCTTTTTAAAATGTGGAGCATGTGCGCAGAGCTCACGTTTGGTGTGAACGAAGCATGCGGTCACCAAACTGGTTGTCATACTGGTGGAATCCCATTCCTGGCTTTACAGCTCTCTCTAAGAGTCAGCCTATTGCCCCCAACAATCTGGGTCCTCGTTTTACTCACCTCAGAAGGATGAAAGGCTGAGTCAACCTTGAGCCTGATGAGATTTGAACTGCCAAATTGCCGGCAGCCAACAGGCAGCAGAAGTAGCCTGCAATACTACATTCTAACGTGTGCACCTCCACAGCTCATATTATTCAGAAGCTTGAATTATACCTGGAAGCACACTGACAACCAGTGCAGCTTACAAAATATAGTAAGTAGTTTTTACAGGGGCCGAGTAACTGGCACTATTTACTACTTGTGCACGCTGAAGAAATGGAAACTTCTCAATGCTGTTCAAGGGCAATCCCTTGTAGACTGCTTTGCAATAATGCAGACAGGTGATCATGAGTGATAGTGAGCAAGAGGTCCTATTAGTATTCAACATAAATGTGTAATTGCAAGCACATACAATAAGATTTCCATGACAGGGATACAACAAAATTAAGTATTTGACTTAGTGACATGTTAATCACTTCTATTTAATCCTGGTTTTGGACTTCCTTTAACCACCAGGTACTTGTGTTTAAGAAGAGGAGACTATTAGACTAAATATGCCCTTGTTCTGATCCAACATAACTTTTGAATCCTGCTTCAGCAGTGGAAAATCAGAGTAAACTGTCCCCTGAAAGGGAAAGATGTTATTTGATTTCTGGCATGTTGTCTACTAAAAAGCAAACACTTGGCTCTGCAAACATGTATTTACGGGGCAGTATTAGTACATCATTTCTAGCTTACATGCCTCTCCTATTCCCAACCCTCAAGTGATAGAAACTAAAAGCAGAAAATGAAAGCCCATAACCGACTTCTTCCTATTTCTCCTCTCTCCGGTTCACGGGCTGCAAGATAGGCAGGATATGAATTTAATAAATAAATGACTAACCTATCAAGTCCTAGAAATCTACTGGAGGGAGTGTGATAAAAATCAACCATTCAGGACAACTGGAGACATGTAAACAATATATAAGAGCTTTATTATGAAGCTTTTGCAAAAGGGAATTCTGCCCTTGGGCAGAAGACATGGTTCCCAGGAAGGGTAAGGTTTATATACAGGTTCAAATATACAGTCTCTGCCCCTTTCCAGGTTCACAATCTATCCAGCTATGTGTCTAACTACGCAACACCCTATTATTATTGTTGCATAACATCTGCTTCCTCGTCCTGTTTACCCGTTTCCATTTCCAGTAATCTCCATCATTAATATGACACTGGGCAGCATAACCTGCCAAATATGTGACCTTCATACAAAACAATAGAGAATTCTTATATAATATTCCAGTAAATTATCTTACGTTAACACAGAGGTTAAAAATGGCATTACCATTGCTTTATATTTTCACAGGTGTAATTCTACATATCACAGGGAGCTTACAACTCTACACATGAGTGTGTAGTTCTAAATTCTACACATTTAGATCCCATACGAACTTTGATGTATCAAGTTTTCTTCCCTGATTAGTTCCAGCTCCAATGTTAGTCCAAATCTATGTAATTATTGATTTTCTAACCTTTACATTTTCCATGTTAAATTGTTTATTGTCTGTTCCTGTTATCTGCATGCACCAAAAGGCCTTCAGGCAAAGAGTAATTTAATAAATCTAAATAATACAGTATATATTCAGCTATTTCTCATGTATATTGTTTGTTCCTTCTCCACATGCTATACATAGATAGCTCGTGAAGGTTCCTTAAAGCTTTTCTCTTGCAGAAATATATTCTGTTTCCTGTTAGCTTCCTCAGCATCAATATACATTCTATTGTGATTTTTTTTTTCCCCCTCAAGCATTAGAGATAAGAGAAAGCAATGAGCACTGAAGAAGTTGTTAACCTATCTGCAAGGTCCATTTATCATCCAAACAATTGGAAGCAATTAAGATCCTCCATTTAGAACAACTGACCCATCAAAATCCTAAGAGCATTCTCAAGAACATGCCTTGAAATGGAACTGCGGGAATGTAATCACATTTTGTCTCTAGGCACTGTTGTTTTAAAGTTTTGTTGTATCTGATGGCCTGGAAATAAAGAGACAATTTTGCAACTGAGTTTGGCCTGTTCACCAAGGATGGTTATCATCAAGCAATGGAATTACTAATGTTTGCTTCCATTTATGAGGTGTTAAAACAAGACTTCTGCCCTGTCACCCCACGGGTATATTGGGCATGCTACATCTAGAAGTCATTGGCTATGCTGGGAATTCTGGACACTGATATCCTATCATATGTGGAGGGTCTCATGTTGGGAAATCTGGAACAAGAAAGTCGAGCTGTGCTAAAGGTGGAAGGCAATCTTACATTCATCTTAACATTTAAGAAATGTATTTTTAAGAAGTTTAGGACAAACTAACATCCCAGAGCCCTCCGGGTGTATCAGGCTGCAATTCCAAAATTCCTGGGACTTGAACTAGACTTTCCCAATCTGAGCACTTCCTCATATGTACCCTCCAACTCTCAGAATTCCCCCCAGTTGGCAGAATCATGGCTGAGAACTTTGGAAGCTGAAGTCCAGTCATGCAGAAACTGCCAAGGCTCAAGACATTGTGTACAGTGTTACTATTGTTATATAGTTTCAGGATACTAGATTGGAAAAGGCTGATATCAATGAAGGCAATCAAGAACTGGATATTGAAAGGGAAAGGCAACATAAGCTGAAAAATTAACTAATTGGGTGATTTAATCAATGGGGTGGGGACTTGCCCTCTTTGTACTTACTCATCTAATGCACTAGAGAAAACAATCCAGAATTGATTTGAGACTCATTGCCTTATTGCCTTTGCCTATGGAGATTCTCAGCCACCCAGGTCACTTATTGCCTTTGGTTGTCCCTCGCTGTCCCGTATTGCCTTATCACACTGACTTAACCTGAAACAGTAGCATCCAATTGTTCAAATATCACCAGCTCTAACTGATGTGACTAGTGATGAAGTATGAAAGGGTAGTCACACTCAAGCAACAGTTGGATAGTTACACCCTAGTTTAGAAGCTGGGTCATATTTCTGGATTGAATAGTATCTATGCTACCAAATCTTATCTTTAAATTTTAAAGCTGGACCATTAATGTTTAGCATGCAAACCCCTGTTCTCCTACATTCATATAAAACAAGCCAGTCTATTTTGTGACCTGTCAAACTAAAAACATCATAGCCACTAGTTAGGAACTAGAAAACATGCTTTTTAGCTGTTTACAAAACTATACAGCAGACCGATCAAACATATCCCAAACAAAAATAAGCACTTTAATGAGTGATGTGTATTATAATCACTCACAAGCTTTCTGTTCCTATTGCAAAGTCCTACCCAATGAAGACACTTAGAAAATGCCTGAATTTTCAAGTGAACATAATATTGTATGGGTTGGTGTTAACTTTATTAAACCCATTGTATAACTAAAATGTTGATGTTGTAACTTAAGCAGTTATAACAGTTGCCTTCAATTTATTTATTTTTAATTGCAATAATTTTTAAAAAGGGCTTCCTCATTTTTTACATGAGGAATGCACAGAGCTGCCAGAAGCAAGAACAGTTAAGACAAAATGGTCAGCTTGGGAGTAAGGCTTGGAGATGATTGGCCCCTCCCATAAAACATAAAGGAGGAGTAAAGGGTTATGAGACTTTGCAGGAAGCAACTTTGTTCATTCTGGTCAATTTAAAATCTGAAGCTCTATGTTGACTTTGTACTCCATTTGGCCTTGTACAGCTAATTGGCAATTTAGTTGGCAGCATTCCAAGGCAGATAAAGATGGGTGCTTATCAGCCTTATCCCGAAAGACTGTGGCAGACTTCTTGTGCTGTCCCAGCCAGTCCATGGGAATTGGATAGTTACTTAGGAATTATGAGCTGTCCCCTTAAGGGAAGGCATTATGATAAATGTAGTTAAAGGTATCCTGGGAAATGTAGTCCATGTCACGTGAACACATCTGTAATCCTGATTGGTCACTAAATTGACCCTCAAGGGGTTGGGGGAGTTTTCCTCATTCTTGCCTGAACTCACAAACTCATGGCAGCTTCTTTTTATCACTACGAGATGGGTTAGGAGATAACCATCTTTTACTACAAGGCAGATATACAAAGGATTGATCATTAAAGAAGAACTTCATCACAAACGTGAGTTATGAGGATACCTGATGAACCAATAAATGTTCTTTGTTTATGGACGTCTGTCGAATTATCTATCTGCATCTGTACAGTTTATAAATCCACCTCTGTGCAGAAGGCAGAAAACTTCTGTTGGAGTATAAACTATTTGGGACTCATTACTGGCTGTGAATGCATATAATTCACAGCCATTGAACTAATAATAAAAAGTGGTTTTGGGGAACAGCGTGTGACTGTTACTGTCTCAGGAAGCCTTGGTCAGAACAGTGAGGGGCAATTTTTTTTTCACCTTGATCTCCAGCAGCTGCCAGCTGACTAAAAGAGTGCAAGGCAATTGTGCCGACTCAGCTTGCCTAATTACAATTGATATCTAATTTCTGATTGGCGTCAAACATTCCAGACAGAAACAGCCAAAAGGCCAGACGCGGCCCAGGGGCTTTAAAATAGAATAGCAATAGCATTTTAGGCTTATATATTACTGTATTTACAGCACTCTCTGGGCGATTTACAATGTAGAAGCATTATTTGCATATTGCCCCTAACAATCTGCATCCTCATTTTATCAACCTTGGAAGGATAGAAGACTGAGTCAAGTTTGAGCCCCATCAGAATCGAACTCCAGGCTGTGCGCAGAATTTGTCTGCAATACTGCACTTTAACCACTACACCAGTAAAGCTCCCAAAGTCCAGGTCTGTGCTAAATTATGCACCTTCAAAAGGAGTATCTAAGCACAGAAACAATAGCTATTAGCAAGCACTGAGACATGCATTGTTTCAATATTTAATTTACGCCATGTTGGTTTTTGGGTTTTTTTTTGCTTTGGCAAGCACTTGAGGCAGCGAGTAATTTAAAAAACAAAACAAAATCACAACATTAAAAATACATTATTAAGCATAATGGCACAAATTAATAATTAAAAGCACAATGAAAGAGACACGGCTTTACAGATTTCCTAATCATTTGACAGTGTGGACAAAATGTACAGGATCCCATAGCTTGGCTGGAAATCGGATAGACAGGAAGACCTATCTGTGTACAGGCGGATAACCTGTGACAGTGGGCTCATCATCAAGAAGGCTTCATCCGCCCATCTCAACCACTTGACAGATTATTGTGGGACTTACCTCTTGTTCACTGATGGTGTTTTTTTTTTTAATTCAACCTGAATCGCTACTTAACTGTAGCGATTGTAACAAACTGTAGCATTATACCAGGGGTGGGCTTCAAAAATTTTAGCAAAGCGTTCTCTGCCCGGTTGCTATGGCCATGGTGGGCATGGCCTAGTTGACCTCCTGCACCATGGCAGGGGAGGTGTTTTTGCCTTCCCGGGCTCCAGAGGTTTTCCTTGAACCTCCAGGAGGATGAAAATGGCCTCTCTAGGCTCCAGAAACTCTCTGGAAGCCGGAAATGGGCCCATTTCCAGCCTTCCCAAACTTCTGCTCTCCCTGAGCCTCTGCATGCACCCTACACTTATCCTGCATCCAAAACAGGCCACCTAAGGACTCCTGTGAAGGGAGAGGAGGGGAGGGGTGGGCGGGGCCAACCAGGAGTGGGATTTGGGGGTTCTCCAAACTGCTCTCTTGAACCCCTGTGAACCCCCAGCACCCCACTCCTGTATTATACCAAAAAGAAGCTATTGAGAAACGGCTGTCTTTCAACCATACAGCAATCTTTTTTCAAGATTAAAGGGCCCTCTGTGCTAAGTTTTCCCAGACATCTGAAACTCATATGGATCTGTATTACATATCTCATCAATGCTTATTTTGGAATGAGAGAAATAATTTCTCAAGTGCATCCTAGCAGCCCGAAGTCTGAAATACCAGCTGTTATTTTGGCTTGCCAGAGCATCCTACTTCCTCCCCACCCACCCCACCCCCCCAAACAAGAAGTATCTGGCATGAGGTCTGCAGACGTATTAGAGATTTGCAGCACCGATTTCACTTAATTTGCACTTTCTCTGAATCTGTGCGTCTGAATCTTGCATCTGTGCACATCCTCAGTCCTCCCTATCCTCCAATCAGAATGCACTTGACTAAATCATATCATAGCTATTATTCTTTGGTCCACTAAAAATGGCTCTTGCCTCACCAATCCAAAGCAGTTATGAGATACAGAACTGAAGACAGCATCTTTGCTGCAATGGTTGATTTGATCATATTCCAAGAATTCTTTGCACATCTGTTTTCTTGATAACAGAACGAAATCTTCTTCAGATTTATCCCAAGATCCATAGTATCAGAAATAAGGAACACGAAAAAAAATGTCTAGATGTAGAGCCAGTGTTATTGAATTTCTCCTTGATAATCATGAAGGAACATATGGAGCATCTGTGTGGACTTATGATTTATGTCCATAATTTATGTCCTAATCAAGTAGAGAAGCAACCAAGAACTAAGGAGAAATTATCTGACAGTGAGAGCAATTCATCAGTGGAACAATTTGCCTCCAGAAATTGTGGAGGCTTCAACGCTGGAGGTTTTTACAGAGATCGGACAACCATTTATCTGAAATGGTATAGGGTTTCCTGCTTGAGTAGAGGGTTGGACTAGACAACTTCCAAGGCCCCTTCCAATTCTGTTATTCTGAGTTGGTTGATTAATTAATTGATTATATACCACCAAGACAGTATTGACTCTTAGTAATCACATAGATCAAGGGTCTTCAAACTTGGCAGGTTTAAGACTTGTGGACTTCAACTCCCAGAATTCCTGAGCTAACATGACTGGAGGAGGAATTCTAGGAGTTGAAGTCCACAAGTCTTAAAGCCGTCAAGTTTGAAGACCCCTGACATAGACACATTTTCTCCAGAATTATATGGCCCTAAGCTGGCCCTTCAAGTCTTCATCACTACTGCAGCTGAGTCCATCCAACTTGATGTTGGTCATCCTCTTTTTCTCCTCCCTCCCATTTTCCCCAAAGATGTAGATCTTCTCATAATGTGTCCAAAGAAGGATAATTTGAACCTGGTCATTTGTTCCTTGAGTGATTACTCCAGTTTGATTTGTTTGATGATCCATGATTCATTTTTCTTGACTGTCCATGGTATGTTCAGGGGTCTTCTCCAACACAAAAGTTCATTGTTGAATCAATATTCTTTCTATCCTGCTTCTTCAAAGTCCAACTTTAACTTCCAGAGTGTCACAGCTTGCATGGTTCTGATCTTTGTAGGTATTCAGACATCACAACATCTCTTTCATCTTTTCCAAGGCCTTCACAACTGTTCTACCAAGGACTATTCTGCAGAGTATTTTTTGACTGCTTATTCTTTTGCTGTTATGAAGGATGCAGTGGCTCAGCAGCTATGGACAGAATAACAGAGTTGGAAGGGACCTTGTAGGTTATTTAGTCCAAGCCCCCACCCAATCAGACGATCCTACACCATTTCTGACAAATGGCAGTCCAATCTCTTCTTGAAAGCCTCTAGTGATGAAGCTCCCACAACTTCCGAAGGCAAGCTGTTCCATTGGTTGATTGTTTTCACTAACAAAAAATTTCTCCTTATTTCTAGGTTGAATATCCTTGATCAGTTTCCATCCATTATTCCTTGTCTGGCCTACGGGTGCCTTGAAAAATAGCTTGAGCCCCTCAAATATTGGAACACTGCTATCATATCTCCCTTGATCCTTCTCTTCACTAGACTAGCCATGCCAATTCCTGTAACTGTTCTTCATATGTTTTAGCCTCCAATCCCCTAACCATCTTGGTTGCTCTTCTCTGCACTTTTTCTAGAATCTCAACATCTTTTTTATAGTGTGGTGACCAAAACTGGATGCAGTACTCTAGGTGTGGTCTTGTTAAGGCTTTATAGAGTGATATTAGTACTTCACTTTTGTGTATCCCTCTGTTAATGCAATTTAAGATTGTATTGGCTTTTTTGGCTGCTGTGCACACTGCTGGCTCATATTTAGCTAGTTGTCCACTAAGACTCCGAGATCCCTCTCACAGTTACTGCTGTTAAGCCTGGTTTCACCCAGTTTATATGTGTACTTTTGGTTTTTCTTGTCTAAGTGTAAGGCTTTACTTTTCTCTACATTTAATTTCATTTTGTTAGATAGGTCCCAGTATTCAAGTCTGTCAAGATCCAGATGGATCTTGAGCCTGTCATATAGGGTTGTCAAGCACACTGGATGCTGGAACTGCCAGCCAGAAATAGTCTGCACTCCAGCGGTTCGAGCTCAGCTCCGTCAGATGGGATGAGCTCCTGTTGCTCACTCCCTGCCTCCTGGCCACCCAGCAATTCCAAAGCCTGCACTATTGCAAGTAGATAAATGGGTACCACTTTGGTGGGGAAAACCAAGCTGCGTTTGTGTGTGTGGAGAGCAGAAGCTGGCACTGGGCCTGTCCAAATACGAGGCAACGCAACACAGGGTGAAGCAAAGTGAGACCGGTGGAGGATTCCAGAAGAGCTAGCAACCTGATCACCACTATCAGCTTGTGTAAACTAGTTTGCCCTAGCATGCCCTAGATAGACATGCAGGTGCTGAACAGAATGAACTAAGCAATTGAGGCCATCAGGACTCCATTGTGTCTAGCATTTGTAGAATTTCCTGACACTGTATCATCATCATCTTCTTCTTTTAAAGACCCCCATAATCCCTTGCGGGGTGGAGTCTTGGGCAACTGAACGGAGCTGAGTGTTTACTGGCCGGATGCCCTTCCTGTAACCAATACGGAGACTGTTTCAGCAGATACAGTATATTCTCATTGTGCCCAGAGAGAGAAATATCTGCCTCCACCTAGGATCCAACTCACAGCCTCCTGATTGTGAGGCGAGAGCTCCACCTCTAGGCCACCACACCACTCAATTCACTGACATTGTATGCCATACACTAAATAAATAAAGGCTGTGAATAATTGATCTTAAAAGCAGAAGCTGTCCACCATTTTGTTATCTTCGTTGCCAATTCTAAGACTGATCATTCTTCCAGTTGTCATTAGTTTGGTTTTCTTTTTATTTAATTCTTGCCCCATTTTCTTCCCTTTGCTCCTTGACTTTTACTATCTCAAACTACCTCTTTCAGTCCAGTACACTGTATCATAAATTAAAGTGATGTGGATTTTTATACTTTAAATGATCTCATGGCAAAACAAAACAAAAAAATTACTGATGCAGAGAGCTACTTTCTGGGAGGTTTTATTTTATTTTTTGGTCAATATTTTCATAATCAAGAGAGCACTTCAAACTGTTTAGCAAACCCATGAAAATTGGATTTTTCCCCCTCTTTCCTTTTTACCAAATCCTAGAAACCATTACAGTTCAACTACTATGTGCAAAAAAACCTCTTGGGCGAAATTTTAATGATTTATTTTTTCCCAGTAATATGTTTTTAAATCATTTCCTGTATAAACATCTTAAAAATGTGCAGCGGCATGGATTAAAAACATCAAAATACAACAAATAAAATGGCAATCGATTGAATACTGTTGATTAAAAAACATACATTACGGAATTGAAGCAAGAGAACAAAATTTACAATGCACACATGAAAAAGTTTTGGTGAAGAGATGGGTCTTTAATCAATTTCTAAAAGGTGGTAGATGCATCCCAAATATTTGGAGCATTCCACAGAAGGGACACCACCAAAAAAAGGTAACCCAATTGGCAGGTATCTTGAAAATGACAATGACAACAGTGGTGGGATTCAAAAAAAATTTACTACCAATCCTGAGGGCATGGCTTGGTGGGCATGGCTTGGATGGCATGGCAGGGGAAGGATACTGTAAAATCCCCATTCCCTCTCTACCCCACTAATAGCAATAGCACTTAGACTTACATACCACTTTATAGTGCTAGACAGCCCTCTCTAAGCAGTTTTTATAGAGTCAGCCTATTGCCCCCAACAATCTGAGCCCTCATTTTACCCACCATGGAAGGATGAAAGGCTGGATCAACCTTGAGCCTGGTGGGATATGAACAGCTGATAGTCAGCAGAAGTGGCCTGCAGTACAGCACTCTAACCACTGCGCCACAGAGGCTCTTACTAACCTGCTTTCCAGCTCCATTCTCCTGTGCAGGGCAACCAAAGAAGACCAAGCCAATCATCTGGGACTCGGGAGGCAGAGAATAGATGGAGGCGGGGCCAGTCAGAGGTGGTATTTGCTGGTTCTCCGAATGGCTCAAAATTTCAGACCTGCAGCTGTAAGTTCAGGACTGCTTGTATACCAAAAGGAGAAATGGCCCTAAGTATTTAACAGTTGAAAGAACTATGCAATGGACATTTTAGCGTGGAAGCCAGATCTCGGGAGGGAGAGAGCCATGAAATTGTCTGAATTTGTCTAAGCAAACAGAGGTAGTCCTTGACTTACGATGCTGCCACCATCATAAATATAAGTCATTTCCAAGTGTCTGAATTTTGATCAGTGACCATGGAGATGTTGTAATGGTCTTAAGTGTGAAAAACAGTCATAACTCTTTTTTTTCCGGTGATGTTATGACTTTGATTGGTCACTAAAGGAACTATTGTAAGTCAAGGACTATATGTATCCGCTTCAAGATATTTCCATGCACAGCAATCTTACTCTCTTGGACCTGTTCTGACCTAGACTTCCTTAGAAAGTATAAAACACAATCTTAGCTCCGGCAAAACCTCTGTTATTTCCACAGCTGTGAATTACATTCATTCACAGCCTGCAAAGCTTCACAAAGAGTCTTTCAGGGGAATGTTTACAAACATCCACCTTATTGCACTTGGAATGCTGCCAGAGACTGCCAAATGCAGGGCAAGGCCAAACTTGACCCAGAGTCAAACAGAACTTTTCAAAGCTTGAATCGACCCGACGAACTAATTGCTTCCTGCAAAAACTCACATCCCATTCGCTCTTCTTTTATGTCCTATGGGAGGGGTCTATCATCTCTGAGGTGTGGCCTTACTCCTGAGTCGACCCTGCTTTCCCCGTTGTTCTTATCTTCTGGTAGCCTTGCGCATGTGTAGGCTGGGAACCGGTTCCAGAAACTCCCCCACCTCACTGCTGTCTGAGTCTGAAGGCAGCTGAGGACTGCCAGCCTGTCCTGGCCCCATCCCTGCCTCTGATGCAGAGCCCTCGTCCGAGCCCTCCTAAGCCTCCAAGACTGGCTCAGGTTCCTCCCCAACCTCCTCGCCAGCACTGTCAACCGCCGGCAGGCCACAACAGGACCCTAACTCTGCATTGGGACTAAAACTCCAACAATTCCCAGAAATCTGGGAGTTACAACTTCAACACAACTGGAGGCACAAAGCTGAGGACTACCCGTGTATAAAATGATTAGCTTAGTGGGATCTTCATGCAACTCCATGGAATAAAGCATCTGATTCACGTACACACTGCTCTGTAGAGCCATTCGGGACTCATTTGCCCATAGAGTGACAAGAAGGCAACTCCAGGAGTAAATTCTAAGCTGAATTCTACTCTTTTGTATCTTTCACGCTCTGACTTTCACAAGCACTGCATCCATTTTCAATTTAAAATAGGAAGAAGACCGAGAAGAAGAAAATTAGACTAGCAATGTGGGGGAAGAAACTTCAAAAGACTAATGTATTTTATTTCCCTTGCTACAAAACCTATTTTCCCCCTAGTTCTTTATTGCCACATGCATTCCCTGGCTCTGTATTATTATAAGAAAATTGGCTTGAAACACTGGCTACAGTCAAAAAAATTAAATGGCATTTTTATATCCGTGCCCCCTTATTGCTTTTGAAGGGGATATTTTAGTGGTGCTTGGATGTCCATTATATATAATAAGGCTGTGCTTTGCTATCACATCCAACACCTGACAATCTCAGTGTGCCAACTGTGCATGATGCCATGATATATCTGGAGGTAATTATTTCTAACGCCCACATAAGGGTAAAAGATATGAGTTTCATCGCTGGTTTGTCTTCTTCTTAACCTGAAATGTCTCTGTAAGTTAGTTTCTAAGGGAGAAAACCTTGGGGGCCTTAAATTATGTCTCAGAATTCTACCTGGTATGGCAGAGTATCAATCTCACATACAACAACAACAAAAATCCAAGTATAACAAAGCTATACTCTCTCTCTACCTCCCTCCCCCTCTCTCCCCCTCTCTCTCCCTCCCTCCCTCCTTCTCCCTCTCCCTCTTTCTCTGTGTGTAAGATCACATTCCCTTTGAATTAATCAGTGATAATGCAGCACTGGCAGAATCAAAGCCAGAGATCCATTTGGCTCCTTCTCTGCTTATATTCCAAAAATACTTGAACACCTGGCTGTTTGCCCAGGCTTTAGGGTAGGATAGTTACGGAGTCCTTGTTTTCTCTTCAGTTGGCTATGTATATTTTTGTTATTGCTTTTCTGGTTGAACATAAGTTTCCTCTTCTATTTTTCTTCCTTTCTGTTTGCCAAAGTGTGAGCTGATCAAAGTTGAGTTGTTTAGAGTTGGGTAGCCTCCAAATTTAATCAAGCAAACAATTAAAAAAATAATAATGAAAAGCTAGATATACAGAATTTCTTTCCTTCTCTTCCATGCCCATGTCTCTCAGCCCTTCTGGATCCTCTTTTTTTTATCACGTGTCAATTTGAGTCTAAATCGTTCGTGAGAGAAGTTTCTAGTGATCTCAAACAAAGTCATAGACCATGTCTGGCCCTAAGGCTATATCGATACCGTCCACTTCTTACATCCAGTTTTAATAAGAAAGTCTATTAAAATTGTTTGTTTCAGACTCCACATTATTGAGCAGCTAAAATCCCACTGAAGTCGAAGGCGATTTAAACAGAGGCTCTTGAGATGGAGATGAGGGGGTGAGGAAACAGAGCTAACAATCCATCTAAAATCATTCATAACATTCGGGTGTTTTAAAATTCCAGATACAAACATCATTATATCCCAGGCTATAAAGCAGTTTTTCCTTGCTGGTGAATAGAGAAGCAGCTAAAATCTATTTGGCCTCCCCTGGGATTTTTTTTCAGTTTTCTGTTGCCAGATAATACATTCAGTTGCACAAGGTAAATGTAATATGCAAAAATGTTTCTGCTGTTGAGAAAAAGTTGTATTGTATTCAAGAAAAAATTGCAATAGAAATACGCTTTCTTGTGTAATTGGAGAATATGCATTTGATAACAGTCCTTCATCCAATACCCGTTCCCCATCAGAGGTTGTTTTTTTTTTTAAAAAAAGCTATAACTAAATTGTGCGGGGAATGATTCTATAGCTTCCATATTGTGTTATGGAACCCAGCAGCAGTCTTGCTTCTTATTTTTCCCTTTTAATTATTTTCAATTCATTTCTGAATATAGCACAGCATTTTCTGAGAATACTGGAGAGAAGGGTTAATTTGTGTAACAAATAAAAACATTTATCTTGCATAAAATAAAAAAAATATTGCTTGTTTTTTCACATATAAAAACAAAAACAATTACTTGCCTTCCATCGAGAACCTATCTATTGCCCGAGTCAAAAAGAGGGTTGTGAAAATATTTACAGACCACTCACATCCCAGACATAAACTGTTTCAACTCCTTCCCTCAAAACGACACTATAGAGCACTGCACACCAGAACAACTAGACACAAGAATAGTTTTTTCCCGAAAGCCATCACTCTGCTAAACAAACAATTCCCTCAACACTGTCCAACTGTCCAACACTGTCCAATTATTTACAAAGTCTGCAGTACTATTACTATTAACCTTCTCATCACTCCTTATCACCCATCCCCTCCCACTTGTGACTTTAGGACTGTAACTTTGCCGCTTTACAGGTGATTTACGATTTACAGGTGAAACTCGAAAAATTAGAATATCGTGCAAAAGTTCGTTTATTTCAGTAATGCAACTTAAAAGGTGAAACTAATATAGGAGATAGACTCATTACATGCAAAGCAAAATAGTTCAAGCTGTGATTTGTCATAATTGAGATGATTATGGCTTACAGCTCATGAAAACCCCAAATCCACAATCTCAGAAAATTCGAATATTACATGCAATCAATAAAACAAGGATTGTACATAGAACAATACCGGACCTCTGAAAAGTATAAGCATGCATATGTACTCAGTACTTGGTTGGGCCCCTTTTGCAGCAATTACTGCCTCAGTGCGGCGTGGCATGGAAACTATCAGCCTGTGGCACTGCTGAGGTGTTATGGAAGACCAGGATGCTTCAATAGTGGCCTTCAGCTCTTCTGCATTGTTTGGTCTCATGTCTCTCATCTTTCTCTTGGCAATGCCCCATAGATTCTCTATGGGGTTCAGCTCAGGCAAGTTTTCTGGCCAATCAAGCACAGTAATCCAACGGTCATTGAACCAGGTTTTGGTGCTTTTGGCAGTGTGGGCAGGTACCAAGTCCTGCTGGAAAATGAAGTCAGCATCCTCATAAAACTCGTCTGCGGAAGGAAGCATGAAGTGCTCCAAAATCTCCTGGTAGATGGCCTGGACTTAATGAAGCACAGTGGACCAACACCAGCAGATGACATGGCTCCCCAAATCAACATAGACTGTGGAAAGTTCACACTGGACTTCAAGCATCTTGCAGTGTGTGCCTCTCCATTCTTCCTTCAGACTCGGTCCTTGGTTTCCAAATGAGATGCAAAAGTTGCTCTCATCAGAAAAGAGGACTTTGGACCACTGAGCAACAGACCAGTTCTGTTTTTCTTTAGACCAGGTAAGACGCTTCTGACGTTGTTTGTTGTTCAGGAGCGGCTTGACAAGAGGAATACGACATTTGAAGCCCATGTCCAGGATCCGTCTGTGTGTGTTGGCTCTTGATGCACTGACTCCAGCTTCAGTTCCCCCCTTGTGAAAGTCCCCAACACTTTTGAATGGCCTTTTCCTGACAATCCTCTCCAGGCTGCAGTCATCCCTGCTGCTTGTGCACCTTTTTCTTCCATGCTTTTCCCTTCCACGTAACTTTCTATTAATGTGCTTTGATACAGCACTTTGGGAACATCTAACTTCTTTTGCAATTACCTTTTGAGGCTTTCCCTCCTTATGGAGGGTGTCAATGATGGTTTTCTGCACAACTGTCAGGTCAGCAGTCTTTCCCATGATTGTGATTCCTACTGAACCTGACTGAGAGACCATTTAAAGGCTCAGGAACCCTTTGCAGGTGTTATGGCTTAATTAGCTGATTAGAGTAGGACAGTTTGAGCCTGGAATATTGAACCTTTTCACAATATTCTAATTTTCTGAGATTGTGGATTTGGGGTTTTCATGAGCTGTAAGCCATAATCATCTCATTTATGACACATCATGGCTTGGACTATCTTGCTTTGCATGTAATGAGTTTATCTCACATATTAGGTTTATCTTTTAAGTTGCATTACTGAAATAAATGAACTTTTGCACGATATTCTAATATTTTGAGTTTCACCTGTATGTTGACTATTTCCTAGTATGATTGGATTGCTTATTGTACCCTATGACTATCATTAAGTTTTGTACATTATGATTCTTGACTCTTGATGAATGTATCTTTTCTTTTATGTACACCGAGAGCAATTCCTTGTGTGTCCAATCACACTTGGCCAATAAAAGAATTCAGTTCTATATAAATAGATATAGTTATAGAGATAGATGGATGGATGGATGAGTGGATGTGGATGGATGGATAGATAGATAGACAGACAGACAGACAGACATGCACACATGCACACACACAAACAGAGCACATCTCCATGACGTTTTCTTGCTTAAGTTTGTTCAGAAGTAATTTGCCATTGCCATTTCAGCTCCTAGGGCTGAAAAAAAGGTGACTAGCCTAAGGTCACCCAGCTGCCTTTGTGCCTAAGGCAGAACTAGAACTCATGGTCTCCCAGTTTCTAGCTTGATGCCTTAACCAATTCACCAAAACTGGTTGTCATATATACAAATATATTTGATGTAGGTTTGAGTTGAGCATGATTTTTGATCAAATCTTCAGTCTCCATTCATTTTCTGAATCAATTTATCAACTCAATTCAAATCAGCTGTTTTCATATTGATTCATATTTTTGTGCACAAGCAGAAATATTTCCCCCCCATACAAATCAGTGAATATTCATTCGATTTAGTTCAGATTAGTGAACTCCATTAGATTGATTTAACCCATCAAATTGGCTGTCTGAATTTCAAAAACAAATTGAAATCAAACATGTTTTAAATCAGTTTTTGCCAGATTCGTCTTATCAAATTAGGCAAAATTGGATAGCTAGATAATTGGATATATTGATACATAGATAGTTGTCTCATAAAATGGGAAAAGGAGAAGAAAGAAAGAATATCCAACCACAGTAACATAAAACCTTATTATTAAGACAAACTTAAATGGTACAATTTGTATGCAAAATTTTGAATTCTCTGGAACTCTTTATCAGGCAAGATTATAGACTGAATATTATTGTATTGATGACAAGTTAGTGAAGTTAGTGTCATTTTCAAACTGAGCAACTAGAAAAAAATGTTGTTTTTCAAAACTCTGAAACCATAAATGTATTTTAATATGTCTTCTGCTTTGGACTAACTCACAGGCTTCTGGCCTGACAGAAAATGGGGAAAACTTTATTGCTTTTGTATCAGTAAAGTCAATATTATTTAGGATGTTCCTAAATAAAACCATACAATCTTATGATCTCCACCTAGAGACCAATGGAATTGCAACCTCATAGATAAAACATCTTATTTCTTCCCCCATTCCTTGATTTTGGGATATCTTTTCTGATGAAAGTATCAGAAGGATTTGAAATATTGCACAAATGTTTACACCAGACTAGCCATTCTTGGCAAAGGTATTCCTTTAGCTTGGGTGATGGGGTTTTTTTTTAATGTATAAAACTGTAATTCTCATTTTCTGGGAAATGAAACCAACTGCTTAGTCAGATGTGTCTGTAATCGATAAACATATACTTGCAAAATTATGACAAAGGTAAAGACCTACTGTTAGGGATACACCCTAGCAAGATCTGCAGGGCAGTCAGGCAGGCAGGCAAAATACGTGAGATAAACGTTTTTGTAGCTTACACTCAGTAATCCAGATACACAGTGCCTATTAAATAGTTTTATTCCAGCAAGAGTTAAAGCATAGTCAAAACAGTCCATATATCATTCACTTAGTTCAGTCCGTCCAGGGATTATTCATTTGCAAATTCCAGTGTCGAAAAAGAGAGGTCAGTACACTTACAAATATCAGTCCGATGATATATCTTCTTGCAGTAGAGAGATATGAAGAACTCAGAAAAACTCCTCTCTTCCTTGAGCTTTTCTTCAGTAGGGAAATACGCAGCTAACGAACCATGCAATCCAGTAAATTGTCAGTAATTGCCAGCAAAGCGTCAGGGAATCATCAGCGTCTCATCAGCAATCAGTCAGGTTGTCTTGCTGCCTCTTATGGTGGTTTCACACCACACCCAAAATTACATGCTTTTGCAGTTAAAGTGACACACACTTAAACTAACAATCATAGCTTATATATATTATTTTACCCAAAGTTCGTTAGGTGACTTATGTTATACCTAACACCTACTACTGGACAGAGTAAGGTGGGGTACCTGATCTTGGATGTCATGTGTTATGACTCCCCTTCAAAATTCAAACGAACAAAACAGAAAGCAGCCGTTTCAAATTAAATCAAACAGAAAGAAGTCTTACAAGATAACGGCTGGCAGAAATCTTAATCCACAGCATAAATCTTTACTCCGTCCGGCAAACCAGTCCTGGCAATAAATCTCAAGTCTCAGAGCTTCTTGCTGTAACGTCCTCACTCAATAAGTCACTTTGTTCCTGGCAAATTGTACCAGCCCAGCTGTGTCCTTTTATACTCATTGAGGCAACGTGCTAATTTACTGACTCGCTTTCCTCATTCGCTCCAGCTGATTTTGCCTTCTCAACCGTCTTCTGTTCCTTACATTTAACCGCAAATTTTCCAAGTTCTCATCTCCACTAGAAGACTCTCTCAAAACTTCCCTGTCAGCCATTCCCGGCTGTTGATCAGATAAGGAACCAGAGGAGGTCAAAGGTCCTGACAATTCTAATACATCAGGTCTGTCGTCCTTTGTCACGTCCATCTCCTCATCCTGGTTACCAGTCCAATCACTGAGCCATGCCGGCTCATATTTTTCTGCCATGTCCTCCTCACTTGAACTCATATCAGTCACAGGAGCTGAATCCAAGCCCGGAGCCACAACAGTCATGTAAGTGCATTGGAATTATAATTTGTCAACACACCTTTGTATCTTGACTTCTGACAACTTATATGCACAAGTCACTGCAATTTTCTTTAGCAAAATTGTTAAAGCTAAAACAGTTATGGACCTTCAAGCTGAATGACTATGGTCTATTTTGGGGGGTGGGGTTCTGACATTTCACCAGCAACTATGGCTGGCATGTTCAATATGCTGAGCTGCTTTGTGCTGTACCTCTAGGCACCTCCTAGGCAACTGAAATGGGATGCCTGAGTTCTTGTATTTGAACCTGACAAGCAGTTCTCTGATTGGTCCATGACATAGGAGTCCAAGTCAGCTGGTTTCTGATTGGTTCCTCACCTAATTGATCCAGTTTGAAGAAATTGCAAGAGAACTGGTTCCTGATTGGTTCCTTTCATAGATGAACCACTGATTAATTCCTTTTGGAAAATTCCAACAGAGCTGATTTCTGATTGGACAATTTTGAGCCAGGATACTTCTGGTGCCTTTTCTGGTGAGGCTGCTCCAGATTCCTTTTGATTAGACAAGTGCTGTTGCAATCTGCAAATAGTGTAAAACTGAGATCTAAGCTTTATTGATGTTCAAACTCACCTCCTTCCACTGATGTTGTTGGAATGTTTATGGAATTCAGTAGCCTCTCTTGTAGTTGCACATGGCAGTTTGACATGGCTGGCAGTACCTGTATATTTTCAAATTGGACCTGATGCCCAATATGATTCAGAACATGTTTGCAGAATGTGTTTTCAGAAGTGCTTTATCATCACCTTCTTCCTAGGGATGAGTGGGAATGATTAATCGACAGCTACCCTGCTGGTTTCAATGCCCAGTTCGTGTTTAGTAAGACTAGAACTATGGGCTCCTAGCTTCTAGCTCAATACCTTTAACCACTATACCAAACTGGTTCTTTGTATTTTTGTTATTCTGCTTTTAGTATCAGTGAGTGATTTTTTTTTCTTACATGCTATGCTCTTTCAGAGTCCAAATAACCTGGCTACCTTGGCTAGTCAGTAAGTTGAACAATATGAGAGTCATACTTCACCTAACCCTAACCCTAATTTTTTTTGGACAGTGTAACTGGTAGGATATCAGGTAATTGATAAGATTGTGATTTGTTTGAGACATTCCTAGGTCATTTAATTTTGCAAGACCTCCTTGTAAGGTATGTCTAGTTTGATGTAAAGAAGGACTAGGAGTGACATGATAGCAGTGTTCCAATATCTCAAGGGCTGCCCCAAAGAAGAGGGAGTCAAGTTATTCTCCAAAGTACCTGAGGGCAGGACAAGAAGCAATGGGTGGAAACTAATCAAAGAGAGAAGCAACTTAGAACTAAAGAGAAACTTTCTGACAGTTAGAACAATTAATCAGTGGAACTCCTTGCCTCCAGAAGTTGTGAATGCTCCAACACTGGAGGTTTTTAAGAAGAGCTTGGACAACATTTGTCTGAAATGGTATAGGGTGTTATATATTTGCATACTTCTAATACTGCATTATGATTGGTCCGCCAATGCTGCCTATTGATTGGTCCATCCTGAATACTTGAATACTGTTTTGTAATTGGTCTGCCTGACGGCGGGAAGTTTAAGAAGCCGTCATTGGCCACGAGCCGCGAGCAGCCGCTATAAAAGAGGCTGCCGCGCCTCCGGTTTTGTTGAAGCTACTAAGAGCAAATAAAGAGCTGAAATCACACTGGTCTCGAGTCAGGTCTGTTCCCGCGACAGAACATAGGGTTTCCTGCTTGAGCAGGGGTTGGACTAGAAGATCTCCAAGGTCCCTTCCAACTCTGCTATTCTATTCTACTCCACTCCACTCTACTCTACTCTATTCTATTTTATTATTGTCTCCTTCAGTCTGGAGTTCTTCCTTTCTTATTTTTTATCACAATAACATATTATGGGCAGGCAGACACTGCTCTTAGGATCACATGATTTCATGTGGCCGTTAGCCTAGTATCCCAAGTTCCCTCAGGAAATCAATTCTCACCCATGACAAGACCAATATGTCCTTTTCCTGGCAACTTGATTGATGATATTTTATTTACAATGATTTGCATGCTGCCTACTCACCAGACTGTATGCATCTTAACAAAATTAAGGATATTTGCATAAAGAGACAGGAGAGAGAGAAAGAGAGAGAGCGAGAGAGAGCTTGAGGATGGTATCTGAAATAGACAAAGAGAAAAGAGGATGTCACATATGGTTCTACATATGGCTGGCAATTGCTGTTTTTTAAAAATCCTTATTTATTTAATATATCTGATTAGAGCTGCTCAGGATGCTGAAAAAGGGGGTTTCGCAAAACACATTGGCACCAGCAAAGCAACTCTCCTCAAAAACAGAAACAACTCTAGGTCTTCTGTATATTTTAGAGAGGCTGTTTCAAAGATTTTCCCTCTGTATGTGTGCATGCGGTTGTAGATGGTACTTTTACTGGCACTGCCACTGAAGCACTGCCAGTGCATTGGAGGTGCAATGTTGCAGACAAGAGGGCATCATCATAGAGATGCACAGGCTGTTGTTACATTGGCCATTCCTAGCTGCCTTTGAAATTATACAGATAAAGAAATCCTGTATACTTTAGCAAAAGGATGGGGAAAGGCTCTCATCAAGCTATGTTCTAAGCCAGGGGTGTCAAACTCAAGGCCCGTGGGCCAGATCCAGCCTATGGGGTGCTTAGATCTGGCCCATGGGTCCATCCTGGAAACAGCGAAGGACTGGCCCAATGTTGCCTCTGCCAGTGAAAACGAAACTCCGTTTTCTCTGGCAGAGGGTTGCAGAAGGCCACTGCAGCTGAAAACGGAGCTCGGGAGCCCATTTTCACTGGCAGAGAACTCAGGCCACCGCAGGCGCCCCGACGTGAATGACGATGAGCTGGCCACACACACACACACACACACACACACACGAGGTCAGACACAACCCTGATGTGGCCCTCAGTGAAATTAAATTTGACACCCCTGTTCTAAACCAAGGTGGTGCTTTGTTGAAAGAAATATCCTTCTGGGTTCAGTTGCAAGTGGGGAAAAAGACACTGGAAACGTGGAGGCTGTTTGGAAGGTTTAATGGTGGACAGGACCACATGGCCTGGAGCTCCAAAGAAGGATGATCACATGCTCCAAGGTGAAGGAAATAAGAAAGAAAAAAGGGCTGATATGCTGAGAGTGCCTGGATTTTATACCCTCTGCTGGGATTTGAATTGGAGCTTGTATTCTGATTGATTGTCAGACTCCCATGGGGCCATGCAGGGGCAACTCTGTAGGCTGTCCTGAGACCCAGGCTTGGTTAAGCCTTGCTAGATGATTACGCCCTTATAAAAGGGCTTTTGGCAAATTGCTATAGCTTTACCTGCAGATCTTTGTTATGTAAATTATTCTGGACCAGGCCTTAATGGCCCACCCATTAACGAAGGTGGGGGTGAGTTTCTGCTTCTGAGGTGAGTTTCTGCTTCTGAGTTTCTACTCTTTTTGGAAGAAATATTCTGCCTTTTAAATATTTCGTAGGATATTTCAATTTTCTAGGAGAGGGGTGGGTACTAACTTCCTACAGCTTTATGTCCAAAACCTGCTTATATCCTCAAGGAGCCCTGCTTTTCCCAGTGTTTTTAAAATTCCATTGTGTCCAAACAGAATCAAAGCAAAAACGCTGGTTTGGATCCACAAGGGTGGGGAGCATTTATTAAAGCCATTAATTAAAGGAAAAACGGGGAACTGTGGTGCTTCAGAATTAAAGCAGGAAAGGCGCTTCGGAGAGGATGTAGGTATGTATCCCGCACCTGTCAGCACTTCCTTAAGAAAGCTGGACTTTTTGTGATCACATTAACATCATGTTGTGACAGGGAAATATGCTTTTGGGGACAACGGCTTGCCCACACTTGTTCAAAAGCATCTAGTTGCACCTTGTCAGTGCTTCTTTCCTCAAATGTATATTTCCCTGAAATCAGCAGGTGCCAACAAGTGTGGCAATCATTCGTATATCCTCTCGCAAGTGCCTTTTCTGCTCCAGATCCAAAGTCATGCATATCAAATAGGAAAAAAATGCCTGGGCCTGTGCTTTCTTAATAGCCAGTGGGTGGGAATTCGTGATGAAAAGATGATACCGATACTGTCAAGCATATGATAAATGCAGAAAGTGGAAAGGGCTTAAAATCCTCCCAACTAGTATTGATGGGCGCTCAGTCCAATCGGCACCAGCCACTGACAGATGGAATTGGGAATGAAAAATTACTTTTCAGGGGTTTTCGTTTTCGTTTTGCTTTTCTTTCATGGAAGAATTTGCTGTTTGGCCTGAAAGATGACGTTTATAAAATGGTAGGCAGTGATATAGCTAAGGAAGACTCATTCAGCCACACAGAAACCAGTTGTTAGCCTTCAAGATTTCTTTGCCTTGCCTTTCCTTCGCATCTTTCGGCTGTCATAAGTAACGGGGAGGGGGAGGAGCGGTGAAATAGTTATGGGAAGTGAGCTGGAGGTTTGAGAGAAAAAAAACTGTGTAGGTTGTCGGGGGGAAGTTTCTCGTTTATGCTATGCGCAAGCGCATCTCTTTTATCAAAATTAGACCAAGGTCAACGGACAGAGGCCTCATCACCACCTGAAGATGCCCACATGACATTATATACAATTTTTAATTGGATGTACAGTTTGAACTATTGTGGGTGGGGACATTGCCATCGCTTCGTATACGGGATTTTCGCTCTCAATTCCTCAGATTCAGAATTCTTTGGATGCTACCACTTGATTTCCAGTAAAAGATATCTTTTCCTCTAATTGACGGAGTCTAAGTGTTTCTTTCTTGGCTTTTGAATAGAGCACCAGCTGACACCAGTACCAAACCTATTGCCTTGAAAGAGTATGTAAGTGTCATTTAAAAACAATCACCCCAAAGTTATAGTGGTGTTGTTTTTTTTAAAAAAAGACACTTTTCACTGAGTATAGATAGCCATTCTGACAACGGTAACACATTCTTCTCGGCATTTGTTTTTTTATTTGGAGAGTCTCAGTGTTCATTTAGGACAGTGGTGGTTTTCTATCAGTTCAGCCCAGTTTGGCTGACCTGGTAGCTCTGAGGACCATCTGTGAGACAACTGGTTCGCTCCAATGATCGGCTGCAGGGCCCTCTCACACTCCCCAACTCTATACTGACCGGTAGTGGGTTTCAAAGTAGTTTACCACCAGTTCAGTAGGCCTGGCTTGGTAGGTGTGCTTTGCATGTATGCACACACTTTGCGTGTGTGCACACACCGAACGCATGCGCACACGCCAAACTCACGCTTTGTGCACGCACAGAGGCTTTTCTACTCATCTCCTCCAATCCTCAACCCACCCTGTGTCTTCAACAGCTGATGCGCAGCAATCTGCTGTGCCGCGTGAAGCAGCTGAGGTTGAAAAGCGGGAAATAAAGATCAGTATGGGAGCCTGGATGGGCGAGCAGGCCCAACAGCAGATCATCGGAGCGAATCGGTTTGTTCTCCGTTGATATTCGGAGCTACCAGCTCGGCAGAACCGGGCCAAACTGGTAGCATCCCATCTCTGATACTGGCTTTTATTTCCTGCTTTTCAACCTCCGCTGCTTTGTGCGGCACAGCCGATTGCCGCGCGTCGGCTGTTTTACACACAGGGCTTGCAGCAGGAGGTGAGTTGCACATGCTGCACACACGCAAAGCACACGGTCACACCGAACCAGTAGGAAAAATTTTTGAAACCCACCACTGATTTAAGAGTCAGTTCTGGATGTACCCAGTGTAAATCTCAAAGGTGCGTTTTTTTCAGGAGGCAACTGGACTTTCTTCTCTTTTTTTTTTTTTTTGAAGACATTTTACTTCCTATCCAAGAAGCTCCAAGAAATGAAATGTCTTCAAAAGAAAACACAAGAAAGTCCAGGTGCCTCCTGAAAAAAAAAAAGCACTTTTGGGACATCCGTGACCTGGATGACTGAGAATCTCTACAGACTTTTACCCACTGTGAACTGTGCAAATACAGGTAATCCTTCACTTACGAGTCATGTAGTGACCATTCAACATTACAAAGACACTGAAAAAAGTGACTTATGGCCATTTTTCACACTTACAACCATTGCAGCATTCCCATGGTCGCATGATCAAAATTCAGATGTTTGGCGACTGACTCATATTTATGACGGTTACAGGATCACATCATTTTTGTGAACTTTTTACAAGCAAAGTCAACGGGGAAGCCAAGTTCCCTTAACAACCGTGTTACTCACTTAATAACTGCAGTGATTCGCTTAAAAACCATGGCAAGAAAGGTCATAAAATGGGACAAAATTCACTTAATAAATGTTTCGCGTAGCAACAGAAATTCTGGGCTCAACTGTGGTCATCCATTGAGGGCTACCTGTACTGAAAATATTGCAAAAGGTCAATGAAAGGGCACTCTCTAATTCAGGATTCAGCCCAGACAATGGTTCTCAAACTTTTCTTCACCTTGGATTCCCTTTTCTGGTTACCATAGACCCCCCCGCAAGACGCATCACATACCCGAAAGAGTTCTAAATGTAGCAACCTGCATGGTTTTGTGCAGACTTCAGTGTGCACTTGTATCACCACTACTGCATGAGCTGCATTGGTTGCCGATTTGCTTCTGGGTGCAATTCAAGAAGCTGGTTGTCACCTTTAAAGCCCTCCAGGGCTTGGGACCCAGTTATCTGAGGGACCATCTCTTGTTGGTCACATCTACTCAACGCACTAGAGTGGGGAGGCAAGGAATGTTGCAGGTCCCATCTCCGAGAAGAAGGGCCTTCTCCGTGGTGGCTCCCTCTCTCTGGAACATCATTCCCTCAGAAATTAGAATGTCCCCCACTCTAACACTTTTCCAGAAGGCACTAAAGACCTGGTTCTGCCAGCGGGCCTGGGGAACCCAGAGTGGAACGGAGCCCATTAAATGGCTCGTATGATGTGTTGTTGCCGGGGTTGGGGGTTATTTTATTGTATTATTTTATTATATATGATTCTTTTATTAGTTTTATTGTTCTTTATATGATGTTTTTATATTTTTGTAAGCCTCCTTGAGTTGCCATGTGTGAATAGGCAGCAATACAAATCTCGTAAATAAATAAATAAAATAAATAAGTATTAGGGATAGCTTTAGATATTATTTTATAATTCCAATTAACAAGTCTCTTCTACTAAAATTAGAGGAAAAGATAAATCATTTGGAATCCAAAGAATCGACAAGTTAATATTATCAAGGTATAATCTTTTCAAGGGTTTACTACCTTGATTCAATGGCTTCTATTAACTTAAAAGTGATGTTGATAGGAGTGTCATCGCCTGGTACAATCAGGAAACAAAGAAAAAAAATCATAACATAAAGGTGGGTAAATCTCTGCAAGCCATGAGCCAAGCCAAACTTGCTTTCAGAATCAGAGGTGATATTCAGCAGGTTAGTATTTGTAAGTAATCCTGTAAACATCAATGTGTGGGCATTTATTACAGACAAATTGAGTGATTCAATGATAAAATATACAGGTGGCAAATGAAACAACAAGCAAAGTCAAAAGTTAGAGAAATGGAGGAACAAGTAATTACACAATTACAGAAAATAAAATTATAGAACAGTTCCAGATACAGGCTATGTATAAACTATGTATAAACTATTCATATAAACTATGAATTACTGGTTTCAAATGTGGTATCATTACATTTAGACAAAGAGAACAGAAGTGCTAGCAAGTTTTAATGTGGAGGTTATGTGTGTGTGTGTGTGTGCGCGCACACACGCGCACGCAGACACACGAACAGGAGGGGTTATGGAAGGAGATAAGAGACATCAAGAACTGAAGTTGAGATAAAATATTTCCAAAAATTTTCAAAAGCATGAAAGATATGAGAAGTTATCAGAACAAGTTATTGCAATAGCTAAAGATAGATGAAGGATAAATGCTTTGAGCAACAAGAATATATAAAGACTGCATAAATATTTCCAATAATGAATGATGAAGACAGGACAAGGAAAAATGATTCAGTCAACAAGTAGAGGAAAAGAGATATATTTTAAGAAAATCAAAGAAAGGAAAACTTATAATTAAATATTCTCAAGGGTAATCCTGATGATGTAACCAAGCCTATACATATGTTTAAACTAATCATGTGTTTAAATGAAAATAAAATATTACTGAAGCCTTTCAAAATAGAATTACAGAATGGCAGAAATGTGTGCAGAGAGAGAACATTCTGACAGATTGACTCCACCCAAAAGAAATATCACAGATAATAGAATAGTTATTAAATGGAAAGCATCTAGACTAGGTGAAACACCCACTGAATTATGTAAAGTTGCAGAAGAGACAAGTTAAAATAGTAACAGTCCTGTTTCATCAAAAATGAAACACATCTCTGTAATGTATAAGTATTAATAAACATCTATATTGAAAAGGGAACCTGAAAGAGAATTTGGACTATTATCAACACAATACTTCTTCGCACAGATCAAATCTTACATAAGACCTTATTAAATTCAGACCAGTTAATAGTTGTTCTAGTCCTAATGCCTGACTGTAAAAGCTGGAGATTGAAAAATAAAGATCCCATCTTCAAATCATGGAATTGGAGATTATTACTAAATTTATTGTGGCCTGCAAGAAGAACTAATCAACAAATCCTGGATGAAATAAAGATAGATTACTCTCGTGAGTAACAAAATCAAGGGACAAAAACTCACATACCTGTACTATATGTGATGCAAGTCAAAAATAGATTTGGAAATATAATTGCGTTTGGCAAGATTGAAGGAGATACATGATTCTTGGAAAGTTACTAGAAACTCGTCAAGATGGTATTTGTTTATGCAATTACCAGTAATTTGATTTGATGGCACCTAGCTAACTCTTGGTATAAAGTATGCTTTCTGTTTTCTATGCAGTTACCCCTCAATTCAGGGATGTTAACATTTTGTTTCAGCATCAACATTCTATGACCCACAAATTTCTGCATTCTTCAGTTCCAGTAGAGAGATGCAGGTAGACCTGTTCTAATGCTTTATGAAGCAAAGATCATGTCATATGCACCCCAAATATCATTTTCAACATGCTTTACAAACCAGGTTTAGAAATGCAGGTGTGATGACCCAGAGTGTAACACAAACGTAACAAAATCCAAAACGTAAATAAATATCCTTTAATGCCTCCAACTTGGCCCCACCGTTCAATAATTCTCCGTTGGAGATAAAATGTACTCAAAAATAATCTTCAAAAGAAAGCAATACAGTCCAAATTTAATGAGCAGATAGAGGTGAAATAAAAAAACCAAACAAACTACAATGATGAAATTTCCACAATGGAACAGGAGGAGTATTTACCAAATTCAAGGAGATAACAAAGCACAGTCTGTTGGAAGGACACCAACCAAGATAACTTCAGACCCAAATAAAACACGGTTTGTTTCCAGCATTCGCCCATACACAGGTCTGTACTCTTATTCAGTTTTCACAGCTGCAGCCCATGAAGAGGATCAAAGCCCTCTCCCCTTGAGTAGACCACATCTCTCCCTTATCCTCTCCTCCCTGGATGGAGAGGGGATGGGCCTGGGCCCTCCTCTGACTGCTCAGGCAGCCTCTGCCTTTCCCCAGTCTCCTCCACCACCTCCGGAGCCACACCTCCACTCCCTGTTGGCTGGTCCTCCTCTCCCTCAGAGTCAGTCTCCACCAGGGGCATGATAGTAGGCTATGAGGTAACTGATACAGTTTCAGGTGATCTTCTATCCAAGCAATATTGAATGTCGATGGCTGCTTAGCTCCAGCAATAAATCTATATCTCTGGGTTGTTTCCAGAGAAGATTACAAGAGTTAAATATCTGCCTATAACTTCAAAAATAAAATAATGTTGATGAAACATAACCAAATGTTTCACTGATTTCTTTGGATAGCCAAACATTGATTGCCCTATAGCAATTATTTTCTTAAAGAAGAAGCTATTAAAGAAGCTATTTTGGCCCAACACTGCCAACCCATATTTAGGTTGCTATGTAGTGATTTGCAAATACCAAAATTATTTCTGTACCTGTTAACGTTAAGAAAACTTCATATAGATGGCAATATCCACACAGACCAATTTAAAGTGGGCATAATATACTGTAATTCAGGATTAACAGTCCCAAATGTCAGGCTCTAAACTTAAAAGATATATCATACTAGCTCTATAACCATGCTTTGCTACGAAACTATGTGATCGGGCTTAGTTTTTGGAGAAGAAAATAAGGGGAAAAAATTGTACTTCTGCCTATCAGAATCCATAGGTATTCATTTGGCTAGCATCCTATCAATGTGTGAGAGAGTTGAGGGCTGTTTGGCAACTGAAATAGTATTGGCTATGTGAGCAAGAAGGAGACAGCAAGGAGCCTGGGCTTGACTTAGCTCAACTATTCTGTACTAAAACTGGTTGCTGCTGTGAAACTAAAACTGAAACTGAAACTCCTCTCCTCTGCTTGTGTTTTGCATTTGGAACAGATTTCTTTTCGGGTGGGGAGCGGGAATAGAACTCCTTAGCATCAGAGCATGTTAATAATAATATACAAAATACTAATGCTCTGATGGCCATTTTGAAAAATCCTTTCTTAGTGAGCACCTAGAAGGCAAGAGCAACATATGTGGCAAATTTCAAGTTTGTAGGCTTTACAGTTCTGGAGATTTTGTGATGATGCGTGAGTGGTATTTCGCTTTTAGATAAATAGATAGATAGATAGATAGATAGATAGATAGATAGATAGATAGATAGATAGATAAAAAAATATAGATGGATGGATGGATGGGTGGGTGGGTGGATAGGCAAGCTGGCAGGCAGGCAGGCAGGCAGGCAGATAGATAGATGACAGACAGACAGACAGACAGACAGATGATAGATAAACTGGAATCAAATTCCTCCTTTAGGACAGTAATGTAATTTCTTTTCTAGATCATTTTTGAGCCAGAATCAGAATTATAGTAATGTTGATTTATGTCCTTATTAATGCAATTTACACGGGCATCTGTATATAGAAGAAACTCCAAGCAGCAAACAAATTCCATTAAATTAAAAAATAACACCAACTAATAAAACTATATGTAGGCTCAGTAAATCCACAAAAATCACTAATATACAAGAACCCATATACTGCCATCCTGACCCCAATACCTGGTGGAAGAGCCAAGTCTTCACAGTTGATGTCAACAGTCTACTTTTCCCTTTTGTGTGTGATGATGATGATGATTTTTGACATGACAAATATCAATGGTGTATTTTATTTTATATACCATCCCAAGAACAGCAGGCTCCCATATAATATATAAAATGGCAGAAAGTTTTACAGCCAAGTGTTCCATTGCAAACATGAAATGCCTACCTATGTAAGACCATTGCGTGGCTCAAACTGTCATTTTTCATGCTGAGAAATTATTTTGGATGGTCTAAAAGAAGGGAGGGGGGAACTATTACAGAAAGAGCAAGTGGGAAATCCTACCAAATTTGTTGCCTACCATTTTTATCTCCTCCTCTTCAGCTCCTTTTATTCTTTGCACTTATATCCTGCAAAACTCAGATTTTCCTTTCAGCCAATAAGAAGCTTCTCTTTTCACCTGGGCTTCTCTTGCATATTGCATACCTGTCGTCTGACCTGAAGACTTTTGCAAACTCCCAAGTAACTTTTGGACAACTTACTCAATATTGTATGAAATGAAATGAAATGAGACCAAAAAGAAAAAAAAGAAAGAAAGTTCCAGGATTATTTGCCTCTCGGGAGATGACACCATACTCAAAATCAATCACAATGAAAGCTTTTGGCAAATAAATAATGCATATGCATTCAATTAATTTAACCAATTTCAGAAGTCAGGCTGAGTGCATGTCCCGCCCCCACCAACAGGTTAGATGCTGCAGTCTCCACTATGCTGCGATCTCTCTGTCATTTTTTGCTTTCTGTGTTTCCTCTTCAACCTCAAAAGCCAGAGATTCTATGCATCAATCACCAATGATACTTTAAAACTATGGGCATGTTTAGCCATAATAATAAAATGCAGTGAGCCTGTCCCTACCCACCCTATTTTCTGTCTTTCCCCCTTTCAAGCACACACACACAAAACACACACACAGAGAGAGAGAGAGACAGACAGACACATACACACACACGCACACACACACACCAGAGAAAGCAAAGGAGCCATTTCTTCACAAACTGCTGTGACAAGATTTACATAAATGGATTGCAGTTCAGTTGTTGGACATACACCGGGATGATTCTCTAATCCCATTTTAATTAGATGGATGTTGCAAGTATACAAAACACATCCACACACATCCCGCCACCAGAAGCTCTGCTCCCCGTGGTGATGCCATCCTGGCAACGAATCAATCACCACGGTTCTGGTTGCCATAGAAACTGATAGCGCCTGCACCACCATCTAAGTGGTAAATGATTGGTGGTGGGCTCATAACACAGGGAGAGCAATGAGTTTTTATATCCTGTCCAGCAGCTGTGCCAGAGAGTTAATTAAAAGCAGAGAACATGAAATAAATCTAAATCTGTGAAGAAATGAAATGTACAGTACAAATCGAATTCCCATGTTGGACAGGAATTAATATGCAGCGCGAGCTGCAGAGCTGCCTGAACAAGCAACCGCGAGGAATCTTGGGAAACTGTACCTCCGAGGCAGCTAAAACTGAAATGAGCAGAGAACCTCCTGATTGCATTCCCGAAAACAAGCCCTTTATGCCATGCCTAGATGTTGACCAACATATGCAACTTGCAGCCTCAGAAGCAGTTCAAAAGCAAGAAGGATTTAATTACTGGACCATTAGCCACTAGACTTGATCAGCAGGAACCGTAATTCAAGTCAACATTTCTGCAGTGGCCCTAGAAACTACGACTCTATCCTTCTTCATGGATACCCTGTGAAGTCCTATTTCAGATGTCACAGCTTGGCCAAAAGTATTTCTTCTAGAGAGTTGGGGTATGAAATGTGAATTTAAAGGGGGGTAGCCCCTTGCTCCCTTAGCTCATTTTCTAGTCACCTTTTTTTGTCTAGCCTTTCCATGTTTATCTAATAAAACAGGGTTAGTAGAACTGGACTTTTGCATGGAGGAAAAAATCCAAGGAAAGTCAGAGCCACAACAACAAAAAATGGTGACCTATTTGATGGGCTGAAAGAAAATTAATAAGGAGGGAAGATAACCAGAAACTCTTCTCCTATTTCAACCCATAATTTGGTTTCTGTCAACTCTGCATTGTGTCCTCCCTCGGTGTGTCTTTTCAGGTGACAAAACATCACAGGAATAGATATTTAAGTTAATAGTAAGATACGATTACAAGCTGGAGATAATAGTGGTTTCAAATAGCACCATATTACCACTCATTTATTTTTCTTTTCTTATAACATTTGTATCCTTCCTTTCCTCCAGAGAGATCCCACTCTTCTCTTTGACTTTTGTCCTTGAGACTGTCTTTTAAGGAAGGTGAAGCTGGCACGGCAAACTGACAATATCTCTGGTGGCATTTGAGGAAACAAAGATGGCAATTGCTGAAGCCACACTCATAGCTTGGCATCACAGTATCTAAAATAATGTCGTTTTCGTGTGTTTCTACCTACCTTAAAGTTCACTTTTAGAGGCCTACATCCTCAGGCTGAGATGTGGGGAGGATTTTCATTAGCCTTTCTAATTTTGGAATGTTATAAACAAGGTTCACCTGGCATAACTGTTCCGGACTAGCAGGCTCGAAAGCCTGCAACTTTGATTGGCCCGCGAATAGCAGATCGTGATTGGTCACCGCAGACTGATTGGCTAGTAAACGGGCTGCCGCGATTGGCCCAGCCAAGAGCGGCAAACTCAAATCGCCTTCATTGGCCGCCTAGCCGCAGCCAGCCCTATATAAGGGGCTGCTGCGGCTGGGATATTTGGCTCAGATCTGAAGTCACTAATAAAGAGCTGTTGTTGCTATCTGAGTCTTGCCTCCGTTCTTGAACCATCCTCCCAGATCTAACAATAACCATTATCCTCGTTGGCTTTGGGGCAAAAATAGGTTCATTTCGTCCTTTTAATAATATGCTATTGATGCAGTGACCTTTTAACTTTACATATTGCTTTCAGGTTTTATTATTGTTTGAAAGTTTACTTTATTGTGCATTTGATAAAAAGTTTTTCATGAGAGGTTTTATTGTTTCAATCGATCGTTTTAATTATAAACTGCTTTTTAATGGGAAGCATGAAACAAATACATAGAATGAGCAATCCTGCCCGCTGCCCTCATAAATCCTCAGGATCCAAGTTTTCAAAGATTATGATGGAAGCAAGAGAGAGACGTGATGGGCATGCTTATAATGAACTGGATAATTCATATGATTAACTTTTGATAATGGTTTTTCTAAATAATAAATACAGCAATAACATTTGACTTACACACTGCTTCACTGTGCTTTACAGCCCTCTCTAAGCAGTTTACAGAGCATATTGCCCTGAACAATCTGGGTCCTCATTTTACTCACCTCAGAAGGATGGAAAGCTGAATCAACTGATCAAGTTCACAGGAATTGAACTCCTGGCAGTTGGCAGCCAGCAGAATTAGTCTGCAATAGCAATAGCACTTAGACTTATATACCGCTTTAAAGTTTTCAGTTTACAGCCCTCTCTAAGCGGCTTACAGAGTCAGCATCTTGCCCCCAACAATTTGGGTTCTCATTTTACCCACCTCGGAAGGGTGGAAGACTGAGTCAACCTTGAGCCTGGTGAGATTCGAACTGCCAAATTTCAGGCAGCCAGCAAGCAGCAGAAATAGCCTGCAATACTGCATTCTAACCATTGCAGCACTACAGCTCTTCAATATGTTTTCATATTCATGAACTACACTTAAAATTAGCCTTGTTACTTTATTATACAGTTTTTTTTAAAAAAATAAATCTCATTCTGTATTATCATCTCCTTGGTGTAATCTCCATCTTTATTCTTCTGTCTCTTTTTCTCTCTGAACATGATAGGAAAATGACATGCAATCATGGTCGACCCTCATTTACCTCAGCATGTTGGATGCTGACATGGGTCTGTCTACATATATGTCTTAGTTTTTCTGTACATTCAAAATCAGGGATAAATCTTTTCTGGAAATCACAGGATATAGTTTCATTGAATGAATTTTAAACAGCCTACTGTAGATATAGAACCTGGATGTTATAGTGCCCAGGTATTTAAGAGATTGCATATGTCCCATGGTTTTGGCCCAGCTTGTATGATCAGACATAGTAGGTTTGCTCTGGACTTTGTGAATTAAACAACGTCACCCAATGGAACCAGGGGTGGGATTCAAATTTTTTAACAACCAGTTCTGTGGGCGTGTCTTAGGTGGTGGGCATGGCTTGGTGATCATGTTATTAGCTGGGCGTGGCCAACTCAATATCACTCACATTGAGGCATGCATCTCCTCGCCTGGCCTCTCATGACTGAGGAATGCTGCAATAGTTGTAAGTGTGAAAAATGGTCATAAGTCACTTTTTTCAGTACCATTGTAACTTTGAATGGTCACTCCACACAAAGTACCAGCAAAGGAGGGGGAAAAAACTCCAGAGAAGTTCCTGAGACAGGAAGTCTAGTCCTGCCAAGAACGTAATAAGGGTTAACAGAGAGGCAGCTTTTGTAAGCAACACCAGAATGTTTCCTTCCTGCCTTTCTTATAGGATTAGGCCAGTAATTTCCTCTAACAACCGGTTCTCCAAACTGCTTAGAATGTTAACAACCGGTTCTAGCGAATAGGTGCAAACTGGTAGAATCCCACCCCTGGATGGAACCCAGAAAGGGGTTCTTCTCTGTTATGGCATCTACTCTCTGGAACAGATCCCCATGAGATATAGATCCCCACGAGATCTATATGGCCATATCCTGATCATCAGTCTTTGAAAAGCTGGCTTTTTCCTCAAGCCTTGGGTTACATTTGGATGTATCCACCTCTTTTTAGATTTTATATGTTATTCTGAAACTTTCCTTCTGGGACATACACTGATTTTTTTCTCATACCATTTTGATTTCCACTGTTTTTAACTGTAGATATGCTGCCCAGACTCTTATGGAATTAGGAGTCTTATGGAATACAGTCAAAAAGTAAGCAAGTAAATTTATGTTCCGCTAAACCTGAAAATAAAAAATAGTAAAACTGAACTCTTATCCCCAGTTTTCAAGTAAATTCTTTTGGTTATAGCCAGCTGAAGTAATCCTTGGCTGTCTATCCCTCTTCTTGGCACCGCTGTCCATTTTACAGCCCTGAAATTTGATAGCAAAACAACATTAATGTCCTTAATTTGTTTAATCCCATTAAACATCATAAAAGTACGAAAAGAGCAATTCTTTTTATTTTTCTCACCCTTAAAGAGGTCACTTTAGCATCATTTAGTCCAGGGGTGTCAAACTGGGGGGCCCACAGGCCGGATGTGTTATATGCAGGCCATGCCCATCCCCACTCCGCAAAGGCAGAAACATCACAATACATCACGTGACACGATCGAGTCTGACACCAGTGATTTAGTCTACAATCTTCAAACATCCATTTTTGAAAGCATGGATTTCAGCTGTAGAAAGATTTCTACTCCTTCATAGGAAATCAGTTGGTTGGGATTTAAACACTGCTCTGTTGTTTTATAGTGTACAAAAATCACCACAATAAATGATTTTGAAATACCTTTAATTATTTTTGCAATTTAAAGTCTAGGACTAAGCAGATAACATTTTTCAAAAACAATTCCTCCGGAATCTTTTGCTCTGTTCTGACAAAGCTCAACATGCTATCGTTGCATTATCTGATAGTACAAGGATCACTAATCAATTTTTGGACGTGTATACATTAGGAATGTTAAGAGGTTAATGTTTGTCAAAATGTCCGCCACTCATAAAATGTCTGATATGGTAATCTCGGCAGATCATATATCTTCCAGTTATCAAAAGACAAATTCTCTGCCACCCTTTCTACCCACAAGGATGTTTTGCCTTTCTTTTGGTATGATGGATGCACTTCCAAGCAAAGCATTGGACTGTATTCCACCACCACTCTTTATAAATTTCCAAATATGCCTACAGATGCAGAGGCATTCTTAGAAGTAAAGATGATGATGGAAGCTGATGTTGTGGTGTTGCTTTATTTTATTTTTTTTCTAATTAAAAGGATTTTTAATCAATTAATTGGGCAGATATTCTGTCAGGCACTTGAAAAAATTTGGATCTAAGGGTATCGCATTGGGGGCTGAAAATCAGCCGCACATAAATCCTTCAGAAGTACCTGTTCTCATTTTCAGTCTTAGAATTTTGCATTTCAAAGTTACATTTGAGAATGAAGCTACAGGGGAAATATGCTTCAGTATTAAGGTGTTACCCACCCTTGTATGTTTTCTCCTATCCTGAGCTGACACACTCAATTTGGAGATGACGGAAATTCTTTTGCACAGTTTGGGTGGAGAGAGCTGTTGTTGTTTTAAGAGAAGCTCTAAACTGGAACATGTTTGACACTCTAGCTTTGACAGCTTGGCATAAACTAAAACATGAGAAGAACGTCAGTCATCTTTGAAATGCTATTGAGTGCTATAGCTATGCATTTACACCTCAAAAGAACTAGGTAGCATTACGATCAGATGCTTCTGAAGCATTCATGAGTGTCAAGAGTTCTCAAGACATTTCTACTATTTGTTATCCAAAAGCTACATGAGCTTTAAAAAAAACCCACAAAATTTCCCTCAAAGCTTTCTCTAGAGTACCAAAATCCAGAAACCTACTCAGTGATTCCCAAAGCTCACCCTCCTGGAAAGTCAATAGTATATCTTTTAGAAATCTCTTGTTTTATTTTTATAGGTGCTTTGATGGATAGGAGGAGAAAAGGGATCTTGTCACACCAGAATTAAGGAACTCAGTAAGATTGATCCTCAGGAAATGCCAAAGATGACTTGAAGGAAAGAAAATTTATAAATAATGAGATTCTACTTAAAAAAAAAAAACCCTTCCATGAAAAGTAGACCTTTAAAGGAGAAGAAAAACCATTGTTTGATACTAGTATGTAAATATTAATTGAATGTTGGGTATTGAAATTATTGGCTTTAATTGAGAATTCAGCCAATTTATCCTTACTTCTCCCTCAAAAGCTTATTGTATGCCTATTGGGTGTCCTTTCAAAAAAGAGGAAAATAAATAAATAAATAAAAGAAATCTTTACTCCAAAGATGAAATATTTGATTTACATATGTATACAAGTAGTCCCCGACTTACAATCACAATTGAACCCAAAATTTCTGTTCCTAAGTGAAACAGTTGTTAAGTGAGCTTTGCCCCCATTTTACAACCTCTCTTGCCACAATTGTTAAGTGAATCACTGCAGTTGTTAAGTTAGTAACAGGTGTCAGGATTCTGGCAGTTACTCCAATTAAATCATGACCCTCAAGCCATACTCCCGAAAAGGATTTATTAGAAGTTAACATTCCAGCATTTGCCTGGGCATAGCCGACTCTGAGACACTTAATTCACTGTCACCCTTGATCCTGCTTCCCCCACCCCCCCACCCCTCTGGGTGTATCATCCAATGAAATACGTCCATAGCCAAGAGTCATCAATCATGCTCTCCAATTAGATTTTTGCGGGGCAAAAGTTTCAGTCATCTAATCAGCCTCTGAAGAAAATATGAATGGAATGTACTTTCGATTCCACACTGCTGCCTGTTCATTGAAACTGCCCCTTCTTTCTATTGACAACTATAAAACATGTATACACGTTGACAACAGGGTTGTTAATTGAACACAATTTCCCCATTGCCTTAGCTTGTCAGATGGTCACAAATGGTGATCTCATGACCCCGGGACATTACAACCATCATCAATATGAGCCAGATGCCAAGCGTCCAAATTTTGATCATGTGACCATTGGGATGCTGCAATGGTCATAAATGTAAAAAATGGTTGTAACTCACTTTTTTTCTGTGCCACTGTAACTTTGAATGGTCACTAAACAAATGGTTGTAAGCCGAGGACTATTTGTAGTACTGTATTTACACCGTGCCTTTATCTCCAGTGATAATAAGTAACATACTCATATGAGCAGTGTAAATTCAATTCATGCAGTATTGCCTGTATTCATGTTGTTCTATTCCATCAATTTTATCCCAAACCCCCATATTTTTCTACTTTTTAAAAAGCTCCCAAAATCTACAATTACTGTATATAAATCTGGGGTGTATGTTTCCTCTGTACAGGCACCATGCATGCATTTTGTAATTGCCCACAATTTATAGTTGTGTACGTGGACGTTCAACAACCATACCATGAACAAAAAACTTTGTAATCATTAAATCAATAAGAAGGCATCCAATTGGATCCAGTGAGTCAGTTCAATTCAGATAGTTGGTTTAATCCAGAGACTGATTTCTGTCTCTTTTGCAGTCTGATCAAAATGGTCATAGAGGGCAAAGCCCGGTGACTGGAAGGAAAGAGATATTGTTGTGGCCTTTTGATCACCGGCACTTCCGGCAGCCGAATCAGCTGAATCAGATGAAGTGGTGGTGTAGAAGTCAGAGCCAGCATCAAGGCAACCTGAGAGCTCTGAGGGGGAAGAGGGAGCGAAGCTGTCAGAGATAGAGATGGAGACAGAGCCTGGACCATCCTTCAGCCCTCAGATGGAGAGTCAACAGCCCCCAGTTCTGGAGGTGGCTGATGAAGAAGAGGAGGCACAGCCGGGTCTAGTCCCTGATGTGCAGAAGCAGAGGAGAGGAGAGGAGAGCAGTGGAAATCTATGGGCAGATCCTTGGGATGGAAGAGCCACCACTGCTAGTGAAGCCCCATCCTAGCTCTGGGGATAAAAGGCAGGGGGTGGAGATAAATAGGCGTGGCAGACAACTATTCATCTCTCTGCTGGACAGATGTGTTAGCCTGCTGTGTGTGTGAAAGAGACACTTTTTGCCAGGTTGTTGTGTTTGGGAGCCAGGTCAGAACAGGTGTGCCCACAGTAGTGTAAATAGAAGTTGGGTAGATTCCAACCAGGACCATGTCAGCAACTAAAGGTAACAATGTAACCTTTAGTAACAACCTTGCCGTAACAACCATTTTGTTTAGTGACCATTTAAAGTTATTGAAAAAGTGTCTTATGACCAGTTTTCACGTTTATGACCATTGCAACATCCCCATGGTCAGATGATGAAAATTTAGGTGCTTGCCAACTGGCATGTATTTGTGACCCTTGCACTGTCATGTGATCACCTTTTGAGACCTTCCAACCAGCAAAGTCAATGGGGGAAGCCAGATTTGCTTAACGACCAGTTAAGTTCAATTAACAACTGCAATGATTCGCTTACCAACAATGGCCAAAAGGTTGTAAAATGGGGCAAAGCTAACTTAACAACTGTTTTGCTTAGGAATGAAAAATTGGAACTCTTTTGTGGTTGTAAGTTGAGGACTTAAGTGATCAGTGAAGTGCTGTTCACACCAAAAGTTGTGTCAAGGTAAGTGAGGAAACACTACTTTCAGGTACAGGGATAAGATAAAGGCAACAACATGAGGATACGACCCAAAATACATCTTGTCATGGCCTGTACATGCCTGTAGTTACAAGCAACTGAGGAAGAACCTTAGAAAGATTAAAGAGAAGCTCCGCAATTTGTATGTAGACCTAATGTTTTATATTTATTTTTACAACAAAAACAGCAGACTTTAGCACGCTTTGTCTGCTGCTTACAGGGCGGTTTGCTTCGAGAGATCACAGAATTTCATTTAAAAAAATAATGATAATCAGTAACACATTCCTTTCACCTCTTCGTCTTTTGCGGCATTTCATTATGAAAATATCATAAGGCTAATTACCAGAGACTCCAAAACATATTCGCGTGTACCCTTCCTTTGAGGGCTAAAATTAATCTTGACATTTGTATTCCAAATAATCCTCAACTTACAACTCTTCATTTAGTTACAATGGCACTGAAAACAGTAATTTATGGCCGTTTTTCACACTTAAGACTGTTGCAGCATCCCCATGGTCACGTGATCAAAATTTGGATGCTTGGCAACTGGTCCATATTTGCACTGTCCTGGAGAATTCTGGGTGATGGTTTTGTTCAGCACTTTATTAGAGGCAATGTCAATCTTTTCAGAGCCTAGAAAACACAATGAGAAATTTGAGGTCCCCATCGTTCTATGGCTGATAGGCAGGTAAAAAGCTAATGGGACGTGCACCTATCAAAGTGAAAGGAATAGTTCTCAAATTTTAAAGGTGACACTAGGTAGATTCTCCTTGACAGTCTGGGAAGGACAAGGGCATTCCCTAGGGAAGAGACCAATCCGTGCCTTTCAGAGGGTGGCAGAAACAGTTAGACATTACAACCTCATTCCTGTCAGTCATCCTGAAACCTTTGTTTGGCTGAGAAGCCCAACATCCTTGTCTTGAGGAAAAGCAAGATGGATCAAAATACTGATTTCTTTTTTTTTTTCCCTGAGTCAAAATATAGAGTGAGGATTTATGTCAAATTACCCATCTGGCACTCACTTCCACCTGGGGAAAATATATTATCTAAAAGTAAGTTCAGACAACCCTTTGCTGATCCATTCTGAGGCAAAACTGAGTTGCAACTTGTCTGGAAAAGATTGAGATTCGTGCAAATATTTTCCATAAAATAGGCAAAGCCAACTCAACAAAGTACACTTGTTTAGAATTGTGCATATGTTTAATGTTCTTCCTGCTCCTCATAAATAACAGAACTTGGGGCCATACAGGGTTTGTTTTTTTTATACAAAATTGGACAAGAAGGAGAAAAGATTTTTGAAGATAAATAAGAATGAAAAGTCAAAAGGTCAGAGGGAATAGGAGCAGCGGTTGTAGAAAGAGAAATGACAGAGTAAGAAAACAAGAACGAAGTAAAATAAATGGTAGAACAGAACATGAAGAAGGAGGAAACAGAACCCATAGAAAGGTTTGACATGGATAGAAAATGGAAGAAGATAGAAGAAAGTTTGAGGATAGAGTAGATGAATTTACATATTTCTGATTTCTTTTCATGCCTTCCTTCATTGGTCAACTGCATCCTTTCTCTGCCTGAATCTGCAAGATTTTCAGCCTAAAAGACATCCACAAACTATTTTAACTAGCTTAATATTTAACAATAATTTGAACAAAAAATTCTGTCCCTATAAAATATTAAATATCTGCTTGTATTTTCATTTTGAATTTGCATTTCTAATAACGCTTTCTTCCCCTCCAAGTATTATTTCCAAGCATATGTTATTCTAAAATATGAATTTTTATATGAATTTTGGGATATCAAACCCAAACCCCTGCCTGGATAGCTGTGCTTAGAATTTCACAGAAGTCCAAGAAACATGCCTCAGATTGGTTCCCTTTGAAATGTGGATCAAACAAAATTCTCAAGCCACACTAAGTAGAGCCCCTGAATACTATTTTCTATAGTATTCAACTTTTGATCTTCTACATGGTTTCCTGAGTTGATTTATTATTATTATTTTAAAACTATGAATAAACTATAGGTATGCGCAAGCCATGCAATTTTTATTTGGGTTTGCGGAAAACAGCCTTTGATTTTGAAGCACAATCTGTATTTGATGAAAGCCCAAATTGGAATCTCCATCCTGACCCTCAAATTCTTTTGTTTACATTGGCTTGACCAAGAGACAGGCATAGTATGAGACATAGATACAGTTAGTTCTCGACTTACTGTAAGACCGTTCAAAGTTACCATGGCAGTGAAAAATGTGACTTACAACCATTTTTCACAGTTCTGAGACCTTTGCAGCATCCCCATGATGAGGCAATCAAAATTTGGATGCTTGCCAACTGGTTCATATTTATGATGGTTTCATTGTCCCAGGTTCATGTGATCATCTTTTGCAACCTTCTGACCAGCAAAGTCAATGGGGAAACCAGATTCACCTAACAACCAGATTTCTAACTTATCAACTGCAATGATTCACTTAACAACAGTGGCAAGAAAGGTTGTAAAAAGTGGCAAAACTCACTTGACTCATGTCTCACTGAGCAACAGAAATTTTGGGCTCAATTGTGGTCGTAAGTTGAGGACTACCTGCGTTGGGGAGAGAGCTACTCCTTTTAGGACAGGGATGTCAAACTCAAGGTTTAAATCCGGCCTGCAGGGCTGGCCTGGAACTATCAAAGGACCTGCCTGGGGTGCCTCTGGTGGCTAAAACAGGCTGTGTATATCTGCCCCACACCGGTGCCTCATTTTCACGCTCTATAGCCTCCTGCAGCACTTTGCTGGCCGAAAAACAGACGCCAAAACGGGCCCACAACATGCTGAAAATGAGCTCAAAACCAGGCCAAAAAACATGCAGCCTGTTTTTACCTGGAAGAGTGCTGCAGAAGGCATCCATTTCGTTTTTGAGATCAGTTCACTTCACTTTATGAGTGCATGCTGATATTAGTTTCTCTTTATTGGGACTTCGTGAAGGTTGGATTCAAAGATTCAGTCCCAGCCAATCAAATCCCTGGGTCAAAATTGATTCGCTACATCAGAACAAACGGGGTACTGTTGAATCCATTTAAAAGATCATTGCAGCAGAGTTTTGCCTACAGATGAAACTCGAAAAATTAGAATATTGTGCAAAAGTTCATTTATTTCAGTAATACAACTTAAAAGGTGAAACTAATATATGAGATAGGCTCATTACATACAAAGCAAGATAGTTCAAGCTGTGATTTGTCATAATTGAGATGATTATGGCTTACAGCTCATGAAAACCCCAAATCCACAATCTCAGAAAATTAGAATATTACATGCAATCAATAAAACAAGGATTGTACATAGAACAATACCGGACCTCTGAAAAGTATAAGCAATTACTGCCTCAATGCGGCATGGCATGGAAGCTGTCAGCCTGTGGCACTGCTGAAGTGTTATGGAAGACCAGGATGTTTCAATAACGGCCTTCAGCTCTTCTGCATTGTTTGTTCTTGTGTCTCTCATCTTTCTCTTGGCAATGCCCACAGATTCTCTATGGGGTTCAGTTCAGGTGAGTTTTCTGGCCAATCAATCACAGTAATCCCACGGTCATTGAACCAGGTTTTGGTGCTTTTGGCAGTGTGGGCAGGTGCCCAGTCCTGCTGGAAAATGAAGTCAGCATCCCCATAAACCTCATTTGCAGAAGGAAGCATGAAATGCTCCAAAATCTCCTGGTAGACAGCTGCGTTGACCCTGGACTTAATGAAGCACAGTGGACCAACACCAGCAGATGACATGGCTCCCCAAATCAACACAAGCTGTGGAAACTTCACACTGGACTTCAAGCATCTTGCAGTGTGTGCCTCTCCATTCTTCCTCCAGACTCTGAGTCCTTGGTTTCCAAATGAGATGCAAAAGTTGCTCTTATCAGAAAAGAGGACTTTGGACCATTGAGCAACAGACCAGTACTGTTTTTCTTTAGCCCAGGTAAGACGCTTCTGACATTGTTTGTTGTTCAGGAGTGGCTTGACAAGAGGAATACGACATTTGAAGCCCATGTCCAGGAATACGACATTTGAAGCCCATGTCCAGGATCCGTCTGTGTGTGGTGGCTCTTGGTGCACTGGCTCCAGCCTCAGTCCACTCCTTGTGAAAGTCCCCAACACTTTTGAATGGCCTTTTCCTGACAATCCTCTCCAGGCTGCGGTCATCCCTGCTGCTTGTGCACCTTTTTCTTCCACGCTTTTCCCTTCCACATAACTTTCTATTAATGTGCTTTGATACAGCACTTTGGGAACATCCAACTTCTTTTGCAATTACCTTTTGAGGCTTTCCCTCCTTATGGAGGGTGTCAATGGTGGTTTTCTGCACAACTGTCAGGTCAGCAGTCTTTCCCATGATTGTGATTCCGACTGAACCACACTGAGAGACCATTTAAAGGCTCAGGAACCCTTTGCAGGTGTTATGGCTTAATTAGCAGATTAGAGTGGGATACTTTGAGCCTAGAATATTGAACCTTTTCACAATATTCTAATATTCTGAGATTGTGGATGTGGGGTTTTCATGAGCTGTAAGCCATAATCATACCCATGATGACAAATCACAGCTTGAACTATCTTGCTTTGCATATAATGAGTCTATCTCATATATTAGGTTCACCTTTTAAGTTGCATTACTGAAATAAATGAACTTTTGCGCGATATTCTAATTTTTAGAGTTTCACCTGTATGCATGTGTGTGCACACAAACATGCTCCCATTTCTTATCAAATCAAATTTGGAACTAATCACACACCTCTTTTGTTTATTTATTGAAGTGACTGCATGATTGGCAAGCATGAGTAGAAGTAAAAATATACTGTAACCAGAAAGAGGCATAGCTTAAAGATGCTGGAGTTGGTCTCTGCTCCAGTGGTTTGAGTCCTAGCATTGTAGAGTGAGTTCCCATCATTTGCCTCAGCTTCTGCCTGCCTAGTAGTTTGAAAGCATTCTATTTTTTTTTTAATTTTTAACAACAAACATAAACAAACACAAACACAAAACAACAAATAAATCTTTCAGTTGTACAGTGTGTCAGTTGGTACATATTTCTTGTGCACAATATCAATAGTCTTTCCCTCTTGAGTTTAAATTTATATTCATATTACATTAATCAACTTTCCATGTCATGTTACATTATTATTGCATCATTGTTAGACTTTAATTGCGAATTCACATTATTCTTTTCGAGCCAACTTCAATTTTTACAAGTTCTAATTCATATTATAATTCCTTCTATAATAATCAATTATGACATATCATTGCGATTGTATTATATTTACTATTGTATTATATTTATATTATATTTCATTTTCCTATTTTTCTATCTAGCCATTGATAAAATAAATCCCATATTTTATAATATTCTTTTTCTTCTTGGTCTCTAATGGCCAATGTCAATCTACTCAGCTCTGCACATTCCATTATTTTCTTTATCACCTCCTCTTCTATTGGAATTTTTTCATTTTTCCAGTTTTTGGCAAATACAATTCCAGCTGCTGTTAAAACATTAATAATCAAATATATCAATTCTCTCCTGTATCCTTCAGGTAAGATACTCAATAAAAATATCTCTGGTTTCAAGTCTATATGCTGTTTTGACATTTTTTTCCAGCCATTTATGAATTTTAGTCCAGTATCTTTTGGCTTCCACACACGTCCACCACATATAGCAATATGATTCAGGTATCTGATGACATTTCCAACATTTCACCGATTTATCCTTGAAAGTTTGAAAGCATTCTATATGCAAGCAAATACCACAGATACCACTTTGGTGGGAAACGTGGCAGCATTTCATACGGATTGTCAGATCCTTGCCAGTGCTGAACCTGTCCTAATATGTCACCAGACAGTGAAGTGACATTGTTAGTGACAGAAGGATTATGCCATAGGATGCTTGTCTTTCTGGTGTGAAGATAGTTCACATCCTGTGGTGCACCATGGATAAGCCATGGTCAGCATGAACTAAACTAGCACTCTTCAGCCAATAACTACTATGTACTAACATTGTAGTCTCCTGGATAATTGCAACACCGCCATATGCCACATAAATAAATTGTAACCAGAGTCCCTAAATGTGTTGACTATCCACACTTAAAAGCTAGATCTTTGTAAATATGAAACCAAAGCTTAGCCCCGTTAGCTCAGCAGGGGGAAGCATTCCCAAGAAACCGATGCTTCCAAGGAAAGTTTGAATCCAAGTTGCCATGATACGAGCCGGAGGCCATTACAGAGTTCTGCGGTCTATTTTATTTGTTTTTATTTATTGATTAAATGTATTTGCCACCCTCCTTGCTGCAGGCAACTCTTACAATGAACAGAGGGAGAAAGATGACAGAGGATTCAAATCCTACTGGGTGATGAGTGGAAGTAGTAAGTACTTTATCTTTGAATCCTTCCATTCCCCACTATCCAGTCAGAACTGAGAAGCGAAACAACTTCAAAAACAAAACAAAACAGAAAGTCCAATTGCCTCTTGGGGGAAAAAAAGTACCTTGGGGACTTTATTTTTGATTCAAAACAAACTGGACATTTAGGGCAAGGTTTTGAGAAGAAGAGTTTGAGTTCTTGATTAATTCGTTATCGCTCATAAAGCTCCCTTAACAGTGTCTGGTGTGCTGTTTGGGTGTTTTACTAAAAGCATATGGCATTTATTTAAAAACAAATTTTTAGCAAAATGTTTTAGAATAGAATAGAATTCTTTTATTGGCCAAGTGTGATTGGACACACAAGGAATTTGCCTTGGTGCAAATGCTTTCGGTATACATAAAAGAAAAGATACATTCGTCAAGAGTCAAGATTCATAAGGTACAAGACTTAATGATAGTCATAGAGTACAATAAGCAATCCATTCATACTAGGAAACATATAACAATCATAAGCATACAAGCAACAAAGTTAGGGTCATATAGTCACATGTGGCAGGGGATGGGTGATAAGGAGTGACGGGAATAGTAATAATAGTGCAGACTTTGTAACTAGTTGGACAGTGTTGAGGGAATTATTTGTTTAACAGAGTGATGGCTTTCGGGAAAAACTGTCCTTGTGTCTAGTTGTTCTGGTGTGCAGTGCTCTCTATAGCGTCTTTTTGAGGGTATGAGTTGAAAAAGTTTATGTCTGGGATGTGTGGGGTCGTAAATATTTTCACAGCCCTCTTTTTGACTCGTGCAGTATACAGGTCCTTGGTTGAAGGCAGGATGGTAGCAATTGTTTTTTAACCTTTTCCTCTCAAAATAATTTAGCCTACGGTAATGCTGAGCACGATAAATTAGACCGTTGCTACAGAAAAATTACAAGTGAAATGAAGGGCTAGTCACATATGCCCCATGACAGGAATCATGTCACTGGCAATAATAATACAGGGAGTCCTTAACTTACGATCACAATTGGTCCCAAAGGTTCTGTTGCTAAGCGAGAACTTTGTTAAGTGAGCTTTTCCCATTTTATGACCTGTCTTGCCACAGTCCTTTACTGAATCACTGCAGGTGTTAAAGTAACAAGGTTGTTAAGTGAATCTGGCTTCCCCATTAATCTTGCTTATCACAAGGTTGCAAAACATACTCTCGGGATACTGCAATCGTCATAAATTGGAACCAATTGCCAAGCATCTGAATTTTGATCATGTCCCCAAGGGGATACTGCAACAGTTGTACATGTGAAAAATGGACATTAGTCACTTATTTCAGTGCCCTTGTAACTTCGAATGGTCACTAAGCGAAGTGTTATAAGTCGAGGACTACCTGTATAGTAAACCAAAACAAACCTAGGTATTGTGGTTAGCTGGCGGAAGGAGTGGATGGCTGAGGAGAGCAGTGAGGACTCAGATGAGGGGCCAGGATCATTAGGGAGTGGACTGCTGCCTTCAGAGATTGTGGGGGCTGGCAGCAGTGATGAGAAGGTTCCTGAGGAGCCTGTGCCAAGTGTGCATGCACACAGGATTGCTCAGAGGAAAGAACAGCTACAACAGCACGTGCGACTTGGGAGTAAGGCTGCAAGGTAATGGCCCCTCTTTCAAGAAGATAAAAGCCAGCTGTGAACAAACGTACTTTGCAGAAGGCAAAGACGTTTTGAAACCCCAGCCTTGTGGACATTCCAGTATCCTGAGTTTGTATTTGAACATTTTTGTCTTACAAATTATTTCTTGTCTGTTATCTTTTGGCAAGTCTCGCACAGTTTGGCAAGGCTTGTGCTTATCACAGCTAATTATTTTGGAACAGCATTACAAGGTTTTGTTCCTTTCGTGTTGTGTTTGATTTGTCAGAAAAGGGCATGGGTCAGAACACTAGGAAGGCCACTTAGACTATATTTGCTATCAATTTACTATATGGCCTAATCCCGTGGGGGAGAACTTATGGCATGCGTGCCACAGGGGGCATTCAGAGCCCTCTCTGTTGGCACACATACCATCACCCAAGCTCAGCATGCGCCTCCTGCTGATCTTCGGGTCTCTGCCACACATGTGTGAGAGCAGGGTGCATGCACGGGGTATGTGTGCATGTGGGGGATGCCTGCAAAGACGAGGGGCATGTGCATGTGTGGAGGCACGCACGCATTGCATTTTGGGTATGCGTGTGCGTGCTTTGGGCACTTGGTGCTGAAAAGGTTCTCCATCACTGGCCTAGTCTGATCAGTGGTAAAACTGTGGTTAAATCCTTTTTTAAAATTATTATTTCATTTCCATTTTATCCCCGAAAAGGTGGGTCATTTTAGTTATTTTAAAAGTATTGAGCTCTACATATGCAATACTCTTATTGAAAAGGCTGCATAAAACACAATGCTAAATACGTGTAGAACCATATCACACAAATACACATATACAGATGGAGATAGTGAATCCTCCATCAAAAGGCAGGTAAAAATGAATATCGTTTTGCTTTGAATTCTTTAGAGAACATAGCTATAGCAAAGAGAAACGGTTAAAAAAAAAGGATCTTTCAAAAGAGAACATTGTTTCTGACAGCTAAACAAAAAACGACATTAAAACAAAACCCCTTTTTGCATGAATATCAGACACATTAATAATTTAGTTAAAATAATAAACTTCCCCTGTTCCTCAGCATGAAAAGGTAGAGTATAAAGCTGACCTATTTTTAAAGGATAAAGCTGTTAGTAGGAAAGTCAGATGTGCGTTGCATATACCAAAACTACAAATTGGTTTCCACAGATTTGTATGCAAGTGCATTTATCAAATGGACGAAATGAAGGCAGTACACATTCTCCTTGACAAGGTCATTGTTTCTACTCGCAATGTGGAAAAAAAAGTGGCAAATTCACATGCGCCATTCAAAGTGAAAACCTGCTTCCTCGCTAATGGGACTTGATTGTTAATTGTAAAGATTAGAATAGATAGGAGTTTAAGCTTGTGATCTGTTTCCCTCCCCACCGTCCCCAGAGATAAGTAATTATGCATTTAGTGTGGCTGTGCAGTGAGGCTCTAATTTGCTTTGATATGGTGCACCATGGGCAATGGAGACAAATAAAGAAGAGTTGGATCCACCCAATGCTTTCTTTTATGGTGCAGAACAGAGGTGGATTACCCGGTGTTCTATTTTCCCTCTCTATTCAGCCATTGCATCATAAAATGGGGGTATGATGGCTCAGCAGTTAAAGACGCTGAATTTGTCAGCTGGAAAGCCAACAGTCTGGGTTTGAGACCTGAGGACAGGCCGAGCTCCTGTTACTTGCCCCAGCTCCTGCAAACCTAGCAGCAAATACAAGTAGATAAATAGGTATCACTTCAGTGGGAAGGTAACAGCATTCAGTGTGCCTAGGAGTATAGTCATGCTGGCCACATGACTACAGAAATCTCTTCTGACAATTTCTTTCAGCTAAGAAATGGAGACCACACCTGGAACACTGCGTCCATTTTTGGTCACCCCATTACAGAAAAGATGTTGAGACTTTGGAAAAAGTACAAAGAAGAGCAAAGAAGATGATTAAATGCCTGGACATTAAAACATATGAAGAAAGGTCGCAGGATTAAGAATCTCGGTGGCGCAGTGGTTAAAGTGTAATACCACAGGCTATTTCTGCTGACTGCAATTTGGCAGTTCAAATCTCACCAGGTTGACTCAGCCTTCCATCCTTCCGAGGTGGGTAAAATGAGGACCCAGATTGTTGGGGACAATAGGCTGACTCTGTAAAACTGTAAATCACTGTGAAGTGGTATCTATGTAGTGTTTATCCCATTTTGATCATTGACTGAAAACACCAAATAGGAGATCTACTGTGTAAAAATAGAGAAGTTCTCCCTCTCCCACCCACCCCAATCTCCCAAGGGGTTATGTGAAAGTCATGTAAAATCTTGTATATAGGCGTAGGAAGAAAAATCTATCAGTTCCAAGCTGGAAGAAAGGTGCTGGAAATAAAATAGAGGCTAGCTGTTTAGGAAAGAAGGTCCATTAATTGATGAGCAGAACCATAGCATGCAGTTCTGGGACAGCTCTCAAAATAGCTAGATGAGGGCAAAGATTTTTATACAGTTTCTGAAATGCTGCTGGGGGCTGCGCAATGTAGGGTGCTCTGGGTCTTTTGCTATTCTAATGGTGGTGGGTTAATCCTTTTATGTATGTCCTAAAAGGTCCTATCCCATCCTTAGAATTTGGGTGTGGTAATGTAAATTGAGTTAATCCCATCAACTCCAGCCTGGGGGAACTGTGGCTGAAGGTATTTTGTTTGTGAATAGGCTGGCCTGGATTTCTTAATGGGCACAAAATAACCATCTCTAAAGACTTCAGGCATCTGCTGGAGGCTATTGAGAAAGATTGGGGGCTGCTTTCTGCCTTTAAGAGCAAGTTTCTCCATTTCTCCTTTGTGGAAATATAATATTCTACCTCTTTAATATTCCCCAAAATATTTCATTCTGTAGGATCGGTGTTAAACATGCTCTTAAAGGCATAATTACTTCTTACATGGGAGAATAACATAATGTAATCTCTTTCTCTCCCTTTCTTTCTCTTCCTCCCTCCCTCTCTTTCTCTTTCTCTCTCTCCATATCTCCCTCCCTGTATGTCTATGTGTAAGCTATGATTTTCTGCTAGTTGAATTGAATGGGATATGTGTTTGCTCTGATCTGGATATACGTAATGCTTATAGTGTGCTGGATGCAGACTAAATTGGAGATTACCAGGGGTGGGATTCTCCCGGTGTAACAATCGGTTTAGTAATTGCACACTTTGTGCGTGCACGCACCTAGCACACACTACATGTGTGTGCACAGCTATCGCAACGACTTACCTTCAATGTTACTTCAGGGAAGTAACACAGCTGAGGCCTGGCAATCCACTCTGCTGCGCAAATCAACTGAGTAGATATAGATGAGTACAGTGCAAGGGGCAGGTGGGCGAGCCCACGTGATCATCGGATCAAGCCAATTCAGAGCCAGCTGATCATTGTAGCTAGAGGTTCACCCGAACCGAGAGAATCCCACCCTTGGAGATTACCCAGATCAGGAAATAGACCTTCTAAATCATTTTTTTCCCCAACCATGGCAACTTTAAAATGTGTGGACTTCATCTCCCAGGATTCCTGGCTGGTTTAGGAACCTGGAAGTTGAAGTCCACACATCTTAAAGTTGCCAAGGCTGACCAACACTGCTCTAAAGGAAGACTAGAATTATATTTTATTGAGATAGTAGAGTGTAATACTAGAATCGTGCAAGCCTGATTGCATTTTATGGTCTTTCTTCTAATATCCCAGTGAATCAGGGTGGGTTCTGAAATTCTATATTCTTCCCTAACCCTTACAAAATGTTTCAACTCTCTTTGCTTACTTAACAATTTCCTTCAAGGCCATTTCTCAGATTCTCTATGTCATGTTAGCTTTGTTGACTCTTTTGAAGTGTTGGAAGAAATATCCTTCTGGATTCAGTTCCAAGTGGGGGAAAACACACTGGAAACATGGAGGCTGTTTGGAAAGATGGTTTAATGGTGAACAGTATCAAATGCCTTGGACATCCTGGGTGAAAAGGGAAGAGATGCTGAGAGTCCCTGGGTTTTATGCCCTTTGTTGGGCTTTGAATTTGAGCTTGTGTTCTGATTGGTTGTCAGACTCCTATAAGGCCATGCAGGGACAACACTGTAGGCTGTCCTGAGTCCCAGGTTTGGTTGAGCCTTGCTGGATGATGATGTAATGAAAGGGCTTTGGGCAATTCCTAGTATGGCTCTACCCAGAGGAGATAGATCTTTAGTTATGTAGAACAGACTGGCTGGGGCCTTAATGGTCCATTGACAAAGGTGTAAGGGGGCTGAGTTTCTGCCTCTCTGAGTTTCTACTTCTCTTTTAGGGGAAATATTCCGCCTTTTTAGTATATTCTAAAATATTTCATTTTTTCTTGGAGAGGGGTGGGTTTTAACATCCAACAGAAGTATGGGATTGTGTGTGGGAGGCCAGGTGTCATCCTGGTTTGGGAAACAGCATTACATAAGTAAAACATTCCTTCCAATTTTAGCATAGTCTTAATGGGGATGAATTTGGTCTCCATGTAAAGTAATGTTTATTGAAATTTGAATTTACACTCTGTGCAAGAAACTATCATATCCTCTGTTTCCAAAGCTGGTATTACAAAATATTACCTCACTGCTTAGCATTTTCCATGTGTCCTTGGTGGCTACCTTGCAATTTACAAATTATAGAACCTACATCTAGATACATAAAAGATGTGCACCGTGTATTTTTATAGAAAAAAAAACCCCCAAATCTTTCAAAACAGACTCTGCTATGGCATAGAAAGGAGTTCACTCATTTGTATTTCTTTAGTCAAAAACTGGCACAGGAGAATCTATATTTTTTTTTCCTTTTTAAAATCCTTGTTTGTGTTTTAAAGCTCCATCAGGGAAATGAATGTAATAATGAATAGATTCGGAGAAAAATGTAGTGTTCAAAAGGATGTTATAGAGGAAATTGTGTTTAAACCCACTACAGGTTGGAGAAAGTTGCAAATGAAAACAGATATCGATTTTTAATGGATCTCTTTGTCTATTTTTTTTAAAGGATGGCTCAGAATAGCACTCTACTAAAATGGACAGTGAAATGCCATGGATACTGAATGCCCATCCCATTATGCAGCAGGAGCCTAAAGCAGGTTATGCCAATCGCATTTTGCAAAGCCAATAAGGTTACTAATTGACAAATAAGGGATGTTGAAATACAACCAAATGGTGGTAGAAAAGCAAATTTATATGTGCTTATTAATTATAAGGGAGAGAGCAATTAGTATCTAATTTAAGAGAAGATTAGGTGAGATTAGAACATTAAAATGTTCTCCTATTGGTCATTTAAGCTGGAAGAGTCCAACATGTTCCATACTCAAATTGCATCTGCTTGTATAATGCTGTGGAAACTGCTGTGCATGTGCTATTTGTTGTGCTCACTGTGTAGATTTATGTTTAGATTGTGAATGAACCTTTTTTTAGTTCAGGTATCAGGAAGGGCTGAGAAATCATACATGTACATTCTTTTAAAAGATATATACCCACAGAGAGAATGGAAAAAGTCACAGAAACTGTCCAATTTATAAAATAGTTATACAGATATAAAACTGGTTATCTCTGGTTGAGGAATAATGTTGATTGAATTTTGTTTGGGATACTATTTTTGACAAAAAGGGAAGGTTTTTTATGTGTGTGCTAATCAGTAACCATAAATGTAATTCATATATCTCCAGGACTCTGCAATGTGTTTCATACAACAGTTATGAAATAAGATAGCACTCGATGGATTGTTTGTGTGCTGTGGTTATTCTTTGTGGTACAACGTTATTTTGAGGTTTGGGGACAGGGAAAATAAATACCAAGCAAGCAAACAAACAAACAAAAAAATTAGTAATAAAATTTAGTAGTCCACAAAAAGTAAAAGGTTTGTAGATATTATTCAAGTACCAATGAACCAATGATCTACATTACCATTATTGATGTGAAATAAAATCGATATTTCATTTTTCTTTTAAAGAAGGCAGGAAACCCTGTCTGTCTGTCTGTCTATCTATCTATCATCTATCTATCTATCTATCTATCTATCTATCTATCTATCTGTCTGTCTGTCTGTCTGTCTGTCTGTCTGTCTGTCTATCTATCTATCTATCTATCTATCTATCTATCTATCTATCTATCTATCTATCTATCTATCTATCTATCTATCTATCTATCTATCTATCTATCTATCTATAGCTATCTATTTACCTATTCCAGCACTAGTGCAATTTACATACATATTCATAGTTCTGCTCAATTCTGAAGAATGCTATTATAATTATTATTAATTTTCATCCCACCTTTTTCATACGTAACCCAAGGCAGTGAACATATCTAATATTCCTGCCTCTTCTTTTCCTCAGAACAACAACCCTGGGAGGTTTTTTGGGTTGAGGCAAGTGACTGGTGCAAAAATCACCCAGCTGGCTTTCATGCCTAAGGTGGGCCTAGAATTCTCGGTGTCCTGGTTTTTAGGCCATTAAACATTTTCACCATTAGACCAAACTGGCCATCCATAATATTATGGAGTGGAGAAAAGGAGAAAGAAATTCCTAAGCTAAGAACATGAAAGGTTTGAGATAAAGGATAAAAAGAAACACAGCTAAATCTAGTTTATACCAACACTATTCACTATATTGCTTCATAGATTTCTACCTTTGCAAAATGTATTTGCTTTGATCCCATCCGTATCCACTTCCTCCCTTTCATACTTGTCTCTTCTTCAAACTGGAACTCATCCAACCAAGACTGAGAATCTTTCCCTTCCCCTTTTCATGCAAACTGCTCTTTCATTCATTTGTTTTGTGATGTGATCCTCATTTCTTTATAGGACCAAACTACTACCCCAACATTCTTCTTTCTCACTAGTTACTCACATTTATATTCAGTCCATATTGGACCCATTAATTTGAGACTGTCTCTGTGTTTTATTACCCATGCCATGAAAGCAAAATTCATTCCCACTTCAAATTCCCAAAGATCGGAAAATTTAAGCCTCCAAAGTCACTAATAATATTGACAGCAATGAATATCTATCTTATTCAGTTAAAGATGGAATTTTAGACTAATGGCATAAAGGACCATATTATAAATGTTTAAATTAAATGAACTATCAGGATTACTTTTTGAATTCAAAAGAATGCAAGCAAAAGGTTTTAAAAAATCATAGAACAGCAGAAATGAATTGTAACTATTTCAAATTATTTTGCTCAGTTTCATATTTTTTTAAATAGATATCTAAAAGCCCCCATGCCCTGGGTGAGAGATTGACTAGATGATATCCAGTGTCCCTTCCAACTTTACATACTATCATTCTATATGGAGAATGATAAATATGGTAAAAATGCATTTTTGCATACATACACAAATACCGATTCTTATTTTATATATTCAAAATACTTTAATCTGTCTGAGGAGTTATTAAGAGCATTTGCCTAACGATAAGCTTCTAGATTCTCTTTATCTGAATTATTTCTTCTGTATGAAGATGGAATATTGAATATGTGTGTTGGGTGATTATAAACTGCAGGCTTTTATTATAGAAAATAAGGAATATTTTAAAGTAGATACATCAGTTATTTACAAGAACTTTGGAAAATAGAATCAGAATACTCCATATTGACAAAGCGGTGTTTAAGAGTCAAGAAGAATATCAAGTATGCATTTTATGATCTGCTGACTGCTTATCTTAATTTTGTTTTATCTGTATATTATGGGTGTTTTATTGCTTTGTACTATGATTTTTATTTATTATACCACAGATATTTTGTTACATTGTAAATCATTGAGAATCTTTTCAATCATGGCAGGCATAAACTGAATAAATAATGAAATATATAATCTTAAAATGAGACCAATTCCGCAAAAGATGTTATTTCAGGTTTATTGTCATCCCATAGAATCTTTTAAGAGGAACTGGCTGTAAAATTCTTGATATGGAAATATGAAGTAACAGAAGGGAACCTTACACATGGATTTGCTATATTATAGCACTAATTTAATCTAAGATTCAGAAGTTTGTTTTAAAAAGTAATAAAGTTTAAAGAAGTGTATGTGATTTTAAATAATGTACCAAAACCAGAATTACTCAGTATATGACAAACAATACAGTATCAAGCGCAGGATATAGCAGAAAAGTTACTCTTCTACACTGGAACGATTAGGCCATTCTCAATTTATATTCATTGACTGATTATTTGTGTTGACACTCTATTTTTCAAATGGTTCTTCACCAACAAAATGGAAACAATGATCAATTTTATTACTTGTGGTCAAGATTTAGTGCTGTATGTTAAAAATAAGGTGCTTTGACTCAAAGAATCTCCCAGATGATAAAACATTAGTAATCTACACCTCACCTCATGTTTTGCATTTGTCACTTTTTCCCATCCACCTACAGCTTTATGTCATTATTGTAGCTATCACCACCTACAGCTTGCACCTGTAGTTGCCAGTGATGTTCCATTCTAGGTAACATTACCTGTAGCTATAAAGTAAGGGATATTGTCTATCCCTGTTGTGTAATGGAGGGGTGAGCAATTAATTTTCCCAAAGGGCCACATGGGAAACTATAACTGTTGTAGAGGGCCAAACCCAGGGGTGGGCTGCTGGGGGTTCGCAGGGGTTTGGGAGAACCCCAAATCCCACCCCTGACTGGCCCCTCCCACCCCACCCCGTCCCTCCCAGGAGTCCCCACACAGCCCATTTTGGATGCAGGTAAGTGCAGGGCGCACGTGGAGGCTCGGGGAGGGTGAAAAACGGACCTCCTAGAAGTTCAGGAAAGCTGGAAATGGGCCCATTTCTGGCTTCCAGAGTGCCTCCAGAGCCTGGGGGGGGCTGTTTTTGCCATCCCAGAGGCTCAAGGAAAGCCTTCAGAGCCTGGGAAGACAAAAATGCCCTGCCTCACCAAGGTGCAGGAGGCCGACTAGACCACGCCCACCATGGCCATGTCTGCCCAGTAACCGGGCAGAGAACCTACTGCTAAAATTGAGTCCAACTGAGCGCAAAATTTCTGCTGCTAAGTCAGACAGTTGTTAGGTGAATTTTGCCCCATTTTGAGACCTTCCTTGGCCTGGTTGTTAAGTGAATCACTGCCTTGTTCACTTAGTAATGAAGTGGTTCACCGAATCCTGCTTCCCCACTGACTGCTTATCAGAAGGTCGCAAAGGTGATCACATGACCCCAGAACACTGTAACCATCTCAATTCTTCCAAGAGTGATACCATTTTAAAAACTTTTAAACAACCACCTGATTAATTTTAGTCCTTTAAATCCAATAGCCAAAAATCCAAAAACCACCAAGTAATCCAAATAATCCAAAGCTGTTTCATTTTGCTTCTTTTTTCCACTTTCTCTTATCTTGTTACAAAGTTTCAGTTAAAATGTATCTTTTAGGAATCTTATTAAAGTTTCACTGTTAATTCCTTTCACTTCCAGGTGGTCTCCTCCATTTTTCCAGATCCCACCCTTTTGTTTCTTTCCTTCTTTTAAAAGTTTTAGAGAATCCAGAAATCTTTATTATCCCTTTCACATTTAATTTTCAGCTTAAATACCTGTTAATGTCAAAGTGGATTTTTGCCGATTTCTTGCTTAAATCTCTTAGTTGTCAATATAGGGAAGAAAAGAAAAAAAAACCAAATCCTTTCCCATCCCTCTCTCATTCGCCCCTTTCAAAGTCTTCTTTGGGAACAATGTTGTTCTTTATAATTCAAATTCCAGGGCACCTTGTATTGTTGTTTTCCTAGTTCAACCCAGTCAGCCAAAATTTTTCTCTTCTTATCTTCCTCCTGCACATTCTTTTCCGATCAGTTCTTCTTTGAGGTGGCCATTTCTGACCACCGCTGCAACCGCCTTCAGGAAAGGGAGTAAGGCCAGCTGGGGAGGAGAGATGCAGCTCTCCTCGACCCTGCTGGCAGTCTCCCCCCTCTTCACCACCTCTATGGGGTGGCTTAGCCCCGAAACCAGCTGGCTTGGCGCGCTCCAGTGGTGAGCACAGATTGAAACTGCGCACAATCGCAGATTTCAGTCTGTCACCGAAGAAGCTCAAACCGGAAGTCACCCCAAGCGTCTGAATTTCATGTGACTATGCGGATGCTACAATGGTCGTAAAGGTGAAAAATGGTCAAAAGTCACTTTTGTTCACAGCCATTGTAACTTTGAACGGTCAAATAAATATACTGTTGTAAGTTGAGGACTATCTGTATGGACTATATGGTATACATTTATTTATACTTGATTTATAACTTCTGATTGACCTACGCAGATCTGACAGGGACAGCCAAAGGGCTGCATACCACCCAGGGCCCATAAAATGCCCAGGTCTGGTCTAATGCCTAACTGGTAGTGATCAGTGGCTCCCAATATGCTGCCATCAATAGGGTAATCTAATATCAGAAAGATAAAACTTTAATGGGCAAAATTCATTCAACAAAGGTCCGTTCACAGGGGACTGGCTGTAGTACCAATTCTTTCCCCATTCCTGCTATCATTGAGTTTATCTGCATCATCAACAAAGATGATTAGGGGACTAAAGGCCAAAACATACAAAGAACAATTGCAGAAACTAGGTATGTCTCATTTAATGAAGAGGAGGACTAAGGGTGACATGATAGCAGTGTTCCAATAGCTAAGGAGTTGCCACCAAGAAGAGAAGGTCAAAGCACCTGAAGGCAGGACAAGAAGCAATGGACGGAAACTAATCCAGGAGAGAAATTTCCTCACTGTCGGAACAATTCATCAGTGGAACAACTTGCCTCCAAAAGTTGTGGGTGCTACATCACCTGAGGTTTTTAAGAAGACACTGAACAACCATTTGATTGAAATGGTATAGGGTCTCCTGCTTGAGCAGGGTTTTGGACTAGAAGACCACTAAGGTCCCGTCCAATCTGTTATTCTGTTATTGATGTAAAAAGAAAAAATATGTAAAACAGCAATTTAAATAACCAAATAGATTATTCCTATGATATGGTTCTCTGAACAATCATATTAAGGAACATTTAGGAACATCTATTTTCAGTGAGCAACATCATACACAGGGGTGGGATTCAGCTGGTTCAGACCGGTTCAGGCGAACCTGATGTTAAATTTACATCCAGTTCACTGAACTGGTAGTTGATCTGACCAGCTGGCCCCATCCACTCTGCCCCTCCAAAGAGTCTTCACATGGCCCGTTTTGGATGCAGGTAAGTGCAGAGTCCACACGGAAGCTCTGGGACGGTGAAAAATGGGCCTTCCAAAAGTACAGAAACGGGCCTGTTTCTGGCTTCCAGAGGGCCTTAGGACCCCAGGGGAGGCCATTTTTGCTCTCCCAGAGGCCCAAGGGACCCTGGGGAAAGCAAAAAATGGCCCTCCCAGATGTTCCGGTAGGCCACACAAATCATGGCCATGTCCACCCAGCAACCGGGTAGAGAACCGGTTGCTGGGATTTTTGAATCCCACCCCGGTCATACATGGTCCCAATCTGACCTGCATTTTCCCTCTCTTTACCAACAGTCTGTATCTTAAAGGTATGATTGAAGGGCTTCATCTACTCATACTCTCATTTTTAATACCAGAAAGATAAACCTTGGAATTTCGCTCTAGCAAAACAAAGTGTGCTTTAAATTATTCTCCTAGATGCTGAGAAAAAAACCTACCAGAGGGATTTGGATGTGTTCAGATAAAGATTTAAAATTAAGAAAAAATTCCCTTTGTAATCCAAGTCATTCTGGGCGAGACAGAGCAGCCTCTCAGTGCAAGCCAACGTCTACTGTTCTTTGTTAGAAAAAGTCTGCACCCAGTAGAGTTAGGTCTGTGAAGTGATGGTTTAGTCATGGTGAGGCACATTTGGCTGAATGGCAACTCAGTTTTTTTTCTTGTTGAGAAGAAACATTACAATTCTCTTGGATGAAGACCTTCTTGTTGCTTCAAACTCTCAAAGGGCATTTCCAATACCTGGAACCAGAATGGACTGTTTGGATATAGAGAAGTGCCTTGCAGCTACTGGAACTGCCGTTAAGATATTTTAGAGGAAAGAGCAAATGAGGCAATATGGATGGCCACATGCCTTTGATCTTGGAAAGGGGGAGGAAGCAGTTCTGAAGGCATACTTCATTTCAAGCCTTCACCAAAGTTAAATGCCAGTTTGAAGATCTGGACAGCCTTTAATGCCAAGAGTTATTCACACAAGGGATTTATTATCCTTTTAGGCTACACAGACACACACAGTTACACACAGAGGCTTGAACTACATACATTCTGCAACTAGAAACTGACTGCGCACATTGAACAAAACAAAACAGCATTGGAAGGGACCTTGGAGGTCTTGCTCAAGTTGGGGACCCTATACCATTTTAGACAAATGGCTGTTCAGTCTCTTCTTAAAAACCTCCAGCACCCACAACTTCTGAAGGTTATCTGTTTCACTGGTTAATTGTCATCACTGACTGGAAATTTCTCCTTAGTTCTAGGTTGCTTCTCTCCTTGATTAGTTTACAGCTTTCCAGAATATGCATAACCAAAATGAACCCAAATGAATTTTGTAAGGTAGTTTTTGGGTCTTTACCAGCATTGACCAAAGTTTAAAACAGACAGACAAACGGACAGACAGATAGAGGGAGAGAGGGAGACGGAGACGGAGACGGAGAGAGAGAGAGAGAAAGAAACAGGATATGAGAAATGATGAAACAAGTCTTTGACTGACTTTTAAAGTAGCCCTCTACTTAAACTTCGGCAGACAAAAGTCTATGAAACTTTAGAAGGACTCCTGTGCGTAACAGCCAGAGTGGCTTCACTAGGTTTGACTGGAGAAATGGCACATGGTGGCATCAATTCTTCAGCTTGTTCTAAGCCAACCTGTGTTAGGTTTATTCTAAACCCCCTCAAAGGAGCTCCAATAAATCTGACTAGCACTCAATTGTAAGTATCAGCTAGAGCAGCCAAGGGTGATGAAAATGAAGAGAGCTAGAGCCAACTTTGATTGATACTATGCCAAAACAGCTTCAGACAAATTCATCCCTCGTGTAAGTCCACCGACGGCATCAAATTTATACCAGGGAAGAAATTTGCCTGGCGTTGTTTCTGATTACAGGGGAATTTCAGTTCTAAAATCAGGGATAAAGTTGCTGACCCGAGTGTAATGAAGAGACATGGACTGGCAGGGCTCAAATAAATGAAGATAGAAACTCATTGTATCTTCACTATGAAAGTCAATTTGCCCTTGTGAAACTTTTACTTTAAAAAAAGGAGAGATGAATATAATATATATATTTGGCAGTCTTCAGATCTACTCCACAAGCAGGAGATAAAGTGCGCATTTGTGGTAGCTGCAAACTATTTTATTGAGATTAAAATCACAGCCGAGAAAGAAAATGTGTTGTTGTCTTGCAGCCTTTACATAATCATGGGCAGCAACAATAACAATTGGTGTTTGAAGCCAGAAGGTAATATAAAATTGCAAAAGGAAAACCATGGGAAAACATTTCTTCTGTTGGGAAAGAAGACAGCAAGATATTGTGAAGGGACAAATTGGGATAAATAATGGATATTTAAAAAAAAACATGAAGAATAAGAAGGACACTTTAGCCAGTTGTCTCTTCAGAAGCAAGATCTTCCAAAACTGTAGATCCTCTTTCCAACACCTTCATACTGGATTCCTCTAACTCTGATTTCAGAAAGGCAATGGAAGTTCTCAATCATCCCAATCATGGTTGTCCCATAGATGCCTTCCCAAAAGGAAGCTGAACTTTCTTGATTTTTTTCTTTCAAAATGTTTTGCTTCTCATCATTCAGAACTGAAGGAACTTCTTGGATGAGAAGCTAAACATTTTCAAAGAAAAAAAAATCAAGAAAATCTGGGTGCCTTTTGGGACCACCTGACTTCAGAACTAACCTTCTTCTGACCTCACACCCAGCCAGAGTTATATGTTAGCTGTTAAGTGGGTCCCATAGAGACACGAGGCTCAAGTAGTGAACAACAGCTCTTTATTAAGGAAGCAGATTCTGAGACAAAAGAAACCTAGTCGCGGCAGCTCTTTATATAGAGCTGGCTGTGGCTAGGCAGCCTATGACAGTCTTTTAAGCTTGCCACGCTTGGTTTCAACCAATCGCGGCAAGCCCTGTACGAACCAATCAGGGATGCTTATATCGTCCAATCACGGCCCGGGTCTTCCGGACCAATGGGAATGCAGGTCTACGAGCCTGCTAGTATAGAACATTAGCTACCACCCACTCAATCTAGGTTGATTTTGAAGAAGTCAACATGGCCAGATTTAGTACTTGGATTAGCGACCAGAAAAATCTCAGGGATGCAGATTAAGCCGGGAACCAGTAATGTTGCTTGTATTCACCATCTAAGAGCTGCACTGTCGACGTGTTACAATTTTTAAGTACTAAAAATTCGAGCACCAATTACAAACTCTTTATATATCCCTGTGGTGATATTATACAAAAAATAGGTTAGTCGGGATGGCGTTTAAAAAAAAAAAACCAGCCAAAACAACTTCTTCCTAATTCCCAATTCAGAAACTAACAGCAACCTGGAATAAATGCAGTACACAATTATGGATGATGAATAGACTTCCTGAGACCAGTTGGTAGGCATGGGAAGAGAGAAATCAATTTATGTGCACCTCATTTCACATCTGGGTGTCCATATCTCATGCAGAAAAGATGCATGATCTTGGAAAATAAGATCTCGGAGTATTCATAGCATAGCTCAAGATGGTTTCATTGTCTACAGCTATTCGAATAAAACCTTTACTTCATGGTTGGCATTTAAGAAATCGTTGGAACACCAATCCATCCCAAGGCCTCCTAAAGAGCAACCAGTAATAAGTAGATGGAGTCTTGCAAACTTTAGTTATGGATCAAAGCAGGCTTAGTGGCTTAATGACAAGATTAGACAGCAGTTGGATGATTCCATTATTGTATTCTCAACTAATCTACAGTAGCTCAGCCTCCCACTATAAAGATATTTTATTTAGGATTAAATCTTTGTCTTCCTTTTAGGTAAACATAATAGTTATGAAAGCAAGTAGTGAATGGGAATAATCTACTCACAAAAACCAGAGGCGGTGGATTGGGGGTGTAAACCTTTCAGAGAACTCATCCAATGGCAACTGAACATCATAAAGATTTTTCTCTGATGTAATGACATAATGAATAGGTTAACATGGTATTATAAAGAATTAATAATTATACCTGACAGCAACAATATATCAAAGTAATTAAATTAAGCAGAGATGTTGTAACTAAAGGTACAATTTATATACTACTACAATCTAAACCGGTCCTGATTTATTGGTGGGATGAGTATGAGTGAAATTCGGGGTTACCATCTACTATGTTAGCGAAACAACTTCATTCATGAAATGTTTGGAAAAAACTGGAAAACTATTTGGGGTTGCAGATGGATCCATATCTTCAAATCAAGGACAAAATCCTGACCTGATTATTTTTGTTGCATTTCATTGCTATTAAAATCTTTCTCATACTTTTTCCCCCTCATACTTTTGTTGCATAATCTAATATTATGCAAACACTTCACATGCAGACATACAGAATTGTATGAAAAGCTACAGAAAATCTCCCACTTCTAAGAAAATCGGGCACTGTTCAACAAGTATTGATGCCATATTAAAACTTGCTTATGTTTTAAATGAAAAGCAATGCTATCCTTGATTTGGAAGACTCCAACCTAATATGGGATCATGAAAATACCACCCAGGGACAGGTGGAATTCTCTTATTTCTCTCCGGGATTTGAGATTAATTGTATTAATTGTGTTTTTATTTATATATCAAATGTATATGGCTACTGGGCCTTATGAGTTTGGTATAACTCTGTAGAGATTCTTAATTATGGTTGTCCCAAAGGTGCTTTTTCAGGAGATAACTGGACTTTCTTGTTTTTTCTTTGAAGACGTTTTGCTTCTCATCCAAGAAGCTTCTTCAGCTCTGGCAGGATAGTGGGGAATGGAAGGATTTATATTCCTTGCAGAATGCTGGTCATTTGCCTCCTTTTAGAGCAGCGGTCGCCAACCAGTGGGCCATGTGGGTCGCCAACCAGTGGGCCCACTGGTAGGCCACGAGAAAATTTTGGTGGGCCACAGAGAAATGTTACCCCCAAAGCATCCCCCAAAGCAATTAATCCAGGCTGCGCAGGAACACAAGGCTGTGCCGCCCACATGGCCCGTGGGAACCCTCCCCACCCACTCACTCCTTACCCAGCAAACTTGCCTGCTAAGTTGCTATTTTTCCTCTTTTTTTTGACCATCATCTGTTCTGCTGTGCTGGGAGATTTAGATTAGCTAGGAAGCAGGAAATGGTTGGATTTCTTGCCTTCTAGCTAGTCTTTAGATCTTCGTATCTGTTTTTAAGCACAGCCGAACCTCCCTTAGGACTGAAGGTTCTATTATTCAATGCACACTCATGGCAAGCAAATTTTATGTGACAGACTCAGGTAGCCAATGCCAGATAGATAGATCTCTGAATGAATCTGTGATTCTGTGAGCAACTCAATCTGCCTGCCTTCTTTGCCTGATTTTGGGTAAAAGTTGCTCTTTTTTATAAAAAAAAATATCAATATTTATATCAATATTTATAATATTTACATACAAGCCATGCCCAGCCAGTCACATGACCCCCAAGCCATACCCACAAATTAGGCCACGCCCACAGAACCGATTAGTGGTCCCTAAAATTTAAAATTATGAGTTTGGCGGTCCCTGAGGTGCAAAAGATTGGTGACCCCTGTCGTTGAACCACTTGGAAGTTTATCTGTGTCCTCAGAGTCACCTGAGTGGTGCTCCTGGTTCCTTTAGTCTGCAATTTTTTCCACTGGAAATCCATTCCTACTCCCACACCATTCACAGGGTGTTCATCCCAAATTGTATAGCTAAAGGTCTGTAGAGATTCTCTGTCATCCAGGTCATGGTTGTCCCAAAGGTGCTTTTTCAGGAGGCAACTGGACTTTCTTGCTTTGATGAGAAGCAAAACATCTTTAGAGAAAAAACCAGAAAGTCCAGTTGCCTCCTGAACAAGCACCTTTGGGATGAGTTTGGTATATAAATTTTAAAATGGGTCTCTAGGCAACGTACAATGAAATTGCAAAAGGAGTCAAAAAGACCAAAACACCTCCCCATCAGCAATCAACACGCAGATAAGTAGAATTAACACCAAGATTAATACCAGACCAACAATCATGCTAAACAATACCTAAATTAAGGAACTACCAAGAAGAAAGAAACAACACTCCCACCAACACTAACAAGGATAACCACTGTATATCAACAGAAACCAAACCCTACTCCCTTCTAGCACTGATAATGTTACTTGGTTGGGTAATGAAACATTTGCAAGAAAACACCCAAGCTCAGAGAGCCCAAGGGCCCCACAATTCAATGCTGAGCTACAAATAATCTGTTCTAATATTATAAAACTTATTTTAAAAAACAATCATTTTTTTAAAAAAAAAGAACCACAAGACTAAGAAAGAATAGTTCACAAAAATAACACCTCCCCCCAGGGGTGGGCTGCTAATGGTTCACACCGGTTCAGGTGAAGCGGTTGTTAATTTTATGGACAGCTTGACGAACTGGCAAACCATCCCTGGCTGGCCCCATCCATCCTATCCCTCCCCTCTCAGGAGTCCCCATGTGGCCCATTTTGGATCATAGGTAAGTGCAGGGCCTGTCCGGATGCTTGAGGAGGGTGAAAAATGGGCCTCCTGGAAGTTCCAGAAGGCCAGAAACCAGACCATTTCTGGTCTACAGAGATCCTCTGGAGCCTGGGGAGGCCATTTTGCCCTCCGAGAGCCTCAAGAAAAGCTCCCAAAGCTTCGGTAGGGCAAAATGGCCCCCATGGCCTGTTTTCGCTCCCAGGTTGGTGCAAGAGGCTGACTAGGCCACACCCACTATGACCACGTCCACCCAGCAACTGAGCAGAGAACCAGTTGTTAAATTATTTGAAGCCCATCCCTGTATACCCCACCTCAAGATTTCACCGGTCCCTTGAGGCCTCGAGGCCTCCTGATATAGACATATCTGAGGGATTTCTGGAAAATAAATCAAGATGATATGAATCTTACTCTGGAAAGGAAAATGTTCTATAAGGCGAGTTCCAACGCAGAAAAGGCCTACTTCCTGGCACTCACCAAGTGAAGTTCCCTAACAAATGGGACCCATAGCATGCCTCTTATTATAAACAATGAAAGGAAAATAATTTACATAGATGCAAAGTCAGCAGGTTTTAGATATGGTAGACCCAAATGTCCCTGGTCCAACTGCAACTCCCCACCCCCCCGATCTTGTAAGACAAAGAAATGTGGGTGTGTCCATGGGATTAGGAAGAGAAAAAATTACAATGGAGTTCTCTCCAGTGGTCAGAGTTTTCTTTCTAATTTTAGAAAGGAAAAGTTGGCTGAGCTTATAGTTCTTCATAAGCCTGTTATTATCATAGGCCTGCACTCTACTCAATATACCCAGAGACCCAAAACCAGAGCAATATACTCATTTTTATCAGTTGTCTATTTTTTTTTCAAACATACACTGTTTACACTCTAACCCTCTACATGTAACCAGTCTTTCAAATTAATAAATACATGAAGCACTTTTAAGCTAAAAGGCTTTCTTCAAACACTGAAACCATGCCACAGAGTAAATGAGAAATGGTTTCAATATGTAATCAACTTTTAAGCAGAACCTGTACTATAATACAAAAAATTTACCCATTACAAACTTTACCATGATCACATGAACAGGTCCCAAATGACAGTGGATTCACATATTTAAATCCATGTGGCCCACCTAATCATCAAGTGTCTTCTCTGTTGTTGTGTCTGTCCTTCCACAACAGTGTTTCCCCTTCAAACCCCCAAGATTCAGACAAGCCTATTCTAAAATGACATTTGCCATGTGGTGCGTTTCTCCTGTTTTGTTGGATTTTGTATCTTTTGTTATTGGTTTTTCTCATTTTGTCACAGACAAGCTATCCGGAATCACTGTTTATGAGTTGGACAGCCATATAAACCCTCTAAAATGAATAGATAAAACACATCTCGTAACATATTTTTTTTGTCAATTCAAGTCATTGTTGACTCTTGGAGAATGCCTGGATAACTCCTTGCCATTTTGGGGGGCAAGATTTTGTTCAAACATAACAGCCATTGCCTCCTTCCTAGGCCTGAGGGAAAGAGACTGGCACAAGATCACCCAGTTGGCTTTATGCCTAGGGTGCGATTAGAACTCATGGTCTCCAGTGGTGGAATTCAAAGATTTCTACTACTGGTTTGGTGGGCATGGCTTGAGTTGGAACGCCTCTGCACTTTGTGCATGTGCTCACACTTTGCCGGCACATGTTTGCCAAATGTGTACTTTGCACAGGTGCAGAGGCGTTCCAACTCACCTCCTGCAAACCTGCACTCTCACTGTCGCTTCAGCAGCTGCTGCGTGACACTCAACACAGCTGCGCTTCATGAGCAGGGAATAAAGGTGGTTTGGGAGTCCGAGCAGGCGAGTGGGCCCAACAGCAGAGTGGCAGAGAGAACTGGTTCGGTCTCTGCTGCTCATCAGCGCTACTGGTTCAGCAGAACTGGGCCGAACCAGTAGAATACCACCACTGATGGTCTCCCATTTTCTAGCCTGATGCCTTAAGCATTACACCTATACCAGAATGTACACAAGTTCCACACTGTATGCCCCATAGTTTATAGAGACTATTTTATTGTTAGTGTGACAATCTGAAAAAAGAATCTAAGCAACTGAATGAAACAATTTGGTCTTGTGAACACTCTTGCAGTATGCATAACATTCTGGGAAAGCTACTCCCAATAGCAAAGCAATCCACTCTCGAACGGAAGATTAGCTATACCGATCAAAAGTGGTAGACTGCTGATAGATGAATAGTCATTACTTTTATTTGAAAGTGGTTCCGCATTGCTGAAATTGTGATAGAATCCTAAAAATTGGGGAAGACGGGTTCATCCATTTTCTGATGTTAGGTGAACAGACAGTAATCCAGTATCAAAAGTAGAAAGTAAGCAATTTCCTGAGCTGGCTCAGAAAATAAATGTAGAGGCTCAAAAAAAAAAAAATCATGCTTCAAAGGAAAGGCAAGTATTGCAAATTCCTCAGATCTTCAATGGTTCACATGACATTGCAGCTGGATAATTTTTCCATCACCTTCTTTTCCAAGGTTGAGTTCAGGGTTCCTGCTTACCAGCCAATGGGGGTTGCCCAACCCTGTAACCATCAAACCCTTAAGGGAGGAATGGCGTATTCGTATTATATTCTAAAATAAATACAAACCTGCTTTCACTTTCCTGGATGAAAAACCTTCCAAGATCACAACAGACAAGATACCTTTCCCATTCTCTATATCTGAAATACAGGTAATCCTCAACGTTTGAGCCCAAAATGTCTGTTGCTAAGTGGGGCAGTTGCTAAGTTAATTTTGAGACCTTTTTTTTGCCACAATTGTTAAGGGAATCACTGCCGTTGTTAACACAGTTAATGTCACGCCCCTGTCAGAGCCTGAATCTGCAGAGGAAGATGAGTCAGAACTGGAGCCAACGGAGATTGAGGGGGTGGCTTCACGGGCTTTGGAAGAAAATGGGGAAGAGCAGACTCAGTCAGGCCAGGGCTTTTCAGGATGGGGATGGCTTGTAGGCAGGAAGGAAAGGGGCCAGGGTGACCTAGAGAGCCTAAGCAGTGAATGTTAGGAATAACATAGGTTACCTAATGTAGTTTGGGTAAAATAATATATATAAACTATGATTGTAAATTTAAGTGTGTGTCACTTTAAAACTGCAAAGCATGTAATTTTGGGTGCGGTGTGAAACCACCATAAGAGGGAGCAAGAGAACCTGATTGATTGCTGACAATTACTGGATTGCATGGATTGATGGTTTGTTAACTGCGTGTTTCCCCTACTGCTGAGTTGCTGAAGGAAGAGAGGAGTTTTTGAGTTCTTCATATCTCTACTGCAAGGAGATATATTACTGGACTGATATTTGTAAGTTTACTGACCTCTCTTTTTCGACACTGGAATTTGCAACTGAATAATCCCTGGACGGACTGGACTAGTGAATGATATATGGACTGTTTTGACTATGATATAACTCTTATTGGAATAAACTATTTAATTAGCACTGTGTATCTGTTTTACTGAGTGTAAGCTACAAAAACGTTTATCTCACATATTTTGCCTGCCTGACTGACTGCTGTGCAGATTCTGCTAGGGTGTATCCCTAACAGTGAATATGAGAGAGACAGAGCTCAGGCAACGAGCAAGGACCACCTCCTCCTGATCCTTGAGTACGGAGGGTGGAGAGAAGGCGAGAACAGTGCACACTGACGCAACTACTCAGGAGGAGAGCGCCCCACCCCTCTTCACAAGGCACACCTGTAAGGAGACACTGTGGGGAGTGAATTCCTGGAGTGTTGAGTGTCGACGTTTGGACTTTCCTTGATTCCTTGCATTCTTTCTGGATTACTTGCCGTGCTCCCTTGCTTCCTGCACTCTTCAACTTGCCCGGTTGGATTTCTTGCTATGCATCCATGGGGGTCACAGCATTGAGCTGGACTATTTGCAGCAGAGGCCGTTTAAAGTGTGTGTGTGTGTGTGTGTGTGTGTGTGTGCGTGTGATCACTTTGCTCTGGGACTTGCCAGAAACGTGGGAGCATTGGGGGAAATTTGAAGCGATAAAGGGATGGTTTGAACTGCCAGCTGCCTGTGTTATCTCTGTGCTGTGCCCCAGGTCATCACAGATGTTAAGTGAATCTGGCTTCCCTGTTGACTTTGCTTGTCAGAAAGTTACAAATGTTGATTGCAGGACACTGCAACTGTCGTAAATGTGAGTCAGTGGCCAAGCATCTGGATTTGGATCATGTGACCATGGGGAGGCAGCAGTTTGAAAAATGGTCATCAGTCACTTTTTTCAGTGTGCTGTTGTAATTTCAAACAGTCACTAAATGAACTGTTATAAGTTGAGGACTACCTGTACAGCATATGGTGCGCATAGGTGCTTTGGAGTCACCTCCTTCGATAACCTATAGAACCAGAGGTGGTATTCAGCAGGTTCTGACCAGTTCTGGAGAACCAGTAGCAGAAATTTTGAGTAGTTCAGAGAACCGGCAAATACCACCTCTGACTGGCCCTGCCCCCATCTATTCTCTGCCTCCCGAGTCCCAGCTGATTGGCTGGGTCTTCTTTTGTTGCCCTGCACTGGAGAATGGAGCTGGAAAGCAGGTTAGTTGGGTGGGGAGGGAATGGGGATTTTGCAGTATCCTTCCCCTGCCATGCCCACCAAGCCACAACACACCCACCAAGCCATGCCCACAGAACCGGTAGTAAAAAAAAAAATTGAATCCCACCACTGTATATAACCTTATATAAAATCCATCTCCCTTTGTTGCAAATAACAACTCCTGGTTAAAAATGAACCCCATCCTAAATTGGTTAATTGGATTTTTCTCGGCCCCAAATTACGGAAGACAATCCTCTCCTCTGCAGTGGAGCTTTAGCAGTGATAGGAACTGATCTTAGGTTAATGTAATCCATTAGTCTCTCCGTGTTAATCGGCTTCACAGAAGACCAAAGAAGCCAGAAGGGATGCTAGAAGTAAGCCTTTTAACACCCCACCAAGAGCATTGCATTGCAGTTACAAGCTCCATTACATTCTACTCACCACAAAATCTTTTAGTGACAGAGTCGTATGTTTCCTTGGCAAAGTTTTCTTTTAGCCGTAGAAAGGATCTACAACATACATAAAAGGATTACTAAGTCCCCCTATGTTGACTGCTTCTCCAGTTGGGTCATTAACTGCGAACCATCCTTCTAATTAAAGGCTGCCAATACCTACTTATTAGAGAAGGGAGCCCATCATGATGCTTAACTTAAACAAATACATTTTAAAGATCCAAGAATAGGGATTGTTTAATTAGAAGAGAGACGATTTAATTAGGACTTAGGAGACTTTTCCAAAAGTGTCCATCCATTCTTCTGTGCTTTTCTACCCACCCCCCAAAAAAGGAAAACCTTTCCAGGATGTTCATAAATAAAACCAAACTATTATGCAATCTTTGAAGAAAAACAGTTGTTTATTTGTTTTAAGTAGAAATGTGTTCGACTAGAAGCCAAAACCTATGAAAAATGGTTGCAGGAATTGGGTGTGTCTAGTTTTAATGAAAAGAAGGAGTAGGGGTGACATGATAGCAGTCTTCCGATATCTAAAGGGTTGCCACAAAGAAGAGGGAGTCAACCTATTCTCCAAAACACCTGAGGGCAGGACAGGAAGCAATGGGTGGAAACCAATCAAGGAGAGAAGCAACTTAGATCTAAGGAGAAATTTCCTGACAGTGAGAACAATTAATCAGGGGAACAACTTGCCTCCAGAAGTTGTGAATGCTCCAACATTGGAGATTTTTAAAAAGAAATTGGACAACCATTTGTCTGAAATAGTAAAGGGCCATGATAGCGAACCTAGGGCACGCAGGCCAGAAGCGGCACGTAGAGCCATCTCTATGGGCATGCAAGCCGTCGCCCTAGTTCAGTTCCACTGTGCATGCACGCACGCCTCCCACCATCCAGCTGATTTTCAGGTATCTGTCGCGCATGCATGGGGGGTGGGATGCATGCAGGAGATGTGTGTGCATGCGCAGGGGGAGTGGGGTGTGGGGGGTCCCATGTGCATTGCATTATGGTTGCAGGCACGTGTGCACGCTCTCTCTTGCGCGCTCGCGCATGTTCGGCACATGACAACAAAAAGGTTAGCCATCACTGGTATAGGGTTTCTTACCTGCCTGAGCAGGTTGGACTAGAAGACCTCCAAGGTCCCTTCCAACTCTCTTGTTCTGTTATTCTATGATGGATAGCAACAGCACATTCTGAATGTAGGAGGTTTTGAGAAAACACTTCTATTGAAAGGCATTTTCCAGGTATGGAACTTTCATGGGGATCGTCCTTTGGCACTGTCTACAAGAAAATTTCACATAGGGAAATTACACCTTCCAATAATCCTCAGGGTCTAATTTCTAATCTAATTTCCAATTCTTCTTAAAGGATGGCTCCTAACACTACCAGACAAAGAGCATTGTGTCATTTTGCCTTTCAACTCTACTACTTTGAGCTGTTAGGGCCCTGTAGCATATAAAATGCATTATATGAAGAATATAGTCCATATTAGGCAAAATTACAAATAGTGAAGAATATTATATATATATATAATGATGCCTGATGATGGCAGATGAGATTCTGCCAAAACGTTGCTACAACTTTAAAAGCACAACTACAATGACGTGGGAAAATACCTGAACAAAGCTGAATGCCATACATGTAAGTACCCGCGAAAACTTAAGAAAACACACACACACACACTCACACTCACACACACACTCACACACACACACACACACATATATATATACAGTTTTCGCGGGTACTTACATGTATGGCATTCAGCTTTGTTCGGGTATTTTCCCACGTCATTATAGTTGTGCTTTTAAAGTTGTAGCAACGTTTCGGCAGAATCTCACTGATTCTCACAGACGAACACAATACAGAAGCCTGATGATGGCAGATGAGATTCTGCCAAAATGTTGCTACAACTTTAAAAGCACAACTATAATGACGTGGGAAAATACCGGAACAAAGCTGAATTATATATATATATATATATATATATATATATATATATATATATATATATATATATATATATATATATATATATATTTGTTTTCTGAGGTTCTAGCGGGTATTTGTATGTGGATCTTTGGTTGTTCGGTTTTCTCCCGTGTAAGATTCAAGTATCTAGGCAACGTTTCGATGAAGTCTCATTCATCATCTTCAGGCTTCTGTCTCCGGCTCTGTGCTTCTCAGAGTAATGGAGATTGCAGCTGCTTCCTCCTTTTAACTGCCAGTGGGGTGGGACTTGATTGGGTGGGGCTTGGCTGTGTTCTGATTGGGTGGGGGTGTGTTCTCATTGGGAGGGGGTTTGGCTGTGTTCTGATTGGTTGGGGGTTAGCCGTGTTCTGATTGGTTGGAGGCGTGTTCTGTTCAGGTGGGGCTTGGTTGTGCTCAGGTTAGTCTTAGTTGCTGGGGATTTGAGCTGGTGAGCTGTGATCTTACTGTTTGGCTTCGAGTTCGTGGTCGTGCTGCATCTTCATAGTGGGTGTCGGTTTGCTTCATGTATGGCTCGGAGGGGTTTGAAGTGGGTAGTGATGCAGCTGCGGTGCAGCTTCTGGTCCATGGTCATGTCTCATCTTCTGAGTGGGTGTGAGAACAAGAAAACGGCAAAGCCCTCCTCCCATATATAAAAGGCACTACAGACAAAATTAGCAAGATCCTCCAAAAACACAACATCAAAACAGCATTCTGCACAAACAGAAAAATATCCACCATCCTAAGAAACCCCAAAGACAAAATCGAATTAGAAAACCAAGGAGTATACGAAATCCCCTGCACTGCCTGCCCTACCACATACATTGGACAAACTAACAGAAGAATAAGTGCACGATTGAAGAACATAAGAACTCAATCAAAAAGAAGAAACGACCTCTTCCCTGGTCCAACACCTCAAAGCCACAGGACATGAAATTGATTTTAAAATACCAGAACCATCGCCAAAACCGAACACTTCAACAGCAGAATAATCAGAGAAGCCATAGAGATAGAAAACGCCCACACAGCATGAACAAACGAGATGACACCTCCCGCCTTCCAGCCATTTGGAAACCCGCCTCATGAACAGATTAGTACCTAACATGAAGAAGGACACCAGACCCACACCCATGAGAGCCACACAAGATGCCACCACTACACTTCCATGTAGAAAACAGACCATAAAGCTTGGGGCATCTGGATGATTTTTCTCTGGGTATGATTCGTTGCTGGATTTCTTCACTGATGGGGGAGGCTTTATTTTGGATTTGGTAGTTTTTTCTAGGTAGGTGGTGGGGTCTGTCTTTAGGGGTTTGTATGCGGGGTCTTGGAGTAGGTTGGTTAACTTGGTTTGGTAGTCAGATGTGTTCATAAAAGCCTCCCCCATCAGTGAAGAAATCCAGCAACGAATCATACCCAGAGAAAAATCATCCAGATGCCCCAAGCTTTATGGTCTCCCCAAAATACACAAAGAAGGAACCCCACTCAGACCAAAAGTCAGCTCCATAGGCTCACCTCTACAAAACCTAGCCAAATTTTTCGCCAAACAACTACAACCTTATGCAGAATCCATCAACTCACACGTAAGAAACTCATTCCAATTCATCGAGATCATAAAGAAACAAAACTTACAACCTAGCGACCTACTAGTAAGCTTCGATGTCATATCCCTCTTCACCCAAGTGCCAATAAAAGAAGCCTTGACAGCCATCCAAAACAAATACAACCCCCAAGCACATCCTAGATCTAACCAACCACTGCCTATCCAATACATACTTCACCTACAATGGACAAAAATACAAACAAATAGAAGGAGCACCCATGGGATCACCCTCTCACCTGTCATCGCAAACCTCTACATGGAACACTTTGAAACACAAGCTCTAGAAAAATACGACCACAAACCCAAACTCTGGCTCAGATACGTAGATGACACCTTCATAATCTGGCCACATGGGAAAGAAAAACTGAACAACTTCCTCACACACCCAACAGCCTACACCCCAAAATACAATTCACCATGGAAACAGAAGCCAACAACCAACTTCCCTTCCTAGATGTCTTGGTATACAAAAGATCCAATGGCTCCCTAGGACACACCATCTACCAGAAGAAAACACATACTAACCGCTATCTACATGCACTCTCACACCACCACCCAGCACAGATCAATTCGTAGCCAAGACACTCATCTCCAGAACAAAATGCTTAGCCGATGAACAACACCAAAAAACCGAACTACACACTCTCACCAACGTACTTGCAGCCAATGGATTCCAAAGAAAGAAGATTACCCACCTAATCCAAAAAGAAACCCCAACCAAAATCCAAGACAGAGAACAAGAAAACGGCAAAGCCCTCCTCCCATATATAAAAGGCACTACAGACAAAATTAGCAAGATCCTCCAAAACACAACATCAAAACAGCATTCTGCACAAACAGAAAAATATCCACCATCCTAAGAAACCCCAAAGACAAAATCGAATTAGAAAACCAAGGAGTATATGAAATCCCTGCACTGCCTGCCCTACCACATACATTGGACAAACTAACAGAAGAATAAGTGCACGCATTGAAGAACATAAGAACTCAATCAAAAAGAAGAAAACGACCTCTTCCTGGTCCAACATCTCAAAGCCACAGGACATGAAATTGATTTTAAAAATACCAGAACTATCGCCAAAACCGAACACTTCAACAGCAGAATAATCAGAGAAGCCATAGAGATAGAAAACGCCCACACAGCATGAACAAACGAGATGACACCTCCCGCCTTCCAGCCATTTGGAAACCCGCCCTCATGAACAGACGAGTACCTAACATGAAGAAGGACACCAGACCCACACCCATGAGAGCCACACAAGATGCCACCACCACACTTCCATGTAGAAAACAGACTCCCACCCACTCAGAAGATGAGACATGACCATGGACCAGAAGCTGCACGTCAGCTGCATTACTACCCACTTCAAACCCCTCCGAGCCATACATGAAGCAAACCGACACCCACTATGAAGATGCAGAAGGACCACGAACACGAAGCCAAACAGCAAGATCACAACTCACCAGCTCAAATCCCCAGCAACTAAGACTAACCTGAGCACAACCAAGCCCCCACCTGAACAGAACACGCCTCCAACCAATCAGAACACGGCTAACCCCCAACCAATCAGAACACAGCCAAACCCCTCCCAATGAGAACACACCCCCACCCAATCAGAACACAGCCAAGCCCCACCCAATCAAGTCCCACCCCACTGGCAGTTAAAAGGAGGAAGCAGCTGCAATCTCACATTACTCTGAGAAGCACAGAGCCGGAGACAGAAGCCTGAAGATGATGAATGAGACTTCATCGAAACGTTGCCTAGATACTTGAATCTTACGCGGGAGAAAACCAACAACCAAAGATCCACATACAAATACCCGCTAGAACCTCAGAAAACAAATATATATATATATATACATATACATATACATATACATATACATATACATATACATATAATATACATATACATATACATATACATATACATATATATATATATATATATATATATATATATATATATATATATATGCATTTCAGTGCTGCTTTTTTAAAAAAAAAGTTTAGGTTCAACAAACTGAATTTGACAGGTTCACATCAGTAACAGACAAACTAAACTTGACAAATTCACAAAAGTGAGAAACAAAAATCAACACATTTGCCAGCTCCTGGTATCTGTTTATTTCTTGCTAAGAAAAGGAAAAAAAAAGTGATGGTAGAAGAAAATGGAACCATTAATAGCATAAAGTCATACACCCTGCAATATATTGCAATCCCTAAAAGAAAAGGCCCAGCAATTTGATAAGAATCTTATTTTTCATGTGGAATTCCCCTGACATGAAATGCTATTGATTCAGGTATCTGATAATACTATCCAAGATCCTTAGGATAGTATCTCTGAACTGTACGATGATGCTCATCTGCTAATTTATAAATATTGGGTCAAATATTTATTTGTCTGATGAACTTTCAAGTCTTGTCGTCTATTCCAGTGATGGCTAACCTTTTTGGCACCAAGTGCCCAAAGTGTGCGTATGCACACATCCCCAAAACGTAAAGTGTGCGCCCTCCCATGCATGCGACTCCCCACCCATGTGTGTGTGCTCCCCCACCCTCCTACGCACGTGCGCATGACCCCCGTGCATGCCCCGCCCCACACACATGTGCAACAGAGACCCAAAGACCAGCTGGCCAGTGGGAGGCACTCATGTGCATGCACGGCAGAGCTGAGTTGGGGCGGCAGCTCGCATGCTCAGAGGGAGAGTTCTGTGTGCCACCTCTGCATAGGTTCGCCATCACGGGTCTATTCTGTCCGCCCTCCAGAAAAGAGACGATCAGCAATCGCAATGAAGGAAGCAACTTATAGCGATTCTCCCAAGAACGCAAAGGCCCTTGTTTATCTAACATGAGAGGTACTGTTGCTCCAGCAAGTCTCTTTGAATTCATTTGACAATGCCAAGATTGTAGCATCCTGGACACCTACGTTATCAAGCAAACCACCGAACAAAATGCATGATCAAACTGGCTTAAGCTGCAAAATGACTTTGATGGATTGGCAGCAACAATCCATCTTCAGCAATAAAATACCGCATGCACCTTTCCAGACCTATTTTAAAAAGGATAATTAAGCTAGGAATAAGCATACCTTAACACCCCCTCCCAAAAGGAGACCTGTTGGTCAGATTTCCCGGAATCACATTGTCTTTAGATGGGTTGGTTTTATTGTTCCAACTATTTACATGCGTTGTTGATCTTTAGTAGATGGAATATACATCTAGTTATCTAGATCCATGTTTCTCGACTTCAGCAACTTTAAGATATATGGACTTCAAGTGCTGGCTGGGGAATTCTGGGAGCCGAAGTCCACACTTCTGAAAGCTGCTGAAGCTGAGAAACACACGGATCTAAATAATGAGGATGAGAGTTTGAAGTAGACTGGGAATTCTCTGCACACAAAGACGCTGTCACGTTGTAAGGAAAGAGCCGAAGCAACACACACAGGCCAACCCTAACTAACTTCTTATGAATTAATTATTAAGACTACTAGTGAAACATCTCCAACACATACAAGACTTTCAAACGATATGAGCTGCAGCAAAGCCAAAAAGGCAACACTGCACTAAGACACAATGCCTCTTCCACACCCTTGGCATACAGATGTATGTCCCACCCCTGGGGCAGATGGTTTCAGGAGAAAAGGGGAAATTTTTTTATCATTCAGGCGTGAAATAGAATCCAGATGGTATACAATTTCCAGGGCAGGATGTTAGACATCTATTGTACCTGTGCAATGCACAACAAAAGCATCCTAATTTTAAAACTTCTTTCATCGGCATGCTCATTTCCTATTGTAATCAAACTAAATGGAGCCTCGGTGGCGCAGTGGTTAGACTGCAGTACTGCATGCTACTCCCACTGCAATTTGGCAGATCGAATCCCACCAGGGTCAAGGTTGACCCATCCTTCCATCCTTCTGAGGTGGGTAAAATGAGGACCCAAATCGTTGGGAGCAATAGGCTGACTCTGTGAACCATTTAGAGAGGGCTGTAAAGCATTATATAGCAGTATATAAGTCTAAGTGCTATTGCTACTGCTAAAGCATTTTAGGAAACGTACAGGTAGTCCCCGACTTACAATGTTTAGTGACCATTGGAAGTTAAAGGGCATTGAAAATAGTAAATAGTGACTTATGACCATTTTTCATGCATTTTTCATATGGCGGCATCTCCATGGCCACCTGATCAAAATTCAACTGACTCATATTTATGACAATTGCAGTGTCCCAGGTCATATGATTCCCCCTTTGGCAGCCTTCTGACAAGCAAAGTCAATGGGAAAGCCAGATTCACTTAACAACCATATGACTAACTTAACAACTGCAGCGATTCATTTAACAACTGGGGCAAGAAAGGTTATAAAACAAGGCCAAATTCACTTAACAACTATCTTGCTTAGCAACAGACATTTTGGACTCAGTTGCAGTTGCAAGTTGAGAACTAGAGGTCAGCTTAACTTTCAGCCATAAACCAAGTGTAATAGATATGTCAGGATTCTGGCAGTTACTCCAATTAAATCATGAGCCTTGAGCCACACTCCCAAAACTAAAGAGGATTTATTTGAAGTTAACATTCTATGTCCGGCACTAACCTGGGCGTAGCCAACTCTGAGATACATAATTCACTGTCTCCCTTGATCCTGTTTTCCCTCCCACCCCTCTTTCATCCAACAAAAAACGTCCATAGCCAAGAGTCATCAATCATGCTCTCCAATTAGATTTTTTGGGGCGGCGCAGAAGCTTCAACCATCTAATCAGTCTTTGAAGAAAATATGAATGGAATGTACTTTCGATTCCACACTGTTGCCGGCTCTTTGAAACTCCCACCCCCCCCTTCTTTCTGTTGTCAACTATAAAAGGTGTGTACAAAATGTTTTCTGAGTTGACAACATAGTTAAAATGAGCTGTTGGGAGTGGAAAAGTGGGGGAGGGGGTATATGGAATAAGAAAGCGGACCATTATGTATCCCAATTTTTTTAAAAAAAAAAAAACTCAGCTACTTCTATACATAAGAGCCAACTCTGTACAAGCACAGAGGAAGAAAAAAGAAGAAGAAAAGATTCTCCAGGAAGTGCTCTGAGGGTCACAGATCTGAGGAAATGGCACATAAAACAGAACACAAGGAGGAATTTTTTTAAAAAAATAAAAAAAATAAAAGGAGCAGCATTTAATTAATTGGGTAAGAGACATTTCCAAGTGTCAGACCATCAAAAGGACTTCGTTTTCAGCCGGTGCTTCAAATTACGTGAGAGACTTATCTGCTGAAGGCAGACTTAATCAGAACAAATAGGGAAAGCTCTCAGGGCTTCAAAAGCAGCTATGCAAAAAAGAGTAGAATTCAAATGCCAGCTTCGGCAAGTGCACTGTACAGAAGCTTTCCAAAATACAAATTGACCCATTTACGGTGTTTTCAATGCTCAGAAAAGCAGAGGCTTAACCGCCTGTTGAGAAATCCCCCACTCTATTTAACAAACCTGGGCTGCCGGCAATCTGGATGACCATTAAAGGGCAGCGATAAGAGCGCTCTGTTCCCCATCTAAGGATGTTCTAATCTAGAATCTCAATCAGTGTTTCTCAACCTCAGTGACTTTAACACATGTGGACTTCAACGCCCAAAAGTCCCCAGCCAGTTCCCCAATTGACTGGGGATTTCTGGGAGTTGAGGTTAAAGCGCCGGAGGTTGAGAAATATTGATCTAGATTGTTGCAGCCCAAATCTAATAGCCATGCTTTCGACCATAGTTATAACTTAGAAGATCCCTACTCATGGCCCAGTCTCCTCCCATCTTGACTATCGCAACACGCTCTACATGGGGCTGCCCCTGAAGATCATCCAGAAGCTTCAGTTGGTGCAAAATGCAGCCGCCTGCGTGGTTTTGTGTAGACCCCGGTGTGCGCATGTATCACCTTTCCTGCAGGAGCTGCATTGGTTGCCGATTTGCTTCCAGGTGCAATTCAAGGTGCTGGTTGTCACCTTTAAAGCCTTTCATGGCTTTAAAGGTGACAACCTTTTATGGGACCAGGTTATCTGAGGGACCGTCTCTTGCTGGTCACATCTACCTGACCTACTAGAGTGGGGAGGCAAGGAATGTTCCAGGTCTCATCCCTGAGGGAGATACACCTGGTGGGACCCAGAAGAAGGGCCTTCTCCATGATGGCTCCCTCTCTCTGGAACATAATTCTCCCAGAAATTAGACTGCCCCCCCCCCTCACACTTTTCAGAAGGCACTGAAGATGTGGTTCTGTCAGCAGGTCTGGAGAACCCAGAGTGGGATGGAGTCCATTAAATGGTTTGCATGAAAGTTTGCTGTCACTGGGGGGAAGATTATTATTTTACTAATTTATTATTTTATTACTGACATTATTTCTTTTATATGATTTTTATATATGTGTAAACCGCTTTGAGTTGGCATGTGTGAGTAAGCAGCAATATAAATTTTCTAAAATAAAAAATAAACAGTTTTTTTCCTGTTAATGGAATGTGTACAGTTTTCTTATCTCCAAATAAAAGTTGGGTATGCGTGTGACTCTGAGATTATTAGAATGCTGTTTTATAAATATAACTTTAAAAGATGGTTTTATTTAGCTGGTTTGATTTGATTATGTGTTGCCAGGTTAGCATTAACACGTAGATATTTATTTAGCTACTTTGCTTTAAAATAAAAAAGTTTACTTGAAAATCCTTCCATCAACACTAGAGTTGGCTCCCCAGTGAAAAAGATATAAGACCATTAAAATCTCTAGGACCTTCTCCTGTTCTGCAGGTACCAATCCCATCATCCTCAACCACTCAGGGAAGGTTCCAGGTTAGAAAATGGGAGACTGTGAGTTCAAGTCCCACCTCACCCATGAAAGCCAGCTTAAGTAACTTTCTCTCTCCCAACCCATCCCACCTAACAGGGTTATTGTTGTGAGGAATGTGGGAGGAGGAAAGTATGTTGGATATGTTTTCTGCCTTATTTGTATAAATGGTAAAGGTGGAAATATAAATTTGACTGACTGACATTGCTTTAAGGGCTGCTTGGAGCCTGCATACTATACTCTGGGCTATATTTTAAGGCATTATAAGAAAAACAGGGGAGCGTTAAAAGTCTCATGTCCAGGGGTGGGATTCCAGCAGTTCGCATCTATTTGCTAGAACTGGTTGTTAACATTTTAAGCAGTTCGGAGAACTGGTTGTTAGAAGAAATTACTGACCTAATCCTGTAAGGGAGGCAGGAAGGAAACATTTTGGTGTTGCTTACAGAAACTGCTTCTCCATTAACCCTTATTACATTCTTGGCAGGACTAGACTTCCTGTCTCTGGAACTTCTCTGGAGTTTTTTTTCCCTCCTTTGCTGGTACTTTGCTTGTATGGAGTGACCAAAGTTACAATGACACTGAAAAAAGTGACTTATGACCATTTTTCACACTTATGACTGTTACAGCATCCCCACAGTCATGAGAGGCCAGGCGAGGAGATGCGTGCCTCAATGTGAGTGATATTGAGTTGGCCACACCCAGCCAATAACATGACCACCAAGCCATGCCCACCATCTCAGCCATGCCCACAGAACTGGTTGTTAACAAATTTGAATCCCACCCCTGCTCATGTCCAACTGTTTAGGAATAAAAATATTAAGAAGGGGGAAATCACTCATTCCAACCCGCTCCTGTTGAATCAGATTAACTGATATTCTAAGAATCAGATGAGTAAAAACCAGTAGTGGGATTCAAATATTTTTATTACTGGTTCTGTGGGTGTGGCTTGGTGGCAGGGGAAGGATACTGTAAAATCCCCAGTCAGAAGTGGTATTTGTCGGATCTTCAAACTACTCAAGATTTCCATTACCATTTCTCCAGAACTGGTCAGAACCTGCTTAATACCACCTCTGGTAAAAACCAAAGGAAGGCATTTATCCTAATATGTTTGCCATGCTAATGAAGAACAAACTATGGCCTAGGTCCTTCCCCAAACTGGTGCTTGGCTGTTAATGATTATGTTGGTATCCAATTTGCATAGCACTCCATAAGTTTTCCCAAGTGGATTTCGCAGGAGAAAGTGGGGAAAATGACACTGGGTTAGGAAAGACAAACAGGGATGTTTTTACAAGCTGCCTTGGGAAGGATTTGGCCTTTAAAAGTGGCTAAGAAATAAACCTGGCAAACTGGCAGTACGAATGAGTGACTGAAGCAGGCTAGATATATCTGAATGCTGCTGACTATTTTGTCTGTAATCAGAAAAGATTTCTGATGCCCTTTATGGGATACTCATGGCTGAAATGCAACAACTAGCCAGGCTAGAAGTACGAGGAGAAAAACTAGGTTCTTGTTGTCATGGTAACAGATGTGATTCCAAAATGGGATTTGGGACACTTTAAAATGGAAGTCAGCAGGCCAATCTATGCCATTGTATCAGACGCAAACAGCTAGCATCTTGTGGTGCTTAAAAGACACAGAGACTTGTGGTATAAGATTTTGTAGACTGCAAATGCACAATGCATCATTTTCATCTGGAAGATCTCTCTCTCTCTCTCTCTCTCTCTCTCTCTCTCAAACACACACACACACACACACACACACACAGAGAGGGGAGGGGGAAGAGAGAGATGTAAAAGAAATATTAACAACCAATTCACTAAATCTACTGTTAGCTAAGATTATATTTTGTTTTGCTGACATTACAGTTTTTACATGTTATTGTGTTTTGGACTACTGTTTACAGGCATCCTAGAAACTGAGGGGAGTTAATATGGCTGCTCAAAGAAACCATGAAAACTGGTTAGTTATTCCTATATCCTATTTCAAACAACAGGAATCTAGGTATCTCTTGACATTCATGGTTTTTCCTCAAACCATTGGCCTTTGAACTGAAAAAATGTATCTTTTGAGTTAATATCTATGCTAAATTTAATTTGGAAGAAATAGGTTAATCTTACAAGCATATAAATTGGACAGACTTTGGACTTTGCTAAGTAGGTCTAAATCAGTGTTTTTCCAATCCAACAACTTTAAGATGTATGGATGTCAAATCCCACAGTTCTCCACCTTGAAATCCACACATCTTAACACTGCCAAATTTGAAAAAAAATGCTGATCTAAATAAAGAACTGGAATTACAAGTACATAATAATGATCTCCTTCTACCATTAAACCAAACTTGCTGGCTTACTTTTAAAAGAGGTCAATAGACTCACCCCGCATGGCCAGACGTGGGATGATTTCAAGATTTGGCTGAAATAGTGGAATATGTCATTTCATCAGCAAACAGTGATTGAAACAAACCTACCTGTTTACGTGAAAATCATGTTGTGGAATGGGACAACTCACCATGGCCAACTTGCTGCAAGACAACTCGCCACAGAACAATTCAATTTAATTATTTAAAATAATGTTAAAAATATTTTAATTTTTGTCATTCACATTTCATTTTGTCCCTCTTTTTGGCATCCTTTATTTAATGATTCTATTCCACCATATCTTTGGTATTAGTATGATCCTTGTCCCATGGCCAGTTGGCTTCAGGAAGTCATCCTAGATCTTGCTGTGAAATGGGATAATCGATCCATTTCTACACACCCGAATTCTCATGAAACCACTATGTTCTTCAGTGTGTCTCATATTGTACAATGAATGGTTTGTAGTGCAATAATTACTGCCTAGATCTTAATGCTTCCTGGTTTAAGCCTGGGAAGTTACATTTATGTGGTTTAAATGCTAGGCATTACTCAGTTTATTACTTAACCTGGGCTTCTCAAATCCCACGGAGCATGCTGTTCAACAGTTATTTATGGTGAGAGAGATCCTTTTAAAGGCCTAATTTGTTTCAGCCCAGAAAGAAGGAACAAAAGTGCATGCTGGTTATTAAAACAGTTGCACTACAACCTCATCTTGACATTTTGCTCAAAGAAAAGAGGGAAATGAAAAAAAAAATCCTTATAAGAACACTAGCTTTTCCCAATCTCCAGAGAACTATAGACAGGCATAATTTAGGAAAGGCTGGATTATTTCACATGCAAAAAAACTTGTCACTCAGAAGACTAAGTTAAATTCACAAAAATACAGGTGTGCTACATATGACTGAATTGAGACCAGAATTTCAGTTGCTAAGCAAGGCAGTTGTTAAGTGAGTTACACCCAGTTTGATGACCTTTTATGCCATGCTTTTTAAAGTGAATTACTACAGTTAAGTCAGGGCTGTCAAACTCCCAGCCCGGGGGGCCAGATGCATTATGCGCTGGCCTAGTGGTGGTATTCTACCACTTCGGTCCGGTTCAGCCAAGCTGGTAGTGGCAATGAGCAGACTGAACCAGTTGGAGACTGAACCAGTTCTCCGCTGCTCTGCTGGTGGGCCCACCTGCCCACCTGGACTCCCCTACTCACCTTTATCCTCTGAATTTGAAGCGCAGCTGCTTTGTGCCGCGCGTCAGCTGCTGAAGCGACCGGGATCGTGCAGGCTTGCAGGAGGCGAGTTAGAACCCCTCTGTGCCTGCCCACCAAACCACGCCCATCGAACCGGCGATAAAAAAAATTTGAATCCCACCACTGTGCTGGCCATGCCCATGCCCAATTTAGCAAAGGGAGGGGAAGTCCCAACACATCACATGAGGATGTGAGTTTGACACCCCTGAGTTAAGTGAATGATGTGGACATGAAGCAAATCTGGATTTCCTCATTGATTTTGCTTCTTGAAAGACTGCTGAGAAAGTCACAATCCCAAGATGCTGCAACCATTGTCAGTACATGCCCTTTGCCAAGTGCCCAAATTTAGATTACATGATCGTGGGGATGCTGTGACAGTCATACGTGCATGGACTTGATTGTAAATCTTTTTGTTTTTAGTGCCATTGTAACTTTTAACAGTTACTAAAGTAATGGTTGTAAGTCGAGGACTACCTGTAGAGAGACCATGGGGATCCTTTCATTATAAATGCAGTTACATGGATTCCACAGTAGCTACCGATAAAGCTCAACCACGCAATCATATCAAATCGACAGCCCAAATTTCTGCTGGCAATTGTACTCGGGAGCATAGTACCCCCTCAAAATCAACTCATGTATGGAAACAAGTTTTGATAGTTGTACTGCTTGCTTACCAGGATGTTTTCTTAAAATGTATTCTTTGATTTCACTTTCTAAAGGATTGTCTCGATTTCTTCTGTACCAATCAATTAAATTAAGTTGATGAGAAATTCAAATCTTTTCCATTCAGTAATAGCTTCTTACAATAAACTTTTCCTTGCCTCCAGCACCTAATTCAGGAAACCTTACTTAAGACAAATGCACTGTCTTATTGTACTCCCTTTTATCAAGATATGCAAAGGTCCTTGCCTTTGGCATAACGTGGAGCTCCTAGCAGCCTTTGGGAGCCTAGAAGAAATGAAATGGACTGGGAATGCATTTCTGTAAATTAATTAAGGGTGGATGTGCTGATGAACTAGGAGGGGAAAATCAATGGCCTGGGGGAAGAACAAATATTTAACCTGCTCACTTATAATGAAAAATAGGGAAAAAATTGATAAAGCAAACACAAATGGATTGTTGGCTTACTGAGAACCAGGAAGTGGGAAAGGTGGCCAAACAGTCAGAAATGCATCTCAGCCAAATCTAACTACTAAGCTGTCTAACAAGATTCACGAATTGTATTTCATCCTGTGCTAGTTTTCCTTAGATAAGCTTACTAATAATCTTAGGGCTACCAGATCCAAATTGCAAAGATGTGAATGACCACTAGGTGGAAGCATAGAGCTAGATTTGTAGGTATGTTTTTTGCTGCTATCTAATGGTTATCCATATTTTTGCAGTCGAGATCAAGTAATCCTAAATAAATTTCCAGCAAAGTGAATACATTTTAATACTATTTCTTCAAGTGATAAGTAGAAGTCCTATTATATCACTTTTCCAAGCTGAAATTTGAACGACTGCAGATATGATTATTGCTTTTTTTATTTTAATTTTTTTATTAGTTTATATATAAAGTACAGAAATACAAAGAAAAATGAAAATAATGGGAAAATAAAGGACAGGAATGGAGCGAGAAAAAATGTAAAGAGAAAAAGAAATGAAAAAGCATTGATGTCTGTGGAGATTCTCAGTCATTCAGGTCACAGTTGTCTGAAAGGTGCTTTTTTTTCTTCAAAAATCAACTAAACATTTTCCTTGAGGAAGAAGATGTAAATTCCAAAGATGAATTATCTATTGTGTAAAAAAAATTGCTTTTATCTGTCCTGATTTTTTGAGGACCTAGATTCATTGGGTGAATTACAGGTCAAGTGAAAACTCCAGAAAGTAAATTCAGGCTACATATTAAGAAAATTTCTTTATTGTACAAGGCGTAAGCCAGTGGAACAATCTGCCACATCAAAAAAATAATGTACAGGGATATGTATACATTAGCAACTAAGATTGAATAAGATCATGTGCACTTAATAGCAATAGCATGTCGACTTATATACTGCCTCTCAAGGCTCTGACTAATGTACCCAAGCAAATCAGAACTCTGACACTTGGCTCCTTCTCAATTGTCCTGTTTATTGACTACATCATATCGGCACAGCTTCAATGGAAAACCAATTCTAAATATTTCTCACGGTTTCAGCATAATTAAACTAAGAAATAACCCCATCCCCAAGTATCACAGGTCACATTGGCCAATTGGGTTAATTGGTGGGCTCTTCAGGCACACCTTCCCCAACCTTATTGGTTGCCAGTAGAGATGACCTTGGGGAGAAAGCTCTTTGTTTTGTCTAGTAATGCAACCCAACCTCCTTCCCTCCTTTCCCCTCTGTGTGGCAACTCAGGAACAGAAAGATGGCTGCAGCCAGGTTCAGTTCAAAGTTGACACCGCCCTATAATGCTTTACAGAACTCTAATTGTGGTTTACAATGTCAGCATATTGCTCTCCGCAATCTGGGTCCTCATTTTATCAACCTTGGAAGGATGGAAGACTGAGTCAACCTTGAGCCCCATCAGGATCAAACTCCAGACTGTGGACAGAGTGCCTGCAATGCTGCACATAAATAACCCCTGTGCCACCAGGGCTCCCTAGTTTAAGAAGACAAGAACATAATAAAATGTCCTGGCCCATCTGTTCCCATACTGGCTAACCAGAGATGGGCTACCATAGGTTCACCCAAGGTCGGCCGGACCCATTGCTAACATTATGGTTGGACCAGCGAACCGCCAAATCCCACCCCTGGCTGGCTCCGCCTACACCACCTGCCCCTCCCAGGAGTCTCCACATGGCCCATTTTGGATGCGAAGTAAGTGCAGGGCCCACACGGAGGCTCAGGGAGGGGGAAAAACAGGCCTCCTGGAAGCTCTGGAAGTCTGAAAACAGGCTCGTTTCCAGCCTCCGGAGGATCTCCGGAGCCCAGGAGAAGCAGTTTTCACCCACCCACCCCCAGAGTCTTGAGGAAAGCTTCCGGAGCCTGAAGAAGGGGGAAACACCCCCACACACACCGTGATGCAGGAGGCCAACTAGGCCACACCCACCATGGCCATGCCAACTCAGCAACTGGGCAGAGAACCCACTGCTGAATTTTTTGAAGCCCACCTGTGGCTAACCAACTACCCAAGAGAGCCCATTATTTTCCCAGCAGGTGGGTTTTGGAGATAATCCCTCTGCCCTCAAAGCTAACAGCCATTGATCCTCCCCACAACTTCCCTAAGTTAGTCCAATCCTTTTTTGAAGACAGCAAAGCTTGTACTACATAAAATTAACAAGAAATAAATAAATAATGTCCTCCCCCTCCACCACATCACCCATGCTTTTTACCATTTGGGTCTCAGGAATAATGCAAACTAAGAAATAATCGTTATTTTACCAAAACTTCTCCTTACTTTTTTAAAAAATTATTTAATTTTTTTATATGTTTTTGATACTTCCGAAACCATCCTTGGAGGAGAATCCCATTTCTTGTTGTATGATATTTTATCTAACTGGAGGGCAATATGTGACTAATTTACGATGAGCCACTCACAAAACTACAGTAAATTCAGAGGAAGTAATCCATTTCTCCGTATATGATATTTTTCTCTAATGGGAAGGGAATATGTGACTAATTTATGATAAGCAGTTCACGGGATTACAGTAAATTCAGGGAATAACTTCTAAAGTAAAAGATATACATCATGCAAAGAAGTATATGCATAATGATGTATATGAGATATCCATCATTTGAGCCTAGTAGCAAGGTAGAATCATCCAAAACAATTTGATATTCCCGGAAATTTCAATCTGACTGCCGCCTCCTTCAGTCCTTAAAAGCAGACCTTGTTTTGCTGTTTACGAAACTCAGGGGGGTGGGAAATCTAATCACTCACCACATGCTCTATTACAAAAACTACACAGATCACAATCTTGGTGCAGAGCTCTGAATGAAGAATTTCAAAACATAGGAAATGCAACTCCCCTTTTACTAGAGACCACAGAACTGACCAGAAAACATCCAGATGTGCAATTGCTATAGATACAATCTAACGCACAAGTTAATAGATGGAAGCAGAATGGTTTGTGTGTTTGTGATTCTATTCACGAAGCATATAAATAAGAATTACCTAGCGGGTGATGGAGGAGAAGTAAGTCATGAGCATCTCAAGAGCAAGTGTTAAGAAGTGAATCCTTCATTTTTAAATTCTTCTAACAACATAGCCCCCAGGATACTCTCTCTCTCTCCCTCTCTCTCTCTCTCTCTCTCCCTTCCTCCCTCCCTCCCCCTCTCCCTCCCTCTCCCTTTCTCCCTTCCCTCTCTTCCTCTCAACTTTTGCAGACTGTGATTCCCTGATTTCTCCCTCTTATGAGTCAATAGTGCCATTTTAGTAAAAGAAAAACTTCAGAAACAGGGGGTGGAATTTGTTAGAATCCTTTGCTCTTTGTCTCCCTGAAGAAAAGAAAGAATAAGGAATATAACAAACCTCCTCCTTTGACAGACCACTGGCTCTACTCAATACTCTGTTACTGATGCGTGAAAGTTCTTTATATTAGTCCTGATTTTTATTTCTCTCTCTTTTTTTTTCCACTGCTGATCCATCAATAACTTAGCTTGACTCTCAGCCTAAAAAAATGGCAGCGTCTTATAAAATGTTTTAAAGACACAATTTCAAGACTAAATTATCTTTTGATCCTGAGAGCCTGAAAATCTTTGCTGACCAGGATTTGCTTGGCCCATCAAATATTACAACAGAGGCCCAGAAGCTGTCTCTCATCCTTGTATTTCAATATCATGATCCAGTAGTCTGTGGTAACATATAGTGAAGCTAACTTTCTCAATTTAGCGCCTTCTACCCAGGGGTGGGATTCTAATAGTTCGGCCCGGTTTGGGCGAACCAGTAGTTGTGGTAATGACTTGGCTCCGCCCACCCATCCCTGCCCTATTCTGTCCTTTATTTCTGTGGTTTTCAGCTCAGCTGTTTGGCGCGGCACAATGGATTGCCATTCCTCAGATGATTTACTCAATGGGACTGTAGCAGGTAGGTTTTAGAGCTGAAAAAGCAGCTGCCGACGCAAAGCACACGCTCACCAAACCTGTTGTTACACCGTGAATCGCATCCTGCTCGCCAAAGTTCCAACCAGGTCCGTCATACGCAGGGCTTTGCTCCTTCATTGGCCTCCCCAGCCAGCAAGCTGCTGCAGGGTCCGGTCACGCTGTTCATTGGAAGTCCTGCAGAGCTGACAGTCCTCCTCAAATCTTGTGCATTTATCCCTGGTTAGCTCTCATTCCAATCCACAACAACCTGTGTCTGAACTACAACTTCCTTCGCCAGAGTCCCAGCAGACGTCATTGCCGGGTCAAAGCAGAAGGCAACCTAGAATCTTCTATATCAAATAGAGACCACCCAGATGTCATTAGGAAGCTAACAAGCATGATTGACTAACAGATGAATGATTCACTATGGGATGTCAAGCTGTTTTCAACTCTTAGCAACCACCTTACTAGATTTTTCTCCATGATGATCTACCGCTAACTTGATGTTTCAAGACTTCAACAATGCATTATTGGCTAATGTCGCAAGCATAGGTGGGATGATAAAAGCCAGATTCCACCGCTCTATCAAAAGCACATGTCAAAAGCACATCAAAAGCACCCTATCAAAAGCACACGTCAACTGATATTCAAGGCATGGTGCTTGTGCTTCAGGAAGTAACATGCGGCTCTTAAGATAAGTACACATTTACAATGTTTATGGAGATTCTCAGTCATCCAGGTCATGGTTGTCCCAAAGGTGCTTTCTTTTCTCAAAAGGGAACTGGACTTTGTTTTTCCTTGAAGGTGTTTCGCTTCTCATCCAAGAAGCTTCTTCGGTTCAGTTCTTCAGAATTGAAGAAGCTTCTTGGATGAGAAGTGAAATGTCTTCAAGGAAAAACGAAGTCCAGTTGCCTTTTGAAAAAAAAGCACCTTTGGGATACACATTTATAATCCTACCATTCATAAAAGTAGTTGGCTCATTTTAAACAAGATGGCCATCACACCCGATGATGGCAAGTTCCTTTATTTAGTATTTATTTATCAACCTTTAATGCTCATATCACCAAAGTTGGCTCTTTTCTGCTAAGTTGTCTTTTTTATTCTGCTGAATCCATCTGACTCACGACTGTTTAAAACAGGGCTGTCAAACTCCCGGCCTATGAGCCGGATGCATCATGCATTGGCAACACCCATGCTCGGTTTAGCGAAGGGGAGGGAAAGCCCAATACGTCACGTGATGCTGCCGTGATGCCGTGAGTTTGATACGCCTGGTTTAAAAGCAAAAAAAAACTTAAAATGCAATCACACGACAAAGATAAAGCAATCTGATAAATCAATGATCAATAAAAAATTAAGCACATAAGAACTCTAGGCCTCTGTCCCAAATTCAGGGCAACAATACTAATATCTCAAAGACTTTTTGCAGGCCCATCTAGAAAGATGCCATGTGGGTGCCAAACAGACATCTGGGGGGAGTTGTTCCATAAGGTGGGGCCACCACAGATGAACACTGGTGCTAAACCCTCATTCTTCTTACTTCACATATATAGGACACTTTTAATGTCCTCATTTAAGACGAGCAAACAGGAAAGGACAGGTCCGTGTGGCAGAGGCAGACTTGAGGACTAGATATTTTAGCCCAGGCTTAAAAAAAAAAATCCAAACTTGGTAGCTTCTCTTATAGAGAAACTTCTGAATTCACCGGATCATTTGGACTGTCCTTTCCTGCTCCTTTTCCAGTTCAACACAATTCTTCCTCTTCATTTGTTTGCAAAGCTTTTAATTAACCTCTGGCTCTCTTTATCCCGTGATCCACTAAGGCCACTAATTTAGACTTCTTTCAAATGAAACAGGATAATTTCCTGGAGGACAAGTTTCTCAAGGACTATCAGTCTTGGAGAAAAGTCCTATTGGATCCTATTATATCTGGGATGGAGGCTGTATGCTGCAGGAAACAGGTCTCTTTCCATATCCAGTTTGCCAGTGTCTGTTATAAGAAGAATAGCTAGCTGTTATAACAAAACAAAATACGCCAGATTAAGGTTAGGTTTAGCCAGATTCAAAATGGCTACGCGTATGGTACTATGTTCTATGGATTTATTCTCCTTGAGGCGCAGTGACGAAAGCAGTGAAACTGCACAGCAGAGAAAGCAACACATAAAGGGAAACAATTTGGACTAAGGTAGTCCTCGACTTACAGTACTTCATTTAGTGACCGTTCGAAGTCAATAACGGCACTGAAAAAAAATGAATGATGAATGTTTTCCACACTTAACCACGCTTGCAGCATCTCCGTGGTCACAAAATCAAAATTCAAAAGCTTAGCAACCGATTCATATTATGACGATTTCAGAGTCATGTGATTCCCATTTGTGACCTTCTGATGAGCAAAGGCAATGGGAAGCCACATTCACTTACCAGTGGGGCTACTGACTTAACTGCTGCAGATTCACTTAATGACTATGGCAAGAAAGGTTGTAAAACAGAGCAAAATTCTCTTCACAACTGAGGCCCAATTGTGATCGTAAGTCAAGGACTATTTGTATTTAGGGGTACTGGCTGGTGTGTCCTTCGCCCAGACTTTGCGGTATCATCAAGAAGCCATCCAAATGATATAGATAGATAGACAGACAGACAGACAGACAGAAGGACAGACATATGGGATGGCATATATAAAATATATAACCTAACCCTATATATACATACACACACACACACACACACACACACACACACACACACACACACACACACACACTATATATATATATATATATATATATATATATATATATATATATATATATATTCTTTTTTTTTCCTAATATAATCATGGCCTGATTAAAAATTGGAATAGAGGTAGAAATAAGAATACACACCTTTATATGAAGCAATAGTTAGAGGAAAGATTGGAAGTTGAAAGAGGGTCATATAAGGTATGTTTGGATAATAGGAAGACTGGTACTTGAATGATGTATTGTGACTTTGAATAATCAAATAATGAAGAGCTATGCCTTATATAAACATGTTTATTAATATTAGGATTTGCGAGGGTGACCTGACTAGAAGTTAAAATAGAGCTAGAAATAAGAAATACGGGGAATATTAGCAGATATAATCTTTATACAATAGAATATAAGTAATAATTTGATGGAAATGATTAGAGGTTGAAAGATGGTATTATCATGTAACATGCTTATGACATCATTGGCGTTAAAATGGAATATAATATTGAATAACTACTTTTTGAAAAAAAAACCATGTATATTAATACTAGGATTATATAAGTTTGATTAATATGACAACCATTATGAATATCATTATTGGTGTTTCTATCAAAATGAATTATACCCAGGGGCCACACTGTTCATGTAGTAATACTGATGTTTATTTAAAAATAAAAATTTAATGAAACTTGGGGGTGGGGGAGAAGAAGAAGCCAACCAATAGCATGGATCCCCAGGAACAAAACTGTGTTCTATTGGACGTGTGTGTGTCTTGAAAAATCTCTTCTCGTCTCCCTGATTTGTTGTATTGCTAATTATATTAATACTTTGGCTTGCTAATGCAGCACAAAAGCAAAATGTATTGCAGGTAATAAAAAGCTTTCAGAGGCGATATTTAAACAATAATAACCTCTGAGTCAGGCATTTCCTGGCAGCTAATGATGAGCGGGAGAAGTTGAAAGGCCGAGATAACACGGAGAGCTGTTAACCTAGGCAGCCATTAGCTTCCGGAAACCCCTGAACCCAAAATCACTAATGATCTTATGAATCATGGACACAGAAGAATGGAAATCGATTGTGGCAGCACAGAAGCAGATCATTTTTTTTCAGATTGTTGGAAGAAAATATCCTTCTGGGTTCAGTTCCAAGTGGGGGAAAAGACCCTGGAAACATGGAGGCTGTTTGGAGAGATGGTTTAATGGTGGACAGGATCACATGCCTTGGAGCTCTGTGGCGAAGAAAAAAGGGAAGAGATGCCAAGAGTTCCTGGGTTTTATGCCCTTTGTTGGGCTTTGCATTTGAGCTTGTATTCTGATTGGTTGTCAGACTCCCATGGGGCTATGCAGGGGCAACTCTGTAGGCTGTCTTGAGTCCCGGGCTTGGTTGAGCCTTGCTGGATGATGATGTAATGCAAGGGCTTTGGGCAATTCCTAATATGGGTTTGCCTTTGTTATGTAGAATAGACTGACCCAGGCCTTAATGGCCCATTAGCAAAAGTAGTGGGGCTGAGTTTCTGCCTCTCTGAGCTTCTACTTCTCTTTTATGGGAAATATTCTGCCTTTTTAATATATCCTAAAATATTTCATTTCTCTAGGAGAGGGGTGAGTTTTAACTTCCAACAAGTTTTTCCAACAGATTTCCTGATCTGGAAAAAGGTCCATTGTCTCTTTTTTTCCCCAATGCACGGCTTTTTAACTCCAACCTTTTATTGTTAGAGAGAGAACACAAGGTGAGATCTGGGAAGTTTTAAATATACAGATAAATGTTTAAAGTATGGAGAAAAACAACCATTTTTTAAAAAAAAAAAACATGTCTATCAAAGGAGTATGGGGTGGCAAGTTCTTTTGGCAGCCGAGCATTTCACTATAACTTGATGTGCTTATTCTCTCAGATGATAATCTTTTTATTTATGCCATGAAAAGTGTCAACAGGTTTTCTTGCATTTTTGACAACAGGAAAAGACACAAGAGCGCAGTCAAGGCTGGTGGGTTTTTTTTCTCTCTCTCTCTCTCTGCTCTGAGAAGGAAGAGAGCTGCTATCTTATTTCTTAGAAGATAGTTATAATGGAGTTCAATAAACTTTTCAATCTATACACAGCAACAACTCAGTGCATGATCTCGAAATGCCACCGAGATTTCAAAAAATAAAGTTAATCCTGCTTCAAAACATTAGTTCAGAGTCCATTCAATGTCATCTTCTAATAGATAATTCAAGCCCTTCTGTTTAGTCAGATATTTCACTCAATTTAGTATTCAGATTCCAGGGTAGTTAATTAACTACTAGGCTAGTTAATTGGGGCAACTCATTCCCTCACATTAGTCCTAATATAATAATTGCCTTCTGGTTACTGTTAAGCCAATCTACTTTCTGGATCCCTTGTTAGCTGCTGCATGAAATCCATTTAACTGGTTATTACAGAAGAGGGGTAGGATATATTAATTTAGCAGCATAATTTATTGTCTATTTTGTTCCAATTTGATATCAAAATGGCTGTTGAACTGTTCTATTGTTTTTGCATATGGATAGTCCAAATCCTATTACAATTCTTTATCAAAATATTAATGAGATGAATGGATGATTGGTTGATTGGATGGATGGGTGGGTGGGTGGGTGGTGATGCCATGTTTCCCCCAAAATAAGACTCTGTCTTATATATTTCCTGCTGCCAAAAAAAGGCACCAGGTCTTATTTTCCGTGGATGTCACCCGCTGATTAACCTAACTTGCGTGTGTCACCCCCAGCCTCCTTTTCACTGCCAGAGGCCTTCAGGAGCTTCTTCTGTGGCTGCCAAGGCTTTCCTGAAGGCCTCTGCAGCCAATAACAGAGCTCTGGATTGATCCGGAGCTTTGTTATCAGCTACAGAGGCCTTCAGGAAAAGCCTTGCCAGCCTTGCTGGTCACAAAAGAAATGGGCCAGCAAGGCAGGTGTCAGGGTATGCGAGGCCCGCCAACCTAGCAGTTTGAAAATATGTAAAAATGCAAGTAGAAAAATAGGGATCACTTTGGTGGGAAGGTAACAGCATTCTGTGTGCCTTCGGCATTTATTCATGCCAGACACAAGACCACAGAGATGTCTTCAGACAGCGTTTGCTCTTTGGCTTTGTAACAGAGATGAGCACTGCCCCCAGAGCCGGAAACGACTAGCACGTATGTGTGAGGGGAACATTTACCTCTAATAGTTTCAGATTATTAAAAACTAGAGGTTACGTTGTAATTGTACAGCAAGACTTAAAGTTGGGTTTATATCTAATGAAAAGGAAGTCAGAAGTCATTCTTTTTATATCTTTGTTTCTATATTTTTTTTAATTTCATTCCACTTCTATCTGCTATTTTTCTCTATATTCTGAATTTGATTCTCATTTGACTCTTTATTTTCTGTTAGCTTTGTACTTTAAAAAATTAATAAGGTTATATTAAAAAGGGATTACTCCTAATTCTGTTCTATTCACAGCTTTGTATATTTCTGCAATGTGTTATCTTGTCTCTGTAAAGATAAGGGTAAAAGTTTACCCTGTCCAATCTTATCCAACTCTAGGGGCCAGTGCTCATCCCTGTCTCTTAGCTGAGGGAGCCAGCATTGTCAGAAGACAATTTCCATTGTCATGTGGCCAGCATGACCTGTGGTGGGATTCTACCTAGTCAGACCAGTTCTATAGAACTGGTTGTTACAATTCTGCGCAGTTCAAAGAACCGGCAAATCGCACTACTGGCTGGCCCTGCGCCATCCTGCCCAGTCACTCCTTACCTGGCATGTGTGCCATCAATTTGCCTACATTGTGCCTTTGCCTAATTTTTGGTAAGTTGCTATTTTTCCTCCCCCACCCCCCCCACCCAAGGATCAGCTGTTCCAACTATCAGCTGTGCTGGGTGATTTAGATTAGCTAGAAAGCAGGAAATCGTTGGATTTCTTGCTTTCTAGCTAATCTAAATTGCTGTTTTACTACTTCGCCTTGGTACAGGAGGCTTCCCAGAGGCCCAGTCAGGGGTAGTATTCAGGGGTTGGGGGGGAGTGGCCTGAAAGCAGAGCTGAACCTTTTATTTTGCAGCGCAGACTCAGGCAGCAGATTGCAGAAAGGTAGATCTGTGAATGAATCTGTGATTCTGTGAACAGCTCAGTCTGCCTGCCCGCTTTGCCTGTTTTTGGGTAAACATTGAACTTTTTTTATATAAAAAAATTCAATATTTACATTTATGGTGTGTTGTGAGTTAATTTTGTGAGTTTCCTTGCTAGCAAATTTTATGAGTTTGCTTGCAAGCAAATTTTATGTGACAGACTTAGGCAGTAGATTGCAGAAAGGTACATCTGCAAGTGAATCTGTGATTCTGTGAGCAACTCAATCTGCCTGCCTGCTTTGCCTGATTCTGGATAAAAGTTGCTCTTTTTTATAAAAAAAATTCAATATTTACAATATTTACATACAAGCCATGCCCAGCCAGTTACATGACCACCAAGCCGTGCCTAATCAGCAAGCCACACCCACCCAGTCACATGTCCACCAAGCCACGCCCACAAATTATTCCATGCCCGCAGAACTGGTTGTTAAGAAATTTGAATTCCACCCCTGAGCATGACCATACACTGAGGTGCACATAACGCTGTTACCTTCCTACCAAAGTGGTACCTATTTATCTACTCAAATTTGCATGCTTTCAAATGCTAGGTTGGCAGGAACTGGGGCAAGTAACGGGTGCTCACCCTGTTGCACGACACTTGAGTCTCAAACCTGGGATGTCAGCTTTCCAGGTGACAAGCTCAATGTGTTTAGTTGCTATCTACATAAACTCACAAAGAGTAACTCCTTCACATTCTGATGACACTTACCTTTCATATATATTATCCCAAGGAAACCATAGAATTCCTGAATTTCTAAAGATGGATATGGGTGAACTAACTTAACCTTCATCCAGGCAAAATGGATATATTGAGAATAAGTAAATCAATTATTCCTATTGAATACATGCAATTGTATATAATACTCAGTACAAAATACTAGTGTAGTAAATCTTTTTTAATGGTTGAGCAACTTTTTTATCCAAAAATTGCTCAGCCATTAAAAAAGGGTTACTCTACTAGTATTCTGTACTGAATGTTATATCCATTAAAGTGTGGGTGTCCGTTAAATCAAGATTTTACTGCAAATGATGCAATTTTATCTATATTCAGAATGATACAAATGGCATAAATTGACACAATTTATGCAAATTTGGATTTAACAAGACACCTTTTATACTGAGCCATTAAATCAAGATTTTATTATCGTTTATAAAGTTCTTCATTTGACACTCATTGGCATTATATGCAAGGAAGGTATAATGTAGCTAATATAAACTGATTTGTTAGCAAGGATGATCAATTATAGTTTGAGTCTGATTTTAGTACTTTTAGTGTTAATAATAAATTACTAATCTGAAAAGGCCTCTAAAACTGGGCCTCAGAAATGCAGTCTTAATGAGCAAAATTAAAAAAAAAACCCTCTAAGATTTAGAATTCAATCCTTATGTGTAAGAATACATTTCCAAATGTTTTTCTGACATTCCAGGGTGATTGACTTTTTATCTTCTCATGAATTCCATTCTTGTTTTATTATCACTGTATAGTAACAACTTCTTTTTTTAAAAAAAATCCCTGTATATTAAAAAATAAAATGCAACTCTATAAGGACTTTTTAATTATAATTTTATTAGGATACATACACCAAAGGCAAGCGTGTTGCAAATTTTTATTTTGTGCAAGAGAGATCACATGTTCCTAGATCAATTTGCATAGATGGATACTATTCTCTAACTTCCTACAGTACGAAAACCTAGTAAGATCAATCTGGGAAACAGTGAAACTAACCAGGATGAAAAGCAAAGACCAAATCCTTTACGGGTGATGTGAGGAGTTATTTGGAACACGGTCTGAATTATGTTCCAGAGACAAGAGTCCAAAAGTGGAGAGAGGGCTATTTCAAATACAAAAATTTTGTTCACCCTATGCTTAATTATTTTTCCTTACATTACCTAAAACATTTTTCAGAGTTGGTTTCTGGTAAAACACTAATATATAGATTAAATAGGATGGGGGCTAGAACCTGAGGTGAAACCTGTCAGTTCTGACAGGTTCTGGAGAAACAGTAGTGGAAATTTTGACTAGTTCGGAGAACTGGTAAATACCACCTCTAGTTGGCCTCACCCCCATCTATTCGCTGCCTCCTGAGTCCCAACTGATCGAAGTTCCAGCTGATCGGCTGGGTCTTTTTTTGTTGCCCTGCACAGGAGAACAGAGCTGGAAAGCAGGTTAGTGAGGTAAGGAGGGAATGGAGATTTTACAGTATCCTTCCCCTGTCATGCCCACCGAGCCACACCCACCAAGCCATGCCCCACCTTCCAAGCCACACCACACCCACCAAGCCATGCCCACAGAACCAGGAGTAAAAAAAAAATGAATACTACCACTGGCTAGAACTGATCCCTGTAACAAGCCATTCTTAATGGAAAAATATTTACTAGTGGTGCCTCTCACAGAAACCATGACATATTAGTTTTTTAACATGTTCTCCAGAAGGCTTGTTAGTTTATGATATGGAATAGTTTCCTTCAGCTTGACCATCAAACCATCAACCCAACAAAACCACTTTCAGGAATGCAGCTGCCCACAAAATATGAAGCCACCTGAATAGAATCAGGACAGGCCATACTAGAACTAAGGCAATGCTGTTTAAGTGGGGAGTGGCCTAGAGACCACAATGCAACTGTGATGGCCCCAGAATGAAGTATAACACATATAGTTCAAGGAAATTTCAAGGCCACCTGAGATGATCTCACCATTGCCACACCAAAAGCAGTTAAATGGTTAGCTTCTTTAGATATTGAATTATAACATCTATCCTGTTGCAATTCTTTGGCTCCATGTCATGGTGATCTTGATCTTGGCCGTGGTGGCACAGTGGTTAGAATGCAGTACTGCAGGCTACTTCTGCTGACTGCACGCTGACTGCAATTTGGCAGTTTGAATCTCATCAGGCTCAAGGTTGACACAGCCTTCCATCCTTCAGAGGTTGCTAAAAATGAGGACTCAGATTGTTGGGGCTGATAGGCTGACTCTGTAAGCAGTTTAGAGAGGGCTGTAAAGTACTGTGCAGCGATATATAAGTCTAAGTGCTATTGTTATCTTATTATGATTTTATCTTAATATAGTATCTCCTATATTGTATTGTCCACATATCTCACATAAATATATTTGCAGACCCTTTATTTAAACTAAATTTGTATATCAGTCATTACATGAGCTCTGTAGATGCCATACGCTAAGTAAAAAAAAAAACTTAAACTTAAACATTTTTTTGTACTTCCAATTATTTTTCTTAGAAGAATAGCATTAGCAATAGCACTTAGACTTATATACCACTTTACAGTGCTTTACAGCCCTCTCTAAGCAGTTTACAGAGTCAGCCTATTGCCCCCAACAATCTGGGTCCTCATTTTACCAACCTTGGAAGGATGGAAGGCTGAGTCAACCTTGGGCCAGGATCGAACTGCTAGCACTTGGCAGAATTAGCCTGCAACACTGCATTCTAATCACTGCGTCACTACAGTTCTTTAGGGATGGATCAAGACTAGTAATAAACTCAGCTCTCTTTTGACTAGATGTAGCAGTTTGGAAGCCTCAGTTGGCTCACAGAGGGGAGTATAACTCTAAATACATCTGTGGCCCGTTGGGATTGAAGCTGGCTCTCCTAATCCCACACTTAACTAATTTTAGATATTCATATGTCACCTATGACCGAGTTAAGCATGTAAAGACCAGCTTATGCTTATTAGCAGTCATTAACGAATGAACTAAAAATACTTTAAAATTACCATATCTTGTGGCAGTCCACAGTTCCATAAATTAATGAGTTTGATTTTTCAGAGAAGCATATTTTTAAAAAACAGTTCAAAATTTTCTGCTTTCACAGTACTCTGAGAAAGAATAAACAAAACTGTGCTGAAATAAAGCATTGCCACATATGACATGCAATTTTATAAGCCTTATTATCCCAAAGGTGCTTTTTTCAAGAGGCCACTGGACTTTCTGGTTTTCCTTTGAAGACGTTTCACTTCTCATCCAAGAAGCTTCTTCAGCTTTGACTGGATGGTGGGGAATGGAAGGATTTTTACTCCTTGCAAACAGCTGGTCATTTGCATTCTTTTCTCAAAATGAAGTGCAGATGGTTCCTGTAGTCTGCAATTTTTCTACTCCTGCACCGTTGGAAGGGTGTTCATCTCAAAGTGCATTGCTAAATATCTATGGAGATTCTCAGTCATCCAGGTCATGGTTGTCTCAAAAGTGCTTTTTTCAAGAGGCAACTGGACTTTCTGGTTTTTCTTTGAAAAGCATAAATTCTTCCATTTCCCCACCATCCAGTCAGAGCTGAAGAAGCTTCTAGAATGAGAAGGGAAATGTCTTCAAACCATGACCTGGATGACTGAGAATCTCCATAGACATCAAGCCTTCTTATTAGTTTTTAAAGACTTGTCATATATACATGTATGCTTCCTGTACATTGAAGAACTGTCAGAGCATTTTATCTGAATTCCCCTTTTTCACAATCAGCTTTCCACATCCAAGGTATTGCTTGGTAAAGGAATCTCTCCAACAGTGTGATCACCTGAAATGATTCCAATGTTGGAGAGATTCAATCCTGACTGTGTACAAAAAGGCATTTTGGATCTGATCTGAAAAATGCATTCTTCCACGTGTGTGATTGCTTCCTACGTTTATCATGTTTAAAAGGGCATTCTCGTCTCCAAACAATGAAACCGGTGTCTTACAGCAGAGTTACAAGCGTCAGGGCCTAGAGCTTTCATGGATGAAACTTTATGATGTGATCCATTCCTTAAACTTAATCTTAAAGATTAAGATTAATTTAAAAAATAAGAATCTTGTAGAGTCCTCGGAATCTGAAACAATGCTGTAACTTGTGATGTTTTGCCGTTGTTTTAATAGGATATCTCTATAAGCGTGGCACTGCACGTATGTTGTACTGCATATATCGGTCACTAAAGGGTGCAGAGACACTCCATTTGCAAAAAACCATGCAAGGAAAGCTTCCCTCTCTCTTTTTTTCCTGGTCCCTTTTGAGCCCTCTCCCCTCCATCAACCCCCAACCACCACACCCACCAGAAGATATTTTAGCTACCTGGAAGTCTTGTAAAGAAAAGACTCTGCAGAAAAACTCATTTCCTGGTCTCACCCCTTAGCGTTTTTCTGTGTCATCTCTAGTGTCATTTTTTTTTTCCCTTTCATTCATGCTCTAGCCGTGGGGCTGAATGCCAATGAGTGACCTGGTGCAGCTTGGATCAGTCCTTTGCAACCAATTTCTTCAGGGTACCAAATAGTTGACTCACCCCCTTTTTTTTTCTTTTCTTATTTTTCTTCTCTTTTTTGTAATCTCAGATATGGTCGGGTCAACCAATTACACATATCGGTTTGATAGGAAGCATGGCTATGCTTAGAAAGATGCCAAACCTGGTATATAGTTTATATACAGTTTTAAAAAAAAGACTGCAAGTCTTGTTGCATATGGGCACTGGAATTGGGTAAATACAGGGTTCCAATTGTAAAGAGGAAGCCAGTACAAACTCCATGGGCCTCTTGAATGACTCTTACAACACTACTAGTCTGTGTTTTGGGGGAAGCCCTTGGAAAAGAGATGCAGAGAAGGGAAAAAGTGGGGACAATTTTTTTAAAAAAGTTTGGTTCTGATTTTGTAGACAATGCGGGTAGTCCTCGACTTATGACTAGAGTGGAGCCCAAAATTTATGTTTCTAAGTGAGACATTTGTTAAGTGATCTTTGCCCCATTTTCTGGCCTCCGTTGTTGTTGTTGTTTTTAACAAAGTTTTTATTTTTTACAACAAACATATGAACAAAACATAAAAACATAAAACCATCTTTCAATTATAGACATACAGTGTGTCAGTTGGTTACAATCTTTTGTGCTATCCTTTTTTTACCATTACTCACAAGTTATATAAATTCTCCCCTTATCGATCTAGCTTGTGCTTATATAATATCAATTATTAAACATTCATTTGACTATTTTTCCATCATTTTATAAGAGATATTCTAATTTTCATTATGATTTAATCTTATACATTCATCCAATTACATTGAGGGCCACGTCAGGATTGTGTTTGACCTCTGGAGGTCAGGGTGGGCATGACCAGGGTTGGCGTGGCCAGCTCAAGATCAATCCTGTCGGGGCGCCTCTGATGCCCCAAGTGCTCTGCCAGCGAGCTTGGGAGCCCATTTTTGCTGGCAGAAGCACTGTGGGCTGGTCCTTCACTGTTTCCAGGACAGTCCCGCAGGCCTGATCTAAGTACCCAATGGGCCAGATCCGGCCCCTGGGCCTTGAGTTTGACACCCCTGTCTTAGAGGGATGTATAGGTTAGTGGCAAGTTTGGCAAGACAACAGGAAGAGTGTCACTGTCAACTCATAACATATTTCTATGGTTGTTTTAGAGTTGCCAACAGAAAGGGAGCGGGGAAAGAGGTTTGAAAGAGCAGTGCTGCGACTTGGGGGGAAAAAAGTGCATTCCATAAATAGTTTTTCAGAGATGGTAACTAAGTGACTGAAGTTTCTGCAGCACAAAATTCTAACTGGAGAGCCTGATTGATGACTCTTGGCTATGGATTTGTCCTATCGGAGAATATGAATTACGATACACCCAGGGGTTGGGGGAAAAGCAGGGCCAAGGGTGACAATGAATTATGTGTCTCAGAGTTGGCTACACCCAGGCAGTGCCAGACATGTTAACTCCCAATAAATCCTTTTGAAGTGTTGGAGGTTTGGCTCGAGACTCATGATTTAATTGAAGTAACTCCCAGAATCCTGACAGCCGCAATGCAAGCCCCGCCCTTTTGGTACATGTCTTAGGAAAAGGGCAGGTCCTATGAGGTTTCATTTGCCATCCTGAAGACTTTAAGTCCCCTCCTCCCCACCCTACAGGGCACCAATCACTTTTGAAAACTTCCACCCATTTGGGGAGTAGAGAATCTGGCTTCCCTGTTGACTCTGCTTGTCAGAAGGTCACAAAAGTGGATCACGGGATCTTGAGACACATAAAAACAGTCATAAATACGGACCCATTGCCAAGGGCCTGAATTTTGATCACCGGATTATGGAGATGCTGTAAGCATAGTAACTGTGAAAATGGTCATAAGTCACTTTTCTCAGTGCCATTGTAACTCTGAATGGTCATAAAATGAAGCATTGTAAGTCGAGGACTATTTGCATTGCTCTACTCCTGGTGTCATGCCCCTGGTGGAGACTGACTCTGAGGGAGAGGAGGAACAGCCGACAGGGAGTGGAAGTGGGGCTCCGGAGGTTGTGGAGGAGGCTGGGGAAGGGCAGAGGCCGGCTGAGCAGTCAGAGGAGGACCCAGGCCCATCCCTTACCCATCCTAAGGCATGCAGGGAGGAGAGGATAAGGGAGAGATGTGGTCTCCTCAGGAGGAGAGGGCCTTGATCCTCTTCATGGGTTGCAGGTGTGAGATCTGCATAAGAGTTTGGACCTGCGTGCTGACAGACGCTGGAGACAAATTAGTGTTTTATTCCTAGATGAGGTTTATCTTGGTTGGCGTTCTTCCAATGGACTGTACCTGGTTATCTTCCTGAAGTTTGTAATTATTTATCCTGGTCTGTTGTGGAATTTTATTCAGTGTGGTTTGTTTCTGGTTTTTGCTTCGCTATCGGCTCTTTGAATTTGAACTGTGTTTCTTTCATTTGGAATGTTATTTTGAAAATAGTTCAATCTTCAGCTGTGAACAATTAAACAGTGAAGCCAAGTTGAAGGCATTAAAGGACCTTTATTTACCTTTTGGTTTTTGTTATATTTTTGATACACTCCAGGTCATCACACCTGGGTTGCAGCGTGAAGCTGGGAAAGCTTTGTGAATCATCCTCAAACTAATTCAAATCATCAATTTGATTAATTGAAATGAGTCTCCAAAATAATTTCCTAAACACGGTCTCAGCTCTCAATATCAAGCAATTTGATTCAGAGCATAAACTCAGTTCCAATCCTTTTTGCGGATTGCGTTTTTTTACTTGAAACTTGAAAAACTTTGCAAAACAGTTTTGCAAAAACATTCAATCATCAAATGACGTGGATTATTGGATCACATTGAATTAAATCCCTAAACTGAACCTTGGCCTCACTCTTTCCTCATTCACTGATTTAAAATAAGGCACCTTTCTCCCGTTAGAAATTCCAAGACTAGTGAAGAATTCAAGCCTCTGTGGGATAACATCTGGGATCTAAAGGGAGCATTAAATCAAAGTTTAGGGTTTGCCTTTTAGTGCTGTAGGTTTTTTTCCAGCCTCAGAAGAGAAATTTAATCATCAATCTCTTTTAACGACCTCATAATCCCTTACGGGAGGGAGTCTGGGCAACTGAATGGAGCTGAGTGTTTACTGGCCAGATGCCCTTCCTGTCACCAATGCGGAGTTTTTTTTGCAGCAGATCTATTTTCAGTCTACCTAGGATTGAACTCACAGCCTCCTGATTGTGAGGCGGGAGCTCCACCTATAGGTCACCACATCACTCAGAAGAGAAATTTAATGCATTGTGGGATTCCTGGAAAATATCTCAGAACCATGAGGAGGTTATCTTACTATTAAAGTGCAGTCAACCACTTCCATCATTTCCATGTTCAACATAGAAAATGCACCTTGGATCATCTCTGCGTGTGTGCCTGTGCATGCATGCTTGCAAATAAATGTTTGATGGAATTAAAGTCACTCCTTTTTAACGAATGCTGAGTGGAAAAACTTTTTTCCCCTTCTAGGTGAAAAAAGCCATGGAAGGAGAAAATGATTGAAACAGGTTTCAAAAATGAAATGAAAAAGCAAACAGCTTGATGAAGGATTTCAATTACCATGTGTTTATTGCTTCCTACAAGCTGGTATCAGACCGATGCTGTAATTCATTAAACGGTTGAAGGCAATAATTATCCATATACCTGCAGCCTAATTATAGCTATCAATCTGAATGCATTCAATAATGCATTTATAACCCATCTTTCCTTCCACATCTGCCTTCAATAAACAGTGCTATGATATCAAATTGTAATCAGGTAGATATTGCTTAAAAATATCCTCTTTTTGAGATTTGGATTATAATGAGCCAAGGTGGCACAGTGGTTAGAGTGCAGTACTGCATGCTACTTCTGCTGACTGCTGGGTGTCTGCAATTTGGCAGTTCAAGTCCCACCAGGCTCAAGGTTGACTCAGCTTTCCATCCTTCCGAGGTGGGTAAAATGAAGACCCAAATTGTTGGGGACAAGATGCTGACTCTCTAAACCACTTAAAGAAGGCTGGAAAGCGCTATAAAGCGGTATATAAGTCTAAGTGCTATTGCTATGTGTAAATCAGCATTACCCATGTTTATATACTACATAAGTGTTTCTCAACTTTGGCAACTTTAAAATGGGCGCATTTCAACTGCTGGAATCCCCAGCCAACAAGGAAGTTGAAGTCCACCCATTTTAAAGTTGATGAGTTTAAGAAATACAACTCTATATAATGACATTCATGATGACTTATACGGGTAGTCCTTGACTTACAACCGTAGTTGAGCCCCAAATTTTTTGTTGCTGAGTGAGTTTTGCCCCATTTTACAACCTTTCTTGCCAAAGTTGTTAAGTGAATCCCTGCAGTTGTTAAGTTAGTAAGATGGTTGTTAAGTGAATCTGGATTTCCCATTGTCTTTACTTATCAAGGTCGCAATAGGTAGACCTTGGGACACAACAATGGTCATAAATATGAACCAGTTGCCAAGCATCTGAATTTTGATCATGTGATCATGGGAATGCTGCAGAGGTCAACTGTGAAAATGGTCGTAAATCACTTTTTTCATTTAGTGAACGGTCACTAAATGAACTGTTGTAAGTTGAGGACTACCTGTATAATTGTTATTCAACTCAAGGCAGCATACAGAGTGTAAGGTTCAAAACCCAACATAACAATAGCATCAAAGCAACAATGATCACACCGAAGTCAGTTCCCTATTAGTGATATAGGGCTGATCTTGTTAGAGTTTGTAGCAATCCAACCAGCACACAAGTAAATAATTCAGCAGGATTCATTTATAGAAGAAACTTCTTTATATACAATAATATAAAGCATGCTGCATGTATACAATACCCATGCAGCTCTTGCCTAGGCTGACTTGTTATGGCTATCCCAGCTCCTAATTTCTTGTACGCTGACAGATCTCAACTGCAGAAAGGATGCTGGAATAAAAAGTATGTGGATTGGACTTTCAATCCGCACTCTACCTTGAACAAATGTTGGGTCTTTGCCAGAAGCAGGGGAAACAGGATGGCCACATGGGATCTCTTTGAAAGCCAATTGCTAGCAGCAGAAGACCCACTAGTCTTGTGCTGACTATTCCTAGATCCCATGGAGTTATCATAGGAGAGCAGAAGGCACCGTGATCCTGGATTCCATTTGTAGTGAAAGGTATACTTTTACTAAAAGCCGGCTGGATTACAGTATAGCGAAGCCAGAACTGACATTTGCATGGCAAATTTTCCCAGTTAACTTTCCCCAGCCAGTTCCTCTCCTTCCTTGGTGCCTCGTTGTCCAACTAGGTTTGCATAAATTATTTTGGGAACTGTCTCTTCAATGGCGGGCTGGTTGGTGAGTCATTGCATTACATTTCGGGCTTTTCCACCTTGAGGTGGTGTCTCTGGAAGGTACGATAAGTAGCTCGCCTTCTGTGATGACCCAGAGTGTAACACAAACATAACAAAATCCAAAATGTAAATAAATATCCTTTAATGCCTCCAACTTGGCCCCACTGTTCAATAATTCTCGGCTGGAGATAAAACGTACTCAAAAATAGTCTTCAAAAGAAAGCAATACAGTCCTAATTTAATGAACAGATAGAGGTGAAAATAAAATAAAAAACCAAACAAACTACAATGATGAAATTTCCACAACCGAACTGGAGAAGTATTTACCAAATTCAAGGAGATAACAAGGCACAGCCTGTTGGAAGGACACCAGCCAAGATAATCTCAAACCAAAATAAGCCACGCTTTGTCTCCAGCGTTTGCCAGAACGCAAGTCCAAACTCATATGCAGTTCTCACACCTGCAGCCCATGAAGAGGGTCAAGGCCCTCTCCTCCTGAGTAGACCACATCTCTCCCTTATCCTCTCTTCCCTGCATGCCCTAGGATGGAGAAGGGATGGGCCTGGGTCCTCCTCTGACTGCTCAGCCGGCTTCTGCCCTTCCCCAGCCTCCTCCACAACCTCTGGAGCCCCACTTCCACTCCCTGTCAGCTGTTCCTCCTCTTCCTCAGAGTCAGTCTCCACCAGGGGCATGACACCTTCCCACCAGCTTACTTCCCCCATAGTTCATGGCAAACTGACAGCTAGTGAATGAGAAGTGAATTATGGCAGCTCCGACACTTCCTCACTTATGCTGCTACTCATGGCAGTAGATATTATAAGGGGGTGGAGGAGAGGGAAGGAGGAGAAATAGGGGTGTGGTTTTTTTGCTATGAGTCTGCTATGGATGAGTTTGTAGGATCAGAGAACTGGCACCAACGTAGCCATTTTCTCTGCAGAGCCATACTGGGGTGGCAGTGGTGGGATTCAAAAAAATTCCTACCGGTTCTGTGGGCAGGGCTTAGTGGGCATGACAGGGGAAGGATACTATAAAATCCCCATTCCCTCCCCACCCCACTAACCTGCTTTCCAGTTCTGTTCTCCTGTGAAGGACAACCAAAGAAGATCAGCTGGGACTCGGGAGGCAGAGAATAGATGGTGGGTGGGGCCAGTCAGAGGTGGTATTTGCCGGTTCTCTGAACTACTCAAAATTTCTGCTACCGGTTCTCAAGAACTGGTCAGAACCTGCTCAATACCATCTCTGTGGGGTGAAAGCAACTTTTTAGGTGCCATCTTCATGAGAAGGCTAACCTACCCTGGGTTAGGTTTTGCAACACCTAAATCCATGGGAATGTGGATGTCTTAATCTTGGGACTTTAAGCCTAATGCACAAATGTTGATTAGTTCTTTCTCAATCTATCCACCTTGAATTAACGAACACCTGCTTTCATAGCACGTAGAGCTGATCATGGTTTGAACAAAATGCTGGTCTTACCACAAAGCACCTGTTCTTTATTTTCCCAATGTCTAGTATTTTTTGCAGGATATTTAGGCCAAAAAAAATGAAGTTCAGGGAGAAGAAGAGTGTTGGATGCAGAAGTTTGCAAATAATACCTGAGGTCAGTGGTAGGGTTCAAAAATTTTTACTACTGGTTCTGTGGGCATGGCTTGGTGGGTGTGGCAGGGGAAGGATACTGTAAAATCTCCAGTCGGAGGTGGTATTTGCTGGTTCTCTGAACTATTCAAAATTTCCGCTACCAGTTCTCCAGAACTGGTCAGAATTTGCTGAATACTACCTCTGCTTGAGGCGTAATGGCAGATCTCAAAACAGACAATGAAAAACCAAGGGCCAAGAATCAAAAGAGGGTTGGCGGAGGGGAAGAACGAAATAGAAGTATTGAAACTGTTAAGTCAACGATTGGTCCCAAGAAGAGACGCAAGGCAGTGACTGTTTAAAAGCTCTTTTTATTCCAAGTTAGATCTGGCCTCCGGCTTGGTGTGCAGTGGCTTATATTGAACTTGTACAGGGTGCCGCGGCCAATGACAGCCGTTCGAATCACCTGTGATCAGATCGGCCAATCACGGCTGCTTCGTAACGGCCAATCAGTGCTGCACACTTGACCAATCCGAGTGCTGTGCGTTTTAGCCAATCAGAACACAGGTTTACAAGAATGCAAATACATATACAGAACAGAAACAAATGTCAGTCTAACAGATGAGTAACAAAACAAATGTGATTTTAATGATTAATTAACAAACTAAAAGAAGGTCTTAATTGCACATCCTCTCACAGCGCTTAGTTCTTGCTTTAGAACATTGATGAGGCACTGATGCTGAGCACATTCTTATGTTGGCTGCAGACACAGTTGGATTGATAGATTTTTGGAGAGAGACAAAGAGAGAAAAATGAATCCAGATATGCCTTTCGGCAAACCTCCCAGCAATAGGAGGTTTGCTAGAAGCTCTGAAGAACCTGCCTGAATTCTAGGACCCTCTAAAGTTTAGAGTCTAAACTATTGGTCTTTATGCCTCCAATCATCTTAGCTAATGGAATATAGACCTTCTACGATTTCAGAAGTGTTGAGTTTCTACTTGCATATGTATTGGCATTTTAAAAACATGCATTTATAGTTTAATGACAAAAATGTTTGCAGAAATCTAATTTCCAAGTTGGATGGCCTCCTGAATATTCATGGAAAACAACATTTGGCACCCCAGATTCACGTGTTTCCTTCAGAAGGCAACCAAGCTTGCTAAAGTATCAGATATAAAAGGGGAGCCGGAGGGAGGGAGAGAGAAGTCACAGTGGGATCGTTTTTCCAGATATTTACAAACCCCATATAAGGTCCCCAGGAGCAAACGCTGGTGGCATAATGTCATTGGCAAGTCATTTATCTGGGGGTTTTTTTAATGTTATTTTTAAAATGGTTGATTACATAATTTTTGAATAATGAATCATTAGAAGGAAATTCTGTAAGCAGGAAATGCTAACTTTGTCCGTTAAATTATTCATTATGAATTAGTCACCCAGCTCTCATTAAACTATTAGTGCAACTTAGTAGAAAGAAACAGCTTCCAACTACAGAATCCCTCCTCCTCCTCCTCTTCTTCTTCCTCCTCCTCCTCCTCCTCCCCCTACTTCTCCTCCTCCTCTTACTCTTCTTCCTCCTCCTCCTGAACCACCACCTCTTCTTCTTCCTCCTCCTCCTCCTTCTTCTACTTCTTCTCCTCTTCTTCTTTCTCCTCTACCTCTTCTTCCTCCTGCTCCTCCTTCTACTTCTCCTCCTCCTCCTCCTCCTCCTCCACTTCTTCTTCTACTACTACTACTATTTCTTCTTCCTCCTCCTCCTCCTCCTTCTACTTCCTCTCCTCCTCCTCTTCTTTCTCCTCTACCTCTTCTTCCTCCCACTCCTCCTTCTACTTCTCCTCCTCCTCCTCCTCCTCCACTTCTTCTTCTACTACTACTATTTCTTCTTCCTGCTCCTCTTCCTCTTCTTCCTCTTCTTCTCCTCTGCTTCTGTCTTCACCTCCTCCACCCTCCGCCACATCTGCCTCCTGCTTTCCTGCAGGGAAAAGTGATAATATTCTATAACATGATGTTGTTGTGCAGGTCCCATGCTCCAATCAGACTGAAACTCTCTAACTAGATAGTCAAAGGAAGAAAGTGCTTAGGGTAAAGCTTGTGGAGGTCTCCATCTTTGTTGATTAAATCAGGGGTGTCCAACTAGGCAATTATAAGACTTGTGGACTTCAACTTCCAGATATCTCCAGCCAGCCATGGGACTTTAGGAGTTGAAGTCCACAAGTCTTAAAGTTTGTCATGATTGGACACCACTGGATTAAATCAAGATTCAAAACATGTTTTTTTTTTAAAAAAAGAACAGAGTGGGCTTTCTTGCTTTCTTTCATTGTATTTTAAACCTACAATTATTGAAGAAAATGAAGGACCGTCCTGTTAAATTTGGGAACAATTCAAGCATCAGTCAGAGACACCTATCACTACATATTTGAGGAAACTCTTAACAAGCAGAAATCTTCTTGTCAGAGATTTTCTATCCATCATGATAAGATTTCAAATTGTAATTTTCTGATCTGGAGATCTGGAAAAAAAACCTTTTGTGTTTATTTCTGGTTGTTGAGTGCATTGTTGGAGCACATCTGTACTTGGAATATATGTCAATACAGTGCATGGAGCTACTTCTTGGTGAAATATAAATACATTACATTGTCTTGCAAGGCAGTTTTTAGATTAGCAACCATACCTTATCTAAAATAGTATGAGTATCATCAGAGAAAAACTGGTCATTGGTTACATTTGAGGCATACCAACCAAAATGTGCCACCAATGACCATTAGCAGGAAATACTGCACACTAAGTCTGGTAATGTGGTTTATAATTTCTTTCTTTTTTCTTTTTTAGGAAAAAAAGTTAGACAAAGGTGTTGTGGCCTTGCCAGAATCAGATGAGGAGGAGGTTGGGGAGGAACTTGGGCCAGTTCTGGAGTGAGGAAGGCTCTGATGGATGCTCTGTATCGGAAGCAGAGATAGAGCCAGGGCCGTCCAACATTTCCCAGCCACCGGAGAGACAGCTGCCTTTGGAGGCTGAGATAAGTGGGGAGGAAGAACAGCTGGGGCCTGTTCCACATGCGCGTATGCACAGAGCTGTTAGGAGAGGGGAATAACAGAGGTCAAGGAGCCAACTTGGGAAGCAAAGCACATGTGGACACTGAATAGCCCCACCCCGGCTGGGGAATAAGTAGAAGGAAAAGGGGAATGGTGATTGTAGGAGACAACAGTACATATTTCTGAAGATTTGGCTCATTGTGTTTTGTGCCTCAGAGACTGCTTGCCAGAACTTAATTTGCAGCTTTACCACTGGGTCTGTGAGCTTGCAACCTGGCAATTATCTCAAGGAACTGATAAGGTCTGTTACTGCATTTAGCTTTTTGAAGGACTATTGCTTTTGGATGTCCAGACTTTTCGATGTGTGAATGCCATTAATTCACAGGAGATAAATAAAGAGGGTTTTTTCAGGACAAGGAGTCTGTTTCTCGTTTCTGCTAAGGCTGGGTCAGAACAAAAAGTTTTGATTGATCAAAGCCCAGTGGGCAATGGAGAAGGTCTGCTGGATAGAAAGGATTTTTCTAGTAATGACCACAAGATTACAAATCTCCTGGGCCAGCTTGAAAAGTAATACAAGCAAATTAGAGGGCAGGCAAAGAGTAAGGAGAGCCGATGCACCCCAAGAAATATACAGGAGCCTGAGATCATTTCTGATAGCTGATCAAGGTGTGGGCAACACAGAGTTCAGTTCAGAGTCAACACCATTAAAAAAATAAATGTAGCAGAGGTTCAGGTAGGGACAGAGTGGTAGATGTGAGCTGCAACAGCCCAACAGTCAAATGCCAGGAGTCAAGAGCCAGTCTGGGTCATACACTCAGAGTCCCTGAGCAGAAAAGGAAGCAAGGATTGTAGATCTAACAGTGAAGATTTATTTGAAGGGAAGGCTTCTTAAGGACAGCTGAAGTTGCAGCTCGGTTAAGGGCATTGGTGTTTTTGCCTCTCAAAGGGCCAAGCGGATGGCCTTTATTCAGTTGGGGCTCTACCAGCTTCTGGCCTCTCCTCACCTGACTTCTCCCATACCTGTTCCTACTGATATGCAGGTCTTAATGGCTTATAGGCAACCAAGGCCGACAATTTGATGAATTCCGGGGAGACAGAACAGATCATAACAACTTGGAATGTAAGAGATAAACGGATTAAAGGATTGCTAGATGAATGGATGGATAAAACCAAGATGCGGTAATGCCGGTGAAACAAAAACAGAATGATGTAATAGCCCTGAAGGAAGGTGGAGCAATCTTGCAGTGGACAACTGATGAGTACTTCCAGGGAAAGGGAAACTACAGGGCTAAAACATACATCAGGAAGTATGAATTGGCATCATCTGGGTGATTGTAAATATCAGCAAATACCACCTCTGACTGAAGATTTTCCAGTCTCCTTTCCCTGCCACGCCCATCAAGCCACGCCCACAGAACTGGTAGTAAAAAAAAATTGAATGCCACCACTGTTAAGTTCCATTGCTAAAGGCAGATGTTTGACTAAATTCTGAAGACCAGAATTTGGCTGTTTAGTAAATCATTGGGAATATATCACTGTGCGAAAGTTTAGTGTGTATTCATGGACGCAGAGAAACATTGCATGCATAGGCTGGAATGATGGAAAGTTTTGTGTGAAGGTGAAGTTGCTTTGTAGATCAATGTATTGATTTTATTTTAATTTTTAATTTTTTATCCCACTTTTTTTTTATATTTTACATGATGGAAGTAAAACATGCCCAAGAATAAATGGTTTGATACCGAGCAGAGAGTAAGACAAAGATACCTCATGTCCCTCAGTTATTTAATTTTTTTATGAATAGAAGTAAAAAAAAGAATGCTTTTGGCCATGCTAGAAATGCATTGGTTGGGGAACGAGCACATATTTTTCAATGCAGACAATGCTGCGTGGTTGGCTGAGAACCCAGATGATTTGCAGAAAATATTAGACAGACTGTATGCTGCAAAATGGGATCTGAAAAATTAACATATCAAACACTAAAGAGCCTCTGATTTGATCAAGAAAAATGAACTGATTATACAGCACATTATGTCTAATGTGGACATAAGGACAATTTGTAAAAGGTACAAATGCTCTTGCTCTAATTTCATTTCAGGTATATTTCCTTTTTTTTTTCGCCTTCCCCTCCCCCCTTTTTTTCCATTGCTTTTCTTTGGCTTTCTGCTTCTTTCCCTAGTAAGATCACACCTTACTGCATCCAATTTTGGTCACCACACTATAAAAAAGATGTTGAGACTCTAGAAAAAGTGCAGAGAAGAGCAACCAGGATGATGAGGGGATTGGAGATTAAAACATATGAAGGACGGTTACAGGAACTGGGCTTGGCTAGTCTAGTGAAGAGACGGTTCAAAGGAGACATGATAGCGGTCTTCCAATATTTGAGGGGCTGCCACAGAGAGGAAGGGGTCAAGCTATTTTCCAAGGCACCCGAAGGCCAGACAAGAAATAATGGATGGAAACTGAACAAGGAGAGATTCAACCTAGAAATAAGGAGAAATTTTCTGACAGTGAGAACAATCAACCAATGGAACAGCTTGGCTTGGGAAGTTCTGGGAGCATCATCATTCTGGAGACTTTTCAGGAGAGACTGGACTGCCAGAAATGGTGTAGGGTCTCCTGCTTGGGCAGGGGGTTGGACTGGATGACCTACAAGGTCCCTTCCAACTCTATTAATCTGTTAAAGTCCTCCTTTTCTTCCCTCCAAATATCATGGCTTATAGCAAAAGCGAATACCATAACAACTTGTATGTAGGTATGTACATCACTGGAGTCTCAATATTTATCTCATGGTTTAAAAAATAGTAAATAAATATTCCCTGTAAGTGTGTGTGGGAGAGAGGGGGAGCCAAGGGTTTTGCCGGAAACAAAGATAGATATATTGCCTCTTTCCTTTCAATGCAACTTCTGCAGATGCTTTTGATTTGCTATTTGGGACTGCCAAAACAAATTACTACAAAGAAAAAAGGCCAAGAGACAGGCTGCACAAGCCACTCTAGTGAAGAGGCACTGTTATAAATTAATTACAGAGTTTCTACCATACATGTAGCATCCTCTTAGTGTTTGTGAGCTTATCTGCTATCTCTCTTTTCTTCACAGTGAATTTACCACTACCGGAGACTTTGCTTTGAAACCTACACAACCCACTAGTGCCACCACATGGTGGTTTGCCACCACTGTGTGGTTTACCACCACTGCTACCGTAATATAAGCGGCTTAAGGATGCCCAGGTACTGTATGATGATCTTTTCATGCTTGTAACAGACTATTGAAGATAACAGGTTTGGGGCGATGCTAGCATCTGCAAAAGGTAAGCAAGGAGTCAGATGTCCTTGCAAGTGCACCGATGTGCAGGAAAGATCTCAGGCTAATGAAAGGATTACATCTGGGGGAAAAAAAACGGTCATCAGATGTATGCTGAAAAGTCTCGATGTGCTTTTGAAAAAGAAAGAAAAGGGACAGCAGACAACAGATATATACATAAGCGTAAGCAAAGCTGCCCCTTATAAACAGATAACAGATAATCAGAGTTGGAAGGGACCTTGTAGGTCATCTAGTCCAACCCCCTGCCCAAGCAGGAGACCCTACACCATTTCTGGCAGTCCAATCTCTCCTGAAAAGTCTCCAGAATGATGAAGCTCCCAGAACTTCCCAAGCCAAGCTGTTCCATTGGTTGATTGTTCTCACTGCCAGAAAGTTTCTCCTTATTTCTAGGTTAAATCTCTCCTTGTTCAGTTTCCATCCATTATTCCTTGTCTGGCCTTCGGGTGTCTTGGAAAATAGCTTGACCCCTTCCTCTCTGCAGCAGCCCCTCAAATATTGGAAGACCTTTATCATGTCTCCCCTGGTCCTTCTCTTCACTAGACTAGCCAAGCCCAGTTCCTGTAACCGTTCTTCATATGTTTTAGTCTCCAGTCCCCTAATCATCCAGGTTGCTCTTCTCTGTGCTTTTTCTAGAGTCTCAACATCTTTTTTTATAATGTGATGAATAAAACTGGATGCAAGTTTTGTAAGTTATGTAAGATGCTTATGGGATAAGCCTAATACTTTCACTGGAACCTGCCAACATTGAGTCTATGAAGCCATTGAGTCACTGAACTGTGCCAGCAACAAGAAGAGAAATACTACTAATGAATTATTCTTTCCTCTGGGTGCACCAGGGCAAAGTCTCGTTAAGCCTTTATTATATAAGTAATGGGAAGAAATACTTAGAATAACTTAGACTTGACTTAGAATAACTTTATTGTCACCTTGAATGTACACTTACCATCATGCATTAAAATGAAATGCCATTGCATGCAGCTCTCAAAGGGTTACCATCTCCAATATACACTCAGGAGTGGGCTTCAAAAATATCAGCAACTGGTTCTCTGCCCAGGGGCTGGGTGGACGTGGTGGGTGTGGCCTAGTCGGCCTCCTGCAGCACAGTAGGGAGGCCATTTTTGCCTACCCTGGGCTCCAGAGGCTTTCCTCAAGCCTCCAGGAGAGAGAAAATGGCGTCCCCCAGACTCCAGAAGCCCTCTGGAGGTCGTTTCTGGCCTTCCGGAATTTCCAGAAGGCCCATTTTTCTCCCTCCCTGAGCCTCCGCGCAGGCCCCGCACTTACCTGGCATCCAAATGGGCCATGTGGGGACTCCTGGGAGGAGCTGGGTGGGGTGGATGGGGCCAGCCACTGGTGGGATTTGCCAGTTTGCCGAACCAGCCATAAAACTAGCTACGAGTTCACCTGAACCGGAGGAGAACAGGTAGCAGCCCACCCCTGTATACACTACATGAACATGACAAATAAATAAATATGCATATACCCACAATATATTATGTGACCCAGAGAAACAACACTGGTGTACATTCGGATGTATACATATACATGGCGAGAAAAATGAATCTTGCTAGTCTATCAGACGGATGGCACAGGGAAGAGAATCTGGTAATCCTGCTAGTAATACCTCAAAACAGTTGCATTAGGTCATTTCTAAAATTGGTTGACTCTTTGGTCTTTTGAGGGCTTGGAAATCTTACAGTACAGGTAGTCCTCGACTTGCGACCACAATTGAGCCCAATGTTTCCATTGGTAAGTGAGACAGTTATTAAGTGAGGTTCATTTGCCCTATGGTATGACCTTTCTTACCACAATTGTTAAAGGAATCGTTGCAGTTGTGGTAACATGGTTTGTTAAGCGAATCAGGCTTTCTCATTGACTTTGCTTGTCAGAACGGTCACAAAAGGTGGTCCCATGACCCCAGGACACTGCAACCGTCATAAATATGAATCAGTTGCCAAGCATTCGAATTTGGTCATGTATGACAGATAAAAGTATAAAAGTATAATGAACATAGATCAAGAAACAAGAATTTTAAGATGTTATATAAAAAAGGTATGTGTGTAATTAAAGAAAAATGGAATAAGTTAAGATATGAATTGAAAATGGATAAAATAAGCCTGAAAAATATAAGAATATTTGTGGAAATTTACAGAAAATGGAAAATGTAATGGTATGATAAGAAACTGAATATGAAAGGTAAATACATAATCATGGTCATGTTTGTATGGAAATGTTAAAACCTGAAACCACATTGTTCACCAAAAGTCCCTAAAATCTAAGTCAAGGTCTATCGGTACCGATAAAAGAAATTTTGAAGTTAGGAAGTTTTTGTTGGGTGTTGCACAGCCACAACAGATCTTTAACATACTGCATTGGAAATTGTATACTTTCTGAACTTTATTTTATGCTTGAATGATAAATTTCCCCTATCCTCCTGGAACCTACTGTATCTGTTATGTGTGCCAGGGGTGATAACACATAAAAGATAATTAGAGTTGGAAGGGACCTTGCAGGTCATCTAGTCCAACCCTCCGCCCAAGCGGGAGACCCTACACCATTTCTGACAGATGGCAGTCCAATCTCTCCTTGAAAGTCTCAACTGATGGCGCTCCCACAACTTCCGAGGGCAAGCTGTTCCATTGGTTGATTCTCACTATCAGAAAGTTTCTCCTTGTTTCCAGGTTAAATCCCTCCTTATTCAGTTTCCATCCATTATTCCTTGTCTGGCCTTCGAGTGTCTTGGAAAATAGCTTGACCCCTTCCTTTCTGTGGCAGCCCCTCAAATATTGGAAGACCGCTATCACGTCTCCTTTGATCCGTCTCTTCACTAGACTATCCAAGCCCAGTTCCTGTAACCGTTCTTCATATGTTTTAGTCTCCAGTCCCCTAATCATCCTGGTTGTTCTTCTCTGTACTTTTTCTAGAGTCTCAACATCTTTTTTATAATGTGATGAACAGAACTGGATGCAGTAGGTGTGGTCTTACTAAGGCTTTATTGAGTGGTATTAGTACCTCCCTTGATCTTGATTGTATCCCTCTGTTAATACAATTTAGGATTGCATTAGCTTTTTTGGCTGCTGCTGCACACTGCTGGCTCATATTTAGTTGGGTGAGGTTGAAGTATTAGTGTGGTATTGCCTTTTTGGCTTGCTGCAGCTCATGTAGTTTGAAAGCAGTGGTGGGATTCAATTTTTTTTACTACCGGTTCTGTGGGCATGGCTTGATGGGCATGGCAGGGGAAGATAGTGTAAAATCTCCGGTCAGAGATGCTATTTGCTGGTTCTTTGAACTACTCAAAATTTCTCCAGGACTGGTCAGAACCTGCTGAATACCACCTCTGTTTGAAAGACTTGAATGTGTTGGAGGTGTTTCACTAGCAGTCTTTTTTAATGTATTTATATATTTACACTTTACATAGGATAAGTGCTTAGTGAATAGTGTACTGTCTGGGTCAGTTTGCTTACATAATAATATTTGTTAAGCTCCTAGTTTCTACCTCTATTATCCAACCATTGATAAAACAAGTCCCAAGTTCAAAAATAGTCTATCTTCTTTTTCTTTTATCTTCAGTGTTAGTCTACTCTAGCCATTTCTGCACAGTCTAATTTTTTTTATCATATCTTCTTCTGTAGGTGTTTCCTTGTTTTTCCAGTATTGTGCCAATACAATTCTTGCTACTTTCAAAATATATAATGTTAAATATACATTCCCTTTATCATATTTTTCTGGTATTATGCCCACCAAAAGTAATTCTGGTTTATAGCCTATATGCTGCTGTAACCTTATTTTCTAACCACGTATGCACTTTTGTCTAAAAATCTTTTGCTTTCGGGCATGTTCATCACACGTGATAGTATGTGCCCAGTATTTGGTTACATTTCCAACATTTGGTGGACATGTTTTTAAACATTTTTGCTAACCTCGCCAGTGGTAAATGCCACCTATAGAACATAATAGTCTTAATAATTAATTCATAAGACCTTAGATACTCTTGGCCTACGTGCATTGCTTCCATTCTTTCCCTTTGAATGGTCACTAAATGAATGACTGTTAGTCAGGGACTAGCTGTAATTACAGTACTATGGAGAGCTAGCCCTATTCAGTCAATCTTTGAGAGGCTTTCCTGAATCATAAATGCCTAAAAATAAGATGGGAAGAGAAAGGTAATGTCTCCACCTTTAAACACAAAAATCTGACCATTCCTATAGCCACAAAGTTGCTTTGCTGGCAGCTCCCACACTTTTGAGGGCCAAACTAACAAATGGCTGGAAAGATATAAGCTGTAGCCACATTTTTTAAAAACAAGCTAACCTTGGAGGGAAATTTTGGGAAAAATTAGGAAAAATTGAGGCCATGGCACTAGCATCCGGGGGAGGGGAGCCAATATGGTAGGCCCAGCACAGTGGTGGGATTCAAAAAAAATTTACTACCGGTTTGTGGGTGTAGCTTGGGGAAGGATACTGTAAAATTTCCAGTGAGAGATGGTATTTGCCGGTTCGCCAAACTACCGTATTTACCAGACTATAAGCCGCTACTTTTTTTTCCACTCTTTGAACCCTGAGGCTTGTACAACATTGCAGCTTATCTATAGATTTTTCTTCACTAACTGCCATCGGGGGGCGCAAAAACATGACAGATGCAAGAGGTCAATGCAAAGAAGATGATGCTACGGGTAGTTTTTGGTTCACTCGACTCATTTATTATCTGCGGCTTATAGTCTGGTGCGGCTAATATATGTAAAAATATTTTTCTTCTTTTATAATTTAGTGGGTGCAGAGTATATTCCGATGCGCTCTATAGTCCGGTAAATACGGTACTCAAAATTTCTGCTATCTGTTCTCCAGAACTGGTCAGAACCTGCTGAATACCACCTCTGGCCCAGCAGCATGATCAAAGCCCCACCCCTTTGTAGCAGAGGGGTAGAATCAAGATCACGTGAAGATTTAGTACTACTTTATAACAGGTGGAATTCAGCAGGTTCTGACCAGTCCTGGAGAAGAATTAGCATTAGATTCTCCCATGCTATGTATATACCGTGTTTCTCCAACAATACGCCCCCCACAATAGGAAGACCCAGCATGTTTTCTAGGCATAAAGTGAAATTAAGCCCCTCCACCCAAATTTAGGCCTAGTTTAAAACATGCAAAATTGGAGGGGGGAAGGCGGGGGAGAACTTGCCACTAGGAGTGCCCTGCGGGCAGCTACGCCTCACCATCAGCTCCTGCTAACACCATGGTGGAGCACAGAGGGCTCCCTTACCCCTCCCTTACCCAGGTCAGCAGGCGGGCAATGTCAGCGTGGATGTCCGGCAGCATTTCAGCCACTTCTCAGGCCTCTGTAGCTTCCATGGTTCCCACCGGTGCTGGCGCCTCTCTCGTCAGCACCTTCTCCAACAACAGCGTCTGAGTCGCTCCCACTTTTCCCCTGTCCCCGTAACAACAGGGGAAAAAAAACATTTTGAGGTACCTGGGAGCACCGTGCGCTGCATTTTGGTTTAATCCCAAGCAGCTGGGTGGGCGTGAGACGAGACGAGCAAGAGTCTCTGCTGCTGCTACCCTTGGTGCTCCAGCCTCAGGCTCTCTGCAAGTTTGCAAAAGTCCCAGTGCGCAGCCTGTTCCTGCATTCCAAGTGTCCAGGCTGAGTTGCAGCTGTCCCTCTCTCGCCAGCGCCGTCTCCAATAACAGCGGCAGCAGCGATGGGAACCATGGAAGTTATGGAGGTGGCTCCCCCACCCGAGAAGCGGCTAAAATGCTTCCACGCTTTCCGCCGCTGCTGCCGCTGTTATTGGAGATGGCGCTGGCGAAAGAGGGACAGCTGCAGCTCGGCCTGGGTACTTGGAATGCAGGAACAGGCTGTGCACCGGGACTTTTGCAAACTTGCAGAGCCCGAGTCTGGAGCACCAAGGGTAGCAGCAGCAGAGATCTCGCTTGGCTCTTCTCACGCCCACCCAGCTGCTCGGGATTAAACCAAAACGCAGTGCGCAGCACTCCCAGGTACCTCAAAATGTTATCTTTCCTGTTGTTATGGGGACGGGGGGAAAGCGGGAGCGCTGTTGTTGGAGATGGCACTAGTGCGCGAGGGGGGGAATTAATTCATCCCCGAAAAGACATCCTAGCCATTTTTTCAGGGCTCAAAAAAAAAATAAGGCCTGGCCTTATTTTGTGAGAAACACGGTATGTATATATAGCATATCAGGTAGTAAGGGATCTCCAGCATTTTTCTTCTTGGGTAAGTAGTTCAGGGTCATCCCATATGATGTTTAGAGTCTTTAAGTCTTCCATGAACTCTCTTCACCACGTACTTTGAGGGCATCCTCTTGGCTGTTGGGCATCATGGAGCATCCATCTCATTGTCCTTGTCTGCCATTGCTGGCCCCAAACCAGAGGTGGCATTCAGCAGGTTCTGACCAGTTCTGGAGAACCGGTAGTGGAAATTTTGAGTTGTTCGGAGAACCGGCAAATCCCACCTCTGACTGGAGATTTTATAGTGTCCTTCCCCTGCCACTCCCACCAAGCCACACCCACAGAACAGGTAGTAAAAAAAAATTGAATCCCACCACTGCTTTATGATGCCTTGGTAAGACCACATTTGTAACACGACGTCCAGTTTTGGTCACCACAATGTAAAAAAGATGTTATGACTTTAGAAAAAGTGCAAACAGCAACAAAGATGACTAGGGGACTGGAGGCTAAATCCTATGAAGAACATTTGCTGCTGGAACTGGGTATGTCCAGTTTGATGAAAAAGAAGAATTAGGGATAACATGATAGCAGTGTTCTAATATCTAAGAGGCTTCCCTCAGAGAAGAGGGAGTCAATCTATTCTCCAAAGCACCTGAAGGCAGGACAAGAAGCAATGGATGGAAACTAATCAAGGAGAAATTGCCTGACAGTTAGAACAATTAATCATTGGAACGATTTGCCTCCAGAAGTTGTGAATGCTCCAACACTGGAAGTTTTTAAAAAAGATGTTGGATTACCATTTGTCTGAAATGATACGGGGTTTCCTGTCTGAGCAGGGGGGTGGACAAGATGACCTCCAAGGTCCCTTCCAAGTTCCAACTCTGTTGTTCTGTCACAATGTCAAGAAAGTGAGGGGGCTTTGATCATACCATTATAACTACCATCTTACTTTTTTTTTTTGACTGCCATAAGGATTTTTTCCATTTAATATTACTCTTCTACTCTGTTAAATGTCCACCTGCCTCTCAAAGGGCAATTCAGGTGATATTAAAAAATCTGGTTTCAATCCTTATGTTGGCACAGAGATTGTCTTAGTCAACATGTAGAAAGATCTACACAGGGATAAGGACAGCAGAAGTGCAAACACACTAGATATTTCAGCGGTTGTTTGGTCTTCTTCTGGATTGACTTTCTAATAGGAAGATTCAGATACGGTCAAATGTATCTCACTATTCCAGAAGTGAACAGGGAAAGGAATTACCTCTGATCCCAAGACATTGATGTTACAGGTCTTTATTTTGAATGAAAACCAATGCTTGGCTCCAAAAACAATAATTTAGGGATCTGAATGAGGGCAATACCTATATGCTGATGCCATCTATTTCAAGCCCTGGTTCATCAGATGCCAGGTAAGCAGCAGAAATATAGTTACAGTAAGTCGTGGGCTGGATGAGATGTTCCATCTCCATAAAAAGAAAGTTCTGGGGTGAAGTTACTCATTTATTTCGAGATGTTCCGCTGAAATTGTTTGAGATGCCTCCTTATGCATTGGTTTGGGGAACACCCGGATTCAGATTGCCTTTTAGGCTAGGGGTCTTCAAACTTGGCAGCTTTAAGACTTGTGGACATCAATTCCCAGAATTCCTCCTCCAGTCCTGTTAGCTCGGGAATTCTGGGAGTTGAAGTCGACAAGTCTTAAACTTGCCAAGTTTGAAGACCCTTGTTTTAGACTAATATGACACTGTTAGCCTCTTCAAAGTTCTCAATGCTGTAAAAATATCTTTAAGAAGGTTGGATAACATTTTGGCAGCCAGGAGCTATGCATTACTTTTGAATGGCATGCTAAAGGCAATACACATAATTTAAATTTAAAATACCCTCACAAAAAATGTAAAGAAAAAAAAAACAAGCCGAGCCAGACCCTAAAATGGTTGCCAATCTTGAAGGTGGCATGGAGGAGACGGCACACAGGGGAGGCAATCTGGTCTTTTGCGTTTTGGAATGAGCAAACCTGGGGGAGGTGTTAAGGGCCACAGATTGGGTGATGCCACATCAAACACATGCACCAAAGTTCGTTCTTGGGAAGAAATAGAAAGAAAAATTTTGTTTTTTGTTTTTTTAAATGTGCTTATTTTAGGGCTTGCAATACATTCTACATCTGTTCTCCGCTTCAAAATGCTATGGCAAAAAAAAAAGGATTTAAATAAGACATGGTGGCTGCCTATGCTTTGGGTTCCCATATTTTCCCCTCATCTTACAAAATATGCTCTAACTATGTTGTAAATGGAACTGGGAATAAGGAAGGGACTCCAGAGCCATGCAACAAAGACCTGACTTTTTTTTTCTATATAAGTCTTCCTGTGGAGTCCACAAATGTGGGGCAGTTTCATAGATAGGCTTTCAAAGCTGTGGATGAAGCTGAGGGAAATTCTGGTCCCTGCTGGTAAGATGATTGCTCCTTTGCCTTTTGGTATGGCTACATAACAGAGGAAGCTTGAACACCACACAGTTAATTAAAATTAATTTTAAATTTGTTACTCAGAAGGTCCACGAAGCTCCATGAAACTTATTCCCAAGTCATGCATGAAACCAATTTCTAATAAAATCTCTTCAGAGACATATGGGGGTTATGAAAGACTAAGCATAGAGAAAATAAATACAAGGGGCTGGTGATAAGATAAAAAGAAATTATGTGGCATAAATACAGGGAAGGAAGGGCATTCAGGTTGGGTAGGAGTAGGGGGGAAAAACAAGCACAATTCCCAGGTGACTGGAAAATGAGAGCAGGTTGACTGATGTAGGGAAAAATCAGAGCAGAAGAAAATTAATGTTGTATGTTAGCAATTTTTTCCTCTTTATATGTTACTTCCGTATAATTTTAGGGATTAATTTTATTTTATTTTACTACATACTGATACAAGTAGACTCTAGTCAATGGAGCCGTTGTTTGACAAAACAAATCATAAAATCCATTCTTGTTGGGCCATGGTGATTGAACCCTAAAATATTAAGAAGCCCCCAGTTTTCTGTAAACTCCTCCAGAACTTGAGAAAAATCCCATTGGTACTTAACCTGTTATTTATTGTTCTTTAGTGTATAATAAGAACATGACAGAAGAGAAGTAAACAGATACACGCAATCAACGGAATTATATACAAAACGTCCACACGGGTACAGCAGTGCCCTCATAACAGGATGTCCAGTTCAGCTGGCCAGCCTCTGGCCTTGCTTTGTGCAGATCTTCTAGAGCAGTGGTCCCCAACCTTTTTTGTGCCGCAGCCCGGTACCAACATCACAAAATCATCCGCGCCCCGGTACCGGCATTAGCACACATGGCAAGGCGAGCCGAGCGACCAGCCAGCCAGCCGTCCCGCGCTTCTCCCCGCCACCTTGACCTCCTCCTTTGTACCTGTGTTGATGGGCTTCGGGACGGCTTCGGGACGGTCGCTTGGCTCGCTTTGCCATGCATGCTGAAAGAATCCTCGCGCCTTAGTTTTGTTCGAAGCCGCCCCCCCCCGATGAAACTAAGGCGCGAGGATTCTTTCAGCACCCAAACGCCGCTTTCTACCCGGAAAAGCTCACCGGAAGCACTTTTTCATCAAAACAAGATGGCGGCGCCCAGCAAACCGGCGGCCCAGTAGAAATTGTTCCACGGACCGGTACCGGTCCGGGGACCGGTGGTTGGGAAACCCTGTTCTAGAGAACCAGTGAATGCACAATCTTGCACAACGTGTTTAATTGTTTGCATATCAGCACCACAGTCGCAACAAGGGGAATCTTTCCTTCCCCACTGATACAGGGCAGAGGCACTTCTTTCAGTGTCATACCAAATTCTGTTCAATTTTGTCCAGACAGAGCGAGGCAGGTCAAAAATCAGATGGCTTGGTAGTAGGATCATTAATAGCATTAGCACTTAGGCTTCTGCTATATAGCCCTCTCTAAGCAGTCTAGAGTTAACATATTGCCTCCAACGACAATCTAGGTCCTCGTTTTATCAGAAGCATGGAAGGCTGAGTCAACCTTGATGAGCCACGCTGACACAGTGGTTAGAGTGCAGTACTGCAGGCTACTTCTGCTGCCTACAATTTGGCAGTTCGAATCTCACCAGGTTCCGAGGTGGGTAAAATGAGGACCTACATTCTTGGGGACAATATGCTGACTCTGTAAATCACTTAGAGAGGGTTGTAAAGCACTGTGTAAAGCAGTATATAAGTCTAAGTGGCATCGCTATTACACCGGTGAGAATCAAACTGCCAAACTGCTGGCAGCCAGCAGTCAGCAAAAGTAGCCTGCAGTACTGCATTCTAACCACTGGGCCACCCATGATCAACCTAATGTGTGATTCATTGGAACTGAGGCTTGGAGTGGTGCAAGCAAGGGTCACAAGGATACATTGGGAAGTAAAATAAAAATCCTGAAGAGTTTTAACCAGCATCATCCACGAGAGAGAGAGAGAGAGAGAGAGAGATTGAAGGGAGGGAGGGAGGGAGGGAGGGAGGGAGGGAGAAAAAATGGAAGAAGAAAGAAAGAAAGAAAGAAAGAAAGAAAGAAAGAAAGAAAGAAAGAAAGAAAGAAAGAAAGAAAGAAAGAAAGAAAGAAAGAAAGAAAAGAAAAGAAAAGAAAAGAAAAGAAAGAAGAAATGGAGCGGCTCTATGTTCTCTGATGTGCTTCCCAGCCAAGTCCACATTTCAAGAGTTAGACATCTTGAGAGCAAATCCTATTTGAGATTAGACTTGCAAATCTCAGAGTACAAAGTGTCAGTCTAGTGATGTTAAAACAGCCACTTAGAATAACTCACACAGTAACTGTTGTATATTATAGGGAAGGATCATGAATATGCAATCAGAAAACAGTTTTGGAGCCTGATCACCATTTCTGTCAATTACTGCAGTCAGTTCCTCTGATGCTGCCTTGTCATTTTGACAGTGATTATACCTTTACATGATATATTGCAGATATTACGCTTCAGTTGTTTACAAATAGAACTGCATCTTACACTTTCACTAGAGCAGTGGGACGTTTTAAGTAAGGAAAACATTCCCCATAATCGTTCTTCCACTTTCATTCAGTCAGGCTCAAACATAAGCATGGCAGACAAGCAGACCAGGCTGTGCCACAACTTATGACAGTATCTGCCACAACGTTTCCTGACAGATAAAAAGCCAGACATGAGCTGCTGGGTCAAGAACAGAGAAGGTTTCAAAGAAGAAAACACTAAGAACAGAAACATGGCCAGATCAACTGTAGAAGTGTGTGCTCAGTCAGGAGGAACAGGAGGGGGCATGATGAGTGGCTTCATGCCATTGAAAATGGTCTATGCTCTGGTGGTTTGAGTCCAAGCACTGTATGGTAGGTCCAGCTCCTTACACTTGCCTCAGATTTGCCCACCTAGCAGTTTGAAAGCATGTTATATGCAAGTAGATAAATAAGTAGCACTTCAGTAGGAATCGAAGCCAGTGCTTTGTGCAGATAGTCAGAACCCTGCTGATGCTGGAACTTCCGGGATGCAACCCCTGTTTGTGAGATGACTTCAGTGGATGGAGAAGGCCCTGGATCACGGGTGTTCAACTCATGTTCAACTCAAAGGGTCACGTTGCTGTCACGTGACATTTTACAACATTTTCCTCATTTATGCAGCTGGGGTGAGTATGGCCTGTGCATGATGCATCCGGTCTGCGGGCTGCCAATTTGACAACCCTGCCCTGCAGGATGCTGCAGGATGCCCCCTGTGGTGTGCCTTGGAAAGTACGTGAGCACAAGCCAAAGGAGCTAGCAGTCTTAAGCAACTAAATTACTACCTGTTTCCCCCAAAATACGACCAACCTTGAAAGTAAGCCCAAGCTTGATTTTTACATGTGTGCCCAATATAAGCCCACCCCCACAAAGGCCCTAATTAAGATCCCACCCACTTCAGAGTGCACGGGTAAAAATTAAGCTGGGGTGGGGATGGGCAGGTGGAGCTGCCCTTCTACTTACCTTTGGACAGTTGTAGCCAGGCCTCACACACCCCAACACCTGCCTTGCTGGCCCATTTCTTCTGCAGCCAGCAAGGCTGGCAAGGCTTTTCCTGAAGGATTACAAAGCTCTGGATCAATCCCAAACTCTGTTATCAGCTGCAGAGGCCTTCAGGAAAGCCTTGCCAGCTGCAGAAGAAGTTCCTGAAGGCCTCTGACAGCGAAAAGGAGGCTGGGGGCGACATGCACAAGTGAGGTTAGTCAGTGGATGACATCCCCCGAAAATAAGATCTGGTGCCTTTTTGGTGGCAAAAAAATTATAAGGCAGGGTCTTATTTTTGGGGACACACAGTATCTGTCTTAGCATTTTGGTCTCCTGGCTAATGTAACACTGCCATACACTCAATAATAAAAAATTAATGAGGAGGAATATGGAATGGGCAGGAAAGGATTATTAGCCTAAGTGTACACTGAGAACTAGTATGATGTAGTGGCAAAGATATTGGACTAACACTCAGGAGACATAGATACTGGTCCATCTTCAGCCTCAGTATCTCACTGAATGATTTTGGTCCAGTGTCTCTCTCTCTCTCTCTCTCTCTCTCCAGCTGTCACAATTGTGATTGAGGAGAAAAATGAAAAGAGAGAAAACTGTGTATCACATCATGAGCTCCTGAATGATGCAAATCAAATCAGATAATTTTATTGCAGTTATTACCCAGCAGAAAGGAGGTAAATCTAACAAATAAATACATAACTTTAGCAACCAATCCCCCGTTAATTCAGTAATCTCGTAAGACAACATTTTCCAGTCCATCTTGTTATTTAAGCTGTTTATGAGCCGTCAGTCAAGAAGTAGCTGGTGGAACTGGGACAAAAACTACATTTAATTTGGTTTCATTTATAAGACAATTAAATTGTAGCTGGTATTATTATTCTCTGGTTATGGGTATAATAATTGTTATTGTATTAAAACTTGATCAGAATTTTTGGAAGTTTCTTGGATCACAATCCATATTTATGAGAGTGTGCGTATAGTTCTTGAATTCAGAATTCACAAATAGTGCCATTTTCCTTTAAGATTACATACAAATACTTAGGAAATAACATGCAACATACATTGTATGTGAATATCTATATATACATTACAATTAGGACTACTATGCTCATGGCGTAAAGTAGTACAGTACAATATAGCAGTATACACAAGTATTTATATCCTATAGGAAGGACACCAAATAACAGATGTGGACTCCTAACTCAATGAGAGCTCACTTAAAGCATGCCACATGACATCTTCCAGCTGTTTATGATGGCAACTCATAAATCCTGAATCTTGGTTACACTGGCTTAGAATAATAGAGTCTCAAACATCTGGAAGATTCTGAGTGACCTTCTTCGGTCCATGCTGTCTGGTTTTTGAAAGGAGTGTTTTTCCTAAAACTTGCCAAGAGCTGTCAGGAATTGAACCAACCAGGATTTATTTATTTTTTTTGCAAATTAATTCTGTGCTCTTGGACTGACCTTCTGTCTTTCAAGAAATCTCCACATTTATCCTTGATGGAGGCAACAATTGGATTCTTCATAAAGTAGAATTACTCAGCTAAGGAATAAAATAAGGATAAGGTACATATCTCTTGTGAAACCTGGCCTTTTTTTTTTCAAAGGGAAACTAATTTTCTTTTTTAAAGAGCCACACTCTGAAGTCAGGGGGCATCTGAATCTAATGAAATAAAATGATTTTTTTTTTAAAAAAAAAAACCCTGCATATTCACAGTTGCTGCAGAAGGAAATTTGGTGAAACATGAATGCAAAATTTGGGTCTGACAAGAACCAGCATTTTCATATTTAACATAATATCAACAGTAGACACCTTCAAATTTCTAGGTTCACAAGACCTAAAATGGACACCTAACATCAAAAACGTCATCAAAAAAAACCACAACAAAGAATGTTCCTTCTGCACCAACTCAGAAAGCTCAAACTGCCCAAGGAGCTGCTGATACAGTTCTACAGAAGAATTATTGAGTCTGTCATCTGCACTTCTATAACTGTCTGGTTTGGTTCTGCAACCCAACAAGACAGACACAGACTCCAGAGAGTAATTACGACTTCAGAAAAAACCATTACTACCAACCTGCCTTCAACCGAGGACCTGTATACTGCATGAGTCAAAAAGAGGGCTGTGAAAATATTTGCAGACCCCACACATCCCAGGCATAAACTATTTCAACTCATATCCTCATACCTGCTATAGAGAGCACTGCACACCAGAACAACTAGACACAAGGACAGTTTTTCTCGAAAGCCATCACTCTGCTAAACAAATAATTCCCTCAACACCGTCCAACTATTTACAAAGTCTGCACTACTATTGCTATTAATCTTCTCATCACTCCTTATCACCCATCTCCTCACACTTGTAACTGTATGACTGTAACTTTGTCACTTGTATCCGTATGATTTTATATTGACTGTTTCCTATTATGATTTGATTGCTTATTGTACCCTACGAATATTACTAAGTGTTTTACCTTATGATTCTTGACTCTTGATGAATGTATATTTTCTTTTAACTACACTGAGAGCATTTGCACCAAGACAAATTCCTTGTGTGTCCAATCACACTTGACTAATAAAGAATTCTATTCTATTCTATCTAATCATTGTATCCGATTGATTAAACATCCTGAGATAAATTTTTGTCAAGATATTTGTCATCAGCACACCTGTTGACTGACAGGGGGCCTGTTGATTGAAGTCTGGGAAATGGGCCCTTGTCAGTCAACAGGAGTGATTTACCAACAGTTTACCAGGTACTTAGAAGCCAGGCACCACAGGACAAGCAAATAACTAACAACTTAATAACTGGCCATCAACACCCCAATTAACAACTAATAGCCACACACAACCAGGCATCACATAAATACTAGGCCTAGAACAGGCCCAGTGCACCTGTTATGGAGAATGAGCTGTTTCCCAAGGATGGGCTCCAGAATAAGTCCAAAAGCTTGGGTGAAAAATCTCTGGTCCTGGCAACCAACTCAGATTGGACTCTGCAACATTATCCTGGGACATGTATATTTACCTTCATTCAAGAAAGAAAGCAGGAAGGATTGGAGGGGAATAAGGATCTATCCCAGAAGAAAACCACAAGATTAGTTATGTCTCTGCCTCTTCCAATTGGGCACTGGATTGAGTTCTGAATAGAATAGAAGTGAGAGTTAGTTGTTTAGCAGAGTGATGGCCTTCGGGGCGGTGGGGGGGGACTGTGGAAAGAAATGGCAGGTATATTTTAGAATCTTTTGTACTGAGGAAAAGGAAGAAAAAAGGAAAAAAAACCCAAATGTACCAACAATGCCCTGGTGCGGTACTTGTTAATTCATGGACTGTTTATCTTCTTGTTTTCTCTCCAACAAAATGATTGCTGTTTAATTATACTACAAATAGGTTCTGCCAGCCTGTCGTACAGCAGATGTTATTTACTCCCAGAACAACTCTCCCAAGACTGACGCTGCGCATCTCGCAAATCAAAATGGAGTAGATCAAGCCACAATCTGGGACAACATTCCTGGCTGTTTTGCCACTTGCTTTCAACCATGATAAACATATCTTTGCCTTAGATGCTTTCTCTGTCAGAGTAACCCATAAATGAGGAAAGGAAGCTGGCGGCCAGAAGTGATATGAAAGGACAGAATTCTTCATTTAAGCTCTGATCTGCTTGACTCAGATAGAAAACAAGACAGGGAAGTAAGGAGCAGGGCTGACTTTTGCTAAAGCTTATTTCATCCCTGGGTCGATTTCTCCCCATCTGAACTTTAATACATTGGAAGCAAGCTGGGCAGAGACTATCAAAAGGTGGTAATATATGTTTGGAAAATTTAAGTAAGGCTCACCTTTCCTGACTAGTATCTTTTCAATTAAGGGTCATAAACTAATTCAACGTAAGATTCTTCTAGGAGCAGATTTTAAGTTTTCAACCAAGAATTTGTGATGGAATGAGGATTAGCAAATCCTAGATAATCTTCGTCCTGGATACCCCATTCCCTCCAACAAAAGATCTCACAGAGGGATTGAAATTTTTCCCGTCACTGAGATTGTACATTGTATGTTCATTCCAAAAAGCACTTAAGAACAAGGTTAGAAAGATCTGTCAGTATTAGGCTCTATGCTTTATAGATAAGGTGGTTTTTGTGTATGTCTGTGTCAGAGGTGGCATTCAGCAGGTTCTGACCAGTTCTGGAGAACCGGTAGCAGAAATTTTGAGTAGTTCGGAGAACCGGCAAGTGCCATCTCTGACTGGAGATTTTACAGTATCCTTCCCCTGCCACTCCCATCAAGCCCCGCCCACAGAACCGGTAGTAAAATAATTTGAATCCCATCACTTGTCTCTCTCTCTCTCTCTCTCTCTGTGTGTGTGTGTGTGTGTGTGTGTGTGTGTGTGTGTGTGTGTGCGTGTTTAAACTGGAAGTGATTCTTTGGCTATCATGCAAAAATAAGTGCAACTCCTTTGAAATTTGTTTTTAATTTTTATAAATCTTATTGAGAGAGGGTTAGATCTGAAAGGGGCAGCAAAACAAAGTTGATTTTTAAAAATGCACACAAATTTAAAATATCCACCAAGCCAATGATTCACTATGTTGGCTGGAACTGATGAGCATTTTCACACCACATACAGTATGACAAGACACCAAGCTAGGGAAAGAAAAATTAAAGAATGCTTACCTAAATTATACAAGATTTTGAGACAAAATTTCTGGTGTATATCCTTAGAACTCTTTTTTTTTTTTAACCTGATGCAAATAGTTTGGGCCTCAAATCTCATCATCCCAACCTGGATGATCTTTAGAAAAGATTCTCCTGGATTAATCTATACACTGGATCTCAGTTAGCTAATAGTTTTCATACTTTTCAAAGCGCTGAACACAATGAAAGCAAAATAACCTGTAAAGATTCCAATTTTATGTTGCTTTCCCACAAAAGAAAAAAACATATCTAGACATTCTCAGATTTAGAAGAGGATGTTCGTGTGTATTTTAATGTATAATTCAATGTAAATTTGCATGTGGATTTTTTAAAAAGAAAAATAACAGGCAACATTTCTATCTTAAGACAAATAGCACAATAAAAGTGGTAAGTTTTATTGCAGGGGGTTATCCTTTAGCTCCCCCAATGTAAGTACCTCACATCTGTCTCAAATTTATCATATTGTATCTATACCAACCGTTTTTTCAGAACGGATCTTAAACTAAACTAAACAGCAGTTTAGGTCAGCTGTGTGGAATTATTTGCTTCGTTTCACGTAATGTGTAGCTTGCAAAGGTAACACTAGAAAATAATAAAAAGATAGCGAGACCCCTTTGATTTCTTTTTTTTTTCTGAAGGAAAAAAATCCTCCCACATTTAATTATACCAAAGTCAACAATACGGACAATGTGTCTTGGCTATCACACTGTCAAGATAATGAAGTTTAAAAGGCAAATTGCCATAGCAAGTTCCTTCTCTCTTAATGCAGGCAAACTCTTAGCATAAAATCAGCGTAGCTCTTTGAATTCGGTGGAGTTCACAAGATCATCATTTCACAGTGATTAGTCTGCAGTGATATTTGCACCCGTACCTGGCTAGGATCAAAGATGGAGAGAGACATACCTCTTTTCATGGGCTCTTCTTTTATGTCTTGAGTGGAGTTTCTTGTTTATGCCACTTCCTTAAGCTTTCTTCAACAATGGGAAGCATATTGCAAAGGAAGGATAACACCTTCAATTTAAAAAGTCTCTATTTTGAAATCTATTAGGAGACCTTCTAAGAATTCAGAGGTGGGATTCAAAAAAATTTACCACCAGTTCTGTGGGCGTGGCTTGGTGGGCGGGGCTTGGTGGGCGGGGCATGGCAGGGGAAGGTTATTGCAAAATCCCCATTCCCTTCCCACCCCACTAACCTGCTTTCCAGCTCCATTCTCCTGTGCAGGGCAACAAAAGAAGACCCGGCTGATCAGCTGAGACTCAGGAGGCAGAGAAGAGATGGGGTTGGCAGGGCCAGTCAGAGGTGGTATTTGCCAGTTCTCCGAACTACTCAAAATTTTCCCTACTGGTTCTCCAGAACTGGTCAGAACCTGCTGAATACCACCTCCGTAAGAATTGTCCTATTTGATGGTAGTCTTATGTGAACCATAAACCCAAAGGTTGACTCAGAACTGGACAGGGAATTAAGTCCCATCTCAAGGATAGTTAAGCCAAGATGCGCAAGACTGGAGAGATGGTTAAACTGCATATCAGAGGTGATGTCAGAAAGGAAGTGCACCTAAAGGTAGTCCCGGACTTATGACCACAACTGAGCGCAAAATTGCTAAGCAAGATCGTTGTTAAAGGAATCTTGCTCCATTTTACGACCTTTCTTGCCACAACTGTAAAATGAACCACTGCGGTGGTTAAGTTAGTAATACAGTTGTTGCGTGGATCTGATTGACTTCGCTTGTCCAAAGGTCGCAAAAGGGGATCGCATGACCCCCCCCCCGAGACATTGCAAACATCGTAAATATGAGTCAGTTGCCAAGCGTCTGAATTTCGATCATGTGACCATGGGGATGCTGCAACGGTTTTATGTGGGGAAAAAACAGGCATAAGTCACTTTTTTCAGTGCCCTTGTAACTTCAAATGGTCACTAGGTGAACTGTTGTAAGTCAAGGAGTCCCTGTATTCTCTTTTGCAGAGAAGCAACTTGTGTGTGGAAGCAGGGAGAGCAAGAACAGAATTGAAACAGCTGGAAAACTGAACTTTAAATTAGCAACTCTACCATCTTTCTGTATTAGAAAGTGGGGGGTTGGGGGGAGATTATTGCTTTTTATTGCTCTTTATATTGGGTGTTCTGTTTTGGTAGGCCACCCAAAGTCACTGAAAATGAGTTGTCATTTTCATACGCATTTTCTTAAATAAATAAATTCATGAATTAAGGCTTTTCCAACCTATTGAGAACCTTGGGGGGGGGTGTCAATCACGGTGTGCATGCTTGAAAAAGGATCTAGAGAAAAGTGCTGGGGAACACTTGCAACTGTGAAGTCACCACTTCTCTGCTCCTTAAAGCAGCAGCCCTTTTTTTTTTCCCCCTCACAAAGGCCATTGCCATTGCTTTAAAAAGCTGGTTCATAATGCATCTCTTGTTGCAGCCACATCATTTTTCAGGTCAACCCAAAAGTTTAAAAGGAGTCCTAACTGCCTAGCTCAGTGTTTTCCAAACTTTGCAACTTTAAGGGGTGTCGACGTCAACTCCCAGAATTCCCCAGCCAGCAAACAACGGAAAAGCACTGGCTCAAATGAATAGCAAAGAGGTACAGAGTGCACACAAGATTCAGAGTCCTTTGTCAGCATACACACACACACACACACACACATATAATATAATATCTTAAGATACACACACATACACACACACATTGTTTCCCCGAAAATAAGACCCCATCTTATTTATTTTTTTCCCACCAAAAAAGGCACCAGGTCTTCTTTTCAGGGAAAGTCATCCACTGACTAACCTCACTTGTGTACATCGCCCCTGGCCTCCTTTTCGCTGTCAGAGACCTTCAGGAACTTCTTCTGAGGCCACCAAGGCTTTCTTGAAGGCCTCTTCAGCAGATAACAGAGCTCCAGATCGATCCAGAGCTTTGTTATCAGCTACAGAGGCCTTCAGGAAAGCCTTGCCAGCCTTGCTGGCTGCAGAAGAAATGGGCTGACAAGGCAGATGTCGGGGTGTGCGAGGCCTGGCTACAACTGTCCAAAGGTAAGTAGAAGGGCAGCTTCACCCTGCCATTCCCACACATACATACACATACATAGATATACATACACACAGAGAGAATGCAAGGTACACACACACACACACACACACACACACACACACACATATATAAATATACATATACATACACACACACACACACACACATATATGTTTTCTTATATATATGGTATATATATATATATATATATATGGTATTCAGCTTTGTTCGGGTATTTTCCCATGTCATAGTTGTGCTTTTAAAGTTGCAGCAAAGTTTCGGCAGAATCTCATCTGCCATCTTCAGGGCATCATGAGATTCTGCCAAAACGTTGCTACAACTTTAAAAGCACAACTATAATGACGTGGGAAAATACCTGAACAAAGCTGAATACCATACATGTAAGTACCCAGGGTTTTCTTTCATACAAATACCCACGAGAATATATATATATATACACACATACATACACACACACACTCACAATGCAAATTACGTGTGTGTGTGTGTGTGTGTGTGTGTGTGTGTGTAAACTTGCATTAGTGAGATATTTACCACAGAAATCAAGGACATAGTCTCATTGTACATCCTGTTTCCAGTGTTCTGCTTAAGACTTCTTGTTTCTTGCACTTTTCCCCCTCTGAGTCAAGAAGTACATGCAGCCTAAAGGTTGCAGAGCAAAGAAGAAATGTGTAGCAGAAAAAATGACAATGACAGTATTCCCACTGGTTGAAACAATGAACTCAAAAACACTACCCAAAGAAAATCTGAAGAAATGTTCAAGTAAGGTGGACCCGCACAATCTCCATGCACAGGAAAGTTCAAGAAGTTTAACATAATCTTGGTTTAGAACACCCTTTCTGTGAAGTGCTGGTATATTTATAATAATCGGACCTACGTTATCACCACGATTGAATTAGATCCATGTTTCAATATATAAATGTTCCACCATCACCTATAGCTTGATTTGTTCCAAGCGCTAATGTTATATCTTGCTCAAAAAGCTTGTTGCAAAGGTGAAACACTATAAATGGTATTTCAAGTGCCCAGCCCATCTCATATTCCTGCAGATAAAATCAACTGTGGTCGCAAATAATTACTTGATTTGCATTTCTGGTGAAGTAACTAGAAGCATAAATTTCTGAGTTGGCATTCCTATGTGCTGTTCCCAATGCAAAATAATCCAAACTTTTGATGTGTGGATTGGAACGGATTCCATTGTTTTGAACATGGAGCTTCAAAACTTCAGGAACCACACACACTGATTAGAAAGCAAAATGCTTCCACTGGACAAGGAGAAGGGCCAAAGAACTAATAGAGAGGAGGAGGAGGGGGAGGGGGAGGAGGAGGAGGAAGTTACAGCTTTGTTCCTTATGCCATCCTCCATCTTGGAAATTCGCAGGATTCCTGTTTTCCCCGCCGTGTATGTGTATACATTTGAACTAGACTGTGATGTTTCTCTGTGTCATATGTGTGTGTTTGTGTGTGGGTATATACATAATGGTTATTGTTAAGTTTGGGTAATGAGAGGCTGGACCAGAGCATTAGTGCAACAAATACTTTATTATAACAATAAAGGACTGACCGTGCTTGCCAAGCCTGGAACTGGCTCGCAGCGATCAGCAACTGGTTGGACCCCGCAGCCTGCTTTTATAGCTGGCTGCTGGGGAGAACCAACCAATGAGCGAGGGGGAAAACCGCCCCCGCAATGTGAACGGACCTGAGTGGGAACTCCTAGAGTTCCAGGGACATAACACCCCTTCCCCCCAGATGCGAACACGCATAGTCCTTGAGGTAGGCAGGAGGTTTATGCTGGCGCCCAGAACGGCGCAACTCTGGTGGGTTGTCTGTCAGTTCAGAGTCTGTAGGGGAAGGCAGAATCAGTAGAGTGTCACTAACGCGCCCCTCGGTTCGGGTTGGCTCGGGACTCGTAGGGCTGGTCACTGGGGACGTGCTCCCGTTGACTGGTTCGGACTGGTCAGCCATCTGGACGTCGCTGTCCATGTCCGGATTCCCTGGAACAGCTGCTGGTGTAAGCAGGTCACTGGGATTGATGCTGATGTGGGGTTGATGCTGAGGCCTCGCTCCGGTTTGTAATTCTGGGTCACTGCTGACGAGGGTGCTGTGACGCCTTCGCAGCTGGTCCAGGTGCCTTCTCCATATTCGGCCGTCCTCCAGTCTGACTCGATATGACCTGGGTCCGGTGATGGCCACGATCTCGCCCGGGATCCACAGAGGGTCTCCAGCGAAGTTCCTCGCGAATATGGGTTCCTGTAAGATAAAATGTCTAACCCCCGATGTGGAAGCGAGGGGAGAGTCAGGGCAGTAATGTGGGTGAAGTCTGTCCAATACAGTCCTCAGGCGCCTGCCCATCAGGAGCTCAGCTGGGGACTTATTGGTGACTGAGCACGGAGTTGAGTGCTGGCTCATCAGGAAACGCGAGAGTTTGTGGTGCCAGTCATCCTTGCTGAACCTAGCTAGGGCTTCTTTAGTGGTCCTGACGGCTCTTTCAGCCAATCCGTTACTGGCAGGATGAAATGGGGCCGTGAAAATGTGGCGGATGCCCAGGTTGGCAGCGAAACGGCTGAACTCGGCTGATGCGAACTGTGGGCCATTGTCGGAAACAATGGAGTCAGGCAGCCCGTGTGTTACAAACAGGCAAGTTAATACCTTGGTAATCGCTAGTGTGGTGGTCGTGGATAGTTGTGCCACGTCAATCCATTTAGAGTAGGAGTCCACGACCACTAGGAACATTTTCCCATGCAATGGGCCGGCTAGGTCGATGTGAATTCTGGACCACGGAGCGCTGGCGCTTTCCCACTTAGTGGGGGTGGCAATAGGAGGAGCTGGACGGGATTCCTGGCAGGGATTGCAGGAGCTTACCCATCTGATGATGTCCTCGTCGAGGCCCGGCCACCATACGTAGCTGCGTGCTAATGCCTTCATTCTGACGATGCCAGGGTGCCCCTCGTGCAACGCCTCCAGAACTCGGGTACGCAGTGAGGTCGGGATGACCACTCGAGTGCCCCACAGCAGACAGCCCTGCAAACTGGATAATTCCTGCAGGCGGGTCTTGAAAGGTGTAAATTTGTTTTCAACATCACCGCCCGGCCACCCCCTCCTCACCCAGTCCAGTACCTGGGCGATTGTTTTGTCTGCCTTGGTTTTAGCAGCAATGTCAAGGGCAGTGATGGGGAGGTCCAATTGGGTGACCTCAAAAATAGCGTGGACTGGAGCAGGGTCTTCAGCTGGAGCCGGCAAGGGGCAGCGGCTGAGAGCGTCAGCGTGGGACAATGTTTTACCTGGGCGGTGTATGAGTCTATACGAGTATGCCGCTAGGAAAAGGGTCCATCTCGTCATTCTAGGCGAAAGGACTTGAGGGGTCTGTTTGTCCCCAGCCAGTAGACCCAGGAGAGGCTTATGATCCGTGACCAGCTCGAAAAAGTGGCCAAAGAGAAATTCGTGAAATTTCTTCACTGCTGCAACAGCTGCTAGAGCTTCCTTATCGATCTGGCTATAATTGCGCTCTGTTGCAGAGAGCGTCCTGGAGAAAAAAGCGATGGGAGCCTCGGAGCCATTGGGGAGTCTGTGGCTTAATACTGCCCCAATTCCAAAAGGGGATGCGTCTGCTGCTAGCACTAATGGAAGGTTGGGGTCGAACTGAATAAGGACCGCCTCTGACGTGAGTAGTGATTTGTGGCGCAAAGCGGAGTCTTCTTTGTGACCCCAGTGCCAAGGCGATTTTTTATCCAACAGTCTGTGCAGGGGTTCTGCCACTGATGCTTTATGGGGCAGGAAGGACGCGTAAAAGTTCAATAGCCCCAAGAAGGCCTGCAGTTCAGTTTTGGAGGTTGGAGTGGGTGCCTCGTGAATTGCCTTAACCTTGGACTCCAGGGGGTGAATGCCTGAGGCGTCAATTTTATAACCCAGAAAGTCCACCTGTCTAGTGGCAATGGCACATTTTTCTTTTTTTAATTTGAGGCCATGCTGTCTGAACCTCTCTAATACTGCTCGAACTCTCTGGAAGAGTTGGGGTCTGTCCCTGGCCGAGACTAAGATGTCGTCGAAGTAGGGTACTACACCAGGGAGGCCCTGCAAAATCTGCTCCATGAGGGATTGAAAAATGACTGGGGCAACACTTACGCCAAATTGGAGACGCTTGCACCGGAAAGCACCCCTGTGGTTGACAATGGTCTGGAGTTCCACTGTTTGGCTGTCAACAGGGAACTGTTGATACGCTTGAGACATGTCCAATTTGGCAAAAATGCTGCCAGGTTCAAAAGTGTGTAATAAATGCTGAATGACGGGCACTGGGTAAGCGCTAACTTGTAAAAATTTATTAATTGTGGTCTTGTAGTCCGAGCAAATTCTCAGGCTACCGTCTTTTTTGAGGGGTGTGACAATGGGCGTCTCCCATATGGCAAAATCTGTTGGCTCAATGACCCCTTGTTTTAATAGTTTATCCAATTCTGCATCTAGTTTTGGCTGAATAGCGAATGGGACTCTACGCGGTTTTAGCCTGATTGGGACTGCCTGGGGGTCGACTGAGAATGAGATAGGGGTACCGTTATAACACCCCAGTTCATCGCTGAATACATCTGAGTAATCAGCGAATAAGGAGTCAGTGTCAGAGGTTGAGACAGCATGGACTCCTGTTAGCCCTAGGCCGAGATGGGGAAACCAATCGAGCCCCAAGAGTGTGGGGAGATTGCCGTTAACTACCACTAGAGGTAGGTGACCTTTGAAAGCTTTAAAATTGACAAGGAACTTGCCTCTGCCGATTACAGGAATGACCTTCCCCTGGTAGTCCTTCAGGCTAAACTGGCACTTCTGGAGCCGGCTTGTTGATAGGCTGGGCTGTAGCCTCTTGAGGGTGCTCCACGAGATAATTGAGAGCGCTGACCCTGTGTCAACCTCCATGCGACACGGTTTACCTTCTAACAAAACGGAGAGAGAGATTTTACTAATGGTATGGCAAGTGTGCTTGGTATGGTGGTGAGTGCGACAGTTCAATACTTGCCTCTGAGGTCCAGAATGTGAGAAGGGAGGGTGCCTTTGTGCTGAGTTTTGAGAGGCTTGACAGACTCTCGCGATGTGCCCCCTTTTGTGGCAGATGTTGCAGGTGGCTCCTTTGAACTTGCAGGCGGCCCTCGGATGAGATCCACCACAGGATAGGCACAGGGTGATGTGCTTGGGTGGACTGATGTTTCCTTGCTTGGCTCCTACCTGCGGATGCCTGGCATTGGTGAGGCGGTGGATGTCGGTTTCATCACTAGGGGCTTCCTCTGCTACCACTTCCTCGGAGTGGACTGGAACTGTCGTTAGCTTGGAAGTTGGACCATGGATTTCGGTGGCTGAGTGTGCTGCCAGTTCTGCTGCCAGGGCCTCCTCGACGGCTTGTGCGAGGTTGAGGTCCTTCTTAGCGAGTAGGCGCCTTTGGAGGTGGAGATCCTTGACCCCGCAGACTAGTTGATCGAGGAGCATGTCCTCCAGGTAGGTTCCAAACCCACAATGGAGTGCTGCGGTCCTGAGGGCGGCCATGTACTGGTTGATGGTCTCTTTGTCTGATTGCTTCCTCATACGGAAGGTGAATCGCCTGGCAATCTGTGAAGGTCTGGGGGAATAGTGGTTAGTAAGGATTTCTAACAGTTCAGACCATGGAACGTTTTTTAACTCACGTGGAGCCACGAGAGCTGTGGCAGTGTCAAAGACGATGGCTCCACAGTAGATCAGGAAATATGCTTTTTCCGGTGCTCCCCTGCATCAGCCAGCCCAATTGCGTCGATGTAATGGTTAAAGCGGTTCTTGTATGATTCCCACTTCTCCTCATCCGGTTTGAACGCTGGGAAGACTGGATTGGAATTCATAGTGAGGAAATCGGTTGTACAATCTGTGGACAAAATCTCTCTGGGGCAGCAGCAAAGGTTTCTAGTGCCTGTGGCAGGCAAGTGATTTCAGCTCTGGAGAGGCTTTTTCACAATCCTCTCTCTCTCTCTGGGCTAAACACGAGGTTAGGCTGTCAGCCGTTGGCAGCGTTTTGAAATTCGCGCCTGCGTGGCGTTAGTGACTTGACTTACAGCACCGCGCTGTACTTTTAGGTTTGAAATTCAAATGACAGCCGTTTGAATTTCGCGCCTAAAACAACGGCGGCTGCGGCTCGCAGCGCTTCACTTTTCCTGTAGCTGGGCTAACAAGCGGCTACACAGCGCTTCTCACTTTCGTTACTGGCTGACCGCTTTCTCTGGCTGCGGATCAGCGTTCGCTCTCGTTGCTTGCTGACCGCTTTCTCTGGCGGCGGATCAGCGTTCGCTCTCGTTGCTTGCTGACCGCTCTCTCTGGCTGCGGATCAGCGCTGCTCTTATCGCCGGCCGATCGCTCTCTCTGGCTGCGGATCGGCGGCTAGTGACTCAGTGGTTGCATTGTGCTTCTGGTAGCCATCCCATCCTCGTCGCCAGTGTTAAGTTTGGGTAATGAGAGGCTGGACCAGAGCATTAGTGCAACAAATACTTTATTATAACAATAAAGGACTGACCGTGCTTGCCAAGCCTGGAACTGGCTCGCAGCGATCAGCAACTGGTTGGACCCCGCAGCCTGCTTTTATAGCTGGCTGCTGGGGAGAACCAACCAATGAGCGAGGGGGAAAACCGCCCCCGCAATGTGAACGGACCTGAGTGGGAACTCCTAGAGTTCCAGGGACATAACAGTTATCCTTTGAGGGCTAAATGCAATGAAATTTCATTTTAATGTATGCTGATTAGTGTACATTTAAACTGACAATAAATTTATATTATATTATATTCTTCTGTTCTACTTCACTCTATTCTATTTTATGATGATACCTATTCAGTCATATCCAACACTGGGCGATTCTATGAGCCAGGTCTTTCCATGTTTTCCAACCCACCGCTACTTCTTTGAGTTGTTCTATGCTCTGGCTGATGCCAGCTTCAATGGTATGAAGCCACCATGTTCTTTGGCGGCCTGGTTTCCTTTTACCACTGACTCTTCCAAACATAAGTGCTTTCTTCCAGTGAATTCCCCTGCAGGACATGGTCAAAACAAGTGAGTTGCGGTTCTGTGGTTTTGCCTTCCACAGTGGACAAGATAAGAGAGGTTATCACACCCAGTATCTCCTGAGCATCTCTAAAAACGGGGGACCCCTGCAAAGCAAATTCTGTAACATTTCTGCGATTCAATATATTATGGTAGAACTTTTCCGGGTATTGATAAAGTGCTTAACAGGTCAGTTTTTGGCACAGTTTCCTTGTAGCACCTAAGAATGAAAGTCTGAAGTCTTTGGAAGTCTTTTTCAAGTCTGCAGAAAGGTCACTCCTTTAAGTTCCATTCATTGGGTCTGATTTTTTTAGAGATATGCACACTGTTTAAAAGAGGCCCAAGAAAGGCTATCTATATTTAGACGCATATGTTTTTTTAACATGAATTCTGGCCTTTTTCATAAAACTTCAGTTGACAGTAAGTTGCCTTCAATTCAAACTATGCTAGTTCCCCAATAAGCATACAGTAATACATTTAGAAAACCTGCAGCCATAAAATGCTTTTTACTTTCTCCTTGAGGGTTTCTTGGAGGCATTTGGTTCACAACTGGAGAACCGAGATCCTGCATTAAATGAGTTTTTTGATCTCCTGGGCAGTTTTTTTTTTTTACTTTCTTTTTAAAATGTCTAATCTGACTAGACTTGGAATTAAAAGCGCACTGTCTGATTTCACTGGGATCACTCTAAGCATGCCAAAACTCTGAATTCGAACAGTTAAATTGATCATTGGGGACAGATTGTTGGGGCCTGACAATACACAACATATGAGTGTGGAGGTATATTTGAGTGAGCACATGCTTGTACATTTATATGTTGAAAGATCACTTTGGGACACAATTGTAGTTTCATTCATCACAGTGGAAACATTGTGCAGAATAACCTTGGATATACCAGTACAACAGTTCGTTTAATGATGCTCAAAGTTACAACGGCACTGAAAAAAAGTGACTTGTGATCATTTTTCACGTTTACGACCATCACAGCATCCCCATCGTCATGTGATTTACATTCAGATGCTTGTCAACTGGTTCATATTTGTGATCCCCTTTTGTGATCTCCTTTTGTGACAAGCAAAGTCAATGAGGAAGCCAGATTCACTTAATGGCGTCACTAATTTAACAACTGAACTTAACAAATGTCGCAAGAAAAAAAAGGGACTAAAACACTTAACAAATTTCTCACTTCACAACATAAATTCAATTGTCAAGGATTACCTGCACATACATACCTACAAACGTATACAGGCACACACACACACATATACACATAAAAAGGACAAGAGAAGCCTCACTGAATTTATTCAGACTAAATTATTCTTGTTCTGTCGCTTTTATTCCTTACATCTCTGCAGAATCACCTTATATATATATTTCAACTTACATTTTGCAGTTTACTCTTACATGCGATTCTTCCCTAAGCACTTAAATCACTCTCAGGGAATACAGAATAGAATATAAATATAGAATATAGTAACATTCAAATTTAAATGGGCATGGAATGATCAGATCTGGGTAACAGACACAAAGTCTAATTCTTTGCTGCCATCTCATGATCAGGTGTTTTTATGCTCCAGATCTGTTAATGCCCATGGTGATAAGGGTGGGCACGCTGCTAAGCACCCAAATTTTTACCACATGACTACCACGGCACTGCAACTGTTGGGAGGGATCCCATTTCCCTTCATTCAGCCCTTTCATAATTTGGAATGGTCGCTGAATGAATGGTAGTAAATTGAGGATTATCTCTACATGTCTTCCCTTGTCTGCTGTTATCTGCTCCACCTTGAGTAAATTGCTTTCCTCACCCAGCAACTGTCTGTGTGAGAGTTTGAGGCCTGAAAAAGGACAGAGACTGTGGCCATTCAATTCTGTCTCTAGCAAAACCAATTTCCGTGAACTAAGGGTGCGATACACCTACCTGTATGACTGCAACCACAAGGATCTGAGAAACTAAGACCATTTGCAAATATAAAAGGTCAAATGTCAGTTCAACCAATGTTCTGAGGCCATGTTGGGCAAGCAAAAGTTTATTGAAGATCCTCAGCAGGTATGACCACAGTAACAATTCCCACTTGTATTCCTCGGTAATTAGCAATGAATGTTATATTGCCACAGAATCAGAAGAAAAGGTAAAGCCATTGTGATTTATATCCATCGACAGATTAGCCTCAATTAATTTGTCTAATTCTCTTTTATAATTACCCAAATGGGCACTCAAAACCTCATGGTAGTGAATTGGTTTGAGCAGAATTGGTACACTTACATAGAAAACTAGATTTATTTCTACTTCTCACCCACTAGGCATCACTTATTACTCATAACCCACATTAGTCAAAGGAATCCGTTTGGATTTTGTACTTTCCAGTATTGTTTAAGCCATCCTAAATATGTTAAGTTGCATCAAAAACATACCGGTGCTACTCTTCAGATTTTACCTTCAGATAGTATATAAGCAAGTGAAACAGCATTAATTATAATATGGACTCTTGGGAGGCTCTCTTTCACAGTTTTTATAGAATATAAGATTGGAAGAGACCTCAGAGGTATTCTAGTCCAACCCTTTGCTCAAGGCAGGAGACTTTATATCATCCTGGTCAGATGACTGTCCAATCTATTCTTGAAAACCTCCAGGAATGGAGCACCACAACTCTGGGAGGCCAGCTATTCCACTTATTAATTTCTCCTTTGTTATTTCTGGGAGGACGGTTCAAGAACGGAGGCAAGACTCAGATAGTAACTAAAGCTCTTTATCTGTGACTTCAGATCTGAGCAACTAACCCCAGCCAATCGGCTTTCAGCGGGCCAATCAGATTTGCAGGCTACGAGCCTGCTAGTCCGGAACATCCTTAGTTCGTGGTTGGCTCTCTCTTTAACAGGGTGCTTAGTGCTTAGGAGAATAAATCAATCCCTTCTTCTCGGGTACAACTCCTTAAGTACTGGAATACTCCTATCCTGTTGCCCCAATTCTCCTCTTCAAGAAACTAGACATATTTAGCTCCCTTAAACATTTGTCATATGATTTAGCCCCCAGATCCCTTATCAATCTTTGTTGCTTTTCTCTACACACTTTCTTTTTGTATCATAGTGACTAGAACTGGATGCAATATTCCAAGTCTGGCCTCACTTGTACAGTACATAGAGTGGTGCTATCATTGCCCATGATCTTGTTGCTATCCCTCGGTTGATGCAGATTAAAGATTGGCTTTTTTGGCAGCTCCAGCACTGTTGTGCTCCACTAGGTCATCTAGATCTCTGTCACAGTTACTGCTGTTGAGCCAGGTAAGGGCTATTTTATACCTATGCATTTGGGGAGGAATCAGGCGCAGGAAAAAATCTTATTTTTCTCACCACTAAACTGCATCTTTTTGGCTAGGGCCCAATGCGCAAGTCTGCCAAGAGCCTTCTGAATTTTGAGTCTATCTTACAAAGTGTTAGCAATTCCACCCCCACCCCGCAGCTTGGTGTCACCTGAAAATTGGATGAGTTCCCCCTTCTATGTTTTTTCCTTTTAGGATCTTCCTTTATGGAATCCTTCCTTATCTTTTTCTTGGTTTGTTGAAATCAGCTCTCTTAGTTGTGGTCACTACAATGCAAAAAGAAAGTGCGGAGAAAAAAGCAAAGCTCTCTTAAAGTCTAAAATGTTAGTCTGGTTTATTTCAGTTACCTGTGGTTGCATTATGGTGAATTCATGTATGACATGGTCACTTTTCCCCAATGTTCCTATAGCTTCCATTCCTTCAACCGTTTAGACCCTATTAGCAGGGATGTGATCCTACCAGTTCGGACCAGTTTGGGCAAACTGGTAGTTCTGATGATTATTTGGCCCCACCTACCCCTGTTCTTTCCTGTGCTTTATTTCCTTGTTTTGGAGCACAGCTGATTTGTGTGGCAGAGCGGTTTTGCCGCGTCTCAGCTGTTTTACTCACCAGGCCTGTAGTAGGAGGTAAATATTAGAGCTGAAAATGCACTTTTACTGACTCGGTTGTTACACTGGTTGAATCGCACCACTGCCTGTTAGTAAGAATTAAGTCCAGTGTATCTGTCCCTCTACTTCTCTCCTCTATCTGTTTTATGACAAAGTTGACAGACAGGCACATCGGGAACCTGCCTGACCTCCCACTTGTTACATAATTTATTTCTTAGTTGATGTCAGCGTAGCCAGAGTTCTATTGGAGGATTTGGGTATGGCCAGTCTAGAGAAAAGAAGGACTGGGGTGACATGATCTCAGCATTCTAGTATTTGAGGGGCTGCCACAAAGAAAAGGCGGGTCAATTTATTTTCCAAAGCACCAGAGGGCAGGACAAGAAACAATGGATGGAAACTAATCAAGGAGAGAGATAGCCTGGAATTAAGGAGGAACTTCCTAACAGTGAGGACAATTAACCAGTGGAATAGCTTGTCACCAGACATTGTGGGTGCTTCATGACTGGAGGTTTGGACAGTCCCTTGTATGAAATGGTATAGGATCTCCCGCTTGAGCAGGTGGTTGGACTAGAAGACCTCCAAAGGTCCCTTCCAGTTTTATTCTGATTCTGGTTTCCCTGCTTGGTTGGTTGGCCAGTAGTATATACATATAGGAAAGACTATAATTACAAGGGTTGGCTTGTAATTTATCCCTGGATTTAAACATTTATTCCTACTGAGCCTTTTTCCTCAGCACGTTGTTTTCTATAAATATCCATTCAGGTATAGATGTCTACCCTATACATTATATTCTACAATGAAAAGAGATGCAAATTCATCTACTAGGACTAACTGTTTTAATCACTCTGTCTTCTTGTTATGATTGGACATGAACTTTTACCTATTTTACACTTTCTTTCTTTGAATATTATTACTACTTGAATATAAGCAATTAAAACCCAATCTATTAAAAACTATGAAGCAAACAAAGGAACATTTCTCATGCAGGACTTTCTTGACTATAATAAACGTATTACTACTACAACTTCTATTTCATAAAGGAACATTTAAGGAACTATAAGTGATGTTATTATTCAATTCAACAATAAAAATCCCTAAGCAGTTAGAAGTTTCTAATTTGAGCTGCAATATCTTTAAAAAGCTGCTTTATCGTTTTTTTTCCTAACCATACAAGGCAGTCTGACACTGAAATGGAGGGTTTTTAAAAAGAAAATAAATCTCCATACATCAGGACTAAATAGGCAACGTTATATGACTTGCCAATAATATCTATACTCCGCATTAAAAGTGACACATGAATAAACTGCATTTTTCATGAAATGCCTTGTGCTTGAGGCACTTTAAAGAGACAATTTAAGAACAAGTTATATAACAGATAAAAGTGGACTACCATATATCATTGTCATGTGAGCAACAGTTCACTTAAAACTTCAAACATTGAAAGTTTATATATCAACAATTTTGTGTTTAGGACTAATAAAAACATTCAACAATTCATAGTAATAATAAGGCAGCATAGCCATATCAAAACAGGAGAATGAAAAATGGCAATTTCAATGCCATTCTGTGCATGTCTTCCCTGAGATAAGACTGGTTGCATTTGATGGGAGTTACTTTTGCATAAATATAAGGTTTGCATCATAACCAAGATAGTTTAGTCATCATACATTTTGCCCTGGACACTCATTTTTAAGGAACATTTTAAAATGTTCTACGTTTATATATCTTCTTGTTATGACCCCATAATCCCTTGCAGTCTGAGCAACTGAATAGAGCTGAGTTTTTACTGGCCGGATGCCCTTCTTGTCACCAGTGCAGAGTTTCATTCGGCAAGTATATTCTCATCCAGCCCAGAGAGAAAAATATCTGCCTCTACCTAGGATCGAACTCACAGCCTCCTGATTGTGGAGTGAGAGCTCCACCTCTAAGCCACCGCACCACTCTTTTACATTTATATAAGCAGTGAATATTTTCAAGCAATGTTTTATGAATAAATCTACCTATGGTAAGACTGGGAAAGTTATAGATGGCAGCCCCACATAGCTCCATACACAGATATAACAATTGCAAAGGTGCTTTTCCAAAAGGCAACTAGACTTACTTGGGTTTTTTACCTCTTGAAAATATTTTGCTTCTCACCCAAGAAGCTTCTTTCAATTCTAACTCTTGGATGAGCTTATTGGATAAAAAGTGAAACATTTTCAAGGGGGGAAAATACCCCAAGAAAGTCCAGTTGCCTTTTGGAAAAACACCTTTGGGACAGCCATGACCTGGATGATTGATAACCTTCATACAACTTAACGGCTTGGTATTGTGAGCTAGAGTGGGTTCAGCTCAGAGCAAGGCCAATGAACAAAACACCAAGGAGTAATTGGCAGAAAAGATATAGCAGAAGGCTGCAATCTGGCTGCTGCCGATGGAAAAACAGTGATTGGTCTCCTTTTCTTATAGATGTTAGCTGCCTGACCAATGAAATCAAGGTGACTTAAAAGTCCCAGTTTAGAATGCCAAACTAATTGTTGTCATTTTCTGGCCAAACATCTGTTCCCCAAGTTTTACTTCTGGATGCAAGGGAAGGATACTAGGGTGGAAAGAGAGAGAACATGATGATACTCTACGGCAGGAATGTCAAACCCAATGTCATGCCCCTGGTGGAGACTGACTCTGAGGGAGAGGATCAGGGGAAAATGTGGTCTACTCGGGAAAAGAGGGCCATGATCCTCTTCATGGGTTGCAGGTGTGAGATCTGCATAAGAGTTTGGACCTGCGTGCTAACAAATGCTGGAGACAAATTAGTGTTTTATTCCTAGATGAGGTTTGTCTTGGTTGGTGTTCTTCCAACGGACTGTATTTGGTTATCTTTCTGAAGCTGGCAATTATTTATCCTGGTCTGTCGTGGAACTTTATTCAGTGTGGTTTGTTTTTGGTTTTTGCTTCGTTATCGGCTCTTTGAATTTGAACTGTGTTTCTTTCATTTGGAATGTTATTTTGAAAATAGTTCATCTTCAGCTGTGAACAATTAAACAGCGAAGCCAAGTTGAAGGCAATAAAGGACTGTTATTTACATTTTGGTTTTTGTTATATTTCTGATACACTCCAGGTCATCACACCCAATTTCACTGAGGGCCACATCAGGGTTGTGTTTGACCGGTGGGGGTATGGCCAGGTGGCATGGCCAGCTTGACATCACTCGTGTCATAGGGTGCACTTGTGGTGGCCAGTAGCTAAGGCAGGACTTCCTTCAGACCCTCCCTCATTCTCATTCCTTCCTTCAGTTCTTCCTTCCTTCCTTTTCTTCGTTTTCCTTCCCTCTTCTTCTTTTCTTCTTTTTCTTTGTCTTTCCTCTTTCCCTTTTTCCTTTCCTGCCCCTTCTGTATGCTCAAATGCAAAAAGGGAAACATTTCATTTTGTTTTTAGTTTGATTTGCTAGCCCTCTGACAGCAAAAACAGAGCTCGCTGGCAGAAGGCTGCAGGAGGCCGTTGTGGCCAAAACAGAGCCCGGGAGGGCCACACACAGTCCTCCCGAGCTCCGTTTTTGTTAGCAGAGGCACTGTGGGCCAGTCCTTTGCTGTGTCCAGGGCAGCCCCACAGGCCAGATATAAGCACCCTGTGGGCCAGATCTGGCCCATGGACCTGGACACCTCTGCTCTACTGGAATCCCATCTCGGTGGCTAGACCAATCCTGTGACCTCTGCTAATCGATGAAACATAGGAACAGTATAGATGGTTGACATTATTATTCCTGAGTAGCCTTGTCCATTTAGCAGTTTTCAAGCAAATCTTGGGTAACCAAGTGTAATAAAACAAACTGATAGAGAGAGATAAAGCACAAATAGAAAAACTCTCCAAGTGTGACACCCTTTTTAAGACTTACAGTAGCTGCAACTGTATTCCTGGCAGTGAATGTAACAAGGAGGGGGCTAGAAGACTGGAGAATATAGAAAGACGAAGCCTCCCACCCATTTATTCAAATTTTGTCTATCTTGACTAACTAAATTCGCTAGGTCAGTGCTGATCATGGTTGCAGGAGTAAATAAATAATGTCCCTTTGGGTGGGGCATGTGCTCTCACTTCCTTAAATAAGATGTATATTAATTTTATTGAAAACCCCTTATAAGAACCAGGAAGACGTCTCATTATAGGCCAGATTCTAGCCTTCTAGTCTTGAGCAAGATGATTTGCCAAGGTGGCATGCCAAGAACCAGGGTGGATTACCTGTAACAGAAATTGTACACAGGAATCAAGAACCTATTGATTGGCCTAAATCTTCCAGTGGCTTTTGATCCCATTCACTATGGCATGATTCTGGGTCAGGTTTGGTTTTAGAGGCCCTTTTCAGAGATGGTTCAGGTCCTTCCTATTTGAACACACCCAGAGGTTGTCATCTTGCAGTGTCCCACATGGCTTTGCCTTGTACCTTTGCTCTTTGGCATCTACTTCAAACCTTAGCAGAGAGGTCATTCTAATTCCAGAGTTCCCAGGAAGCAATCTGTACCCCTGAACAATACTTAAACTTGGGTAACGGAGTGGATTATCAATCACCTAGAATCATATCTACATAAAACAAGGCCTCCGATTCGCAACTTTAATACTCAAATAATGGTCAGAAACTGTTGTGGGATGCAGAGAATTGATTTTGACTCATTTCCCCCCACATTTTTTCCCCCTGTAAATTAAGTATTAGAAAATGGGCATGGCTTATTTTCAAGAAGCTTCTCATTTCCATTCCCTTATTTAGCTCCTCAAAAAAAGAACGGAAAACCAGGTATTTCCCTTGCAGTCATGTTCTCATATCACCAGAAGGTCTTTTGAGCTTCTCCAGAAAGACAGAACTCAAAGGGTTCTATCAAACCCTTCCAAGATTGCCCACCGCTGCTTTAAAGTATTTCAAATGAATTTTCTGAGGAAACAAAGATAATGGTGAAAAAAATAAAGCAGTCCAGAAACCTCCTTTTATAAGAAACTCATATGAAATTCTTAGAAACAGTGTCACCAAAACTCACTTGCAACGCATTATTAAATGGGAGTTTAATTTCCTGCTGAGTTTTGGCAGTAAGAAAAACAATAAAATGTATATAAGCCCCAAGACAAACAGGATTCTAAATATTTTTACTATTGTTTTATCGCAGGGGGTGTCAAACTGGATTTCTTCAAGGGATGGATCAGCAGTGTCGTTCTCCTCCATGGGCTGGAGGGGGCGGGGGAGACGGGACGGACGCCTCCTGAAGAACCGTGCCAGCCCAAACAGGACATGGGGGGCAAATGGCATGCTCCATTTTGGCTGCCAGAGGAACTGTGGGCCAGTCCTTTGCTATTTCCAGGCCAGCCCCACAGGCCAGATTTAAACATGCCACGGGCCAATTCAACCCATGGGCCTTGAGTTTGACACCCTTGTTTTATTGAACCTACTACACTTCCCAGGGATCAAAAAAGTTGCCCGTTTCTGTTGGCTAAGATTATCTGGGACGTCCTGTTTCTTCAAGAAAAGGATGGAGAAGTTGCCTTACTTTGAAGGTGGTCAAGGGCATTATTTGCAAAAGCCACCATCTTGTGCACTCAAAACAGTATGGAAGCCTTATCTCGGTTGGCAGCTTTTTTTCTTGATTAAATCATAGTTTGTCCTAGATTTCCACCAGGGTCATATTTTGAGATATATGTTCCCAGAGGAAATCTGAGCAGAATACCAGCCACAGGTAAGAACCAGCTGGTAAATCTTCTCATTCCATGGGGGTGGGGGGAGATTCACAGATGGGCTAAGAAATTATTTTACATCCCTCATTAAAAGCCTTAAGTGGCAGTTTCAAGTCATTTCAGGTATTCTCGCACTAGTTCACTCTTCCCTCACTCCACCTTACTAAAAATCCTCAGTGGTTAACAATAATATTTTTGTTTCTCTTTCTCTCACACACTCATACAGCAATTCTTTCTTTTTTCCCCTCAAACTTTTTTTTTTTTTTTGAGGGGAAAAATTTTTTCCCCTTTATTTTACAAAAAAAAAATTTCAGAAATGTGCTGGATCTGAAAACTCAACCACACTAACTGAGAAATGGACAACTTTGAGGATCACATAACCAGGTGTGGGATGCAACCGGTCCTGCCCAGCTCTATAGAACCGGTAGCTCTGAAAAGCAACAAACACTGAACCAGTTCTGTGTTTGCTGCTGTTTGGCTCACCTCCCGGGCTCTTACCTGTCCTTTATTTCCCGCTTTTTCAACCTCAGCTGCTTTGGCGGCACAGCTGAGGTAGAAAAAGCAGGGGGAAAAATGGCTTTTCAAATGCTGAGCATCCACGCGCAGCATTTTTTAGCTGTCTGGGTGGCACAGCTTAAGGTTTTTTACACGTGCGTGCAAAACGTAGTCACCAAACCGGTAGGAACACCGGATGAATCCCACCCCTGCACATAACAGTTCCTGATAAGGCAACTTTTCTAAAAAGAAGCAGCTGTTAAATGGGAGATGGCGCCTGGATTGCTATGAAGAGATGAGCTCAAGGGGCTTTTTTTGAAAGTTAAAGACAGGGAAAGTCCCATCAGTCATCTCCAAGATTTTTCTTTCCTCCACAATTTTCACAGAAAATGAACAGAAAAACACCGGGAGGAAGAAAAAAAATACCTACTCTATTTTTACAAATAAAGAACTCCATGGACTCAGCAGGAAGAAATGTTAAAAATCAATAAGCAAAGGGGAAAAAGCCCCCAAAGCTGAAAGAATCGTGACCAAGCCCGGAGGGAAGGGGAGAAAGGAGAGGAGATAATTATTGAAGAAAAGTTAAATTACTGCTTTGCGAGCTGCCCTGGATGCTAGTTTGCTTCCGGTTGCAGTTCATGGTGTGGATTATGGCCTTTAAAGACTTCCATGGTGTAAGGCCAGTCTATTTGATGAACCACCTCATCCCACTCAGAAAAGCTCAGCCTACTCATGCCGGCAGAGGAGGCCTGCTGAGGATCCCATCCGTCAAAGTCCATGGAGATTCTCAGTCTTTCAGGTCATCGTTGTCCCAAAGGTGCTTTTTCAAAAGGCAACTGGACCTTCTAATTTCCTTTTTCCTTGAAAATGTATCACTTCTCATCCGAGAAGCTTCTTCAGTTCACAACTGAAGAAGCTTCTTGGATGAGAAGCAAAACGTCTTCAAGAGAAAAAACAAACCAGAAAGCCCAGTGGCCATTTTGGAAAAGCGCCATTGCTCAAGGAATTCTGACTGATGTGATCCAGGAGAAAAGCCTTCTCTGCTGTAGCTCTAGCTTTCTGGAACATCCTGACCCCACCACCGTCACCCTTCCCAGGTGAGATTTGTCTCCCACTCTCCTATTCTTCCCCAAGGGCCTGGCTCTGCCGGTTGGCCTGATGATGCAATAGTACATCACTGGTGGTGGCTGCTGGACTAACTAGCTGGCCCTGCTGTTTTTATTATTATTATTTTTATTATTATTACTGTTGTTGTTGTTGTTGTTGTTGTTGTTACTATTGTTATTTTTACATTTTTATCATTTTCCCCCATTTAATTGTAGGCTGCAATATGGGTGGGAAATAAATGTAATAAATTAAATAACAACAACAACAACAACAATAATAATAATAGTAATAATAATAATAATACATTTGGTTGTAAGTTTCCTCCCTCCTCCTCCTTCTCCTCCTCCTTTTCTTCCTCCTCCCTCCTCTTCCTTCTGCTCCTTTTCCTTCTTCTCCTCACTCCTTTTCCTCTTTTTCCTTCTTCTCCTCCCTCCTCCTCCTCCTCCTCCTCCTCTTCCCTCCTCTTCCTCCTCCTCCTACTTCTCCTCCTCCCACTCCTCCTCCCTATTACCACTATTACTCCGATAAGGTTAATTCCTAGATTTAGTGATTTAAAAGGTGATTAGGTTTATTGATTTAAAAGCACAGCTTCAAATTTTATTATGGCAGTCCTTAACATCTTGAAGCATCTGATTAGCCGAAACTTAATAAAAGTAGGGCCTGGCTGCTTCTATGCTCTCATCTCATTCTTTTTGGATCTTTTATGGAATGTTCCAAGCAGGCAGAGCCCAGTGATGAGTCTCTGTCCTCATTATGTCAGACAAAACAATGAAGCCCGTTCACAGCTGAAAGACCACACTGCGTATAGGCTTCGGTGTGACAAATGGTCGAGCCAGTGCTATTCTGGGAAAAGAAAACTGCAGAGACACGTCCTGATGCTATAAATTAGGAGAAAGGCAGAGATGAAGTGGCGATGGGAAGTGGTCTAAAAGATAGTGAATAAAACCCCATTGTGGTGCCTGAAAGGAAGCAATAGCAGGCACATCGCTTGTTACCTGGAACAAAGAGTGCAAACGAGATGCTGCAGATGTTCCTGTGGGCAAAATTACCTTGGTCCCAAAACAGAATTTGGTTCAGGCGGTTTGCTTCACGTGTTTGACCACCGCTTGCCAAAGGACAAACTGCAACTGCTACACAGAGGAGAGAAAAGAAGATGCGTGTCATTACGGATAACACGAGCCTTTGAAGCCAATCTTAGTATGAGCGAGTTCATACGGGAGGGCTAATGCACAAAGTGTGATAGACATTGACAATAAAATAGAATGGGTGTTGTTACTCGGACCCTCTTGTATTCAGTGATGGTAGAAGGAAAGCATCAGTTAACATTAGAAAATTCCACTCCTGTTACAGCCCATTGATCTGCCCCATCCCACTTTTGGCTGCATTTTTGACCATAGATGCACTAATCTGTGCTCAAAATGTCCACGCGGAAAGCTGTGTGACTCCGTTTGATTAAAAGCTGGGCCACGTTTGTCACAGCAGGTGAAGAACTTGAACTTCCAAAATGAGTTGAGCCATTATTTACCTGAGGAGAGGAGAGGAGAGATTATGAGGGATAAAACCAGTGCCTTAAGCACCTGCAGGCTTAAGATACATATTTTGCCCCTTTGGCATCTCAAAAGATTTTTTTATTAAATTACCAAAGCAGCCTTTTTGTAGCTTCTAATACCTTCCAGGATGTATGGAATCAATTATTTGGGGCTTTTTTTAAAAAAAGTCCCTCACAAAAAAAGACCCAAATAATTGATTCCACACATCCTGGAGGGTATTAGAAGCCACAAAAAGGCTGCTTTGGTAATGAGGACAAATTGGAGTGAATTCAGAAGACGGCTACCAACATAGATGAAGATTTTGAAAACTATGAGGAATAAAGTATATGTGTGTGTTATAAGCAGGGGTGGGATTCAGTGGTGGGATTCAATTTTTTTTACTACCGGTTCTGTGAGTATGGCTTGGTGGGCATGGCAGGGGAAGAATACTGTAAAATCTCCAGTCAGAGGTGGTACTGCTATCGGTTCTCCAAAACTGGTCAGAACCTGCTGAATACCAACTCTGGTGGGATTCTACTGGTTCGGACCAGTTCAGGAAAACCGGTACTTCCGGTGAGCATTTGGCCCCTCCCACCCACCAAACCGGTTGTTACACTGGTTGAATTGTACCACTGGTTATAAGCTACAGATCATACAACTTCAGGGAGATACCATAATATTCTTCAGATATCTGAAGTGTTGCCACATACAAAAGAGAATGAACTTATTCTCCAATTGCCCCAGAGAACAGAACCTGAATGAGCAAGGTAAACGATGAGGGAGTCTAGATGTTAGGAGAAACGTCTTGATTGTATGCTTTATTAGCCAGCAGAACAAGATGCTACTCAGGAATGTCAAACTCACGTTGTCATGGCAGTAGAACTACTACTTCCTTCACTAAACTGGGCGTGGCCATGGCCAGCATGAGTTTGACAGCCCTAAGCTACATGAATTGGGGAGTTGTCCATCCTTGGAGGTTTTCAGATAGAGACTGGATGGTCATGAGATGTTGCAGTGGACCTGTTACTAGATTGTAGGGCATCTTCCAACTCTATGATTCTCTGATTTCTAGGTCTTTGGAGGTTTATACACATAGGGCTCATTTCTTTCAATCACCAAATTCACAGCTGGCAGAACAAAATGGTGAGATCCTCATTCTGTTTTCACACATTCTTCTAGCATATTGCCCTTCTTACATGAATATTCTAACATAAAAGGGGAATGGCCCCCTGTGTTAATCCCAAAGTGTTATGCTTTTCCATTAAGATGTTTTTAACACACATTGACACAAATCAATGTTGGATAATCAAGTCAAGAGACATCAAGACATGCGTGAAATGGAAAACATAAAGTATGAAAGAAATCTTGGATCTAACCAGCATTAATTTTTGAATTTTCAGAAGCTGTAAAGACCATGAAGATTCAGGGAAAAAAACTATAGCTAACAATGAAGCTGGACATTATTGATTTTTAATGTACCTGAAAGAAAGAATATAAAGTTTCATCAGGGGAGAGCTCTAGCATAAGGATAGCAAGTCTTTAATCTTTCCTAAATAAAAATATCCTGAATTGGGACATTAGGTCTACCTTGATTACTCAATTAGCCCATTTTTCTAGGTATATCTACAATACATAGAATCATAAACAAAATGTGTTGGGTAATGCAACATACTGAGTCACAACAACAGTAACCAAGCATAGCATGTCATACAAATTAAGCAATTCGTTCAAACGCAGCCACTGTGAGATTGGTCCAGATACAGCCAGTCTAAGAGCAATTTGGCATGGAAGGACATTTTCTTCCCATGACATACAATAGTGTGTGGTAATACATATTGTATAAATACACCCTGTGTAGTTTGTTGATGTTTTAATATATGGTACAAACCTAGAACATTGGAATAAGAGAGAAAACTATACCTAGTGTAAATGTGATCACTAAAAGCAGGGGTGGGATTCTACCGGTTCAGACTGGTTTGGGCAAACCCCTTGTTCCCCTGTTCAGCTCACTCCGAACCAGTACGCTGTGATGAGGAAGTGGGCCTGCCCGCCCTCCCGTGCTCTTTCCTGTGTTTTACGCCTTTGTTTAGAGCACAGCTGATTCACACGGCAGAGTGATTTGCCATGCCTCAGCTGTTTTCTTCACAGATGCTGCAGTTCATGGAAAGTATGGGCTTGCCTTTTTAAAATGTGGAGTGCGTGCGATCACCGAACCAGTGATTATACCAGTGGCATCCCACCCCTGACCAAGAGTCAGAATTGTAGAGTGGGAAGAAGACTATAAAGTACCTCTTTCCCATCCAGAGGTTCAGTTGGGTTCCTTCACCTTCAACAAGCAAGAGAGAGGGCTCATATTTATATATTTAGAGCAACATACTATTCAGCATTGGATAACCTCCAAAGTCCCATGTGGTGTCCACTCCTTTTAGGGAGGGGACATTCACTAGAATTTCTGGTGCTCTAGGGAGGGAGGGGGGGAGGGGGGGAGGTTGGTTATCCCTCCGGCTATAGCTCTTAAATATAACACCTAGCCACAAAAGGGTTATCTACCTCTGGCATAGTTTAAGCCATCACTCATACAGTCAGGATCACTGGATAGAAAATTGTTTGTGCAAATGTGCGACTCTCAGCAAAAAAAGCAATCATGTATTTTTCCCACAAAAATTGCCTTTATAAGTGTGCACAAGTCATTGTTAGTCCTCCTAAAACAGAGACAGAATTCTATAATGATTGTGATAAAAATGGTCTTGGAAATAACACAGCACACTCTAAAGATGCCAAATAATCTGTGATTATCAAAGTCTCCTCTTTGACATTTTTTTAAAAAAAACTATGTCTCTGTAGTTATGTAGGTCCATTTTCCACAAGAACTATCCTAAAGTCAAGAAATCTGCAAAGCAGTAACAGAAAATTGCATGGTTTCCACTTCACCAACCTTGGAGATGAAAGCTATTGTTTTTGTGTATCCTCTTGTATAAATGTGCAATCATGGAAAACAAATTCTGCCCAAATATTATGCCTTGTTATGTTAATCTTAGGTTCCCTTAAATGCTAGGAAATTGCTCATTTCCAGTTTATAAATGTTAACAACAACAACAATAACAACAACAATAATAATAACTCTAACACATAAAATTATGTTTGTGTGCATGTGCCTGAAGAGCTGGCTCCATTTTTCTCAGGCTGCCAGGCGTGAATTTCTATCAGCCCTGGTTGAACTTCAAGGAATAAAAATGAGAATTTAGATACCTATTAGCCCATACTACTTTCCAGTGGTTAATTTAAAGGAGGAGATGAACCCCCCCCCCCCCATTTGTTCTATTGAATGCAGTTGGGGATAATAACATTAGAAGGGGAGCATCTCTCTTCAACTGGCTTCTTGCTGATGCAACTAACAAAGGTTTAACTTTCTGTATTTAGAAAATGGAAAAGAGATGGAATCTGCTGTGCCAAAGGTTTAACTTTCTGTATTTAAAAAAAAAAAAAAGGAAAAGAGATGGAATCTGCTGTGCCAAAGCATGACATGCTTATTATGGGCAAATCCATGCAAGCAGAACACACATTGGGTATTGGGCATATTTATGTTGTGATTTGGCTCCCAAAGGCTCTTGCACCTGTTTTATTTCTGCAATACTTCTAGAAAGAAGCTAAGCTGGAGGATCTTGGCTGAAATATGGTCTCTCGTCACCATTCAGCAGGTTTGATGTTATTCCACCCAAGCTGAGTTCAACCAGGATTCTCGAAAGACTAAGGCGCAGGAGAGATTAGCGATCCAGCAGAGTTTTACGGATGAAAATAGCCACTCCCAAAGTGCTGTTTTGAACAGCGATCGAGGCTATAAGTAGGAGGGAAGGGAGGGGGGAAAGAGAGAAAGCAACAAGTGGGAGAGAGAGAGAGAGAGAGAGAGACTTTGTTTTCTTGAGTGGCCTGTTTTGAAAATGTTTTGAGCTGTCTGACATGGCATCCCTGATTATGTCAACAGACTGATTATCTTCCAGACTAGATATTCTTATCATGTTTTCCCAGTTTTCTGTCTGGAAAATAGGCACACACACACACACACACGCACGCACAAGGCTCTGAATTCACAAATGGTTTGGCATTTGCATGACATTTACATAATTTCACTTGACTTGATAACAAGAGCTCAAAATATTACACATGCGGGTATCGCTACTCTTGTCCCTGCTACAATAACCTTGCAAGATGGATGGACTGCCAAGAGATGGACTGGCCCAAAGCACTGGAGGAGCTCCACAATCGAAGGGGAGGTGAGATTCGAGTCTCCATAACACATGTCCAACACTCTAAACTCTAATCTTCATGCCTGCCATGTCCTGTCAATAGACGGGGTCACGGAAAGTTTAGAAGGACATGGATAGGCCACCAAAGGGAAGCGGCAAGCAGGGTTCAGAATGTTTGTGGGAAAATATAGTTTATGATTGTAAACTGTGCAAAGTTACTTTGTGGTAAAATGGGTGATCTTTAAATTTGATAAATAATGAAGAAAAGAAAAGAAATAAAAAAAATATTAGTCTTTCTAGATTCTGGATAGAGTCAAGATAGCACCAAACAGTTTATCCAAAAAGCAATTCAATATTTTGTTTCTCCTCGTTGCCAATTGGATATCTTCTAGGTCAGAGGTGTCAATCTGGATTTATTTGAGGGACACATCAGCATGGTAGTTCTCCTCCACAGGCCAGCAGGGGGAAAGAGATGGGACAGACATCTCCTGCAGCACCTTGCTGGCCAAAACAGGATACAGTAGGCTACATAAGCCCACCCTCCGTGTCCCATTTTTGGCCTGGACGGCCTCCTGCAACACTTTGCTACCCAAAACAGGGCACAGGAGGCCTCACACGCCCCCCCATGCCCCATTTTGGCTGTTATTTCCAGGCCGGCTCTGTGGGCCAGATTTAAGTACTTTTGGGGCTGGATCTAGCCTGTGAGCCTTGAGTTTGACACCCCTGTTCTAGGAGATCACAAGGAAGGGAGAGAGAACTATCCTACTCCCACTTATTATCCTGCAGATGACATTTACAAGCTCTTAGTTTCCACATAAGCTGCCCCCCAGGAATTTCTCCAATTCCTTTTAAAGTTAGTAGCCATCAAAACCAGGATGTTTACACTCTGTGAAGAAGCATTTTCTTGTATCTGTTCTCAGTCTTTCCAGACAGCTTCATCTGATAACTCCTGACCCTCATGTTTTGAGAGGGAGGGGAAAATTGTATGTGGGAATGATCTTTGGGGACAGGAGGAAGATAAGGGGCTTCCAAATTTGGCAACTTTAAGTCTTGGATTCCAGCTCCCAGAATTGAGGAATTCTGAGATTTGAAGTCCACAAGTCTTAAAGTTGCTCCTGGAATAGACAATAATAAGAGGCCGCTGAATACAAAGAACGGATGTGGGCATGGCAAATGTCTCAGAAGAAACCCTCCCTGGTTTTTTTGGGCTATAAATATGTACATTTAGACATGTAAGATATGGGAAAAGGAGTTTGGTAGCTTATTGCTTGCTTTAAAAATGCAGCAGAATCTCTCTTCTTCCCATATTTTTAAACAAGTCTTTAAAGTCTTATAATTCAACCTTAATCAAGAAAACCTATTAAAAATCTACTAGGAAAAAAGTCATATACATTTTAACCTTAGAATGAAGCCAACTTTGTAAACCATCTTTCTAACTTTAATAGTCTTCTTTTTTTTCTTTTAAATAATGTCTCAAAAGCTTATTTCTTTTCCCAAGAATTCCTTCATAACTATAACATATCTCTTTTGTAAATCCAAAGTAAGAAAATTGTCCAACTAACTTTTCTGAGTTAAAATACACCTATCCAAATATCCAAAGTCCACATATATTCTGGTTTATTATTTCTGTGTCCCTTTTAACTATTAAAACCGCAGCTGGTTTCATTTGTAGGTCATGTGTCAGTATCAGTATCATTCTTGTAACCTGAAAATTTAAAATCCATATTCAAAACATCCTGATTTTCAGTTGTATCCTCTTCTATCTCTTCCTCTTTACAGTATCAGACAGATACTGTGGAAAAAAGAGAAAGTAATTTAATAAAGTTCTGGTTCCATTGTTGTCACATTTCTTTGAATTCTTCCAAAGTTAAAATACTTTTCTCCATTCTGTATTAGTGAGCCTTTTCCTTTAATTATAATCTTTGATTCTTTCTGGCTTCCTCTAGTAACCAACCTTCAAAGTCTGCTCTTATCATGTTTTTCTCTCATCCAGAACATTTTCCCAGAAATATATTTCTTACACTTAAATTCAAAATCGTCATATATTTTAATAAGATTTTAAACAAGCTGCAAGAAGTATCCTTGTAATTATTTCAAAATCTTATTGCCAGTCAGTGTGTCCCCTTAGTTCATTTAAAAACTTTCCAAAATCAACATTCCAATCACTCTTTTGCTGCTTACTTCCAAATATTAAAGTTTTTCAAATGTTAAACTTACACAAAACTTCTTTGTGACTTGAAAGAAAATCACCCAGCTGTAATAAAAAGTTGTCCTTCTGAAGGTTCTTAATATCTAGAAAGCAATATATATTTCTAATAAAACTGATTAAGGAAGGAGATGGGCAAACCCAATCTCCCTTGAAGACTCTCAACTGTGTGCAGGTTTTGGCAAAGTAACCCTCCAGAAGTCCAGAGCTCTGAAACACAATAGATACCACTAAGTTTAAGGGCTCCTCAAAGGGACCATATGTATGGAGCTCTGTGGGTGATCCCAAGTCTTCCCCATCTGGAGATGAGGTCAAGGGGCGGATTAATTCACCAACTTTTTCCACAAAAGTTGTCAGCTCTGCTCTTCACAGAGCTGTCTTTAGGTCACCATTGCTTCCTCAGAAGTCTCAGCTAAGCCTTTTTATGCTTCCAAAACCTGGTTAAAGGTAAAGGTAAAGGTTCCCTCACACATATGTGCTAGTTGTTTCCGGCTCTAGAGGGCGGTGCTCATCTCCGTTACAAAGTTGAAGAGCCAGCACTGTCTGAAGACGTCTCTGTGGTCATGTGGCCGGCATGCCTAAATGCTGAAGGCACACGAAAGGCTGTTACCTTCCCACCAAAGTGGTCCCTATTTTTCTACTTGCATTTTTAAATGCTTTCAAACTGCTAGCTTGGCAGAAGCTGGGACAAGTAACAGGAGCTCACTCCATTACATGGTGCTAGGAGTTCGAACAGCCAAACTGCCGACCTTTCTGATCAACAAGCTCAGTGTCTTAGCCACTGAGCCACCACGTCCCATCCAATGTGAGGATTTAAAAAAACCTTGTGAGTGAATCCCTATTTTAGGTTCTTACATAACACAGCCTTAAAATGGCAGCTTCTTCATCTGGATGGAACTCACTCTCAAACCTGTCCATGCGTTTATATTGCCTTGGTACCTAAATTTAATGGGGTATAAGGCCTTTAGAAATGGATGGCAGCATGGAGGTTATAATCACTGCCCAGTCTCGGGATCTTAAAATTACAAAAAAATCTCAGATATCTTAATCCTGTGGCAACTCTGTGACATTTCTAGGTCTCCAGATCGGTCATGGAGCTTGAGTTCCCAGTTGGCATTAATATTTCCTTTAATCACCAGCATTTCTTGGGTCAGTATTATTTCTGAAATCTAGAGCCATGACAACATTACTTATTAGTATATACAATAATGGAAAAGTAAACTGCATATCAGTTGAACATCAAATGTGAGGATTTGAAAGATCTGAATATATAGCAGAGGCATGAATCCAGAAATTCTCAGCTGCAATTTTATTTAAGAACTCTATGCCATACCAGCCTAATTTTTCAACAGTAAAATAGGAAAATAAAGCAAAGGTCCTATATTAATAAAATGTAAATAATGCATGCCAAAATAACTTTTGGGAGCTGAACAGACTGCAGACTACTCTCATGCGTGCATGTGTATGCATGAGTCTGCCTAGCTCCTAAATGATCACACCTAAGCACCAGCCCCATCCACCACCCAATCATTTTGACATCATGGTGATTAGGAACAGACATCTATGTTTCTATGCAAATTACAGATAATTTAGATTCAATTAGATTTAATCCAGATTAAAGCCCCAGAGGCTAGGAAAAGACTTAAGAAGGACCTTCTAATTCCTAATATGCTGGAGTGTCATATCTTCCCATTTCAATGGACCAGTTCACGTTCTTAAAATAATTAGTGGTTACAAATTGAAATAGCAGAGTACGGGAAGCATACATCATATCATTTATAAGCAATTAATACACAGTGGTGGCATGTCTTCTCTTTTGCTTTGCAGTTACAGCTGAATTCCATTGTTTCCTCATTAATACTGTGTTTGCCATGTTTTCACTTGCCTCGTTTTCTATGGTTATTGCCGGATCTCAATGATGCAGAATGAAACAACCTAGTTTGTCTTTGTTGACACAAGACCATTGCTACACATCTGCCCCTCAATATAAAAAAAAGAGACAGAAAGGCCCTTCCGGTTTGCCAGGCTTCGGCGGCGTCGGGGATTCGTGACTGTGCGCAATCCCTGTTGCGCTAGCCATCTTGGTGCCTCCGATCCTGATGGGTCTGGAGGATAAGGCTGCCCTGTAGAGGCAGCCGAAGATAGGGAGGATCTGGGAAGGGGTTTGGGGGTGTCGCAGACCCCCTCCTCACCCAGCTTAACCTCCTTTTCTCAAGGTGGTGGAGCGGCGGTCAGCAAAGGCCGCCACAAAGAAGCCGGCAGCTGGAAAAGATTGTGCTGGAGGAAGAAGGAGAAAGAAGAATCAGAAGTGAAAGTGTTGGCTGAGCCGGGAAAATAACAACCTTTAAAACCCTGGAACGGAATTGCTTGAATTGCCTGAAAGATACATTGTATTCCTAAGAAGAGAAAAGCGGTGGAGAAAGCTGTCAAGGGAAAACTTTTTTTTATTCACTCTCCCACCCCATAGAAATAGCAGATGGAGACTTGGAAAATATATTTGGGCACGAAGGTAATTCAACATGAAAGTTATGAGATAAAGGCACTTTTTCAATTTTTGGACTCTGGAATAAAGAAGAAGAAGAAGCCATCTTGGATGAACAATGGGTTTTCTTTGGGGAGGAGGAGGAAGAGGAAAAGAAAAAGGGGATTTTAAGGTTTGAGAAAACAATCCAAAAAGAGAAAAATGAGATGAAAGGTGGATACAAGGTTAGAAAACAACAGAAAGGGGGTAAGCAGAAGAAGAAAAGGGAGGAGGAGAGACAGTGGGGTAAAAAAGGCAAGGAGAAAAATAAACAAGAGAAAAAGGAGGGGATGAAAAGCCTTAATGGTGGGAAGCAAGACTTAAAGAAACAAAATCTATTTAGAGACAATGGGTAAATTTAATTGAAAAAGGGATTCTGGAAGGTACATAAGAGTGTGTTTTTGTATGTGTATTTAGAGTAAAATGTGTATTAATATATATGATTAGTTTTTTAATGGTATCTATGGTGGGTTATATGCTTTTATTTTGTAATTGTAGTGTACTTGTTTTTCTTATAAAATTTATTGTGTAATTTTAGAATGTACTAATCAGAATCCCAATATAATGTAAGTGTTATATTAAGCATTATTAAGTTAGGGGAAAGAGTCAAAGGCGTTACTCCAATCAGTGTACAGGAGAAGTATATTTAAAGAGAAAAGATGGATGGATAACTGGAAAAGAACAGACAAAGAATGATAAGTATTATGAATTGTATCGAGATAAGATAAATAAAATAAAACTAAGAAAGATAAAAGAGGGAAGAAGCTATATAGAAAATTGAAAATGGTAATAAGATATGGAATGGTATATAAAGTAAATATGATTTTTGAATTTGCGTCTGTGCGAAGAGTTTTAACCCGGGATCAAGCAGCTTTCAGAAATGATGTTTTTTATGTTTTATGTCTTGTATGTTTGTGTATTGTTTTTTGAAAGGCAAAAAATTTTAATTAGTAAGAAATATAATCTGGATAATAGAATGAAAAGGAGAAATTGGGATAAGATATGAAGTTGAGCAGATAACGCAAATATACATATTACAATTTGGAAATATTTTGTATGTCCTACTGTTTTTTCCAGAAAGATCTTTTATGTTATTATGCCTTGATTGTCTGTGTGTTCTGTAAAGTTAATAAAATTTGTTTAAAAAAAAAAAGACAGAAAGGATGTTACTTCATTAGCATTGCACTTTTATGAGTATCTTAACTTATTCTGTTGTTGCCCGAAATTTCTTGTTTGCAGGTTTGCCCTGGATTTCTTCTGCTGCTTCCCTTAACAACAAAATAAACTAACTTTTAGCTAGGAGCCAAAACAGAAAAAAGAATCAGTATGATTAAGAGAGGCCCCAAATTCATGCAATGCACATAACTTGTTCCTTTTTAAACAAAATCCCTTTAAAAAGGAAAACAAAAAACAAGTGTGACGAGGACCACGTATGCTCCAAAACCATGGGATGCTGAGAACCGCTTCAGGAAGAAGACCTGGAATCCAGGAGGAATCACACAAGTAAACTCAAGAACCCCCAAGATAAAAGGACCAAGTCGCCTTTTGTTTTGAATCTGTTGGAACATTGGTAAGTTTCAGGATTTGGAGGAGAAGGAGGAATTGACACAAACTTAAATAAGAAATGTAGTGGTATTCAGAACATCAGAGAAAGAAGGACTGATTGAGTCTTCCTTAACTGTCTTTGCTATTCATGCCAGACAGTCATATATCTGATTGAAAATTCAGAAGCGGTAAAAAAAAAAAATTCTCCAAAAAGGGCCAGCGGCACTGCTTTTTCATGGAAGCTTATTTGAAATTATTAAATGGTAGAGAGAGTTAAATCCAGTAGGCCTGATGTTACTGATTTTTATTGTATTGAGAAAATGCACTCCTAATGCAACGGTCCCACTTCTGCAGAAAGACACATTCCTTATTAGTTGTGATGCTGTGAAGGGGGAAAAAATACTGTTCCTAAATAAGGCATCATCTCCAAAACTCTGGAGCAGGGCGAGGGGAAAGCAGAGGTATTTCTAAGTCACGGAGGCATGCCCAGCACCAATAAGGGCCGAAAGAAGCTCCGGCAAGAGTGAGGCACCGGACAATCAGCCCCATCCACTTCTCCATCCCCCACCATCACCCTTACCTTCTCAGACCAGGCAAGGAGTGACTGGGAGGAGAGGGCAAGGGACGGGGCCAGCCAGTGATGGGACAGGGAGCTGCAGCAGAGGGCCCAAAGAGCCGCATGCAGCTCCAAAGCCGTGGGTTGCCGACACCCATCTAAGACTAAAATTGAGCTAGTGGTAACCAATTGTTGGAAGTAAAATTTGGTCCAGTTCCAAGCCGGGAGAAAGACACTGGAAAAAAATTGGAAGCAGGCTGCAAGAAAGGAGATCTCCATTTTTTTTGATAGCCAGAATCAACAGTGATAGCAGCATGTTTCTAGGGTGGCTGACAGTCTGGCAGGGTGAATAGAGTGGTTTTTATACCCTTTTGGATTTTGGGGATTGAGATGCCTAGTAGGGTTATTTGATTAGATTTATAATGTGCCTTTCTGTATTCTATTTGTCCCTATTTGGTTTCCTAAGTAGTGGTCCAAGGTTAATGTTAAGTTTGAGCAATGAGAGGCTGAACCAGAGCATGAGTGCAACAATACTTTATTTTACAATAAAGGGCTGACCGTGCTTGCCAAGCCTGGAACTGGCTCGCAGCAATCAGCAACCGGTTGGACCCCGCAGCCTGCTTTTATAGCTGGCTGCTGGGGAGAGCCAACCAATGGGAATGGGGAATAACGCCCACGTAAGTGAGTGGACCTGAGTGAGAACTCCTTGAGTCCTCAGGACATAACACCCCTTCCCCCAGATGTGAACATGCATAGTCCTTGAGGTAGACGGGGTTTGTGTTGGCGCCCGGAGGGCGCAACTCGGGAATATTGTCTGTCTGTTCGGTACCAGTCTGTGATGGTCGAGCCAGCATAGTGTCGCCAACACTCTCTCTGGACTGGGCATCCTCGGGAGACACCGGGTTGGTTACTGGGGTCGAGCTCTCGTGGGTTGGATCAGGCTGGTCAACTCTCTGGGTGCTGTTGTCCGAGTTTGGGCTGACCGGAGCGACCGCTGGTGCAGACTGGTCGCTGGGTCGATGTGGCTGGGTGGCGGATGAGGCGGCTCCCTTCGACTGGAGACTCTGGACTCTTGTTGGCAAGGGTGCTGGGGCGCTTCTAAGCTGGTCTATGTGTCTCCTCCAGACGCGACCATCCTCCAGCCTGACCCTATATGATCTCGGCCGGTGACGGCGATGACCTCGCCTGGAATCCAAAGTGGGTCCCCAGCGAAATTCCTTGCGAATACTGGCTCCTGTAACATAAAATGTCTAACCCCAAGTAGAAGCGAGGGAGAGTCAGGCAGTATTGAGGGTGCAGTCTGTCCAATACAGTCCTCAGGCGCCGGCCCATTAGAAGTTCCGCTGGGGACTTATTGGTGACTGTACAGGGGTTGAGTGCTGGCTCATCAGGAACCGTGCGAGTTTGTGGTGCCAGTCATCCCTGCCAAACCTAGCGAGGGCCTCTTTGGTGGTCCTGACAGGCCCTTTCAGCCAACCCATTACTGGCAGGGTGAAGCGGGGCTGTGAAAATGTGGCGAATGCCCAGGTTGGCAGCAAACGGCTGAATTTCTACTGATGCGAACTGTGGGCCATTATCGGAGACAATGGAGTCGGGTAGTCCATGTGTAACGAACAGGCGGCGTTAACGCGTTGGTGATTGCTAGTGTGGTGGTCGTGGATAGCTGTGCCACGTCTATCCATTTGGAATAAGCGTCCACGACCACTAGGAACATCTTTCCATGCACGGGGCCGGCCAGATCGATATGGATTCTAGACCAAGGGCGCTGGCGCTCTCCCATCTGGTAGGGGTGGCGATGGGGGAGCAGGACGGGATTCCTGGCAAATGCTGCAGGAACTTACCCAATTGACAATGTCTCGTCTAGACCCGGCCACCACACGTAGCTGCATGCTAATGACTTCATTCTCACGATGCCGGGGTGTCCCTCGTGCAACGCCTCCAGGACTCGGGTGCACGCAGCGAGGTCGGAATGACCACTCGAGTGCCCCACAGTAGACAACCCTGCAAACTGGACAGCTCCTGCATGCGAGTCTTAAAGGGTGCGAATTTGTTATCAACGTTGCCTCCCGGCCACCCTCCTCACCCAGTCGAGCACCTGGGCGGCGCTTGGTCTGCCTTGGTTTTAGCGGCGATGTCAAGGGCGGTGATGGGCAGGTCCAACTGGGTGATTTCGAAAATGGCGTTGACAGGAGCTGGGTCTTCAGCCGGAGCGGGTAAGGGCAGCGACTGAGAGCGCCGGCGTGGGACAGAGTTTTGCCGGGCGGTGAATAAGTTTGTATGAGTAGGCCGCTAGGAAAAGTGTCCACCTTGTCAATCTAGGGGAAAGGACTTGAGGTGTCTGTTTGTCGCTGGCCAGTGAGGCCCAGGAGGGGTTTATGGTCGGTGACCAGTTCGAAGAAGTGGCCAAAAAGGAATTCGTGAAACTTTTACGGCCGCAACAGCTGCTAGGCTTCCTTGTCTATTTGGCTGTAATTGCGCTCCGTGGCCGAGAGCGTCCTGGAGAAAAAGGCGATGGGGCCTCGGCGCCATTGGGGAGTCTGTGACTAAGGACCGCCGCAATTCCAAAAGGGGATGCGTCTGCTGCCAGTACTAAGGAAGGTTGGGGTCGAATTGGATGAGCACTGCCTCTGACGTAAAGTAGTGATTTGACTGGCGTTAAACGCCTGGTCTTCTTTGTGCCCCCAGTGCCACGGTGACTTTTGTCTAGTAATCTGTGTAGGGGTTCGGCTACTGAGGCTTTATGGGGCAAGAAGGATGCATAAAAGTTCAGCAGCCCCAAGAAAGCTTGTAGCTCCGTTTTGGAGGTTGGTGTGGAGCTTCGTGGATTGCCCTAACCTTGGACTCCAGGGGTGAATGCCAGAGGCATCAATTTTATAGCCCAGAAAGTCCACCTGTCTAGTGGCAATGGCGCATTTTTCTTTTTAACTTGAGGCCATGCTGTCTGAACCTCTCTAACACTGCTCGCACTCTCTGGAAGAGTTGGGGTCTGTCCCTGGCCGAGACCAAGATGTCGTCAGTAGGGTACTACACCAGGGAGGCCCTGTAAAATCCGCTCCATGAGGGATTGAAAAATACCCAGGGCAACACTTACGCCAAATTGGAGGCGCTTGCATCAGAAGGCACCCTGTGAGTGACGATGGTCTGAAGTTCCGCTGTTTGGTTATCAACAGGGAACTGCTGATATGCTTGAGACATGTCCAATTTAGCAAAAATACTGCCCGGCTCGAATGTGTGTAATAAGTGCTGAATGACGGGCACAGGGTAGGCGCTAACTTGTAAATATTTATTGATTGTTGTCTTGTAGTCCGAGCAAATTCTCAGGCTACCATCTTTTTAAGGGTGTGACAATGGGCGTCTCCCACTTGGCGAAATCTGTTGGCTCAATGACCCCTTGTTTTAGTAGTTTATCCAATTCAGCGTCTAGTTTTGGGCCGAATAGCAAATGGAACTCACGTGGTTTTAATCTGATTGGGACTGCCTGGGGGTCAACGGTGAACGAGATGGGGTTCCATTGTAACACCCCAGCTCCTCGCTGAACACATCTGCGTAGTCAACGAATAAGGAGTCAGTGTCTGAGGTTGAGACAGCATGGACTCCTGTTAGCCCTAGGCCGAGGTGGGAAACCAATCGAGCCCCAATAAGGTGGGTAGATTGCCGTTAACTACCACTAGAGGTAGGTGGCCTTTAAAAGCTCTAAAACTGACAAAGAACTTGCCTCTGCCGATCACGGGAATGGCCTTCCCCTGGTAGTCCTTCAGACCGAACTGGCATCTCTGAAGCCGGGTAGTAGATAGGCTGGGATGGAGTCTCTTGAGGGTGCTCCACGAGATTATTGAGAGCGCTGACCCTGTGTCAGCCTCCATGTGGCACGGCTTACCTTCTAGGGAAACGGGAGAGAAATTTTACTAACAGTGTGGCAAGTACGCCTGGCAAGGTGGTGCGTGCGACAGTTTAATACTTGCCTCTGTGGTCCCGAGTGCGAGGACGGGGTCTGTGTGCAGCACTTTGAGGGGCTTGGCAGACTCTCGCGATGTGCCCCCTCTTATGGCAGTTGTTGCAAGTGGCTCCTTTAAACTTGCAGGTGGCCCTTTGATGCGATCCCCACAGGCTAGGCACAGTGTGATGTGCTTGGGTGGACCGTGTATTCTTGTTTGGCCCCTACCTGCGATCGTCTGTCGTTGGCGAGGCGGTGGACGTCGTTTTCATCGTTGTGGGTTTCCTCCGCTTCCACCTCTTCGGAATGGACTGGGAACGATGCCAACTTGGCACTTGGGCCCTGAATTTCGGTGGCTGAGTTCGTTGCTAGCTCGGCTGCTAGGGCCTCCTCGACCGCTTGCGTGAGGTTGAGGTCTTTTTTGCTAGCAGGCACCTCTGTAGGTTGAGATCCTTGACCCCACAAACTAATTGATCGAGGAGCATGTCCTCCAGGTATGTTCCAAACCCGCAGTGCAGGGCTGCTGTTCTGAGGGCAGCCATATATTGATTGATGGTCTCCTTACTTGATTGCTTCCTCATACGGAACGTGAACCTCCTGGCGATTTGTGAAGGCCTGGGAGCGTAGTGGTTAGTGAGATCTCAAGCAACTCGGACCACGGAACGTTTTTCAATTCTCTCGGCGCCACGAGTGCTGCGGTATCGTAAACGGTGGCTCCGCAGTAGATTAGGAAATAGGATTTTTCCGATGCTCTCCGCATCCGCCAGGCCGACCGCATCGATGTAATGATTGAAGCGGTTCTTATACGATTCCCACTTCTCTTCGTCTGGTTTAAACGCCGGGAATACTGGGTTGGAACTCATGGTGCTGGAACGGCTGGGCTACCTGCGGAAAAATCTCTCTGGGACAACGGGCGCTCGTGAGTTACTAGTGATATCAGCTCTGGAGAGGTTTTTTGCTACCCTCTTTTTTCTCTCTGTTACCACGTTGGCTGCTAGCCATTGGAGGTGTCTTGATTCGCGCCAAAAGTGGGCGTTAGTGACTTCCTACAGCGCTGTGCTGTGTCTCCTACTGGCTCGAAATTCAAATGACACCGTTTGAATTTCGCGCCAAATACAGAGCGGCCTGCGGCTCGCAGCGCTTCACTTTCCCCGTAGCGGGGCTAACAAGCGGCTACAGACGCTTCTAACTTTTTGAATCAGACCGCTTTCTCTGGCTGCGGATCAGCGTTTGCTCTTTTGATCGCTCGTTTTGTTGGCTGACCGCTCTCTCTGGCTGCGGATCAGCGTTTCCCTATCGCCAGCCGATCGCTCTCTCTGGGCTGCGGATCGGTGGCTAGTGACTCAGCGGTTGCATGGTGCTTCTGGTAGCCATCCCATCCTCGTCGCCAGTGTTAAGTTTGAGCAATGAGAGGCTGAACCAGAGCATGAGTGCAACAATACTTTATTTTACAATAAAGGGCTGACCGTGCTTGCCACGCCTGGAACTGGCTCGCAGCAATCAGCAACGGGTTGGACCCCGCAGCCTGCTTTTATAGCTGGCTGCTGGAGAGAACCAAACAATGGGAATGGGGGAATAACGCCCACACAAAGTGAGTGGACCTGAGTGAGAACTCCTAGAGTTCTCAGGACATAACAGTTAAGGCTATCTTTGGGGGAAGGTGGGGAATATAAATTCTGTGTGGCTGTGTGTTTTCTGACTTACTCCTCTCAATTCAGCCTGTTTCAGTCTTCTAACTGGGGTTACTTGAGGCCATTCTGGCTGGGAGGCAGGGGTTGCTTTAGCTTCTGTGGATAGGTTTTCTTTGCCTTCTCTAGGATCATGGAAATAAAGGGGTGGGAGTGTCTTATGATTCTACCTATACTGGAAGCTCAAACCAGAACTGAGAAAATAAAATATTATAAAATATGTAGAAATGTCCCTCAGTCTTTGAAAGCAATGCGTGACGCTATTCCTTCTCTCTATCCATTGCACCGTGAGGACCATACCAAACCGAGACCACTCTATGTCCTCACAAAGGCATAAAATGGTTCAGAGGCAGCCCCATGAGGACTGTAGGGTGAGTACTTCCAAGGAATTACATCTGTTGAACCCCAGAATTCCCACTTCCTGCCCTTGTGCCCATTCTCTCATCCTCCAGAGTCCTTGGTATGGTGTGGTTTGGGTATTCCCTCTTCACAGTAGCCAACGAGGGATTGAAGCAACTGTTTTCCAAGCTGTCAAAGTAATCCACAGTGAGGGAAGAACAAGGAAGGGCTGGGCAATAACCAGCTTCCAGTGTAGCATCTTCCCATTGCTAGGTTGGAAGAACCACTGGTTGGTTTAAAGAGTAGACATGAAGGATAATTACCAAGGATTGGGAAAGAAACTTACCAGTAAGGGATACAAAGTTTTCAGACATGTGGAAGCTCACTCCATTTTCTTTCTATAACTTCTTTCTGCAATCCTTCAGTGCCAAAATCTTCTCCACTGTATGTTCAGCTCTCTTCCCTTCTATAGGTAAGTCCTTGACTTACAACAGTTTGTTTAGTGACCGTTGAGGTAATTCCCCATTAGGAGAATGAGCGCATACAGGGAGACGTATTTGAGTGAAGTGTTGGAATAATACACACGCACCACATAGATACACTGTACAGTAAATGTAGGGTTTTTTTTACTTTCAATAAAGGTTTTAGGCAAAGTTCAAAATAAGCAGTCCAAAGTCATTCACAAGTAAGTCAGTCAATTTTCAGTCCAGGGATAATCCAAATATCAAATTCCAGTATCATAAACAGTTCAGTATTAGACTTACATCAAATCCAGGAATATCAGTCAATTAGGAAAAATGGCAATACTTTCCAACAGAAGGAAACAGAGATTCACTGAGACACACTCTCTTCTGAGACTCAGACTAAGACAACCCAGGTTTCTGGCTCTATCTTATGGCCGTTTGAGAAACCACACCCAATTACAGTTTGCATTTTCTTAAAGATACAGTTTTAAAATGTTTATCCTGGTTTATATATTTCTAACCCAAATACCTGTTAGGTGACTTATATTCCTAACAGTGACCGTTCGAAATTACAACGGCACTGAAAAAAGTGCCATATGATGGTTTTTCACACTTACAACATCCCCATGGTCTTGTGATCAAAATTCAGATGCTGGGCAATTGACTCATATTTATGACAGATCCAGTATCCTGGGCTCATGAGATCACCTTTTGTAACCTTCTGACAAGCAAAGTCAATGGGGAAGGCAGATTCATTTAACAACAATGTTACTAAGTTAACAACCACAGTTATTTTAACGATGGCAAGAAAGGTAATAAAATGTGGTGAAACTCACTTAATAACTGTCTTACTTAGCAACAGAAATTCTGGGCTCAGTTGTGGTTGTAAGTCGAGAACTACCTGTAGTAGAGCCTTTCCTATCCCCTAGTTCAAAAACTGCAGGATTCTTGCCATTGTTCTCTATTTTCTCTACTAAACACAATATTTCCTCTGCTGTACTCAGCTGCTAGTCCAAGATCAATTGGATTAATGTTACCCAATTTCTCCATTCTGTATTAGATGTCAAATATTGGAGTAGTGCTGTATATTTTGTAATTAATCTAACAGTGTTTTATTCAAGTTCCTGTTGTACACTGTACCATGTTAGTATTCTCTCAGCGTATAAAGAGCAATCTCTCTGTAATACATCCTATGTCTACTTGAACATAGGCTGTGTCAGGGTGCAGATATGACTGGAGATGAGTAATCAAACTATTCGTCATTTGTTACTTATTGCTTTATTTCCCTCTCTTCCATGCAGTTGTTCTCAAGTTTTCTTCTCCTTCATTTATCCTTTTCAAGACTTATTTTTTCCACTCCATTGCCTCCACTGAATCTTCCTTTTAGCTGTCTCTCCTTTGGGTTTCTGTTCTGTTCTACACCTTGTTTCTCTCAGCAATCTTAAATTTACCACATAATGCTACTCTGGCCTGTAGCACATTTGTAAAAATTAAATCTGCCATTTGCGATCTCTTTCTCTCCAGAGAACTGGTCTGTAAGCATTCTTGTGATTTCCTTCTGATACATATCAACACCTATACACCAACCAATCAGAAGGGGTCTGGACTTTTGGTGTCATTGCTCCAGCTCAGATTTTATGTTAGATACTTGGCTGCCACATTTAATATTTTATAGGTAGTCTTCATCCTATGAATAGTCAGTTCAAGCTATGACAGCCTCGGAAAGGGTGCCTGTAATGCAGGGGTCGCCAACCTTTTGAACCTCAGGGACCACCAAACTCATAATTTTAAATCCCAGGGACCAGAGACCCTGGGAAAATCCCAGAAAAGTCTGCAGGAAAATTCCCCACCCCATTTTCCTACCAATCAATACTTCTGTATTTGGGATCACAGCTCTAGCTCCATTCTCAGGGGGACAGAGAGTGAGAGAGACTTTTGGCTTCATGCAAGGAAAGCAGCAGAAGCAGCAGAAGTCTTTCTCCCCGAAACTCCGCCAGAAATGAGTCTTTTCCAGTGCAGCCTCTTGGAATAGGATGCCTTGCAGGGTCCCAAAGGCTCATTTCTGGCAGAGGTTGGGGGAGAGAAAGAAAGACTTTTGCTGTTTTCCTTGCATGCAACCAAAAGCAGAAGAAGAAAGAAGCAGAAAGAAGTAGCCCGGTGGCCAGGTGAGGCACGTGGGGCAAGTGGGGCAAGTTTCCTCCCTCCACCCTTTCCCCCCCTCCCTCACTACCTAGTGTTGTTCACAATGCAAGTGATGCAAACCTTGTGTTCCTGCACAGTCTGGATTAATTGCTTTGGGAGGTGCTTTGGGGGTGACATTTCTCTGTGGCCAGGTGAGGCACGTGGGGCAAGTGGGGCAAGTTTCCCCCCTCCGCCCTTTCCCCCACTCCCTCACTACCTAGTGTTGTTCACAATGCAAGTGATGCAAACCTTGTGTTCCTGCACAGTCTGGATTAATTGCTTTGGGAGGTGCTTTGGGGGTGACATTTCTCTGTGGACCATCACCATTTTCTCATGGACCACCAGTGGTCCCCAGCCCACTGGTTGGAGACCACTGCTCTAAAGCAATTTCAGCCATCATAAAATTTCACACTGGACCCCTGTGCAATCTCATGTCCACATCCTGGTGCTTGGCGTTATTTATTCAGGCTTACAATTGATTCCAAGCACGGCAGGCTCATGGGATCACCATTTGCAACCATTTCTGCCTGCTTCCCCAGAAGGTCAATGCGGAAGATGGCAGTGAAGGTTGGAAACTGCTGAAAGAACTGCCTGTTGAGTGGAGCTCAACTCCTCTACGGGTTGCAGAAATGGAGCTCAGATCCCAAAGATTCAAGTCCCATTTCTGTAGCCCGGTGAAAACATTTTCTTCCACACATGGAGGAGCCTCTCTGCCAGGCTGCAAAAAAATTAGACACAGATCCCTAAGATTTGAATCTTGTTTCTACAACTTGGCTGAGACATTCTCTTCAATACAGGGAAGAGTGCTGGAAAAGCTAACAAACACCATCATTCTGAAGGTCTATGGAGATTCTCAATCCTCCAGGTCCTGAAGGTGTTTTTCCAAAAGGCAACCGGGTTTTCCTTAAAACATTTTGCTTCTCATCCAAGAAGCTTCTTCGGTTCTGCCTCAGACAGTTCAGTCAGAACTGAAGCAGCTTCTTGGATGAGAAGTGAAACCTTTTCAAGAAAAAAAAAAACCCAAGAAAGTCCAGTTGGTTTTGGAAAAGCACCTTTGGGGCATCATTCTCAAGATTAAAAAATTTTCTAGCCCTCTTTCCAGCAGGCACCACTGCTTTGCAACCTTCAAAATGATAATATCCACTAGATTCCTAGCCCTAGGAAGGCCGGGAAGCTGGCCAAGACCACCCTTCTGAAAGCTAGGAAGGCTATTGAATGCAATCCTTCTTGTGGTAGATTGGAAGGACCCGTTCCCAAGTCACACAATTTGAAGAAGCAGCCTTCAATGATCACAAGAATGCCCCTCCTCCAGCACAAGGCAAAGGTTAAGTGGAGCCATGCATACAGTGGTGGGATTCATCCAGTGTAACAACTGCTTCAGTGAGCGCATGCTTTGCCCAAACCGGTCCAAACCAGCTGAATCCTGCCTCTGCATTCATGGTAGTGAAGGGACAGGATGTAAACCTCCATGCTAGGACAGGGGGAAAGGGTTTGGGCCCCCCAGGTGTGGTAGGACAGGGATATGTTTTTCCACTGGCATTCCACTTAACAACCGGTGTTATCATTTAGCAGCCACAACTGGAAGAGCTGGGGTTGCAGTCACTGAGCAAAACAGTCTCACTTAACTATCAATTCTATTCAATGACTAGAATATCTGAGCCCAATTGTGGCGGTAAGTCAAGGACTACTATCGTTCATTTGGCCAAAGAAAAGGGAGGGAGGGCAGGAGGGAGAATGTGTTCAGAGCAGGAACACGTGGAATTCATGTTACTAGAAACAAACATATGGAATTCATGTTACTAGAAACAAAAGAAGGAAAGGGTGTTGCTTTAGCCCTCTGTTTTCTGGCTGTGAATGCAAAGAGAGGTTCCACAAATGGATGACTTCTAAGTCTAACATGGAGAAACCCTACACTACATCTAGCAACATTTCTCACCATTGGCAACAGAAGCTTAAGGTATTGAGAGTGATAGGTCCGCTACTTCAGCTACTGCACCAACTAAAATCAAAATATAGCAATAGCACATAGACTTATATACCACCCCACAGTGCTTTACAGCACTCTCTGGGCAGTATACAATGTCAGCCTATTGCCCCCAGCAATCTGGGTCCTCGTTTTATCAACCTCGGAAGGATGGAAAGCTGTGCCAATCTTGAACTGGTTCAAGATCAAACTCTTGGTTGTGGGCGGACTGCATTCTATCCACTGCACCACCATGGCTGCTAGTGTTTAGGCTTCCTAAACATGAAGGCCATGTTGATTTTGGCTTGATGGATCAAACCATGCATTGACCAATGAGCTGTTCTTCAGAAATTCAAGTTATAACAAAAAACGAGGGAAAGCTGCTACAACTATCTTAGCTTGGCAACAGCAACATGTACTGTATGCCTACAACAAATGCTGATATATAGGAAGCAGGAATAGTTGGGGTCCTATTCTATTTACATGACTGGAGCTCTGATCTTGTGCTGAATTGTTTTTCTGTAATTCCCATCCTTTCCCCAGCCTGTGGCTCTATTTCACTATGCATGATTTTGCATGCATTGTTTTGCTATTCTCTTCCTATGTGCTGCCACTGCCCCCTTAGTAATCAGGAGCCATGCAAAGTGAGCCTAACGGGGCAATTAGTGCTTGACAGTAGTATAGATTTCAGCTTGTTAAAACAAGGTTTACTAAGAGTCCCTTAAGGGTAATCACCCTGATCTGGTTTAGCCAACCATTAAACACAATAAGATACATTGGTGTAACTTCACTGGTGGATATTAAGGAAGGTGGAAGGCTAGAAGCAGCCAGAGAAATGGGATAGACCTGAAGCACCTTTCAGGTAAGAAAATTTTCAACTTTCAGCTTTCTAATCCACAGCAATGATCCATCTACCGTGTTTCCTCGAAAATATGGCCTACCCCAAAAACAAGCCCTAGCCCGATTTTCACACTTATGCTTAATATAAGCCCTATTCCAAAAATAAGCTGTAGTTAAGCCCCACCCACCACCTGGTTGTATGAGGTGGGGCAAGGTACATGTGTAAAAACAAGCTAGGGTGGGGGGAACTGCCTCATGTGCCCTGCACCCGCTTACCTTAGGACTGCCACAACCAGGCCTCCCATGCCCTGACACCTGTCGTGCCACTGTTCAAATTCTTCTATGGCCACTTGTGGCCGCTTGCGGCCAGATGCCACATGGCGCATCTTGCTGGTGCCACCGCTCATGGAGGATGCCGTGTGGGTTGTCACGCCGGTACCACCGCCCATGGCAGGATGCCATGTGACTCGCCATGTTGGCGCCACCGCTAGTTGCAGAATGCTGAGACTCATCATGCCAGTGCCACTGCTCACGCATGCAACTACACAACATACATGCAGCCTCCTACTGCAGAAGAAGTTGGGCAGCAGCACAACATGTGTCAGGGTTGGGAGGCCTGGCTACAGTGGGCCTCAGGTAAGCAGGTAAGATATCCCCCCCAAAATAAGACCTGGTGCTTAGTTTGGAGCCCCAAAGAAAATAAGACCGGATCTTATTTTTAGAGAAACACATTATCTATCTGTTTGTATGTATGTATGCCTATCATCTATCAACTATCTATCAACTATCTATCATCTATCTATCTTTCTATCATCTACCTTTCTATCTATCTATCTATCATTTGATTAATATGTTGCCCATTTCACTGTCAAGCAACTTCTCACAGTCTAGCAAGTCTGGACATTTTTTTATTACTGACATTTTGTTTCATCCTCCCTCTTCCTCTGATTCTAAAGGCCAAATGCCATAAACTCTTCCCTCTGGCTTTGAACTGCAAACTTGAAATTATTGATATCTAATTGCACCTGAAAGTTGCTGTAAGGACTCCTGATCTAAAGTAATGTCTGCAAGATGAGGGGGAGGAAATCCACCTTTTTCCTGCTCAACTCCCAGCAGCTCCTTATGTTGTTGCTCATTCTGGAGCATCAGGTGATGGTGTTGGCTTTGTTTTGTTTTAAACTTCTCCTTGCGTTGCTCTTCAGTCTGCATCACTCCCTCCATGGCCACGGTAATATTGGCATGCTCAACACAAAAGCGAACTAGAATAGTAAAACTGTGGGTATTTGCGTGTCCCATCAGCCCTGTGCAAGAGTCTAAAAAGTAAAAGGGGTGGCAGGTCAGGATACAATATGGTGAAATTGGATCAAGCAAATTTGGATTTTTGAGATGCAAGACTATGGAACATTGCATTCTTGGGGGAGAAAATGACTGTTACATTTCATATAATGTGGAATCATGCAAAATTTAGAAGAGGACATTTGGCTCATTAATATAAATCAGAAGTGGTGACAGAAATCCTATTTAGGAATATGAGGGGGGAAAACAGGTAGTCAACACAACGGAGCCCAAAATTTTTGTGGCTGAGTTAAGTGTTAAGTGAATTTTGTCCCATTTTATGACCTTTTGTGGCACAATTGTTAAGTGAATCACTGCAGTTGTTAAATTAGTAACCTGGTTGTTAAGTGAATCTTTGTTTGTCAGAAGGTCTCAAAAGCTGATCACAGGAGAGGGCGGAGCTGGCATCGCAACAATACAGCATGCGATCTTGGAGGTCTGAGATCGCTGCCGATATCTTTGTTCCTGGATGGACCATTTGGATCTAAACCATCCCGAAGAGATGGTGAATGCAAAGAGCACATCCTGTCGATCCCAGGGATACCACAAAGTCCCTGGTATATCCAGGAGAAGCTCTTTTTGCCAGCTGCAAAGAGGCAGCCATTAAAGCTGCTGAAGTTGGGACAGCTCCAAAATGAAAGAGAACGGAAAGAGAAAATGTGCCAGTTTGGTGAGAACTTTTTCTTTATTTTAAGATTTGAAAGGACATTCTAAGGAAAAGAAAGAATCTGTAAAAGTTTTGACAGAAGTGATTAAGCGGTGATTTTAAACAGGAATGTCAAAGTAATTTTTTTTTTCTTATTCCTGGATTTTCTACATACAATTTTATATTTTGAAACTGGACTGGTTGTTTTTTTCTTCTTCCACTTATTCTTTCTCTTCTTTTTGATTTTATAATATTTTAGGCTAGAGACTCCCTTTTAGTTATCTTTTTAATATCTTTTTCCCTTTTTAATTAATTTTCATTATATTTTGTTTGGAAAAGGAGGGGGAAAGTGAAAGCAAAAGAAACTCTGTAACACTGCCAACTAGAGGCTTGGAAACATTTTATTTCTTTTTCTTGACCAGACAAAGCTGAGAAAGAACTGAGACTTCTTTTCAAGAACATTGCCTGTTTGATAAGATAGAGGGAAGAACATGGGAGAGTATTATTCCAGGTGCTCTTCTGGGTTTCTATCAACAGCTGGAGTCTGGTGTTGAAGCTTATAGGGAAAAAAAGGTGATAAGATTCTGGAGAAGAGAGTTATAAATCTTAACAAAAGCCTTGGACAATTTAACAAAGTGCAGTGTGCTTTTTTATTTTTATTTTTTAGGCTGTGCTATTTCTTACTTTAACAAGCCCACTCCTTACTAGTTTACTTTTCGTAATAACTATTTGGATTTTTGGCCTTTTGGAACTTGATTTTTGTCTTTCCTTTTGTCTTTTGAAGTCAAATTTTTATGTTTGCATTTTATCTTAAAGGAAAAGCTTCAGTAATTGATTTCCCTCCTTTTTTTAAGGGAGTAATCTCTTTTCTTTTTTCTCTTTCCCTTCCTTGTATTTTTTTTCCTATTTACCTTACATATTGGTGTTTTTTTATTTTTGTGGATTTCTTTTTTTTTCTTATGCATACCTGAGACCTTTTAATTGGATTAAGGTGTTGAAGAACCTGAAGAACTTTTCTCCTTTTTAGTTGTTTACCTTTTACTTTTCCGCCTTTTTCAGGATTTAACAATTTTTTCTTTTTTGTGCTCTTTTTTATGCTCTTTTCTTCCATTTTTGAGTTTTTACTGCTATCTAACCAATTGATTGGATTAAGGTATACAACAACCTGAAGAAATATTATTATTATTATTATTATTATTATTATTATTATTATTATTATTATTATTATTATTATTGCTACTATTTGGCTTCTTTTTTCCCACTATTTTTATTTGGAATTGCAATTGGTTATTTCACAAGTGGATTAAGGTCTAGAAGAACCTGAAGATTTTGAATTGTCTGAAATGAGTAGGAAACTAACAGCCCCTGGTTCCTCAACTTCTACTTCCTCTTCTTCACCATCTGGAGGACAATGTTCAATACAGACAATATTACAGTAAGAAAAAGAATGGGAAAAAGTGACCCTGCAGATGATTATGCAAGGAATTCAAAATATACAAATAAGAACAGAAAATATTAAAAAGAGAACAGAGAACATTGAACAAAGAACAGGGAAAACTGATGAAAAAGTGGAGAACATTCAACAAATGATGATGAAGTATGATGAGAGATTCCAAATAATTGAAGAAGATAAAGAGATAAGAAGATTGGAGACATTGATAGCAGATTAACTGTGGTTGAACAAGATAAAAGTGGGATGCTGAGATGGGAGATGGACAGATCAGAATTTTATCTCAGATTCCAAAACATAGAGGAAGAAAAGGGACAAAACCTAGCTGAGATAATGATAGATATTTTGGCTGAAGCTTTGGAAATAACTAAAGAGAAGATAATGGATGGAATAGATGAGGTTTATCAAGTCTTCACAAGATATGCAATGAGAAATAGCTTACCAAGACAGATTTACATTAGATTTACAAAGAAATCCATTAAAATGCAAACATTGCAGTGGCAAGAGAGAAAACATTGAAATATAAAGATAAGGAGATTGTGGTTCTGAAACAAGTACCCAGAAGAGTGACAGAGATGAGAAGAGAATACCAATTTTTGACCAAAATGTTGCTTTAAAAAGAGGTGAATTACAGATGGCTGATTCCAGAAGGTTTAATGTTCACATGGCAAGAACAGAGACATAGAATTGACTCAATTGAGAAAACTGAATCATTTTACACAGAATTTTTGGAGGGAAAGAGGAAGAGGCAGAAAAAGAAATCTCACTAATTGAATTCCAAGAGGATTGCCAAATGGTGATTGAAAAAGAAGAGGTGCAGTAGGTGGAAAGGTGGAAGCCAAAGAACAACATGAACCAAGAGCTACGAGAGCTGCTAAACCTAACTGCAAAATATAATCATGGAAGAGAAAAAACTTATTACAATTAATATAAATGGACTTAACTGAGCTGTTAAAAGAAGGAAAACTTTCCATAAATTAGAGAAATTAAAATTTGATATAATCTGCCTACAAGAAGTACATATCAAAAACCAACATGAGCAATTGTTGATACAGCCAAAGTTAGGGAAAATATTTACTTCCTTGACACAATGCAAGAAAAGAGGAGTGGCTTTATACATTAAAGATATTATCCCAGCGAAATTGATCTATACTGATGACGATAGAAGAATACTAATGGTGGAAATAATGGACAATAATATGAAAACACTCCTGATTGCAATCTATGCCCCAAATGACAATCAAGAAGTTTATAAAAAATTACACATGAAAATAATAGAACTGGACCATGCTAATATAGTTATGATGGGAGATTTTAATGGAATTGTAGATAACAAACTGGACTATACAGCACAGAAAACAACAAAGCAAAACAGAAAGACTCTCCCTAAATCTTTTTTTAAAATGGTAGATGAAATAAACTTAAAAGATACATGGAGAGAAAGAAATGCTAAAACTAAACAATACACCTACTCAAATAGACATTTATCATGGTCCAGAATAGATATGATATGGATGTCAACAGAATTGTTGGCTAATATTCAAGAAATAAATATTGAAACAAGTACTTGGGCAGATCACAATCCAATGACAATTAAATGGAAAGGGCAAAGAAGAAGATCTAGATGGACGTTAAATAATACTTTATTAAAAGAAAAAGATTTCACACAGTGGATGGAGAAAGAACCGGCTTTCTTCTTTAGAGAAAACAAAAAAGAAGATACATCAATCCAGAACGTATGGGATACAATGAAGGCATATTCCAGAGGCTTGATAATAGACTATACAAGGAAAAGAAATACCATGAAAAGACTAGCCTCTAAGGCATTAGAGGATGAGTATAAAGGACTTGAAAAAGAGCTACAGAAAATGCTACAGAAAAAGGACATTAATTTAAACATGGATATAATCAAACATAAAATGGGTCTAACAGAAAAAGATTAATAGAGAGAATATCAACAATCAAGATGAATATATTACCCAGAATTTTATATTTGTTCCAAACAATTCCAATTAGGCTTGGAAAACATTACTTTGAAGATTTAAATAAAATTGTGTTGAAATATGTATGGCAAGGTAAGAAAGCGAGAATAAAGCTAAAACTTTTGCAAGATGCTAGAATAAGAGAAGGATTTGGTTTGCCTGATTGGGAGTTGTACTACCAAGCTACAAATTTGATGTGGGTAAAGGAATGGATGACATTAAGAAATACTAGATTGTTGACATTAGAAGGACATGATCTGTTGTTGGGGTGGCATGCTTTTCTATGGTATAAAGAAACTAAATCACAGGGGTATTTTAGAAGACATTATATACAAGAGTCTCTGTGGTTAAACTGGGAGAAGACTAAAAGACAATGTTATTTGAAAATTCCAGCCTGGCTATCGACTGTTGAAGCCTTTTCTTATCCTATAATATATAAAAAGGAACAAACAGTTAGATATGGTGAAATATTGAATGAAAAGGGTGAAAAATCTATACAAAAATTAGAGGAAGAAGGTATAAAGATGAATTGATTTTCATATGCGCAAATACATTCAAGGTATGATAAAGACTCTAAAACAGAAGGTTTCTATGATAAATCGACTGATTTAGATAAGATTTTGACAGGTACTGATGAAAAGGTGATTAAAAAATTGTATGGATATTTATCAGAAATTAAACTAGAAGAAGAACAAGTTAAAGAAACAATGATTGCTTGGGGGAAGAATTTTGGATACGGGATTGATCTAGAGAAATGGCAAAAACTGTGGTCTCAAAATTATAAAATGACAATGTCAACAGCATATAAAGAAAATTTGTATAAGATGTTTTACAGGTTGCATTTTCCCCCGACAAGAATAGCAAGAATGCTCAAGAACAAATCTGAAAAATGTTGGAAATGTCATCAGATACCTGGCTCATATTACCATATGTGGTGGACTCGTGTGGATGCTAAAAAATATTCGACTAAAATCCACACCTGGTTGGAAAAAATGACAAAAAAGCATATAGATTTGAAACCAGAGATATTTTTATTGGGAATTTTACCTGAAATATAAAGTAAAGACTTGAAATACCTGATTGAAAATGTATTAACAGCGGCTAGGATTGTATTTGCTAAAAATTCAAAAAATGAGAAAATACCATCACCGGAGGAAATCATTAAGAAAATATTGGAATGTGCTGAAATGAGTAGATTGACATTTGAAATCAGAGAACAAGATGATAAACAATTTTATAAAATTTGGGATCTATTCTATCAATGGTTAGACAATAAAACATAGTAATGAAATATGTAGTTTCTTAGAAAATGATAAATATATAAAGAGGTATTCTTTTCTTGTTATATCTACAAAATGATTGTAGGATAGATTTGAGATGATAATACTGTCATAAAACAATTTAAGTTAAATATGATTATTTCGTAAAACATGAATGAATAAAAGTATAGTCAAATGATTAACAATGATATTAATGTATTTAATATTTGACTGAAAATATGAGAATATATACAATGTAATTATAATTGAAGACTATGAAATGGAAGCACAAAACAATTTGTAAACCCTCCAGCGCACTGTATGTATATATAGGGAAGTTGGCTTGATGTTTTTATGTTTTGTTTGTCTATGTTCGTTTTAAAAACCAATAAAAAATTTTTAAAAAGAAAAAAAAGCTTATCACCTGACCCCAGGACAGTGCAACCGTCATAAATATAAGCTAATTGCAGAGTGTCCGAATTTTGATCATGTGACCACAGGGAGGCTACAATGGTTTTAAGTATGAAAAATAGCCATTACTCACTTTTTTTTCAATGCTGTTGTAACTTCGAATGGTCACTAAACAAACAGTTACAATTTGAGGACTTCCTGTAATGCAAAATGTGAATTTAAAAATTACTGGACTTACTTTTTACTGTAAAAATAGGCAATCCAACATGTTGAGCCAGGAATGCATGGAAATGGATTCATGCCTTTCAAAGGAGTAAAATAAACTTTAAACATTTAAGGAATAAAATAGTAATAAAAATGAATGTGATTAAAATCAAGACTAAAGTTCAAATTAGCTATCATTATGGTCAACAATTAAAAGTTTGGCAAAATAAATTGGTTTTGGCCACCTTCCTAGATACTAGGATTGTGGGAGCTCACTAAAGACCCTTGATGAATGCCTGCTACAGTACCAATACAGAAGAATATTTGTAGCTTAGGATTGAAATGAGGGAGTCCTTGGTGCTTGCTTATCTTCTTGCAGATGTTTCATTACCCAAACTATGTAACATCATCAGTGCACTGATGCACTGCAAGGAGACAACCAAGCTCAGAGAGCACCAAGAGCCCCGTTGGCCGTAGTCTAGGAGTGACACCAGACGCCCTCTCTTTGTTCCCATTAGCCAAGCTTCTGGAGTTTGCAAGAAGAAAGTAAGAAAACCAACAAAGAATATGGAAAAAATAGCCTTATCTCCACTTTCTTATTTTCCAAATGTCTTCACTCTTCATATGCTTCTCCTTCTCCTTCTTCCCCTCCTCTTCCTCCTCCTCTTCCTTCTTCTTCTCATCTTCCTCCTCCTCCTTCCTCTAATTCTTATTCTTCTGTTTCAGATGTTGGCTCTTGCTCTTCTGGTGCCCTTAACCATGGTTAATTGGTGTTATTGAAGTTGTCATTGATGTTACCTCTCCATCTTCTTCTGGGTCTCCCTCGTGTTCTTTGATCTTCTCCTCTTTAACGTATAGCTTGTACTGTATGGAATCCCATCTGCATGGGCTAAACTACCCAAATATAGTATGAAAGCCTTGTTACCATCCTGTTACCATCCAGAGCAAGGATAGTCTGTTGATCCTCCAGCAGATGACACAATCAATCAGTTCTAGATCTGTGCTGTGGCAGGTTAGCCCTTCCCTAAACCATTGATCTCTACATCCCTCCCCAAGCCAATATGATCAATCCATTGAGGATAGTTGAAAAACACATCAAGGATCCAGCTAAAAAAAATGATGCATCTCAAATGCATGCTAATTCTAATGTACAGTTTGCCCCTCGCCTTAAATATTCCTATTACAGCTACCCATCTCTACTGCCGATGGAGTTTTCCGTACATACAGTATATGCTTTATCACGGGCCTAGGTTGTCATAGCAATGAGCCTGTAACACGTTCTTCAGTTATTCAATGCTGCCTGAAACATTTCTGACTGGGCACAGTATGCATTAAGATTCCAGGTCGATGACAAAAGTTGACAGCAAGAATTTAAACTACAGTATAGACCAATAGAGGAGTATGATTTGCATGCCCAGGAAAGGGACATTCAGTAGATCCAACTCTGAAATACCTGCTAATTTCAGTTCCAAAACCTGGGATGGGGAGACTTCTTTGAAGCCAAATTGCTTGAAATTGCTAACTGCAAAGAGATAGCTTCAAGAGAAATAAAACAATATTCAATACAAGCCCTTTAATGATCAGGTACCATAATATCCAGTCCCAGTAGCTGCTGCCAAATCTCTGCAAGAAAATGACAAATGGATGCCATTTGATATTTTTTGTGAATAGATTTTCCTATCCCCTTTTCAAAAAGCTATTCGAGATGCGATCGTGAGGGGTGAGAAGCTGCCGTGGGAAGGCGTTTTACAAGAAGATTTCCTTGTTCAGGCATATCCTCTGGATACACGATAGTTTGTCCAGTGGTCAACATGATTAATTGAGCCTATTTTGTGGTACTCATTCATAAGAGCCTTTCAAAACAGGTGACCGCCTCTCTGGTTTTCCTGCATGCCATCGAGACGCATGGACACCCCGGCAATAACAAAAGTGGCATTTCTAAATTTAGGGGTTCATAAATCTTAAAAGACGCCAGCTTCTTTTAAGTCCCTCCCTCCTCTGGTCCAAATTCCAGGTATTCTTGGCAGAAGCAATCAAGGACGAAAGCCAAAAATAGGGATCACTCGGGCTATTGTTCCAAAACGGCTTCCGAATCTGAGGGAAAGATATAATTGAAGTTAATTGAGCAGCTGGGAGTGCAAGGGAAGTAACACCGATCGAGCAGCTTAACAAATCTGTGTGTGCAGACCACACAAATAGTCATAACAAATTTGGGGCGTCAAATATTTCTTTCACTTCCCAAGATCCGTTATTTGGACTTGCATAAATTAAAAAAAAAACTGCCAAAGTTGCTAGGAGCGCCAGCTACAAATCGGGGGGGCAAGAGATACTGCAGAAAGTGGGTTTCCTTGTCACATTGCCTGATGCTTATTGAGAGGGAAAGCTGTTTTATTTTAGTTTTATTGGCAAGAATTGTGTACAAGGTAGTCCTCGGCTTATAACAGTTTGTTTAGTGACTGTTCAAAGTTACAGCAGCACTGAAAAAAAGAGACTTTGGACTATTCTCATTCTTGTGACCATTGCAGCATGTCTCTGACCGTGTTATCAAAATTCAGACCCTTGGCAACTCATTCATACTTATGACAATTGCAGTGTCCCTGGGGTCATATCATCAACTTTGGTGACCTACTGATGAGCAAAGCCAATGGGGAAGCCGGGTTCACTTAACAACCGTGTTATAAGTTAACAACTGCAGTGATTCACTGGCAAAAAAAAATAAATTGTAAAATGGGCCAAAATTCACTTGCTTACCAACAGAAATTTTGGGCTCAGTTGTGGTCGTAAATCAAGGACTACTTGATCTCAGCTCAAAATGCATTATAAATTATATTTTCAAATTTTATTCAAAGATTGCAACAATCTCTTCACACACTTCTTCTATCCCTAAGAAAAAGTGGGGGAGGGTATGATAGACCGCATGTTTCCTATATGGTCTATTACCCCTCCCCCCTCCCCCCCCCACACACAGGAGGATGGATGGATGGAGAGAGAAATATGATAGACAGAGAGACAAATAGATATAGATAGATCTGAAATATTTTCATGGGTAAGTGTATAACTGACTCACATTTATGACAGTTGTAGTGTCCCAGGGTCATATGATCCCCTTTTGTGACCTTCTGACAACCAAGTCAATGGGAAAGCCAGATTCACTTAACAACCATGTTACTAATTTAACAACTGCAGTGATTCACTTAACAACTATGGCAAGATAGGTCAAAAAGGGAGCAAAATTCACTTAACAAATGTCTCACTTAGCAACAAAATTTTGGGGCTCAGTTGTGGTTGTAAGTCAAGGCCTACCTGTATCTCAGCTCAAAATGCATTATAAATTATATTTTCAATTTTTTTTCAAAGATTCCAACATTCTCTTCATACACTTCTTCTATCCCTAAGAAAAAAAAAGGCGGGGGGTATAATAGAGAGCATTTTAACAAACTGCATCACAATTTGGTCTGGTGGCAGCAGTGCCTCAGGTAGAAAGTCCATTCAGAGAGTGGTAAGGACAACCAAGAAGATTATAGGAAGCTTGCTTTCTGTTATTCAGGATACAGCTTATAAGCGCTATATGCTTAGAGCTCAAAGCATTGTTAGAGACCCCACACATCCACTTCATGGTCTGCTTCTGTTGCTCCCCTCTGGGAGGAAGTTTCAAAGTATTTCTAGGAGAACTTCCAGATTCTGTAACAGCTTTGTTCCCTATGCCATCCGTCTGATAAACTCGCAAAATTCATTTTCCTCGCCATGTACATGTATACATCCAGACTAGACTGTGTTGTTTCTTTGTGTCATATAATATATATGGGTATATGCATAATGGATATCTTTTGAGAGCTGAATGCAACAAAATTTCATCTTAATGTATGCTGATTAGGGTACATTTTAAATGACAATAAAGGTTTTGTTCTATTCTATTCTGTGTTTCTGAGAAATGGAAAAATTATATGACTTGAAAGGTAAACCCAAAGAATCAGACATCCCCAAAATGGGGGAACTAACTTGTGGTTCAGTGACTAGCCTTTATTTCTCATTTTTGCACACTCTTTTCTTTCTCTAATTTGTATTTCCTTCTCTTAGGACATCACCTTCAATCTTCTTATTTCTGTCTGCTCAACACCTTTTTCTCAAGAGACCCTCCCATCTATTGTTCCATATTACCTATACACCCTGACAGGGTTGTGTCTTTGTTTGAAATGTGGATTATTTTTATTTATTAATTTGATTTGATTTGATTTGATTTGTCAATCACTTACAAGATAATAGGTATAAGTATATACATAGTTATGAATACATGAAATGGATACATATAAGAAAAATAAAAGAAACAATAGGACAGGGACGGTAGGCACTTTGGTGCACTTATGCACGCCCCCTACAGACCTCTTAGGAAAGGGGTGAGGTCAATAGAAGACAATCTAAGGTTAAAGTTTTTGGGGTTTGGGGAAGAAACCACAGAGTCAGGTAGAGTATTCCAGACATTGACCACTTTGTTGCTGAAGTGGTATTTCCTGCAATCAGGTTTGGTGCGGTTAACCTTGAGTTTGTATCTATTGTGTGCTCTTGTGTTGTTATGGTTGAAGCTGAAGTATTCATTGACAGGTAAGTCATTGCAATGTATGATTTTATATACCATACTTAGATCAGACAGAAGACGGTGTAATTCAAGGTTTTCTAGGTCTAGAATTTCAAGTCTGGTGGCATAAGGTATTCTACAACGAGTAGAGGAGTGGAGAACTCTTCTTGTGAAATATTTCTGGACTTTCTCAACTGTGTTAATATCAGATATGTGATGTGGGTTCCAGTCTGATGAGCTGTATTCGAGTATTGGTCTAGCAAATGTTTTGTATGCTCTAGTTAGTAGTGTGATATTATCAGAGAAAAAGCTACATAGCATTAGGTTAACAACTCTTAATGCCTTTTTGGCTATGTAATTACAGTGGGCTCTAGCACTTAGATCATTAGAGATGAGTATTCCAAGGTCCTTTACAGAGCTTGGATCATCAACAAGATCTTGACTATTCAGCTTGTATTTTATTTTCTGTTGTTTTTTTGCCAATATGTAAGACAGAGCATTTATTTGTTGAGATTTGTAGTTGCCATTTGTTTGACCATTCTGATACCTAGTCAAGGGAAGAAATGGGAGGAAGGCGGAGAGAGAGAACACGTCTGCTCAGTCATGCTGCTTAGGTTGTTCCCAGACATCATTTTGAGCTACCAGATCTTCAGAGCTACAGATGGTTTAATATGGAATTCTCAGCAACCTGTGAAAAATGTTCAGGTGTACTCAGTGCCTCATATGCAGGTGTTCGGTCTACCTTTAGTGAAGTGGAAAGTTGTCATTTGCTGCTGCATAATTTAACGGATTCTTTTAGATTGCAAGATACTGCTTACAAAACAGAGATGGCATGAGGGAAGTATTAATTTTTCCCACGCTTCTGTAGCACAGAGCGGCTTCTACATTACCACATTCTCCACTAGCAGAGGATAAAATCCAATCTCTCTAATATAATGAGAAACAGGCTGGTGTTTTTTTTTAACCAACTCAGTATACTTGAATTTAGTTTGTATCTACATCTCTTTTGCCTATAGGTGTTATGAAGTGACAAGTTCCTATTCCAATTTGGCCATCTTTCTATTTGTAGCTCCTGTAATGGGGCGGCAAACAAGCTAGATTCACACCACCAAGCAAGAGGTACAGGAAGCCATCTGACATTAAATCAGACCATTACTCCACCTACGTCACTTTTTGTTATTTTGGCAACAATTCTCAATAGTGAGATGGTAGGGACTGAAATATCAGGCATGCAAACTGTTATAAATCTATAAGGGTAAAGCAAATTAATATCTGAAAAAAGAACTGGCATAGAAGAGAAAAACTATAACCAGGGGTTTCCACAAGGCATGGTTGGGGAAAAAAAGTCAATATGTCAGCCACAACAATTGAATTGATGTTCTACAGGTAGTCCTTTCAGAAATGAGGAAGTGATAAGCCACCTGGGAAAGCCAAGGGAGATCATCAAAACCATTAAAAAGTGGAAGTTAGAATATTTCGTACCTGTGATGTGACACCTGTAAAAATACATAATTCTTCGCTTAATCATCCAGGGAAAGATTGAAGGCAAAAGAGGGCCAGGCAGAAGAAGAACATCATGGCTTCAAAATCTAAGGAACTGGTTTGGACAAAACTCAGCAGCACTTTTTTGTGCGGCTGTTGATCAAAATAGGATCGCCAACATGATCGCCAACATACGATGACTGATATGGCAGAAGAAAGGAGGAGGAGGAGGAGGAGGAGGAGGAAGGTAATCCTTGACTTACGACTACAATGGAGCCCAAAATTTCTTTTGCTAAGTGAGACGGTTGTTAGGTGATGTTTGCCTCATTTTACAATCTTTCTTGCCCCAGCTGTTAAGTGAATCCCTGTAGCTGTTAACTTAGTAACACAGTTGTTATCTGAATGTCACTCCCCCCTCCCATTGACTTCGCTTGTCAGACGGTTGTAAAAGCAGATCACATGATCCCGGGACACTGCAGTAAATAAATATGAGTCAGTTACCAGGCACCTGAATTTTGATCAGGTGACAATGGGGGATGCTGTAGCACTCATGTGAAAAATGGTCGTAAGGCACTTTTTTCAATGCCGTTATAACTTAGAACAGTCACTAAACAAACTGTTGTAAGTTGAGGACGACTTGTAATACTTTTTTATGGGTGTTGCAGACATGTTGCACCTCAGAAATGATATAAAGTTTAAATCATACCATCGCAAGCAGTCTACAAATGTTTTTGACTACAAACTGCAGTCAATAACTATACAAGCAAAACAGCATCCCTAGAACTGACAGCGTCCAATGAGTTTATCAAGTTACGAAGCAGTACCAACACATCTACACTGTGCTTTGGGCAAGTGTAACATTGCTGATGCCATCACTTTCCATTCGGTTTGCCATCGCTATTTCCCAACTTGACATCCTACTGAAGGGTTGGGATTACAAACCCCCAGCCAACATGCGCATTCTGGGAGATGTCATACCCAAGACACAGGTGGGGAAGACAACTTTAATAAGATTTTGCTTTTCCTGTTTACCTAAATTGTACGTTAATAGAGAGAATTCTTTATTGAATTCTTTATTGGCCAAGTGTGATTGGACACAGAAGGAATTTGTCTTGGTGCAAATGCTCTCAGTATACATAAAAGAAAAGATACATCAAGAGTCAAGAATCATAAGGAACAACACTTAATAATACTCATAGGGTACAATAAGCAGTCAGATCATACTAGGAAACAGTCAATATAAATCGTAAGGATACAAGCGACACAGTTGCAGTTATACAGTCACAAGTGGGAGGGAATGGGTGATAAGGAGTGGTGAGAAGATTAACAGTAACAGTAGTGCAGACTTAGTAAATAGTTGGACAGTGCTGAGGGAATTATTTGTTTAGCAGAGTGATGGCATTTGGGGGGAAACTGTCCTTGTGTCTAGTTGTTCTGGTGTGCAGTGCTCTATAGCGTCATTTTGTGGGTATGAGTTGAAACAGTTTATGTCTGGGATGTGAGGGATCTGTAAATATTTTCACAGCCCTCTTTTTGACTCATGCAATATACAGGTCCCCGACTGAAGGCAGTTTGGTAGTAATTGTTTGGGACATAGGTAAACATTTGGAACTTTTTCACCAGTGAATATATCTGCAGCATCAAGTCAATCTTCTTTTCAGTAAATAGAAATATCCCAGTGTTTTTTTAAAAAAATGACTCTTCTTTTTGCAACACAATCTTGCTTGACTGACTGATGGTGTGGTTGCTGATGCTGTCAGAACTCAATCTGGCCAGCAGCTATTGACCACTTTAAGCTACCAAAGGTACCAGGTTCTCTCTTGTCTGGTTGTTATTCCCGGCCTCCATCCCTAGCTATTTTGGTTTGGATTGAAGGAGAGACCCAGTCTTCTGGCTTCTACAATAGTGCCAATAGTGCCAACAGTACTTCTATAATGTCAGGTTCTCGCTATTAGATCTGTCATGGGCTACTTACACAAATGAGTTTAGCATTCGTTTTAGAAAAGGATATCTTTGTTTTTTAAATACATATGTAACTGTTGCTTTAGCAAAAACAGGAGACAGTTCTGTGATGTAGATTTCAACTAGGAAAGAAAGCTGGGCTCTATCCACATTGGCTATATTACAGCTATTCCCCTCCTTCCCTCCACGGTATTCATATGGTTATACTTTTCAGGTGTTTATTATCTTGGTGGGATGGCAGTTCCTGCCTCATTATCGCCCCCATTTTCATCCATAAGCTATTTCTAAATACTGCCAGATTCAAGGAGAAATTGGACTTTCTGCTAATGCCTGGTTTCTTTGCAGCTCACTTGTCATCAGCTGTTCTATCCCATTTCATTTCCCATCCCTCCTCCTTGCTATTAATCTTTCAGACTATTTTAGAGGGGGCACAGGTTTTGCACTCTTTAGAAGAGAAGTAGATCTGTATTCAGAAACAGGCCGGTTACATAAGAGCATCTCTGTGTCGGTTCTTTGAACAACTTGACCTACTCTTACAAACACTTACACTTGCCCAATCCTGTCCAAGACCAGGGACATTAGGGACAATGATTGGTGACTGCTTTTCCCTCAGTTGATGGTGTTTCTAAGAGAAAGGGAAAAGTAAAGACCAGTTATGTCTGACTCTAGGGCATGGTGCTCATTTCCATTTCTTGTCTGAGTGTTATCCGAAGACATTTTCCATGGTCATGAGGCCAGCATGGCAGTACACCAAAAGTGCACAGAATGCTGTTACCTTCCCACCTAAGTGGTACCCTGTTTCTCCAACAATATGGCCTCCCCCAATAGGAAGTCCCAGCATGTTTTATAGGCATGAAATTAAATTAAGCCCCTCCCCCCCAAATTAAGGCCTATATTAAAACATGTGAAATGGGTGGAATGGCTTGCTGTTAGGAAGTACTTTTGTTGCACACCCGGATATGGTGCTGCCTGCATTGACCCCGATATGAAGTGCCCCACCAACACCGAGATCAACATCCAAGCCGTCGCCTCCCACCCGAAGATGCAAGGGGGGGATTAAGTCACCCCCGAAAAGACGGCCTAGCTATTTTTCTCATATAATAAGACCCGGCCTTATTATATGAGAAACACGGTACCTATTCATCTACTCGCATCTGCATGCTTTCAAACGGCTAGATAGGCAGGAGCTGGGGTAAAGAATGGGAGCTCATCCCATCGCTCAGTGCTCGGGTCTTGAACCCAGGGTGACAAGTTCAGTGTCTTTAACTACTGAGCCATCAATCCCCACAATTCTTAGGAGACAACCTGAAACCATAATTACTTTTTTTAGAAAGTGGAAAATCTTGCCAATCAAGTGGCAGGGACTTCTCTACAGTCTTCAAGAGTTGGGCACAATTGAACAAAATGCGTGTGATTGTGTGGGTGTGGGTGTACACATGCGCATATCTACATGCTTATGCAGTAAGGACATCACCATCCACTTGTCTCATTACAGTGGCAGGAATGAGGCTCAGCAACTGGGGCAGCACATTTTCTCTGGGATACCTTTCTGGTCAGCTCAAAGAGTATTAGATAGCACAGAGGTCCCCAACTTTTCTGGCTCTCTGGACCAGCAGTAATGACAGCAGCAGAGGGGTGAGGAGAGTGGAAGGTTGTGTGTCCACGCTGGCCATTTCCATAAATGGAGCTTCATGCGCTTGTCTGCTGCATGCAGGCCAGTACCCAATGGGCCATGGACTGGATCCAGGCTGAGGTTGGGAATCCCTGAGATAGGATATTAAATACAACCATGTGGGGTTATCACTGATTGCTTTTTAACTTACATTAGTTGATGTGATGCTGCTTCTGATGCACATACCTTTAAAATGGAAATACGTGTATGCATGTTTGCATTTTTTAATTAGAATCCATCGACATATTTGCCTTTGCTATTTTTAAAAAGAAATCCTACTTTTAAAAAGGGAGCCTAGACTTTTTTTTCCAAGTAGCCCATTGAAAGCCATCTAGTCCCCTTTTCAAAACACCCCTAGGCTAGTACAATTTTCCTTAATAAAATTCTTTATCACCTTCCCTAATACTGAATTCAGATATAGTAGATACTGAAGAAACAGAGGCAATACAGGGACACTGCAAAACAAACAGGAAAAGAGAATGCCAGCAAAATCTGGAAAACCCAGAGGTGACCGGCAGCAGATTTATTTTTATCTTATTTCATTTACTTAATAAGGCATGACAAGATGTAATGGGCTGTGAGAATAGCCTTGGGGAGGCAGGAGAAAAAGCTGCTGCATAGATAATGGTCTGAGAAAAGAAATCTGGATCCAAAGGAGGGATGCAAATGGGGGCGGGGGAATATATCAGAAGGGACTCACCTGATTCTCTGGGAAGTAAAACGGGGAAGGGAACATTGCTTTCAGACCTGCAAGATTTTGGTGCTATAACTTTGCAATAAATGTAGTGTTGGTACCCATGGTCTGTTGTTTGCTTCCTTGTTTACTTTTTTAAAAAATGACGCTGTAATCCCTTGCATCAGGGTGGAGTCAGGGTGGCTGCATGGAGCTGAGCATTTACTGGCCGAATACCCTTCCTGATGCCTATGCAGGGTTGACAGCAGATATTTTTTCCTTGCAACCAGAGACAGAAATATCTGCCACTATCTAGCCTTACAGCCTCCTGATTGTGAGGCGACAACTCCACCTCTAGGCCACCACCTTTATTATTTTTATAAGTAACCCCAAGATGGTGAACGTATTTAATATTCCTTTCTTCTCCTATTTTCCGCCTATTTTCCCCACAACAACCCTATGAGATGAGCTGGGCTGAGAGAGAGAGAGTGACTGGTTCAAAATCACCCAGCTGGCTTTCATTCCTAAGGTGGTACTAGAACTCACAGTCTCACAGTTTTCTAGCCTGGTGCCTTAAGTACTAGACCAGGTGTGTCAAACTGGCAGCCCATGGGCTGGATGCGTCACGCACAGGCCACGCCCACCCCAGCTCCACGAAGGAAAAAAACCATCGCTATACATCACATGACAGCAACGTGCTGTGGCAAGTTTGACACTCATGTACTAGACCAAACTGCTTTGCTTTCCTACCTGGATTACCTCAAAGGGCTGAAGCAAGAACTGGGCACAATTACAGCTTTCAACATTCTCTATCAAATTCTACAAATTTCTACTGGAAAAGAAGAATTTCTCAAACGATTTTTCTAGGGAAGCACTTCCCTTTAGGTGCGATGGTAGTACTTGAGAGGAAGCCCTATTTGATGCCTTTCTTTGACAGCAAGGGACATAACTGCTGGAAGAATAATTTTTCAGGAAAGGCCAGACATTGATTATATCCCCTTGAACTCTCCACAATTAAACAATTTCACTGAAACTCACTAGAGCAAATTCTCTTTTATCAAATTGAATAAAACCTGAAAGAAAGTCTTCAGGAGCTAGTATTGGCCAGCTACTATGCAAAACTTCCCAATGACAACTGAGCATGCTCATTAAAGTAAGAGAATGTTCATAAGCAGCTCGGGAAAAAAATGGGGGATGAGAATTAGAATGGCCATTGGATGGGAATCTTAGCACAGTGGACGGGAATATAGATAGTCCTTGACTTACCACAGTTCATTTAGTGCCTGTTCAAAGTTACAATGGCACTGAAAAAACGGACTTATAATCATTTTTCACACTTACGACTGCTGCAGCATCCCCATGGTCACATTACCAAAATTCAGACTTTTGGCAACGCATATTTTATATTTTTTCCCAGCGTCATGTGATCCTCTTTTGAAACCTGACAAGCAAAGTCAATGGGGAAGACCGATTCACTTAAAAACTCTATCACTACCTTAACAACTGTTAAGTGATTCACTTAACAAGTTTGTCAAGAAAGGTTGTAAAAGGGGGATAAATTCACTTAACAAATGTTTTACTTAGCAACATAAATTTTGGGCTTAATATATATTAAATATGCTGTTTAAAGTTCAGATTCCATTGCTGACAAAACATTTTTTATTCATGTTTAGAAAGGCGGGTGGGGGGGGAGAGAGAGACCATCCATTTTGCTGAAAACAGGAGGTGTGAAATTAAATTTCAAACTGTGGTAAGAGTGTGAGCCTTGGGAGGGAGTGAAAACTAAGGTAAAACAGGAAATGAGACATTTAACCACAGATGGATGCTAGAATTAGTTAAGAAACAGATAAGTACAAATTCACAATACTTGGGATGTTCTTGTTGTTAATAGATTAGTAAAGTAAATTACAATGCTAACATACACATGAGTAGCTAGGAGTGATATGTGAACTACTTGAGCAGAAGATGCATTTTTGAAATGCCCAAGTCACCAAAATCTTGAACAGAAGGACAGGTTAAGGACAGAACAGTGAATAAAGTAATATTTAAAAACCCTCCAAATAAAACAGACTGGTCTTTTCCAATGAAAGTAGATACGCTAAAACACCTGAAGGGCTCAATAAAAATATGGCTTGATATAGTACTGTGGTTCTATAAATGGTGGGAATAAATAGAATATTGAATAAACACTATCAGATGTCACATTAGGAGACACATTAGGAGATTAGGAGGTGGTATTCAGCAGGTTCTGACCAGTTCTGGAGAACCGATAGTGGAAATTTTGAGTAGTGTGGAGAACCGGCAAATACTACCTCTGTCTAGAGATTTTACAATATCCTTCCCCTGCCACACCCACCAAGCCACACCCACAGAACCGGTAGTAAAAAAAAAAATTGCATCCCCACCACTGGGGCATATTAACAATGAAAAAAGGGCTGGTGATGTTTACTCAAAGTAAGAGAAAGGAAAGCAAGGAAAATAAGTCATTGAGAAATATAAGCATGAGCACAAAACCATGTTCTACCATAATAGCATCAATGGTCTTTTCTATTGTCAGAACTCCAATGTAAGACCACAACCATGCCAGTATCACTTTATTTCATAGGCTGAAGCCTCCTGGCATCACTTATTCTTCAGAAGTACAGTGCTGATGGCTCTTTTACAACCCTAACATGGATCCACCATTGCTCCACTGCAATTATGAACCATGCTCCATTCTGTAGATTTGGCTAAACCAGTTGTCAATCTTAGAAGCCATTTTTTTACTTGGAAGCTTCGAGGCTGCCACATTCAGTGCCTGGGAATTTGGGAAGGAGGATTTCATAGTGAGGTAGAAGACTAGACACAGCAACATTCTTTCTCAGAGAGTCAAGGACATGTTCCCCTGCACCTGGAGGGAAGTAACTGGAGGGATGTCTCCAGTTGGGATGAAGATTTGATTGGGCCATGTGATGGATGCAGGGAATGGATCTTTGATTTTCTTTTGAGAAGGGAAAACCCAGAACTCTTAGATTCAGGTTTTCTCAGATGTGCCAGTATGACAACTCTAATAAAATGGAATTTTGAGGAAATGCCTATCTTGGAGTTTATTTATTTGGAGTTGGAACACTGACACCAGTTCTTATTCACAGGATTTGAAAATTATTTGCAAAAGTTGTAGTCCATTTTTTAAAAAAAGAAAGTATACCCATGGGAAATAACATGTCAAAAAAACTTGAATTAGGTGCTTATCAAGATGAAAATACTGCTTATCAAGAAAAGTGTTTTAAGAAACAGTGTACAGGCATACAGATAGTCCTTAACTTACAACAGTTCATTTAGTGACCTTCAAAGTTACAATAGCACTGAAAAAAGTGACTTACAACCATTTTTCACACAACTGTCCCAGCATCCCTACGGTCACCTGATCAAAATTTGGCTGCTTGGCAAACAGTCCATATTTATGACAGTTGCAATGTCCTGAAGTCATGTGATCATCTTTTGCAAACTTCTGGCAAGCAAAGTCCACAGGGAAGCCAGACTGACTGAACAACCATGTCACTAGCTCAACCAACGCAGTGATTCACTTAATAGCTATGGCAAGAAAGAGAACAGGGCAAAATTCACTTAATGAATGTCTCATTTCAGCAACCAGAATTTTAGGCTCAGTTGTGGTCCTAAGGCAAGGAATTACCTGTACCTCGTTTTATTGCATTTTATTTTATGGCACTTTGCAAATACTGCATTTTTTTTATAACACTCTCTGCCAGCAAAATGTTTATGACTTGCTGAAGGCTGAAATGATTAGCATTTTTTAGCAATAAAGTATTTTTAATTAAGGTATGTACATTCGGTGGGTTTTTTTAAAGATTTAATGCTTTGCACACTTCATAGACAACAATACAGTGTAAACATCGCTTTCATGTGCACTGGGAAACCAAAAAAATATGAGTGCCTTTATTGCAATATTCACTTTAGTGCAGTGGTCTGTAAACAAACCAGTGGTCTGTAAACAATATCTCTGAGGTAGCCTGTATATTAAGTTACATACTTATGACCACACATGCAGACATATTTGTTTTTAAATGATTGACAAATGAGGTGAAATAGAATATTCAGAGAAATATGTGGCCCTGACACAGACCATGTTTAGAAATCAACTTGCTATATTCCACAGTGGAGGCTGGTGATAGGCATGAGTTACTGCTGTAACTCCATAAAGAAGCAGGATTTCTCCATCTTCATGTTGAGAAAACAGGACTTTCTACTCTCAAGGGTCTTCTTTCTGTGTATGGTTCACTCCGAAACAAAATGGTGGAAATTCCTCAAAGACCAGAGAAGCTTTATCTTGCACCAGCTCCACATTTGCGTGCAATGAGAAACAACAAAACACCGTTCTGGAATGTTTGCTCCCAGTTGCAAAGTATGGGTTAAATCCGGCCAAAACAAATGCAGGAGGAGCTACTAAATGACAGATGTCATTCACCTGAGAATTTTACCTCGTGGATTCAGCGGTCAAAGGATTGGGTTTCCATAATTACTTTTAATTGAGCATTAATGAGTAATTAACCTGCCACCTGTATGGCAGTTCTTTGGTAATTATTTAGTCTGATGGGCTTTGCTAGCTGAACAGGAGATATTTTAAGATTCTGAGGGCCTTTCATATATCTACACCTTATTGAGCCCAGGATCATTTATTACTAAGTCCATCAAAGTCCATGCTTTTAATTTACTTCCTTTCCATCCTGTAATCAATGGGAAATTTCTCATTTCAAGAAGAACAAATTCTTATCCATTGTTTAATATAATGAGCATTGTTGCATTTTTTCCCCTTGTGTTCCTGACTTGTTTAAATGGTTTAAAATGTGTTGTAATATAAGCTGTTCTAAATGGAAAGGGGGAGAAAAAATCAAAGTTAGAATGCAATAAACAAATGATTTTATGGACATTCTAAGTAAGTTCTGGATTCTGTCAGATTTCCATTTTTAAGAGCTCTTCCATCTTGAACTAAATATTATTCTAGGAAATGGTGATTCATCCACAATTAATGGATAAAAGCGATGCAGCATTTCAAGGTAAAACGATTTCATCAATGTCTCTCCACAGGTTGGCTTCATTAAACCATTAATCAGCTTGATATAAATGACAATAATTCCAATCTCACATCCATCCAAAATAGACACAGGTCTCTTTTTAAATCTTTGAGTCTGTTTTTCAGACAAAGCCAAGTTTTTGCAAGATAGAAGAAAAAGTGGGATAAAACCTAAAATTGCATGAAATGGATCCCTATAGCTCTTCACATATCATAAACCTGTTTCACTAGGTCCCTTTTTGGTAAATATTTCACTTCTCTTCCCCAGGAAGCTGCCATTTTTAATTTCCCAGAATTCAACAAGAACAACATACTTCAAAAGAAGCTGATTGGAAACAGAATATTAGCTCCTATTTCTGCAATACTGCAATTCTCCACTTCCTAAAACAATGTTTCCTCTTTGCCACCCCCATTGGAACAGAACTGGGAAAATTATTCCTTTGCTGGCTCACTATAGGCTAAAAAGTGGTCCAATTTACAATAGTACTATAGCTCTGGGTCATTTGTCCAAAAAAGCAGTTGTTAATTTATGTATTTGTTTGGTGTTCCAATGGCCACAATCCTACCTTTGAGAGGCGTCATGAGTTTGGGGACCTCACATCCCATCAAGCTCAGATTAATACCCTCTACCACATGGCCACCTTTCTGAGGTAAAAAAAAAATCACAAAAAGAGTGGCAATCTGTATTATACCACTTAGAGTTATATACTGCTTTACAGCCCTCTCTAAGTGGTTTACACAGTCAGCCTATTGCCCCCAACAATCTGGCTCCTCATTTTACCCACCTCCGAAGGATGGAAGACTGAGTCAACCTTGAGCCAGTGAGACTCGAACTGCCAAGTTGCAGGCAGCTGACAGTCAGCAGAAGTAGCTTGCAATACTGCACTCTAACCACTGCGCCACCAAGGCTCTTCTATTATAATGGATACCTATCACCATGTACTCATAAACCTAGAACTGAGTAGAAATTTCCTAACAGTGAGAGCAATCAACCAGTGAAATAGCTTGCCTTCAAAAATTGTGGATGCTCCATCAGTGGAGGATTTCAAAAAAGAGACTGGACAGCCATTTGTTTGAAATGGTACAGATTGTCCTGTTTGACCAGGAGGTTGGATTAAAAGACCTCCAAGGCCCCTTCCAACTCTGTTATTCTATGTTTTATGTTATTGATCATGACTGAGCAAACAGAGAACCCAGAAAATACAACCAAGACAGAAACTTTTTTTTACCATCTGGAAACTTCTTAAAATTCCATTTCAGCTACTTCACTGACAGATTTAAGTTAATCCATATACATTTGAAGGACAATAGATGGGAAGCAATCTGCAGAGTACTCAGAGATATCTACTAGCACCCAGAAGAAGAAGAAATGAAGGAAGGGGGGTGGAGAATTGAAGAGATGTAACATAATTTAAAGAGGCAAGTTAAGCCATCCATCATAGTATCTGTTGTAGTCAGGATATCTATATAGTCATGTCAATTTGTATGCCCATAAGCATTCAGTCTATCAATCTAGTCATGTCACCATGGTCCTGCTTGTCATCCTAGATTCTGCCAGTCTCAACCTTAGCAGTATTCTCTTTTAAAATCTTTGACCTTCCATCTGTTTGTGGGTCTGCGCTAGGAGCTGAAGCAATGTCTCACATCTGTGGTTTCTCCCTTCGTGCCTCCAGCGCAAAACCTCAAAACAGGACATAATTAGAAAAACTCATCCAGTTGTTTCCCTGGTGTTGCACATGAATTATGGGATGCTGAAGCTGAACCCATTCCCCACCCCCACCCCTTTAAGAGAAGGGAGAAAAATATCTCTCACGATCCGGATGGATGTGGCAATTTAGAGAGGCTAATATTTGCCTTGGAATAGAATGGAATCATTAGTCTCAATTTAAATGATGGAGGAATATTCTTAACACACGATTATTTGTTATTAGAGAGGGGGTTTTTTGTTCCCTAAGTAAAAAAATCAAGGCTGTGGCTACTCAAGAGAGCTTGGAGGACAAAAACCTTCGCTCTTTTGTAGATCCAGTAAGAAAATCATTTTCCTGGTCACTCTCTTGGTTTATCATTTATGCTCTTTTTATGTTTAAAACTTCAGCCAGTTTCTTTTGTATATATAACAAATCATTTTTTGACCTATAATTTGTAATTCCACTTTTAGTACTCTCTTTTTATTATCAGATAAAATTGGTTCCATATCTGTCATTCTTCATTAATAACATTTAGACTTAGTCAACCCATATAGACAGACCATTACTTACCATATTGATATTGCATTTCATAATTTCTGGTTCCGTACTTCAAAAATCTTTACTTTTTCCTAGGTTATGATGTTTTGCGTCATTTCGCAAATCTAAATATTAATTGACTTTTTTTCCCCCTTCACTTGAAATGTTTAACCACTCTGATGTTCTGTTTCTAAAATTATCATTTTTCTTCATTATGACTTGTAATAGCCAGGATGACTAAAATAAGTCTGTTTCCCATGATAAGCTATTTATTTTTTCACAATTAATGTCAGAATCTTACAGTAAAAGTCAATATTGCACATTTATCAATCCATTTAATCCGTTTATAACTTTCTTAAATCAAAGTCTCATTTAGCTTTTCTCTGTTTATTTATTCAAATTGTTGTCTTAAGCATATGATTAACTTTTCCTTTGTTCAGTGTTGAAGATAAACTCATCTGATAGAAACTTTTAAAGTTTGTCATTTCAAAAATTTCTAATAGCTGATTAATAGATGGTTAATAGGAAATTTCTGAACGTTATTAGAAAGTGAAGTTTGAAACTTAGTGTCCTTTAAAAGGCTCTACCATTGTTGCAAGCAAAATAGCAGATTCCATCATCTTCCACGGCTCAATCTTAGAGAAAATGGCTGTCCTGCATCCTCCTTGCAAGGAGCAGCCATCTTGAGCACATATAAGCAGTCTCCCATCCTATCCTTATCTGGAGAAGTTCCAAGGAACTGTTGTTGTTTTTATACTTTAGCAGGGTCAGACTCCTCCCCCAAAAAAACCCTGCCTCTCCCCCCCACCCAGGCCTGAAAATGGTCGGGCGGGGGCCCCCGCGGCTGGGAGAAGGCACCCTCCAGGCCCCCCACCCCGAGAGGGCGGGGGGGCCGGGCGGCTGTTGCGGCGCGGGCTGGGGCGGGGGGGGGGCCCGGGGCCCCAACCCCTCGGCGTCACCTGGGGACCCCTTCCCCAAAACCCCCCCCTCCAAAAAAAAGCACCCCCGCGGCTCCCCCCCCCCCTTGCAGAACTACCTGACCACCCAGGAACAAGGGGGGGGGAGGGAACTCAAGGGTGTAACCGCTAGCCAACCAGGCCACGCCCCCCCCTCATACCCCCAGTTCACACCCATGGGGTATACCATTCCTGACCAGTTCATCTTCCCCAGAAGTAAAAAAAAAAAAAAATGGAATTTCCAAGGAAGAACATATGTTCACCCATTCCTTGGCTCCATCTTGGTATCAGGTTGCCCCTGCAGATCTCTCCTGGGAGAATTTGCATCTTGCCAAAAAGGTTTTCTTCACTGCAGCTCCATCGAATATCATATTAACAGAAAGTAAGATAATCTTGCTTTCAAATAAGTTACTCTGAAATTCGGAGAGTTGTCACAGATTTACTGAAGGTCCATAATGATGCAACTGATTTCTTCTTCTTCTAATTTTCTTTGTGAGGAAGAATCTTAAAGAGACTCTTCAGAGAAATGATATACTTTTCACATAACTGTAGCATTCTCCGGATATGCAACTGCTGTTGGTTATGTTGACTGAAAATTTTCAGACTATCCACACATCTAAGTGGCAACCAGTTGGAAAGGCTAATTTATTGAATTCCATGCACTAGGACCATGATGCCAGAGGTGGCATGCAGAGCCCTCTCTCTGGACACGTGAGCTGTCGCCCCAGCTCAGCTCTGTTGCGCATGCGCATATGTAACTCCCGCTGGCCAGCTGGTCTTCAGGTCTCTGCCATGCATGCATGGGGAGATGAGGTGTGCACAGAGGTTGTGTGTACATGTGGGGAGGTGGGGCACACATGCGGGGGTTGCACATGCATGCATGGGGCGGGGTGCATGCACAGGGTCATGGGGGGTCAAATGTGCATGCATGGGAGCGGGGCACATGTGCAGGGCATGCATGTGCATTGCATTTTGGGGATGCGCGCACTTAGTGCTGAAAAAGTTAGCCATCACTGTACTGGGACATAACTGAGACAATTTACTGGGAAATCTTCCAAAACATGTTTGTTCCGCATTAACAGGTAATTCATAGGAGTATTACAACATTGTTCCAGAACTAATTATTTTTATTTAGCATTTAGTATTTATTTGATTTGTCAATCGCTTACAAGATACAGGTATAAGAATAAATATAATTTTGAATAAATGAGATAGATACTTATAAGAAAAATAAAAAAACAATAGGACAGGAACGGTAGGCACGATTGGTGTGCTTATGCACGCCCCCTACAGGCCTTTTAGGAAGGGGGTGAGGTCAATAGTAGACAGTCTAAGGTTAAAATTTGGGGGGGTTGGAGAAAAGTCTCCATGGGACTTTTGAGTTGGCAAACTAAGACATTTCCAGTGAAGCAGAGACAAAGCCTTTGGCGCAGACCAAAGAACTAGCTCCAATGAGCCTGATACGGTGGAACCTCTCCAGTTAAGATGAAGAAAAGAAATTTTCCTTTTGCACTCCTCATGAAGACACTGCAGGACATCAGTTTTCCACAGTTTGAGCACCAGGAGATGATAGGTTCATCAAAACTTGCAGCAAAACTTTTAAAGAACATGTAAGTTCACAAACCTCACTTCTGAAACACATTTGGATTTCAAATTATGTTGGTGGTGATTTTTTCTCCCAGCTTGTTGTTTCAATTTCCAAACGTTTCTTCAGCAGGCTAGTTAACATCAGCAGCAGAACTTCGGTTGAAGTGTCATATTTCGGTTAAAAAAAAAGCAGAAGAGAACTTAACTACAGATGAAGCTTGAGAAACTGCCTAGAGAATAAAACTTCATCCACATATAGAAGGGAAATTAAATTACAGTTTAAAGGACTTAAAGAATATAAAATAAAGGGCAAGAGGCTAAGTAAGAATTTAGTTCAAGAAAATCTTAAATGGGTTAATGCAGGGGTCCCCAACCACCGGGCCCCGGACCGGTACCGGTCCGTGGATCATTTTCTACCGGGCTGCTGGTTTGCTGCGCACCGCCATCTTGTTTCAACGAGAAAGTGCTTCCGGGTGAGCTTTTCCGGTTGGAAAGCAGTGTTTGGGTCCTGAAGGAATCCTCGCGCCTTAGTTTCATCGAAGAGGGGGGCGGCTTCGAACGAAGAGCCATCCCGATGGCGGAGGAGATTAAGAAAGCACAAAAAAGCACAAAAAAGGTACAAAGGAGGAGTTGAAGGTGGCAGGGGACGGCTGGCTGGCCGGTCGCTCGGCTTGCCTTGCCTTGTCATGCGTGCTGATGCCGGTACCAGGCCGCGGATCATTTTGTGATGCCGGTACCAGGCCATGGCACAAAAAAAGTTGGGGGCCACTGGGTTAATGTGTTTCTTCAGATTGGCAGATAACCAATCTGGAGGAGGACTGCAAAAGAAGAAACTTCAGGAAGCATAAGCGGCTCATGTAATACAATAATGCAACAATGGGGGAGGAATTTTTTTATTGTCTAACTAAATAAATTCCTCATATGATACAACCAAACTATGTTGAAAGATTTGCCAAATAATGGGAAGCATAATGAAGCTGGGTGGAAGCAATAACATGCATTAATAGCCAATGACTGAATAATGAACCAAAAAATGTTGAGCATCTGTTTCTGTGAACTTTAATAAATGAACATTTTAAATCCAGGCAGCTTTTGCTGTGGGTCAGTACAGTTGTGCACAAACAACTTGAACTTTACTCTGAGTGTTTGCTTCATCATGAGACGGAAAAAAAATCTTCCTCATTTAAAACCATCAGGGAATTGAAAGTATAGGAAATTAGAGATTGGTCTGGTTAATATCCATTCACAGTGGGGGCTGAGATGGCTTTCCAAACTCATGATTTGCTCAAAGGTCAACTTCGAATGGCAGACATTCTTGTCATTAGAGAAGGCAAAGCAGCCATTTTGACATGTCATAAAAGGGCAGTAAGGGGTCAGTCAATGTATTATTCTTGTATTTGTACGGCCAAGGAAGAGATAGACCTATATGACCCGAGACCAAGTTCCCATTAACACAACTTGCAGTACAATTGTCATCTTTCATTATATGGTGATCTTCACTCATTCTCACTTTCGCTCTCCTTCCAAAATCTTAAAGGAAATTGGAGAGATGCCTTTGATGTTATTTGTTTTACTAGAATCAACGAACCAAAAAGAATGGCCTCATTTGTTCTTGGGTCTTTGGAATAGCTACAGAAAAAGCAGCAGGTGACAATTTTCTAGCTGCTGAAGATGCACCGTGTATGTATCCCTGTTTTATGTGAATTTAAAGTACTTTTCATTTGCAGAATCTCAACAGAGCATGGCTGGGAATCAGCAAAGCTAGCCATACTTTGAAAAAAAAAATTACTTCTACAATTTATGACAAAAATCTATGCTGATAGAAATCTCCCAGGAACAAACTGGACCATTGTTAATGAAAGCAAATGTAGTTTAGAATGCGCAATAAAACTATGGAAGTCTCTGCAGTAAGATGTAGTCATGGCTACCATCTTAGAGGATTTAAAAGATGGATTACACATAGACATGAGAAAGGGTTACCAGTCGTTTTAGCTCTATATATTTATTTGAGGATCAAAGGCTCTGTGTAGCTGAGTATCAGTTATTCTAAAAACAGCAAGAGAAGGCTACTGCTTTTATCTCCTGCTTGTGGGATTCCTGCAGACATCTGGTTGAGCTAGAAACTCTCAGTTAGCCATTGGGATCCAATGTTATCTTTGAACAGTCAAAATGCATCCCTGGTAGTACTTTTGATTGGCTATATCTCCTCATTTATTTCTTATGCTCTCACCACTTCCCTGCTCTTTTGGGTTTGTATGATTGCTGCAACTATGATTGTGATTATTCTTCACCCAAAAGAAATATTCAGTCAATAACGAAGTGTCACGCTTCCCTAGCTGGTATCAACCCATCAGATCGACTTAGCTTTAATGCAGGTGGAGCCCTACCTTTCAAGTGAACGGGTTTGATCAATATAAGCTAGAAAGAAACTCCCTTGATCTAAGAATAAAATTATTTTGGAATACAAAAAGGAAAGGAGACTTCCAACTTCATGGAGGAACAACTGCAACATTCATGTTTCTACATATTATATTGAACCAGCCAATTCAAAAGAACGGAATTGCAAGTAGTAAAAGTGTGGTAAAATTAATGTGTGGGGCACGATGGTTCAGCGGTTAAAGATTCTGAGCTTGTCAGCTGGAGAGCTGACAGCCCAGTTTCGAGACCCCAGCTCCGCACCGTGGGGTGAACTCCCATTACTTGCTCCAGCTCCTGACCACCTAGCAGTTTTAAAACATGCAAATGTGAGTAGATTAATAGGTACCACTTCAACGAGAAGTAACAGCGTTCCATGTGCCTTTGGTCTGTAGCCATGCTGGCCACATGACCACAGAAATTATCTTCGGACAATGCTGGCTCCCTTGGCCAAGAAACAGAGATGAGCCCCGCGCCCTAGTATTGGACAGGACTGACAGGGAAAACTTTAACTTTTAGCAGTGAAGTGTAATGATTACAAACATAAGCCAGAAGGAATATCACATTTAGAATATTAAAAATTAATATCAAGGAGAGCTTGATTCAAATCTTTCATGACTAAACATGTTTAGTCATGAAACTCATGGCATAGTTTTTCTCCCCCCTCTTCCTAAACTACCTCAGCCAATGGAGTCCCTTTACTACCAAGAGGACATATATCGAACCCAAAAGGCTCCTGGTAGGATTTAGAAGAACATAGAAACCTGCATGAAGGTTTGGAGATCATTGCCATTCAGTGTCAACAGTACTAGGCAAGATGAATCAATAACCTGACTCAGTATAAGCAGTTTCTAACATTTCTAAGGGTTGTTGTTAATCGCAAAGTCATGTCTGACCCATTGCAACCACATGGACAACATTCCTCCAGGCCTTCCTGTCCTCTAACATCCCCCTGAGTCCATTTAAGCGCACGGTGACTACTTCAGTGACTCCTCCTGAGGGTATCTTGCGCTTATCATTTAAGCCAAATGTTTCTCAACCTTAGCAACTTTAAGATGTGTGGACTTCAAGCCTCAGAATTCCCTAGCGAATTCTGGAAGCAGAAGTCCACATATCCGAAAAATTGCCAAGGTTGAAAAATACTGATTTAAGACATTCCTATCTTACGCTCAAGAAAATCTGGACTGAGAGACTTGGAAAGCAAATTATTTTTATTTTTTGTTTCATATCTTTCTATAGTATAAATTTATATTTTTAGTCCATGCTCAGATTAACATACACACACACACACACACACACACACACAACACACCTTGGGCAAATTCTATTGCTGCTATATCCTCCCACTTAGAAAATTATGGCCACATATGTTCATTTCTGTGGGTGGATCTTCCAGCATGTGCGTGTGTGTCTTTGTCTGTCTTTGTGTGCCCATTTGTAAATATAGACCATACATTTATATAGGCTATTTGAGAGATAGGATTAAAACCCTGCCTTGGATGACTATAAAATGTTGAAATAATAATATCCTGAATAGTGAGGCCACCATTGGAATACTACAAGCAGCTCTGGTCACCATAATGCAAAAGAGATGCTGAGACTCTAGAAAGTGTGCAGAGAAGAGAAACAAAGATGATAAGTGGACTGGAAGCTAAATAATATGATCAAACTTTGAGGGAGCTTGGTATGTCTAGCCCAGGGCTATCAAATTCGTGGCCCGCAGGCTGGATGCATCATGCGCTGGCCACGCCCACGCCCAGTTTAGCGACAGGGGGGAAAGTTGCAATATGTCACGTTGTGACGATGCAAGTTTGACACCCCTGGTCTAGCCTATCAAAGAAAAGGAGTAAGGATGAAATGATAGCTCTCTTCCAATATTTGAATCTCTTCACACCGAACAGGGAACCGCCTAATTCTCCAAAGCACAAGAGGGAAGGACAAGACGTAATGGATGGAGGCTTATTAAAGAAAGATGCAACCTAAAACTGAGGAGAAATTTCTTGACAGTGAGAACAGTTAATCAATGGAATGGCTTTCCTCCTTGAATTGTGGGTGCTCCTTCACTGGAGGTTTTCAATTATAGACTGGACAACCATTTAACCAGGATGATATAAGATCTCCTGCCTTGAGCAGGGGGTTGGATTAAATGACCTGCAAGGTCCCATCCATCCCTTTGATTCTATGCTCCAAGTTTTATCTAAATCTCAAATTATAGGAAGCACGGTATTGCGAATAAATGACATGAGGACAATATTTTAAAAATATATTAAAATAAACAGAGAGATGTTTCAACAGTTGACAATATTGGATTACATCTGCGTGTCTATATACCGTTTGGAATTGATTTTAAAATATCTTTCTCGCTTCCCCTGAAATCCTTAGGTACCATTAAAATCTATATTCAAATATTAGCATATCAGTTTCCCTACAGTCTTACACTGGCACACTCTTAAATTACAATCCGTTCCTAAATCCCACACAATTCTTTGATTGAAGTTTTTAACAGATGATGTATCTGAAAGTATATTATTATACCTGAAAGAACAATGATATCAAAATCTTTTTTTTTCCCCTTGCTGCAAACTTTTCTTTTGCAATTATTACTCACATGTCCATTTCTCAAAAGTCTGTCCTCCTTGGCAAATGAGATTGTTTTGTGACAGAATTAATAATCTGGCATCAGAATGAAGTAGAAGAAACAGTGTTAATCTGCACGTGAGAAAGTTTTCTGTTTTCTTTTATTTCTTGTTTTGTTTCACTGGTGCTGGATATGAAGGGATTTTACATTTCCTCAGCGTTTTTCATGTCTTACTAACTAGGTTCTAGTCACATAACACGCTAAACTGTGTGTCTATGGAGATTCTCAGTCATCCATGGTTTTTCAAAAGGCAACTGGACTTTCTTTGTTTTTTCCTTGAAGAAATTTCACTTCTCATTCAAGAAGCTTCTTCTGTTCATGAAGAAGGGAACGGAAGAACCTTCTTGGATGCGAAGCAAAATGCCTTCAAGGAAAAACTAAGTCCAGTTGCCTTTTGAAAAAGCACCATTTGGACAGGCTAAATTATAGTTTGTTTTGTGATAATTTAATGATTAAGCCACAATGGATTAGATTCATTCACTGAACATCCTACACTACAAACCAAACGAAGTATATTGTAGCTGCCTCAGCTTTCAAATTTGAAACAGCTGCTCCAAAGGAATTAGCTCATAATTTCTTCCCTTGACTTTAACTGAAACATGGAAAGGCAGGAAGGCTGTAGACCACTGGGGAGAAGAGCATACCATGAAAGACAAGAACCACATTAATCTTGCTCACCCATAAACATTTTACTGAACTATAGTATTCTTCTTTAGGCAAAAAAGAGAGACAGGCGGGATTATCAATGTCTTCTTTGGGGAAAGATACCCCAACTCTCCTCACAGGGGCATTGTTATGGAGAAAATAGGAGGAAGTACCACTGTAGGTATGTTTGCAACCTTATTCATTTATAAATTTATCTATAATTATTTATTACTTATAAAAATCATTTTAAATTTATATAATCTATGTAAAATAATTATACATTTATAATTATTCATTTATGTATTATTTATAAGAATAATAAAGGGGGGATTTAAAAGTACTAGATAGGAGAGAGAAAGAAAGAGAATGATGCTATTTCTGCAATATTTTATTCTATTCTATTTTACAGATGGAGGTGCATATGTTATTCTCATCTCTTGTCCTAATCTTTAAAAAACAGAGCACAAGGCACGGCTATGAAAAATACAAAAAAAAATTCTTTTAGAAAAAAATCCTAAATAATAAGCTATGCTTGATTTTTCTGGCCATTTGAGTTTGAGCTTCGTTCTATATATGGAAGATCATGAAAGATCGTCATCATTTTTAATTTAGATGTGCTTTTTTTTTCCTGCCTAGGTATAAAACCTGGCTTGTTAGAGAAGAGGATAGGATACTGAGAAAGTGGGGGTGGAGGAATATCAGGGTTTGCTTGTTTGATGGCTAAAGAGCATGCTGCACTTTTTAAAAAGAAATAAGGGTTGCAATTGGCTAGAAAGTGATGCAGAGTGGCTATCCTTATTATAGATATGACCGGGATGGGCTTCAAAAATTTTAGCAAAGTTGCTAGGTGGGCGTGGCCTAGTCAGCCTCTTGCACCATGGGGGCGGGGGGGCGTTTTGCCCTCCCTGGGCTCCGGAGGCTTTCCTTGAGCCTCCAGGAGGGTAAAACAGCCTCCTCAGACTCAGGAGGTTCTCTGGAAGCTGGAAACAGGCCCATTTCCGGCTTTCCTGAATTTCTGGGAGGCCCATTTTTCATCCTTCCCGAGCCTTTGCACACGCCCTGCTCTTTCCTGCATCCAAAACAGGCTGCATGGGGACTTCTGGGAGGGGAGGGGCAGAGTGGGCGGGGCCAGCCAGGAGTGGGTTTGGGGGGGGGGGGTTCTCTGAACTGCACAGAATCTTAGCTAGGGACTCTCCCGAACCCCTGCGAACCCCCATCAGCCCACCCCTGGTTGGGTGGTATCTTAAGTGGGATCCTTCCACAGCAACATTAGATTATAGGTCCCATTGTGATTGTGTGATTGGGACAAGGAAGCTTTGAACAGGACTCTACCGTAAATCAGAAATGTTTGACTAACACACTAAGGCACAGGCATGCCTTTGTTTTGTGGACCTTAAAACTCCACCCTAACATTTTAACATAGAGCAAGATTTAATCCACCTTAATCGTTTCTGAAAATAACAATTCAAGCCCAAGGATGGAAGGGAGAGACATAACTATAATTATTGACACTGAATAAAGTTTCTCCTTTCTTTAGTTTATAAACAAAACTTAATCCAGCTTCTACCTTCACTGCCTTCCTGTTAACTTACTTGGGCTTTTTAAAAAAATCAATTATGATAAAAATAACTCCTTAGCTATTGATCTTTGTGCATTGAGTCACTTCTGCTTTTACTCATTTTCCATCAGAACATGCTACCACTCTTTTTTTTTCAGACATAACGTATGCACACAAAGATATGACTCCATTATGAGGGCCTTGTTTAATTAGGAACAAAGGACAACGTGATACTTACTGATGATCCTTAGAAAGTATGGTCAATCTGCCATACATGTGGACCATCTCCAAATTAGTATTTGGTTTCAAACAGATTATGACCTTCCATATTCAAATTTACTTATCTTGCCATATTTGGTTAATTTTAGCAATAGCAATAGCACTTATATGCCACTTCACAGTACTTTACAGCCCTCTCTAAGCGGGTTACAGAGTCAGCGTATTGCCCCCAACAATCTGGGTACTCATTTTACCCACCTTGGAAGGATGGAAGGCTGAGTCAACCTGGAGCCACTGAAGATTGCACTGCTAGCAATTGGCAGAATTAGCCTGCAATGCCGCATTCTAACCACTGAGCCACCACAGTTCACTATTTATCATATCCTTTCTCTACTCTTTGCATCCCTTCCTCCAGTTTATAACACTAGGCTTATAAACGTTATATTTTGAATATGTTTTTAAAAAGTAAAACAAGAGGCCAATCAAAATAACTACACATTAGGCCAGAATTAACTACCAATCTCCTCCTTCTGGATATTCTGATATTTATTTTCACTCTCAGCTTGTTAAGGTTAACATTCTCTACTATTTCTTTGGAAGTTAGCTTTATTGAATTTCATGGGACTTACTTCCAAACAGAAATGGATCAAGAGCACATTCTACATTCACATATTGAGCTGACTGTGACTTAGTTAGCATGCATTCAATTACATTGCATCAAAGCCAAATGTTAAACAACCCATGTGAAGAAGTGGAAGATGGTACTAAAAATCACTTTGGGGGACTTCTGACTCATTAAGAGATTGATGCAGTCCTGGCCAAAAATAGAACTTAACTTCTTTTGTACTATTGAGCCCCGATGAAAAACGTTTCAGGCAATGCAAAATTGTCTTTTCGAAAACAATCAAATCTCTGCTTGAAGATGTGGGTAACCATAGGCAACAGTTAATGATGGTACTGATGTTTAAACATACAGGCACACAAACACAAACCCAGCAGTAGCATCTGCAACAAAATTGTTTCCAAAGAACTGGTACTCTAAAAAAAAAAAAAGGCCCTACCACCTTATTCAGAAATAATATGCTTACTTGGGCTTATTGGTTGTTAAAATAATCTATATCAATAACTCAGAATGTATTATCTATCAATGGATCAGCCTTCCTTGCTAGATTTTGGAAAGCAATATCCCAAAGAATTTGGGAAGGCGCCATCCATTGCCTCACCACCCTCACCATCAACAGAAATGCTCATGGGAAGTTTATATATACCAAGACAAATTCCTTGTGTGTCTCTAATCACACTTGGCCAATATTCTATTCTATTCTATTCTATTCTATTCTATTCTATTCTATTCTATTCTATTCTATTCTATATAGCAATATGCCATAGCAGTGTTGTCCAACCTTGGCAACTTTTAAGATCTGTGGATTTCAACTCCCCAAACTCCCCAGCTGCAAAACCCCTCTATTCAGTGTCTATTAGAGAATCATATGCAAATAAATGAGGGGGAAATAATTTATTGGCATTCCTCAGCATGTAAGTGATTTTTCCATTGCAGCCCTGCCCTTTGAGATCTGCCCTTCTGTCCTTCTAGGCATCACTCAAGGCCCAGCTCTTCCCTCACGTGTTGGGATAGAGAGCAAGATCAGGGTAAAATGACAATGTGGGTTCCATCAGGGAAGTGGGGTTGTGGCCTCAGGTTTTCCTGTTTTCAGTTTTATTGCTGTCGGTTTTAGCTTGTTTTATTGACTATAAGCCTCCCAGAAGTTCTTTTAAGACTAGCGTCTTTCTAAATGTCTTAAATAAATAGGGGGTAATGATAATGGCTCAGTGGCTAAGATGCTGAGCTTGTCAATCAGAAAGGTTAGCAGTTCCGTGGTTCGAATCCCTAGCGCCGCGTAATGGAGTGAGCTCCCATTACTTGTCCCAGCTTCTGACAACCTAGCAGTTCGAAAGCATGTAAAAAATGCAAGTAGAAAAATAGGGACCAGTTTGATGGGAAGGTAACAGTGTTCCATGCGCCTTTGGCATTTAATCATGCTGGCCACATGACCACAGAGATGTCTTCGGACAGCGCTGGCTCTTCGGCTTTGAAACAGAGATGAGCACTGCTCCATAGAGTCAGGAACAACTAGCACATATGAAGGGAACCTTTACCTTTATCTAATGATAAAAAGCTAACCATAAAAGTGAAATTCTGTTTTTGAAAACAACCCCAGCATTGGGAGAGGGGTTTTCTGCATTGCATTGCAACGTAATAAACCAGAGGGCCGTAGAAATGTCATTTTTCAAAATCCAAACTCCTTTTTCTTCTTCTTTTTCTTCCTCATGAATGCTTCCTGTTTTAGGCACCGAAAGAAGGCACACAATGAAACTGAGATCGAGGAATGCCTCTCTGTGGGAGAAGTTTGTCACTGCACAGCGAGGATCTAGTGAAGGCTTTCCTGGCATCTCTTCTGATATAGGGAACATTCAATATGAAGAAAAAAAAGAAGGAAATCCTTAGGAAAAAGAGCTTAAAACTGTCCTGCTTCAAACAGCCAATGCAAACACCTGTTCCAAAGAAATTGGTTTAAAAGCACCGCAACTGCTGCATTTTCATTCATCTGTTTGTTTGTTCAAAGCATTTTTAAACCTCTAAGTCCACAAAGATTTTTTTTTTTACAAAGCTGCATAAGGCCCTAAAGACTATTTTGAAAATGATACAAATAAATCCATCCCTAACTGGCACCCGTGAAGCTATTCCTTGCTGTCCATCCATTAAGTGTCCCATGGAATAGCTCAGTCTTAACTGCCCTTCAAAAGTCTGTCAGAGAAGGGAACTTTTCAGTAGTAAATTATTTCATAAAAATAGGAGAAGTATTGTACTCTCGATTTCCCCCCGCCCACTTCCCATAAGTCATCATTTGAATTGCTTCAGCGTCAGCAAGCAAAAATTAATGCTAGATTAATTTTTAAAGACATTATTCCAGTCATCTCTATAGGCTTTCCTCAAGTACAATCAAAGCCTGAGCAAATTGGAGTAATATAATCAACAAAATAGTACCCTGAGATTTCATACTAGCCCCCAGGGAAAGCTTGGGGGCTTCCTGCCCCAATGAAAGACAAGAATGGTCTTAAAATAAGTATGTTTTATTGCCCCTTTTACCACACTGTAGACTTAAATATAGTTTCTTCCACCAAATTAACCAAATTCTTCCATCAAATTAACTCCTGATCTTTTTCCATTGGGACTCCAGAAATCCCTTGTGCCCTTGTGCAATACATATGTAAATTCTTTGAAAATGACACAATGCTTGTTAGAATTTAGTTTAAGTTTGTAAACAGCCGGTATTGCAAGAATATTCCTCTTCAGCTTTTTAGCAACCAGGTAAGTTGTAAAATTATGGATATAATTTATCCAAATTTCAGATAGGCTGTCATGGCCCCGTCGGAGCCTGAGTCCATGGAGGAGGATGACCCAGAGCTGGGGCTGATGGAGGAAGAGTGTGTGGCCTCATTGGCTCCAGAGGAATGACTGGAGGAGCAGGATGAGGCAGCCCCAACTCCCTCAGGCCTGGGAAGGATTGCCAGCAAGAAAGAACAGGTGCAGGACGGCCGAGAGGGGCGGGGGAAGAGAGAGCAGGCAGTGGAGCAGAGGAACAACGGAAATCTGGTGACGAGCAAGGACCACCCACTTTTGATCCCCAAACACGGAGAGTGGAGAGGAGGTGGGAGTAGCGCAGGCTGACCTGATGACTCGGGAGGAGACTGCCCCGCCCCTCTTCACGAGGCTGTCCTGGGAACAGACTTTCAGAGATGCCATTGGGAGGGGCGTGTCAGGATTCTGACAAACCAGCCCCATTCAAATCAAATGTCCAGCCGTATCTCTCAGAATTTTTTTAAAAAATGTTTTATTAGGAGTGACTATGTCGGTGTTACCTGGGTGCAGCCGATTCTAAGACACATCATTCATTTCACCCTTGACCCTGGTCTTCCCCCCACCCCCCTGGATGTATATTCTCCAATGGGACACATCCATAGCCATCAAGAGTCATCAATCATGCTCTCCAGTAAAATAATCTTGCACGCCAACAGCTTTGGCTGCCTAGCAATTATCTGAAACATTTAAGGAATGCACTACTTTCCCCACTTCCTTTCTGGTGGCAACTAAAAAGACCAAAGAAGTATTTTTTTAGTTGACAGGGCATTTGTGAGGAACAAGCGTTGAATCCGTGGAGCCTCACGTGCAGTTGCTGACGTCTGGACTTTGCTATGCTTTGTCTTGTGTGCCTTGCCTGGTTTGCCTGCCTCACTGGACTTCTTGCCTTGGTTGCTGACTTGCTAACTTTGCTTGCTGGACTACTCACAGCCACAAGCTGTTAGAAGTGCATGTGAGAGTTTTGCTCCAGAACTTGCAGTAAACATGGGGACATGTGGGGGAAAGTTGGAGCAATAAAGGGGAATTAGAACTTTTCTCTGGCTGTGTGGCTTCCGTGCCTTGTCCCAGGTCATCACATAGGCATTTGAAAAAGTACCCCATGAACCTCTAATTAGCATGCTTGTAAAAATGGGATGGGTGCTATATTTATCAGAAGGGCAGTCAGCTGTTTTTGGGACACCCATGAATAAAACTAGAATACAGGTAGTCCTCGACTTACAACAGTTCATTTAATGAACTCTGAAAGTTACAACAGCGCTGAAAAAAGAGACTTATGGCCATTTTTCACACTTACAACTATTGCAACATCTCCATGGTCACATAATCAAAATTCAGATACATGGCAATCAGTGGTAGGATTCAAAAAAATTTACTAGTCGTGGGCATGGCTTAATGGGAGTGGAAGGAGAAGGTTACTGCAAAATCCTCATTCCCTCCCTACCCCACTAACCTGCTTTCCAGCTCCGTTCTCCTGTGCAGGGCAACAAAAGAAGACCCAGCCAATAAGCTGGGACTTCGGAGGTAGAGAAGAGATGGGGGTGGGGCCAGTCAGAGGTGGGATTTGCCAGTTCTCTGAACTACTCAAAATTTCCACTACCGGTTCTCCAGAACTGGTCAGAACCTGCTGAATACCACCTCTGATGGGAATTGACTTATATTTATGGTGGTTGCAGTATCTTGGGATCATGTGATCCCTTTTTGTGACCTTCTGACCAGCAAACTCAATGGGGAAGCCAGATTCACTTAACAATCGTATTATTAACTGGAGTGATTATTATTAATACTGGAGTATTATTAACTGGAGTGATTCTGTGGTAAAATAGGACATGAAGAGATCCAAAATTCACTTAACAGTCAACTCACTTAGCAAACAGAAATTTGGGGCTCAATTGTGGCCATAAGCCAAGGACTACCCGTATTCTTATCTGTTGCCCTCTCAAAATGAAAGCTAGTTGCTTTCAAAAGAGCTTCCGCTTCACTAAGGATCCTAGGCCCGAAACCAAAGGGCAGAACCATTTCAGCAGAACCATTTCCAACTCTGCTTTTCATGTGATATTCAGGAAACAGAATAGCCTTCTGGTATGGAAACTAGCCAAGCACAAAGAGTTCTTGGCAATTCCTAATTGTAAAAAAGTTTCAGTGAAGGCCACTATTATTCAATTAGATATATATCCTGGAAAAGTATTTCTGGCAATAGAGATGAGATTTCAGTCTAGATACAGCTGACAGGCCTTGCAATTAGCTGATGAAAACTGGGCAGCCATAAAGTAAAGATCTGAATCCATCATACATCCTGTCTACACAGATTACTTTACATTTAAATATCTTAATTAAGACAGAACAGTTGGTTCAACCAAATTGCTTATGGTCCTCCAAGACAGACACATGCCTATTGACATTTTAAAAGATTAGTATCAATAAATCCTTCATTTTTATTCTACCTAAAATTAAATAAGAGTCATGTTTGATGGAAGTCAAGCCAATAGCTGCTCTGGATCATTAATAATCATCAAAATATCTATGAGTAGATTTAGAATCCCCTTATTTCAGAATAAAAGTGCTGGGGGGGGGAAACACATAGTGCAGCCAATGTATTGTGGCAAAGGACATCTGACTCAATCCTTTAATGCTAGAAGTTTCCATTCTGAGGCCCTATAGATGTATCGGACTACCGCTTCCATCCTTCTTCATTCAGGATGGCCACTGAGGAGACAGACACACACTATGGGAAATCTTCTCCCCCATCCCCAAATGTAAAGCATCTGCCGAAGGAGATTTTGAAGAGCGTCAACAACCAAATCGGGATGCTTTTGAATGTTTACAAGGAACACAGTCCATTTTACCCTGAGGCTCTTGTTTGGAGTGTATTAAAAATGAAACAAAAAGGAGAAAAAGAAATCACAAAGATATCTAATAAGTATCCTATGAAAAGCCCTAAAGAAACAACATCAAAGGATGATGTCATCCAAGAATCTTTTCCTAGAGCAGTTAAGTAGTTTTCTTTGGAAAGATTACAAACAAGATGAGACCACAGTAGAAGGACACCATGGTTTTGTAACGGTTATGGAGCTGAACTGTATCATTGGAAGTATTCAAAGTTGTCCATATGTTGTTTTCTGGCTGTCACTGAAAGTCTTCTCTTCTGTGAGGGCACCTAATCTCCTCTTTTAATGCTGTCCTAATTGGTAGCGATGGCTCAGTGGCTAAGATGCTGACCTTGTCGATCAGAAAGGTCAGCAGCTCAGCAGTTCGAATCCCTAGCGCCGCGTAATGGAGTGAGCTGCCGTTACTTGTCCCAGCTTCTGCCAACCTAACAGTTTGTAAAGCATGTAAAAATGCAAGTAGAAAAATAGGGACCATTTTGGTGGGAAAGGAACAGTGTTCCGTGCACCTTCGGCGTTTAGTTAGGCCGTCCACATGACCACGGAGATGTCTTCAGACAGTGCTGGCTCTTCGGCTTTGTAACAGAGATGAGCACCATCCGCTAGAGCCAGAAATGACTAGCATGTATGTACGAGGGGAACCTTTACCTTTTTAATTGGTAATCATTGCTTGACATTTCCATAGCAAATTCCACAACTGAGTTTTGTGTTGCAGGGGGGCGGGAAATCGTTCTTTTTCTCAGCCTCCATCTTTCAACAACATTCAGCCTCAATAGCTCTACTGTTATCTCCTATGCAAAGGGGGCTTTCAAAACGCCGTCTCCTGGTTGCCAAATGACCCCTTTGCCAACCAGGAGATGGTGTTTTTAAAGCCTCCTTTTCAGCCAACCATAGCTACTACAATGGGGGGCGGGGGGCAGGGATCAAAAATAGTCAATATTCAGTTTCCCTCCTCCCCCGATTCAGAAGATTGTCAGTGCCTTCTTTTTCCTGTTAGCAAATTATGCCTACCACAGGCTTAATACAGCTATACTAATGTTTAATCCCCTTTGCCAACATTGAACTAGTATAAATAAGCATCTTTCTGTTCTAAGTAGGGGTAAGGGATTTTTTTTTTAATTCCACTGATCTTGAGTTGTGTACCACACACCCTCTTCACAGGTTGCTGATTTCCTCAGAGAAATCTAAAAAGGTTAATAAAATAAAACTCGATGTTTGAAGAAACCAAAATGATTGTACTTTGGCAAACACGTAACCTTAGCAAAGCTAAAAGCTAACTGGCTTAAATGAAAGTTAAGCTAATTTTGCTGGGTTTTTTTTTTTTAACTCCCACAGGGTTCTTTTTAAAAAGCAGTTAGATGAGCATCTGTATTCCCTTGATGCAGAGGCTGATCTTAGGGGCTTAGGTGTTACAGTATGGATATTTACAAAGCAACATCATGTTGTATCAATGAGATGCTGTGCCTCAAACAGTGTTTCACACAACAGAAAGTACCGGGTCAAGGTTGGTCCATTTGGATTGGCTGCTTTGCCTTGATGATGATGGGGGTGGGGGTTGTGTCTATGCAAAATTCCCATTTGTTGATTGGAACAAAGGTGCATTTACACACCGCCCTGATTTTTTTTTAACAAAATAATTTTATTGTGTTTATTAGCCACCCAATCCCAATCGGAATGGGACATCGCCTGGCCAACTTGCTGCCACCAACTCACTATGATCAACTCACCACAGGACAACTCTCCATAATACAATACAGTGGTGGTATTCTACCAGTTCAGCCCAGTTTGGCTGAACTGGTAGCTCTGAGGATCATCTATGAGCAAACCAGTTCTCTCCGATGATCAGCTGCTGGGCCCCTCCCACCTGCCCCAGCTCTATACTGACCTTCATTTCCTGGTTTCGAAGCTCAGTTGCTTCCTACGGCACAGCGGATTGCCACACGTGAGCTGTTGAAGACACAAGGAGAGTGCAGGATTGCAGGAGAAGGTCAGTAGAAACCCTCTGCGCGTGCACATGCAAAAGGCACATCCACCAAGCCACATCCACAGAACCGGTGATAAAAAAATTTTTGAAACCCACCACTGATACAATCAACATGAGGTAACTATATTATAATGATATTATATAATTATAATATTGTAACAAGAAGAAGAAGAAGAAGAAGAAGAAGAAGAAGAAGAAGAAGAAGAAGAAGAAGAAGAAGAAGAAGAAGAAGAAGAAGAAGAAGAAGAAGAAGAAGAAGAAGAAGAAGAAGAAGAAGAAGAAGAAGAAGAAGAAGAAGAAGAAGAAGAAGAAGAAGAAGACCAGGTCTAAAGTACAGTTATCTTGCATTAAGTTAGCTGCGTGTAGTTGGCAGTGGCAAGTTGGCAGTAGCGAATTGGCTGCAGCAAGTTGTCCTTGATCCATCCCAGTGGTGGACATAATAAAAAACTAGAAAAAACCCCCATTTTTTATAAAACTAAAATCATCAAATCAGACGGATAGGCTATGCCAGAGGCGTCAAACTCGATTTCATTGAGGGCCACATCAGGGTTGTGTTTGACCTTGGGGGGGGCATGGCCAGGAGGCATGACCAGCTCTATGTCACTGATCAAGGCTCCATTTTCAGCTGTGACAGCTTACTGCAGTCCTCTGCCAGCGAAAATAGAGCTCAGGGAGGTTGTTCCACCCACCTAGCAGAGGTGGTATTCAGCAGGTTCTGACCTGTTCTGGAGAACCGGTAGTGGAAATTTTAAGTAGTTCAGAGAACCGGCAAATACCACCTCTGACTGGCCATCTATTCTCTGCCTCCCGAGTCCCAGCTGATTGGCTGGGTCTTCTTTTGTTGCCCTGCACAGGAGAACGGAGCTGGAAAGCAGGGTAGTGAGGTGGAGGGGGAATGGGGATTTTGCAGTATCCTTCTCCTGCCCACCAAGCCATGCCCCCCAAGCCATGCCATGCCCACCAAGCCACACCCACAGCATCGGTAGTAAAAAAAAAATGAATCCCACCACTGCTACCCAGGCTCCGTTTTCAGTTGTGATGACCTCCTGCAGCCCTTTACCAGTGAAAATGAAACTTGAGGAGGCTGTGCAGGGCCCTTCCAGGTTCCATTTTCACTGGCAGAGGCACCACAGGCCAGTTTTCTCCTGTTTCCAGGGGGGCCCATGGGCCTTGAGTTTGATACCCCCCAGTCTAGCTAAAATGATCAAACTGCAAAAAACCAAATAAAACAGGGTCTTAGACAAATAATAAACAATTAGAAGTCACCGGTATTTAATAGAAGTTCTTCAAAGCATGCTTATAAGCAGTGAGCTTATAAGAATGCTAAAATGGATCTCATCCTGGCCATGATTGCTTTAGTTTGTCGATAAACATCTTAAATGAGAGAATTTAAATGGCACAGTACAAATAGAATTTGGCTGCATTTAAAAACTTAGCAGTCTTCCCCATCACTCAGGATTTAAACTTGAGTGGCATAATAGAAATACAGGGTTTTTTTTATTTTTCAAATAAAGTATTACTAATGAGAATGACACGCATGTAGATGGCATCAGTTTCACACTTTTTTTTTCTAAAAAGGTAATTTCTATTTGCTGTCCCTTTACCCCTGTGACTTATTAAACAGTGCTCTCCAATTCCCCCTCCCTCCCAACTCCAAAACAATGTGTTATCCAGAATAAATGAATAGACAACTGGCTATTTTTTCCACCAAATCATGGAAGAAAAACTCAGAACCACAAGAGCAATACCGTCAGAAAAGAGAGCTCCAAATTAAATTGCATCCAAAAAGTTCGAAATAAAATTGCACTCAAGAACCTTGGAAAATAAATGGGTTGCTGACGTAAAGGATTTGTAATGGACCATGGGTTTTACACCCACCTCCCTGTTTCTAATTTAATCCTGTTTGGTGATGATAAAAAAAAAAGTGGCAATCAAAAACTAGCTAATACCTGTGAAATGACTTGAGGCTCTGAGGCCACTTTTTGGCACGCAGGTATCCACATCAGCGCTGTGACTCTTGGAGCATAAGCCAACAATTAACTACCTGTGACAGTTGGATTTCCTGATCTCAGGATTGTTTGCGTTATGAAAATAGGTTGGCTTAGTTACTTCTGCCAGATCTGCATGATACATCACAGAATTGGAGGTTATCCAGCAAGACATTTTGTGTGTAAAAGCCAGCAACATGGCATTTTAAACAGGTGCATCGTTTTCAAAACACCAGAGAAATCGCATTTGCTTTCTTGCTAGAAGGTCTCTGAGCCATTAACAGCTGAGGCCACAGATAAAATGGCGTCCATCTTCCACAAGTCAGCAATCTGTCCGTGCGCCATATGCTCAGTCTTGGGTGTGATTGCAGTCCCAGCCTGCCAGTTTCTTTTAATAAAAACGTATTTGTGTTTCTGCAAACACTGGCATTCCCCTCGAGCCTGCTGTCATCTTTCATTCAACTGCAGATGGTCTGTCTGAACTACAAGACTGGAAGGAATTGGTCATTAATGGAACCCAATACAGGCGTGAAATCATAAGTCCAAGGGACTCACGCCGCACGAGGAGTAGTTCCTTACCAAAAGCTCCAACCTCCCAGTGCTATACAGAAGGGCTGAAATTCCACACAAAGGCTCCCCCCAATTTGTGGTTCCCGCCATCCCAAGTGTGGGCCCTCTCCTCACTCACAATGTGAGGGAGCAAGGTCATAATTACTAGGATTATGGCTCTTCAGCCATGTGTCCAGGAGTTGGCTGCCGGGGGCTCACAGGGGTTCGGGAGATCCTCTAGTTAAGATTTTGCACAGTTCAGAGAACCCCCCAATTCCCACTCCTGGCTGGCCCTGCCTACTCCCCACCTCTCCTCCCAGGAATCCCCACGCAGCCCATTTTGGATGCAGGTAAGTGCAGGGTGCGTGTGGAGGCTTCGAGAGGATGAAAACTGGACCTCCTGGATGTTTGGGAAGGCCGGAAATGGGCCCATTTTTAGGTTCCAGAGAGCCTCCAGAGTCTGGGGGGGCAAAAAATGCCCCCCCCACCATGGTGGAGGAGGCCGACTTTGACTATGCCCACCCATCAAACAGGCAGAGAACCCATTGTTAAAATTTTTGAAGCCCATCCCTGCATTTGCCTACTACCTCTTCACTGTTTTATTTATTTTATTTATTTGATTTGTCAATCACTTACAAGATAACAGGTATAAGTACACTGCTCAAAAAAATAAAGGGAACACTTAAACAACACAATGTAACTCCAAGTCAATCACACTTCTGTGAAATCAAACTGTCCACTTAGGTAGCAACATTGATTGGCAATCAATTTCACATGCTGTTGTGCAAATGGAATAGACAACAGCTGGAAAGCATAGGCAGTTAGCAAGACATCCCCAATAAAGGATGGTTCTGCAGGTGGTGACCACAGACCACTTCTCAGTTCCTATGCTTTCTGGCTGATGGTTTGGTCACATTTGAATGCTGGCACTGCTTTCACTCTAGTGGTAGCATGAGACGGAGTCTACAATCCACACAAGTGGCTCAGGTAGTGCAGTTCATCCAGGATGGCACATCAATGTGAGCAAGGTTTGCTGTGTCTGTCAGTGTAGTGTCCAGAGCATGGAGGCACTACCAGGAGACAGGCCAGTACATCAGGAGATGTGGAGGAGGCCGTAGGAGAGCAACAACCCAGCATCAGGACCGCTACCTCCGCCTTTGTGCAAGGAGGGACAGGAGGAGCACTGCCAGAGCCCTGCAAAATGACCTCCAGTGGGCCACAAATGTGCATGTGGCTGCTCAAACGGTCAGAAACAGACTCCATGAGGGTGGTATGAGGGCCTGACGTCCACAGGTGGGGGTTGTGCTTACAGCCCAACACCCTGAAGGCCATTTGGCATTTGCCAGAGAACACCAAGATTGGCAAATTCGCCACTGGCGCCCTGTGCTCTTCACAGATGAAAGCAGGTTCACACTGAGCACATGTGACAGACATGACAGGGTCTGGAGATGTCGTGGAGAACGTTCTGCTGCAACATCCTCCAGCATGACCGGTTTGGCAGTGGGTCAGTAATGGTGTGGGGTGGCATTTCTTTAGGGGGCCGCACAGCCCTCCATGTGCTCGCCAGAGGTAGTCTGACTGCCATTAGGTACCGAGATGAGATCTTCAGACCCCTTGTGAGACCCCTTGTGCAGTTGGCCCTGGGTTCCTGCTAATGCAAGACAATGCTAGACCTCATGTGGCTGGAGTGTGTCAGCAGTTCCTGCAAGATGAAGGCATTGATGCTATGGACTGGCCCGCCCATTCCCCAGATTTGAATCCAATTGAGCACATCTGGGACATCATGTCTCGCTCCATTCACCAATGCCACGTCGCACCACAGACTGTCCAGGAGTTGGGGGATGCTTTAGTCGAGGTGTGGGAGGAGATCCCTCAGGAGACCATCCGCCACCTCATCAGGAGCATGCCCAGGCATTGTAGGGAGGTCATACAGGCACGTGGAGGCCACACACACTACTGAGCCTCATTTTGATTTGTTTTAAGGACATTACATCAAAGTTGGATCAGCCTGTAGTGTTTTTCTCCACTTTAATTATTCCCCATGGGAGGGGCCATTCACCATCCACCTGAGCCTTTACTCCCAAGTCGTCCTTGTTCCTTAGCTGTTCCCTTCTTCTGGCAGTTCTGCGCATGCACACACTGAGAACAGGCTCCAGCTGTTCTTCTGCCTCACTGATCTCCAACTCCGAAGGCAGCTGATAACTGTCAGATGGCTCTGGCCCCATCTCTGCCTCTGACACAGAGCACTCATCAGAGCCTTCCCCAGACTCCAGGACTGGCCCGTGTTCCTCCACAACCTTCTCACCATCCAAATGTGCTGTCAGCTCTCCTGGCCGCTGGCAGGCCACAACTAGCTGTGGTGGTCATATGTCTGTGAATGCTAACATTCTGGTTTGGGGGACTCAAAACTGCAAAGCATCAAACAGGAAGTTGGATCGAGCAATCCACTTGCAGGACGGGCACCTTTGCACGATGCACAGTTAGAATTTGGGAGGTGTTGAGGGCTTCAGAATACAACTGGGATGTCTTTGCACATTTGAAACCCACATTTGCTGAATCTGGTCATCAAGGTTCTTTTGTCTCCTGGCTCTCATGTCTTCAATTTAATTGTGGTTTTGCAGACGCTATTACTAATGCTTGTTTTTTTCATGGAAAGTGAGGGGGAGGCAAATTACAGATAGTCCTTGGCTTATGGCCACAACTAAGTCCAACATTTTGCCCCACTTTAAGACCTTTCTTGTCCCAGTCTTAAAGTTAACAAGGTTGGACAGCCCTTTGTCTAACATTTCTGTGTCTTGATTCTAAACCAAGGCATTTTTAAGGCCTGACAATTCCAGAGATAAAATATTCCTCTAAACCCCGTTCAGATTAATACACACTCTTAGGTATATTAGCTTATCCTAGTAAATTTACCCCGAATCTAGTGCTTCCAAAAGTGCTAGACTTCAAGTTCCATAATCCTTAACCATGCTCAGGAATCTTAAGAATCAAACTGACATATGCTAGGAGAACAGCAGTTCCTTGGCATTTATTGTATTCTTCCTGTCGCCTTTATTAGCCATAATATTATCCGAGAAGAGTTTGTCTTAAAACATGAAATGCAATTTAAATGTGATGTTGAATTAAGTCACCCACAGCATATTTCCACATTCCAGCTTTTGTTAGAACCACCTAGAAGGTGCACTGGACATGCATCCCCATAAAGTCTTGATGTCCAGCAACAATGAAAACAGCAGCCCAGTTTCAAGATGCTACATTTCAACGCACTTCTTATTCGGTCTCAGCGGGAGGAATCCTCTGCTCTGATTACTTTTAATTGGGAGACCCAGGATACCAAACCCCAAAGACAATCATTTAGTTTGTTTAGCAGATAAGGCTCCTAATGAGCAATTAAAATAATCAACACTCCGGGAATAATTTAGAACCGAGGAAGTGTCCCCTTGGAAATCATGTTTAGTTTTTGGCAGTTTTAGAAAAGAGGAAACTCACAGAAGTTCCCTGCATTTTTTTTTTCAATTTTTTTTTTTTTTTAGTCTATGGCCACTGGGAGAAATATCCTTGCTGGTACGAGTGGTTTAACTGCAAAAGCACTTAAGTCCTTCACCAACTTTATCTTCTACACACATATAATTGCATTCTCCATTTGCTAGAAAAGAAAGCTGTGCCAGACTGGCTTAAACTAAGCAAGCTACACAGTGGTGGGATTCAACCAATGTAACAACCAGTTCAGTGAGCATGCACTTCGCCCAGACCAGTCTGAACTGGCTGAATCCCACCCCTGAAGCTACAGCTTAGGGGCAGGGGTGGGGAACAATGGCCATTTTATGACTTGTAGACTTCAACTCCCAGAATTCCTGAGCCAGCCATGCTTCTTGGAGGTCAGACATAACTTCAGAATGGTCGCTGAGCGATAGATCTTAAGTTGAGGATTACCTATCCAGATACTTTGATTGTAAGTATTTTGGAATTTAGCAACAATCATGTTTATATAAAGGCATTGAAAACCCATGCTGGCTCAGGAATTCTGGGAGTTGAAGTCCACAAGTCATAAAGGGGCCATTTTTCCTCATCTTTGCCTTAAAGTCATGATGGCGAACCTATGGCACGCATGCCACAGGTGGCATGCAGAGCCATTTGTGTGAGCACATGAACCTCACTGTGCATGTGCATGCCTCTCAGCTGATTTTCGGGTCTTTTTCGGCCTGCCAGAGGCTTGAGGGATGCCTCTGCAGGCTTTGCAAGCCAAAAAATAGGCCCGTTTCATCACTTCCTGTATTTCCGGAAATACCAGAAGTGGCAAAATAGTCCATTTTTGGGCCAGCAAAGCCAAATCCCTCAAGCCTCTGGCAGGCCGAAAAAGGCCTCAAATGGGCCAAAAATCAACTGGAAGGTGCAGTGCAGGTAAGGGGGCAGCGGGGGAAATCACATGTGCACGCATGGGACATAGGGGGTGCGCATTGCCTTCTGGGTGCTGGCACGCGAGCACACGAGTGCTTGCGTGCACACAATTTTTGGCACAAGAGCCCAAAAAGGTTAGCCACCACTGCCTCAGGGCCTCGTAGTTTAGACAGGCCTCTCAACATTTCAGGGTTTTTTTTAATCTGTTACATGTATTATAATTTAATATATGAAAATCTCCATACATTAAGCAACCCTGCATAGCTCACATAGCTCTCCCCTTCACTGATTTAAGATAAGTTTTGTTTCTGTGTGCAATCACATCTTCTGTTTAAAAGGGACCCATCACTAGCTTGATATGCACTGTGGTGGCATTCTTTGCCAAGTGCAGTTGTTACACAGCTTTATTCTGTTTGCATTTAGTGCCTCTCCAGCTCTCCACAGCTTAAGCTCTACAACTTCTCGACCAAGGTAAACTTCAAAATGTGTGGACTTCAACTCCCAGAATTCCCCAGCCAATATTCTGAGAATTGCACATCTTAAAGTTAACAAGTTTGACAAAGACTGGCGGCTGTCTTGTCAGAAGGTTACAAAAGGAATTGCATGACCCTCGTGAACTTGCAACCCTCATAAATATGAACCAGTTGTCAATCATCCAATGTAAATCACATGACTATGGGGATGCAGCAATGGCCATAAATGTGAAAAATGATCGTAAGACACTTTTTTCAGTGCTGTTGTAACTTCGAATGGTCACTAAATGAATTGTTGTAAGTCAAGCATTACCTGTACAGTGTTTGAAGAATGGGAGAGAATTAAACTTCTCTATCGTCTTTCATCCAAATCAGTGATTCACATATGCACTTTTCCAGTAATTGTATGCAGATATAAATTATTTAGCTAATTGCTTTATAACCAGAAATGGGATTCAACCGCTGTAACAACCAGTTGGGTGAGCAAGCGCTTTGCCCGAACCAGTCTAAATTGGCTGAATCCCACCCCTGTTTATAACATCCCAAATGACTTGGAGAAGTTGAGATGGTTTCCTAATCACAACATGGACAAATGCTCACTGTCAGATCTATTTTAGTAATAATTTATGGCTCTGCCAAGGACGTTCCCATTCCAGAATATATTTCATCCCATCCATCTCATCTGTTGTTTTCCTTTTCTTCCATTTCTCTCAGTCTTGTCAAGGGTAACCTTGTTTTAAATCCATCGTTTCTTTGTTTCTCATTCCCCAAAGTATGTAGCTGGAGTTGCTGATCACTGTCCTAAGGGAATAATATTTATTTCCTATTCTATCTGGTAGGAATGACCGTCTGGTCCTTAACGCAGTCTATGAGATCCTCAGTATTATCTCTAAATCCCTAATTTAAAGGCATCTTTGTTTTGTTACACTCTTGGGTCAGCATTTTCAAAGCAATGTCTTACCACCCCAAAGAACACAGCTTAAACTGTTTTCATATTTAGTTGACAACCAGTTTTGCTGAATCTGGGTGGCTATTCATGATCTCAAGGAAATATGTCCTTATATAACATACTGTTAATCTACTGATGTGCTTGGATTTGATTACATATTAGTTTTATTACCGAAACTTTAATATACAAAAGGCAGTCTATGGCAGTAGCCAGGGGTGGGATTCAAAAATTTTAACAACTGGTTCTGTGGGCATGGCTTAGGTGGTGGGCATGGCCTGGTGGTCATGTGACTGGGTGGACATGGCTTGGTCATGTTATTGGCTGGGTGTGGCCAACTCAATATCACTCACATCGAGGCACGCATCTCCTTGCCTGGCCTCTCATGACTGTGGGGTTGCTGCAACCATCGTAAGTGTGAAAAATGGTCATAAGTCACTTTTTTCAGTGCCATTGTAACTTTGAATGGTCACTTCACACAAGCAAAGTACCAGCAAAGGAGGTGGGGAAAAACTCCAGAGAAGTTCCTGAGACAGGAAGTCTAGTCCTACCAAGAATGTAATAAGGGTTAACGGAGAGGCAGTTTCTGTAAGCAACACCAGAATGTTTCCTTCCTGCCTTCCTTACAGGATTAGGCCAGTAATTTCTTCTAACAACTGGTTCTCCGAACTGCTTAGAATGTTAACAAGCAGTTCTAGCGAATAGGTGCAAACGGGTAGAATCCCACCCCTGGCAGTAGCTTTTGCTGCACCAATTGTCCATAAGCATATCCAAAGGAGAGACTGCCAATTCTAAAACAGAAAAATGGGAAATAAGGGAGAAATTCGAGTCTGGGAGAGAAAATAATAAGAGTCAGATATTTCCAGAACATTTGGGGGTTGCCCAAAACCACAGTAGAAGGATTAGAGGAGATACTACTGAAGCCAAGAGGTTACTGGCATAGTTAACAAGCAATGTCACAAAAGAAAATGCAGGGGAAAGATATGTTTCTTCAAAAAAAGAGAAAAATCTTGTCCACATAACTATCTCCCACCTAGTTAGTTCATTCTGGGGTCTTATTTATATAGTGTGTTCGATTTAAAAAAAAAAAAAGATGAATCGTTTCCTTGCTACAAGACCTCAGCTATTCAATGGTACTTGTGATCATGTTACCTGTAGTTTCACCATGTCAATGTTCCTGCTACAAAATCACCGCCTCTTCTGAGTATATAGAGCAAGGAATTCATCAGTCTGGGTGAAGCTCTGGCAGGTCATAAAGCTACTGTTTGCTGAAGGACTTTTATGACAGCTTTTTTCTTTTACCAGTATTCTGTATTTCCCTCAGGATAAATACAGCCCAGCAGAAGTTATTTGTTAAATTTTTATCCAGACTTTTGCTCAAGAACGTAAGGTACAAAAACACCCTGTAAGTTGTTAAGAGACTATAAAGGTAAAATACTAGCATATTTTACTCCACTAGTCATTGCTGACTATAGGGGGCGATGCTCATCTCCATTTCAAGGCCATTGAGCCAGCACTGTCATTTCTGTGGTCATGTGGTGAGCATGACGCACAGAACGCTGTTCCCTTCCCACCGAAGTGGTACCTATTTATCTACTTGCATTTGCATGCTTTCGATCTGCTAGGTTGACAGGAGCTGAGGCGAGGACGGGAGGCTCACCCCATTGTGTAGCACCTGGGTCTTGAACCTGGGCTGACGGCTTTCCAGCTGACAAACCCAGCGTCTTAACCACTGAGATGCCACGCCAACGGTAAGAGAGTGTGACCTGCCCAAAATCAACCCATGAACTTCCATAACTGAGGTTCAAACAGAACATGGGTCTGAATACTACACCGAATCAGTTCTTGTGAAGTCTTCCATCAGTTTTCCCTTTCTTGTGTTCCTGAATGAAATTGTCCTATGGCAGTGCTGGCCCATTTAGGAAAGAAACCTCATTAAGTAAATCAAACACAATGGATACATTCAATCCACTTTAAATGTGAAGATTACCCCCCACACACACACAATACGACTTTATAGAGACTTTAAAATAGTTTGATGGAGAAGCCCCAGATCCAGATCTTAAAAAGAGCATTTTTTTCCCTCATTAGCGAAGATGCCGGCAGAAATAAACTATCTGACAGCTTGCCTGGCCTTGACAAGGCCTTCACAGTTTCAGGAAAAATGTGACTCTGAAGCAGGCAGCGCAGGATAAGGAATATGCAAGGCTGGCAGGAGTTATTTGGATGTCATTCTTTCTTTCTCTGGGAGTACTTTTTTTTTTTCACTGCAAGAAGCAAGACCTTCTATTTTCTGATCTAGAAATCAAAAACAAAACCTACCAGGCAAGACTTTGGATTCAGTTTTGAGACAGTCCGGATAGTGCTTAGTGAAATCCCTGCCTTATCGCTGCCAAGATAGGCTTTCGGTAGATGACACAATATACAGTATGAGCAGCAAGAAAGCAGCGAGCAAAGAGACTGCGCTGCCATTCCAGAAGGTCTGTTTATTGCTTCCTCTATAGCAGGAGTGTCAAACACAATTTCATTGAGGGCCGCATCAGGGCTATGGTTGACCTGGCGGGGGGGGGCGCGCTGGCCAATTGGGTGGGTGTGTCCAACTGGGTGGGCATGGCTAGTTTGAAACCACTCCCTAAACCGCTGGCATGTTCCTCTTCGCATTGGGTAGACTGGGTCAAAGCCATGCTGGCCTGATCTTTCCTCTTCACATTGGGTAGACCGGGCCCCATGGACCAGATCTGACCACATCCAGCCTGCAGGTCTTGAGTTTCACGCCCCTGTTCTACAGATTAGAAACTGAAGAAATCAGAAATGAGGATTTAGTTTTGCAATTCAATCTAGCTCTTAAGATCACACATTTTCTTTTTATTAACATTGGCACTCGACTTTTCTCTTTCCAATTAAATGATATTCAGGACCATGCTGTTATTTGGAGATCATTCATAGCCTGAAAATGCATCAATTCTTCTTATTGGTATTGAATTGAATGGCGTTAATGAGTGTACACAGACAGGAATGTATATTGTTTTCTTAAGCATTAACAAAAAGTACATTAAACTTTGCGCTAGAGTGGAATCCAGAGAGTCAAATTTCTAATTTTTACTGGGGGTGTTCTGCACTCTTTCCAACTCTTTTAGGATAAAATTTAAGTGAACTAAAAAAAAAAATCCACATACCTTCTGTGAAAATAAAATGCTTGCTTACAGTGCTGTTCAATCCATCATTGCTTATCATTTTCAGCTAATGCAAAATAGTTTCATTACTCAGGGCGAAACAAAAAATTAGGGAGGAATGTTTGTTAAACCTGTAATGATTGCAAGCAGCCACTAGATGGTGGTGACTAACCTTGGAACCTAATTCCATTGAAGAAAATCTTCACAGCACCAGAAATAAAAGTTGACAAAATTAATGTTGAGCAATTTTAGTGGAGCAAGGGCAGTAAGACCCATCCACAAATATGTTAAGGATTTTATTATTTTATTTTAAATAAAATAATAAATTTTTCATAATTTGATTATTTATTATCTAGGGCTGGGCCACAAGCCCAAATGAACAACAAAACTTTCTAGATGAACACACACACACACACACACACACACACTCAAATCTTAAAAAGTAGACTAAGTCTCAGGTAATATAAACAAGGGGTTTCTTTGGACAATAACTGAACATCTTTTGAATGTACTTAAAGACAGATAAATCCTCACCCCTAGTAAAACCTGTCTATTAAATGCAAAAAGTAGCAGTTTTATCGGGTAGTCTGGAGTAATTGTTTCACTGAATCGTTTTATGCTTTTAAAAAAGCTTGCTTTTAACCCATTTGTAGTGTGGAAATTTGAAGTGGAAAGTCCTATAAATCAACAAATCAGCTATCATCTTCCTACTAGTTAATTCATTATTTTATTAATCCACATATATTATTACACATGTGACCCATTTGTTCTCCAAATGCTTCTGTCATCCCTTGCCGGTTTTAACTTCAGAATCAGAAGTCCACCCTGTGCCTACAGATCCCACAGAAGCAGCAGCCAATGTGCTACTAGCTGGAAATTAAGGCTTCACATTACAGAAATGTTTCTTGAGAGAGTCATCTGTTTTTTCCTTTTCTCTTTCCACAAAATGTCTAGTCTAAAAAAGAAAACCCTTCAAATTCCCAAAATTGTTTTCTGTCACATAACAAACTGTATTATATGTATTATATTCACACACCCTGTTATATCATAACGTGGTTTGTTTGGTTTGGCTGATTGCATGGGAATTTCAAGACAGGAGCGATTTGGCTCCCAGATACCTCATGTTCTTAACTCCGCTCTTCCAAAACAAGTTAAATTTGGTCTGTTTATGACTTTAGGAGGGGAAGGATACCAGGGAGTTATAGGTGGGAATGTAAGGAAGATTTCTAACCCCCCCCACTTGGGGGTCCTCTCATCCCAGAAAGACTGGGCCACTGAAATGTGATATTTCTGCCATATTTGGTAGACCAATATTTTTCAGAAGTGGGTGCTTACAAAACCCCACATGGCTTGTAGAGATGCCCAAGATGCCCATCATTGTATTAGATTAAACCCTGTTGCACATAAACTTGTGGGTTATTTAATAAACCATTATTAAATAAGCCACTCTTTAGCACAAACAAACTCTGGACTAGATTCACATGTTGCACTAAGCTATTTTCACTTAGCACATTGTGTGAACCTGGAGATTACAGGCTATTAAAAATCATGGTTTGAGCAAACTATGACTTAGTATAATGTGTGGACCCAGCCACAGTATAACTACAGTTGGCAGATGTTTTACACCTAGTAATGCAAAATAAAAGATTTTCCAATCTTCATTATTATTCATATACACTAGGATAAAATTACATGAGCTTGAATCTCAATCACATTATTCTAAAGCATAATTCCAAATTATTTTTTAACCAGGCAATTCATTCAATTCTTCTATCCATATGCAAACATAATTAAGACATAATAAAGGTAAAGGTTCCCCTCACACATACATGCTAGTCATTTCTGGCTCTAGCGGGCAGTGCTCATCTCCGTTACAAAGCTGAAGAGCCAGCGCTGTCTGAAGACGTCTCTGTGGCCATGTGGCCAGCATGACTAAACGCCGAAGGCGCACAGAACGCTGTTCCCTTCCCACCAAAGTGGTCCCTATTTTTCTACTTGCATTTTTACATGCTTTACAAACTGTTAGGTTGGCAGAAGCTGGGACAAGTAACGGGAGCTCACTCCATTATGCGGCACTAGGGATTCGAACCACCAAACCGCCAACCTTTCTGATCGACAAGCTCAGAGTCTTAGCCACTAAGCCATCACGACTCATAATATCTTCAGTCATAATATGCTTATATCCAAAATCATTTATTAATTTTGCTACAACAGTTAATCAGAGACATGTACTACATATTTCAAGAACTGTTTCATTAGGAAAAATCAAGAGTCTATATTTGGAAAACTATTTCTTGACTTCAAACACCTACATTTCAAGTAAAAAAGAAAAGACAAATGTATCAAATATTTTGAAAATGGAAAAAAAAAAGTTTTGATTTTCTGGTATTTTTCACATTACTCTTGGATTTTCAACTTCAAATCTCTTAAGTGTCACCTTTTTTTTCTTCCAAAGATTCAAATGAGATGAAATTATGTTATATTAATATATAATATAATGTGCCATATCAATTTTGCTTCTAACGATGTTTCACTGCTGACACAAATTTCTCCATTTTCAAATTATTTTATGGCCAATTTCAACTGATTTGGGGGGAAGAACCCTGTGGCAGCCTTTTTTTTTTTTTTTAAATGAAGGATTTAATACTAATTTTCTCTTTATTGGATGTACATTTAAGGATCGGGCTCCACAACGAGTAATCAGCACAACTGAACAAATTAGACTAAGAAAAAAACAACTGTCGATCAAAATGCTATTTGCGGTCTTCATTTAACCTGGCGTACATCTTGGTACTGAAAAGCTTGTCTTCACTGGGGGAATAAGACGCATCTTTGATCACCCCTGAAAAGGAAGAATCCACCACTGGATGGAAAGGAAAAGCAGGAAACAAGCCATTCCTCAGGTACGGTGCCATCAATCCAGGTAACGCTCTTCCTGGAGGAGAGTAAGTCACTCTTAGAGGTCCGAGTCCAAGTCTAGGGCTTAAGCCATAAAAGGTCATCTCTCTCCTGGAAGAGGCCGAGCTGGTTTGAAGAGGCACAAATGCTGACTTGTTGCCAAGCGCTGCGACATCTATTCCAAGGCCAAAATCGGAAGATCTCTGAAAAGCACTGCATTCGGGCAAGACTGGGATTGCAAGCTCCCGGAATCCTTGCCTGTGTTCGCTGGCATTCAGGATCTGCTCTATAGCTTGGACTATGTCTCCTCTGCAGAGCTGCAGAACTCTTTCCAACCTGCTTGATTTGTGATTAGGGAAGACCTTGGTAAGAATATTGAGGGGGTCTCTGCGCTTTAAGCTACCGTCAGCAGCAGGAACAGGAGGGACACTGGCATTACAGGGAACAAAATCCTTGGGACACTCGCTTTCGTTTCCTGATTCCATGTCCGAAGAAGACGAAGAGGCTGGGCTGTCAGTTCCTTCTAAAGATTCATCAGGACCCGATAAAGAGATCTCTTTACTTAAAGCCTGCATCTCGGGTGGCTTCTCTTGATTGCTTCCAGCAACTTCAGGAGAAGATGTCAGAGACGGTGTAAGCAAATGGACTACAGAACTGCCCGATCCACTGCAGTAGAAGTCATACTTCTGAATCTTCTCTTCTAATGGGGGGAAAAAAATGCAGGCAAATACTAAAGTTATTACAATATATCTGATTTATCTACCACTTTCTCATATAAACACCCTAAGGCCTCTAGGCATTACCAGTTATGGAATCGCATCTTGTATTCCATATGCTACGTACACAATTCAGTGCCTTTAAAAACTCTTATTTCCACTGCACTGCACATACAACAGATTTCCCATATACACCTAGTTTACCATAAGTGTCCGTGTCACAGGTTGCTATATGCATGGCATATGATGTACATATCCTTGTTTTTTTCGTACCTATTATGAAATATCCAAGCAGGATTGTTCACTTGTACAGAGTGTGAAATAAATGCACTTACTGCAAAGTAGAAATATTGCAACAGTACAACATGGAAATGGTAAAATGGAAATGGTAAAATGGAAGCAATATCCACACAGGATATTCTTCATGTGTGAAGAAGTCATTCCCAAGTGCTTAAAACCTACAAACTGTATCTGAAAGTAAATTGTCGTAATTGGATGATGTGCTTTTGTCATCCATAAAGAAGCAAATAATGTTTCAATGCTTTCCCCATACTCGTTCTTCTGCCTCCCTCCACAGATTTCCTGTAGCACAAGCTGATCTGCAGAAAGACCATTTAAATTAATGAGAGCACTAAAAGAAAACTATAATACCCATTATCTTTTAACAGAGCTTTCCCAAGACAATTTCTTGGTGCTTTATATCTTTATATTCTACAATTGCCCATATGAAGGCCAGATCATAGATTCAGTTCATTTGCCTTGGAATAAGCAACATATTCTGTTTTGGTAGTGTACATGCAATGCCAAATGCTTGCAACATGAATAATACTTTTGTATACTTTTTAGAAAAACTATTTTTCCAAGCATTAATATTTTCTTTAAAATGTAAGCAAATGGCCAACCTGTACCCTGGCAGCTCTAAAAAGACCAGAGAAATATTTTATGAATCCTGACACACCCATGATTAAAAATGAAACTTTTTAAAGTTCTAATAATCCATGCTATGGAACATGATGAAAAGCCACAATCTTAACACATTCTGGGAAATGCCAGAATGTGATTGTGTTTGAGATGGACGAAGAGCTACAATGCTATTAAAAACAGACTTTTTAGCATCTTTTGAACCTAAAAAGACTTCATATTCTTTCTACCAGCACAAACCCATTTAGTTGAACGGATCTTACAGAGATCAATGGATTCTATCTATGGTTCATTTCAATTCCAGCAATACATAGAGCTGAACTATGGGGTTTTTTTGCTTTCCTTTCCTTCCTCCCTCTCTCTTCCCTCTTTCTTTCTCTCTTCCTTTCTTCTTTCCTTCCTTCCTTTCTTTTTTCTTTTTCTCTAGCTACAGAAAAGGCAGATTCCTACTTTACAATCTATTACATCCAGCAAACCGATGACTGGTTTCCTAAAGCGTTTCTTCCCTAATCCCAAACAACAATTCATTAAGGAATGAATAATCTCCATAATCCAAAAAAGGATTTGAGCTGCGCAACTCGTCTATAAAATAGCTCCACGTGAAATACACACTATTATTTGCCTTGAAGGTCATTAAGAACGCAAGAAAAAGAGCGTCCAATCGGTCCTATCGCAAATTGCTCTCAAAACACATCATTGTACACTTTCAAAGAGACCCTCCCCCTTCTCGGTGATCTCCCTCTGATCTCGAAGAAATCTAAAAAAAAAAAAACTTAAAAGTTGGGGGAAAGAACCAGCGGTTCTCCTTTCCCCTCAAGAGACGCTTCATTGTAATTGCCAACATCCTCGATTCTCCGCCGTTCAGACGTCAACTCTCGCGAACCGCGCTGACTGAAACGCCACCAATTTCCCACCTCTGATTTAAAGCCCTTTAAGCTCGAATCCGCCGCGGTGGATTTGAGTTCGGGAGGTTGTCTTTCTGCCCCCCGCCACACAAACACACACACACAACACAACACAACAACTTTTTATGGAAATTTAACACTCCCCCCCCCCTCAACCCCGAGGGGAATCCCACCTCTTCGCCCGCGTTGGAACTCCGGAGAGGAATTCTTGGGAGCCGGCTCGCTTTCAGCGCCGCCGGCCTCCGCCTGCCTCCCGGAGCTGAGGCGAGCCGCAACAGGCGTCCGCTTCTGCGGCTGGTTGGGGTGAGTCCCCCCGCCGCCCTGCGCGTCCATCTCCTCCTGCGCTTGCTGCCTGCGCAGCGCCACCTGGGCGGCCATCACGCGCTGCCGCTCCGCGATGAGCGCGCACTTGGCGCACGCACAGTCCCGCCAGCGGCAGAAGCGCTTGTGGCCCTTCAGCGCCGACACCACGCCGTGGTTGCGGCAGCGGGCGCACTTCGGCGTGCGCGGGTAACCCACGCCGCGCTCCAGGCCCACCGCCGCCTGCGCGTAGCAACTTGGAGCGTTGCCCGCGGAAAGCGCGGCGGCCGCGGCGCGCACGAAGAAGCTGGGAGGGCGAAGGAAGGTGGGCGGCATGGGGACCCCCGCCGCCGTTGCCGGGGGTGCTGCTCGAGGCATCGAAACGGGCAGCCCCGGCGCGGGCAGGAGCGGCGGGTTGCCCGTGGCCATGAGTCCGCGGATCGGGAGCAGCGCACGGGAGTAACTCCCCCGAGGGTGGACAGCTTTTGCGCGAGTGTGACCGGGCGCTGGTCCCCGCAGACCCCGAGAGAGCGGCTGGCGGGGTGTCCGCCCACTTGAGAGCAGGGAGGGAGCCGCCCACCATGACCGAAGTGACAGGGGAATCTAACTCTCCGGACGGCTTGGAAGCGTTTGTGGAGATTCTCAGTCATCCAGGTCGCCCTTGTCCCAAAGGTGCGTTTTTGTTTTTTTTTCAAAGAAGCAATTGGACTTGCTGGTTTTCTCTGAAGATGTTTCGTTTCTCATCCAAGAAGCTTCTTCGGCTCTGAACTGAAGAAGCTTCTTTGGGTGAGAAACGAAACGGAAGAAGCTTCTTGGGTGAGAAGCAAAACGTCTTCAAAGAAAAAAAAGCAAAGAAACGTCCAGTTTCCCCTTGAAAAAAGCACCTTTGGGACGAGTTGGAAGGGTGTGTTTGTGTCTGTCAGTTGGCTGTACTACTGTGTGCTTCCAGAGGTGCTAAGAAGCACCTCCACTTTAGTGTGTGAAAAGCATTCGGGAACTCTGCCGCCTTTATCTTTTTTTTTTCCCTTGGTGCCTTCCAACACCAACCTGTGTCAGGCAGGTGAGCCTGCAAACCGTCTAACCTTCAGCAGGCTTGATTTTTTTAAAAAAATCCCTTTCATTTGTGGACCTTCACAAATATATTCCCTTCAGTGGAGATGAACAAAAAATTTGAGCTTAAGAAGCTTCTTGGGTGAGAAGCGAAACATCTTCAAAGAAAAAAAACAAAAGAGAAAGTCCAGTTGCTTGCTTCTTGAAAAAAAGCACCCTTGAGATTAAAAAAAAAAATCTGAGAATAATTGACAACTTTTCGCTCCTGCTTCCCACCCATACACACTCCTGTTGCTGGTGGCCTATGATTGGCATGCGCTGCAGCATCAGATAAAATTAACTTTGCCACTGCAGTGATGTTACGCTGCTCCTAACTCCTAAGAATAAGCAAGATTTATTAGAAAAGCATAGCTAATCCCCAAAGAATGTTAAAGCACTTTCCAACACTGACAAGATCCATCATCCCTTCCCCTCCCTGAAGTTCTCACAGCAAGATAGATTAACAAAATAAAATTAATCTTAGGTAAATTTGTGACTGGATTATCCATGCCTCCTCCACATCTCTGAAACTTTTAACACAAGCACTGTCAGCACGACAAGGTCGAGCAGAATAAGAAACCAATTGTATATAGGTCAGCACTACTTTTATTGTAACAGCTGTAATAAGACAGTCTTGCAAGTCTGAATGTACTTTTTTCTGCCCTCACTCGCTCTACCATTATGTGAATAATTTTGAGACATTTTTCTCAACTTTGTTTATTGGCTTATTATATTTATTTGACTGTTGCCTTAGTGACGGATCTTCTTCCTGTCCATTTCCTATGCCCTGTACAAGAATTCAGAGATATTTGATGTGGAAGTCTGAAGGACCAAGAAAAATGTTTGACAGAAGACCTTATTGATTGGTGTTTACATACTATTCTCAAACTATTCTCAGAAGTAGGGGGCTAGTGATTTAATTTGTTTGAAATATTAGACTGATATTTAATGGTTATATTTCCTGCTCAATAATGTGAATCCAGCCAGTTCTGGCCAAAGAGAATAGTTATCTAAGGCAGATAAAAAATAAATAATATATACATATTTAGCCTTGGACTGAATCGGGCCAGGGTATACATGCACTAACAGCAAGTTTCCAGCTTGGGTCAACCCATGATTTTATTGCTTGCCCAGCATGAATATAAAAACATTTGTCTTCTACTAAGCCACCACATTATATTCTATATCTATGTTTAAAACAGTACCCTTCAAACAACCTCATACATCTGAAAATTAAGGCTTTTGTTGCTGTGATATTAAGAGAATGCTTTTTCTTTGGTTTTAAGAGCCATTATAGACAATGTTAGAAATTGAGTTTCAAAACAAGGCTCAGCATTTCCTGAAATGATTGTCTAAGCATGCAATATAGATAGTCCTTGACTTACAACAGTTTGTTTAGTGACCAATCGAAGTTACAACAGCGCTGAAAAAAAGTAACTCATGATCATTTTTCATCCTTATGACCGCTGCAGCATGGTCATGTGATTTACATTCAGAGCTTGACAACTGACTCCCATTTATGACATTTGCAGTGTCCAGGGGTCATTTTTTTCCCCTCACTGGAAACACAAAATCCGGAAGTAAATTCAAAATTGAGACAAAATTAAATATATTCTCTTCTTCGGATTAAAAAAAAAAATCAATTTAGCCATCTCTGCTTGTCTTTGCTGTGGGGGATATTTGTGTGTGTGTATGTTCATTCATTCTCATATTTTCTAACCTAGTCAGTAATATTTTTTTGCTTCTTGATTACAATGTATTTCTAAGTAGAAAGCTAATATTCATGAAGCTAGGCCACAGATGCCTCACTGCCAGTAATTCCTTTGTTTTCCAGACATAAATATACATAAATATATAGCCTTCCCAATGCCCTGCTTTAAATAAATAGATCCAGACCAACTTTATAAGCATACTGTTTCTGTTTCCTATCTCCATAAAGGCCAGAGATGTTCATTTCTGTATGTATTGGAATAAGACTGAAATTTTCATCCCCGTGTCTCTTTTTATATATGGTCTTTTGCAGCACTTTTAAAGTTAAGAGTAGCTGCATTGCATTAACTGGAGGCCTATTTTGAAAAAAGGTTAGGGTTAGGCCGTATATTCCTGGCTGCCTCCTAATTCACCTTATTATATAACTAGCTTAGTGTAAGCATCTACAGCTAGAATATGAGTCAGTTGCCAAGCGTGCAAATTTTGATCAAGTAACCATGGGGATGCTTCAATGGTCGTAAGTGTGAAAAAACAGTCATAGGTCACTTCTCTCAATGCCTTTGTAACTTAAACAGTCGCTAAATGAGCTATTGTAAGTCAGGGACTACCTGTATGACCAAAACATGTTTGAGCAAGTGTTGAAGTTACACTAGGGGTCTCTAAACATGGCAACTTTAAAACTTGTGGACTTCAACTGACTGGGGAATTCTGGGAGCTGAAGTTCACAAGTCTTAAAATGGCCACGTTTGAAGAACCCTGAGATAGACTACCAGTTTCATTTCAGTATCTTATAATCCTAATACAATTGGGCAACATTTGTACTTCGGAAAGGATGTGAGTTTGTGAGCAGTTAGAAATTCATAAAGCGTTTGATGGTCCAATTAATGGAAGGAGAGAAATAGGAACGTGTGGGACCTGACATACCCACAGATGGCACGGTTGGGTGCCGGAAGAATGGTGGGGGAGGGGAATCAAAAGTTTTCCTGGAGACAGGATCAGCAGCTAGGCCATGGCCAGCTGCCACATCATCTGGCTTAACCAAGGAAAAAGAAATCTTCTCACTTGTAAGCCCTTTCTAACTCTAGAAATAGAAAGAGTAGGAAGGCTTAGAACTGGAACAGAGTTCACATCTGTTAAGCTTATATACATACACATACATGCACAAATACACTTAGAATTGATAAGGTTAGAAATGGAAGTTCAGAGGGAAAAATGCTTCTGATTCATCAGAATTAAAAGGAAGAAATTCGGGCAACTAGGTTATGTATATCATACGTGCAAAGCTTAGTTGAATTACTGAGTTTCGACAATAGTTTGAATTTAAAAAGGGGAAGAAATCTGGAATATTGTTTTTCCACTGCCTCTTTCAGTCGAATTTTTCAAACCCAGGTAGACAGTAACTGGGTTACAACAGCTCAGCTATTTGCCCAAATGGAAACAAGGAAAATGGATCACAGCAATAGGATAGGATAGGATAGGATAGGATAGGATAGGATAGGATAGGATAGGATAGGATAGGATAGGATAGGATAGGATAGGACAGGACAGAATAGAATAGGACAGAATAGGACAGAATAGGACAAAATAGAAATAGAATCAGACACACAAGCATTTTGTTTCCGGTGCGTAAGCTCTAAGTGTACATACATATGATGAGCGTGTACACCAGGGGTGTCCAACCTTGGCAACTTTAAGACTTGTGGACTTCAACTCCCAGAATTCCTCAGCCAGCTTTGCTTGTGAAGTCCACAAGTCTTAAAGTTGCCAAGGTTGGACACCCCTGGTGTACACCAAAGGATGTCTGAAATTCTATGGATCCTGTGTAATTTAGAACAAGCCATATCCTGCATAATATGCTGCATGCCTGCATTCCATATCACATCACTTCTTATCTTGCCAATTTTCATTTTTTCAGCAATTTGTTTTATCTGAATTAAGATCCACAACATGTTTTCTGAGCAGGTCATAGTTCAAGGATAAGGAATCTACGGTCCTCCAGCTTTTGCTAAGTAAGTTTCACTGCTTCAGATCCCTCCCCATTAGTAATTTTTTCGGGGAATTAAGATTCAGCAACATTGGGAAGGTCACACAGTTTTGACATAAATACAATAATTACCTATCCTCAGATGATGCCATCATAAAAAAAAATGTCATTGGGCCTACCTGGAAGAAGGAAGGACAAAAATATATATGACATTTTAGGGAAGATACAGTGCTCCCAATTACATCCGGTACAGAGTTTGAGCAGAATAATTTATTCCTCTGCAGAAGCTGCCTAGAAGAGCACTGTCAGACCTATGAACAATGTAGAAAGGCAATGGATATTATTTATTACATATTGAAGCAGCTTCTATCATAGTTAATTATGTAGTTATATCATCGCACAGTATATAGGTAGTCCTCAACTTACAACCACAATTTAGCCAATTTTTCCATTGCTAAGTAAGACAGGTGTTAAGTGAATTTTGCCCCATTTTATGACCTTTCTTGCCACAGTTGTTAAGCGAATCGCTGCAGTTGTTAAGTTAGTAACATGGTTGTTAAGTGAATCTGGCTTCCCCATTGACTTGGCTTGTCAGAAGGTGACAAAAAATGATCACCAGACCCCAGACTCTGCAACCATCATAAATACGAACCTGTTGCCAAGGGTCTGGATTTTGATCACATGACCATGGGAGAATATTGCAATAGTCACAAAAGTAAAAACCAGTGATAAGTCACTTTTTTCAATTCTGTTGTAACTTTGAACAGTCACTAAATGAATGGTTGTAAGTCAAGGACAACCTCTATTAGGAAAACATGTAGAGCAAGGGTTCTTATCACATCTCCTCTTTTACCTTTGATTTCCTCCCTGTTGCTCTGGAAATTAGTAGTGAAAAAAATCTTGTAAACATAGTTAATAATATTGTTAAAGGATTTATGTCAGTCCAGACAAGTGAAAGCTGTAGGATTCTGTATCCCAAGGGGATGGCATGGACAGACGTCCTTGTGGCCATGTTCTAATGTATAGAATCATTCTCTATTAATAGAAATTAAGAAAAATTAAATATTTTACCATGATGATTATGCACTTCTGTATTTTTTCTATTGGATCCTACTGAAATTTAAAGTAAATAACAAGTATTTTTGAGGTGACACTGTAATTTATATTTAAAAATTACACACATTGGGACATTGTTAAATATTTATGAATTGTTGTGCAAATAAAAAAGTAGCATGCATTTTTACAGTATGAAATCAAATGTCTTGAATGTATATTGTACGCTTACTGTAGCTGGCCTAAGCTTTCCCTATCAGCACAAATTTGCATCCATGATTCTGCCAACGTTTTGTATACTGGAAGTCATCAACTTCTTCATCAGCAGAGCCTTGAACCCAAAAATAGTGCCAAAAAATGAGAATGTAATCTCTGCTAAGAGGTTCATTGGCTTTTCACAGACCAACTCTTAAAGCGGGAGAACTTATGGGCAAGTTTCCTTTTTTTTAAGAGGCAAGGAAAACCAACTCTCAAAACAATTTGAAATAGAAGAGTGCATTCATGGCTTGACTTACTTGACAGATACAAATTTTTGGCCAAGGTAAATTTTGTGGGTTAAGGCCCTGCCAGCACCACTGCAGATGCTGCTAAAAAAACACATGAGATGTTTAGCCAAACTGCAACCCTGGAAGAGGAGATTATAAGCAGAGAATTATGCTAAATGTCTACTCCTAAATAAAGTTAAGGGAGTTAAGGAAGACAAAAGACTTGTCAGTTTTTCTGCGAGCAGAAATCTTGCAGATATATGAAAACCTTGCAGGATTCTTTTGAACATAGCTTCAAAACTGAAACACAGATTGGAAATCATGTCTTTTTTGACATGGAGAGTATCGGTGATTCAAAGTTTGCCATAGATTACTCATTGACTTGAAGACAATAAAAATTAATTCAACTCAAAGAGTCATGCAAACTTCTGGAACTCCTCAATATAATCTTAGTCTTATATAGCAAAGTAACCTATAATTATTCTAATTTAGTTTACTATTACATACCTTTAGAGCACAGTTTATAACAGTGGTTGCCTTCAGTCTGAAAAATTGAAATTAATTAACTGTCAGAAATCATTTGTCATGTCAAAGACTATACTATAATTTCAGTTTATTCAAGCCAAACAGCCACAGTCTTTTCATTAAAATTTACCTTTGAGATGAATTAAAGTTTAGATTTTATGTTATCTGCACATTTCAGGTTTCTTTCAATTTGTTTAGGAAACATTCATTAATATTTGCATTAAAAGTGAAAATGAGAGAAATTTCATTCTTTGTAAAAAAAAGTATATTCTGTCTATATGAACAAAATCATTTTCCAGTGCAAAAGAATAAATAAATTCTGTGCAACATTTAATGTGCATGTGTTTGTGCATTTATCTCTATAGCTTTGATCAGATTCATTGGCCCCTTGTTTAGAGAAATTTTGATAAAAGTAAAATAGGCTTGTATTATGAAATAAATTGCAGGAATATGGATTTGAAAATTGGTTGCTGAATACAGTAAAAGTAATATATGCTGGCTGCAAAAGACACATGAGAATAAATGAAAAGCTTAATGAATGGTTTGACATCGATCAGAAAATAAGAAAAAAAACTATGTGATGTCCCATAGTTTATGGGTTAAGTAGAGGCTTAGGCTGATTTTATGAATATTTGTTGAAAGAAGCAAAAATCATCCATTTAAGAATATGAGTCTCTTATTTGGAAATGGAAGCTGGATATGTCAGGGTTGGGGTTAGGGTTAAACAAAATGAAGTTGAATACAATGGATACTTAAGAAACGTGTGGTAAAACAAGAAGAAATGGGGTCAAGAACAAACAAGTTCTGAATATATGTGAAATGAATACAAAAGTGAGTGAACAGTTTGAAAGAAATGCATTGAAGTGAAGTGGCAGTATAGACAGAATGAATGAGAACAGGCTCGCTAAACAAATATATGCATAGAAATTGAATAGGTCAGGAGGAAGAGGACAACTGAGGAAATCATGGCCGCATAGCACTAATGAGGGGGTGAGAAAGAGAGGTGAGAAGTTAAAAAAAGAAAAGATAACATGCAAATTGGTACATGAATGTTGTAGAAGCAAGGGTTGCTCACAAGGTAGGAAATAGGAATGGTGGCCTTCCATTAGTTCAGTGATTGTTCAAAGTTACAACGGCACTGGAAAAAGTGCCTTATGGCCATTTTTCACATGGCCATTGTGGCCATGGTCACATGATCAAAACTTGATTGCTTGGCAACTGTTCATATTTATGACAGTTGCAGTGTTCCGGGATCATATGATCCCCTTTTGTGACCTTCTGACAAGCAAAGTGAATGGGGAAGCCAGATTCACTTAACAACCATGTTACTAACTTAATCACTGCAGGCATACACTTAACAACTGTGGCAAGAAAGGTCATAAAATGGGGCAAAACTCACTTAACAACTATATCTTAGGAATGGAAATGTTGGGATCAATTGTGGTTGTACATTGAAAATTACCTGTAAGTGAACGGAGTTGGTCATCTCCTGAGGAGAATAGAGTAACGGTGTGCATAAGCATACAATATATTAATATTTTTACAGAATTTAGTATGTGCAGGAGACTCTGCCTTTTCTGAAGAGCAAATAATCCACAAAGATTATTTATTTATTCATAAAACAGATTTATGTAGCCCAATTCACATAAGGTGACTCCATGTACACAATCTTATCCACGGTTTAATTTCAGAGGCACAGCTCTACTCCTAGTTGTCCTTTCTTTTAAACATCATCTAAAATTAGTAAAAACACGAATGCCCAACCACTTACAAATTCAGTCCTTTTATTTAGTCGTTTGTTAAATTTATACTGTGCCTTTCATACCTGTATCTGTAATAATATTCCCCAAACTCTCTATCTCTTCAGAAGCCAGTGGATTTTGGAGTACCTGAGGCATATTAAAGAAAGAAAGAAAGAAAGAAAGAAAGAAAGAAAGAAAGAAAGAAAGAAAGAAAGAAAGAAAGAAAGAAAGAAAGAAAGAAAGAAAGAAAGAAAAGCATAGTGTTAGAAAACAAAGGTGAGAATCATATCCATTGAAGAGCATTAAATACTCTCATTTTCTAAAGATTTTTAAGCTGTTGTGTTAACTGTTGGGCACTGCCAGACAAATACACTTCAGAATGCACTCTGTTGCCAAGGTGCCAGGCAATCTATTGTACCCAGCTGCATTGCAATCTATTGTACCCAGCTGGAATCTTCACAAAAGCAGACAAGTGGGTCAAAACCGAAATCAAAACGAAAATCGATCCCCCAGGTGTTCTTTTCATTCTCTCTTCCAATCTGCTTAGGCCAATCCCAGAGCTCTTGCAAGCACACAACAACTAATTTTGTTTTTTTCCCTCTTTCTCACCCCAGTCGCACTTTTCCACTTCCATATGCACCTGGTGAAATACATATACAATTGTTATGGAGCTGTGGCTGCCAGTGTTTAGTCCTTGTTATTGATTGGTTAAAGGATTGATCGGTTGGCTGGCAGCCAGGCTGGCTGGCTACCTCCTCTTTTTCCTCTTAATATTCTAACTAGACCAAATTTAGATATTATTTTTGTCAATTATTCACCTGTAATACTTAGAAAGAATAACTGTCTTTGACCATTGACATCCACTTTTGCTGGTGGTGATAGTAACATAGACTTTATGGCAAGGTTAAGGTATAGGTTCTCCTTGTACATACATGGTAGTCGTTTCCGGCTCTAGGGAGCAGTGCTCATCTCCGTTACAAAGCCAAAGAACCAGCATTGTCTGAAGATGTCTCTGTGGTCATATGTCTGGCATGACTAAATGCCGAAGGCGCATGGAACGCTGTTACCTTCCCACCAAAGTGGTCCCTATTTTTCTACTTGCATTTTTACTTGCTTTCGAACTGCTAGGTTGGCAGAAGCTGGGACAAGTAATGGAAACTCACTCTGCTACGCAATACTAGGGATTCGAACTGCCGACCTTTCTGATCGACAAGCTCAGCGTCATAGCCACTGAGCCACCGCATCCCTTAAAAGTCTACATAAAGAAAGCCAAATAATTACCAGCATCGGCAAATGTTGCATGCGGAGTTTCTACCACAAAGTGTAGGTAAAATATTGATTGGGAAATGCCTGGAGGGTGGATTGTTCCAAGCTGCATCTCCCCAAGATTACCATGCTGCAAAGAGGAACCACTCCGCCACCCAAATTGGTACATGACAGCAAGAGAGTCCGAAACAAGACATGGTATGACACCCTCAGAGGAACGTTCTGATTGGCCTGCCAAAACTTACATGTATGAACTTTGTTCAGGTATTTTCCCACGTCATTGTAGTTGTGCTTTTAAAGTTGTAGCAACGTTTTGACAGAATCTCATCTGCCATCATCAGGCTTCTGTATTGTGTTCGTCTGTGAGTCAGACTTTCACAGTTGTTTCTGTTTTAAATTTGGGGCTAGACTACTGCTGTGCCAGAATGGTTTTTTCTTCATCCTGATTGGTTGGGAGTCTTGGTCTGTGTTTATTGGTCTTGGAGTTTGCTGTGTTCTGCTTGATTGGTGTTTCTAATATCTTCTGTCTGTTTTGTGGCTTTTTTGTCTTGATTGGCTGGCAACATTGTGTTTCCTATATTGGAGGCTTTTAGTGAGGCTTCGCTCTGAGTAAATGGATGGCTATCATTTATTAGGAAGCTAGGTTTCATCTGGGTGCCTGGTTGGGGTGTGTTTGAGCTGGAGGTATCAGGGGGGATCTGTTTGTGCCCAGGTGTTTGCCTGGCTTGTGGTGTGGAGATTTTTTTGTTTGTGAGTGCAGGCTTCCAAATAATTGACAGTCTGGTGGAATCATCTCTTCTATTCATGCTTTCAGATCTTTTTTCAATCTCTATGGCTTCTCTGATAATGCTGTGGCTGGGGTTTTCTATAGTGGCTAGGGTTTTGGTGCCATTGTTAGACTAGTGAGGAAGTGTGTTCCAGCTTTTTTACTGCATTTTTGTGTTCATCCAGGCAGATACCTATTCTTCTATTGGTCTGTCCAATGTATGTGGCAGGACATGATGCACAGGGGACTTCATATATGCCTTGGTTTTCCAGGTCAATTTTATCTTTGGGGTTTCTTAGGATGGCTGCTATTTTTCTGTCTGTTTTGAAGGCAGTCTTGATGTGATGCCTGCATAGTATCTTACTGATTTTGTCTATAGTACCTCTTATGTAGGACAAGACAGCTGTTCCATAGGTCTGTTCATCTTCTAGGTCTCCATTATGTCTCAGTGTGTTTTTGTGGATCAAGCCGGTGATTTTGCTTTTGTGGAAGCCATTAGTTGTCAGTACTTTAGTCAGGGTGCATAGTTCAGTCTTTATGTGTGTCTTGTCTGCCAGGCGTTTGGTTCTGGCGATTAATGTTTTGGCCACGGAGTTTATCTGTGCTGGGTGGTGGTGGGATTGGGCGTTGAGGTAGCAGTTGGTGTGTGTTTTCTTCTGGTATATGGTGTGTCCTAGTGTGCCATCTGTTTTTTTGTAGATTAGTGCATCTAGGAATGGTAGTTGTTTGTTTGTTTCCATTTCCATGGTGAACTTGATTTTGGGATGTGTGCTGTTTAGGTGTGTTAGGAAATTGTCTAGGTTTTCTTTTCCATGGGGCCAAATCACAAATGCGTCATCGATGTATCTTAACCATAGTTTGGGTTTGTGGGTGGCATTAGCTAGGGCTCTGGATTCGAATTCTTCCATGAACAGGTTTGCAATGACAGGTGACAGTGGTGTTCCCATAGGGGCTCCTTCAATTTGCTTGTATCTTTGTCCTTTGTATATGAAATATGTGTTGGTTAAGCAGTGTTCTGCTAGTTCCATGAGGTGTTTAGCTGGTTGGCGTTTATTTTTGATGATTTCAAGAGTTTCTTTTATCGGGACTTGAGTGAATAGTGAAACCACGTTGAAACTTACAAGCAGATCTTCTTGTTCCATGTGTAGATCTTTGATCATTTCCAAGAAGTGGTATGAGTTTTGTACATGTGAAGCTGCTGCTTCAGCATGGGGCTGTAGCTGCTTTGCTAAGTGTTTAGCTAGGTTTTGTAGTGGTGCTTCTCTGGAGCTGACTATGGGTCTGAGTACTACACAAAATACACAATAGTACACAAAGAAGGCATACCTCTCAGACCCATAATCATATGTTTGCAGGTCTTGGCATGTTCGGGTCTTTTCCTGTGTAAGATTGAGAGCATCTTGGCAACTTTCGATGAGGTCCCACTCACCATCTTCAGGCTGGTGCTTTCGGCTTCCTGCTTGTGTGAGCAAAGTGTGATCGGAGCTGCCGTCTCCCTATATATACTGGTGGGGAGGTTGGCTGTGTTGTGATTTCTTGATTAGTTGATGGAGTTGATGTTTGCAGATTGGCTGGCTTTTTCATAAGAACATGTGTGGCTGAGGTATTGGCTGTGTGTCTATAAGGCTTCTGTGTTGTAACGACCTGGGTAATGGGCTGTGTGATGACCTTCTGAGTTCTATTGTTTTGACATCCTGGGTCTTGTGCTGTAATCTCCTGCGTCGTAATGTAATCTCCTGGGTCATAGCCTCCTGAGGTTTTGTGGTGTACCTCAGGAGGTTACACCACAAAACCTCAGGATGTTGCAACACAGCCAGGATATTACAGCACAACACCTGGGATGTCATCAACCAATCAAGAAATGACAACACAGCCAACCTCCCCACCAGTATATATAGGGAGATGGCAGCTCTGGTCACACTTTACTCGCACAAGCATGAAGCCGAAAGCACCAGCCTGAAGATGGCAAGAAGGACCTCATTGTAACGTTGCCAGGATACTCTCAATCTTACCCGAACACGCCAAGACCTGCATATATATATAACGAAAGATATATATATATATATATGTGTGTGTGTGTGTGTGTGTGTGTGTGTGTGTGTAGTTATATATGTAGTTAGTTTTATATATATAGTTATATATATGTTTTCTGAGGTTATATATATATATATGTAGTTTTATATATATATATGTAGCTATATATATGTGTAGTTTTATATATATGTGTGTGTGTGTGTATATATATATATATATGGATCTTTGGTTATTCGGGTTTTCTCCCACATAAGATTGGAAGTATCTAGGCAACGTTTCGATGAAGTCTCATTCATCATCTTCAGGCTTGTGTCTTCGGCTCTGTGCTTCTCAGAGTGATGTGAGCTTGCTCTCTCTCTCTCTCTCTCTCTCTCTCTCTCTCTCTCTCTCTCTCTCTCTCTCTCTATATATATATATATATATATATATATATATATATTAGAGGGGGGGGAGAATATAGATATAAATATATATAGATATATATCAACACTTACAGGATGAGTGTGAGAAGAAAGTGATGGTGAACAATCTTCAACCCTCAACAATCTTCAAAGTGGAAACTGAGGAAGGAAAAGCTGATTGGGTTCCAACTTACTTCCAATTTATACATTAGGTTGTAAAAGTTTGATATTCTTTTTTTCACAAGTCTTTTATTTTATTTCCAAAGTTAAAATACAATATAAATAAACCTTCAGGATTCAGCCAAATTTCATGCCAAAACAAGAACTGCCTTCATGTCTTGTTCAATGGAGGAAAGTTTTATAAATCAAAGAATTGGGTCCCAAAGGTACTTTTTCAAGAGGCAACTGGACTTTTCGGTTTTACTTTGAAGAGATTTCACTTCTCATCCCAGAAGCTTCTTGCAGTCAGAGCTGAAGAAACTTCTTGGATGAGAAGTGAAACGTCTTCAAAGAAAAAACAGAAAGTCCAGTTGCCTCTTGAAAAAGCACCTTTGGGACAGCCATGACCTAGGTGGCTGAGAATCTCCATAGACAAAGAATTTGGGCTTTGTTTCTTTTAAAACATTTTTAAAAGTGTTTTGTTGAGATACATACATCACTTGCTATTTCCAGAAAGGTAGTATTTGAAACAAATACTTAACAACTTTTTATTAAGTCATTTTATATATTTTCTGTTGTTATATTTAATACATTTTAATATATACATATATATAAAATGAACTTAAACATTGATAATAGTATGCAAAGCCTAAACTCAAAAGCAATGAATGTCACTATCAGCAAATTTCAGTTACACCAGAGAGTTAAACCACATGCCCCCCCCGCACCCAAAAATTGCAGTTGGAAAACTCATGCGCAACGACTGATAATAAAATTATATTGACAGCACCTTTGAGGAGCCCAGAGCAGAAAAGCCATTCCAACGAAGGGGTTGCTCTAAAAATAATACGTTTTAATTACAGTCATTACTGATATAATTTCATATGGACTCTTTCATATTTTCTGCCCAGAAACCATCTCTAAATTAAATACTCCCCAAATCCCTGCTCTAATAAGGCAATCCTTCTAGCATCTAACGACAAAAATAAGCACCGAACTCCATTTTCCCTGCTGGAATTCAACAGAAAAGTAATTATTGCTCTGGGGAAAAAATGTACACAGAGACAAGTACAGCCAGTGTGGGCATCTACCACATTTTTATGTTAATGAAACTTTCGCTCAACATAGTCTCCTGTGATTCTTGCCTTCCTTTCCCCACCCTTTCTCTCCCAAAATCCCACTGTGACAGAAGTGCAATAATAAACCAATAACAAACGGACCAAGTTTCACACCTGCTCACACACCAATGTCCACATTCTGGCATGTGACCTCTGGGGTCGTACGGGTCAGCTGGTGAGAATGCCGCTAATTCTGGGACCAAGGCTAATGACAGAGCAAGGTGGCCTGCTGAGAGGAAAGCCCCAAGGTTTAGATCAATGTGCCTATCATCCTAAGTTCAGAGCCTATCCAAATCATTGCTTCCTCCTCCTGACACTTGCTGAATGCAACAAAGGAGGGAGGGAAAGGTGAGAATGAGAAAAGGAGCTTTATTCACAAGGCTGTCGCTGTGGAACGGCTTTTCCTTGATATCAACTCTATGACAACCAATTAGCCAGACGGGAGGATATTGGCTGCCTTTATAAAACAAGAAGGATCTAGACTTCTCTTATTCATGGTTAGCTTTTCATAGATATCCCCTGCCTGACAAAGCCTCCTCCCACCCTCCTTTTGGCCATTAATTATATGGTGGGCTACTACAACTTTTTGTTGTTGTTGTTAAGGCCAAACAGTTTTATTTCGATTAATTCAAATAAATTAACACTTTTAACAATCCACACTTTGGAAGGGAAACGAACTTCGGGTTTCCAGCATTCTGGGTTGTGAGGAGTTACCTAAACGACACGGTCAACCAATTGTATTTTGCTGTTATTAGAAGAACGTGCAATTCCCATCAGAGAAGATAAAGATTTCTTCTCTTCATTCATGCAGAGTCCTGCAGTGCAAAATTTACATTTCAAGAGTAAATGACAATCCTAATTTACTCTTGGGAAGCAGTAAACACTACCATCAAGAGAATAGGGTTAGGCAGCTCCCAGTCCATGGGGTCATACCCAGTCCTCAGAGCAAGTGGTTTACCAAAATGCAGTATCAATAGTGTATATTTCTTCAGCAATACGATATATTATTATATACATTCTTTATGATAAGCATATGGGGTTTTTTTTTCCACAAAAAGCCATAAGGGGTTCCAGTCACAAAGGAATATAAATTTTCTTTTCCCTAATCCAATTATTCAATCTAGCCATTTCAACTTGTTCTGCCATCTTGACCCCCATGCAATAATCTTGCTTCCATTATCAAAGATATAAATAGTGTTCTGTGATTCTTTTCTAATTGTTTATCCATCCACAGTTTTCAGTAATCCGATAAATTATTTTGGCCAGAGGTCAAACTGCAATCCTCATATAATACTCCCACGCCACCCTTGAGACACTTGACTGCTATAAAAATAAAGAGTATGTATGTATGTGTGGGCGTGGCAGAGGAAGGATACTGTAAAATCTCCAGTCAGAGGTGGTATTTGCCGCTTCTCCAACCTACTCAAAATTTCCGCTACCGGTTCTCCAGAACTGGTCAGAATCTGCTGAATACCAACTCTGGGGAAGCCACTGGAAAAACCTACTGGTGGCTTGAAAGGGCTAAACTAAAAGACAGCACTGAGGCAGCATAAGAACAGGCAGTAAGCACCCAATCCATAAAAGCAGAGGTCTACCGCACTAGACAAGAGCCAAGGTGACACTATGAAGAGAGGCCTCAGAGAAGGTTCAACACATATTGGCAGGGTGTAAGATTTAGGCAGGTGCACCATACATTGAATGGCACAAACGAATACCTCACATGCAGTGGTGGGATTCAAATTTTTTTTTACTACCAGTTCTCTGGGCATGACTTGGTGGGCGTGGCTTGGTGGGCGTGGCAGGGAAAGGTTACTGCAAAATCTCTATTCTCTCCCCACCCCACTAACCTGCTTTCCAGCTCCATTCTCCTGTTCAAGGCAACAAAAGAAGACCCAGGCGATCAGCTAGGACTTGGGAGGCAGAGAATAGATGGCGGCAGGGCCAGTCAGAGGTGGTATTCTGAACTACTCAAAATTTCTACTACCAGTCCTTCGAACTACTCAAAATTTCTGCTACCGGTTCTCCAGAACTGGTCAGAACCTGCTGAATACCACCTCTGCTCACATGGCGTACAGGAACATCTACACAGTGTATGGATTAGACCCTCCCAAATCCAGATGGGAGATTCCACAGAAAGTCATGCAGTATAAGAGAGCTAAGATCATGTCGGACTTCCAGAACCAGGCAGGCAGGCAGGTACCGGCCAGTCAGTCAGATATCATGGTAGTAGACAAGGACCAGAAGACAATGGTGGTGGATAGATGTAGAGGTATCAAGTGACAGCAACATCAGGAGGAGGAAGTATGAGAAACTAGAGAAGTACCAGCACCTGAAGGAGGAACTAGAGAGGATGTGGAGAGTAAAAGCCAAAATGGTTCCAGGAATGGTAGGAGCACTTGGGGTTGAGGCTCCAACAGGCCTCAGGAACAATAACAGAATGCTTTGTCCAATGCTAGGAACAACAAAGATACTGCGCAGAACCCTCAACTTCCAGATACACTATCAATTCCAGGAGACTAGTTTATATTTGCAACTTGTATTAAATTGCATTTTGAATGAAGTCAGTTTACATTCTTTCATCACTTCATCACTTCATCACACTATCCAGTGTCAACTATGTAGCTATTTCTGTCTCCCCAAAGAATGCAGGCTTATGTAACCTTTACATAACTCAAGGCACATGTGCACATCTGGGAATTACTTAAATAGAAAAAGATATCTCTTCAAAGTAGGAAAGTCCACCAATAGGTGCCAGGAGTTCCATGATGTGACGTGCTAGCTGATCTCCCTTTTTAGGGTAAATTTTTAAAGCGAGCTGAAAATTGGACACCCTTCCTAAAGAAATTGTCCTGTGAGAGCCTTTCAAACAGAAAAAAACATCCACTGTAAAGAAGAATTCTTTGCAGGCTTCAGGGTTGGTTAAATACGTCATCAGATATCAAAGGCAGAGTATATCCTTATTTTGCAGCTATGATCATTTTTATAGCCAACATTTGAAATAGGGTGCTTAGTTTGCATGTTTTCTGAAAAAGAGGAAAGAAAATGACTTCTGAGATGTATGGTCAATTTTTGATCTTAAGTCATAATTTTGTTCTCTAGCATGATTTTCCATCTTTCTTTTCCTTTGTTCCCCTCTTTCTGTCAAGATTGTTAAACTTTAAGCACAAGGAGTGAGGTGGCTCATTAGGTTAGGATACTGGGCTGAGGATCGGCAGGCTTGTGTTCGAGACCCAGTTGGAACGGGATCAACTTCTGTCACATGCTCCAACTCTGCAGTTTGAAAGCAAGTGACCACAAGTAGATAAATAGGTACCACTTTGGGGGGGCAACCGTGATGTCACTGTTCAATCCTTTCAACCCAGAAGCACTTCAATGTTTCTGATATGATTGTCGTAGTAGCATTAGCTTTTAAGTAATGGGAAGACTTTACACTACATTGTGACTAAATGGACAGGAAAGCATGCTATCTTCCTTAAGTCACATTTGCTGTATGGAATCAACCTTCAGCTTAGATAAGAATGAGATGACCACTCCTCGTAGAATGTTTTGAAAAGCTCCAGCCTAAATTTTATTCAAGACTAAGTGTTATTAATTTGAGATTAACCTAGTAAACCAAGGGAGAAAATGTGTAGGAGCACCAGTTTAAATCACAATAAACAGCTCTTTTGTGTTAAAAACCAAAAAAAACTGGCCAAATTAATTGAGCGCTCTGAAAGTGATCCGAAACAAAGAGTTAATATTGAAGAGATCCATACTTTCAAATCAAATAAAACATTTTAATTCATCAAACAAGCATTTCCTATCATATCAATCGCCAACAGTTCATGAGGCAAAGAAATACCTTGTAAATCACAGTTTTACAGTTATCAAGCTACTGATGGAAGCTCTTGTACCCCTCCTGCAAATCCAAGAACTGCGGAACTTGTAAATTGTTCTCTCCAGATGCACACTGAAAGAAAACCATTGGCCCCACAAAGAAAGCTAAACACTTGATTCAGATACCTTCCCAAAATGCAAATAGTAAAATACACACTGAAGACTTCCTTGGTGCTCTCTGAGCTTGCTTGTTTTCTTGCAGACATTTCATTACCCAGACTAGGTAACATCCTCAGTGCTAGTAAGAAGTAAGTAAGACACCTTACTAGCAATGATGTTGTTACCTAGTTTGGGTAATGAAACATCTGCAAGAAAACAAGCAAGCTCATAAAGCAGTGATGGTGAACCTTTTTGTTGTGGTTTGCCGAAAGCGCGCGCATGCCAGCATCCACAATGCAATGCGCCCTGCCTCCTCTACGCATGCACAGAAACACCCCGCCCCAACCCCTTACCTGCACTGTGCATGCGTGTGCCTCCCAGCTGATTTTCAGCTCATTTGAGGCCATTTTCACCCTCCTAGAGACTTGAGGGAAACCTCTGCAGCTTCAGGAGGCCAAAAAATGGGTCTTCTGGAAATACCCAAAGTGCCTGTTTTCAGCCTCCGGAGGGCCTCTGGAGCCCGGGGGAGGCCTTTTTTGCCCTCCCAGAGGCTCGAGGGAAGCCTTGGGAGCCTCGGTAGGCTGAACACAAGCCCGTTTCAGCACTTCTGGTATTTCCAGAAGGCCCATTTTTCGGCCTCCCGAGGCTGCAGAGTCTTCCCTCGAGCCACTGTTAAGGTGAAAACAGCCTCAAACAGTCCAAAAATCAGCTGGGAGGTGCACGCATGCACAGTGCAGGTAAGTTTGGCTGGGGCTTGCGTGCCATAGGTTTGCCATCATGGTCATAGAGCATCAAGAACCCCTCGTGTCAACCCTGAACTATAAATATTCTCTTTCATTAGGATTTCTGATGAAGCAAATGGCTTCTCTGAAAATACCATTTCTTTAGCACCTTGATAGGAAGCCATGATAAAATGTCATGTTAGCTCAAGCTGACAATCAAAGCCAGTAGAATGAAGCTGCTAAAATTACCTTTTCTTTTCTTAGAGGTTATTAGTGGCTGGGAAGGTATCATATTTTGTATTCAATGCCTGAACAATGGAGGACCAAAACAAAATCTTTCCAAAGGCAACTATTTCTTGGCTGAAAGCTTTGCTTGGTTTAGCCTCAGGTAACCAGAAGGTTTTTCAAATAGAGATACAAATGTAGTCTTGCCAGCTAATTTCTTATGGCAGCAATTATACCCTGGAGGCAAGGAAAAATCAGGTCCTTATGTGAGGGAAAATAAAAAAGAAGAAGGAAGAAACTTTTATCCTTGCTACTTACACATTTCTGGCAAGTTCACAAAATGTGTTCTGGAAGCTTTGCCTGGGGCTCACCTTTTAATTGTCACCTCAGCTGCATCCGAGTTGCATTTGTCACTGCTTCAACTTATTTAAATCCTCTTATTAAATGTGGTTTTAAGTGGTGCCTCTGCCAGGATGACAATATTGTAGATGTGGTAATGCTTATATTTAGGAGTATTTAGCCAAATGGGAACAGCATGAAATCCGTGTATTGAATTTTTCTTTGCTGCTTTCATTTCTCGAATATTGCATTGTCTGTTACTTGCTGTGATTATTTTCTTCACATCTTTACTCTTAAAAGACCCAGCCTGGGCACAGCTGTTTTATATTATTATTATTATTATTATTATTATTATTATTATTATTATTATTATTATTATTATTATTATTCCTTCTGGATCTATATAGCCTACTATTTTTGCCTTATTTTAGCTTGTGTTTTCCCCAAGGTATAGCAAGGATGCCAGGTGTTGTGAAGCCTGCTGGCTGTGTTTTAGAATCGCGTCTCTGGTGGCCAAAGAATCACTAACGAGAAAACAACTTGGGCTGCTGGCAAAACTCCTTAATGCCTTTGTGGGAAGGCAAAACTCCCTCTGTTTAAAAGAATCTCCCCTCCTCTTAAAAAAAAAAGTCTATAAATAAGGAGAATCACCCAATTATAGGAAGGCTAGAGGAACAGATGTTAGCAAAGCAATTGAAAGAGGAAGTCTTTGATGATGGAGTCTCTCTCAGTACTTTTCATTCTGGTTTCCCACCACGTTTGGGAACAGAGGCAGCATTGTAGTCCCGGGGAATAAACTAGGTCTGGAGATTGGCTACAGATATTGATTTGCCACTAATCAATGCCTTTGGCTACAGCTTTTCTCATACGAATTGAACTGGGATTCTAATGACTACGGGGACAGGTGTACTTTTAATGTCACAAGAGCAATTTATCAGGGAAGAATCCATTCAACAAAAAGAGAGAGAGAGAGAAGAGAGAGAGAAAGAAAAGAGAGAGAGAAAGAAGAGAGAGAGAGAGAAGGAAAAGAGAGGGAGAAAGAAAAGAGAGAGAGAAAGAAAAGAGAGAAAGAAAGAAAAGATAGAGGAAAGAAGGAAAGAGAGAAAGAAAGAAAAGAGAGGAGGAAGGGAGGAAGGAAGGAAGGAAGGGATTAGACTCCATTCAACCTGACATTCTTAAATGTGTTATCCTCAACTCAAGGCAGCCCACCTGTATCAGACACACTGAAATGGAGACTTAAATTCACATACAGGAAGTCCTCAAGTTACGACCACAACTGAGCCCAAAATTGATATTGCTAAGCGAGACATTTGTTAAGTGAGTTTTGCCCCATTTTACAATCTTTCTTGCCACAGTTGTTTAACTGAATCCCGGCACTTGTTAAATAAGTACCCCAGCTGTTAAATGAATCTGGCTTCCCTTTCGATTTTGCTTGTCTGAAGGTCACAAAAGCGGATCACATGTCTCCAAGACATTGCAAACATCATAAATATGAATAGTTGCCAAGCATCCAGATTTTGATCACATGACCATGGGGATGCTGCAATGGTTGTAAGTGTGAAAAACAGTGATAAGTCACTTTTTTCAATGCTGTTGGAACTTTGAACGGTCACTAAATAAACTGTTGTGAGTCAAGGACTACTTGTACCTAGATGCTACGACATCTAGGTACAAGTGGACAATTGCACTACTAGATCCTGCAACTTTTCACTGTGCCAAATGGTGAGTACAGTGTTCTTTTTCCTTGTCTCTTTAAAGTTTAAATACTTCATCTTTTCCAGCATGGCACTCTCCAATATCCCTTATGTCAACACCTTCATTGTCCTAGAGCAGTGATAGTTAACCTTTTCGTTGTTGCATGCTGAAAGTGCACACACACACACACACACACACACACACACACACACGTGCCTGCACCTATTCGCTAGAACGGGTTGTTAACATTTTAAGCAGTTTGGAGAACTGGTTGTTAGAAGAAATTACTGGCCTAATCCTGTAAGGAAAGCAGGAAGGAAACATTCTGGTGTTGCTTACAGAAACTGCCTCTCTGTTAACTCTTATTACATTCTTGGCAGACCTAGACTTCCTGTCTCAGGAACACCTCCGGAGTTTTTTCCCCTCCTTTGCTGGTACTTTGCTTGTGAGGAGTGACCATTCAAAGTTACAATGGCACTGAAAAAAGTGACTTATGACCATTTTTCACAGTTACGACCATTGCAGCATCCTCACAGTCATGAGAGGCCAGGCAAGGAGAGGTGTGCCTTGATGTGAGTGATGTTGAGTTGGCCACGCCCAACCAGTCACATGACCATCAAGCCACGTCCACCCAGTCACATGACCACCAAGCCACGCCCACCAACTAAACCACGCCTACAGAACTGGTTGTTAAAAGAATTGAATCTCGCCCCTGCCTGTACCCATAATGCAATGCATGTGCACCCATCCCCCACCCCCCTGTGCAGGCGTGCATGATCCCCCATACGTGCCCCGCTCCCTGCGCATGCGTGCAAACTCCCCCGTGTATTCACGGCAGATACCCAACAATCAGCTGGCTGGCAGGGGCGCATACACATGCGCAGTGAATCAATTCTGGGCGACGGCTTGCGTGCCATTTCCGGCATACATGCCACAGGTTTGCCATCACAGTCCTAGAGGAAAGGAAAACAAAAGAAACAGCCAACCTCCATTTGCTACTGTCTACAGAAAATAGCATAAATCACATTTGTTTCTTCACAGTCACTTGAATGAACATGATTGATGATAGATTGATCTCCCGTCTTCTAATAATGACATCGGCTTTTTGCTTTACAAATGTCATCTTGGCAGGGTTTTAATGCCATAGCCCACGCTTAGAAATGTTGACAAATCCTGTCAGCAGCATTGCACCTGTGCTTAAGATGTAACCCAGCCCAGAGTCCCTTGGCTGGGTTGGGCAGCTATAGAACTTGAATAAATGCATAAATAAATAATAAAAGTAACATGATGCAACACTCTCAAAGACTGAATAAAAACTTCAAGGAAAACTCTCATTCAGCATTGACTCAGTGCTTATCCACCAAAAGAAAAAAACTGGGGTGGGGATTCACTGCCAGGAGCCAGACAAAGGGCAAATTACATGGCTGTTGAGTGTTTTATTTTTTTTCCAGATGGTCACTCCTCCACTACAGTTCATGGCTGAATAAAAGTTTAAAGAAGAGCTTTTCCTCATGGTAGCCTTAAGCAGATTGACTCCTGCGTGGAAATTGACTGGAAAAGAAATCAGCTTCGGAAACTTTTCAGAATTCATCCCATTTTTCCTGATTGGCCACATTGGTCTCTTTCTGGCCACACTGTACTTGTTATGGCAACCAATTAATGGATTCCCCTCTACCTACCATTTTTTTTGGTTGGGAGAGCAAAAATGAATCTTTTCCCTTTGGATTTTTGCTTTGATAGATCTTTTGTAAGAACCTCCTTCTACTGGCTTCTTCTCATACTTGACACCTCCCTTCCTTGCCTGGTGTGAGGAAGGAAGGAAGGGAGGAAGGAAGGAAGGAAGGAAGGAAGGAAGGAAGGAAGGAAGGAAGGAAGGAAGGAAGGAAGGAAGGAAGGAAGGAAATAAATCACAGTGGCTAGGGAGGGAGGGATTTTTTTGTGCATAAAGTAATCTTGCTGCCATCAAAACACATGCACACACACACACACACACACATACATTGAACTGATACATCCCTTCAATATATAGGGGATATATGGATTGTTGTAATTTAATATGAATTCTGCTAAAATATATGGTTGTGAATAAATGTTTCTCTGTTTTATGGCTCACAAAAGGAAGTATGCAATATGGATCTCTTACTAGAATTGGAACAGGGATTTTCTTTTTCTTTTTTTTGACACATCCAAGATGGCTACTTTAAAGAAGGGATGCAGAGAAAGGTCCTAAAATGGCCTAGACCATTTGTTCCACCTTTCTACATGAAGGTTTGTGGTGTAAAATTCTCCCTCTCACTTTTGCTTGCTTGAATGATCGGATATCTTAGGCCCCTTGTCCTATGTTGTGTGTTTGGCCCGTGGCGTATTTTAACCATCCACTCACTAAGCCAAAACTTACCACTGTCCAAAATTTTCGACGTCTAAGTCTTTCCTTCTTATTCAATTGCTAAGAAAGAGTTTGCTGCTTTGCATAAGTAATTTAATTGCCTAAAACAACCAATGGGCAGCCGCTACAAGCACAGACTGTCCGATCAGTCCAAATTATATTGGGAGCCCAGTTCTGTGAGAAGCTAAATTCCTTTTTCTATCTTTGAATGGTGAAAGAAATTAGGCCTTCTTAGGAAGCATCTGGCACCTCACAATATCGGACCTCAAATTAGCATTGATGGTGAATGCTTTCTTGAAACCGTGCAATTATGGGCTGCCAAACACATTCTTTGTACAATTTTGGGATTAATATTACACCTTTCAAAAGCTCAGAAGCCAATAGTGTAATTAAGGACTGCCATTTCCCATATTGTCCAAGTAACACTCCTTACAATAAAAGCATTGTGACCACTTTGAAACCCAGGAATCTTGGGAGAAAACTTTGAGGCTGGTGTTGGGAAACTGAATTCAAACACAGATCCTGGTCTCTTGGACACTCATTTCTTCCCGCCTCTTTGTGTTGTTCACTCATTGCAATTGCCGTGTGATATCATTTGTGCACATATTCACTGTTCGATTTTTCTAGCTGACTGAACCTGAATGCTTTGGGCTGTAAGCACTCAGTGTTTCCCTACAGCCTGAATGGACTTAAAAGGAAAGAAAGAAAGAAAGAAAGAAAGAAAGAAAGAAAGAAAGAAAGAAAGAAAGAAAGAAAGAAAGAAAGAAAGAAAGAAAGAAAGAAAGAAAGAAAGAAAGAAAGAAAGAAAGAAAGAGCTGCTTGTTAAGTTGTTGCAAGAATCTCATGTTAAACATAATGAGTTTCATTGATAGTGAATGAAAAACAGAATTCTAAAATTATTTTTGCAAACCTAGTGACTAAGACAAGATATACTGAAAAACATAAGCTAGCATGTTGATAAACTGAAAAGTGGCACATTTTCTAAGATTGTTTCCAACTAACATTTAAAGCCTAAAACCCAGTTATTTAGAAAGACTTAACACATACAAGGTTTATTTCTTAATCAAATTAAAAGTAGTGCCTACTGCAAATAGCAACTATGTCTCAAACACAAATTTCAAAGCCAAATCCCAGCACTTTTGATTTAGAGTTTCAACTTTTGAAATGCAGCTCTTGAACTTTTGAATTTTGATGCGGAGCTGTATGCCTTTGTAAGGGCTTTTCTTTGCAGAAAAATGCAAATGTATACAAAATCAAAGACTAAACTCTAATTTTATTCAAATATGTTATTTTAAAATCGCTTTTTTTTCCTGAAGACATAATCAAATACAGTATAACTGCTTTACTTTAGTTTAATTCAGAAGGATTTTAACAACTATAAAGGAGCATGTCAGGAATGATATGTGTAACAATACGCAGTTCAAAGATTTAAGCATTATTTTATATTGGATTAGGGGATTTTTTTTAAAAAAAAGTCACAAATACTACTAGGAGAATGTTTGCGAACTTTGTTATGGTGCATCTGTGACAGATCTATGGTAGCAGATGACTAGCTTTTGTTCTTCCACAGAAATAGCCCATGATGGGGATAGGTTTCTTCTATCATCATCATCATCATCATCATCATCATCATCATTTCCTTTGCTACGTAGGTTTTCTAGGAGTGGCTGTGCAATATTGCAATATTGCAATATTTCATATTTTTGTTTCTATATCCCATTATTCTAGAGTGTAAAATTAAATTTTATAAAAGCCAAAGAGAAGAAAAGAAAACATGAACATTTATGTTTATAGAATATTTATAGAATAACAGAGTTGGAAGGGACCTTGGAGGTCTTCTAGTCCAACCCCCTGCTCAGGCAGGAAACCCTATATCTTTTCAGACAAATAGTTGCCCAATCTCTTCTTAAAAACCTCCAGTGTTGGAGAAATCACAATTTCTGGAGGCAAGTTGTTCCACTGGTTAATTGTTCTAACTGTCAGAAAAGTTCTCCTTGATTAGTTTCCACCCATTGCTTCTTGTCCTGCATTCAGGTGCTTTGGAGAAGAGCTTGACTCACTCTTCTTTGTGGCAGCCTGTCATGGCCCCTGTCAGTCTGAATCCGAGGGGGAAGCTGAACAGCTGACAGGGAATGGGAGTATGACTCCATTGGCTGTGGAGGAGGCTGGGGAAGGGCAAAGTCCATCTGGGCAGAGCAGGGAAGAGATAGAACAAGGGAGAGGGAGTTCAGAGGAAGATCCAGGCCCACCCCCTCCTCATCCTAGGGCACGCAGGGAGGAACGGAGACGAGAGCAATGTGGGTTGCATGGCTTATGGGGGACGAAAGGGCCCTGATTCCCTTCATTAGCCACACCTGGGAAGGCAGTTTATAAGAAAGGCAGGCTGCATGCGGCAGGCTGCTGGGAGCAAACGTGACTTTACCTGGTGTTGTTGTGGTTTATCTGTGTTCCTGGCTTCTTCCCAACCATGTGAGTTTTGCCGTGCCTTCAAGTCTGAAATTCTTGCCCCTGCCCTGCCAAACTAATTACTTCAGTTTGGACTTAATTTTCTGCAGCCAAAGGCTGTTCCTGGGACAGTTTTTCTCCAGCCAGAAGGTAACTCGGACATTGGGGGCAAAGTTGGATATAATAAAGGGATTCTTATTGATTATCTGACTGTGTTGCCTTTGTGCCACACCCCGGGTCATCATGCAGCCCTTGAGATATTGGAACACTGCTATCATGTCACCTCCCTAATCCTTCTTTTCATCAAACTAGACATACCCAGTTCCAACAACCATCCTTTATATGTTTTAGCCTCCAGCCCCCAATCATCTTTGTTGCTGTTCTCTGTTTCTTACTCCTTCTCTGTTTCTTACTTGTCTGCTTTATATAACACTAAGGAGGTCATCTGGTGGGACCAAGAAGAAGGGTGTCTCCCTCTCTGTAGAACATCACCCCCACAGAGATAAGACAAGACCTTGACATGTTTCAAAAGGTCACAAAAACATTGGTTTGCAGGGGGTCTGGGAGTCCCAGGGTGATATGGAGCGCTTCAAGTAGCTTGTTTGCTCGTTATCCCCAGGGAGATGCGGTTTTATTGGATTTTGTATTTGGAGTTTTATTTCTGGGAGCTTCCTTGAGTCATTGTGAGTGAATTGGGGATCATGTATACTTTCTTAATAAATAAATAAATAAATATCCCAAGCCATTTTTGAATCAGTTTAGAAGGAATGCAAAATGCAAGAGTATAAAAAAGATAAAGATTCAAAAATAGTAAGGTTGTTTTGGGTTTTATTAAGGAAAAATCCTACTTCTTAATGTCCATGGTGTCATAGAAGAATAAAATAGTTTTTTTATTGCCAATATAGAAAAAAATAAGATAAGAGATAAGATAATGTTCATAAGAGATAAGATAATGTCTCAAAGACGCACATTAAAATGAAATTCTGAAGCCCGCTCTCAAAAGAACACAAACACACACACACACACACACACACACACACACACACACTGTATTAACTATAGTCCAATTTGAATACATATTAGAAAAAAGAGTCTTGAAAGTTAGGGTTGATATATGTTACAAAGCTATTACAGAATCTACTGCAGTTCTGCTACTGATACCATAAACCCTCCTCCCAATAGGGTTTCATATATTGTACCATATTTGAAAACAAGGGTCACCTTATTCATCATTTCACAATGTTATCTAACTTACTGAAGTGATTGAATACTGGAAGAAATCTAGTCTCTTGTTAATGCTGTTAAAAGCCCTGTTGCAACCAAAAATTAATAACGTTCCTAAACAATGAGTCAGATATTAAATACCAGAAAATGGGTTATTTTGGCAAAGTATGCAATTATCATAGGCATGACAACATTTGCTTCTATGGCAGTTTCTTATTACCATCTATTGTCTCCAAACCAATAATTAGAGGACAAGGTGGGTTTTTTGTTTTAGTTTGCTTTGCTTTGGAAAAAAAAAACTTTACTACAATTAGTTTCTATATAGAGTAAATGTGCTGTTTCTTCTATGGGACAGGGGAATATGTATTCCTTAGCAATTACATCTTCTATGGACAGATGGTGGCAATGCTTAAGCCATTATTCTCATTTAAAAGTGTTTAAGAATAATCATTATGTGGAGAGAGAGATCCCTAGCCCAACCTACAACAGGAGCTAAATTTGTCTATAGTAAAAACACCTGTTTGAGCACTTTGGCTATCAAGAATTACTGCTTGGGGTGTGTGTGTGTCTCTTGTACTTCTTTAATTCTTTCATATTCCCCTGCTGTCTCTTCAACAGTGTTTACGTGTTTGAACAGGGTTTCTCCATATATAAAGGCCAGACCTTGGGAGCACATCTTCTCCTTGGAAAGTGTCTCCTGTAATCATGGACAAAGAGTTCCATCTTGTGCCTAGGAAGACAGGTGTATCCCACCCCTCTTTCCTGCATAGAAACAGTGGGAAAGTGTTCTGACCTAGGCTTCCCAAGATCATGAAGCAGACCCCTCGTCCCAATAAGACCCCTTTTATTGAGGTTAAAGTGAATTCCTCTCCAGCAAAGTCCCACCAAACAGTCTTTCATGAGATTTCACAACTACAGACCTTTATCAGGCTTGGAGAGTTGCCAGGCTGGTATCTTCCAAACACCACGCTATAGCAGCAATTACTTGGCAAGAAGTCAGGAACAGATCTTCACCCTAATAAATTAAACTAATTGACTCCTGCAAAACCACACTCCCCTTTCACTCTTCTTTATTCCCTATGGGAGGGGCCATTCACCGTCCACCTGTGGCTTTACTCCCGAATCGACCCTTTTTCCTTAACTCTTCCCTTCTTCTGGCAGCTCTGTGCATGCGCACACCGGGAAAAGGCTCCAGCTGTTCTTCTGCCCCACTGATGTCTGACTCCAAAGGCAGCTGATAACTGTCAGACGGCCCTGGCCCCATCTCTACCTCTGATGCAGAGCATTCATCAGAGCCTTCCCCAGATTCCAGGACTGGTCCATGTTCCTCCCCAACTTCCTCACTATCCGAGTCCGTTGGCTGCTGGCAGGCCACAACACCTTCATTTCTTGTGTGGGTGAGATCTCTCTTATTCAATCGGTGTCCATCTCCCTTCTGATTCCCAAGATCATTCTCACAGACCATTACAGTTGGCCTTCATCCAAACTTGACTTCAGCTAACATCATCTTGGGACACAACAATGCTAACTATAGTTGGCACTCAACTTAAAGAAAATAGGGAGTTTATATCTGTAGCTTCCAATTACTAATAATATTTTCTTTTCCCTGTTGCTTCTGAATTTGCTTTGTACTCTCTTTAACCCTAGCATATTGTACAGGACTGTGTATTCATTCTGGACAGATCCCAAATTAAATTAAGCTTGTTCAGAGAAACCCAGTATTCCTCAAAACTGAGTTTGTGTATTCTGAATCTGCCCAAACCAAATTTTGGCTCCTTCCAAACTTCTAAGTGCCACGTGAAGGCTGAGAAGCAGACAGAAATACATGTTACGTTTATGCAGACCTTCTGTAGTTTTTGTGAACTCCCCGTATAAGAAAAAAGGATAAAAACGTAAATATAGAGAAAAAGAGCCACAGTTTTGCAGGTAACAATTCCAACTGGAGAAGTTTGGTTTTTTTTTTTTTTAACCTAATCACTGATCTTTCAGAAGGGATATAATAGTTGTTTATCAGACAATATTTGTATCTTTGACCTTGCATTTCATGACTGCAACAACTGCAGAAATAATTCCCAAAATTTCCAGAAATGCCTCGAGAGCCAGTGCTAACTAGGCTTCATAGGTGGTCCTCAACTTAAGCCCCAAATTTTGGCTGCTAAGTGAGACATTTGTTAAGTGAATTTTGCCCCATTTTATGACCTGTCTTGCCACAGCTGTTAAGGGAATCATTGCAACTGTTCGATTAGTGACACGGTCGTGAAATGAATCTGGCTTCCCCACTGATTTTGCTTGTTGCAAAATGGGATCACATGACCCTGGAACAATGCAACCGTCACAAATATGAGTCAGTTGCCAAGCATCTGAATTTTGATCACATGACCATGTGGAATGCTGCAATAGTCATAAGTGTGAAAAACGGTCATAAGTCGCTTTTTTCACTTCCATTGTAACTTTGAATGGTCACTAAATGAACTATTGTAAGTTGAGATCTACCTGTATAAACATCTATTGGAACCAGTACAGTGGGTGCCTCTGACTAATTTCATTCGATAAGCATGATTAGTTTGATCGAGTGGTTAAGGCACCAGGCTAGAAACCAGGAGACAGTGAATTCTAGTTCTGCCTGAGGCATGAAAGTTGGCTGGGTGATTTTGAACCAATCACTCTCTCTCTCTCTTTCTCAGGCCAACTCACAATACACTCAAAATTTCCCAGCATGCAATTCTGGGAGCTGAAGCTCATTCAAAATTGCCAAGTTTGAAAAACACTCATCTGCCTGAAGCCTATCTAGAACATTCTCCTTCACCTCTCCCTTAAAGTCAGAAATGGTATTCAGCAGTTCTGACCAATTCTGGAGAACCGGTAGCGGAAATTTTGAGTAGTTGGAGAACCAGAAATACCACCTCTGACTGTCCCCGCCCCCATCTATTCTCCATCTCCCAAGTCCCAGCTGATCAGCTGGGTCTTCTTTTGTTGCCCTGGAGAACGGAGCTGGAAAGCAGGTTAGTGGGGTGGGGAGGGAATGGAGATTTTGCAGTATCCTTCCCCCAGGAGTTGGGGAGGGAAAGGGGATTTTACAATATCCTTTCTCTGCTATGCCCACCAAGCCACGCCCACTAAGCCAGACCACGCCCACCAAGCCACGCCCACAGAACCACTAGTAAAAAAAATTGAATCCCACTATTGCTTAAAGTGTTTTTGGATGTAATATGTAATAGCAATCCACCCAAAATCCACACAAACATTCTACCAGGGGTGTTAGCAGGGGAGTAAAAAAAAGGCATAATAATGGCCACAACCATGTGATCAAATCCACACTCTGATTAGTGTTGAGTTCGGTTTTTAAATTGAAACTCAATTCTTTCAGGTGGAGGTTATGTGAAAATGCTCTTCAGAAAGAAGCAATAGGGGTGAACTGTAAAAGAAATTAAATAATGAAAATAATCATTAAAAAAAAACTTAATAAAGCTACAGATATAAGAAAGTTTGCGATGCAAGAAAAGTTTTCATATGAGGTTACTTTAGAAAAGTGAACTCAAAAATAAGAGGCAAGAGAAAACACAAACTATTTTGAATATAAAAAGAAAAGAAGAGGAATTAAAGTTTCAAGAGAAAAGAAATATTTCTGAACAAGTTAAGGTTCTAAAGCAATAATTATCTATGTTAACATAAGAGAAATGTAAATAAAAATAAATTATGTAAAACAAATTTTTTTGCACATAAGCCATGGAAGCAAATGGCATACAAATTACAAAAAAAAGAAAAGAGGAAATAATAGTGAAATTGTAAGAGGGAGATATTGTAATCATAATATAGAAAAAGTATTTCATCAATATTATTAAAATGCATATAAAAGACAAGAAAGCTGAAAATAGATAAATATGGAAAGAACCAATATTTACCAAAGTTTAGCGGCATGGTGGCCTAGAGTTGAAGATACTAGTCTCCCATTCAGAAGGTTGAGAGTTCAATCCTAGGCAGCGACAGAAATTTCTCTATTGGGGCACAAAACGAAAATATCTGCTGTGAACTATGCTTAGGCATCAGGAAGATAATCCAGCTGGTAAATGCTCGGGTCAATGCAGTCACCCTGACTCCACCCTGATAAAAAGGGCCATAAAAAAAAACAAATAACAAAGATTAATGACAAACAGAAACAGATCATGAATGAGCCCAAAATTAAGGAAATGCTTGGATTCAGTATATTTAGATTTCAATAACTTTCATTCTTTTCAAACTTTCAGTAAAAATTACATTGATGTATAATGACCGTCACCTTCCTTTCACAACTCACATTCACAAGCTCCCCTACATTCAAACAATCCCAAGACATCATTTAAGTACTAAGTGAAACTACTTGGAGGCATGGGCTGAAAATTTCCATTTCACAGCCTACACTTTTTATACTCAAATATAGAAGGGAATGTTGTTTTCACAAACTGTCAATCAAACATTTCAGCAGCATGAATGCATATTAAGCAGTCATAATTTTCCCCAAATATTAATTAGTTCTTACCTCATGGGTAGGAGTTGAGAAATCTCTAAATTGTGATGACTTTCTGCTGAAGAAGATATTAAGTTCGGGAAGACAACTTTGGGACTTTGACAGAGTAATAATGTATATACTTAATGGTAATTCATACTAATTTATGTTATTGGTATTAAAACTAAGCATCATTAAGCGATGGTAATGAGAATATAGTCTACAATGTTATTTCAGATGTGGGAAAGAAGACATGATTACAAGCTCCAAATGTTATATTTGGCCCATCCATTCTGAGCCTTAAGCCTCAGAAGGAAATCTTCCACAAATTGATTAGATAGTGTATAATATCTTAAATCTAGCTCATCAAAAGTGAGGCGGTTGGCTACATTTCAATGATACATTACTACTTTGTTTTTTCCAGAATAAGGAAAAACTCTAATAATCTGATTCTTATTAACTGTTTTAGGTTCTATGTTGACCTTGTCAAAAGACAGAACTTCTCTTTTTGTAGAGTTATAGTGAAACTTTATTTTAAGCTTACAAGATATAGAACAACTTCAATATTTTTCTGTTCTATAATCCAATTTGGAAATGGGAAAGGAACATTCAGTTGGTATCCAAAACTGGAGGCTGCAAAATTATGGCTTAGGGAAAAAAATGTTCCTTTTTCCCCCCCAAGCCATAATTTTATAGTCTCCAGTTTTGGATACTAATTGAATGTGACATCATGTCCCTTGGAGGTAAATGTTTGATTCCTAACCATTCATTTAGACTAAGTTATTTGGTACATAACCAGGTTGATATAGCTTGCAAGATCTAGCCACCCCAATTAGTAAGGAATGTTAATGACAATTTTTCCACCTAACTTGTAACATGGACTTTACAGGCCCAACTGTTTAAGATTTATGTGTTCTTTAAAATCACTAGTGACTCCAGAATGATGAGTCAATATCTAAACAACCTTCTTAATACGTTCTCCATCCACTTTTTCCAAGTTGCCTTTTACCAATTTCCTCCTAAATTATCATGTTTTCTCCAGGAAGGCATTCATTGGTGAACTCTATCTATTTGTTACCTTCTGTCATGGCTTTTTCCCAACAAGAAGGAAATCTGCCCCAGGGACTCAACTTCAACTAATGTCAACCAGGGGGAGAAATCAGGTGATTCAGGCAGTTCAAATGAGTATAAAGGCTTGTTGCAAACTTCAGCTCTCCACAAGAATCTGACCAACTGGCGGTCAAGGGAAATGAGCGGGAGATAAGAAAGGCGTTCATGGTGGGCTGCAGTGGTTAAATTAGCAACACAGCTGTTAAGTGAATGTGGCTTCCCCCATTGACTTTGCTTGCGATAAGGTCGCAAAAGGTGATCCCATGACCCTGGGGCACTGCAATCGTCATAAATATGAGTCAGCTACCAAGCATCTGAATTTTGATTACATGACTATGGGGATGCTGCAACAGTCGTAAGTGTGAAAAATAATCATAAGTCACTTTTTCAGCAGTGTTGTAACTTTGAATGATCACTAAATGAACTGTTCTATGTTGAACCTGTACTGTTCTATAAAATCCTGATTCTCTGGTATAATAACAATATTTTGTTGCCTTTTTAATGTTTTTGATTCTGGCTTTTTTTTTCTCAAAAGATACATTTCATTCTCTCGGCAGTTATAGATTCCCTGTTTCTGTGATAACCTGGATAATTATTAGCCTCTAAAAGACTTTAATGTTTGTTTGTCTTTGTAAAGTTTGAACAGGTTTTCATAAAGCCATTGTTTGTTTATTGTGTTGTAGACCAGGGAGCCTCAACCTTTTGGGCAGTAGAGGCTGGTTCCATGGTGAGAGGTTTTTCCATGGGCCAGAGGGAGTGTGGTTTTGGGTGCTGCCTTCATTCCCGGGGATGAGACTTTGCTTGTTTGCACGGACAGATTTCTGGCATGCTACGGACCAGTGCTGGTCCACCAACAGGGGGTTTGGGACCCCGTTGCAGACCATCCAGAGCATGGGTGTCAAACTTGCCGCCTCACATTGATGTCACATGACGTTTCACAAAGATTTTTGCCTTTGCAGAGCTGGGGTGGGTGTAGCCTGATGTGCATGACACACATGGCTCCCAGGCCACCAGTTTGATATCCCTGACACAGAGTAACATTGTTTGGGTTTGGCAGCCTTCTAAATGAAATAGTAGGTAGGTAGGTAGGTAGGTAGGTAGGTAGATATGGATGGATACGATACATAGATAGATACATAGATAGTTACATAGATATATACATAGGGAGGGAGGGAGGGAGGGAGGGAGAGAGAGAGAGAGAGAGAGAGAATTTTTTGTGACTATAGATTTTATTACCCACTATGATAGTGGTAATGTTTACCATAATTTCAGTTTTGTTTTTAACCTTAAGGATGAAATATAATTCCTATCCATATAGCACTTGCTTTGAAGCCATTGAGAATGAAACATAGATCTTGTTTTAGGATAGATAGCCTTCAGTTTACCATTTAAAAACTGGACTAATCAATTTCCACAAACTATTTTTATAAGCCACAGGACTAAGATGTAATTCTGATTTACTTAACTTTGACTTCTCGGTCGTGCGAATGAACATCTTTTGCGACCATCTGATAAGCAAAATCAATGGGGAAGCCAGATTCACTTAACAACCATGTTAGTAATTTAACAACTGCATTGATTCACTTAGCGAATGTGGTAAGAAGAGTCGTAAAGTGGGACAAAATTCACTTAACAATTTTTTCACTTAGCAACCTCAATTCTGGGCTCCACTCTGCTGATAAGTCAAGGACTACCTGCATTGAGCATATATACCTATCCAATCAACAGCATAAGCCTATTCCTATGTGCGTGTGCATATGAACATCGTTTAACATTTCCATTCCAAATTTCTGTGACTCTAATTATATGGTCATACTTAAAGTTGTTCAACTTTATAACTGTTGAATTCAAATTGTAATTACATTCTCATAAATATGTAACTCTTGGTCAATTCTTGCTTCTTCTGAAACATTTTCCTTTTGCTGAGATCAACCTTTCAAAAGATTATATTTATATAAACCAGCAGAGTGTCAGACATGCCCAGGTTCTAGGTTAAAGCTTCCCATCTTATAATCCTCCACAGTTAAAGCAATATTCCAACCTTTTCTCAAATCATTTGAATTTAAAGTCCTAGTACCACCCAAGTACCATGCCAGTTGGGTATGTTGCTTCTTTTTGTTCGTCTTATTGTTATTCTATTTATCTTACTCCATCAATTTAAAATTGTCTTTAATTTGAAATGATTAAGTTTGCCACTTTCCAGATGCCAGACAAGCCTTAATACTATTGGATTTACAGACTTGTCATAAGATTTCCTATTTTTAGGGTGGGGGGGGGGTTGACAAGGGCATTGGGGTTCTCTAATTCTCAGCCCTTTTGATAAACTGTGCTACGTTTTGAAACAAACCAGTTATGGATTAAAATACAATAAAAGGTTCTTTGTTAAAACATATCTCCACCTGCTGGACAACAGCTAACAAGACCATTGCATAAAAAGAGACACTTAATTCTTCCTTGAGCAGAAAAGTAGGGCGTGCATGAACTGAAGAAAGAAACCTAGAAAAAGAAACTTACTAAGAGGGTTTCATTTTGGGGGGTGTTGCTAATCCAAGCAAAGGAGGAATGCTGAAAGCTACATTTGTTTTTTTTGAGAAAATAAATCTGGACTCAATTGGGAAAGTAGATGAAGCCAGGACAATTAAAAAAGGTAGATTGGGCCCAGAAAAAAAATCAATTCCATTTTGTTTAAAATTATTATTTATAAAATACGGTTTATTTGTATTCACATTAAGAAATTCAATTCATAGGCAACTTTTTAGGGAGCGGAGATAAAGCCTTAGGGGTCTCATGTCTATATCCCTGCACAGCAAAATAAAATTTAAGCAATCTAAGGCATGATCACACAACACATTTTTCTTTGATTTAGTGGATATTACATCCTTCTTCTCACTTTGTTGAACTGACACAAAGCTACGACATTTAATATATGTTTTTTAATGAATTAGATTTGTTGTCATTCCAAAGTACTATAGCAATATATTTCAGTGAGCAATGCAGTGGCCTAGAAGTGAAGACGCTCGCCTCCCATTCGTGAGGTTGAGAGTTCAATCCTAGGCAGCGAGACAGATGTTTCTCTATCAGGACACAAAGAGAAAATATCTGCTGCGAGCTCTGCATAGGTGTCAGGAAGGGCATTCGGGAAGTAAATGCTCAGCTCCATTCCGTTGCCCCAACTCTACCTCACAAAAAAAAGTGGGGGGAGATTACAGGGATGGGGTAAAAAGAAAAAAAAATAGCAATACATTTCACTACTAGCCCTGTTTACCTTAACGCTACAAATAAATTCTTGGAGATTGTAAACAATACAACTCACAATTTTGGGGCTGTTATTGCTGATTTGTTTGTTAAATGCCTCAGAGGAAGATAGGTGATGATTAGAGCATATTATTCAACTGTCCTCAAAGGACTCTCAACCCTTATTTAAGTTGTGCAACAAAAACAGCAAACACCACCTATATAGAAAATCAGGGGTGTGCAGGTTTTTATTTATTTATTTATTTTATTATTCAACTTCTATTCTGCCCATCTTGCTGAGATGACACTCTAGGTCAGGGATCTAGAGTTTGCTTGCTGAGGTATTCTGGGAGTTGAAGTCCCCAAGTCTTAAAGTTGCCAAGGTTGGAGACCCCTGCTCTAAGTGGTTCACAGTCATATAATTAAAATACAATATAAAACCCTCAAAGCAATAAATAAGGACCAATATTGATTATTATATTTAAAAATTCAGATTAATTTGATTAACAATCATGGTAAGGAACAATGTGCACTTGGGGAAGAAGCTGTCTTAATCCATTAACCACCTCCAAGGTGCCATTCTATTATTTAGGCCCCAGGACAGCTGGTAGAGCCAGATTTTCAAGGCCTTTCAGAGAGATAGAAGGTTGGGGAGGATTTCACCTCAGAGGTCAGGATGTTCCAGAAGATGGGAGCCACAGCAGAAAAAGCTCTTCTCCTGGACCCTGCCAATTGAAATTTCTTGACCAACAAAATCCATAGCATGTCTTTCCTGCCAGCATGGATGGAGTGGGCATATCCTATTAGGATGAGCTGATTCCTCAGATAGCCTGGACCCATGCCATGAAGGGCCTTAAATAACCAACACCTTGAATTGGATCCAAAAACAACCCGGCAACCCATTTTATTTAAATAACCAGTTAATATTTAAAATAACCTATTGCAGAACTTGCAGTAAATTATTGTCCCAAAGGGGCTTTTTTCAAGAAACAACTGGATTTCTGTTTTTTCTTTGAAGACGTTTTGCTTCCCATCCAAGAAGCTTCTTCAGCTTCTTGGATGAAGCTGCAAAGAAAAACCAGAACGTCCAGTTGCCTCTTTAAAAAAGCGCCTTTGGGACAACCATGACCTGGATGACTGAGAATCACCATAAGGTAAAGGTTCCCCTCACACATACGTGCTAGTCGTTCCCAGTTCTAGGAGGTGGTGCTCATCTCAGTTCCAAAGCCGAAGAGCCAGCGCTGTCCAAAGACGTCTCCGTGGTCATGTGGCCGGCATGACTAAATGCTGAAGGCGCATGAAACACTGTTACCTTCCCACCACATGTGGTCCCTATTTTTATACTTACATTTTTACATGCTTTCGAACTGCTAGGTTGGCAGAAACTAGACCAGCAACAGGAGCTCATTCTGTTACACAGTGCTAGGGATTCAAACCACTGAACTGCTTACCTTTCTGATAAACAAGCTCAGAGTCTTAGCCACTGAGACACTGCATCCTATTAATCACCATAGACATCTGTAAATCGGTAGTTCTCAACCTTTTCTTCATGAAGGACTCTCTTTAAATACCTTTTGTGGCCATGGACCACCAGATCACCCCCAAGACTTAACTCAAGGTGTAAATCATAACATTTCTTCAAGCCTTCAAGGACCCACTGTGATATCGAAGAGAGGTTGAGAACCCTGCTGTAAATTATAACCGTGAATCCATCAATATTGTATCCTCTTAGTATTATCCAACGTGTATTTTCTAAGCAATTGGGAGTCTTCCAAAGCGTCATTCTTATGGTGATGCTGTTGAGCCTTCCTTTGCAAACGGGAACAAGTGTTCTCAACAGGAACAAGCCTGTACAATATATTGAGGGCAAATTTGCTTATCTTTCATCACTTCACATTTCTGATTGATGAAAGTAAAATTTCTCAGAAGTGGCTAAGTTACGGCTTGCTTCTGTACCGTTGAAGGAATTTCGACTGTTTGTGGATGGATTGTGCAGATATTACAAGGTTCTTGGTAAGTTCGGCAATCAATTGATCCTTTCCCTCCATTAGAACTGGGAAGCAGCAGCCAGTGAATAGAACAACAGAGTTGGAAGGGACCTTGGAGGTCTTCTAGTCCAACCTTCTGCTTAGGCAGGAAACCCTACACCACTTCAAACAAATGGTTGTTCAATCTCTTCTTAAAAGTGTCCAAATGGTTGTCCAATCTCTTATTTAAAATGTGTTGGAGCCTTCACAGAATGAATCCAGGACATCATTGACTTGTCTTGGAGAGACAAATTGGTCTGATACTTCTTCATGTCAAAGATGTGGTCGTTTTAACTGTGGGGGGATACTAGATTTAGAGGTATTTTTAATGCTTGGGGTGTTTTTTTTTTAAATGACATTTAATTTAGCTTTTGTTGAGCTTCCCAGTGTGTCTTAATACTCTTCACAGTACTGATTGCCGATGCCTATGGAAATACAGACACACAGCCCACTTTATGTTGTACTAATGACCAAGTTTCTCACTAATGTTATAAATCCTGGCACATCAAATAGCAATTTATCCAGCAGTATATTTAAGAAAATTAAAAGTGGAGCAGCAGAATGGCATTCCCTTACCATTGTCAAGGACACTAACAGCAGGGCCCAAGACTGTTATTTGCTCTGTTATTTCAATGCTCATTTTTCCGTTGGCTAGGCTAGAAGTGAAGAGCCAGTCCTAAGGCTAATTGCATATATCACTCCATTTATCCAATGCACATCCAGTCTGCAGGCAACAACAAGCAATTACATTCTACTGATTAATGTGCATTAATGAGTTTACAGGCTCTATGAGCCAAAAGGCACCCTGCTAGGTGAAATAATGAATAGGAGATTGTCAGATTAATTAGCAATCAAGTCTCTAATGTTAGCTTTGATTTTAAAGCATAGACATGGACGTTTTTAAAAAGTTCCTTTTACTTTATTTTTTATTTTTTCCAAGCAAGGCTGCTGAATGCACCATCTTTCTACATTTGTTTTCAATAAAGTGGGAGCAAAAGATGATGTAGGAAAACTTGCAAGCTAGGATAAAATGCCACTATCTGTCCTTCTCTGTGCCTTAAATCCTGCAGGAATCAATGGCAAACATGAATTTTCATGGACTTGATTTTGGCTTATAGAGGCACTTGAAATTCTAGTTTTCAATCAGCGTTTCAAAGAGATGTTTGAAGTCTGGCTGCTTTCTCAGTGTCTGTCCCACCCTCATCAAGATGTTTAGCATCAGCTAATTATTTTAACTTATCTTTCCAAGGAGTTGTTTTCTTGGGAAGTAGTTAAACTTCTCTGACAGGGTGACACTCTGATCTTTCAAAGAGTTCAAAGCCAGTAGATATAGAAGATCAGTGAGAACAAGAGCCAGGAATTGGTCTGATGGAAAGATTTTGGGGGTGGGTATTTTTTTTAATCAAACCCAACATTTTGTGCCTAGCTTTTGTGCTCTAGCATAGCTTTGCATCATCATTTTGTTCCATCATCCACAACTGTTCACTAAAACATTGCTTCTATGTTGATGTTAAAACCCAGCTGTTCTAACCCAACTCCCAAACACAACAAACACTCTGTAATTAAATAAATGTTCCCTTTATTAGGAATGCCAGCAACACCAGCAAAAAGACTGTCTCTCACACACAGCAGGCTAACAAGTCTGTCCAGAAGGGAATGAATGTCTGCCACATCTATTCATCTCCACCCTCTGCCTTTTATCCCCAGTGCTAGAGTGGAGCTTTGCTAGCAGTGGTAGCTCTTCCATCCCAAGGATCAGCCCATAGATTTCCACTGCTCTCCTCTCCTCTGCCTTCTGTGCATCCGTGCATCAGGCACTGGATCCAGCTGTTCCTCCTCTTCCTCATCAGCCACCTCCAGACCTGGGGGCTGTTGGCTCTCCATCTGAGGGCTGATGGATGGCACAGGCTCCGCCTCTGTCTCTCTTTCTCTCTTTCAGCTCCATTCCCTCTTTCCCCTCAGACCTCTCAGGTTTCCTTGATGATGGCCCTGGCTCCCATGCCTGCTCCTTGGCTGCTGCAGGGGGCAGTGGCCAACTGGCCACAACACCAGTATTGCTGTATCCTCTCCACAACCGTGCCAAAGATTTGGGCTGATTTTGTGGGCTTCTCTGATGGCCTTCTACCCAGCTTGATAAAGAAGACCAGCCTTAGTAACCCTACCCTGCTTGATAAAGAAGGCCAGCTGCAGTAACCATCTCTTTTATAACAATGATATGATATTATTATCATACAAATTGTTCTGAATTATTCTGCAAAGCCAGAGAAATGCATCATTTGCATTACAAATGGTTGCCCTATTGATCTTCTGCAGCATTAGCAATCCGATGTTAACAGAAACAGTGTAGAGAGGTTCTAACCTCACGTATGAAAATGCCCTTGGTGCTTTTTTTGTGACAAAAAAATATGTACAAATAAAATTTTAAAATAACCTTTTCAAGTATATTAAGTACTGGGTCTTTGCTGAAATTTGCAATATTACCGCCTATGAAACATTCTGGAAAACTGGCTATGAAATACTACTTTATTCCTAGAGACTGAACTCTATTTCATGTCATAATCTCATATTTTGTCTGTAGATGACATTGCATAACATTGACTGACAATGGAGAAATGAGATCCTTGGACCAAAACTGCACGTTACAGCTTGAATTATGCCCTTTTACCTTTCTAGTCATAGATGGATGGAAAATTGATATATTTACACGAGTTTGGGACAAGCATATCTTATATTTCTCTTACATTTGGATGAAAGCTACATATATACTTTATCCCAGCTTGTCAAGCAAGGCAGCCCTTCAATGGTTTGATGAAGTTGTGAGCAGCACTCAAAAAGTTATTAAGATTCTTCCTTTCCTTTTAAAGTGTATAGCAACTATTGTTGGCAAAGTTATAGTTTATATGTTCAATTTTTTTTTCTAAACGTGAAATGTTTACTGAAAAATTTTATGTTGCATAGATAATTGAGCACATTATGTGCCTATTATTTTCATTATGAATTATGGACACCAACCTTCAAAGATCTAACTATGGATGAATGAATGGACGGTGGTTGTAAATTTGAAGGACAAAGAATGACTTGGGACCAATAGCAAACTCCTTTGGGGCTCTGACTTCCTGCAAAGGAAATGTTGAGGAGGGGGAGTTTTTTGTGAGGCAATCTTGAGTAAGTATGTGTGAGTGTAGGCAATTTGAAGGAACTAGGCCAGGTATAGGCAACCTTAAACACTCAAAAAGCCACAAAGGTCCTAACTAGAACACCTCCCCCTTCAATTCTGGAGCAAACCAGAAGACCGATTCCCCCACCATAGAATCTCCTAGCACAGAGTCCTTTTTCCTCTACCTGTCCTAACCAAAAGCCCTAACAATTGTGGAGCTGACCGGAAAACCCGCCCCTTGCCTAAGAGTCTCCTCCTGGCACCTTGTGCTTTCCCTCCCCCTAACTGGAAGCTCCTCTCAAAATTGTGGCACTGACTGGTGACAGGGAGACACAGAAGACGGATGAAAGAGCCACATGCAGCTCCAGAGCCACTGGTTGCCAACCCTATCTTTTGGATTTGAAGGAACAGGGCTGGAAAGAGTGCAGAAAAGAGCAACAAAGATGATTAGGAGGCTGGAGATGAAGACATATGAAGAACTTTCAGGAATTGGGTATGTCTTGTCTAGTAAAAAGAAGGAGTAGGGGAGATGTGATAGCAGCATTCCAATATTTGAGGGGCTGCCCCAAAGATGAGGGGGGCAAACTATTTACCAAATTATGTTCTTTTTTTAAGCAGGTATCTTTTCTTGAAGACTCCCTAACCAAAGGAACTATTCTGTTTGGATCGTTGCTTCATTAACCGTTAAGCATTTAAATTCTATTGGATCTTTGCTTCTCTCACATTAAGCAGTGTAGCATAAAAGGGCCAGGTGATTCATTTTATACAGCTGTGGGCCTACTCTGTTACTTCCAAACAAAAAGTTGCCACTGGAATGGCCCCATGCTACTTGCACACATTGAAGCAAGTACATTTCAAAACAGTTCATTTCTAAAAAGCTGCTTTTGTTTTGCAAAACGGAAATTTGAGCAAATAGTCCATTTTTAGATTGATGGCATTGCAAAACTGAATAAGCTGGTGGTAGGGCAATTAGTATTTGCAATAACCAGAAGCTGTTGCTGGTCAGTTTCAACTATGGTGTTTCTAAATCTGTGCAGACTCCCAATTCTTTTTCAGCCCTTTTTTATTTGTGTTCTACTGACAACTATTTACATTCATTTACATACACAAGCAACCTTAGGGAAATTAGCCAAGTTAAGTTTCATTTCTGGATGGGGAATGTTTATATATCACCACTTCTGAGATTTGTTTTCCAAGGCCACTTCCAATACCATTAAAAACAACCATTTGACAGACTTAGCTATAAAAAAAATATCTAACATCAGAGAAATCATACCACCATTAGAAACAAGCTATGTTCCTCTTGCCCATCTCTGGGTCAGAATCAAAATGTGTTTTTTTTTTAATTTTTATATCTCTTTTATTCATTAAACATGAAACTCAGTCAACTGAACATTTAAAAATGTATCACAAATGTTATTGATTGGTGCTCTTGGTTGATACGGGTTGCTGCCAGCATCCTAGGTATCAACCAAGTATCTTCTTAAAATATACCATGTTCCGAGTAGTGCAGTTTTTTGCAGTTCTGCTAGTGTTATTGCAGGAAGCTGCAATTTCTTGATGTGTTTTGTAAAATTCTTGGACATGGTACCAAGTGTCCCGATGACAATGGATGTCACTGTTATATGTTTCATCCATAACTGTGAAGTTTCAATAGCCAGGTCGCGATATTTTGTGATTTTTTTTCCAGTTCTTTTTCTTTGACTCTGGCGTCTCCTGGTCAGTAACCGTGATATTACTGTGTGATATTGTTGTGTTCCAAATGATGATCTGTCTGCATTCAAAAGTCCCACAAGTCCCACAAAAGTCCCACCTTCTCATATTTGACAACTTTTTCCACTTTATGTTCACATGACTTTTTGGATACAGGTAAGGCGTATTTTTTACATAATGACCAGTGAATTAATTTAGCAACTCAGTCATGTCTAGCTTTGTAATCAGTTTGTGCGATTGTTGTTGTTGTTGTTGTTCTTAATAGTAGTAATAGTAGTAGTAGAAGTAGTAGTAGTAGTAAGTATATCTTGTGCTTCCTTTTTCTAAGCTTACCTTAACTAGCAGAAAGTGAGTCCCTGGAGCAATTGTGCTAAGCTTTATTGGCAAGGACAAACAGGAAAGCTAAACTGGGTTTCCTGCATATGACAAATGCCTCCTAAACTACCAGGTGCTGGTTAGACAGGACTCAGCAAGCTAAGCCCATCTTAATAAAATTCTAGGCATGCTAACAGATGTTAAAGGCTCCTGGATTCCATACGCTCACTTCTTATGAAGTCTATTTTGGCTTGCATTGTATAAAGAACCATGCAACAGTTTTGGAAATAGCCTTCTAAAGACCATCATCAAAATTACAATTAAAGAAGGCTAAACTTGATTCATTTTGGCTGGTTACAAGGTGTCAGGTGTTCTGGCATCTGTAATCTATCAAAAATAGGAAACGTACTAATTCAGCGGGCGATGACAGAGAAGGCTCTGCTATTTATTGCCCTCCATCTCTCCTCAATTAAATCAGGGTTGAGTGGAAAAGTTTGTTTTTTGATTAATTAATCTCATTTTCCCATTGCTTTGTGAACAAAATGCATCTGTGCAATATCTTTCAAAAAAAATCATGAAACTATTTTTTTTTCAGTATGTGTGTGAAATGTGTGAAATACAGTAATTAGCTTGTACACATGAGGAAAGTGTGAGTCATTGTTGCTGAATTGGCACAACTCATTTTTTTAATTTGTTTATTTGTATCTCACCTTTATTATTTTTTTATAAATAACTCAAGGCAGCAGACATATCTGACACATCTTCTTCCTTCTATTTTCCCTCCAACAACAACCCTGTGAGATGAGTTGGGCTGAGAGAGGGTAGTTGGCCCAAAGTCACCCACCTGGCTTTCATGGCTAAGGTGACACCTGAAGTCATGGTTTTACATTTTCTAGCCTGGTGCCCTAACCACTAGACCAAACTGATCAAAGGTGAAATTTCTGAACAAAGAGAATGAGGCTGAACATCATTTTTAGAAATTAACCACCACCCAATACAGGGAAAGCAGAGATAATCACAGATCTCAGAAACCACATCCTGTTAATTACAACTGTCATTGTGGTATGAGCTGGCAGATCTAAAGCAATCTTTTTCTGGAGAGGGTACCAGAAAAATTGTCAATTTTTAAAGCACACCACAGCACGCTATTTGAAGTTGTATCACTTGATTTCACCACTGGGTTTTCTGCACAGTTGCTTTGTTTGTGTTTGTAAGTTTGTATTGGTTACACTATATTTACATTTTTGTTATAAATATCATTGGAGTCTAGAAATTAAAGAGTAGATGAGAAATGTAATAAAAAAAATTATTTTAAAGATTGAAGCTAACATATGTTTTTAATTAGAGTCATAGTTTTGACTGAAGTCCAAAATGCAGTACAGAGCAGGGCCAGTTTTTAGCCACTCAGATGAAACAGAAGAATTTGAACTGACTTGCTTCAGTTCTAAGACCCCTTCATGCTCCATTTCTGCTCCCCAGATTGTTTAGCACTGCTGCAAAATCAAAAGAATTTTATGTTTCATTAACATAAAGCACAACAAGTGGGAGTGGCTATTATATTGGATTTAATGACTCAGTGGCATCTGCCAGAAATAGGATTGAACAGAACAGAACAGAACAGAATAGAATTCTTTATTGGCCAAGTGTAATTGAACGCACTAAGAATTTGTATCCAGTGCATAAGCTCACAGTGTACATATATTGAGAACAACTGAGAAATACTGCAAAGTGATGACTTCCATGTAGCGATGGCATTAGGCACTTGCTGACCCTATAGACTTGGGTTCTGACAACTGATGTAGTCACATTTGTGTGGTGACATCTCACATGCATCTAATTTGCTTCCCTCTGCTCCCCTGGGGATGCCCAGATCTGACCAGAAGTTTTAGGAGCAAGAGTGTATCTCTTACACTTCCTTCCCAAGCTCTAACCATCAGCAACACAGGTACAGAACAAGGGGTTACTATTACTGCCTATTTTGACTGAATCTGTCATAGCTTAATATTATAAGCAATTTTGAAAAATCTTAAATGAAATTAAGTGAAAACTCCTATGACATATGTTTCTTCCCCTAAAATAGTTTTCATATCAATATTTATTCATTCTGCTGAATAACCGTTTTTGTTTTTCTATGTCCAATCACACTTGGCCAATAAAGAATTCTATTCTATTCTATGGGAGAGTAAAGTTCCCTTTCATTCCAGATCTGGCATCAAGTCAGGGTGACTTAACGCAGAGGTCTCTGAATATCTCTACTTTCCCTATATTTTAAAGTGTGTATGAATATGTTTTCTCTAGTGTTATAGAATCACTAGCTGGATACCCGTGCCTCGGACGACACTATGTGATCCGGCTATGCAGAAGAAATCTGGTTCACAATCCATTGGCTCAGTAGTGGTTGGTGATTGAAACACATAAGGGAATATCACTCCCGCCACCTTGAGTCTGGAAGCAGTTCCACAGGTGAAAGGTGTAGACATTTTGGTGAGGTATCGACATTTAGTACTGTACGGAACTCCAGACCGCTCCTGAGTGAAAGAGTGGAATGTCTGCCAGTTTGAACTGAGGTAACGGAATGTGAGGCAACTGGCAGTTGGGACAGAGTTCTTTTCAGGTGGTCGGGGGAGTAGAATGTCTAACTCCTTAGCATCAGAGCGTGTTAATTACTGTTTTAAGAAATAGTAATAATTTGACGGTCATTTAGAAAAATCCTTTCTTAGCGAGCACCTAGAAGCCAAGAGGAAAATATGTTTGCACACTTTACGGTTCTGGAGATTTCGTGATGAGTGAGTGGTACTTGGCTTTTATATAGATAGATAGATTTGTCTCAAAAAAATCATGATAGTAGAAAATAAATAAGATGCCAAAGGACTTAAAGCACGGACCCTGATCCTTTTCTCCATAATCACCCATACAGGAGTCAGGAAAAGGATGCTTTTATTGCCTTTTTAAATTGTTTTGCAAATATCACTCTGATTATAACAAGACACAGGTACAGGAGCTCGGCTAAACCTATTTGGAATGTGGAACATCTGGCCTAGAATTGTTGCAGTCAGGTTGGGTTTTTGCAACATGCAAAAGAAATAGAAGAACTGTGGACCACCAGATGTTGCTAAACCGGTCATCTGCCCCAGGCAGCATAGAGAACGGTTAAGTCTTGATCCATAGTTTCATCAGAATACTCAAGACATATTGTTTTTATGTAGGGAAAAAACAAAAAGAGGAGAGGAATCCATACATTCACAAACTGGACAGTATATTAATATCCTGTTAATTAGAAAAATTGTAATTAAATGATTACCATATGGGAGCAATTTTCAAATTAAAAGAATTATTTATAAAACTCCGTCAGACACACTCCCTGTTGCAGGTTTTCTGCAAATTTGTGAAAGGCTCACTGGCACCATCTAGTGCTCCTTTCCCCCCAAAAAAAATTCCTATCAGCTTTAACATTTGCTATGCTAGAAGCATTAAGAACAAATATTTCCATTGGCTTTTTAAAATTGTTGTTAAGTAAGTAGTGAAATGCTCTAAGCACAGAGGTTTTCCCATGCTTACTTTGAAACATTTGCCATCAATGCCGCAACTTATTTTCAATGCAAATGACATGGGTTTTGTAATTGGTTAACTAACACAGTTATTTTGTATTTTAATCTATTTATATTCTTTCTTTTAAAGAGATGTTCAGATTTATTAGCTTTTAATGTTCCTAAACTGATAAACAAGCTGGAGACTAGCTTCAGATAAGAAAAAGTTCAAATTAGTACAAATTAGGCTCTGGCTTATCTCTTTCATAAAATCTAAACAACCTTTTCCCTTACAATTGCCCTTCTTTTGATGTCAGACCACATTTTAATGAACATGTGTGATATTACAGGATGCAAATATGTAACATGTTTGGCTATGTGTGACTGATTGCCTATGCAAAGGGGAAGTTACCTGTATTCTGTCCAATCACCTTTCCTCTTGCATTTTCTTTGTTGTGTTAAGTATAAAAAGGAGTGAAACAAGGGTTCTCTCTCCCCTTTTTTCATAGAGAGACCCCACTTTATCAGGGTACCCTAATAAACTGCTTTTAAATGATCTTCTAACTCAGTTGCTTATTGGGAAGTTAAACTGAAGCAGAACCTAGGGCCAGATTTGGCTTAGGAGTAAGCCCCACTGGACTCTACTTCTCCCTGGGCAAACATCATGACCTATGAAACAGGAAGTCCCTGCTAGTTGAAATAATTTAAACTCATTTTTAACTTATTAGAGGTTTTTGGCAAGCTACATGTCTTTCAGCTTCTGTTTCTGCCACATCTGCACTATAGATTATAGAAGGTAAGAAGCCTGGCTTGGATTTAGTTAGATTTTTGGACCGAGCCTGAGGTGAATCATAGTCAAATCTCTATTTCTTCATGAAGGACATTAAGCTGTCCTAGTCACCTGATTTTGCTGTAAGCATGTTCTCCAATAGAGGGCAACCTAGAATTATTGCTGTGCCCTGCAAGAAGTCTGGCAGGTACTATATTTAAATAAGAGCATCCCTCCTTAATTGGGGGTCTTTTAAATGTGTGTCATCTACAACTCAGCATTCCCAACCAACATTTTGTGACCATATCCCAACTTAGACTGGGTATGCTGAGTTACAAAAGATCTTATATTCGCGAATGAGGGTATCTATCTTACGTTCTTATCCTGGGAAAACTTGTTGATGTGATTTACGTATTTGTTTTCCTGTTGAAGTCAGTGAGAGAGAGAAATTTCTACACTATATCTGGTCTGACATAATACAGTATTTTTTTTGAGAGATACGAACATGGCCTAAACTGCTTTGCTTTCCATGTCTTTTATCACAATACTGCTTCATTTCAGTTCTTCCACAGGCATGTGTGACATGCTGGTAATATATCTACTATTTTGCTGAATTTCAAATATCTCGGATGACAGTTCCCTACTACTATAGGATTCTGGAATCAAAATAAACCTTTAGCGTTCAAGCGTATGATTAATAGCACTGCTACTATCATCTGAATATTTTTAGATTATTTTATTAGGTTATAATATATTGATGCACATAATGTGTTTTCCTTATTAGTCTTTGAGGCCATTGTTTAAAAACTGGCCTTAAAAGAACTATCAGAAAGGTAGCCATATTGACATGTTGGAGGAAAATCTACAGTGTATTATGTAGATTTAACCAGGAATTGTTTTCAACTAAACTTCCACAGGCTAGAATCCCGTTAAGTAGACATCTACTGGATTCTAGTCTAACAAAGCATATATGCAGATGCCATTTTATAGAATACAGGTAGTCCTCGACTTATGACCACAGTTGAGCCCAAAATTTTGGTTACTAAGTAAAACATATGTTAAGTGAGTTTTCTTTTCACTACCTTTCTTGCCACATTTGTTAAGTGAATCAGTTGTTAAGTTAGTAACATGATTGTTAAAGGAATCTGGCTTACTCATGAACTGTGTTTGTCAGAAGGTCGCAAAATGGGATCACATGATTCCCCCCCCCCCCGGGACACTGCAACTGTCATAAATATGAGTCAGTTGCCAAGCATCTGAATTTTGATCACATGACCCTGGGGAGGCTGCAATGGTCATAAGTGTGAAAAATGGTCATAAGTCACTTTTTTCAGTGCCGTTGTAACTTTAAATGGTCACTAAATGAACTGTGGTAAGTTGAGGGCTACCTGTACACTGTAGATTTCTTTGTTGTATAAAAGAAATAATTCTTCTTCTAACCCAACATCCTTTCAGAGCAGAAAAACAATACAAATAAGCAATGAATAGTAATATTATGAAAAATTCAAGCTAGATTTGTTGCTAAAATATTCTCAGTCTCTACATACCCTTTTTAACTCATGCCCTCTCTTTCTTGCTTAATTGTTGTTGTTGTTGTTGTTGTTATTATTTTGCAAGAACAATTTTAATGAACCCAGAGGAAGAATGCCACAGGCTCATGCTTTACATTGTATGTTGCTATGTTATTATTGTGAGGAGTCATATGAAAGTTATGTTCCCCCAATAAAAAGAGAACATAATGTAAATTGATGTTTCCCCATTGCTTTTATGAGGTTTCCCAATGTCACTTTACAAGAACAAGTTGGTAAATTTTTAGTTGAAATGCATGCCCCTCTTCAGGATTATCCGAAAAGATTCCATCATACACACTTGTAACAACAAACTATCCCTTTAATCATGAAGGAATTTAAATTATGAAAGGCTTTGTTCGCCAAAAAAAGAAAGCTTGTTTTTTTTTTGAAACTCTTTGAAGCAGAAAGTCCAGTCTGAGATACCACGCTAACCACCAGTTGCACAGAAAAAGGTTCCGATGTAGCTTTCATCCATTTGATCTTTATTCCCTTCCTGCCTGAACTAAGAAAATATTAAGATAACAAATTTCAAAAGGGGAGAAATGACTTCTAAATACCTCAATTACCACATCTTACTCTCAGAGGAGGAGGAGGACAAATAAGGATAGGAAAGTTAGGGACTTTCCCTCCTCAAATATCAGACAGTTAAGAACTTCAGGAAAGCACCAAGTACATCATCCAGTACAGGCCAGGAGAAAACGTGAAGACCATATGTGCTTATCAAAGAATATCAGTAATGCAACGTAATTCTTCATCTTGTGGAAAAGGCCAATCTTGTCATAGTTACATATGTTCTGAGGGAATCTCAAAAGATTTTATTTAAATATAAGTTCTATATAAGTTCTATGAGGCTATTTTCAAACATGGAACAGCTTGCCCTCGGAAGTTGTGGCGGCGGCGTAATCACTTGAGACTTTCAAGAAGAGATTGGGCTGCCATTTGTCAGAAATGGTGTAGGGTCTCCTGCTTGGGCAGGGGGTTGGACTAGATGACCTACAAGGTCCCTTCCAACTCTGATTATCTGTTAACATTTTTTTTAGCTCTAAAGGAATTCCTAACAGATACTTGGGTATTTGTTTTTAGTTATAATGCTACTGTATGTAACGTGATGCATCCATTTCCATCAGTACTTCCAAATCCAGTTCAACATCCTCATCATCAATTTTAAAACCCAAAATAATTGGGGGGGGGAGCTTGCCTTCTGTTATGTGACCTCCGGTGACTGTCCAAGAAAAGCCCTAACTCTAACACAATAGATAGCAGCAAATTTTTGTATCTTTTAGTTGTTATCTCTCTGTTGAGCTCCACCTGCCATAGCACAATGTGCTATTCCAGAAGAAATGTCCATCTTATGGAATGTACTATATCAAGAAAACTCACCAATCTCACTCTCTTCGCTGATTTAGGCCATAAATAAGTTAAAATAAATATGGCTCTGGTCTCTTACATTTTGATTAGGTTTTTTTTCTTATTTTCTTTTGCTCTGTTTTTGTGGGTTTCATTTCAGTATTTGTATTGCTGAGTGGATTCTAGGAAGGATCCTTTGACTGTGTTGACCATATTTTCTATATACTTCATTAGCCACACTATTTAGTCTCTATTTTGTGCAAAAACTGAAAGTTATAAATGTATGAAAGAATTAATAATGTAAGTAACATAAATGCAAAACTTTATCTCTGTTTCCATCTTTGACCCTGGTGGTACAGTAGTTAAAGTTTAATATTGCAGGCAGAGTCTGCTGACAGCTTGGAATTCAATCTTGACAGGACTCAGGGTTGACTCAGCCTTCCAGCCTTCGGAGGTCAGTAAAATGAGGGCCCTGATTTTGAGGAGCAATAAAGACAGTATATAAGCCTAAATGCTATTCTATTGTTATACATTATATATTGCTAATAGAGAAATGAAACTTCTGAAAACAAACACATAAGGGATTATTAAAGATTCCTTTTTCTTCTGGCATCTGTCTTAGTTGGATGACACTTTTGATCTACATTTTTGTCCTGAATACCTCTGATATGATTGTAGATCCTAAGATGATCCATAGAAAACTCAGCAAGAAAAAAAATCCAGGCCAGAAGACAAAAAGCTCAAGACAAAGAGGAATCTCAGAGCTTCATTTTCATAAGCAATTTTTTTTTCTTCCAAACCCATGGGCAATATGTGCACATAGCACTCCTAGCAACTCTTTAAAAAATTCAAAGCACAGCATACTTTGGAAAACAAATCCCTTTATTTTACAGGGATTTGTTTTATGTTCCCTTTATCTTCTGTAAAGTATATGACACAATAACTATATGTAATATACGCTTATATTATTGCTCTGATGATGTTGCCTAGTTTGGTAATGGAACATCTGCAAGAAAGCCAACAAGCTCAGAAAGCACCAAAGACCTCACAATTCAACCCTGAGCTACAGATACTTTCTTCTATCAATACAATTACATGTAATAGAATAAGAACATTTACAACGCCAGCAAAAGGATTTATCCTTGCTTCGTTAACCTTGTACTTCACTGTACGTTGCAATATTTCCTCTGTACTCTGACATTAAAAAGATGTCCAACAAGTCTGGTACTCACCACTCTTTCTGTCTTCCCCAGCTTTCTGCTACCTCCCACCACCCCATTAAAAAAAAAACATGCCTGCAACTTTAGGTAGGAATTCATTTTGAAACTTAGGAATCATCCTTTGTCGTCTATTTATTCATCACATTTGTCCATCACAATCATGAGACTTTCAGTGGGTTAGAGTTATGAGCCATAAATGTTTTGACTTCTTTTGCACCTTCCTTCCTCCCTCTCCCTCCCTCTCTTCCTTCCTTAAAATGACTAGTGATTATGTGTCTATTTGGGGAGGATGGGTGTTTCCCTATCAACTATCTCCAACAACTGGATCTCCTGCAGATAGGCAAACTTCAATTTATTTATTGATTAAATTTATATGCTGCCTATCCTGTGGTTCGAGATGACTCCAGGAAGCTTACAATATAATAAATCATGAAGATATAAAAACAATTATAAATATAAAAACAATTAAAAAGATTAAATGTAAGGAAATTTATGAGAGATAACCAACACCTTAAATTGGACCCACAAGCAAACTGGCAACCAGTGCAGCTTGCATAACAGTGGTATTACACATGTCACTCTAGGCCTCCAGAAATGCCCATGCATTTGTATTGCACTGTAGCTTCTGAATACTCTTCAAGGGTAGCCCCAAGTAGAGTGCACGGTAATAATCCAAACAAGAGATGACTAGAGTAACTGATACTCTAAGAAATCTCCAGACAGCATTGCAAATTATTCTTGAAATATGAAATTAACACATTTGGTGAATATCCTGAACTACGGGAAGGCTACTACTAGATGTTTGGGCTTTAAATATTATACACTTTAGCCAACATGGCCAGTGACAAGGGATTTGGAAATTGTAATTCAAATTATCTGGAGAGCACCAAGTTGTTTGTCTATAGATTACTGTCTATGCTACATTAAATATACTGAAATAAGTATGCATGAATGTGTGAAAAGCTTAAATTTCTTTTTAATAACAGATGCAATGCTCTTTTTAACAAAGAACACTGCATTAAATAAATTATTGTTTATTGAAAGGCATAACCAACTGACTGTAGATCTACTTATCTTTACCCTGTTGAAAATATATACTATTTTCCCTCTAATTGTTGTCATCCTGGACACCCATAATCATCCAGTCAAGAGAATTTCCTTAATTATAGGTTACTGACCCAGAATACATCGTTCACGTAACATGTATATTTTCTGTAACCTCAGCACTTCTTTCATGTAAATATATAGTAGCAGACATTTCATTACATAACTTTATTTATTTGACAAGCCTGGAAGGGACTTTCCATGAGGTATTCACCATGCCATTACTATTAAGTGCCTAGTGAGTTCTTCAGATGCATTGTTTTCAATACTAAATTTTCAAGTTTATTCAGGCTCTGTTTTATGCAGATTCCTTTTAATGTTTGTTCATAGAAGATCAAGATCTGAACGGACCTGCTTGATAATTGCACTAGTTATACCACACATATGCATAAATATGTGAAAAGCTTAAGTTTCTTTTTAATAACAACTGCAATGCTCTTTTTAATAAAGAGGTGAAGGCTCTAATATGGTTCGAGATTGAATATTTTCTAAAGAAACATGGTGAATACCAGTTTAAAATCTTTTCTTATGTTAGGAGAAATTCTGCAAGAGGCAACCTAGCAGGAAAAAAAAAATTAATGGGCTAAATCATTCTACAATAATACTTCTAATACCATCAAAGACCCCAGTTCCTTGAGAAGAGCTAGATAGGTGGATAAAAATGCCAAATCCAGTCTAAAGATTTGGCTATGAGACTAACAATAATAACTGCTTATAAACATTCTGCAAAATTCACTCATACAGAACCTCCAATATTCCTCTTTCAAATAAAGTGAAGCTTCATTATTAATACTGAAACCTTTTCATTGTCCGGTCACATGGTGAATGCCTCATGGAAAGTCCCTTCCAGTCTTTTCAAATAATAAATAAAGTTGAGCAATAAATGAAAAAGTGATCTCATTGTGTGACACTCCTTGCAACAGATTCCACATTGCCACTAGGTGTCACTATTGAAAAACATAAGGAAAAAAGTGGTTATAATGTTATAAATATGTAGAAATTTGAAAATATTTTTAAAAGGGCAATATTTCAATTTACAGCAGTATTGCTTTAGACAAGCAAATGAATTGGTTGTGTTCAAAGATATCAATTTTAAAAGTTGTTAAATATAGCAATACTTATGTAGATTCTTCATGTTGGATGCATTAATTAAGTGATACAAAGCAACAGATAGTCTCCAGAAGTCTTGATTGCTTCCCCCAAAGATCTAAAAAGTATTTAGTTGCAGTTTTTAATCTATGAAAGAGAGAAATCATTAAACACCTGACTGCAGAATAGTCGTGTTAATCAGATAGGATTTAAATTAAACTTCTATGTAAAGGAACTAAAATAAATATATATTTTTTTCCCTTCATCCTACCACTGTTTTATGAAGTACAGTTCTCAGCTCACAAAAGCTACACACCCTACAAAAATGCCTGCATTATCATGAAATCAAAGAATATAAAAGTTTGAAAAAGACCTTAACAAACATTTAGTGTTTTTCAAACTTGGCAGTGGTGTAGACTTCAAATTCCCGACTTCCCCCGCCACCATCATGCTGGCTATGGAATTTGGAGAGTTCAAGCTGATAGGCCCTAAAGTTGCCAAGTTTGAAAACCACTGGTCTATTCTAACTTTATAACAGCATGCCTGACTATGACCATGAAGACATTGCTTCAGCATGTCTGGGGGTGGGTGCGGGAGACCCATCACCAGATGTTCCATCATGGAACAAATCTTGTTCTTAGGAAATTGTCCTTCAGATCCAACTAGGGTAAATTCTGTTTCCTTATAATTTAAGTACATTTATTCTCATCCTTCTTTTGATCAACTCCAAAGAATTCTGCCTCTTCTTCTTCATGACAGCCTTTCAGCTACAGCTAGTCCCTGACTTACAACCACAATTACGCCCAAAATTTAGGCTGCTGAGTACATTTGTTAAGTGAGCATTGTCCCATATTACTTTTCTTGCCACAGTTGTTAAGTGAGTCATTGCAGTGCCCTCAGCTTCTAAGTGCCTGATAAGCTGGTGATAAATCAGCTCTTCTGTTGACTGACAAGGTGCCCATTCCCCAGGCTTCAATCATTTCCCTAGCTGTCTTTGTACTTGCACCGCCAACAATCTTTGTAACTGCAAAATTGAATGCATGTGCTTGTTTATTGAAATGTGAAGCTACCGATGACTTCAGGTCTCCTTCAGGGGTGGGATTCTACCGGTTCTGTCCACCCCTGTAGAACCAGTAGTTCTGAAGAGCAGCAGACAGAGAGCATACATAAAACTGGTTCTATGTCTGCTGCTGTTTTGGCCCACCTGCTCGCCCGTGGTCTTACCTGACCTTTATTTCCTGCTTTTTCAACCACAGCTGCTTTGTGCAACACAGCTGTGGTTGAAAAAGCAGGAAAAAAAGGGGCTTTTCCAACCACTGCGCACTTGCACACAGTGCTGCTCAGCTGTCTGGGCAGCTCAGCAGGTCGTAAGTTGCACTTGCGCGACTCGTGCGCATGCACGTGCGACACAGAGCGACAGAAGCAGTAGTTATATCGATCAGATCCCATTCCTGGTCTCCTTGTCTGACCGTCTGACCATAGTCATTTTCCTACTATAAGACCTATAACTCCTCCGATCATTCCCTATACACTGTGCATTTCTAGAATTCCTGAATCATGTGTACTTCATCTATTCTTTTCTGTATTTATGAGTTCATTACTGGATGCCTCCTACGTCCTGCACATCTCTCCCAGTCTTAGTCCCAGTCCTTCTTTGTTGCACCATCTTATAGGATTTCTCCTCCTTCCCTCACAGGATTCACAGGATCCCTTCCCTTCAACCTCCAGTCAGTTTTCCTGTTTGCTTCCTGAATGAGCTCCATCACATCGAATGCTATCAGTCAACTCTTCAAGGTAGACTAGACTTCACTTGAATGCTGGAATTCTACTTTATTAAAATGTAAAACATAGAATAACAGAGACCTTGGGGGTCTTCTGTCCAATGCACTGCTCAAGCAGGAGACCCTAACCATTTTAGAAAGTGGCTGTTCCATCTCTTCTTAAAAGTCTCCAGCAATGGGGAACCCACAACTTCTGAAGGCAAGCCATTCCACTGGTTATTTTTCTCCCTGTTAGGAAATTTTTCCTCAGTTCTAGGTTGCTTCACTCCTCGTTCAATTTCTGCCCATTGCTTCTTGTCCTGCCTTCGGGTGCTTTGGAGAATAGCTTGACCCCCTCTTCTTTGGGGCAGCCCCACATATACTGGAACATTGCTATCATGTCTCCCCTAGTCCTTTTTTTTGTAAAAGGTTTTTTATTTTTTTTATTTTACAAACGTCTCTTTTGGTGAACAATATGGTTCTAGGTTTTTACATTTCCATACAAACATGACCTTAATTGCATAATTATCTTTTTATATTCAACTTCTTATCATATCATTACATTTTCTATTTTCTGTAAGTTGTCACAAATATTCTTATATTCTTTACACTCATTTTATCCATTTTCAATTCATATCTTAGCTTATTCCATTTTTCTTTAATTGTGCTCATATCTTCTTTATATAATATCTAAAAAAAAAGTATATCTTATTCTATGTTCATTATACTTTTATGCTTTTATCTGTCATATTTGCAATTTCATCACATACTCTTATTTCATTATTCAATAAAATCCATCTTAATTTAAGCAGTTCCAAACATTTCCCCCTTAATTGCCAATTTGAGTGTACCACCCTTTTATCACTCAGTTTACTCCCTTTTAGCTCATATTAAAAATTACCATAATATAATCATTTTTTATTTATCACTTTCCAGGTTAGTAGCCATAATCTCCTAAGTACTACATGTCACATATACATTTTAGGCTACATTCCACATGGTATTCTTTCCTTTATATTCTAGATGTGTTATTTCAAATACATTAATCTTTTCAACTAATTATAGAAACTAGTGTCAATCTTTTAAGTACAATTCTCATAGTTTGTTTTAGCTGCATTCTTAATTTCATTAAGTTTAATTAACATTCTTATCATAGTTTCCCACTTTAACATTTATTTCAGTTATATCTATAATATAAATTTAACAATAATTCTTAAGAAATAATCAAATTAAAAAAAGAAAAAGCATCACTTCCAAACTTTCCATTTTTAAAATCTATATTTTTGTACATTGCTACACATTACCTTGCAGAATCCCCTTTCTTATTCTTTATATACCCATTATCTCAAGGTCTTCTAGCCATATAGTTTCTTTTCAATTTTTTTGGCTTTCTATATCCCCTTCTTTTCTGGTTCTTTCACTTATTCCCCTTTCCCTTTCTTTTTCTCCTCCATTTATGACTCTGATTTTTATTCCCTTCCCTCTTTTGAGCTTTCTTCTGTAATTCCCTTTTCTGCTGTTTCCTTTTTCTTTGTTTGACTTTCCAATCAATTACCTCCTTAATTATCCCCTCAAACCTCCAAGTTTTAATTTCTATGCTTTTTATCCCTTTTACCCCTTTCATTGTTCCATTTGTTCATTGGGGCTGCCTCTTCTTCTATCAGCCCCTCCCCTTCTGGCTCTCCTTGTTCTTCTTTGTTCTCCAATATCGCCATTTTTAATATTTGTAAGGCAATATTGCATAATTCAGCTCTTTCATGTATCATTTCCCTTATGCTTCTTAAGTCTGATTTTATTTCCAAACAAATTCTGCCATTTTTGTGCACCTCTTTCAAGTTTAATTTAATTTTAATCTTTCCTCAATATTTAAGTCGGTCCAGTTATCCAATAGTTTATTTAAACCAGCTTCTAGCAATCAACTTCTGTTAAATCCTGTTTAAATTTTCCAGGGTCAAAATAGTCCAATGTTCATAAGTTTTTATTATTAAATGCAGTGGTGGGATTCAAATTTTTTTACTACCGGTTCTGTGAGCGTGGCTTGGTGGACGTGGCAGGGGAAAGATACTGTAAAATCACCAGTCAGAGGTGGTATTTGCTGGTTCTTTGAACTACTCAAAATTTCCACTAACGGTTCTCCAGAACTGGTCAGAACCTGCTGAATAGCGCCTCTGATTAAATTCCTTCTGTTGGGTTTTGGATTTTTTCAAAGTCACCTAGTGTTCCTAGGGTTCCTGCTTCTTTCTTCTTCCTTTATAATATTCTAATTTCACTTTTCAGGGTTTCTATATTATTGTATCAAAGTTCTTCTTATTTTGTATCAAGTTGCAATTTCAAGAGAACCAAGCACTTTTTAAAATAGTTACTGAAATTTTCCTTTACCATTAGGTGGTGCTTTCTGTTATGCCCAAATTCCACCTTTTCTTTTCACTTTCTTTTCCCTATTTAGGGCTTTTAAGTTTCAATAATCCAATAAGTCCAATTATTAAATATTATTTCTTTTCGGCTCTTTCAAGTTTAGCTTTTAGTATGCCTCTTTAGTGCCAAAATCATATAGTTGTCCAATCTAAACAAATATTTTCTTCTGACTTCCTCTTTCAATTTAACTCCTTTCATTTATGTCCAATACTTTTTCACTCTCTCTGGTTGCCGCTTTTAGAGCCTTTCTTAAAAATCTTTTAAAATTTTAAATCCAGGGTACCTTTATATTCAAATATTGTGCCTGGTTTTCTTGGTCTCCACACTGTCCACTTCTTCACCACTCATGCATGATCTTTATCCCGGATAGCTCTCCATCTTCAGGGTGACCATATTTAGCCACTGCTGCAGTCCATCTTCAGGGTTTACCTAGCCAGGGAGAGGAGATGTGGCTCCCCTCAACTCGACAGGTGGACTCCCCCTTCTTCCCCACCCCTCCAGGGTAGTTCTGGCCCCATTCAGAGCACTCTAACGGAAACAGCACAGATTGAAGCAGCGCACAATTGCGGTCTTCAGTCCGTCCATGATGGAAACGCCACCGGAAGTCTCCCCAGTCCTTCTTTTCATTAATTAGACATACTCAATTTCGGCAACTGTTTTTCATATGTCTTAGCCTCCAACCCTCTAATCATCTTTGTTGTGCTTTTTTGTAGTCTTTCCAGAGTCTCAACATCTTTTTTATATTGTGGTGACCAAAACTGGATGCAGTATTCCATGTGTGGTTCTTCTAAGGCTTTGTAAAGCAGTACTAATACAGTATATTAGTACTATATAGCTAGTCCTCAACTTATGACCACAATGGAGCCCAAAATGTATGTAGTTAAATAAGACACTTGTTGCGGTTAAGCCCTTCTCGCTGACGGACTGGAGACTGTGACTGTCCGCTGCTTCGGCTCGTGCTATTTCGCCGGAGAGCCCCAATCATTGTGGTTAGGGGCTGAAGCTGCTTCGGAGGGGTGGTGGAGTAAGGGGAAGCTGCCAGCCAGGTTGAGGGAGCCACATCTCCCCCCTCTGGGCTTGGCATTTTCCCCCCCAAAGGTGACTGAGCAGTGGTCCAAAATGGCCATCCTGAAGAGGACAACTCAGCTGGACTAAGATTTGTGCAGGAGTGGAGAAGGAGGTGGACAACATAAGAACTGGGACAATTTGACGCAACAACTAAATAAAAGGTACCCCAGGATTGATGCTTTAAGAACTTTTAAGAAAGAAAAGAAAGTGGTGGAATTAAAAAGAGAAGGGGGGAAAAAAGAGAGAAAATAACTTTGACAGCTGAATGGGGCTTCGAACCGGGAGACGAAGAAGCCGGAACAAGAAACTTAAATAAATTGAATTAAAATACATTGGCAACAAACAGGCATAAACTAAAGCTGGATTTAAGAGTATTAAAAAGAAGGGGGAAATATACAAATTGGAGACTTGATTGTTTTGGAATATTAAGGCTCGGAAAGCCTTAAAACAGGGAGAGGGGAAAAAAAAGGGTGAGGATTTTATATAACGTAGAGTGCCATCTTGCGGACAATAATTTAAACTGGATAATATAAAGAAAAAACTTCTGTTTCTCTATGAACTTGATCTGATACAATGAAAAGGAAATATTGAAACAACAAAACAAGTACCCCAGAAAGTGAAAGCTGAACTAGAATAAAAAAAAAGTAAGAAAAGATGAACTGTTGGACTGATTTGGTAACTATGGTATAAACCCAGTGTTGGTATAGTTGTGAATTCAGAAAGCCTGAAGAAGAAGAAAGAAAAGAGAAGCTGCTTTGTGGATTTTAAAATTATAAGATACAAGAGTGTGCAATGATGATATCTCTGTGGGAATTAAAAATGATGCTTAAAAATATGAAAGAACTACTAGATGCAAGAGGTGAACCATTTTGCTTGGTGTTAAAAGCCATGGAAATGGCGATTGAAGAACATGAAGAAGAAACTTCAGAGAAGGAGGAGTCAGAACAAGAAGAAGCCATTTTAAATAGACAATCAATGCAAAGAATACAACAAAGAAGGAAAAGAAGGGGGGTTAAAAATAGGAGATTCCAAAAAGTAACTAAAAAGGGGAATACCTGTAAAAGTGGGAAAGACAGGAAGAAACAGCAAAAAAATAAAAAGGGGAAGGAAGATATAAAGAGGGAGAGGGATATAAATCAGAGGGAGAAAAGGATTGGGAAAGTAAAAGAGAAGAGAGGTAATGAGGAACAGGAACAGGAAAGAAAGAAATATGGGAATTGTGAAATAATGGAAAAATTGTTTATTTAGAATACATAGGGATAATGGTTAATGAATTAAGAAAGGGGATTCCACATTGATATGAGGAGTAATAAGAATGTATTTGCAATTACAAGTTATTTAGACAATAAGGGAATATAGACCATTGAGAGGGGGAAGGGCACTGATTTTTTTTTGAATAGATGAATGTATGTTCTTATTTTTATTGTTACAAGAAAGGTTAATGTTTTATATATATATATATATTGAAATAATTGAAATGAATTGCAAGGATGTTTTAAAATGAGATTAATATCAGTGACCAGGACTAGCTAAATGGATTAATTGCTTTTCTTTCTGCTATTTTTCTTTTGGTATTATAAATAAAACTCTGTGGAAGTAAAAGAGGAAAATATATTGCAGAATCGGACTGAAAAGTACAATGTTATGTAGTTCTTTTTTAAGGAATTATTATTATAACTAATTAAAATAAATGTATATTGGGAATTAAGATGAGGGAATTAAGGTATATTTAAACCACTGAGGTGACACTCCCAAATTAGTAAAAGGGGAGAGGAAATCCATGTTTTATTTTGTGTGTAAAAGCTTGTATAAATCTAGAATTTATGGAAAGAATATGCGATGGAATTGCAAACCTGACAAGTAAAAGAATTAAAAGTTAACAAGTATGAATATATGGGAATTATTAGTGACTTAAATGAGAAAAGAGTATTATGGAAAAGGTCATGCTTAAAAGAAACGTTAATGTTTAAGAAATATTTGAAATAAATTGAAATCAACTGAGAAGATATTTAGAATGAAAGTAATATTAGTGAACAGGATTAATTTGTTTGTTCCTTTTCTTATGTAAAATTTGGAGAATTAAGTTAAAAATGGATAAGATAAGAAGCTGAATGTAGGAAATGAATAGATAATTATTGTCATATTTGCATGTAAAAGTGGAGTTATGTTGTACACCGAAAAGAGCTTTTTTATTTCTCTTTGTTTTGGAAAAATTGAATAAAACTTGTTTTTTTAAAAAAATAAGACATGACCTCAGGACACCGCAACCATCATAAATATGAGCCAGTTGCCAAGGGTCTGAATTTTGATCACGTGACTTCAGGGACACTACAATAGCTGTAAGTGTGAAAAATGGTCATAGGTCACTTTTTTCAAAGTCATAACTTTGAACTGTCATTAAATAAACTGTTGGAAGGCGAGGACTACCTGAATTGATATGGCGTAGGCCAGTGTTTCTCAATTTCAGCCAACACTGAGCTGGGGACTTCAATTCCCAGAATTCCTCAGTCACCATGCTCAGTTGTGCACATTGTTGTACCTGTGACATCTGAGTTCTTGGCTTTCCAAGTGCAACAGACTTTAAAGATGAGTCGGTGCCTCCTGTGGCTGGTTGAAAAAGAAGGACAACAAAATGCTCCTTAGGGAATTTCTCTTTCCACAGAAACCAGAGTTCATTTTGGTGCCAGCATGCTGGATGGTGAATTCTGGGAATTGAAGTCCACACATAAGTTGCTGAGGTTGTGAAACACGGGTGTAAACCAAACTGAATCTTGAAAAACTGGCTGTATTTTCCCCTTCCCTCCCTCCCTCTTGTATCCCCATGAGTTAAGGCAGACTCAGTACGAGTTTCTTTTTAAAGGTACCTTCATTTCCTAGGCTTAAAACATCTTTTTATAAATGCCGCAGCCTAGTTTCTCCAAGGTCACATCTATACTATAAAACAAACCAGGCTTTCTAAAACAGTGAAATCATCTGCAGGTGGAGATTTTACTGATGTAATTGTTTGAGGCCTGTCCCCACTGATGTTTTAGTTTTCCTTAACATGGATGTTTTATGTTTTTGCTATAAACTACTGAGTCAGTTCATTGAAATTATCAGTGTACAACTTTAATAAATATTTAAACAGAATGGGTTAATTTTTAAAACTTTCTCCTTTCTTTTTTTCTTTTTTTCCCCTTCTTTCTTTCCTTCTTTCCTTCTCTCCTCTTCACCTCTTTTCTTCTCCTCTCCTCCTCTCCTTTTCTTCACTTTCCCTCTTTCCCCTTCCTTCCTTCCTTCCTTCCTTCCTTCCTTCCTTCCTTCCTTCCTTCCTTCCTTCCTTCCTTCCTCCCTCCCTCCCTTTCTTTCTTCCTTCCTTCCTTCCTTCCTTAGTTCCCACTCTTCAATTAGCTCTTCCCTAGGTGGAATTTATACCCCATTTTTCTTATGTTTTTGGGGACATGAAATAAGGATCCGCCTTCTATTTTCGGTACAATAACAAGCAAGAATTGGCTGCAAGAGTGACTGACTCAAAGTCACCCCACCTCAGTGGGCTTCTGGTCACAGTTCAACACTTTAACTGCTATACCTTGCATGCTCTTGAAAGCAGTGTCGATGCTATCTTTACCTTTAAAAAGGACCACAGTCCCTTTCTTGGTCGTACAATTACAATTGTAGGAAATGCAAAACCCAGCCAAACTCACACATAAATCTCTCAATGCTTCTTTTAAGTTTCCCCCTTTGCATGGAATTCCGATAGAATTCACTGAGGCTTACTAATGGCTGCATACACTAGGTCAGAGATCTTCAACCTTGGCCACTTTAAGACTTGTGGACTTCAACTCCCAGAGTTCCTCAGCCAGCTGGGTTAGGAACTCTGGGAGTTGAAGTCCACAAGTCTTAAAGTGGCCAAGGTTGGAGACCTCTGCACTAAGTAGCTCTTATCAATATGTAATAGTTTTCAGAAGTTGCATTAACTAGTATAGATAGTCCTTGAGCTATGACCACAATTGAGCCCAATTTTGGTAATACAATTATTAACTGAATCTGGCTTCTCCATTGACTTTGCTTGTCAGATGGTTGCAAAAAGTGATCCCATGACCTTGGGACACAGCAATGGTCATCAATATGAACTGGTTGCCAAGCATCTGACTTTGGATCACATGACCATGAGGATGCTGCAATGGTCATAAATGTGAAAAACTGTCATGTCACTTTTTACAGTGCTGTTGTAACTTTGAACCAGAGGAGGTATTCAGCTGGTTCGGATCGGTTCTACCAAACTGGTAGCAGAAATTTAGACTAGTTTGGAGAACCGGCAAATACCACCTCTGACTGGGCTCCACCCACCCGCACCCGCCGTTACCTCTCCTATATTCCCTTGTTTTTTAGCTCAGCTGATTCGTGTGGCAGAGCAAATTGCCGCACCTCAGCTGAGCTGAAAAACAGCTCAGGTCACCAGCATTCGGACAGAGGTCAGTCTTTGAGCCCTGCGCCCCCGCGCACATAGAACCACTCTTAGAATCAGTAGGAAAAAAGTTGGAAACCCACCACTGTTTTGAATGGTCATTAAATGAACTGTTGTAAGTCAAGGAGTCCATAAATTAGTCAAAGGAGTAACACCCTGAGCAACTGAATAACCAAAAGGACTATAAAACCAGAGCAGGCAAGAAAACAACTGAATATTCATGTTTGATTCCGCTCTCCATGTATTTTCCCCACAACGGAAAGGCACCTTTTTACCTACCCAGCACCTGAGTTTTTGTCTTTCCAGGTGCTCCAGTCTTTAGAGATGAGTCAGTGTCTGCTGTGGCTGGTTGACAAAGAGGATCTTGTATTGCTTAACAAAACACTCCTTGAGGAATTTCTCTTTTCACAGAGACCAGACTTCATTTTTTCTTTGATACAACTCATATTGCTTCACATTTGCACATCCCTTTATGGTATCCAAAAGTAATGTATTATTATTTTGACTCATCACAGAGTCAGCCGGATTTTTGCCTGGATTTGGCATTTTTAGACACGCATGGAGTCCTTCCCATGGACCTGGGGTAGGCGGTTGTTGTTATTTGACCATATTAAAAGTATCCTCACAGAATGCAAGTGGCCTTTTGCAATCAGCTAATAGTGATTTTGCCCATGCTGATGGGGCTCAAGTGTTGGTCCACTTGTTTTGGGATTGCACGGTGCTTATTACTGTTTGTACTATTTCTTCCTTCTTTACCACAGTTGTTTTACTTCTCTTTGCAGACTTTGCTCTTTAAGAGCCAGGGTGGTGCAGTGGTTAGATTGCAGTATTACAGGGAAAGTCTGCCTGCAGCCACGAGTTCGAATCTCACCGGCTCAAGGTTGACTCAGCCTTCCATCCTTGAATGATCAGTAAAATGAGCACCCAAGATTGTTAGGGGCAATCTGCTGACTCTGTAAACCATTAAGAGAGGGCTGGAAAGCACTGTGACACAGTTTACAAGTCTAAGTGCTATTACTATTTACGACTGTATCAATAGTAACATTATCTCCATAAGATGTCTACTTGTGAGGTTTTCTAGATCTATTGACTACCATTTAGTAATTGTCTGCCTATTTGTTGCTCTAACTAAACCTTGTGCCTCTGGTTACAAGTGTGCCCAAAGACTCCCTCTGTAACACCTTCCCACCATACCAGATTTGACTTTTTGGTAAACAATTGTTTGATTAAGAAATGAGTAGCTTGCACACTGAAATGTTCAGCAAAATTATCCAGATTTATATTTGATTGCCCATTCTTAGAAGGTCACAATGATGGTGTCAAGTGCCAGGAAAATCAGGAGATCCAGATAGTTCAAATGGATATATATATATAAAGATGTATTGTAAAGTTCTCTTGTTGACACAATGTACTGATGATGCACTTGACCCTGCCCTCTGGCTCACTGTGGTCATCTCCTACAGAGGGGTGCTTTCAACTAGTCTGTGTAGAAAGTGTGTCCACATGCTCAGAATAAGATACGTGTAATCTTGATAACAGAAAGCAATTGAGGAAGAGAGGACCAAAAGTCTGAGAAGAAACCGTTTCTCTGACCTACTGTCTGGCTTGAGAGTTGTATTTTCCATCACACCCATCCCCTTCAATCCTTTCCATGAAGACATTTTGTGTGGGCAATCACAACAGTCTCAAAATTTGCCTACTAAGTGAAGAAAGTTCTTACCGACTGTGTTAAACAGATATACCATTCTCTGAAAAGAAATGGGAATTTCTTTGGAATTTGCTACCAAAAGATGTGATGCTGGCTACCAGCTTGGTGCTTTGTTTTGTTTTTGTTTTTCACGATACAACCAATTCGTGGAAATCAGGAGGGACAATGCTATGAGCCTTGATAGCAGAGTGACTGCTCCTGAAGGCCATCTCCTGGGCTTCCTTAGGCAGCTGGTTGGCCATGGGTCCAATCTACCAGAGTTGTACTTATGTTCTTATAATGTAAGTGTTCTGACCAAGGCTTCTGAGACTGTAATTATGCATACGCTTATTTTAAAAACAAGTCTTGTTTTATTGCAATTCTGGGAATTATTTTCATTCCCAGCCGGTAAGGAATCTCAAACAGTCCCTCGAGATAAGCACCCACCTTTCTTTCCTGTGATGTCCTGCCAATAACAGAAGTGTCAAATGAACTAGAAAAAAAAAAACAACCGAAGTACAAAGAGCTTCAAGAATGAATCTGAACCAAACGAATGACTTTGCTTCCTGCAAAGATTTCAACATCTTTGCCTGTCCTTTATCCCTTATGGGAGGGGCAATCACCTCCCAGCCTTACTCCCAAGTCGCCCCTTTTGTTTCAGCTGCTCTCGCCTTCTAGCAGCTCTGCACACACATGCACTGGGAACAGGCTCCCCTGGGTCCTCTGCCTCGCTGCTGCCAAACTTCAAAGGCTCCGGAGGCAGCACTCCCAGATGGTCCTGGCCTCACCTCTGCATTGGTTGCAGGACCCTCATCCGAGTCCTCTCCAGACTCCAGGACTGATCCCCTTTCTTCCCCACTGTCCAATTCCGCCACTGTCTGCACAGGCTGCCAGCAAACCACAACAGTAAGTTGTGCTTTTCATCAAGAACATTCATTTTCAGCACTCATTGCTTTTCTTAACGATATCATGCAGAGAACAAGCATAATTGGTGACACTTTTTTTTTTAAAAAAAGTATGCTTACTGTAAAAATAACCTTCTTACCTTCCCCCCCGCTCCCCCCCAAAAAGAAAGAAAAACCTCCACAGGAAGTTAGGTACAAAGTAGAATATATCTGAGCTGCTTAACTACATGGGGATCACACAAAATCTTTTCTCTATTGAGGAGAGACTAACCACAGAGACCAGTGACTCATTCCAGAAGGAGTTTTTTAATGTTCCAAGGACGGAAGGACACAGGGGTTTTTCTGAAAAACTTCCTGCCAATTCTGATACCAAGCAGATATAAACACATCTTGGACATAATTCTTCCAGAAAGAGAAATTTGCACAAATGTATTTTTTTTCTTAAAAAAAAATTCTGTAGTTAATATTGAGATTTTTTTTTTTAAAAAAACTGATTTCTGGATTACCTCCCATATTTTGACAGATGGATGTGAAACTCCACTACTACTGTATTTAGTTAAGCTTTCTGTTGACATAATTGAGCAGGAGCAAAATAGATTGTGAATATAGGAGTGATTAATATTACAACTGATCAAGTAACAATAATCCCCTATACACAAAGATCATGTTCTATATTCAAAAAAGAAAAGAACAGGTACATCTGGGAAAGAATTGTTCTCCGCAGTTGCAGCTGTAGTTGATGTTTTCAATAAATCAGTCCTGCTACCAAAATGTCAATATGGAATGCTTTGCCAGTTTAGGAAGCAATACAGAGAATATATTTTTAAAACATAGGAAGGGGGAGAAAATATTTTATTATGCATCTAGTTTACCCAGCTTGCCATTTTTTTTAAAAATCATGCAAGTTATGGGCAGCTACCTGTGCAGGAAAAAAATGGACTTTTTTTTACCATGAAGAAATAATTACAGTTATCTAGCAATAACTGCCAAATTAAGAAAAAGACCACCTCTCTTATCCAAGCTACACGTACTTAATTGTTGATGTCAAAGAAAAGTGGCAAAGGGATCCTATGCCTCCTTGAATAATAGCAACAACTGTGGTTGGACCTGTCAGTTTCACGGTTTAAATGGCTTTTAAGAGAGTTCATCTTCAATATCTATCGTGTTCTGAACAAAGTATTTTTAATTTAGGACACGTTTTAAAGTTTTGAGGTTAGGAAAACTGCAGGCAGACAATCTCAATGAGTTCACATTAAAAAAATATATATTAAAAGCTGAAAATAATGGGTACTGCCTGGTGATTTATAGTTTACAATCAATAAAAGGGTCATGTTTTTATTTTGCACATGCATTATTATATTAACAGTCTGAATGAATTCCAAAATGATTCATGGCTTTTCCACCCCCGTTAGAGCAATAAACTTAAACAGGAGTCCGGATGTCCTGTAAAGTCCATGTGCTTTTTGCAAAACACTCAGCAAGAGGGCAAAGTACTTAATCTCTACAAAAACATTCTTATAACAATATATACAGTGACACTACCCAAACACAAAAGCAAAATATTTTTTCCTGCTGCCACCGCATTTGTTAATCCTTCTGTTTTCCAAAGTGAATCACAGAACCAAGACAGAGAAGGCTTTGAAATCATGGATCTTGGACGCATAAGAGGAGATGGGATTAATAGGTTAGCTCAGGTCTCTCCTCCATCATAATATGAGCAATCCTCAACATATAACAGTTGCTTTAGTGACCGTTCAAAATTACCACGGCACTGAAGAAAAGCGACTTATCACCATTTTTCACACTTAGGTTCATTGCATCCGGGTGATTAACACTCGGATGTTTGTGGACTGGCTCATATTTATGATGGTTGCAGGGTCCCAGGGTCATGTGATTACCGGGGTCAGTGACAAGCTAAGTCAATGGGGAAGCCAGGTTCACTTAAACAACCATGTTGCTAATTTAGCAACTACAGTGATTCACTTAACAACAGTGGCAAGGAAAGCGGTAAAATGGGGCAAAACTCACTTAACAAATTTCTCAGTTAGCAACATAAATTCTGTGCTCAATTGTGGTCATAAGCTGTTTCTTTCTGCTGCAAAAAAAAACAGGAGAGAAAGAGACCACAGAGTGAATACATGTTTTGCCGCTTTATAAATTTGTCCAGATCTCCTGCTTGAGCAGAAGGTTGGACTAGAAGACCTCCAAAGTCCCTTCCGTTATTCTGTATTTCTTCCTTATATCTTGCCATTCCTTGGGCTGCTCAAGGAGGTAATCCTGCCTCTTCTTCCACCGTTACCCACAATGTGGGTCAGACTAAGAGAAAGTGGCTAACCCAAAGTCCCCCAGTGATTTTCCATGACCCCCATGTCCTAAGTCACACACCTTAACCTCTACACCACCTTTGAGACTCTGCAGTTTTCCTAGTTCTGACTCGGAAGTACAGAAGCCCCCTCTTCCCATATGGGAGGGTGACAGAAAGCAGACAATCCCTGCATCGTCATGGTTTAAGAGATGAATGCCCTGTTTTCTGCCACGTTCCTATGATACTGTCTTCATCTCTTTCCCAGCCCATGAGGGAAGGATCCTTAAACCATTAGTGTCAGCATAGAATTTTCCTCCCTAATGGGACAGCGTTACTAAATGCCACAAAGTCTGTAAAATCTTTTAGGTTTGGCGATCTATTATGTCAGAGAAAAGATTAGAGGCCAGTAGTGAGTGAGCTCAGTGCAGCAGATATACAGGAAGCCTTCATCTTACAGACATTCATTTAGTTACTCTTGGAAGTGACAATTTAGCAACAGGGAAATGCTCTGAAAAGGTCTTTGCTGGCATTGGACAGTATCAGCTTTGCTTGGTTTTGCTGTAGGTAAGATAGAGTCCAAAAGTCCACTGTTGGACAGTATTTCTTTGTTAAAGATAGGAGCGGGTGGAATATAAACATGAAGGCAGTTATTTTTGCCAGAGGATTTTTTACTTGACTGAATTTTTAGATGGAAACTTGAAAGTCAATTAATTAGTCACTGCAAATATAAGACGAAACTTAAGACTTTGAAAGAAAACTCCACATCTAAGCCCTTCATGTCTGAAATGAAAGCTCAGTCTGTCTCTAGACAAAGAGGGACACACAACACACGTATAGTCTTCCTTCCTTCCTTCCTTCCTTCCTTCCTTCCTTCCTCCCCCCCCCCCCCCCACTATCAAGCCTAATTAAAAAATAATTCTAGAGAATGTGAAAACAGTCCACACTCTGTGGAGACATTTGAACGAGTTTCTGCAAAATGAATCATATCATAAATATTTTGAGTCTCTTTTTACATCACAGTGAGAGATAGTTCACTGTTTATTACTGTAACTGCTGTGAAATTTTCAATGTATTAAACTGATATTTGCTTTCTTGGTCTTCCTTTAGTGATTCATTTGCAGTCATGTGACATTCCTTGATAATAAATCCGATACTACAATTAGATTATAATCTGAATTGTTCTGTTTAACCAGTTTCAGGGGCTTTCCCTCCTTTTACCTCAACAGGGCAAACATTCCCAGGTCACTTTTTTTTTCTGGCTACGCCCTCATGACGTAGCCTTCATTTCATCCACATTCCCATGTTTATGAGACACTGAGCTATAAATATATAAAAAAGATAAAGGTAAAAGTTTTCCCCTGTTCAGTCATGTCCAACTCTAGGGGGCGGGGCTCATCTCTGTTTCGTAGTCGACTCAGCATTTTCCAAGACATTTCCCGTGGTCATGTGGCAAGCATGACTATACCCCAAGGCACATGGAATGCAATTACCTTCCCACCAAAGTAATACCTATTTATCTACTCACATTTGCATGCTTTCGAACTGCTAGGTTGCCGGGAACTGGGGTGAGTAATGGGCACTCATCCTGTCATCTGGCGCTTGGGTCTCGAACCCAGGGAGTCAGCTTTCCAGCTGACAAGTTTGGCATCTTTTTACTGCTGAGCCATTGCACATACACCCATACCAATATAGAGAAATGTTTCCCCAACACAGCCCAATGAAAGCCTCAAGGTCCAGGATGTCTTTCAAGTTGTTACCTGCCTCCCAGCAGCTTGAAACTGAGGCCATGGAAGAGGACAGGTCAACCAAAGGAACAGCAAATGTCATGGGGATATCTTTTTCTGCCAGCTCAAGGATAAGAAGCTAGCACTTCGTTCCAGCAATGTGAAAAGGCCATTACATGAGGTGGGATAAAGACATTTCAATGCACATGTACTATATCTATATGTTTATTAACATCTGAGAGCCCATTTAATGCAGTCGTGAAGATGTTGAACTAGACATTGTGAGACTAGGCATTTTAGACTTTCATTAGGCCTAAAAGCTACTAAAGGCAGTGTTCTAGGACCAACTCTCTTCATACTCTACATAAATGACCTCTGTGATCATATTAAGAGCAACTGCATTCTTTTCACTGATGATGTAAAGCTGTTCAATACCACAGACAATACTGCTACCCTTCAAAAAGATCTTGACTATGTATCAGAATGGTCAAACAAATGGCAACTTCAAATCTCAAAAAATAAATGCTCTGTGTTACATATTGGCAAAAAAAAAAACAGAAAATAAAATACAAACTGAATAGTCAAGATCTTGTTGATGATCCAAGCTCTGTAAAGCAGTGGCCCCCAACCTTTTTTGTGCCACGGCCTGGTACCGGCATCACAAAATGATCCACAGCCCGGTACCGGCATCAGCATGCATGACAGGGCAAGGCGAGCCGAGCGACCGGCCAGCCAGCCGCCCCCCACTTCTCCCCGCCACCTTCAACTCCTCCTTTGTACCTTTGTTGATGGGCTTCACTTTGGGACAGCTTTGGGACGGTCGCTCGGCTCGCCTTGCCTTGGGTGCTGAAAGAATTCTCGCGCCTTAGTTTCGTTCGAAGCCCGCCCCTTCAATGAAACTAAGGTGCGAGGATTCCTTCAGGACCCAAACGCCGCTTTCCAACCGGAAAAGCTCACCCGGAAGCACTTTCTCGTCAAACAAGATGGCAGCGCCCAGCAAACCGGCGGCCCAGTAGGAAATGTTCCACAGACCGGTACCGGTCTGCGGCCTGGTGGTTGGGGACCCCTGCTGTAAAGGACCTTGGAATACTCATCTCTAATGATCTAAGTGCTAGAGCCCACTGTAACTACATAGCCAAAAAGGCATTAAGAGTTGTTAACCTAATCCTACGTAGCTTTTTCTCTGGTAATATCACACTACTAACTAGAGCATACAAAACATTTGCTAGACCAATACTCGAATACAGCTCATCAGTCTAGAACCCATATTACATATCTGATATTAGCACAGTTGAGAAAGTCCAGAAATATTTCACAAGAAGAGTTCACCACTCTACTCATTGTAGAATACCTTCTGCCACCAGACTTGAAATTCTAGACCTAGAAAACTTTGAATTACGCCGTCTTCGGTCTGATCTAAGTATGGTATATAAAATCATACATTGCAATGTCCTACCTGTCAATGAATACTTCAGCTTCAACCATAACAATACAAGAGCGCACAATAGATAATAACTCAAGGTTAACCGCACCAAACTTGATTGCAGGAAATACTATTTCAGCAACAGAGTGGTCAATGTCTGGAATACTCTACCTGACTCTGTGGTTTCTTCCTCAAACCCCAAAAACTTTAACCTTAGACTGTCTACTATTGACCTCACCCCTTTCCTAAGAGGTCTATAGGGGGCGTGCATAAGCGCACCAACGTGCCTACCGTCCCTGTCCTATTGTTTCTTTTATTTTTCTTATATGTACCCATTTCATGTATTCATAGCTATGTATATACTTATACCTATTATCTTGTAAGCAATTGACAAATCAAATAAATAAAATAAATAAATAAAAGCTATCCAAGTGACCTTGAGTCAGTCACTTTTTCTTGGCCCAACTCATCTCACTGGATCGTCGTTGTAGGGAAATTAGGAGGCAAGACCCTCATACTATATGTAGTACCTTGAAACTAAAATTGGGATATTAATCTAAATCTAGTGAAGGGTTTTCAAATCTGTGCATTTCCTCACCTGTTTAGTTTTAGCAATACGTGTATTATTTTCAAACAGTATTTATTAGCATGCTGGTTTTATTTTTCACCAATTCAGTTTAAAGAAGTTTTAGAGAAACAAAATAAACCTGCATTTTAGAATAACTAGGAAAATGCGTTCAGATGCTGTAGAATGAGGAAACAGTACTTTCTGATAGCAAACTCCTTTAAACAATTTTAAATTCACCCCCACTACTGTTCCTAAATTTGACCTAACTCTCTGGGAGACTTACAAAGAGAAAATGAAAAGAAAAGAGTATGCGTGCCCTGAATGAACACACATTGCATCACACACAAAAATCCTTTAGCGGCTCAAGAACCTGACCCAACCCCAAGCCTAGGAGCCCAATCATGTTTTCCACAACTTAACAGAACTCTTGTAGGATGGGAGCTGAGCAAATATCCAGAGGGCAGATGCCACAGCAGAAAACGTAGGCTTAGGGGATATAATACAGGATATTGGTTGATAGAGAGGACCCAGAACCCCCCAATTGTGCCTGGTTTTGTGGATGGGCAGATACCACTGAAAACAGGCAGTCCCTCAAATATCCAAGCTCTGTGGCACGAAGGGCTTTTTAGGTAGCAACCAGCACTTTGAATCATACCTGGAAGCGAAAGGACAACCAAGGCAGCTCATGAAGCATGGAATGACACACGGACATATTGAGATGCACCAAATCACTTCTCATGCTACTACACTTTGAAGAAGCTATAGCTTCTGGGTGATCTTCAAGGGTGTCCCTTGTAAAGCATGTTGCAGTAGGACAACCATGAGGTGATTAAGGCATGGGGGACTGTCAAGAATGATCACAATTGGTACACAAGGTAGACCTGTGCAAAATCTTTGTGGCCATAGCTGCTACCTGCTTTTTGAGCAGGTGTTGTGAGTTCAGGAATGACCCTAAGGTGTATGCTAATCTCAAAGAGGGAACTATTTACCCCATCTGAGACCAAAGCTGGAAAAAAAAAATCCAAGGGAGCAGCTGTTTAGTTTCAGCAGGATTGTACCTGAAACTGTTACTTCTCATCTAGAAACGACAGCATCCAGACACTTGGATAGGATATTGATAGCAGATGGCCAGGGTCAAGATTTACAATTGGATATCATCTCCATATTGAGGGTACCAGGCTAGGATCTATGGATGACCTCATTGACTGTTGAATAGGATCAGTGTGAGTGTTAAGCCCCAAGGCATCCATAATTAATGGGCAGGGGATATGATTTTTCCCCTTCTCCCCCAATCTAACTGGAACCAACCATAGAGGAAGGAGAGAACTGACCCCAACCATCTCCCACTCCCAACCTCCACAGTTGGCCAGAAGGGTACCATGGTTGACAGTATGAAAAGCTGCCAAAGTTCATTGACAAGTGCAACCAATGCTATCTCCTGTGTCTTGATTTAAAACCTGACTTAAATATGTCCAGATCATCGGTCTCTACTAAGAACCCCTGGCACTGTTGTTTGACTACCTTCTCAACAACCTTGGGATTGTTAGAGATGATAGCTGTCCAGAAGAGTTGGATCCAGCTATGGCTCCTTGATAAGGTTTTTAAGCCTGAGGGATCAGTCCTTCCTTTGGTGGGTCTGTAACCATCACATGGACCCAAATATAGATAAATTCTCAAGCCATCTTCACAATCCAGTGAAGACCTGGAACTAATAAACAAGAAGCCAATTCACAGCTTAGAAGACTTTTCCCACTATTTCAGGAATCAGAAATTCAATTCAGATAATTGCACAAGGTTATCCTCTAAGCATTTCGTTTGGAGCTGCCTAGTTGGAGTCCACATCCAAGCAGATCTGAACAACTGTGTTAAGTTATTTAAAATTTAATAGCTGGAGCAGTGAAGGGTTGGACAATGAGTAAAAACACACCATTACAGCTAATTGGTTGAAGAGAGCTGACCACTGCATGAGGGAATCTTAGCTGTGCTTGGTTGCTGTGAATGAAAAAAAGGAATTTTCTTGTTTCCCGCCTTTTTCCTGTGTGCGATTTACCTCATAATGTTCCTCCTGATTTACCTGGTGATGTTCCTGTTTGCCTATCTTATTTACTGTAAATATATTTATTTATATAAAACTGCAAGTTCGTGTCAGCATCTCTGACTCCATTTGGACACTGCTGAACAATTCCCTGACAGACTTCTCCATACAGACACAAATTCAATTTCATATTCATCTTTGTGTTCTATTCCATATCTTATTACTATTTTAACATTTTCTAAATAATTTTTCCCTTTCCTTAGTTTTCTCAATCTCACTTTTAATTATCTCATTCCTTTCTAAATTCAATTATATATATTTCTTTTTCTAAGTTTCAATAACTTTCTAGTCATCATATTTATACTTTTGACTGTCCTATTTCAATTTCATATTTTCTTTTCTCATTAAACAAAATCTTATTTAAACTTCAATTTATGCCTTTACAATTATAACATTCAATATAACACATAACTTCCAGTCGAATTCTGCTTGGTACATTCTTAAAATACGCACTAAGTTCTTAAAGAGAAAATATATATATAACAATAATAAATAAAATACTTATTCTATTCCAATTCAGCTCTATCATTAATGTTAGTTATAATCTTTGACATCTTTAACATTCCTTTTCAATAGGATATCATACTTCTAGGAACATTTATAATGTTTCCATAATTTTTTCATGTTTCTTTCATATTCCTCTTCACTTAATTTTTATAACACATTTATAATAATTAAAATGTTCCCCTCTTTTCCTAATTTCATTCTCTCATTCTCTTTATTTCATTTATTTATTAAACATTACATTACAATTAGTATTTTATTTATCATTTTAAGCACACTTGTTTCATATTTTCAAAGTTCATTTCTATTTCTAATATAACAATACTATCTTATGTACCCTTGCAGAATCCTCCTTTCAATTAAGTTTTCACCCATTATCTCTGTGTCTTGTACATTTTCCCTGTTTCTCTATGTCCTGGTTCTGTCCTTTATAATTTCTTTTCCTTTCCCTCTTCTCCCTCTTCTTCTTCCTTCCCTTTTTAACACCTTCTCTCTCTAATTCTGATTCTCTCTTCTGTAATCCTCTCTTCTGTTTCTTCCTAATGTTATAATTACTTTTCAAACTATTCTTTTTTTGGATTTGTTTTTTGGATCTTAAATTTTTCACTCTCTTTCCCCCCTTTCCTTTCTTTTCCCCACATAGAAATACTTGGTCATTGAAGATGGCTTCTTCTTTGTCCCACCCTTCTTGTTCTACAGGCATTTCTTGTTGTTTCTCATAGTTCAGGATCTCCATTTCTAAAAATTGAAATACGAAGCCAAAAGAACCTCTTCCTTCTTGTGCATCTTCTTTCTGTTTTTTAAGTTCCATTCTCAATTCTTCCAAAAGTGATACAATTTTAAAAACTTTTAAACAATCACCTGATTAATTTTAGTCCTTTAGATCCAATAGCCAAAAATCCAAAAATCACCAAGTAATCAAAATAATCCAAAGCTGTTTCTTCTTGCTTTTTTTCCCCACTTTCTCTTTCTGAGGTTCTCTTATCTTGTTACAAAGTTTCAGTTAAAATGTATATTTTAGGAATCTTGTTAAAGTTACACTGTTAATTACTTTCACTTCCAGGTGGTCTCCTCCCTTTTTCCAGATCCCACCCTTTTGTTTTTTTCCTTCTTTTAAAAGTTTTTGAGAATCCAGAAATCTTTATTATCCCTTTGACATTTTATTTTCAGCTTAAATACCTGTTACTGTCAAAGTAGATTTTTGCCAATTTCTTGCTTAAATCTCAGTTGTCAATATAGGGAAGAAAAGAAAAAAAACCAAATCCTTTCCCTTCTCTCTCTCATTTGCAGCTTCAAAGTCTTCTTTGGGAACAATGTTGTTCTTTATAATTCAAATTCCAGGGTACTTTGTACTGCTGTTTTTCCAGTTCGACCAGGTCAGCCAAAAACTTTCTCTTCTTATCTTCCTCCTACACATTCTTTTCCGGTCGAGTTCTTCTCTGAGGTGGCCATTTCTGACCACTGCTGCAACCACCTTTGGAAAAGGGAGTAATGGCCAGCTGGGGAGGAGAGATGCGGCTCTCCTCGACCCTGCTGGAAGTTTCCCCCTTCTTCACCACCTCTAAGGGGTGGCTTAGCCTCCAAACCAGCCAGCTCAGGGTGCTCCAGCGGCGAGCACAGATTGAAACTGCACACAATTGCAGATTTCGGTCTGTCGCCAAAGAAGCTCAAACCGGATCTCGAAAGATATGACAACTTCTGAAGGGCCATGTATTACTTACTCAGAATCTAGAACATAATTGAAATCAATTATGTTAAACTATAACTGCAAACTATATCAGGCAATTGTTTCCTTTGAACCTTATCAAGGGTTTTTCAACTAAGTCATGAGTCAAGATGGATGAGCATTCCCAAAAAGTACACTTTTCACTTGTAATTCCCTTCTTTACTATGTGAGGATGGAAATAAATATGAAGCTGGAACATTCAAGCATATTTTTAACATATTTTAATATTTATATATTATAAATAAATAAATAAATAAATAAATAAATATATATATATATATATATGGATCTTTGGTTGTTCGGGTTTTCTCCCGCGTAAGATTCGAAGTATCTAGGCAACGTTTCGATGAAGTCTCATTCATCATCTTCAGGCTTCTGTCTCCGGCTCTGTGCTTCTCAGAGTAATGTGAGATTGCAGCTGCTTCCTCATTTTAACTGCCAGTGGGGGTGGGACTTGATTGGAGGGGGCTTGGCTGTGTTCTGATTGGGTGGGGTGTGTTCTCATTGGTAGGGGTTTGGCTGTGTTCTGATTGGTTGGGGGTTAGCCGTGTTCTGATTGGTTGGAGGCGTGTTCTGTTCAGGTGGGGGCTTGGTTGTGCTCAGGTTAGTCTTAGTTGTTGGGGATTTGAGCTGGTGAGTTGTGATCTTGCTGTTTGGCTTCTAGTACGTGGTCCTGCTGCATCTTCATAGTGGGTGTCGGTTTGCTTCATGTATGGCTCAGAGGGGTTTGAAGTGGGTAGTGATGCAGCTGCAGTGCAGCTTCTGGTCCATGGTCGTGTCTCATTTTCTGAATGGGTGGGAGTCTGTTTTCTATATGGAAGTGTGGTGGTGGCATCTTGTGTGGCTCTCATGGGTGTGGGTCTGGTGTCCTTCTTCATGTTAGGTACTCGTCTGTTCATGAGGCGGGTTTCCAAATGGCTGGAAGGCGGGGAGGTGTCATCTCGTTTGTTCATGCTGTGTGGGCGTTTTTCTATCTCTATGGCTTCTCTGATTATTCTGCTGTTGAAGTGTTCGGTTTTGGCGATAGTTCTGGTATTTTTAAAATCAATTTTATGTCCTGTGGCTTTGAGGTGTTGGACCAGGAAGAGGTCGTTTCTTCTTTTTTGATTGAGTTCTTATGTTCTTCAATGCGTGCACTTATTCTTCTGTTAGTTTGTCCAATGTATGTGGTAGGGCAGGCAGTGCAGGATTTACGTATACTCCTTGGTTTTCTAATTGATTTTGTCTTTGGGGTTTCTTAGGATGGTGGATATTTTTCTGTTTGTGCAGAATGCTGTTTTGATGTTGTGTTTTTGGAGGATCTTGCTAATTTTGTCTGTAGTGCCTTTTATATATGGGAGGAGGGCTTTGCCGCTTTGCCACAGGACATAAAATTGATTTTAAAAATACCAGAACTATCGCCAAAACCGAACACTTCAACAGCAGAATAATCAGAGAAGCCATAGAGATAGAAAAACGCCCACACAGCATGAACAAACGAGATGACACCTCCCGCCTTCCAGCCATTTGGAAACCCGCCCTCATGAACAGACGAGTACCTAACATGAAGAAGGACACCAGACCCACACCCATGAGAGCCACACAAGATGCCACCACCACACTTCCATATAGAAAACAGACTCCCACCCATTCAGAAAATGAGACACGACCATGGACCAGAAGCTGCACTGCAGCTGCATCACTACCCACTTCAAACCCCTCTGAGCCATACATGAAGCAAACCGACACCCACTATGAAGATGCAGCAGGACCACGTACTAGAAGCCAAACAGCAAGATCACAACTCACCAGCTCAAATCCCCAACAACTAAGACTAACCTGAGCACAACCAAGCCCCACCTGAACAGAACACGCCTCCAACCAATCAGAATACGGCTAACCCCCAACCAATCAGAACACAGCCAAACCCCCTACCAATGAGAACACACCCCCACCCAATCAGAACACAGCCAAGCCCCTCCCAATCAAGTCCCACCCCACTGGCAGTTAAAATGAGGAAGCAGCTGCAATCTCACATTACTCTGAGAAGCACAGAGCCGGAGACAGAAGCCTGAAGATGATGAATGAGACTTCATCAAACGTTGCCTAGATACTTCAATCTTACGCGGGAAAACCCGAACAACCAAAGATCCACATACAAATACCCGCGAGAACCTCAGAAAACAAATATATATATATATATATATATATATATATATATATATATATATATATATATATATATATATATATATATATATATATGTGTGTGTGTGTGTGGATCTTTGGTTGTTCGGGTTTCTCCCGCGTAAGATTCAAAGTATCTAGGCAACGTTTGATGAAGTCTCATTCATCATCATCAGGCCTCTGTCTTCGGTTCTTGCTTTTCAGAGTGATGTGAAATTGCAGCTGCTTTTTCTTTCCAACTGCCAGTGGGGGTGGGACTTGATTGGGTGGGGCTTGACTGTGTTCTGATTGGGTGGGGTGTCTTCTCATTGGTGGGGGGCCTGGCTGTGTTTTGATTGGTTGGGGGTTGGCCGTGTTCTGATTGGCTGGATTTCCTGCTGCCCGGCTTCGAGTTCGAGGTCGCGCTGCATCTCCATAGTGGGTGTCGGCCTGCTTCATGTATGGCTCGGAGGGGTTTGAAGTGGGCAGTGATGAGGTTGCAGTGTAGCTTCTGGTCCCTGGTCGTGTCTCATCTTCTGAGTGGGTGTGAGTCTGTTTTCTATATGGGAGTGTGGTGGTGGCATCTTGTGTGGCTCTGATGGGTGTGGGTCTGGTGTCATTCTTCATGTTAGGTACTCGTCTGTTCATGAGGGCGGGTTTCCAAATGGCTGGGAGGTGGGAGGTATCATCTCGTTTGTTCATGCTGTGTGGGCGTTTTTCTATTTCTATGGCTTCTCTGATTATTCTGCTGTTGAAGTGTTCGGTTTTGGCAATAGTTCTGGTATTTTTAAAGTCAATTTCATGTCCTGTGGCTTTGAGGTGTTGGACCAGGGAAGAGGTCGTTTCTTCTTTTTTGATTGAGTTCTTATGTTCTTCAATGCGTGCACTTATTCTTCTGTTAGTCTGTCCAATGTATGTGGCAGGGCAGGCAGTGCAGGGGATTTCGTATACTCCTTGGTTTTCTAATTCGACTTTGTCTTTGGGGTTTCTTAGGATGGTGGATATTTTTCTGTTTGTGCAGAATGCTGTTTTAATGTTGTGTTTTTGGAGGATCTTGCTAATTCTGTCTGTAGTGCCTTTTATATATGGGAGGAGGGCTTTGCCGTTTTCTTGTTCTCTGTCTTGGATTTTGGTTGGGGTTTCTTTTTGGATTAGGTGGGTAATCTTGTGTCTTTGGAATCCATTGGCTGTAAGTACGTTGGTGAGAGTGTGTAGTTCGGTTTTTTGGTGTTGTTCATCGGCTAAGCATTTTGTTCTGGAGATGAGTGTTTTGGTTACGGAATTGATCTGTGCTGGGTGGTGGTGTGAGAGTGCATGTAGATAGTGGTTTGTATGTGTTTTCTTCTGGTAGATGGTGTGTCCTAGGGAGCCATTGGATCTTTTGTATACCAAGACATCTAGGAAGGGAAGTTGATCGTTGGCTTCTGTTTCCATGGTGAATTGTATTTTGGGGTGTAGGCTGTTGAGGTGTGTGAGGAAGTTGTTCAGTTTTTCTTTCCCATGTGGCCAGATTATGAAGGTGTCATCTACGTATCTGAGCCAGAGTTTGGGTTTGTGGTCGTATTTTTCTAGAGCTTGTGTTTCAAAGTGTTCCATGTAGAGGTTTGTGATGACAGGTGAGAGGGGTGATCCCATGGGTGCTCCTTCTATTTGTTTGTATTTTTGTCCATTGTAGGTGAAGTATGTATTGGATAGGCAGTGGTTGGTCAGATCTAGGATGTGCTTGAGGGGGTTGTATTTGTTTTGGATGGCTGTCAAGGCTTCTTTTATTGGTACTTGGGTGAAGAGGGATATGACATCGAAGCTTACTAGTAGGTCGCTGGGTTGTAAGTTTTGTTTCTTTATGATCTCGATGAATTTCATCGAAACGTTGCCTAGATACTTTGAATCTTATGCGGGAGAAAACCCGAACAACCAAAGATCCACATACAAATACCCGCGAGAACCTCAGAAAACAAATATATATATATATATCTCCAGCATAGTGGTGGGATTCAAAATTTTTTACTACCGGTTCTGTGAATGTGGCTTAGTGGGCGTGACATGGCTTGGTGGGCACAGCAGGGGAAGGATACTGTAAAATCCCCTTTCCCTCCCTACTCCTGGGGCAAGATTACTGCAAAATCCCCATTCCCTCCCAACCCCACTAACCTGCTCTTCAGCTCCATTCTCCTGTACAGGGCAACAAAAGAAGACCTAGCCAATCAGCTGGGACTCGGGAGGCAGAACATAGATGGGGGTGGGGCCAGTCAGAGGCGGTATTTTCCGGTTCTCCGAACTACTCAAAATTTCCACTACCGGTTCTCCAGAACTGGTCAGAACCTGATGAATACCACCTCTGATCCAGCAGTATCTCCTTTGATTCCAGCTAGTCTCCCTTTCATAGCTAGCATATGGAGAGAGAAATGATGGATGCAATTAGCATATTGCAAAGCAAAGTATGAGTCCCAGGCATAATTGTTATTCCAAATAGTACCAAAAGGCCCCACATAATTCCAGAGGCATTCTTAGGAAACAAAATAGTAGGTAGCTACATCTGATGTCTTCCTTAAGTGTGTTCATTTGTACAGAAAGAGGACAGGGGTGATATGACCAGATATAATGTATCATGGGATGCACAAAAGGGTTAAGAGGAACAATTTCAGTGTTTTGCAATCTGATAAATGGATTTTTTAGTGTCCACCCTTACATGATAGCCCATGACATTCTCAAAATTCCAAACATGTCCACCAGGTCCAAAAAGTTGGGGTTATAAGTGTGTAAGCCCTGGTTAAACAAGCCATGGCTTAGCAGAATGACCTGTAAACCCATGTGCATGATTGTGGAAAGTCTTAAATAAACTATAATTGACTAGATTAATGCACCATTCTCAAATATGGCTAAATAAACAGAATATGGCTTTACAAAATGTGTTAACCCAATGTATGTTATTAAAAAACACACAAAAGAAAATGAAAACCAGAAGGCTGGAGTGAACACATATATTTTAATTGTGTTATTTTTAATTACCTTAGCAGTATGGATTATGTGCACATTTAATCAACCTATTGCCACAATCACCAAATCCCACTACAACAGTTCTGTTGTCTAAGATGAAGATAAAGAGGAGAATTCAGGATGCAAGTATTCAGTGCAAATATAGTAATTCTAACCACAAGGAACTGGACATGAGTGATGCTTCCGCTTTACTTCATTATTAAGAGGCTATGACTTCTAACTCCGGAAAGTTTCATTTAAAAAAAAAACCAGGAAGAAAGAAGTAGTTCAGCATATCTTTAAAAAGAGAGGAAGCAGTTTAATGAAGCACAACTGAGCCAAATAATGTAAATTAGAAGCAGAAGAACTGTTGAGAGATAAAATATAGAACAAGGGACACTTCATTCTTAAGAGAATGTAGGTAATCAGCATGACATTTTTTTATTTATTTGGGGTGAATATCTACAATAGGAAATATGTGCATTTGCCTTTGTTATTGTTTTTGAAAACCCTGCTTGTTCACTTGAACATTTCTACTGTGCATAGCAATTTCACAAAATATTCCTTTTCTCCAGACTTCATTAAACCAAAGCTCTCTTTTTAAACTAATTTTCTGGGGGGAAATGCTTGCATGTTTGCCAACTGATAATTTATCACTGTCTGCAAATATCCAATTGACCCTATCCAGTAGGGAGAATGTATGGCTTACTTACGCCAATTTCCAATTACATGTGAAAGTATACTATAATAAAATACTCCCACAGGTGACAATAGGATACCAACTGGCCAAGTATGCCCTGTATTAAATAATAAACTAGGACCCACCCAACTGCTTGCCTGAGACACAGGACAGTTTATCTAAATAATATGCTTAATAATGCAATCATAGGTGTGCCTAATCAGAAAATAACCCTATACTTCATTGCAGAATTGCGCACAATTGGAGAACCACAGATGGTACCTATAAGGTCATCTTCCCTAAACAATTTCTCTCACATGCCCGTGAATAGGCGACTTTGCCTATTTATTTACAATTGATGGAAAACTCCACTCCTGTTAAAAAAATGGCTGGAAGGGATGTTTGCAGGTGGACAGTTCTATCACCTTCACAATGTAGTAAAGAATGGAATATATTGTGTTAGAAATAAATTGAAACAATATTTAAGCATTTCAATGTATTTTTATGATTCCCTTAACTCCTAATAACTATCTGGAACAAGGCAAAAATGCAAGGACATCCATTTTCCAGGAAGTTAAACCAAATAGATTCATGAGTTATGTAGGACTTAGAACACCAGGATACAGAAACTTTCATTAGAATTATATTTCCCTAATTCTCCAGGCAAAAGCCCCACACTTCATAAAACGGAATGTCTGCTTCCATGAGCCAAACCAATCAGATTTACCAGTCACTTTTTTATGTATTCAACTTAGCTTTTGACTCTTGTTGACTACCTGGGCCAGTCCCTTCAGTTTTATTGACAAGGTTTTTCAGAAATGATTTGCCATCACCTCCTTCCTAAGGCTGAAAAAGAGACTGAAATCCTAATAATACTTATGAATCTAGGGTTAAGACTATGTTTATATATTTAAGATACTTAAATATTTAGCTATTCTTATAGTATGTTGATTAACTGCTGACACAACTGTTTTAGTTGTTGGATGGTGATGATGATGATGACGATGAATCTATCCCTAGGCTGAAGAGGTAGTAGTAATTTATAATGCCTTGGTAAGACCATACTTGAAATATTGCATCCAGTTTTGATTGCTGCAATGTAAAAAAAGATATTGAGACTCTAGAAAGAATGCAGAGAAGAGCAACAAAGATGATTAGGGGACTGGAGGCTAAAACATGAAGAACAGTTGTAGCAATTGGGTATGTCTAGTTTAATGAAGGGAAGGCCTAGGACACAGGTGTCAAACTTTCTGCGTCATGTTGATGTCATGTGACATATCGTGATGGTTTTTTTGCCTTTGCAGAGCTGGGGTGGGCGTAGCCTACACATGACACATCTGACCCATGGGCCACCAGTTTGACACCCTGGTCTAGGGAGTGACATGATAGCAGTGTTCCAATATTTGAGGGGCTGCCACAAAGAGGAACTGTCAGCCTATTCTCCAAAAGCACCTGGGCAGGAGAAGAAGCAATGGATGGAAATTAATCAAGGGGAGAACCAACCTAGAACTAAAGAGGAATTTCCTGACAGAACAATTAATCCAAACTTGCCACCAGAAGTTGTAGGTGCTCCACTGGAGGCTTTAAAGAAGAAATTGGACAACCATTTGTCTGAAATGGTATTAGGGTTTCCTGCTTGAGCAGTGCGTTGGACTAGAAGATCTCCAAAGCCCCTTCTGCTAGTCTGTCATTTTGTGATGATGATGATAGGATGATCATGAGGATGACCATCATCATCATTTAATGATCCCATAATCCCTTGCGGGGTGGGGTCTGGGCAACTGAACGGAGCTGAGTGTTTACTGGCTGGATGCCCTTCCTGTCACCAATGCAGAGCTTTTTTTTTCAGCAGATATATATTCTCATTGGGCCCAGAGAGAGAAATATCTGCCTCTACCTAGGATCAAACTCACAGCCTCTTGATTGTGAGGCAAGAGCTCCCATCTCTAGGCCACCGCACCACTCATCATGAAGATGACCATGATGATGAGTATTTCATATCTGTTTCCTGGAGAGGGGCAGTGACATAATAAGCGGATCAAAGCACAGTCCTGACACATAAGATCCAACCATCCCATAAGATTCAACCTTCCCATATGCCCAGAACACAAGATATAATTACTTGAATTACTCATTTCCTTATCTCTTTCAGGATTACTCTTCAAAACAGTATCTTTTATTCAGACATCCTACTTTCAAAACACATAAACATGCTCCCCTCTTTTTCTAGTTCATACATTGGTCACCCTCTGAGTCATCTAAGCTCCCTCGTTGCTTTCTAGGGGGTTTCCACCTGCAGTTTCATATAGTTTCCTTCCTTCCTTCCTTCCTTCCTCTCCAGCGTGCCTTACGGTTTCATTCTCCCACTCCACAAATCATCATTGTTCAGTCTCCCGTTACAATGTTCCAGCTGCCTCTCAAACATCCCAAATGTTGTCTGTTAGGTAAAACAATGTTCCAAACATCATTTTGAAAGAAGGAAAGGGAGATTCCAGAAGCAACAGCAAAGATTTTGAGGTGACCAAGAGAAGTTTCTTTTGAACTAGAATCAGTTGTCATGAAAAAAAAAAAAATCTAATCGGGTCTTCAACTTCAAGCAGCCATGGTTTAAAATCTCAACCACAGCTTGCAACAATTACTTCTGAACACTTGATTCAAAGAGAGGCAAGAAAGGTTAAATAATGCCAATTTGGCTTCTAGCATAATTTGCTGTGACCTCTTTGGTTTTTATGAAAAATGTTCCAAGCACTTAAAATGTATAAAAAGTTCATTCTTGAAAAGTACATCTCTCATTTCCACGGAGTACGTAAATGGTAAATGTAAATGGTTACATACTTCCATGAAGTATGTAAATGATACATATAGCCTAGCTTTCCAGCAAGAACTCAAAGCAATATAGGCTGGGTTACCCAGTTTCATCTTTTCAACATCTCTGAAAGGTAGATTGAACTGGGATACTACTAAACTCCTTTTAACTGGAACTACTCCTAAACCCCCAAAACATTGATTATGTTGCAGGGCCCATGAGATATATTTTGAGGAATATTTTATCTCCAGAATTTGACAAAAGCATGGGCAGCCTGCCGAAAATGAGTAATTCTTACGCTTTTGACTCATAACCACACGAAGCTCTTAATTCAAATAAACATGGCTGTAATTTTCCAAACACAAGATCTGAAAGTTAATACACACAAAAAAACTATCTAGTTCAGCATTATTTTACCACAGTAATCAACCAGATGTCTCTGAAAAGGTAACCAGAAAGATAAGAATACTATGCTGTCCCAGCCAGTCTATGGGAGTTGGATAGTTACCTAGGAATTAGAGCTGTCCCCTTAAGGGAATGCATCTTGGTAAATGTAGTTAAAGGCATCCTGGGAAATGTAGTCCATGTCACGTGACCACATCTGTAATCCTGATTGGTCACTGAATTGACCCTTGGTGAGTTGGGGGAGGTTTCCCTCCATTCATACCTAGAACTCATGAACTGATAGCAGCTTTTTCTACCGCTAGGAGAGCTTCTGAGGCTTTCTTAAAGGGGAAAGGGTTGTTTTAAGATTTTTACATGGCTGTTGGGAGGAAATACTTCCCTGGACAATCAGCACTTTGAAGAAATAATGAAGCAGAGCTTTTAGTGACAGGGAACCAAGATGAGTGATATTCAGCAAGGTTTCTTGGCTAGCTCGAAAGATTAACATTCAAACGTGAGTTTACATACTCTTTCTGAGTTTTGGTCTAAAATTGGTTTTTGGTGAAGGTTAATTTGGTGCTTGGTAAAGTTTAATCCTGTGTTTATTGATGGGATAATTTAGATTTATGATTATAATTTTGACTTATGATTCTGTGCTTGATAAAGTTTAATCCTGTGTTTATTGATGGGATAATTTTCTCTATTGAGCTTCAACAAGCAACAGTTACTGTTGTGATTTAATTATTTGCATTGTGTTTCAATTTTTTCTTGCCTCGTGGTTTCTTTTTCTATCTGGGGAGGGGGTCTTCCTCACTGCTTTAGTACTATCTGGCACTGTGCTTTTGGGGTATACTTCTAAGAGGCAGGATGCAGGCCTGGCACTGATTTTTTTAAACTGCCTTTCTGTGGGGCATGTGACCTTTCCTTAAATTTGGGTGATTTCCTTAGGATATCTTGTGAGGTGAGTGAGACCAGCTGGTATCTTTAAAAGGTGCAAATGGATCTAAGGATTGCTTCTCCTGGGTGTGCTTTTTCTGGAGAGCTTAAATGACTCTCTACTAAAGGGTTTCACTTTATGAGCAACAGTTGGCTGTTTGATAGTTATCATTGCATTTTAAATATTTTCATTCCTTAAGATGCTCTGGCACCCTGCCTGATTTGTAACTCCAGCATGGGGGTATTTTTAATCTAATGATTGGTATTTAGGGCAGTTTTTTGCAAGCAAAGAAGCTTTTTGTATATTTGTACAGGTAATCCTTGACTTACAACAGTTCATTTAGTGACCCTTCAGTTACAGTGGCACTGAAAAAAGTGACTTATGATTGCTTTTCACACTTATGACAGTTGCAGCATCCCCACTGTCATGAGAGGTCAGGAGAGGAGAAGTAACCCTTGACATGAGGATGTTGATTTGGCCATGCCCAGAGAGCCCTGGGGAGGGCAGGGCGAGGCCCAGGCAGGTGGCCAGGTTACTGGCAAACCAAATGTACGCCCAGCCCTCTGCAGCCCTCCCCGTAGCTCCTCGTAGCTGCCCGGGCCTCACCCTGCCCTCTCCAGGGCTCCTCAGGCCTTGGAAATTGGCAAAAAACACTTGCTAAGCAACTGGCCATTAACCAAGGACTGGTCATTAAGTGAGGACCACTTACATTAGGTTTGCCAGTAACCTAGCCACCTGCCTGGGCCTTGCCCTGCCCTCTCCAGGGCTCTCCAGGCCATGGAAACTGGCAAAAAACACTTGCTAAGGAACTGGCCATTAAGCAAAGACCTGGTCATTAAGCGAGGAGAACTTGCATTTGGTTTGCCAGTCACATGCCCACGCCCACCCAGAGTCACATGACCACCTAACCATGCCCACCCCAGTCACATGACCACCTAGCCACTCCCAATCAACAAGCCACTCCCACCCCAGTCACATGACCACCAAGCCATACCCACAAATTAGGCCACACCCACAGAACCGGTTGTTATGAAATTTGAATCCCACCCCTGGACAACAGGTTCATATTTAAGATGATTGCAGTAGCCCTGGATCATGTGATTCCCCATTTGTGACCTTCTGACAAGCAAAATCAATGAGGAAGCCAGATTCACTTAACAACCCTGTTATTATTTGAACAACTTTCATTTGTTATTGGTTTTATATTAAGCACCTCCATGGTAGTTTAATAAGGGAAACATGCTGCAGCAAATATTATATCCCTTTAATATACTGTATTAATGAGATCAATTCATTTCTGGGTTGTCTGAAAATATTTTAATCTAAGCATCGTATGCTCAAACCGTGACATAAAGAAATAAAATAATTCATGTTTAAACTAGGGATGCAAATCCATTTGGACCTGGACCAGTTCTAAAAGGTCTTCTCTATATTTGGCTTTTATACAGTCGATCGAATTCTCGGCAGGAAGTGAAACCACAAAAATGCAGTTCAGCTTGAGTATTACGTATTTAGCCCGTTTGCTGCACTGTGATAGATAAATGGCATCCCCTTTGGTGTTCTGGTTTAGTGAAACAAAAAAAAGTCACATAGCTATTTAATTTTATTTCATTTTCATAGCTGTTGCTAGATACAAGTAGGGCAGGTTGGAATTTGCAATACATGGAGCACAGGGTAAACAGAATAAGCAGCCATGTCACATTCCAAGAATGTCACTGTGTTCTTTCTTCTTCAAATTTCCCGTGCATGTTGTGTTTTAGTTTACTCTGTTCAATAACAGAATTTGTTTGTTCGTCTACACATGGCCAAGTCCCTTTCTTCTCTCTGTACACTTATGGATCAATCTCTGACTTTCTGGCTGAGGATAAAGTAGGTGACCAATGACTTGGCAGTGAAGATCCACTTTCAGTGTCAATTTCTTACCCCAGGTTAATATCACTCTAGACCAGTGGTTCCCAACCTTTTTTTCGCCCCGCACCCCTAAAGAAATTTCACTCGAACCTCGCACCCCCTGAAATAAATAATAAATAAAAATGCCAACATATAGCCAATATCCTATTATTTACCTGGACTTTTCTCACACCCCCTGGAATATCGTCTCGCATCCCCAGGGGGTGCGAGCACCCCAGGTTGGGAACCCCTGCTCTAGAAGTATTTATACAGGAAGTTGATTTAAACATTCAGTATGGAATTGGGATTTTTTAAAATGTCAGTTTAGAAAATGAATGTTTTTGCATTTGTGCACTGAATATAAGAAAATGCCTGGTGCTTTTGATTCTAAGCAATAGCACTTAGACTTATTTACCGCTTTACAGTGTTTTATAGCTCTCTCTAAGCAGTTTACAGAGTCAGCAGATTGCCCCCAACACTCTGGGTCCTCATTTTACTGACCGTAGAAGGATGGAAGGCTGAGTCAACCATGAGCCAGTGAGTATTGAATCCCTGGCAGTCAGCAGCATTAGCCTGCAATACAGCATTCTAACCACTGTGCCACCACAACTCTGGTGATATATAAATATGTTAATCTATTCTGACATTGAAGTACCTTTTCCTTTTTGGACTACCCTCAAGTCAGTTTTGACTCCTGACAACTACCTGAACTAGTCCCAGAAATTTTCTTTGCAAGGTTTTTCAGAAGTGGCTTGCCATTGCTTTCTTCCTTAGAACTTAGAATAACTTTATTGTCTCTTGGAATGGACACTAATCAGCATACATTAAAATAAAATTTTGTTGCATACAGCTTTCAAAGGGTCTCTACCTCTAATATGCATTACATAAACCTGAAGAGATAAATAAATAAATAAATAAATAAATAAATAAATAAATAAATAAATAAATACATACATACATACATACATACATACATACAAAATTATCCATATACCCACATATGTTATTTGACATGGAGAAACAACGCAGTCTAGTTCAGATGTATACAAGAGAAATGGATGGCATAGGAAACAAAGCTGTTACAGAATCTGGTAGTCCTGCTAGAAATACTTCGAAACCTTCTCCCAGAGAGGAGCAACAGAAACAGACCATGAAGTGGGTGTGTGGGGTCTCTAGCAATGCTTTGAGCTCTAAGTTCCATAGTGCGTATAAGCAGTATCCAGAATAACAGGAAGCGAGCTTCCTATAATCTTCTCAGCTGTCCTCACCACTCTCTCAATGGACTTTCTATCTGAGGCACTGCACCCACCAAACCAAACAGTGATGCACTTTGTTCAAATGCTCTCAAACGTGCCTCTGTAAAAAGTGGCCAGGACGGAAGGACAGAGATGTGCTCTCCTCATCCAATGCAGGAAATGGAGACATTGGTTTGCACGCTTCACTAAGGATGACGTGTGGAGAAACCAATTCAGGTTGTCAGTTATCTGCACTCCCAGATACGTAATATTGTTGATATTGCACCTCTACAGCTGCATCCTTGATACTGAGTGGAGTATTACTACCATATGCTGGCTCTTTCAAAAATCTATGATGATCTCCTTTGTTTTATTAACATTTAGAACCAGGTTACTTTTATTGCACCAGTCCACCACAGCCTTCACCCAGTAGTGGGATTCAAATTTTGTTACTACAGGTTCTGTGGGCATGGCTTGGGCGTAGCAGGGGAAGGATACTGTAAAATCTCCAGTCAGAGGTGGTATTTGCCGGTTCTTCAAACTACTCAAAATTTCCGCTACCGGTTCTCCAGAACTGGTCAAAACCTGCTGAATACCACCTCTGCATTCACTTCTTCCCTAGATGCATCTTCATTGTTGTCCTGGGTAAGATCCACCACTACCATGTCATCTGCATACTTCACAATATGATTTGTTCCTAGGGCTGAGAGAGCGTAACTGGCTCAAGGCCACCTGGATGGCTTTGTGCACTTGCTTTAAGGCAGACGGGTACATACCGCAGCTTTTAATGTACTTGAATATGGCCCCTACAGCCTGCCCCAAAGCTGCACCTGATTTTTCCAATATATAACAGAAGGAGAAAATTATTAATGACATGGAAAATAACTATATTTAGGAGGGTAGGGTTGACCTAGGCCCAGCTATGTTTTGGAGTGTGCCTCTTGACATGCCACTAAAAAGCCAGCTGCAGCCTTTTGTTCAAAAATAGTGCTACATAGTCTGAATTTATTTGGATCCTATTATTAACATTACATATTTACTCCAATAGGAATAGCTTTGGAGCAGGGAAGGAGCAATACGTTTTTGAGAGGCTGCAGAATACAGCCTGTATTTAACTCTATTTTTATTGAATAGGTACTTTGTGTATAGTTCTGTATCCTCCACAAGATACTGTGTGTACAGTGACTCTGCCTTACAATAAGCTACCATCAACCTAATAATGGTTCCTTATTGAGGAGCAATTCATCATATGTCAGGGAATCAAGGAATGTTATTTTTCCTCTTGCTGGGGAAAGAAGAAAACACACAACAAAGACTAAACAATATTCTCTGTAATTCAGAACGTAATATACGATTGATGTACAAGGGCTAGCGAAATAGTACATTCCATTCCAAAGAAATACATCTTTTAAAAAAATCTGTAAACAGGGTGGATAGCTGTGCTGCATTCATCAGATTATTTCCAAGTGATAAGAGGCATTCCGTGGTCAGAGATGCATCAGAGCTGAAAACTACTTTTAAAAGTCTTCCAGATTTTAAGCAGGGAATTATAAAAGGATTGATGTAAAATATGTACAATAAAATAATTATCCTTAGCTGATTGAAACTCATTATCTAAAATATAACATAATAATTTAGATTAATTATCCAAATTAAGTGTGTTTGGGAAAACAGTTGTACTTAAATATGCTTCAAAGTATTACTGACTTCAAGGATTTACTTTGAATCCTTGAAATTACAAAAATCTAAAATTTGCAAAGTAATTTGTAGACGCAATCAGTGAAACTACGTCTATATTTTGGGTTAGCCATCTGTTGTGTTATCCTTCAAATGGGGAAAATTATTATTAAAATATTGAATAATGAGGTAAATCCATAATACAAAGTATGAATTTAACTGAAATAACCTATAGTAGAGAAAATGCGTATCCCATTGCCACAGGTCAGATGAAGCTCCATTTTTAGCGACTTTATATTTTTATTATAGTTTTTGGAAAATAAAAACTATGAAAAGACATATGAAAAGATTAGAAAAGTACGGTTGATTAGAAAAATACAAATAAATAAATATGGAATCTAAAATGTTTCCCAATATATCTTTAGTTATTTTATAACATTATAACAAACAGTACATGGCATCCCTTTTCAAAGGAGATACTAAAAATTACCATTTAACTTCCAACTAAAAGTACCCATCCCCTCCCACTTGTGACTGTATGACCGTAACTTTGTCGCTTGTATACTTACAATTTATATTGACTGTTTCCTAGTATGATTGATTGCTCATTGTACCCTATGTATCATTAAGTGTCATACCTTATGATTCTCGACTCCTGATGAATGTATTCTTTCTTTTATATATACTGAGAGTATTTACACCAAGACAAATTCCTTGTGTGTCCAACCACACTTGGCCAATAAAGAATTCTATTCTATTCTATTCTATTCTATTCTATTCTATTCTATTCAACATACATAAGATAAGATACTAGATAACACAAAATGCTTGTAGCTTAAACCCTACAATTTTGTTGCCACTCAGAGCAAAGAACACTGAGTTGAAGAGACAAGGACTATGTTCTTATGATACATTTACTCATATTTGACTAGATTTATTCAATTAACCCATTATCTAGGTTCATATGACATGTTGAATTAAACTAATCACTGGGGCAGAATTTGCACAACACATTAAGCATAACTATGGTTGTCTGTTTCTGTTATTCTTCAGCAATTAGGATTAGGATTCGCACCTCACACAGCATCTGCTGGGACTCCCTGTACAAATAGGGCGTAGTATATCCTCCCCTCAGTGTGACTGTGGAGTCCCACGCCAAACTGTACATCCCATTGTGACCCACTGAAAGCTAAGGACATATGCTGGTCCAGTATCTGATTTTTTTAAATCAAAATAATACTGCACTTCAATGTTAGATGGCTTGGACATTGACATTTCAATACAGATCTTTTTAACATTTATATTTTATTGTGTTTTATTAAGCTAAATGAAAAGTTAACATATATTGCTAGCCCATGTATGATACGCCATAAGCTAAATAAATCATGGGATATTATGTCATGGGATATTATCAAAGCATTTTCTTAGGTAGACAGTGACTTCCAGAGTCCTATGAGAAACTATTCAGTGGACAATGAATGAGTTATTTGTCAATATACCTTGAGAGAGCGACTCCAAGGAGATTTTGATTATAGGAATGCATGTTGCTGTGATCTAAACTCCTAGTGCAGAATCTCTATTTATTCCAAAAAATGAATTATTGATGCAAATTATTTTGGTTCATTTTCATTTTCCCACTAAATAATTGTATAGGGATGATGTTATTTTTGTAGACTGCGACAATTAAGCTACAATGGCCTTTGGGAGGGTGTCTCAGGAAGCACAGAAATATTTGAATGTCCCTTTCTGAGGATAGGATAAATCATCAAACTGGTCTGGACTCTGTTAATCTGCTTCTTTCTGACCTTGGAAATTCAAAAGGAAGGAAGGAAGGAAGGAAGGAAGGAAGGAAGGAAGGAAGGAAGGAAGGAAGGAAGGAAGGAAGGAAGGAAGGAAGGAAAGAAAGAAAGAAAAAAAGGTAGCACAGCAGAAGTTGGAAAAGAAGCATGTTCAATTAAAATCCTTCCCAACTTGCTTCTAAACTAGCATAATCAGTGTCAGTCCTGGAGCTATAAAAATATCTCTCCAACTTGCTTTCATTGGAAATAAATTTCTTTAAGAAAAATATGCAGACATGATCAAGAAGAAATGGTAGATTACATGCATTCAGAAGTCTGAAAGGGAATGGGCATGCTCAAAAGCTCTTGTATTGGAGCTTTCTAAGACTGAAAGTAGATTTTCTCTGATTGAGTGTTACTGGTGTTTAGTTCAAAAACAAGTGGCACTGCTTGACAGATATTCGTAGAATGCAGAGGCGGTGAATAACAGCACTTCAGATATTGCTGAAGAGTAATTACCGTAAGTCTCCCTTTGGTCTTCTAAGAAATTGAATAATAATATGTTTTAGAATAATACAGGTGAAACTCGAAAAATTAGAATATCGTGCAAAAGTTCATTTATTTCAGTAATGCAACTTAAAAGGTGAACCTAATATACTGTATGAGATAGACTCATTACATGCAAAGCAAGATAGTTCAAGCTGTGATGTGTCATAATTGAGATGATCATGTCTTACAGCTCATGAAAACCCCAAATCCATAATCTCAGAATATTAGAATATTGTGAAAAGGTTCAATATTCTAGGCTCAAAGTGTCCCACTCTAATCAGCTAATTAAGCCATAACACCTGCAAAGGGTTCCTGAGCCTTTAAATGGTCCCTCAGTCTGGTTCAGTAGGAAGCACAATCATGGGAAAGACTGCTGACCTAACAGTTGTGCAGAAAACCATCATTGACACCCTCCATAAGGAGGGAAAGCCTCAAAAGGTAATTGCAAAAGAAGTTGGATGTTCCCAAAGTGCTGTATCAAAGCACATTAATAGAAAGTTATGTGGAAGGGAAAAGTGTGGAAGAAAAAGGTGCACAAGCAGCAGGGATGACCACAGCTTGGAGAGGATTGTCAGGAAAAGGCCATTTAAAAGTGTTGGGAACTTTCACAAGGGGTGGACTGAGGCTGGAGTCAGTGCATCAAGAGCCACCACACACAGACGGATCCTGGACATGGGCTTCAAATGTCATATTCCTTTTGTCAAGCCGCTCCTGAACAACAAACAAGATCAGAAGCGTCTTACCTGGGGTAAAGAAAAATAGAGCTGGTCTGTTGCTCAATGGTCCAAAGTCCTCTTTTCTGATAAGAGCAACTTTTGCATCTCATTTGGAAACCAAGGACCCAGAGTCTGGAGGAAGAATGGAGAGGCACACACTGCAAGATGCTTGAAGTCCAGTGTGAAGTTTCCACAATCTGTGTTGATTTGGGGAGCCATGTCATCTGCTGGTGTTGGTCCACTGTGCTTCATTAAGTCCAGGGTCAACACAGCCGTCTACCAGGAGATTTTGGAGCACTTCATGCTTCCTTCCGCAGATGAGCTTTATGGGGATGCTGACTTCATTTTCCAGCAGGACTTGGCACCTGCCCACACTGCCAAAAGCACCAAAACCTGGTTCAATGACCGTGGGATTACTGTGATTGATTGGCCAGTAAACTCGCCTGACCTGAACCCCACAGAGAATCTATGGGCATTGCCAAGAGAACATGAGACCGAACAATGCAGAAGAGCTGAAGGCCACTACTGAAGCATCCTGGTCTTCCATAACACCTCAGCAGTGCCACAGGCTGATAGCTTCCATGCCACGCCGCACTGAGGCAGTAATTGCTGCAAAAGAGGCCCAAACCAAGTACTGAGTATGTATGCATGTTTATATTTTTCAGAGGTCTGATATTGTTCTATGTACAATCCTTGTCTTATTGATTGCATGTAGTATTCTAATTTTCTAAGATTGTAGATTTGTGGTTTTCATGAGCTGTAAGCCATAATCATCTCAATTATGACAAATCACAGCTTGAACTATCTTGCTTTGCATGTAATGAGTCTATCTCATATATTAGTGTTCTGTATTAACATTCTTGGAGACTCGCATTCTGATTGGTCCACCCAGACCGCAATCCGATTGGTTCGTGGAACACCTGTGATTGGAGCGCTAAGAATCTACCGCGATTGGCCGAGCCGATCGCGGGAGATTCAAAGCGCTGCCATTGGCCGCCGAGCCGCCGGCCGGCTGTATAAAGCCAAGCGGCTTGCACACTTTAAGCTGTCCTTGTTCAGAGCTGAAATAAAGAGCTGATTGTTCACTTTCGCGTCTCGCCTCTTATGTGACCCGATCCACCGATCTAACACTGGCGACGAGGGTGGGATCGTGAGGCGAGGACCAACTAGCACGTGGCAAACGGTGATCGGCGCCCTGCACAATGGCCAGCACCCTGCCGCCCGCTCCATTCGACCCAGCAACCGAAGACTGGGAGTCATACATCGACCGCTTCCAGATGTTTCTGGAATGCAGCAACCTCAAAGACGCCAACGGCCAGAGGAAACGGGCAGTATTCCTCACACACTGCGGGCCCGCAGTGTTCAAAATGGCCAAGGTGCTGGCAAAGCCCGTCGACGTCAAGGAGATGGACTGGGCTGACCTCGAGCCCATCTTGCGACGCCATTACGCCCCTACCGTGCCCATCCTCATTCGTAGGCACGACTTCTACCGCCGAGATCAGCGCGAAGGCGAGACCATCGGCGACTTCGTGGCCCAGCTATGAAACCTGGGAGGCCCCTGCGAATTCCCCGACCTGGACCAGGCACTTCGGGACCGAGTCGTCCTTGGACTCCGAGACCCCGTGCTGCAGAGCCGGCTGATGGCCAAAGGCAACATCTCCCTCACCGACGCCCTCGCCGAGGCCACCGCCGCCGAGGCCACCCGCCAGTCAGCAGCCCGGATGAGGCAAGCCAACACGACCGAACGGCCAGTGACCAACGAAGCGACCCCCACTACCGCGAAGCCTGGGGAATCCAGCCATCGAGAAACAACCACTCATCATGGTGACCTCGAACCCCAATCCGACACCGAGGACGAGGAAATCCATCTGCTACAGACCGAGCGCGACTGCCAGGACCACAGGGGACGTAAGTCGGGTTTCCACTGCGTCGGTTGCGGCAGCGATCACCCCCACTCCGAATGCCGTTTTCGACGCCATCTGCAGGCATTGTGAGAAGCGGGGCACATCGCCAAGGTGTGCCGCAACAAAAAGAGCTACAGCCCGCAGCGACGTGGAAACAGCCCACGGACGACGAGACGGCACCCCCAGGCACCGAGACCGACCGACTGAGAGCCGGTGGAGCCGCGACAGCCGCAGCAGACGACTCAGCGAAGCACAGAGGCGCGAGGAAACCTACCAGACGGTCGTCATCGGCCATTCGTCAACCATGGACGCCCGAAAGGTACACGTGGCCCTGTGCATCGAGGACCAGCCCTGCGAGATGGAAGTGGACTCCAGGTCCTACCTCTCAATGGTTTCTTGGTGCACAATCAAGCGCCTAGTCCCTACCATTCACCGCAACGAACTAGACGACCAGAAGCTGATCCTGAAAGACTATCAGGGAAATCGCATCCCTGTGGTCGGCATCGGGCACTTTAAGGTCACGTTCAAGGACCACACCGACATCTTGCCACTCACAATCATGGACCGGGACCGCCCCAGCTTGCTCGGCCTGCAATGGTTCGCCCCGCTGGGCATCGAAGTGAGGGGCATCCATCACACAGACGAGGCCGATTGGGAAGCGCCGCTCGTAAAAGAATTCCAGGAGGTCTTCGACAACTCGCTAGGCAAGTACCGAGGGCCCCCTATATCTTTCAACCTTAACCCTAACGTCGCCCCAATCCGCCTCAAACCCCGGCGAGTGCCTTTTGCGCTCAAGCCGAAAATTGACAAGCAACTAGACAAGCTCGTCGCGCAAGGGGTACTAGAGCCCATCGACCATGCCCGTTGGGAAACGCCAATAGTCACCCCCATCAAGCCCGATGGCTCCATAAGGATTTGCGGGGACTACAAGGCCACCCTCAATCACGCGCTGCAGCAAAGCGCCTACCCAGTCCCAGTAGTACAGCACCTTCTGCACTCACTGGGGGGAGGCCGGGTCTTCGCAAAACTCGACTTGGCACAAGCGTATCAGCAATTGCCGGTCGATGCGGAGACAGCCGAAGCGCAAACGATTGTTACACACCGGGGGGCTTTTCAGTGCAACCGACTCCAATTTGGAGTCAGCGTCGCCCCAGGAGTCTTCCAAAGTCTCATGGAGAGGCTCCTCCAGGGAATAAAAGGGGTGGTTCCCTACTTCGATGATGTGCTGATCGCAGCCGCCAACAAAGAACAATTGGAGACCCGTTTAAGGGCGGTGCTTAACAAATTCAAAGACGCCGGCCTTAAAGTCAAAAGAAACAAATGCCAACTCCACACCGAGAGGGTCGAGTTCCTGGGGTACCTCCTGGACTGGCATGGAATACACCCAACCGGGAAGAAACTCAGAGCCATCAAGGAAGCCCCCACACCAACAAACAAGGCGGAACTACAGGCATTTTTGAGACTGCTTAACTTTTACAATGTTTTCCTACCCCAAAAGGCGACCGTGGCGGAACCCCTGCACCGGTTACTAGATAAAGCGGCCATCTGGACCTGGGGGAAGCAGGAGGAGACTGCGTTCCAACGAACAAAAAACCTGCTGACATCGGACGCAGTCCTGATCCAGTATAGCGAGACCCTCCCGCTCACGGTAACGTGCGACGCATCACCTTTCGGCATCGGAGCAGTCCTCAGCCACACCCTACCCGACGGGAAGGAAGCACCCATCGCCTTTTTCTCCCGAATGCTGGCCAAGCCAGAAAGAAATTACAGTCAACTGGACAAAGAAGCCCTTGCCATCGTCGCCGGGGTGAAAAGGTTCCACGAGTACCTTTACGGTAGGAACTTTTCAATCATAACAGACCACAAGCCCCTGCTCGGGATACTCGCAGGGAACAAGGCTACCCCGAACATCCTGTCACCCCGGATGACGAGGTGGTCCGAGTTCCTTGCCGCATACTCATACGAACTGTCACACCGGCCCAGAAAAAACATTCCGCACGCTGACACACTAAGCCGGTCACCACTACCCGACCTAGACGACGACCCAGCGCCCACAATGACGACCCTGCAAATCGAGACCCTACCCAGCACGCCCGTAACCGCGCCAGACATTGCCCATGAAACAAATAAAGGCAAACAGCTGGCGCGGGTATTGAGCTGGGTAGAGCGGGGGTGGCCAGAAAATGATGGCGGCGAGCAGTTCAAAGCCTTCCGAAACCGCCAAACTGAGCTGTTCTCACAAAGGGGGTGCATACTCTGGGGCGACCGGGTAGTCATACCGGAAGCGCTGCAAAACAGAGTATTGGCAATGCTGCATGAGGGACACCCGGGGATCGTCAAGATGAAAGCCCTGGCCAGAAGCTACGCTTGGTGGCCAGGGATGGACAAACAAATCGAGACATGGGTCGCCGGCTGCAGCAGGTGCCAAGAGTCGAGAGCCAACCCCCCCACCGCCCCGGTCCTGGAATGGGAGACCCCGAGAGGACCATGGTCGCGAATACACATAGACTTCGCCGGGCCAACCAAGGGGCATACATTCCTCATCACCGTAGATGCTTACTCCAACTGGCTGGAGGTAAGCGCTATGAGGGCAACAACAACAGAGGCGGTCATCGACAAGCTCAACAAACTCTTTGCAACGCACGGGCTACCAGATGTCATAGTGTCGGACAACGGGCCACAGTTCACGGCAGTGGCATTTGAGAAATACCTGGCCGAACGAGGCATCCGACACGCCTTGACCTCGACGGCTCACCCGGCGGCGAACGGTAGGGCGGAACGGATGGTCCAATACACAAAAAAGGCCATCCAAAAAATCAAAACCGGCGACATCCAGGAAAAAATAAACAAGCTACTCTTCATACAGCACATCACGCCGAGCTCGACCACGAACAAGAGCCCAGCGGAGTTACTAATGGGAAGGAAACTGAGGTCCCCACTGGACCGCCTACACCCCACCTACAACCCTGAGAAACCCCCGGACTCCTCCAGCCGGAACCGGGCATTCAACATCGGGGACACGGTCTATGCGAAGAACTTCACGGGAGACCCCATCTGGGTACCTGCGCCAATAACACAGGTAACCGGGCCCCGATCATACAGACTCCAAACGACAGACGGAAGGAACTGGAAGCGGCACATCGACCAGCTACGGTCCAGACTAGCCACCAGCACCCCCGACACCTCAACAACAACAACCAAGGAAAGCAGAGAGGGAGGGGAAGCCCCAACATCCAAGCCGGTAAACAACGGCAGGCTGGAAGCATCAACGGCACACCCCCCAACGCAAGCCGAACACCCCCCACCAGAAGACAGAAACACCCAAACAAACCAGCCATACTCACCAGCAGACCTCGAACTGTCGCAGACGGGATCTTCACCTGGAAGGTACAGCCAAGCCAGCTCAGCCAGCCCGGAAAGACCGAGCGAGAGCAACAGGAACCGCAACTCGACCAACCCAGGCAGCCCGGGCGGGAGCTGCGGCGACAGGCCCGGCTCACCCTTCCAGGCGGTTCCATCAGCGAAGTGGAGAGCGACGCGGAGCCCGGCCGAACCGGCCGACGACCACACACCGACTGAGCCACGCAGGTCAGCCAGACAGGTTTGAAGCCCCACCTACCTGCGCGACTACGTCACGACACTGCGTCGGACGAAACCATGAGGGGAGGGGTGTTCTGTATTAACATTCTTGGAGGCTCGCATTCTGATTGGTCCACCCAGACCGCAATCCGATTGGTTCGCGGAACGCCTGTGATTGGAGCGCTAAGAATCTACCGCGATTGGCCGAGCCGATCGCGGGAGATTCAAAGCGCTGCCATTGGCCGCCGAGCCGCCGGCCGGCTGTATAAAGCCAAGCGGCTCGCACACTTTAAGCTGTCCTTGTTCAGAGCTGAAATAAAGAGCTGATTGTTCACTTTCGCGTCTCGCCTCTTATGTGACCCGATCCACCGATCTAACACTTAGTTTGACCTTTTAAGTTGCATTACTGAAATAAATGAACTTTTGCACGATATTCTAAGTTTTCGAGTTTCATCTGTAATATGAAGAAAGCCAAGAGATTTTCCACGTTGTATAAGCTAAAAGTGAAGATGGAAAGATTTCATTTCCAAAACATTGTTTTGTTGGAAGTTAAAACCTACCCCTTTCCTAGAAAAATGAAATATTTTAGGATATATTAAAAAGGCAGAATATTTCCCCTAAAAGAGAAGTAGAAACTCAGAGAAGTAGAAACTCACACACCCCACCCCACCCGTTAATGGGCCATTAAGGCCTGGGCCAATCTATTCTACATAACATAATATGGCTGTGCCATGAAAATAAAGTATATCTTTAAAGCATGTGTAGTGAAGCATCTTTGAGCCACAACGAGTAGAAGGGACCCTAATGTACATTCTATTGTAGCTGTCTGAAATTATTTGAACTGTCATAGCAAGCAAACATACAAATCTTATTTAGGTTCACATTCTTTCTACAAGGATGAAACTTCAAGAGACAGACAGAGATAGACAATCTTAGTAATAAACTTGATTTGGGAGAGATGGCTACGGCAACCCCAATAGGACTCTAAAGGCAAATATTTCAGATCTTAAGACACTAGAACAAAAGAGCTTATTACAAACCATAATGTAAATGTCCATAACATCTTACAATTTTACCAAGAATTCTTTGAGGTATAATCGATGTCCACATGCCACAGATTTCCACTTTTTAAAAAATGAGTAGCAATCATCTACTGTTACATACATTGTAATTCCTACGCTGACGGTATCTAAACAGCTGCATTAGAAAAGGAAGCACTAGAGACAGACACAAGAATAACAGTAGATCATTTGGTTTAATCTGTCCTTCTGGGTTTTTTTTTTTTGCTTATCCTACAATGTTCAGGAAGTAAAAACATGCAATTCATTTTAGCTCATTTATTTGTTAGAGATTAAAGGAAAAATAATTTCTTCTTCCAGATAACATCTATTTAGGCTTAAACCTGATCTTTTCTGAACATCTGTGTCAGATGCACTAGTTTCATATTTACCATAAAAGGTAAAAATGTTTGTTGGGTGTTAAGTCTTGCTTGGAGTACATCATATTTTTAGAACAAAGACTAGACCATGGCATACATGCATTCACAGAGCAACCAGCAATTATTTTTTTTATAAATTATTGTCCCATTCTATTATGACTAGACTCATGGAAAAACATTTGACACTGGTATACAGCAGTGTAGGTGGTGTGAAACTGTGACTAAGTAAAGATGAGAGAAATAGAGATTTTAATGGCAATCTCGTATTTTGTTTAATTATAAAAAAAGAATTTAGAATTATTTCTTTGCTTTTAAGATTTAGCAAACTAAATTCAGAGTTTAAAGTCATCCTCTAATGTGAGTTCTAATCGTCTTTCTTAATGCAGATTGAAATGCCGTACTGAAATCTTGATGTCACAGAATGTTCCCAAGCATTCTGCTATCCAATTGATTTTGTTATATCCAAATGTTAAAAAAAAAAACAGGACAGCATTTACAAGAAAGGTTAGTTTAACTTTCAGTGAAAACAAATATTATTCAAGAAACTAGAAATGTGAGTATGATTTTATATCAAGATCATATATCTTTTGACAGATTTTCCCATATTCTTCCCATATATTTGTTTTAATAAAATAACTGGAAAATTCAGGTGTTTTTCTTGTTCATAACTTTACATCATTTATGAAGTCTTACATGCAACATTAGGGTTTTGTTTTTAGGTGGAGAGAATAGAAAGAATAGTGATGCTTTTGAACTTTAGTGTTAGAGAAAATCAGGAATAGCCAAGCAAATGAATACAGAGTCCAGTGCAGAGTTCTCACTCAAGGCATAAAAGATCAAGTTTAGATTACCATACTTTGGACACAGTACATGAAGACCTGGCTCTCTAGAGGAGGCTTTAATGAAGGGATGGGTGGAAGGAAAGAGACCAGGATGGAGTCTAAGGTGGATGGAGTCAATTATAGCAGTGCAAGTAAAACCAGGTTGGAAATAGATCCTCCTCTATGTAGTTGTTCAGAGATGATTTCAACTTGATGCCACATAATCAATCAATCCTAGTCCTAATGCATTTCCTTTCCCTCCCTCAATTTAATACACCTTTTCTTTTCCTTTTCAGTTTGTTTTCCTTTCTGAGGCTTGAACTATTTCCTCCCTTGAATTCAACAAGAAAATCAAATTATTTTCACACTGATGTAAGTAAGCATCATAGAGTAGTCTGTTTTGGAACTTATCTTCTCTTCCAAGTTTCATCCAGTGTTATTTTTTCCTTTTCCTTTGTTTATACAGGGCTTATTCTTTTGCTTATTAAAGTTTCCATTATTCTGTTTTCCTAATATCTTCTGTGTGGCCTCATAATATACCAAGTCTAGTGTCTCTCTGTCTGTTTGTCTCTCTCTTTCTCTCTCTGTACTTCACCCAAGCATAAGGATACCTCCATCATGATCACAGCACCATTATCACAATCTCTTACACCGGCCCCGGACCGGTACCGGTCCGTGAAACATTTTCTACCGGGCCGCCGGTTTGCTGGGCGCCGCCATCTTGTTTTGATGAGAAAGTGCTTCCGGTGAGCTTTTCCGGTTGGAAAGCGGCGTTTGGGTCCTGAAGGAATCCTCGCGCCTTAGTTTCATCGAAGGGGGGGGCAGCTTCAAACGAAACTAAGGCGCGAGGATTCTTTCAGCACCCAAGGCAAGGCGAGCCGAGCAACCGTCCCAAAGCCCATCAACAAAGGTACAAAGGAGGAGTTGAAGGTGATGGGGAGAAGCGGGGGATGGCTGGCTGGCCGGTCGCTCGGCTCGCCTTGCCATGCGTGCTGATGCCGGTACTGGGCCGCGGATCATTTTGTGATGCCGGTACCGGGCCGTGGCACAAAAAAGGTTGGGGGCCACTGTCTTACACTTCTGTCTCAGACAGTAATTAATTAGTGCCCATTCATTATGAACGTTCACTTCCTTTGCACAAAAATCCTCTGCTGAAATTTAGCATAGTATTCCTCAATATAATTACCACTAAAACCTTTTTCTAAAAAACAACACACACACACATGTAATAGCTCAAATCTCTCTTATATGAACTGCTATGAAATTCTATCAGCTTCAACCTCACATAAAACTTAATTTCCCACAAATTGTATTTAATTCTACTAAAAAAACAAATGACAAAATATATCATGACTCTCATACTAAATAGTGGACCAAAGTACATTCTTTGACAATAAATCTCATTCCAAATCAAGACAAGTATCAACATTTCAGTCCACATTTTTGATCACTCACAAAGCTCTGGATTCAAATATCAGCCAATTTTACTGGTCCGTACTACAAGCCCCTAATATCTATTTTAATTCACACATTCCTAATGTGTATATATATTCTTTAACGTATCTTTCCCAATTAGGTTCTTATTTCTGTAAATTGTTAAGTGACAAATGAGAAATAATAATAGACTCTGTGCCAAAAAGAAACCTGTTTGAGTACATTGTATCAGGAAACTCCCATTGAAAACTGGGTGGATTTCTTATATCTGGAGAAGATAACAAATGTTCTAGTCCTGTAAATGTTCATGAGAAAATTTATTTAATACTTTTTGCATTGTCTGGTGTGTATCTGGCTCCAGTAATTTAGGCAATGTTCACCACAAATTTATAATTAAGACACTCAGCAACTATATGTATAGGTAACACCCGGCAGAACAAACACATTACTCAAATAGTGATCTTATTCCAGCATAGTATCCTGTCTGCTTAGTAATGTCATTGTTCTCTGGAAAGAAGCCAGCTCCGAGAGTTTTAATAAAAGACCTTTTTAATTCCGTAAAGTACAATATACTAGCTCCTGAACATAATGAGCAAGCAAAGGGAAAAGGATTTCCACAGGAAGTCAAAACTCATGCAAATATTTGCCTATGTGTTAAGCAAATGTCTTCTATTAACCGTGCTCACTTTTTGGAAAGAAAGGATCTTTTGGAAGGGGCAAATATTGGAAGGGAGAGATTTTGCAGGAATTGACATCTATGGGAGACAAGAACCAAATGTACTGCATAACACAAACACTGTAACTTACTGCTTGCATCAGATGTTGGCATGGAAGTACATAAATGTGACATCCACTGTGATGTCCCAACAGGTGACATTTGGATATAATTTCAGTTTGCTAGGGAAGCCAATGGAGAGTAGGAAAGGAAGCGATTGTAGATGGATGACAAAGGGGTCTCTTTGGTTGTGGGTGGGAGGAAATGACCTGATTGGCCTTTTCTTGCAAACACAGTCCATGTGTTAGCATGAAAAAATTGAAAAAGGGCTCACCAGATTTATAATTACATCCACTATTTATACATTTTAAATACAGGCAGTCCTTGACTTACAACAGTTCATTAATGACTGTTCAAAGTTACACCACCACTGGGGTTAAAAAATGACTTATGACCATCTTTCACACTTACAACTATCACAGCCTCCCCATGGTCACGTGATCAAAATTCAGATGCTTGGCAGTTGACCCATATTTATGACGGGGGTCATGTGATCAACTTTTGCAACCTTTAGCAAGCAAAGTCAATGGGGAAGCCAGATTCATTTAACAACCACGTGACTGTCAGTATATTCATGAACTGGAATAGAGTGTGGTAATAAGGTCAGCCAATGAGTAGCCATAGCAACTAAAACAGCCAATGAGGATAGTTTGGACATTGAAACTAGAAGTAGCCTAGGCTGGAAACTGAAACTAAAAGTAGCTTAGACCTGGCTCTATGTTAAGCTCTGCAAGTCTGCAGTTATGTTGAGCTCTGAGTCTGTGTATTGAAGATGAAACTAACTTGCTTGCTTGCTGAAGACTGAAGTTCTGCTCTGAACTTGCAACATGTTTCTGTTTTGAGTTTTCTCCATTTTGGAGAAATCTACAACTGGTTTGTAAAATCTACTTCTGTTTATAAAGATGTAAAATGAAGCATCAGCCGTCTTTGTTTACTTTTCTGGCACTGAATCATCGCTGCAAACACTCTCAATAGCGACTAACGTAACAACTGCAGGGAGTCACTTAACCACTGTGGCAAGAGAGATGGTAAAATAGGGCAAAATCCACTGAACAGCTGTCTCACTTAGCAACAGAAACTTTTGGGCTCAATTGTGGTCATAAGTTGAGGGTTACCTGTACACAATTCTCACAGAAAATACACTTGAGAAATCCTTTGAGATCTACCTTAGGAATGGCGTTTTTTTTCTTCTTCCTTCAAATGCTTCAGATGGTGACGGAGTACGTATACCTACACACGCCTAAAGAAGATTAGCAGCAATTCGGGTGGGTTATCCGCTGTGGACAGGCAGTTTCTCAATCGATTCCAGGTCTCCATCTCAATTTACCTGTTGGAGGCAAAAGTGTTTTGACAAATTACCTCATTTTCCCAAACACATATACCGTACCTGACATTGATCGCAAAAACTACTGACTAGGAAATTTTGCCACCTGTCATTTACTACAATGGTAACTAAAGTCTGATAGAGACTGTTTTTTTTTTTTCCTAGCTAAGAAAAGCACCTGGCTGGGACTCTCTGTTTACTTTTTCCCAACGTATGCTCTGGAATGGATGAAGAATTGTTCCACTTCCCACTTCTTTTTTAAGTTTCTAAAAGGTTAGAGCATGCCAAGCAGTGGTGATGAGTTCTTCTTGCAAGCCAAAAAAAAAAAAAAAAAGGCCTCTATTTCTCAGCAGATGCCTGCAGTAATCATATGATGTGAATCACATTTTCCAAAGCTAGTGGAAAAAAACAAACAAAAGCTTCTCTACCTACAATAAATCACAGGCTGTCACTGAGAAACTCGGGTTGGATTGCTAGTGGCAAGCAAAAGCTGCCAGATGATTCTTCATCCTCCCATGAATGTACAAAAAAAATGTCCAGTCTGATCTGAAAAATCAGACTTTTCTTTTTCACCTTGCAAGAAACCTCACATTCCTCATCTCAACATAGGTAAGCTTAAAAAGTCTTTATCCTGAATTAGGATTGTCAAAGAAAAGCTATTTACTAGTGGTAGAAAATACTGGCAGAATATACAGGTAGTCCTTGACCCACAACAGTTCATTAAGCAACTGTTCAGAGTTACAACAGCACTGAAAAAAAAGTGACTTATGACCATTTTTCACACTTACGACCGTCGCAGCATCCCCAGGGTCATGACTTGCATTCAGACGCTTGACAACTGGTTCATATTTATGATGGTTGCGGTGTTCCAGGGTCATGTGATGCTCTTTTTGTGACCTGACCAGCAAAACCAGATCACCTAACAACTGTGTTGCTAATTTAACAATTGCAGTGATTCACTTAACAAATGTGGCAAGAAAAGTCGTAAAATGGGATAAAACTAAATTAACAAATTTCTCACTTAGCAACATAAGTTCTGGGCCCAATTATGATCATAAGTCGAAGACTGTGTATTCAGCTTCATAGTGATATACAATCAGCTTTATTTCAACTTGTTTGATTAACTCATCCAACTCTAAGATGTTTTACTTGCTATGCATAGTTACTATTCTATGCGTATGATCTATGCATGTCCAACTCAAGGCCCAGGGGCAGGATCCCGTGGGGTGCTTAGATCTATCCCACAGGGCCGCCCTGGAAGGATTGGCCCACGGTGCCTCTGCCAGTGAAAACAGAGCTTGCGAAGGCTGTATGCAGCTTTCCCAAGCTCCAGTTTTGCTGGCAGAAGGTTGTAGGAAGCCGTTGCAGTCGAAAACGGAGCTTGGGAGCCCATTTTTGTTAGCAGAGCACTTGGGCTACCACAGGTGCCCCCCCAACACAAGTGATGTCATGCTGGTCACACCCACTCCAGCCTCCCAAGTTTAAACACAACCCTGAGACGGCCCTCAATAAAACCGAGTTTGACACTCCTGATCTACAGTATATATTTTTTGTTTCCTGCTTTTTAAAACGTAACCTCCCAGAGATACTTAGAGGGGAGTAACCTCTAAATCAGGAGTGTCAAATTCACATTGTCACAGTGGTGTCACGTGACATATTGGGACTTTTTTCCCCTTTCGCTAAAGCGGGCATGGGTGTTCTAAATCACGTAATAGATATAATACATACTTACATACATACATTCAACTGATTTTGTAAAATTTAAAATGGTGGTTGGGTTTGGCCTAGTGCTTTGTTATTAAGTGTTTCATTTTCCCGGATATGGGCAAGGACCAAAATATAAATGTTAGTCAGATTGGTAAAAATTTACCACATGTTTTTCCCCTTCTGTTTTGTGCCCAAGCAGGTTAACCATTTTTAAATTCCCACCAGAATTGCTGGTAAGTAATTCTCAGAGAAGTGTAAAACATCTCAAGGACAATAGCCTAAGGAAAGTGGTTTGAGGTGAGGGATCAAAGGCGAGTACTTTGATATTTGCACCAGGAATAATAAACAAAAACATTCAAAATTCTAGTAAGCAATAAAAGATACACACTTTAGTAAGCAATTAAATATATTTTTGCATGTTATGTAATCACATAACTTTTTTTTTCCTCCAGTATGTTTCCTGGTTTGGTTAAAAATATCTGCCAGGTGACTGTCTTATTAGCTGATGGTGGCAAGATCAAAAGTCCAAGTTCTTATTGCCTTTTTTTCCCCACATAGGTACTTTCTACCATGAAGAGAAATATGGTACTATATAAAATGTATGATTTTGTTATCTATCTTGGCATACAGACTTGGTGTAACAATTTGCATTATACCCAATTCTATTTTTTCCACAATTCATACTTTAAAAAAAAGACTTTTGTGAATTGTGGCTCTATCCACTTAGTACCTCACATCCTTGGTAGCGTTTAGAAGACAAAAGAAAGAGAAAGAGAAAGAGAGAGGAGGGAGTGGGGAGGGAGAGAGAAGAGAGAGAAAGAGCATTAAACTCCTGACTGCAAGAAAGCTGTGATCACAATCTCAGTTTCAAATGAATATTCATCCCAGGTGGGGATGCAACTTCTGTTTTCTTTCTGCAAATTAGCACATTAATTTCCTCAAAAAGATCCATGTGATTGATTAGCAGATAGCACTGTTAAGATTTGTGGTTTGGTACAGCTGTTCCCTGCTAAAAATCAATTTACAAGATATTGAACATAAATGGAAAATATTACTACTTAGGATTCTTATTAGCTGGTATTTTACATGAATAAAATAGAAATATCAAAACCACAGGCCCCTTTACATAAATGTTATTCATGTTGGCTCTAGTGCAGAGGTGGTATTCAGAAGGTTCTGACCAGTTCTTGAGAACCAGTAGTGGAAATTTTGAGCAGTTCAGAGAACCAGCAAATACCACCTCTGACTGGAGGTTTTACAGTAACCTTCCCCTGCCATGCCCACCAAGCCGTGCCCACAGAACCGGTAATAAAAAAATTTGAATCCCACCACTGCTCTAGTGTACTACTTTTTTAAATATAATGCTGAGACTATGCAAGCCTAAATACATTCTTTTCACAAGGCTTTCATGTTCAACTGAGTGTGAATGAGCTATAAATATGGTATATTGTGCTTTGTAGTGAACTGTACTTTATGTACATAGAAGATGCCTCATGACCTAACCTAGGATTTAAAGATATGCAACAGCTCCAGTGAAATACCATGCAGTAAAGGGTTTAATTAGCTAATACAGTTTTAAACTATGGATTGACTTATACAGCTTTTTATCCTGTTTTATTTGACTTTCAGGAACTAAAAATGTCCTAAAAAGAAGTAGGAATGATTTTGACTAAAAACAGGAACTGATTTTCATGACAAAATTAGTTTCTTGAACAAATTAACATTAAGGAATGTGGGTGGATTGACTGGCAATCAGCAGATGTGGTCGGTTTGTTATAGGTAGTGGCTGCAACAAGTAGCATAAGAGATTTTTAGAGTACAGAGAAATGCATGCCCCATGTTCTTCTGTGGGTTTCAGTAAAACAAGGGTGTGGTCATTTTGATATTCTTCCTACAAGCTTACACTTTCTTCACACTAAATCCACTCACCATTAACTGCCTTAAAATAGATAGAAGTATGTTTTCAGGGAAAGGATCAAGATCATAACAAGCTCCATTGTGGTTTTTTTTTTTTCCGTTCAGCAGGCAGATCACAGCAGAAGACGTAGTAAATTAACAAAGCAATGACAAGGAGGGGATGGGAATCAAAGAAAGAAAGAAAAATGAAAATGGTTAGATGTTCTATACCGGGGTTTTCCAAACTTGGCAACTGGAAAACTTGTGGACTTGCTGAAGTTTTCTTTGTGTGAAAGAACAATACGTAATATGCTTCACGTTTCCTTCAAAGCATTCACTCTCTTTAAAATTGCTGGAAAGTTTAATCCAGGGGACTTTCATCTAATCTATAACTAACAATGGATCGTGACAATAAAGCCAGAAAGGACCAACCCCGCCCCCCATGGCAAAGTCGAAAAATAATGTTGAATTAATATATCTTATGCATATGTGTATAGAACAGGGGTCTCCAAATTGGCAACTTTAAGACTTGTGGGTTTCAACTCAGCATGGCTGGCTGAGGAATTCTGGGAGCTGAAATCCACAAGTCTCAAAGTTGCCAATTTGGAGACTCCTGTTTTATACAGGTGTACATACAATATATTAATTCAACATTATTTTTCGACTTTGTCTTTTTGTTGTTGTTGTTGGTCCTTTCTGGCTTTACTGCCACGATCTATTGTTAGTTATAGATTAGATGAAAGTCCCCTGGATTAAACTTTCTAGCAATTTTAAAGAGAGAACATATTACTCATTGTTGTTTAACACAAAGAAAACTTCAGGAAGTAAACTTCAGCAAGTTAAACCCCCCCTCCCCCCAAAAAAAATCTTTATTTTTTTTATTTATCGCATTTCTGTTTTTAACACGCCCATCTACCTCACAGAACAGATGGATTTGGAATGACAACTACTACAGCTGGGCTGATTGCTCAGCTCAGGCCTGATTGGAGGAAAAGGCTGGTCTGATCGGGCCTTGTCCAGTCGTATTTTCTGTGACTCAGCAGAGGGCAGCAGCTTTCTAGAAATCGTGTCAGGCTGGAAAAATGAAAAGTGCCCATTTCTTGCCCATTTGTTTTCTCGCTGGCTTTTCAAAAATTCTGGCTAAATCATCATCTTAAGAATTCTTCTAACAGGCTCAGCAGCAGACAACACACACACACACACACGCACGCGTGCACGACGCAGAATTGTTCCCAAGTAAAAGCATGAAAGAAAAAAGCTACAAAAAGCATGAAAGAGCAAGTGTTTAAAGCACAATCTTCTATGGCGATTCTCAGTCATGCAGGTCAGCATTGTCCCAAAGGTGCCTTTTTCAAGAGGCGACTGGACGTGATTTTTTTTCTCTGAAGACATTTCAGAGTGGAAGAAGCTTCTTAGATGAGAAGCCAAATGTCTTCAAAGAAAAACCAGAAAGTCCAGTTGCCTCTTGAAAAAGCACTTTTAAAGGCACAATCATGTTCAAGACTATCCAACCAGGTCATCCAGGAAGAAAAAACAGGTTTGTGGGGAACTACGTCATTCATTCAGTATGACTGGTTTTTGAGTTCAAAGTTGTTGGTTTAGAGTAGACCACAGCCAGAATCTGAGCAACTTGGGGAGCAAAACTGCCTTTCCAGCAACCCCATTCTGTTCTTTACCTTCAGTTTTTGCTGCCTGCTCCCTACACCAAGGACTACGGCACTGCATGATCTGGAAGTCTATTTTTGTGGTAGAAATCAAAAACGCTTTCAGATTCCTCCATGCAAAAGAGTGGCGGGTTAGACTCTGCTTCTCTTAGAATACTTTTTCCCCCCTCAACCTGAGTATATTATTTTTCTGAGAAAGTTGTAGTTTACTATTTAGCCTTCCCTCCCTTAATAAACCCAGGGGTTAGGGGTTAGCCTTGTTGCCGGAACTGGGTCACTAACAGAAGAATGCAAAGATTTGTAGGAATACAAACATATTTTCCAAAAATATATATGTAAAGCAGCAAGAAATAATAAAAACATTTCTGTGCAGACCAGACATTATGTAGTTACAGTGCTGAGTGAAAAACCTGGAGAGAAAAATCAACAGAAAAAAATACGTACTTAAAAGAAAGAAAAATCCACAAGACAGAATTTGTCAATAATAGCAGGCCAGTTTTTGGCTCCGTGCTTATATTTTTACGTCTTTTTATGCAAGGAGTAAATGAATTTCTATAAAAGATCGTGACAGTGAGGGAGAATAAACTGCCTTACTTCATGCAAAATATCAAGGTTGTAGGGGACATTGTTGGAAGTGGACTAAGAAATTAAGGCAGAGTGGAAATTAAAATTCAATGTCTCCAGATGCCCAGCAATTTAGTGCTGGACCCCTCTTGTGACTTCTTGCCATGTTCCTGAGTCTCACAGATAGGATTGCTGGTGACATTGAGCTAAGGTTAATGTCATACGCTCTTGCGTTCATCTGTAACTTGGCCATGAATGAGCCAAGGACATATCTCTGAAGAAAGAATAAGAACATGGTTGTGTAACATTTACACTCCTGGGTTCTGAGTTCTTCAGCAGATGGGACTCCAAAATAGAATAAGGATGGTGGCAGTGATTTTCAGATACCTTAGATGTGACCAGGGGTGTATATACCTGGCATTCTAGACTCAAACCATGATACAATTGTCTTTGCATCCTCTTGTTCTGTTTTCCTTAGAAATATTTCACACTTTTTCCCAGTCAATGACTCACTCACCACATCTTGCAAAACATTGAGGCTAGGTGATGTTTGAATACAAAAATCTATATTACTCTGCATAAACAACTGAAGTAGGGCTTTTTTGTTGTTGTGGCTGACCAAAAAAAAAAATCCAAATCCAAAATAACCCCCAAGATAATCCAGCTGCACTAAACAAGCTTGGCAAATTGGATTTGGAGTATGGTTTTGGAGCCCAGGCCTTATTCAAAAGAAAATATTTTAATGGCACTATTTCTTTTTAGGAGTGTACTTGACTGTGCCCATAGATATTACAACGTGAGATGAATTTTGTACAAAGGGTGTGTGAATCAGAAACAGGACTCTATTTTGCAGTCTGAAGATTGTTAAGACTTCCAAGAGCAGACTAATTTTGTCCAAGCACTCTAAGACATGGGATCCATTTTTATAGAATGTGAGGAATTGCACACTACACACTGAGAACAAACATATGTATGGAAAAATGTATATGTATGGAAAAAAATCTTCACAAGGAGACCATAGGAATTTTACAAATACTAGAGAAGTACTCATGTTCAAATTTAAAGTACTGTAGTAGGAGATATATCCTGTCACTGCCAATTCTTAAGAGAAAAGGTTACATTCCACTTTAGCCTGGTCAACAGCTGCACCCCTTGCCAGTCAAAGCAAAAGAACATATTATGCATGTTTGTGTCAAAGGGAACATTTTTTTAAAAATGTCAGTATTCCATTTCAGTATGCCAGGGGTCCTAGCAAAGTATATTTGTTTACTAGGTCTAGCAAACATGGCATTTTCTTGCCATGGGGCTGCTTGATGATCAGGCAGGTGTTGTCATTACCCTGCTAGCATTGTTGTTCTTCTGGCTGATATCTTCAGGATCTCTCCCCAAGGCTCATTCCCTCCCCCACCACCACCACCACAAACCAGCTTTCCCTATCACATCCGAATAAAATTAATTTTGCATGTGAGAAGTTAAGTGAAATGTGGTCATTAAGCGAATCCATCTTCCCTCATTGACTTCGCTAGTTGGAAGCCATCTGGGAAGTCACAAACAGTGGTCATATGATCTGGGGACTATGCAGCTGTCATAAGTACTTGTTGGTTGCAAGCACCCAAATTTTGATCATGTGAATGTGGGAGTGCTGTCACAGTCATATGTGCAAGAATTGGTTGTAAGTCACTGTTTTCAATGCCATTGTAACTTCAATAGTCACTAAACAAATGGTTCTAAGCCGAAGACTGACTGTATCTATATTTTGCCAATGGCCTAGAAAGTCCTGCTTACTCCTCAATGAGCTGCACTGAGATCCACCTCCACCTTTGGATAGGGAATGAAATGTCTTGAATATTTTTTTTTAAAAAAAACCAATCTCTACAAATGTTGTTTCTAACTGGGTTTTTTTTTCCTTCTTTGTGAGGTTGATGCCCATCTGTCTACGTGACTAATACAGAAAATCCAACATTCAAAAATAGTTTTCTATCTACACATATATTTTAAAAAATGTAATGCTTCTCTACAGCTTCAGAGAAGTTGCAACCCATCAAACATATCTACAGATCCCTTCCCAAAAAGACATTATGACACAACATCCATAGTGTCACAAATTTTCCCACTTTGGTATAATTTTTAATAACTACATAGAAAATTATAGAAAATGTATAGAAAATTAATACTTATAATTTGGCTTTGTTCACTTGCTTTTTTTCCCCTCTTAGACCCATGATTTTCTTATGTGGATCAAGCTTTTTACCAACTATTTGGAGAATAGATAGGCTCTCAAAATTTAGATTTGAACTTCTCTGCTTTAAATGTTATGTATTTCAGGATAATTGATTGACCCCACAGAGAAGTCTGCATTATGTCACATAGTTTGTATTTTCCCTATAAGATTGACTTCTATTTCAACATCAGACAATTTTTTAAAGTAACTCAATGTCTTTAAGTATATTTATTTTCTTTTATCATAAAAAGTAAAATACAAAATATAAAAGAAAAGAAAAGAAAAAAAATAAAATTAGGCACACTATAAGCAATGTGGATTCCATCTTAAATTAGAATTATAATAAATATAGGTTAGGAACATTGGCTTATATTTACTGGCAATATTATATGTTTTCAATGATAATTGTGATGTTTCCCTGATTCAAATATCTTTTTAATGTTTCTGTCTTGTAAAATCAATATAATTTTACCTGAACAAGAAGTTCTGAACAGAACGACATGGTTACTTATATGTATGGGGACATAATTGTTATTTGTTTTCCTATTTAGGCTTATTGAAGCAATACTGAAAAAAAAAATAGAAAATAAACCCAAACAAATAAAAACAATTGCCTACTTTCAGAGATACAGAGACGTTTTAAGTTATATATAAAACAGACTTCCATGTATTTCTTTGAGACTCTTTACTGTACTGACCTGTAAGAAAGTAAAACTATGTAAATAAAATGGTTTCTATAAAGAGCACATATTTGCTGACTATTTAAAATACAAGAAACTATTGTTTGTAAAATTCAGAAGGAATCACAGAGCAAAGGAGTATATCACAAGATTACACCAATACTCAATCACAGCTCAATTTCCAAGAAACCCAGTGAATTTTATGTTGCTACCGTATTTATTTATTTGTACTTGGCTATGCTGTGATGTATAATTGAAATCATTAACTTAAGTCTCCTTGGCATTTCCTTCAGGCTCTTCATGAGTTGGTTATTCCACTGGTGGCCCACAACATACAAACACAAATCCCTTCCCAAATTCAACATTTGCCACTGAGAATCAGTGGCATCAATAAATATCAACAATAATACAGTTGTGGTTGAACCTCAGCAATGGGGTGTTTGCTTCTAAATTGTAACAGCCCAGCTGAAGGAAAATAAGAAACAAAAACCTGCAAGCACAAAGCCACTGGCTATTATGCAAAAAAACAAACAAAATAAAACCATAAATTCAAAAAGTGAAAGTTAATATCCCAGGCATGCTTAAGAAAATTAAACTGCTGACAGGAAGTTGTACACACCCAGTGACTTTTCGATCACTTCCAGAGGGAATAGGAATCTTCAAGACTCCCCTTCCCAACCGGGTCCATGATTATGCAAAAGTTGTCTTGTGTCATTCCTAAGTGTTTCCATTCAGATCCAAGGAACAGCACTACCCCTGTCTATTAAGAGAGTGGCCCTCAGCTCAGGCAAGTCTTTATCCCAAAATAGTTGCCTGTCCTACCCTAAGTAACCATTAATTTCTCTCTCTTCCCCCACAGTTTTCCTGTTTTTACTAACAGCCAAAGTAGAAAAGTTATTTACCCTATATATATTGTAGCATGATGAGATACACAGCCTTGAGGTAAAAAAGAAGAGCAAGGACATTTTTAGCTACCAATTTGAAAACTTGTCATGCTTGTAACCATTGAGTAGGAAGTCAAAACTAAATATTGAGTATCCTGAAACATCTCAGTCTCTAAACATCTCGGGGTTTTTTTTCCAGGTACCTGGCCAACCATAAAGGTGAACTAGCATTTAGAATTTACACCTTGTCAATAGAACTTAAAACATCTAAATTGTTTTTCTTTTTCATGCCTTTAAATAGCAACCACACTGGAGTAGAAAATCTCACAAAAGCTAATCTTGAAGAGTATATGAAAGAACCATTAACAAGGACATATTAACCAGAGACTTGGAGAAGTGATTGCATGGTCCAGAAATATAAGGAAGTATGAGAAAGAAACTCAAAGTAACCCTGGCTCAATGTTGTTCAGTATTGGAAAAGGGTTTATTTGTTGATTTAGCATATGGTAAAAAGGGGGAGAGGGAAATTTGGATAAACTTTCATGATTTTGTTATTATATTTTACATGTAATAAACAATAAACTAGCATTCCTAGAATTTCTGCAGAGTTTGTTTTCAGGGCCTGCCGTAAAGGCTGATAAAATGCTTTCTTCTTTCCTTATTCTAGCCCTTATTCCCACATTTTAATATATATTTAATATAAGTAAAAGCAGATTGCCATTTTACTTGCCACAATTCTAAGAATATTTTCTTCTTTGACTTTCACTGGGTTTCAAGTGTATCATTTTGAGATGTTTCAGTATAAGATTGCTATACAGCACAGAGATAATTAGATAATAATTAAACTGAACTTACTAAAGGTACAAAAGGCAGGTACGGTAGCAAGATTCTCTAGTATTAAATGCATCACTACAATTCATTTGCTTTACCAAGAAACAATAATATTAAAAGGCCAACTCCCTGTAATAGTTTCAACAGCATTTGAAACAACATTTTTTATTTATTTATTTAGATTTCAAGGCACTCTTTTTGCAGAGCTTTGAATTTTCAGAAGTCATTGCCCTGCACAAAATCTTAAATATGAAATATATAAATTATGAGGATGATTCCTAGCTGTTTTGAATATTTGCTGTTGTACGCTTATCCCAACCCAAGGACGTAATCCAAAAAAATAATTTATTATTATAATGAACTTTGTGTTTAAACAAGCAAGTCTATAATTCGAAGATCATATTTTTTTTTTTCAGCTTCTTTCTCCTTTGTATAAACAAAGTTCGCCAGAACTGTTCAACAAACTTTGCCTTCTTTCCTGGAAGAATGTCTCTTTTATTTGAGTTACCTTTGCACACAGTCTTCAAATTCCTGTCCGTGAATTTTAACTCAAGGATAGTGTTTCTCAACCTTGGCAACTTTGAGATGTGTGTACAGTACTTCAACTCCCAGAATTCCCCAGCCGGCCATACTGGATGGGGAATTCTGGAAGTTGAAGTCCACGCATTGTAAAGTCGCTTCGGTTGGGAAACACTGCAGTAGGACTACTCTATAATATTTGAATTAGATTTAAACAGCAAACTATTTTATGAATCAGTCCACATGTGTATGATTAGTCATGGGGTTCAGGGGCTCAAAAAAAGCTACATATAGACAAAACCCAGAAGCATATATTCTCGTTTCCAGCCATACCTGCTCTCCCTATGACTTCCTTGTATTAATATCAAGTCTGCAAACAAATCTGAATAGACACATTTGCTTGCTTTCCAATAGTCACATCAATGCTGGGAAAATTATAAGGAATAATCCATCTCCCCTCTATCTCTATATTATTATTATGAAAATCTGAGAACTTTTATTTCCTGCAAAACACAAAACGAACCATAATTTGCACATACAAATAAGAATTCGTGGGTTGAATGCCATAAAAAGTACTTCTATGTCCATTTCATGCCTTCTTAAGCTTAATGTTTTGGAACGGAATCAATTATTTCCAGCTGCAAGTGATTAAAAAAAGTACTCTTGCATTTATCTGCAGTAAGAGCAAAGAAGGAGAACGGTTTTGTCATCAGGGGTTTGGCCTTCCTTTTCAATGAAAAGAAAACCACAGCTGAGGAGCCCGTCTGTGCGTCAAAACTAAGTCCTAATAGTTGTTCACACTCTGGTAATTCAGCAATTTTTCCAGCTGCTAGGTTTATCTTGGGTATCAAGAGAACATTCAAATGTTCCCATTTTATGAAGTATGGTTATGCTTGAGTTTACAGATCAAATTGCTAAACCAGAAGTTCATTTTTAAAAAAAAGTGCAGTCCCATATTACTCTGTGCTACAATTCCATTAGCTAATATAGGTCATAAATATCCAAATCTATGTCAAAGGGATGTTGCTTTGTTATCCTACTGTTACAGCAACCCAGGGCAGCATCACATTGTTCCCCCCAGAGCTGTAGATCCAGGACAAAAAGCAAGCTGATGAAGAAATATCAACCCTGTAAATTGCAATAACAACTTCGTAATCCAGTAAGAGTTGAAACTTACACTGTTCGGTACAATCCTAGCAAACCTCATGTGTGTGTATTTGAAAAGTTTTGAATATTTGGGTTGTACCAAATTACTGCTTCTGGCTGTTTCAAAAACAGTCCAAGAAAAACCTCCGTTTGAGGTGGTTTGGCTCTTTCACTATATTCAACTGTCGCCTTCAATGTTTTTTTCCCCTTTACGGGTTATTTATAAGATGCACAGAGAAGCACATGCTAAGTAAAGGTCAGGTAGGAAGAATCTGGTAGGAGCAAAACTGAACTTCTCCAATGCTAGAGAGGTGAGAAGGGCTATAACTGAAAGCCAAGAAAATCTTCAGGGAGTTGAAGTCCACACATCTTAAAGTTGCCAAGGTTGGAGAAACATTGCTTAAGAGCGGGAATCAACAGGTCCTAAAAAAGAACTGCTTCTAAAAAATTATTGCTACTGTAAACTAGGAGAGTCAAGGAGTACAGTAGTCAGGACCAAGTACATGAAGGTAATCCCTCCTCTTTAATAAAGGATGAATCTGGGTTCAACTTGTTTATTTTCAGGCATTCTAGTCTCCTTTATGGACTACATTTGGAAAGGATCTACTTACTAGCTGTTTCAAAGTATTTGCCTCCATTTTCTGTATCAGCACTTTTAACAGCAGCAGCACTATACTGCTTCACAGAGCTTTACAGCCCTCTCTAAGCAGTTCACAAAGTCAGCCTGTTGCCCCCAACAATCTGGGTCCTCTTTTTACCCACCCCGGAAGGATGGAAGGCTGAGTCAACCTGGAGCCTGGTGAGATTCGAACTGCCAAATTGCAGGCAGACAGCAGTCAGCAGAAGTAGCCTGCAGTACTGTACTCTAACCACTGTGCCACCGCAGCGCTTAATGCTGTATGTTTGGTGTTGTCTTAAGCGGTTTGAGCTTAGATCCCTTCCATGAAGATCTGTGCCCATTCTCCCCAAGAGCATTTTATGGGAGACTCATTTTTGAGATGCTAATTGTGTTTCCATCCCACTAATGTAGGCATTTAACTTGCTTAAAGAACTTTTTTGCATTACCTTTTCTTTTCTTTTTTTTAAAAATAAAAGTCATGTTTAAATCGTAATTGTAATTATCCCTTTATTTTCAGCTCCTCAAAAGGAAACAGGACTGCTCTTCTCCATCCATATACTTCAAGGCTATAGGAAGCCCTTGACTTATGACCACAATTTACCCCAAAATTTGTTGTTGGTAAGCAAGACAGTTGGGAAGCAAGTTTTGCCCCATTTTGCTATCTTTCTTGCCACAACTCTTTAAGTGAATCGCTGGGGTTGTTAAGTTAGTAACATGCCTGTTAAGTGAATATGGACTTTTCCCATGGACTTTGCTGGACAGAAGGTCACAAAAGGTGATCACATGACCCCAGGACACTGTAACGGTTATAAATATGAGTCACTTGCCAAATGTTTTAATTTTGATCATGTGACCATAGGGATGCTGCAATGGTCGTAAGTGTGAAAAATGGTCATTAGTCCCTTTTTCAGTAGTGTAACTTTGAACAGTCACTAAATAAAGTATTGTAAGTAGAGGACAACTGTTGAGTTTATGCTGTTTGGGACATTCTGGCATTTCTCGTTCAAATACGTCTTAAATAAACAAGCTTGGGGGAAGTGTGACCTTATGAAATTAAGTGATTTTTTTTTTCCTATTCAAGTAGCACATACACAAAAAGAAAAGTAAGTTTCTAAGAAAAAATGATTCATTCATTCTAGGAACTGTATTTCTCAGTATCGCAGCTATTTATTTTTTCCTAGAAACTCATTTCTATCTGCTCTTTAATGTAGCTTAAGTTTTCTAGCAAATGTCATTTACATTCACACATATTTATAGTCAAGATACTTAATTCACTGAAGTATAAAACACATCAGTATAAAAAACTAGAGACAGAGAAGCTGCCTGGAAGCAATTGGGCTCTGGACAAATTGCCTATTTCCAGTGTCTCTGTCTCTCTGTCTCTGTTTCTCTCTGTCTCTCTCTCTCTTTCTCTCTCTGTTTCTCTGTTTGTCTCTGTCTCCGTCTCTCTCTGTCTCTCTGTCTCTCTCTCCCTCTCTTTGTGTACTTCACCCAAGCATGAGTATACCTCCATCATGATCAGGGCACTATAATCACTATCTCTTAACATTTCTGTCTCAGACAGTAATTAACTAGTGCCATTCCTTATGAACGCTCCTTCCCTTTGCACAAAAATCATCTGATGAAATTTAGCATAGTGTTCCTCAATATAATTACCACTAAAACCTTTTTCTACAAAAAAAAACCCCATGTAATAGCTGAAATCTCTCTTTTATGAGCTGCTATGAAATTCTATCAGCTTCAACCTCACATAAAACTTAATTTCTTGCAAATTGCATTTAATTCTATTTAAAAAACAAAAGACAAAACATATCAGTTGTGTGACATACTAAACAGTGGAACAAAGTACATTCTTTTACAATAAATCTCACTCCAGTTCAAGACAAGTATCAACATTTCAGTCCACATTTTTGATCACTCCCAAAGCTCTGGATTCAGGTATCAGCCAATTTTACTGGCCCGTACAACAAGCCCCTAATATCTACTTTAATTCACACATTGTTCCAATATGTATGTATATTCTTTAACATATCTTTCCCAATTAGGTTCTTATTTCTGTGAATTGTTAAGTGCTAAATTAGAGTTAATAATAGACTTTGTGCCAAGAAGAAACCTGTTGGAGTATATAATATATGACCCACGGTGCCACAGTGTTTAGAGTGCAGTACTGCAGGCTACTTAAATAATGGTTCTTCAAATAGAAAGTGTTATGACCAGAATCTCAGAGGAACCTAAAACTGTATAGGTAGGCCTCACTAAACCACAGTAATTGGGACTGCAATTTCAGTCACTAAACTGTATAATCATAAAGCATGATGTCACATGACCACATCACTTAGCAACAGGAGTCCCTGTTATTCTCATTAAGCAAGGATCACCAATTGTTAAGTAAATCCCAAGTGGCTTGCAAGCAGGCTGACATGGAGATAAATGGTAGCTGCTGGGTGGGGGAGAGTGAGGTGGTAGCTGGTGTGGTGTGAGTGCAGCAGGATATAAGGGATGGCTGCTGCCAGATGGAGAAGAGTATGAGTCATTTACAAGATCAACTTGCAACTTTCCTTGTTGGCTTCCCCATTGACTTTGATTCTGAGAAGCTGGCAGGGAAGATTGTAAGTGCTGACCTCATGACTGCAGTTTGCTGCAACTTTCATAAGGGCAAGCCAGTTGACAAAAGTCCAGATCACGATCATGGGGCTGCATGGATGCTAAGATGACCATAATTCTCACCACTCATTCAGTGCCATCATATCTTCAAATGGTTGCTGAGTGGTCGTCAACCCAAGGCTACTTGCATTTCTCTAGGAGAATGATTCAACATTTGCTAATTCAGTGTTTGTGATTAGTTTGTTGAATGTGACTACCATGAATAAAGAGAAATTACTGTAATCTCAAACCACAAAGCAAAGATTTTTCAGTGACTGAGAGAAGATCTTAGCTAAGAGAATTTACTTACTCACTTGCTTACTTACGTATTTGTATTACTTATTTATATTTCTTTATTTCTTAACAACCATCTCTCTCAGAGAATTATATATAGACACAAAGAGAAAGAGAAAGAATGAGTTTCTGTCTCTGCCTGCCAGCCAAGGAGTTCCAGGGTTTAAAGTCCTGTGTCCCTTTTTCCAGCTCTTACAAGATATTTGGACTTTCTGCCATTCCTTTCTCAGCCTTGGATATTGATCCCATGCTCAAAGTATTTTGATAACCATCTCAGGTCTTAGGCTTTGCTAGTTGGCCTTGCTGATTTCAGCCCTCACAGATGACACATTGAAGCTTTTTCTTTTGAATGACATCCCTTTGGACCAAATTACAGCTAAAGGGACGCCCACTCTTCCTGAAGAAAGAAGAGAAACAGACTGCATACGGCTCTGCTAACTCACACTGTGATTCCAGACACAAAAATTAAATAACCATCGTCACTCAGGATGCATATGTCATCCATGCTTCCTCCATATGTAGGCATATGGGGAAGTTTTTTTGGGGGTGGGAGTCTTGATTCCAGTTTCTCAACTTTGCTATCTTTAAGATGTGTGAACTTCAATTCCCAGAATTCCCCAGGGGAATTGAAACAAAAGAACTCCACGCATCTTAAAATTGCCAAGATTTAGAAACATTGCTCCAACTATTGCAACCAACGGCCAAGCTTTAGATTTTGCCTTAGACAATCAGAGCCAGGTTGAAGAACCCAAAAGTCAAAGAATTATTTTGCAAACCTGCCTTTCTTGAGATTGCAGATATGAATACAGTCACAAGAACCGAGCGAGATTATATAAGCAGGCAGTGGAGCAAACATTTTGGTCTGTAGATATTGCCAGTGCACAATATGTTGGCTGGAGCTGTGAGAAATAATAGTTCAGTCATTTCTGGAAGGCTAGAAGACCTTCATTCTTGGTAAATAGATGACGGCATTCAACAAGCAATTTTTCTCCCACATTGCTCACAAATACACCCATTCACCTATGTGTGTCAATATTCAGGGACTTCATCTTCCAGCTGCTACCTGCTATTTGTTTTTCTGAATTATAGCTCTGCATCAGACCTCAGGTAAACAAAAAGGTGATGCACACATTTGATTCTGTCTCCCTGATGATCTGATGGTTTTCTTCTGCAGAACCCAAATTGAGTCATGTTTATACAACTCAAAAGGGACACCGAATCCCTCAGAAAACAACTTGTACCATAATTCACCTGTCTGCCATCCTGCTCCAGATATATTCTGCTTTTTGTGTACTTCATGCCAGACAGTTAAGCAAATGGTCATGGTTTTTTGTAATAGTTCTGCTGCTGCCTGAAAACATAATTCCTACTTCCCAGATGACAAGAAGCCACCGCCTAAAAGATAAAGAGAACTGGTTGGCAACTCCACCCCAGGTGGTTTTTTGTTTTTTTCAAACTTTCCCCAGGCCAGTTGCCAGTCAAAAATTGTACTTCACATTGACTCAGTTTGCACATTTAACATCATTAAATTAATAATTCATTCTATGAAAACAAACCAATATTCAAATGTGAAGCACAGAGTTCCTAATAAAGACCGGTGCAAGGTTTGTACAACATACCAGCAAGTTCCTGGAAAAGTATGTCATGTAACCATGATCACCCGTCTTCAATCAGCACATCTTGTTCCCGACTAATAGGTTTAGCTGGTGACATGAAAGGAGCTTGAAAAGGAACACAGGGAAACAGATTCTGCGGGATGAATCCTAGAAGGGCAATCCTGTCAGGCACAGAAAGCAAGGTCTTCTGGGTTTCCCTGTGAGGAGATGGTTTCAAAGGCTTTGTTGAATCATGGAAGAGGCAGGATTATTGGCCCATGAAGCATTTTACTAAATTAGTACTTTGTTATTGAATCAATGTGTAATCTCGGTTTTTCCCCAGCAAGCCTGAACAGCAGAAATAGATTCAGTGATCCTTGGGCTATTGGATAGAAGAAATTGCAGATGTCCTAACATGCATATTATTATACTCTTGTGATGACTTTCAGGGAGGAGTTCCAGGGTTTCCGCTGCACTTCACAATATTATAGATGTCTGTGTTTGCAATCGCATCCATGCAAAGATGAACAGGGCAACAGTCTCTAATTTTCTAATTGGATTTTCTAATTCCAGCATTTCAAATCTCTGGTTCATAGAAAGTGCCACAATTGCTCCTAAAAAAAACAGTGGGGTCGCTATGCTTTACATGAGGAATGGTACGGTGCAAAAGATGGGGGGAGGGGCCCCACTGATCATCACAGTGTTGTTAGCTGCAGTGCCATCTCTTCATCATGTAGGTCTTACTGCAGGCACCTTGTCTAACATGTGGTCTGTTGCCCAGAAGTAATTTACATCAAAGAAAACCTGCCATCTTTATGATGTTTTTATTGTTGTGTTCTTTGCTTAATAGGACATAACAAGAGTCAATTTGCCATGAAAACTGCAGGACTCGTCCAAGCAGTCTCCGAGAATCAGACATGATTGAACAGAAGGAAAAAGGGGGCATAACAATGTACTGACAACGTGATACTGGTGTTTAAGAAGAATCAGGAACAAATGTCCAGCACATTCTGCCCAATTGCTGTAAAACAGTTGAAAGGCAGGAAAATAGTTCCTGGTCTTGTTCCTGTTTTGAATACATGCAATTTCTTATTGCTGGAACTCATTCTATTATACCCTGTTCTATCACATCTTTCTCTCTACCCTTTCCCAGGAAGACAAAAAAAGAATATATAACCTATGGGGGGGAAAGGCTTTTGAGTGTATCAAAATGCTCTTGTCTCAATATTTTTCAGATATTGTTAAGAACCCTCTCCTTACCTTTCCATCCACCTTTGATATGAACTAAAACAATGTTTTATGGAGCCATGGTGGCACAGTAGTTAAAATCCAGTACTGCAAGCTACTTCTGCTGCAGCCAGCTGCCTGCAATTTGGCAGATTGAATCTCACCAGGCTCCAGGTTGACTCAGCCTTCCATCCTTCCGAGGTGGATAAAATGAGGACCCAGATTTTGGGGGGCAAGAGACTGACTCTGTAAACCACTTAGAGAGGGCTATGAAGCACTGTGAAGTGATATATAAGTCTAAATGCTACTGCTATTGCTATTCTCAACCTTAACAACTTGGTGACCTGGTGATATTTCATTGTAGTAGTAACCACATCTGACCTACTTAGTTTTTTAAGACAACCAAGGTTTGCTAGATATCTAAGCATGTTCACTTAGAATGAGCAGTAGCTCAGGGAAGGAACATCTGATTCACATGCAGTTGGCTCTATTATTTCCAGAAAGAACCTGCCTAAAGTCATGAAAATAATTGATAGTCAGTATATACAACATTGAGCTACAAAGACAACTCAACAAAATGTAGCATCTACTTGTCCAGGGCATCACATTGGGATCTGCTCTGTTCTTTTACATTGTCTGGGTCAAACATAATGCTAAGCCATGTTCTATTTAACAAGATTGTTAAATAATCTCCCATTGGCTGGGGATTTGCAAAACACAGTGCTGTTCTTCCCTAATCTTGGCATCCTTCAGATGTCTGCAACAACTCCAGGATCCTCCGAAATATCAAGGCTGGACTATACATTGTGAGAGTTGATATCCAGATCTCTGGAGAGCATCCAGAGTAAGAAATTGGCACTGTCATAAACAAGGTTTACAACACAAACACATTCTGGTTTAACATGTGAACCAGGCTACCCATGAATATTCTTCTCCTTCAAGTATATTTTTTACAGCCTAGCTATAAAAATAACTCCTCATCCGTTCCATAAACTATAGAGAGACAAGAGGCATTGTAACCATTCACTTAGTTGATTCACGAAACTTCACAGAAGCAATTCTCTTTCAAATTTTAGGACTGCATAGAATAGATCCGCATGAATCAGCAGGAATGGAGCTGTCCTTGGTACTGTAAGTTTAAAAAAAAAAAACATATCCACACACACATCCTTTTCCTGCAATATGCAGACTTTTCTCCAAAGGGAATATTACCCTGAGGAATGAAAGTTCTGCTAATCCGCAAAGCAGTCTAAATCAGTTGCACTTAAAAGCCTCCTTTGAAGTCAGAGCACCCTCCTCACCAAAAAGCTGCTCGCCCCTGTACCCCTGAGTCATTACTGCATCACTGTTTCCTCCTATTTAGTTCTCATTGGTTGTGTAAAGACCAGCCCCATCTGGTTTTCATTAATGGCTTTTTTTCCTCCCAGTGCAAAGATTCTAAAACATTCACCCAACCACACCAGATGCTTCCCTCTGTCCTCCTTCCAGTTAGGGAAGGAATGGAAATGAGTGGCTTCTACCCAATGATGGGGGGGAAAAAAACGGAACAAGCTCAAGCATGTTTTTATCTCTAAACCTACAAAGAAAAAAAAATGTTGGTACATCAAGGAACAATCTGAAATTTGAGTCAGGCCAATTGTGCTTATATTCTTGTTGGTTTGTGACATTGTGCTGCTCGTCCAAGAAGTTTCATTACTCTGAGAAAATTAGCTAGGCAGAGAATATACCAACTCCTTCTGCGCCAACCTCAGGGAGTGTGGCAATATATCAATGAATATTCCGATGACTCTTTGCCTAACTAACTTGTTCTGGCTGATGACGCTGCTTCAATGAACAAGAAGTCTCAAGACAATAAGAAAATAAGTCCAGTTGCCTCAACTCAAGTTTCAGACAACTTTATCTGGATGACTGGGAATCTTCATTGACTCATTGATCAGTGTTTTCCAGAGCATTCCCTGGTTCCTAGCTTTTCATTCTATAGAAAAGGAATCATCTTCAAATTTGCCATGGGCCCTGGTTAATTGGTAATCAATTCTCCCATTGTACTAATATGTTTTCTGACCTGCTATCAACTCCAAGCTAAACAGGGTAGCATTTGGGGGGAAGTGGATTGATCAATGAGAAAGTATGGAAAGGTTGAGTCAAAGCTTCCAGAAAAGGATGTGTGGTGAAAACAACTGTTGGGTTTACTCAGTTTTGATACGAAGTTATTCTGTGTACTTTCAGGGGTGTTCTGTTCTCCTAAAAAGAGTCAAAGCTTGAAGAAGCTATATTTTCTTAAACAAATACCTGAACTTAGCAACAGAAAAGCTAGCGGTGCCATCGCATTTCTGATCTTTATTCAGATTCTTCTTCGACAATTGTTTATCTTCTCTTATTTCCAAGATTAAGTTTCCAACGTAATTTTTTTAAAATGCTTCTTAGTCATACTTGGCAAATACATACAGTTGTTTATAAAATTGCTTTAAAAAACATTACAGCAGGTGTTCTTCTGCATATGATATTATATCTTCATGTTTTTAACAAACTGGAAGTCTAAACTCTAACCCTGGGAAAATTATATCACATCTCTGGTATGAAACAGTGATTTATACTTTGAATTTTATTTAATTGTTCCATAATGGTATCCTCCCTTATTATATTCCTTTGCCCAGACATACTTCACATTGTTCTTATCTTGCACAAGTGATCCTGTGCCAAGAATTTTGTATGCTATTGTTAAGAACCAGAAAAACAAGATCTTTTATGTATCTTCGAGCCTACCTGATGTAAGAAAGCAAATCTTTAAAAAGCAAAACAAAAATCATAAAACACTGTAAGCTCCAATTCTGGAAGCTCTAAGTGGCTTATATAATAAACCAATACTGAGTAAAATAAAGACCTGAAGTGTGATAATCAGCGGGTCCCAAATATGCACTTTATATTTTCACAGCTCTTTTAAATCTTGGAAGTCCAAAAGGGTCCAGGAGTAGGCTGTTAAAAAAAAGGGGGTCGTGGTGGCTCATGGCTAAGACACTGAGCTTGTCGATCAGAAAGGTTGGCAGTTCAGCGGTTTGAATCCCTAGCACTGTGTAATGGAGTAAGCTCCTGTTACCGGTCCCACCTTCTACCAACCTAGCAGTTCAAAAGCATGTAAAAATTCAAGTAGAAAAATAGGGGCCACTTTTAACAGCGTTCCATGTGCCTCCAGCGTTTATAATCATGCCGGCCACATGACCACAGAGACGTCTTTGGACAGCGCTGGCTCTTCGGCTTTGTAACAGGGATGAGCATCGCCCCTTAGGGTCGGGAACCACTAGCACGTATGTGCAAGGGGAACCTTTACCTTTAGTGTGTCCAAGTAACAGCTGTAAGTCTGAGTAGACCCTACAGGTTACAACCCTTCAGGGAAATGCAACCTGGTTTGGGGGTAGTGCATCCATCCTTGCTCTCCATAACCCCTCAGTGGCTTTCAGTACCGTTGACCATGATATCCTTTTGAGCCGCCTATGGGGTTTGGAGCTGTGTGGCACATATTGCACTGGTTTAACTCCTTTCTCCAAGGCTGGTGGCAATCGGTGTTATGGGAAGCAATAGGTCCAGTCTATAGCCACTCCTTTATGGGATGCCACAGGACTCAGTATTCTCTCCTCTCCCTTTTAACATCTTCATGAAATCACTGAGTGAGATCATCTGTCATCACGGGATGAGATATCATCAGTACACTGATGATACACGGTTTTACATCTCCATCCTTGGTGATCCAAGCGTTGCTGTGGCTGTGACTTATGACCTTTTTTCACAATCACAACTTTTGCAGCATCCCTGTGGTCATGCGATCGAAATCCAGGTGCTCGGCAACGGACTCGTATTGATGACCATTGCTGCATCCCAATGTTATGTGATCCCCTATTGTGACTTTCTGACAAGCAAAGTCAATGGGGAAGCTGAATTCACTTAACAACCGGGTTAGCCATTTCTCAGCTGCAGGGCTTCGCTTAACAACCGTGACAAGAAAGGTAGTAAAATGGGGGCCAAACTCACTTAACAGATGTCTCACTTAACAACAGAAATTTGAGGGTCAATTGTGGTCGTAGGTCGAGGACTACCTATACTGCAAAAATGTAGCCTACAAATAGCAGAGCTAGGAGCAGAGGGAACTGTATCTACTTCTTCAGTTTCCACAGACTCAAATCAATCTGAGATAATTTCATAAGGCAAGCTTCTTTCAACTTAGCTAGATTTACCCAGCTGACATCCAGCTGCCAACAAATATAAGCAGTTTTATCATCTAGATGAGGCAAATTTTTCTTCTAATTTTCCAGTGCAGCCCTTCCCTTAAGGGAGACCAAGTAGTTTCAAACAATATTGTTGGGCAGCTATCCACAGATACAATATGAGCACAGAAGTAAGACCTGCGCACCACTTTTGGTGTAAAGTCCAGCCTGAGCTTTTATCCAGGTTCAATCACATTCATTCTTAGTTCTGTTTTAGTATTGCTCCGAGTGTCCCTTCCGTTATCTATCAGAGCTTGTTCATAAACCGGGAACTTCCCTGGGTTGGTGGTTCCCTGATAGAGGTCGCTAGGAGTAGTCTGCCAAAGGTCACTGCCACCCATTTATTCCAGAGTCAACTAATCATTCAGCCAAGGGTTTGGGGAAATCTCTAGGTATCCTTCAGAAATTCATGGGATCCATTAAACCCTGGGAAAATGCTACCAAATATATGTAGTCCTCATTTAGTGACAGCCTTGTTCAGTGGCCCTTAGCAGTTACAACAGCGATGAAAAATTAAGCTTGCAATCAACCCTTGCATTTATGGCCTGTGCAGGTCTGTAAAGCAAAGGAAAGTTGAAATAAAATCATGAGCATAGCCACTTCACTTAACAACTGAGTTGCAGGTCCCAATTGCAGTCCCTAAACTAGAACTACTTGTAGATCCATCTTGCCTGCAGATATCTATAGTGCCAGTTAACTCTTTGGAAACCAGTGACTTACCTGACCATGATAAAGGATTGATGACAATGTTCCCCACCTTCAGCTCATGATCCAACTGCTCCAACAGAAATCAGTTCTAATACATGGACTTCTTTGTAATTGACTTTTGTAATCACTTGGGACATGCCCAAAAGGCAACACTCCATTATTTGGTTCCTGAAATAAATAGAGAGGGGATAAGGAATGAGGTTTCACTCCTCTGAATCCTAATATTTTGCAAGCTATGATCTCCCCTGGCGTGACTTTACAACTTGGGTCCTAGCCTTTCATCAATCTTTCACATGGCTCTTGACTTCTGTAGACAAGCTGGTAGACCTGCAATTACCAGCTATCTCCAGGTCTTCTGAACTCAAGCTTATTCATCAACTGCTTCCAGCTGGCATATGCAGTATTTGAGCTGCTGCTGTATCCCATACAATTTTTCCTGGAAATCCAAACATATGACTGCTGTAAGAAACACAGCTGGAAAGAGATGGGACTGAATCTATCTAATAGGTAGTTCTCTCCAGTGAAATCTGCTACACAAGGATAAGATGACTAATAAAAATTAAAGAATTATTTGTTGGCACAGGTTTAAAGTCAGTGAGTTTAAACCAACTATGCTGCCATCAGGGGGAACAATATGAAGAACCTCAGACAAATAAAGATTTGAACCCAATGCACATTACCCAGGAGTAAATTTCACTGAGCTTTACATCTTATTAAACTCAGTAGGACTTATTGAAGCATAGTACATATATAAAACTGATCAAGCTGGTGACAAATAAAATTGATCTAGCTGATTTGACTGAACTTGCAATTTAATCAAGATTAATAGGGGAGCTGCTAGAAAATCCCAGAGCTCTGGTTAAACTGGGAAGTAAAAAGAACATCCTGGAAGACAGTGATGGAAAGTGATTTGTCAAACACCTCCACAGGAGTCAAAGTAAATCATTAGAAGTTGGGCTCATCTTTGGCTCATCTTTGCTTTTAGGTATATGATGCGGCCATCCTTCTCTGATCTTGGCTAAAATAAACAAGATTAGACTTGGTTGGTACATGTACGACAGACCTCCAAAAATTCCGAGGCTGTAAAAATATCTATGAAGTGTCAGGGTTGACTCCAGGTTACCTTCATGTGCTGCATTGTCTACATAACAAATTATATCCTATATGAGGCTATTATCACGATGAAAAATCATACATCATCAATTGAGTTAAAGTTTAGAGAGGAAAATAGCTGTTCTATTTAGATATCCCTTCCAACGCCCTACCCCCATCATGACATACAGGTTGTCCTCGACTTATGAGCACAATTGAGCCCAATTTTTTTGTGGCTAAGCAAGTCAGTTGTCTCCCGCATTTTACGAACTTTCTTGCCACCGTTGTTAAGTTAGTCACACGGTTGTTAAGTAAATCTGGCTTCCCCATTGACTTTGCTTGTCAGAAGGTCACAAACGGGGATCCCATGACCCCGGGACACTGCAACGGTCACAAATATGAACCAGTTACCAGTTGTCCAAATTTTGCTCACGTGACCATGGGGATGCTGCAAAGGTCATAAGTGTGAAAAATGGTCAAAGGTCACTTTTTTGGTGCTTTTGTAACTGTGAATGGTCACTAAATGAATGGTTGTAAGTTAAGGATTATCAGTATAGAGATAAATATTGTGGTGAAATCTGCAGCTGGAGCAAGAGGTGGAGTTAAGAGGGTGGTTAGTTTGGAATCTCTGCAGAAGACAAATGGACAGATATCTCTCTCTTTTTTCTTTCTCTCTTTTTCTTTTTCTTTGTCTCTCTTTTCTCTTTTTTCTTTCTTTCTTTTCTCTCTCTCTCTCTCTCTCTCTCTCTCTCTCACACACACACACACACCACAAACACACAAACACACACACACAAACCACTAAAGCCCTTGGAGCCTTTATCTGGTGATTCCCAGGAGATTGCAGTCAGTCTGGTGAGATTCTTGTAAATAGGCGAGTACCAATAAAGAAACTTCTCTGACCAACTCATGGTGTTGTTCTGCTTCTTTGTACCTAACATTATATTTCCACCCTAATAAGGAAATAATTCATGTCAAGAAGAATCTTACAGGGAGGGCTGAGTTGCTTCACTGCATGTGAAAACTGGGCTTTAACCTATGTTTACTCCAAAAGTGTTTTACACTCCAGTTGCACACAGGAAAATAAAGCAGCACATAGAAGAAAATCAGATGCAGAGCAGAGCCACCATTTCCTATTTTCTTTCTGATACTCGGTGTCTAAAGAGGAATCCATTTTGACTACACATCCCCCTGAGCTAATGGAGAAGCGGTAATAAAATATCAGCTGAGTTCCCACTTTGTACCAAACCAGAATTTTGCTAACTGCATCTTTAAATAAATCCCAATTATGTGGACTTGATCATCACTCTACCATACAAACAAGCAAACGAAAGTAAGACCTAGGGTGGAGCATGAAGAAAAATATTTAATGGAGTCAAGATGCCCATTATCTTTCGGTTTCAGCTTGACTGGGTGCTTCCAACAGTGCCTCACATCTCTTCTTCCTTTACTTCCTTGAAAGGTAAGAGCCAGGTGACATGCAGTACAGCAACCTGGAAATTCACATGGAGGTATCAGGGCAATACCCATTCACCATGCACTATAAGAATTTTCAGATTCTAAATACCATCTTCACATGTACACATAGTGTCCTAAACTGGACCTTTAAACATATTTTATAGCTGCCAGATCAGCTGCAGGACTTTTTATGGCACCAAATTAAATACAGTTTCCTGCTAATTGCTCAGGATGATGTCAATCTGGTTGTTCTCAAGTTCAAAAGTTCAAGGATTGAAAGTTTCAGAGATCGAAACCAGTGCCAGGGGAATTTCCACACTTAAAGGCATCAGATGACAATTACGTAACTGAAAACACCAACCTGACAGCACTCCTTCCCCCACAATGGGCACCTCATCCTAGAAGGTATCAAATAGCTCTCTGCGCTACTCATGAATCAGATGTGAACTGGCACACATCTTTCCCTGTCACCACTCATAGAACCAGGGACACTCGGGTAGAAGCAAGAAATACCCCTCTCCCTGCCTGTCCTTCAAAACTAGTCCTTCAAAAGGTAAGTGAGCTGTTGCTTGACAGAACCGACATAGAAGGTGTAGCAATTGTCACAGTTTTATTATCTTTTTATGCCGAATCAAAGGAAATGGACATGCAGTCAGGGGTGGATTCTTCTGGGGATTCTCAAGGGTTCGGGAGAGCCCCTAGCTAAGATCCTGTGCAGTTCAGAGAACCCCCAAAATCCCACTTCTGGCTGCCCCTGCCCACCCCACCCCGTGCCTCCTAGGAGTCCCCACGTAGCCCGTTTTGGATGCAAGTAAGTGCAGGGTGCACGTGGAGGCTCGGGGAGGATGAAAAACGGGCCTCCTGGAAGTTTGGGGAGGCCGGAAACGGGCCCATTTCTGGCTTCCAGAGAGCTTCCGGAGCTTGGGGAGGCCGTTTTCACCCTCCCGGAGGCTCGAGGAAAGCCTCTGGAGCCAGGAGAGGGCAAAAATGCCCCCCCCACCGCCATGGCCATGCAGGAGGCTGACTAGGCCACGCCCACCATGGCCACGCCCACCCAGCAACCAGGCAGAGAACCCTTTGCTAAAAATTTTGAAGCCCACCCCTGCGTGTATTCTCAGGAGGGAACACTGAGTCAAAGGCATTGGGATCACTTTTTCAGGGATAAGCAAAACACCCCACATAGGGCATGATGTTAAATCGCAACACAGCACATGCTGCTACATTGTCCGTTAGGATTTTTTGTTTTGTTTTGTTTTTTGTATCTTGTTTGGCGTCACATACATCACAAGATCAGACTCTCTGAACAATAGCATTCTCTCAAATAAACCTACCTGGTCTTTTAAGGCCTTTGGGAGATATTCTTAGCTCAGTCTTGCTATTGGAAGCACATCTAAAGATAAAGATTTCCCCTGTCTAGTTGTGTCTGACTTTAGGGGGTGGTTCTCATCTCTGTTTCTTAACGAAGGGAGCCAACATTGTCCAAAGAGGTCACGTGGCCAGCATGACTATATGTCAAAGATGCATGAAAGGCTCTTATTGTCCCACCAAAGTGGTACCTGTTTATCTACTCACGTTTGCATGGTTTCAAATGGTTAAATGGGCAGGAACTGGGAGCTCGCCCCATTGTGAGTGCTCGGGTCTCAAACTGGGCTATCAGCTTTCCAGATGGTAAGCTTAGCATCTTTAACCACTGAGCCTCCATGCCCTCTTAGAAGCACATTTAGTAGTGGCATAAACAAAGGCCTATTTAGTACCAGCATCCCCATGACCCATATATTTACTATTTCATTTTTCTTAGTTCACAGGCTAGGTTCACACAACACACTAGGTTAAAATGTGGTTCAACATGTCATGTAAATACAGACCATGGCTACTAGCATCTGTAACAGAATTCAGGCTAGATCCTTCTACTTAGCCTCTTATAAGCAAGCAATGACAATTGCTTTATTTATGTTTAATTATGATTGTTTTTTAATATTCATTTAAAACATAAACATTTTGTTTCAAAACTGAAACCAAACAAGTTCTTAGAAGTTCAGCCAAACCATTCTGGACAGGTCATGCTTGGCCAAACCAAAACTTGGAACACTGTTCATGAAGATGCTTTTGGAGGAGCCCAACGGCCAAAAAATTTTTGTTTCTCCCCCCCCCCCCCCCGCCCCCCCCCCCCCCCCCCCCCCCCCCCCCCCCCCCCCCCCCCCCCCCCCCCCCCCCCCCCCCCCCCCCCCCCCCCCCCCCCCCCCCCCCCCCCCCCCCCCCCCCCCCCCCGCGGGGGGGGGGCGCCCCCCCCCCCGGGGGGGGCCGCCCCCCCGGCCCCCCCCCCCCCCCCCCCCCCCCCCCCCCCCCCCCCCCCCCCCCCCCCCCCCCCCCCCCCCCCCCCCCCCCCCCCCCCCCCCCCCCCCCCCCCCCCCCCCCCCCCCCCCCCCCCCCCCCCCCCCCCCCCCCCCCCCCCCCCCCCCCCCCCCCCCCCCCCCCCCCCCCCCCCCCCCCCCCCCCCCCCCCCCCCCCCCCCCCCCCCCCCCCCCCCCCCCCCCCCCCCCCCCCCCCCCCCCCCCCCCCCCCCCCCCCCCCCCCCCCCCCCCCCCCCCCCCCCCCCCCCCCCCCCCCCCCCCCCCCCCCCCCCCCCCCCCCCCCCCCCCCCCCCCCCCCCCCCCCCCCCCCCCCCCCCCCCCCCCCCCCCCCCCCCCCCCCCCCCCCCCCCCCCCCCCCCCCCCCCCCCCCCCCCCCCCCCCCCCCCCCCCCCCCCCCCCCCCCCCCCCCCCCCCCCCCCCCCCCCCCCCCCCCCCCCCCCCCCCCCCCCCCCCCCCCCCCCCCCCCCCCCCCCCCCCCCCCCCCCCCCCCCCCCCCCCCCCCCCCCCCCCCCCCCCCCCCCCCCCCCCCCCCCCCCCCCCCCCCCCCCCCCCCCCCCCCCCCCCCCCCCCCCCCCCCCCCCCCCCCCCCCCCCCCCCCCCCCCCCCCCCCCCCCCCCCCCCCCCCCCCCCCCCCCCCCCCCCCCCCCCCCCCCCCCCCCCCCCCCCCCCCCCCCCCCCCCCCCCCCCCCCCCCCCCCCCCCCCCCCCCCCCCCCCCCCCCCCCCCCCCCCCCCCCCCCCCCCCCCCCCCCCCCCCCCCCCCCCCCCCCCCCCCCCCCCCCCCCCCCCCCCCCCCCCCCCCCCCCCCCCCCCCCCCCCCCCCCCCCCCCCCCCCCCCCCCCCCCCCCCCCCCCCCCCCCCCCCCCCCCCCCCCCCCCCCCCCCCCCCCCCCCCCCCCCCCCCCCCCCCCCCCCCCCCCCCCCCCCCCCCCCCCCCCCCCCCCCCCCCCCCCCCCCCCCCCCCCCCCCCCCCCCCCCCCCCCCCCCCCCCCCCCCCCCCCCCCCCCCCCCCCCCCCCCCCCCCCCCCCCCCCCCCCCCCCCCCCCCCCCCCCCCCCCCCCCCCCCCCCCCCCCCCCCCCCCCCCCCCCCCCCCCCCCCCCCCCCCCCCCCCCCCCCCCCCCCCCCCCCCCCCCCCCCCCCCCCCCCAGTCTTGGAGGAGTCTCCTCTGATGGACTCTAGATCAGCTTGGTTGGAAGTTGGGGTTCCTAAAAAGCGTAATCCCTGTTGTAATACCAGTAAAAGCTGGACTGCCGAGGCAGTGGAACTTATCCAAGGATTGATAAAAGCCTATCTGGCACAACTCCCCAATCTTTGCATCTCCCTTTGCAACACCCCACTTCAGAGATCAGCATTGTAGTTCTCCTAAGTGGGCTGACCTGTTGCCATGTCTAATCAAACAGTCCCATTGGCTGACCTGCTGCCATGTCTAATCCAGGCAGTCCCCATTGTCTAACCTATTGCCATGTCTAATCCAACAGTCTCATTGGGTGACCTGTTGCCATGTCTAATCAAACAGTCCCATTGGCTGACCTGTTGCCATGTCTAATCAAACAGTCCCATTGGCTGACCTGTTGCCATGTCTAATCAAACAGTCCCATTGGCTGACCTGTTGCCATGTCTAATCCAGGCAGTCCCCATTGACTAACCTATTGCCATGTCTAATCAAACAGTCCCATTGGCTGACCTGTTGCCATGTCTAATCCAGGCAGTCCCCATTGACTAACCTATTGCCATGTCTAATCAAACAGTCCCATTGGCTGACCTGTTGCCATGTCTAATCCAACAGTCTCATTGGCTGACCTGTTGCCATGTCTAATCCAGGCAGTCCCATTGGCTGACCTGTTGCCATGTCTAATCCAAGGCAGTCCCATTGTCTGACCTATTGCCATGTCTAATCCAACAGTCCCATTGGCTGACCTGTTGCCATGTCTAATCCAACAGTCTCATTGGCTGACCTGTTGCCATGTCTAATCCAGCAGTCCCATTGGCTGATCTGTTGCCATGTCTAATCAAACAGTCCCATTGGCTGACCTGTTGCCATGTCTAATCCAGGCAGTCCCACTGCTGACCTGTTGCCATGTCTAATCCAGGCAGTCCCATTGGCTGACCTGTTGCCATGTCTAATCCAACAGTCCCATTGGCTGACCTGTTGCCATGTCTAATCCAGGCAGTCCCATTGGCTGACCTGTTGCCATGTCTAATCAAACAGTCCCATTGGCTGACCTGTTGCCATGTCTAATCCAACAGTCCCATTGGCTGACCTGTTGCCATGTCTAATCCAACAGTCTCATTGGCTGACCTGTTGCCATGTCTAATCCAGCAGTCCCATTGGCTGACCTGTTGCCATGTCTAATCCAGCAGTCCCATTGGCTGACCTGTTGCCATGTCTAATCAAACAGTCCCATTGGCTGACCTGTTGCCATGTCTAATCCAGGCAGTCCCCATTGTCTAACCTATTGCCATGTCTAATCCAACAGTCCCATTGGCTGACCTGTTGCCATGTCTAATCAAACAGTCCCATTGGCTGACCTGTTGCCATGTCTAATCCAACAGTCTCATTGGCTGACCTGTTGCCATGTCTAATCCAGGCAGTCCCATTGGCTGACCTGTTGCCATGTCTAATCAAACAGTCCCATTGGCTGACCTGTTGCCATGTCTAATCAAACAGTCCCATTGGCTGACCTGTTGCCATGTCTAATCCAGGCAGTCCCCATTGTCTAACCTATTGCCATGTCTAATCCAACAGTCTCATTGGGTGACCTGTTGCCATGTCTAATCCAGCAGTCCCACTGCTGACCTGTTCCATGTCTAACCAGTCCCATTGGCTGACCTGTTGCCATGTCTAATCCAGCAGTCCATTGGCTGACCTGTTGATATCAATGTCCCCATACTAACCTATGCCAGCAGTCCCATTGGCTGACCTGTTGCCACTGTTGCCATGTCTAATCAAACAGTCCCATTGGCTGACCTGTTGCCATGTCTAATCCAGGCAGTCCCATTGGCTGACCTGTTGCCATGTCTAATCCAACAGTCTCATTGTCTAACCTATTGCCATGTCTAATCCAACAGTCTCATTGGGTGACCTGTTGCCATGTCTAATCCAGCAGTCCCACTGGCTGACCTGTTGCCATGTCTAATCCAGCAGTCCCACTGGCTGACCTGTTGCCATGTCTAATCCAGGCAGTCCCCATTGACTAACCTATTGCCATGTCTAATCCAACAGTCCCATTGGCTGACCTGTTGCCATGTCTAATCAAACAGTCTCATTGGCTGACCTGTTGCCATGTCTAATCCAGGCAGTCCCATTGGCTGACCTGTTGCCATGTCTAATCAAACAGTCTCATTGGCTGACCTGTTGCCATGTCTAATCCAGGCAGTCCCATTGTCTGACCTGTTGCCATGTCTAATCAACAGTTCCATTTGGCTGACCTGTTGCCATGTCTAATCCAGCAGTTGCCATGTCTAATCAAACAGTCCATTGGCTGACCTGTTGCCATGTCTAATCCAGCAGTCCCACTGGCTGACCTGTTGCCATGTCTAATCAAACAGTCCCATTGGCTGACCTGTTGCCATGTCTAATCAAACAGTCCCATTGGCTGACCTGTTGCCATGTCTAATCAAACAGTCCCATTGGCTGACCTGTTGCCATGTCTAATCAAACAGTCCCATTGGCTGACCTATTGCCATGTCTAATCCAACAGTCCCATTGGCTGACCTGTTGCCATGTCTAATCAAACAGTCCCATTGGCTGACCTGTTGCCATGTCTAATCAAACAGTCCCATTGGCTGACCTGTTGCCATGTCTAATCAAACAGTCCCATTGGCTGACCTGTTGCCATGTCTAATCCAGGCAATCCCCATTGACTAACCTATTGCCATGTCTAATCAAACATTCCCATTGGCTGACCTGTTGCCATATCTAATCCAACAGTCTCATTGGCTGACTACTGTTGCCATGTCTAATCCAGGCAGTCCCATTGGCTGACCTGTTGCCATGTCTAATCCAACAGTCTCATTGGCTGACCTGTTGCCATGTCTAATCCAGGCAGTCCCATTGGCTGACCTGTTGCCATGTCTAATCAAACAGTCCCATTGGCTGATCTGTTACCATGTCTATTCCAGCCAGTCCCCAATGACTGAATTGCCATGTCTATTCTAGTTCATGAACTATGTACATGGACATTTTTCTACCCTTCACAGGGAAGGTCAGCCATATGTGGACGCCATTGCCATCAAATCCACCCACTCTCTTTTTCATAAATCCTAAAAGCAGGCCTTGCCTCTAAATCCCTGCCTTGAGGGCTCCATCCTCATCTAGTATTGTTGCTGCTTCACCCTCTCTCAAGATGACTGTTGCATTATGAACCCCCCCGATCTGCTGTCTTGTCTAGCTGACAGGAGACACAAAGCAACACTTACAAAGTTACAATATCTTACACAGGAGTTGACTTGCTTGGGATGCACAATTGGCCTGACTATGGAGTGCTCAGCTCAAACCCTGTCACTAAAGTAAAAATTACATCCCTTCAAAGCATGGGATTGGGGGTGTGGATAGTCTTTCACCAGGAGTTCTCATTGCAGCCAGATGAAGAGACCCCTACCAGGTCCTTCTGACAACCCAGGCCACCCTCAAAATAGCAAAGCAAGACTCCTGGATCCATTGTTTACACATGAAGTCTGAAGTAGAGGACCCCAGCAATGAGACCAACACAACCACCTGAATATTTCTTATCCAACTTATCACAGACCCATAAACTGACCAGACGATATTCAAAGCTCTCTTCCAGCCTTCAAACTGAACAAACCCACTAGAAATGAAAGACTTGTTGGGGCAATGGGGCTCATTTTCTGTGTCTTTTATTAGCATCAAGGGCAGGAGGATAGGATCTTGCTGTCAAATTCTACCCCCACTTCAAGCAGGCATCCCATGCTTATTTACCTGTCCCGGAACAGATCATGTATTTTTTTTCTAACACACACGTATCTTGATTATCTACTGAAAGGGTGGAAAAAAGTGAGCATGTGCTAATCAGGCCCCATCAGGCTACCTTGTATACGAAAAGATAATGCTGTGTAGGACAGCATTGTCCTACATGTAGGGGTGTCAAACTCACTTCATCACGTTTCGGTCATGAAATGTATTGTGACTTTTTGTCCCCTTCGCTAAAATGGGGGTAGTCGTGGCCAGCCATCCAGCCCATAGGCCGTGAGTTTGATACCCCTTGTGTATGATATATCTAAAAGAGGGACATGGAGTGAAGTGGCCCTTAATCTTTATTTTAAAGGATTTTATTGGGAGGGAGGTATTGATGATAGTCAGGCTTCGTGAATCTCAGCAAAGCATCAAGTTGAATGTATCTTTCCCTCTGCACTCTGCTAAATAGAGGAAGAGAGGCAAAAAAAAACTCCAGTTATTCCATTTAGGCTCTGATTACACCCCTGCCCACTGTTGGCACACTCACCCATCCCAAGACATTCTCTCTAAAAGAAGCATAGCCTTTGGCAAAATGAAAAATAAGTAAAAATATTTCCTAAAAACAACAGCCAAAAGAGTCCGAATCAAAGGTTATGCTGTATAGCTATAGTCATCTGACAGCTCAAAACAGATTTTAGATTCTGTGGACTGTGAAGTTCAACAGCACAGCAAGTCTGGACTTGCCCAGAGATCATTTTTCCTATAAGAGGAAGTCCAAATTTGGTGAGCTTGGAGCCAGGCAAACTGTGAGTTTGGTCCCTTGGAAACAAATGTTCAGATTGCAGCCTGCAGGGATGATGAGGTCACTGGAAAAGTAAGTTTGTTAATACCTTTGTTTCCACGGTGGACCATCAAACTCTAAGGACTCCAAGGATGTCTCTATAGGACTGGCTAGCTGTTGCAAAGGTAATGTTAACTTTTTCTTATTTGGATGACTCTGACGATATATGACTGTTTGAACAAACTATCTCCGTGCTCCAGTGGGTGGATTGAAGAGTGGGGAATGGTGGGAACTCTGTGGGGCTGCCCTATTTGCTCTCTGAAACACAAGCTTTGTGGTACTTCAGCTGTTCCTACTGGAATGCACCCGAAGATACAGCCAGTTAAATTGGGAGGCGTTTCTGAGGGAGCTATCAATGTTTACAAGACTCCTTCTGATTCAAAACATAAATATGTCAGGCTATTTACCCAGGCACACAAAACAGAATTAAGTGTTCTGCCTCAACCCACCAACCACCCCCCACCAAAAAAAACCCAAAACATTTTGAACAGTCCCAAAGGTGCTTTTTCATGAGGCAACTGGACTTTCTTGTTTTTTTTTCCTTTTGAAGATGTTTCGCTTCTCATCCAAGCAGCTTCTTCAGCTCTGGCAGTAGCGGGGGAATGAAAGGATTTATATTCCTTGCAGACAGCTGGTCATTGGCATCCTTTTAGAGGGTCCTCGAAGCACTTGGAGGTTTATCTGTGTCCTCGGGGTCACCTGAGTGGTGCTCCTGGTTCCTGTAGTCTGCAGTTCCCCCACCCCCCACTCCATTCCTACACCCCACACCATTCAAAGGGTGATCATCCCAAATTGTAGAGCTGAAAGTCTGTAGAGATTCTCAGTCATCCAGATCATGGTTGTCCCAAAGGTGTTTTTTTTTTTTCAGGAGGCCATTGGACTTAGTTTGTTTCATTTCTCATCCAAGAAGCTTCTTCTATTTTGAGCATGTTCACCCAATGTATCAAGTCAAAGGTTGGGTTCTTTACCAAGCACAGCCTATTCTAACAGCTTGTGTGAACTCGGTCACAGCCTAGTGGGTTTTTTTTTGTTTGTTTTGTTTTAAAAAGACCAGCTGGCTACTTGAACCTATGCGAAATAGCACCAAACGGTCTTTGTGCTCCTAGCTCACCTGTTCCCCACCCCCCCACCCCCCCTAACGAAATAGCTCTTGGCCATTCCTTTTTGGCTTAAAGTCAGACTGCATGAATTTAACCCTCGGCAGTCTGGCATGAAATTGCACAGAGCTGTTTTTGGGAGACAAAAGGAACCCAGGGCTTACACATACCTACATCACTCACAAACGTTGCTCAGGTAAGTCAAAAAAAAAAAAAAGCCTCCCGGGACGAGTTGCTCATAGGCTACAGGGGTAGAGTTGTGGATCGTCCCATTTGTGACCCTAAAGGAGCATGGCGCTCTCATTGGGCAGCAAATGGGTTTCAGTTAACAGCCACACACAAGTTTTGGGGAGTGGGGGAAAAGCATCGCCCTAGATCAGAGGTCTCCAACCTTGGCAACTTTAAGACCTGTGGACTGAAGTCCTTTGGGTCTTCAAGTTGCCAGGCTTGGAGACCCCTGCCCTAGATTCACTTCTGAGCAAATGGGCCAAAGTGTTTTGACTTCATTATTAACCAACAGAAACAGGTCTCCTCCGCAGGGGGACTTTGCTCCAAACCACCGTCCAATCAGAAGAGGAAGCGGGATCCCCCCAATCCAGAATCCTGCCCCTCGTTCCGCGCTCCGTGGGGCAGAGCCCCTCTAATAAAGACGTCCCGAAGGGCGGACGCTCCATTCCAGGCAGGGATTCCATTCCAGCCTTCTCCGCAGGCATCAGCGATGCGCATGCGCCCTCCGCAGCCTGTTTTTTTTTTTTTTTTTTTCCCCTTCCCCGTAGCTACCGAGAGAGGGCGCTTAATTGGAAGCCTTGAAATAACAGCAGCGCCCCGGAGAATTCAATCCCAGCCTGGCCAGGCGCGAGCGGATTAAACCCGGGCAGGCTGAGAATAAGGGAAACAACGTCGATCCTCGCTCGCTCGGATACCTTGAAGGCGATCGGTGGGAGGAAGGGGGGAAAGAAACAGCCGAAGAAGGGAGGGAGATTCTCCGAGAGGTTGGAAGGGCGAAGAGGAAACCCAGAGGGCTGGATCGTGAAATCTTTTGCAGGACTGGTGTGCAAGAGAAAAGGGGACGGAGCCAGCCACTGGCAGATGCGCTCGCCTTAGAGACACCCCGCCTTGGGTCAACCATGGAAGCTCCAAATGGAGACGGCTGTCAGGCGAATCAGCTGGCCAACGCCGCTGCCCGCGGAGACCTGGAGACCGCGGCGAGGCTGCTGGAGAGCGGGGCGGACCCTAACGCCCTCAACGTCTTCGGCCGGAGCCCGATTCAGGTGGGACCTTCTGTGGACGAAAGATCAAAGAGGTTGACTGGGAGGAGGGACGAGGAGGCTGCTGATAGCTCAGCGTGCAAACGTTTCTTGGCATTTGAAAGTCTTACCGGGAAGACGTGTTTGTGGGAGGTGGGGAGGCCCTTCTGGTGTCTTGTTTTTCCCACCTTGGTTGCTTTTAAAAAAAATTGCAGCCCTTGATCGGCATACAAGACGCCTCCGAGCGTTAAACTCGAAAGCTTAGTTTACTCAGGGTTCGGGCTCGGAGTAAAAAAGAGCTGCAACCTCGGGGACCCTGAGAAGTCTGTCGACCTTTTGCCATTCCCCTTTCTCCCCGGCTTATCCCTCTCCTATCTCTCCCGGCCACTCACTCTCCCACACGCGCAATTCCTGCCCCTTAAAGAGCCCTTTGGAATTTAGACTTCATTCAGTAACCATGGGAATGGCTACTGTGCTGAGGGATGAAAACACAGTATTATGCTATGCTGCTCCTGTTCAGATGAAGCAGAAATTAGGGCTGACGGTTTTTATTATATATGGTATTTATTGTCTCTCCCCCCCCCCCCCTTGCCTTTGGGGGAAGACTGTGTGACTTTTGATCATACCGAATCGCTGCTTCAAAATTTAGGAGAAACTTTTATCCCAGCCCCAACCAGGGAGGAGCCTATGTCCACAAACTTACATCGACACGGTTGGTTACTTACATCTATAGATTTTCTCTCTTGGGAATTCAAATAAGAAAATGAAGGGCAAGGATGAAAAAAAATATTAAATACTCTTCTATATCCCCACCCGTTTCACCAAATAATTATTAAAACTATTTCACAGCAAAGATAGACTATACTGGTTCATCATTAGGTTAGCTCATTTTTTTTCCCATATCTAAGTTGATCAAGTTGGGTTATATTTTATATGAGGAATGTCTGGGTATGCAGCAAAAGATGTAAAAGGGAAATAAAATAGAGGGGTGATATGTATTTTTCAAAATATAATAAATTATAAGTGTGTGTGTGTGTGTGTGTGTGAATCAATTTTAATAAGATTTAATCATCCTTGCCTCCTTCCAAATTTTTAATTTTTATATGCTCTTTGTATATTTTGACATTTTGCCCAGAGTTCCTCTCTGAGGAAAATTGGCAGTTCAAAAACGTGAAGGGGATTAAAAAAACCTAATAATCATAGGCCAGGAGAAAAAAATGGTGCATTTCCTTTTCAAAGGATAATATCAAAGGATATTTCAAAGGATAATATCAGAGAGAGAGAGAGTGTGTGTGTGTGTGTGTGTGTATGTATATATATTATATATATATACATACATACATACATACACACACACACATACATACACACACACACACACACACACATATTCTCTTCTCAAGGCTGGGTGAGCCTATTTCTCCCTGTATTGCTTAATTGATTCGGATCCCTTCTCAATAATCGAGCATTTGGACAAAACAACCCACATTATTAAAATCTGGAACTAACTGCACATCTCACGCCGTATTTAGAACTGTACAGAACTGCAGCAAATAGATTTAACATGGGAGGGCATGACGAGACAAATGGAATTCAGGGAAACGCTTCTGTTTGCGCGAGAACTTTGTGGACTTCTAAGTTTGGAAAAGCAATGAAACCACACACTATTTCATTCCTTCGACATCCACGACGCCCACTTCCCCCACCCCACCCCAAAAATACTGAGATTTCTGTTCTTAAGACGGAATTGCGGAGGCGGCGGGACGTTAGATATTTCGTTGAAGGCTAAGGAATAAAGAAATGTAATCATCTAAGTACGGTGCTCACTGTACAAGACAAGCCAATTTTTCGGACTCTTAAATTGGGGGGAGGGGGTATATGTCTTATGCCTATCGGAAACCGAAAGTGCAGGCATATTGTCTCATCTACGAGGTGTGTCTGAACTCGGAATAAGCAAGGTAGGAACTCCTCGGGTGGAAATTACCTATGAAGCCTAGAAGCAAATTATTTCCGAGAAATCGTGTGCAGGGCATTTTTTCTATCCTTCCAAGCCGATCAGATTTTGTGCTTCGACGATTCTACTCGGTGTTCGTTTCCTCCGACGGCGCCCCCAAAACTTTAAATTAGAAAGACCAAAAACGCAAATATAGGCAATGCTGAATATCGCTCGGCAAAAGAAAACCGTCCGCGCACCGTTCATTACCCCGTCGAAAAAAAAAAAAAAAAGATTATTCTGTTTTGATTTTAAGAATTCGAGGTAACCAGAGAAACGTAGGTTTCCCCCCCCCCCAAAAAAAATGGGGTGGGGGTGGGGAGAAACCCCATCCCAATGAGAGTTTTAGATAAAGTAATTCCCCGAGCAGCTTTTCTCCCAACTTCCAAAGCTTTGAAGTGCGTCCAATGGATTTGCAGAGAAAGGCAGGTTAGGAACGGCAGTCTTGGTAGCAACCGCAAACGCGTTTGAGTCTGGAAGCGCTGCTGATCAATTTACACCGGGGTTTTGGCCCCGATCGTCCGTCCGATCTGCGTTTTATTTTATTTTTTTTGCTTCGAGAAACGTATTCCCGTTTTCCATGGCAATTGGAGTTAATTCGATTTGATCGAATCTCGTCGTTTTATCGACGCGTTTGCTCCCCGATGTGAGTTTCCCGGATTTAAAGCAGTTCGCCGGTGGTGTCAGATGACCGAGAGACCAAAACAAGACGTGGGTTTTGTGAGGCCATCTTTAAAACGACGAATATTCTACGTGGGATGGCATCGCATTGTGCTTGTGATAAGGCAGGGTGTCCATTATCTCGTTGCGCGCGTGTACTTTTCACCCTGCCTCTTAACTGCTTGCTGCCTTCTTGAACTCGTTGGACTGTAATCCCAACCGTCCTCAACCAACACAGGGTCGCCATCTCTACTTAGTGACTCCTACAGGATAACAAGAGTTGGAAGGGATCTTGGAGGTCTTCTAGTCCAACCCGCTACCCAGGCAGGAAATCTTATGCCGTTTCAGACAAATGGTTGACCAATCTCTTCTGCACCTCTATAACTGTCTGGTTTGGTTCTGCAACCCAACAAGACAGACCCAGACTCCAGAGAGTAATTAGGACTTCAGAAAAAACCATTACTACCCACCTGCCTTGAATCGAGGACCTGTATCCTGCACGAGTCAAAAAGAGGGCTGTGAAAGTATTTACAGACCCCTCACATCCCGGACATAAACTGTTTCAACTCCTTCCCTCAAAACGACGCTATAGAGCACGGCACACCAGAACAACCTTAAGAGTTTCTACAATTGACCCCACCCCTTTCCTAAGTGGTCTGTAGGGGCGTGCATAAGCGCATCAACGGTGCCTACCGCCCATGTCCTATTGTTTCTTTTATTTTTCTTATATGTATCCATTTTCTTTTGAATACCTATAGGTATAAGCCTTGCAGTTCAGCAAACAACCGCGTGAAGGAAGCAATTTGTCAGGACCGATGGCAAAAACGGTTCGAGTTTATACCTATTATCTTGTAAGCAATAGACAAACCAAATAAAATAAATAAACTAGACACAAAGACAGTTTTTTCCCCCAAACACCATCACTCTGCTAAACAAATAATTCCCTCAACACTGTCCAACTATTTACTAAGTCTGCATCACTATTACTATTAATCCTCTCATCATTCCTTATCACCCCTCCCCTCCCACTTGTGACTGTATGACTAACTTTGTTGCTTGCATCCTTACAATTTATACCGTTTCCTAGTATGATTTGATTGCTTATTGTACCCTATGACTATCAAGTGTTATACCTGATGATTCTTGATGAATGTATCTTTTCTTTCTTTTTTTCTTTTTACACTGAAAGCATATGCACCAAGAAAAATTCCTTGTGTGTCTGTCTAATTACACTTGACCAATAAAGAATTCATTCATTCATTCATTCATTCATCCATTCATCCATACTTCCCAAGTTGGAGCATTCACAACTTTTGGAGGCAAGCAGTTCTGTTGATTGACTGTTCTAACCCCTCTAGAAAATTCTCCTTAGTTCTAGGTTGCTTCTCTCCTTGATTGGTTTCCACCCATTGCTTCTTGTCCTGCCCTCAGGTACTTTGGAGAATAACTTGACTCTTTCTTTGCTGTGGCAGCCCCTGAGATATTGGAACACTGCTATCATGTCACCCCCCCACTCCTTCTTTTCATTAAAACTGGACATACCCAATGATCCCTACTAAACTTTACACCATGGTAAGGGTCTTCTTGAAAGGGACTTCTTGAATCCTGTTACTTGCACGTTACTTTCACGCACGTTACTTTCACGCAAACAACGATAAACACCTCTTTTACCAACTCCTCATGGCCTACTTTTCTTTCAAGTCACGGAGGCTTTATTAACGTGAGCTCTTCAGTCTTAGCCAATACTCTCTAATAAACATGCTGGGCTATATAGCCCCGTTCGCTGGAGCAAACGTTTTTCTTTCTTTCCCTTTCCGGTTTTCGCGCATAAGCTTTGCTGCTTCAGAAAGATTAAAGACGCCCCCTTTTCGGAAACTCAAATGGTTTTTGCCAATCGGTCCTGACGAATTGCTTCCTTGACGCGGTTGTTTGCTGAACTGCAAGGCTATCCTTGCATGCACACGAGAGATTGCTTGCAAATCCATCATTCGGAGCACCAACGCGGCCACGCTTAAGTTAAAACAACCCACGTCGGTTCGAGTGGAGAGGTTGTGGCTTGGATTGGTTCAGTTTCCCAGTGGTCTTTCACAAATCTCTTTCACCTTCCCAGAACCCCATTTGCATTTAGAGAAAGCCCCATGCCGCCACCTCTTATTATTGAGACTTTCTGTAGACTTTATTGGTCTTTTTATGACATTAAATGTCAATATTTGATCGTGGTAAGTCTGGCTCTGTGCCCAGTCCTATTTTACTCTCTACCAATTAGTCTGGTTTTTGTTGACTCATAATTTTCATGCTGCTTTTTCATTTCTTCTACATACCTTTTCTAAGATCTCAAACTGCCGCTCACTGTTTCACTATATCGTCTGGTGTTTCTTGCAAAGGCCTTCTCTGTGATGCCAGTTCTGGGGCCACTTATTTTTCGTATTTTTCATATTCAAGGGACAATTGTTCCTTGAAATGAAAAAATACCTGAGAGCACCAGGTGAAGTAACAGACAGAATCCATAGTCTCTTGATTCCTGGCATTAGAAAAGCAAATAAAAATGAAAAGGCAACAAGTGAACTATTACCATCTGGCAGACAGTAACTCTATTGAATTCTACTGTATAGTGCAATATTAAGGTAATATTGGGGGAGTTTCAGTTCGATTATATAGAATGTGAAGGATGCATGTTTGTGTTTTATTTTTATAATTATAATGTACACTGAAGATGGCATTTAATTTCATTGTATGAGGTGCAGTGACAATAAAGTAAGCTAAACTAAACCTAGTAAATATTGTAAAATAAGAGCAGGCCCATACATGATAACATCTTCAAGAAACATTTTGCATGAACCTGTGTTGTGGTAGGTCTGTCTTCCCAAAGAGAATGTGCAGGGGTTGCGAATGTGCATTGCATTTTGGCTATCAGCACGCCTCCTGAAAAAGCACCCTTGGGATAGTTGTGGGGATAGACTCTAAAGCATGCATTGGTGTATATGCTTGGAGCCTGTTTTAACTCCTGATGACTGCTTTGACAAGACCCTACAGTCGTCTTGGCAACATTTTCAGGAGTTGTTTGTCGCTACCTTCTTCCTGAGGCTGAGAGACAGCGATTGGCCCCCATTTACTTAAATCAGAACCAAAATTCCACAGTCTGCCCATTTTCTAGCCCTGGGTGCCTTTAACCACAACCCAAAACTGGCTCCCTTTAAGAGCTGTGTTGCCCAGGCCAAATCTGATCTCACCAGGACTAGAAGAGATGCAGTTGGTATATCAGATTGGACAAAGGGGCTCCTGGCTACAACTGCCCTTTTAAGTCTCCAAACGCTAAAAATGGATCTCCTAGACTGCAAGGAAGATTCTTTAGGAGCAGGAGAGCATGATCCATCCAAACAGGTGGGAATCCTATTCTAGAGTCTATCTGCTTTCTTAATGGGAATATCCCTCAAGGGTCTTGATTGCCTCACTTCATTAACATCTAAGAACCCATTACCAGTTCAGAACATCAGCCACTTCCCAAGTTAAAGAAAAAGAAATGTTGAAGAAAATAGATGACAATGTATGCCAATTCTCTAGTGATTACTTCTAACCTAATTTCCTGCATTTCCACAATCCTGTGTGTGTCTGTGTGTGTGCTTATTCAATTTATATTGAAATATAACATATGAACTCTGGATAGTACAGAAAACTCTCTCTCTCTCTCTCTCTCTCTCTCTCTCTCTCTCTCTCGTTCTCTCCCTCCATCCCTCAATTTTAGAGCTTTTCCTGGAGGAATGGTAGGATGGGTGGACAGAACCTGTTCAGGTTGAACATCAGAAAGAAATGTGCAACTACTAGATTTTCTCAGTGGTAACCAAGAATAAATTGAATGTATTTGAATTGTTTAGATTAGGCTAACTTGACTCTGAGATTGCCCAGTGTCAGTATAATACTTTACCACTACCCGAGATTGGTTCTTTTCAAAGAAGTCTTCCAACAAACAAGGCTGCCATGAACCAATCACATCCATCAGAAAAAGGTGTATGCTTTCCTTCAGATTCCTAGGTTATTATATTCTACTTTTAGTGAGTAAAATATAACTGACAGCTCATCTTTTGATAATTTATCAATTGTTATTTGAGGCATTCAAGCCTGACTGAAAAAGGAAGCCCTTTGTTTTCAAAATATTTAGGTTTTTTATAATGGCATATGGTATGTCGTATATGCCATGCTGTGCTGTGTGTGCTGTAACTATGCTAAACTCTACAAGGCAGACCTAGAATTACAGTTGAATTGTAATAATTTTAAGTTATTTTAAATACATTTGAAAAATAAATATATTTATCCCAAAGGCAGATTATCCTGAATTTAAAGTAATCCTCACTACCACAAAAGAAAGCCTATATCTCAGCTGACCCAATATCATACTTTCAATAAATGAAAAATAATGGTCTCATTTTACAGATAAATTACTTTGGAAGAAAAGAAAAAAAAAGAAAAAGAATGATCCCCAGTAAACATAATGACAAAGGAAGGGGAAAGGGGCCAGAGTAAAATGGGACAATTTTTATTTTTATTTTGGGAAGTTTTAACCACTGACAAAAGCCAGGGAGAAACAACAGGTCAGACAAACCACAATGGAGACATCCCTTTCTCTTATAGGATATAATTTTAGTATCAAAGCTAGGCACCCTGGTTTTCTTCAGTAGCAATGGAGAGAAGAAATGGTGGTTCCAGGTTCATTATTGGCCTTTTTTCATGTCAGTTTCCCACTAACCATATAAGGCATTAACTAATCCTTGGGTCAACATCACTAATCTGTCTTACCTCTGACGTAATACCCATTGCCAGATTTGCAGGTCTTCAGATGTTATAGATATGCTGATTGGTTTTCTCTTCTGATTAAGTTGTTGTCCCATTAGCACATCATTAGCCAATGGGGAAATGCATTTCATTCAGGAATGCTGGAACATATGTGGTGTGGATTCCTTGGGCAATTTGAAGACCTCCCCATGAACTCATCGAAGCGGATTGTCAATTTTTCATCCAACATTATTCCATTTGGGTGACATTCTGAAATTCAGAAAGATTGGAAAGATGAACTCTACCACAAATGTGCAATTATGAATAAAACAGGCACCATTAAACCCACCCTAGGGGGAATTATCAGAGCATTAAAAAGCCCAACAAATCACTCTATGACTGTGCTTGAATAGCTAAGTTCTGTAAAAAGGCACAACTGAAATTGGTTAACCACAAGGCAATCCAAAATAGGTGTTTTCCTATTTCACTGGAGAAAAGTTCTGGTGTGCAAAACGGACCCGTGCTGGAAATGAGATCAAAAGAAAAGATGGAGGTTAACACAGCATTATGCTGGTGCTGTAACTGTTAGTAGACATGGACCTCTGCTTCCTGTGATTAATTTAATTTCGGGGACCATCGGCAAGTGGTTCAGAATGGTCTGACACCCCATCCAAAGGCTTGCTATCTGAGATGCTTCTTTCAACCAAAATAATATCACCATTTTCTCCCTTTTCAATCTTTTACTCCATTCCTATCCCATTGCAAGTTCTAAGACCAAAGGCATAGCTCCAGATTCATTCTGTTTTAAAGGCTAGGATTATGCTTTGGGGACTATATGCATGTGTGAAGATGGAAGGAGGTTACAAAAATAAGAATAAAAACTTGAAATCAAAGCGGCTCCTGTTAAGACGAAGGTCTTACAGACCAGACTGAGGTTGGCTGCTGCCCAAAAGGGAGCTGAAATTTATAGAGGACAAGCATGAAAAGCTGCCCAGGTCAAAACTCAACTTTTTTACTTTTGTCTGTCCTTCAGGTTATGATGCTGGGAAGCTCCCAAATGGCAGAGCTGCTGCTGCGGAGAGGAGCTGATCCTAACCGGCCGGATCCCTCCACAGGTGCGACGCCAGCCCATGACGTGGCCCAGGAGGGATTCCTGGACACTTTGAAGCTCCTACACCACTGGGGGGCTCACTTTGATCACCTGGACAGATGGGGCCGCAGCCCGCTAGACCTGGCAAGACAGAATGGGCAAAATCACGTGGTTGATTACTTACAAGAATTACCTGGTTGAAAATGTTTCAGTATGATACCCAAGGAAGCCGTAGAAAGACAATTGCAGGGGAATTGCTCATGAAAAGTAATGAAAATAACAGCAATAAAGACCATGGTGGCTTGGACAGGCCTGGCTGGGATGTTCATACTGGGTGCCTCTTTTTTTTTTCTTCTTTCTCAAGACTCGTGGAAAGACTAGAAGTTCCGACTGAAACTGGGGTCTTCCTTTTTTTTTTTTTTTTTCTTTTCCAGGCTTTTTATTTAATATTTTTAAACCCCCCACAAGCATTTAAAAAATATTAACTGCATATATAAGAAATTTATCAACTGGGGTAATTATGAGTTCTCTTTTCTGGATTGGGAATTTGATACATGCTCAGATTTTCTTCCAGCTTCCTCCCAAACGGAACTGTGACTCAGCACAGAATTCTCTGCCAACCCCTGCAATGTACGGCCTGGTTCCAATGAATTTAGGTTCCTTTTTATCCTGCTTGTTCAAAATAAATAATTTATTCCTATTTGGAGAAGAGCGGAAGTGGATGGGGGTGGAATGGACAGGAAAGAGCTTCAGATGATGCACCCTTTCCAACCTGCTTGGGAACTCAATGGTCCCCCACCTACACACACACACACACACACACACCTAGCTGTGTCGCATCTCTTGGCTTCTCTTTATAGACTTCTTTCAACAGATCCAACATCCTGGCAAGATTTCAGCTCTCTGGCAACGAATGGCCAGAAAAACCCTTTTGCTGAGAGCGGAGTGGCTTCCCCCAAGCCACAACCTGTCATCTTATCCTAGGCAGAAAAGAATGCCCATCAACTCTGGGGTGCAAAGCTGAGTCCAAGTCGCTCCCCACTGCCCTACTTTCAGGAATGCTTGAAGAGGAGGGTCAAAAAAAGACAACATGTCAATTGCAACCATATGATCATCTAAGACCTTTTCTATATGTGTCATACATGTGCTCCTCCCCCAACACCCCACACACAAAAGAATCAGGGCTTTGACATGCAATTATAAGTCTTCCATCCTGACTTTTTAAAATCTACTCCTGAAATGTCCTCACTCCTTTCTTAATGGTGAGGACTGTCCCACTATCAAGCCTGTGGCTTTGGGCAGCAGATGGATATAATTCAATTCAAACCTTGAATTGTCAGAGTACAACATGTGTACAGTGGGATTGGCTGAGCATCAAATTTAGAGTACTCTCCCATTCTCTGCCAGAATGCCTCTGCTAGAGAGCACCATATGTATCTACTCATAATAGGAGTAACAAGTAACAACTCCTAATCTCATTTGTGTTCCTCGAAATCATACATACATACATACATACATACATACATACATACATACATTGGATAGGCAATTTCAAACTTCCCATTTTTACTACAATTGCTCCATCACCAATATCACTACTATGTTCCTTGAGCCAAAAATTTTCCCCTTCCCCGAAAGATGCAAGGGAAGTGTTCACCTTCCCTTGGAATATTATAGGACAGTAAAAGATTCCATATTCAAAGGCAACAGAAGTGCCTTTGAGCAAATAAGAGTGCTCTTAATTCTTGAAAGCAGCTGCTGCTTGGCCTAGGTTTCTGGCAGCTGTTCTTGGCAAATGCTGTGCAGTCCCAAAATAAGACTGGTTTGAATTAAGAAAGTTATAGACATTGGCTACATTGATATCCCAATATGTTCTAGAGAATATCTTTTTTTGCCTTCTATTCTGACACGCTGCACAGATTTCATAAGCCAGAGGCTATAATGTGATGTATAAATAAATGAGAATTGTAGTACGGGGAAGGCTAGGTTATAACTTGCCAGTGGAAAATAAGCCATTTTCTGTGACATTTTAAACTACAATTAACATACTATTTTTTTTTTCATTTTTATTTTGAAATTGCAATGCTTTTGGAAGAATCCGGTTTTTGGTTTTGTTGGAAAAAAGTGCAAATAAGAGCAAATAAGATGATTAAAGGCCTGCAGACTAAAACTTATGAAGAATGGTTGGAGGATTTGGGTTTGGCTAGTCTAGAGACGAGAAGGACTGGGGGGGACATGATCGCGGCATTCCAGTATTTGAGGGGCTGCCACAAAGAAAAGGGGGGTCAATTTATTTTCCAAAGCACCAGAGGGCAGAACAAGAAACAATAGATGAAAACTAATCAAGGAGAGAAGCAACCTGGAATCAAGGAGGAACTTCCTAATAGTGAGGACACTTAACCAGTGGAATAGCTTGCCATCAGACATTGTGGGTGCTTCATGACTGGAGGTTTAAAGAAGAGACTGGACAGCCACTTGTCTGAAATGGTATATAAGATCTCCTGCTTGAGCAGGGGCTGGACTAGAAGACCTCCAAGGTCCCTTCCAGTTCTATCCTGATTCCGATTCTGAATTGTTCTATTTTTATTCAGTAGTGAGAGCTGAGGCAAAAGCTGGTCAGTAGATCATTTACAATTGCTTCCAAATGAAAACAACAACAGTTAGGGTTAGAAATCCACCTAGGAGTAAGACTATACCACATGCTGTCATTTCCTCAACTGACTGAGGACCCGTCCAAAGAGGAGGAGGAGAACTCAGACAAAGTGATCCATAGGAGACAGCAGAGATTCCTAGTCCAGTCCTAGCAATAGCACCGAGAGTGCCTCAGGCTTGAGGTGTGACTCAGACCTTGGACTCTTGAGTCTCTTTCCCCAGAAACGCCTCTGCTTCGGTACGACAGTAAGGAAGGCGAAGAAGGCTCAGCTGTGCAGAAGAGCGTGTGGGCACAGAGGGGCTACTGACTTCATGTGTGTACGGGGAAATCCGAAAAGATCAGTCCATTGTGCTCAAGCAGGATCTGAGAACTCCTCAGTTTTAACTCCCACATAATGCACACCAGCACTGAACGGATTCTCTTGACAACCAAGCCTTCTTGGTTCGCATGCCTTGAGCCATCTCCTGGTGTCTATAGTTGCCAAGAAACCTACAGGGACAATGTGAAATAATGTTACACTGCTTTTCTTCAGGGATGTTGTTCAATTGTCCATATTAGTCTCCGGCCTTCGGATTTCTCTGGTGATCTTCCATCCAACTGTTAACGAGGTCTGGCCCCACTGAGCTTTTTGAGCTGCTGCTCAGAAAAAAAACAGATGTGACTCCAGCCCAGTACTTTGCTTTAAATCAATTAAGCTACAGTGCTAACTCTTTTGATATTCAGCCCTGAGGGGAGTGTGGTAGTTCGCCAGGCTCACAAGCTTCCAGGCCAAGTAACAGCTTGTACTGTGCAGTATTGGCATCCTAATCAGCAAGTGTGGATTGTGGAGGAAGGACAGCAGCGTCTGGTCCTTTCCAAAATTAATCTCTGGGCCTTAAACTAGACCAGGGGTGACCAACCTTGGCATGGCTGTCTTAGGAATTCAGGGGGTTGAAGTCCACAAGTCTTAAAGTTGCCAATGGTGGAGACTCCTGAGTTAGATAATCACTAGATCAGAAATGGTTTGGGGCCCTTTTAATGATGACGCTATAGTCATTGCGTGTTCCTGAGTGTGCGGCTATCAGTTCTCTTTCTAGCACAGTCACAGATCTGGATTAAAGCTAAAATCAATAGACAACATTGTTGAGATTTTGGCAGAAGAGGAGAAAACTACGGAGCAGTGAAAAATGCCAAACTGCAGTACACAGAACAAGCTGCCTTCACTGAATTACACAACAAAGGAAGCAAAAGCTGAGTCAAGCCAAGAATTAAAACAGATTACAGATTACTTCAGAAAGAAAAGAAGAGAAGTGGCTGAGAAATAGCACAGGAAGCGTTCAAAGTGCAACGAAGAACAAGAAAAACTAGGTAGGAAAACAACAACAAAAATGTCTTTTCCCTAACACATCACAATTCTCACAGTGCCGTAAAGTATTCCTTTACTTAAGAACAAGCTTGCTAGGTTGAGAAAAGAAGACTACACTTCCTCTCCAAATGAGGTTTAGGAAAGATAATCACTCCCTAGAGACCATTTTGGGAGAGCTTTGTCTTTGTGGTTTAAAAGCATTTAATACTGCTTTTGGTGTGTAAGATTCCTAGTAATCAAGCTATTAGAGGATAAGATAGCAGAGCTCTGGTTCTTTTGAAGTACTCTAAGGATACCTTCAGACTGATAAAGGATCTTGCACGGTTAGATGTTGTGAGGTGGCAATTAGTAGCACCCAGTGTCAGAGTTTTCAATAAGTTGATCAAGTTTAGATTGGGTGTTCTTTAGGGAAACAAAAATGGCCACAATGTGGTAGAACCATAAAGACAAAGCTTTGTTTCTACACCTTGAATGGCATTGACCTCACGTATCATTGCAAAATGATTTGAAATAACTTTATCAACCTTTCTAAAACTAAAAGTACAGTAACAGTAGTTTTACATTTTAACATACATACACAAATGTACACTCACTGTAAAACTGGTGTCCTGGTAAGCAAGCTGCAGTCATATATGGTTTTAAACCACATAAAATGACCCCCTTGGCATTGCTTAGGTAGCGATGCCATAAGAGAAGTTTTAACTGGACAAAGTCTGAATACTTTCACATTCCTATCAGACAATTGCTGCATGCCACCTCCCTATTTTCCTTAGCAACAAAAAACTAATTTGCAGCGGGATTGTTGGGACAGAAAAAGGTATCCCTTTGTAATAACTCTTGACTCAGCTAAGTGGTCTTTATATAATACCCACCCACCCACCACACACACACACACATGGGTGTGTGGGTGTCTGGGTGTGTGTGTGTGTGTGTGTGTGTTAAAAAGTAGGATATCCTTAATTTATTTATACACACACACACACACACACACACATATATGCATATCAAAATTCACTCAGAAACTAACCTGATCATTAGATGAAAAAAAGAATCCACATCTGTCAAAGCACATGATTTGGTATATTGTCCTTAAAAGTCAGCAGTGAAATAAAAAGAGGAATAGAAGATGTCAGTAAGAAGCAGAAGGAGGGTTGAAAATACCCAGGCAGGAATTTTTCTGTAAGAAGTACTGCTGGGAAAAATATTTAAAAAGTGGCTTATGAGTACAAAGTTGATAAATTTAGAAAGAAAAGGAATAGAAATTCAACATAACTGGTTATAATTATAATTGTCCCAGACTAAGAAACAAGGATTTTACTTTCTGAATATGTAATAATAAATAATTGGAAATAACAAATAATTAGAAAAAACACTGAAGTTACAAAAAGTACCTTTTGCTTTCCAGCTTTTTATTATAAATTCCAGGCAGGGGTCTCCTGAGTTTTCTATTGTCTTGGAAGGGTCAGCTTCTTGAATATATTGTATTTCTTGTGATACTAAGGAGAGCAGATACTAAGAGGTTTAAACCTAAAATAAAAACAGAAGTTGAAAGAAAGCCAAGTAGAAAGAAGTGTCTCCTTAATACCTGGCAATACTAAAGAAAATTGTAAGAAACGTTGCCATAAACATGCATATGTAGCCACCACACTATTCAGACTAGAAGTAGTTTTACACCAAGTGCAGAAAAAGAGTAAAAATAATAATAGGCCAAAGAAATGAAAGATATAATTCACTTAAAGGCCTCTTCACTTTATTATATATATATATTTGAAACTATTTCACATTTGTACATTCCTCAATGATTTGCCAAACAGCAAAAGTTGGTCTGCCCAGCATAAACTTCCCTTCACAAATTTTGTTTACTCTCTTCTTGCAGCCTTTCAAACAGAATTCTGCCAAAATCTCTCTGATAAATCTATCCCCCCTTAAAGTTTTTGGTTTTATCCTTGTGGCCCTTTCCTTGGTATATAGTATGGTTTTCGATATGAGTCACAACCACAAAGGAGAGAGGGGGATTGTCATAAGACAATGGATGGAGAGTTGCCCATAAGTGCCTCTCTCAGGCTGCTTTTCAAGTAGGTTAACCAGTTCAGTGCAAAGTATGTTGTGTAGAAAGGAATGCTCGGAAATTTCCCAATCCCTTGCAAAGCCTGAGTAGCCTTTCTGGGAAAATTAGCACTCTGTCATTTACTTTTCAGAAAGGTTACTTATCTAGATTCTTTCAAAGATCTGACCATGTGACCTGATGCTTTTTCTGTAGACAAATTGCTGCACAGTCTGGTGAATATGTGGTTGTACTGGAAGAAAGGGTGTCACAACTAATTTACAGCCTGCCATTTTTTGGGAAGCTGCAGAATTTTAAGAACCGTTGAATGGTGGCAAAGAAATACCTTTTTCTTTCCTTCTCCCCGACCCCCTTGCTTTTATACAATAATAGGGGGTGTGTGTCTTGAAAATGAAGGCCAGATTTCAGGAAATTGCAAAAGTAACTTCCTCCTTACCATTAAAATATGTATTTGAATTTTCCTGACGATTTTTCAGTTGCTTATTTCCAATGAAACAGGTTTATGAAATTGTAAGTCTGAAGTTGTAAGATTCTTTTACATGATATATAGATTGAGATTGTGAATTATTAATGTACAGGGTGTGTTTATTTATGACCCAACCACTCAGCTCAGTGAAATCATTAGTTTTGTTCATGGAGGGGTTGCAAAAATTCATTTTATTATTGCAGGGGCTGATAGTGTTGCAAAATTTGGGAACCAGTAACATAGAAAATGCATTTTTCATCAGGTACAGAAACAATTTTCACTTATTAAATGAGCTGCACAGCCAGCTGCACAAGCCACATATATTTAATATGTTTGCAATTTTTATCATTCCTATATGAATCTTTGAAATACCTCCCAAACATCTGATCACTCTTATTTTTAATTCAATTAACTTCCTTAGGGCTCCTTTTTACTCACTTCCAAAACATGTTTGTGCTACTCTACATTATTTGCAACTATTTCCACATAGATATTTTGCAATATCTTTATTTCCCTTTATTAGCATCCATGTCTTGTTTGCAGTTTTTCATCAATAGCTTCTTCTGATTCATCATTCTAATAAGCAACTGTTTTTACATAACTCCACATACACACCCTTGTCACACGAATCTTTTCACTGTTCTAATTTCCACATCCTCCTTCCCAGAGCCCATTTTCATTCCTTCTATTTTGAGGTGTTAGGCTGCCAACAGAACAAGATTTGCATTTTTCTGTTCTTGCTTTCCTCATTACATTTCCTTCATCCTTCTCATTCAATCCATTTCTGTCATTTACCCAATAGTGGTTCATCCAGAACTGAGAATCTCTCATCCCCTTGTATCCCTCCTTAATATTTTCTCTTTTTCTCATTACCAATCCATTTAGGGTTTCTTGGCACTTTATGAGTTTGGTTGTTTTCTTGCACATATTTCATTACCCAAACTAGATAACATCATCGGTGCTAATCAGGAGTGGGGTTTGCTCTCTCTATTACTCCTTGCTAGAACTGATGAGGTTACCTAGTTTGCTAATGAAACATCTGCAAGAAAACAACCAAGCTCAGAGAGCAATCCTGAGCTACAAATGGTCTCCTTTATTGGTATAAATATTTTTTTTTTGAAAATTATGTTCCTTGACATGTTTCTGTATAAACTCTTATACCTAAACCACATGTTCAAAACAAACATAAATTTTTCTTTGAGTCATTTATTATAATTGCCTTGTTTGCTATGACTACACCTCGAGTTATTCTGCTCCAGAATGATTGATGTATAACAAAATATTATATTTCCAAACATTCCTAAAGATGGACAAAAGCTAGTAGAAGATCACAATGAAGGAGTTTCATAAAATATCAAAGGTCTGGGATATTCTAAACATTCAATAGGTAACAATCTCTTCATGATAAGTTGCTCACTGGATATATAGCCTGTAACTACCCTCTGTGCAATTTTTGCTAGCCATTATGTTAACCTTAATCTAATTCTACTACACATCATAATTGCCTGGAAATGGGAAAGATTGCTAAGGTAACTCATGTCTGGAATCCCCCAAAGAAATAAGATCTAGGAGTGTCAAGCAGATCTGTATTTGCAGTGCACAAAACATAGCAGAGGATATTGGTGTAATATCTACACTTGATTGTCATGGCCTTCACAACATTAAAAAAGTTGAGATACTAGCACTCAAGGGAAAAAAAAATCTTACAGCCCAAATTTTGCATTATCCAAAATGTGGCCGTGTCTTGGGGAAAGACTGCCAGCCAAAAATGAGGGAAATCTCAGTTAAGGTCATCATTAATAATTCTGGTTTGCTTCAGCAGGGCACTGCTTTGTTGATTACCCCATATTTGGGAGCAAAAAACTACCAATGTTACTTCAGTATCTCCAAAGCTTGACATCATATGGGAATTTCACCAGTCAGCAACAGCATGAGCTTAAGCATGACAGCATCATTCTAGAAAGTTTACTCAGAAGGAAATCCATCCCAACTGTAAGCAAACATGAAAGGCATAACTATGAAGGACAATGAATGGAGAGAGCAGTGGAGAATTTTGATCCTTCATATACGATTATATTCCAACTCAAATAAGCAGAGCCAATGATTAGGGATATTGAGAAGGCTTCCTGACAAAGGCTACCAGTTACCCAAAGGCATCTGTCTACCTTCGCATGCTTCTAACAATTCTTTCTGCCAAACCTATTTGGGCAAAATATGGGAGGTTGGGGAGGGCATTTCGGTTTTAGTTCAGTCACTCAAATCAGGTTGTTCCACTGACTCATAGCTGAACTGGAAAAAAAAAAACACAGCAAAATTTCTCTTCCCCCAGCCGGGGACCAAATTTTGGAAGAAATTGGAAATAGCTCTGAAATTGCCAGTATTTCTCAATCTTAGCAACTTTTAAGATGTGTGGACTTCAACTCCCAGAATTCCCTAGCCAGCCACAAATTAAAATTGTGCAGGCTGAGAAACCCTGCTCTAAAGCATGGCTCTCCAAACTCGGCAATTTTAAGACTTGTAGACTTCAGCTCCCAGGATTCCTTGGTCATGCCATGCCATGCCATGCTGGGCAGGAAATTCTGGGAATTAAAGTTAACAAGTCTTAAGGTTGCCAAGTTTGGAGACCCCCAGTTCTAAAGCCAACAGAGACCCTTGTAATTAGAGAGGTGGGGAGCTTCTGTTACTAGAGAGTAACCGAAAGCAAACACAGGATTCTCTAAAGGTACAGAGAACTTTGAAGTTTCTTCTCTTTATCCCTTGAACAGGCATGGACAGGGTTTGAAAACAAAACCACAAAAAGATCCTTTGGATCCTCAGCAGTCCAAATCAAGAACTCTAATGTTCAAAATGAAATGCTTAAGCAAAGAGACTGCTCTCCTAGTCTCTTTCTAGCCTCAATTGGGGTCATATAAACGGTCAGCCCTGCAAGATAGATCTCACTGTCTTAAAATTACTTTTATTAAAATGTAACAGAATCTTCCAAGTCTGATGTGCTTCCCCTTCCATTTTATCTTCCCATGAATTTCCTTCCTTCCGTCCTTCCTTCCTTTCCTTTCCTTCATCTATCTATCTATCTATCTATCTATCTATCTATCTATCTATCTATCTATCTATCTATCTATCTATCTATCTATCCAGGGGTGGGATACGACAGGGTTAACTACCAGTTCGGAGTTTACTAGCATCCCTGCCTGAGCCGCACCTGTAAATGTTATTAGTATGTCATTAGAAGCAGCCTTTGAAACAACCCTCTTTTCTTGTTTTTTTTTTAACTGCAGCTGTGCCTCATTCCAGCTGAAGTTGAAAAATCAGGAAATAAAGATCAGGTAAGAGCCCAGGTGGGCGGGTAGGTGGGCAAAAACATCAGCAGACATAGAACCAGTTCTATGTCTGCTGCTCATCAGAGCTACCGGTTCTACAGAGGTGGACAGAACCGGTAGAAACCCACCCCTCTATCTGTCTGTCTGTCTGTCTGTCTGTCTGTCTGTCTGTCTGTCTGTCTGTCTGTCTGTCTATCCTGCCTGCCTGCCTGCCTACAAATTTATATAGCTGCTAAACTCATACAGAGGTGACTCCAGGCAGCTTACAATACAGGTAGTCCTCGATTTACAACAGCTCATTTAGTGATTGTTCAAAGTTAAAACAGCATTAAAAGGAGGGGGGGATTATGACCATTTTTCACACTTACATCCTTTGTGGCATTCCCATGGTCCCATGATCAAAATTCAGATGCTTCGTACTTATGACTGCTGCTGTGTCCCAAGGTGATGTGACCGCCTTTTGTGACCTTTTGGCAAGCAAAATCAATGAAGCCAAATTCACTTAACAACTGTGTTACTAACTTAACAACTGCAGTGATTCACTTAACAACTGTGGCAAGAAGGTCATAAAATGGGGCAAGATTCACTGAACAATAGAAATTTTGAGCTCATTGTGGTTGTAAGTCAAGGACTACCTGTAGTTAAAAATTTTAAAGCTCCATCATATAATAAAACTATTAAAAATCCCCATTCCAGTCCACATGGCAGCAACAACACAATTATATGGGCCTCTTGATCAGTTCTGTTTCCATGTGTAGTGCCCAGGCCTATTGAAAATGCCACGCTTTAGGGCCTTTAGGAAAAGGAACAGATATGGGAGTTGATGTTAACAGGGCTCTCCAACCTTGGCAACTTGAAGCCTGGCGGACTTCAACTCCCAGAATTCCCCAGCCAGCTTCAGAGTTGAAGTCTGCCAGGCTTCAAGTTGCCAAGGTTGGAGAGCCCTGTTCTATAACAAAGGGGTCACCACCAAGCAGGCCCTTTTTTCCTAATTCCAATCAGATAACAATTTATAATTGATGGGATCTGAAGCATGCCCGGCCTTCTAGCCCTAGTGAGTCAGGTGAACATAATAGGTAAGAGGAGGTTCTTCAAATAACCAGGGTTGTCTATCTGAGAGATTTTCATATAGGCTACGCCACACTTATACACAGTGGTGGGATTCAAAAATTTTTACGATCGGTTCTGTGGGCGTGGATTGGTGGGCGTAGTGTGGCCTGGTGGGCATGACAGGGGAAGGATACTGTAAAATCTACCTTCCCTCCCACCCCCCTAACCTTGTTTCCAGCTCTGTTCTCCTATGCAGGGCAACCAAAGAAGACCCAGCCGATCAGCTGGGACTCAGGAGGCAGAGAATAGATGGGGGCAGGCCAGTCAGAGGTGGTATTCGCTGGTTCTCTGAACTACTCAAAATTTCCGCTACCGGTTCTCCAGAACTGGTCAGAATGTGCCGAATACCACCTCTGCTTATACATTTATTGCATTGATCATGGATTCAGGCTATCTTCTCTGCTCATTACATAAGCAGCTTCTTACTTATATAGTTTCTGGCTCCCTTTCTTCCTGCCTGAGGACAAATTTCCAATTTCAGGAACCAGCTGTCTTTTCTGCCTGGGCACTGCCTTGGCAGTGAGGCCAGGCAACATATAGAGTACTCCAACAGGCAATTTCTTGGCAAGTTTCTCTTTAATGTCTTCTGGAATCTGCCATCTCTATCAACCTTCTTCTCCACCCTCCTACACCTTTATCAGAGTAGCTTTTCTATTTCAACACACACTGAGCTTGTAAACACCCATATCTGAGCTTGTAAACACTCATATCTTACTCAAAACAAGGCTAATAATTTTCCTTCACCACAAGAGAAAAACCCCAAAACATTTTTTTTAAATCAGCAGCAGCAGCATCTAAAAATTAAGCATTGTAATGGTCCCTTTGCTATGTGACTAGTCAAATCTTGAGTGCTGAAGCATTAGGTACATCTGAGATAACTCCTGTGTCATAATTTAGGCCTTGAATTTAAACTCTGGATCAGTCATGCTGTAGATTTTAAGAACCACTGCTTCTATCTCAGGAAAGCATTCTTTTGATGCATGTGAATGATTCTGGAATAGGAATCTGACCTGAACAAGAACGAAAGAAAGGACTTTTTAAGTATAACAGAAAGATGTACAGTATTTACAGGAAATACATCACAGAGATAATCAAAGATTAGCATTTAGCTAGCTGCATCCTATCAAATGGCCAATCAAAGAATGTGTGCTCCGTGGGAAAAGAACCTATCAGACAAAAAGAGCAGGCAGAAAAATAAAGAAGTAAAACTTTAGTGCTGGTAGCACTGCATATCTTCTTGTAATTAATAGATACACTTCCAACAATAAAAGGACAAATAAATAAGAGGTATGCAACTCATACACCTATAATACTCCTTCCATTTCCTCCACATCTGACCATGTTTTTGCTGTTTTTAAATAAAAAGACTCACCCTGAATAGTAATCCTGGCATGCAGCAAAGCATCACCTTCTGATCTTTATTTTCTCCTCATGTATCCCAGACAGGACAATCTGGATGTTTAAGAATGGGTCTCACCTATCCATAAAATAAAAACATTTAAACAAGGTAAGGAAGAGAGTGATGAACAAGCATATCAATTTGCCTCCTGGTTAATTGGATGTTTTGGACTAATTACACCCACCACATGATTAGCAAACTCTGCCGTGTCAACTCGTACCAATTTATCCATGATATTTATTGAAATAATATAGAAATATTGCATTTATCCAGGATGCTTTTTTGGACTTCCCAATCTATTCCTCAACTCTGTGATTTCCTAACAGGTCTCCCATCAAATTCTTAACCCTCTCTAATCCTACCTAACTTTTTGATATTAATAAAAATCAGCTGTAGGCTACTAGAGATATGCTAAGAATAATTTTCTTTCTATAAAGTGCACACTAGGGAAATTGTGCATGCAAATTTATTACAGCTTGTTGCATTTTATGCTATGTAAATTTCATTAACATAACATTTCATGCTATATAAATTTCATTAATAATTACTACTATTGAAAATGACTTGGCTCTAATAAAAGTAATAGTCAGGATAAAATCACACTGATCAACCTCAGAGTACAGTGTTAAATATGGGAAAATTTAGATTTGCCTGTGTCTTTTCAATTTCATGCAGGACTCATTAGCACTCCATTTCCTTGTACTGTAGAGAATGTGTTTGTAATCTTTATTACCAGTTAAAACCGGATGCATAATTTTTGTTGAGCAGGGTGATGCAGCAATTTTGAAATGAGAGAAAGAATGTCACAATGGACAGAACCAAGAATTTTATTATTTCTGAATTGTGAAGATGGAGATCTTTGTTATTACCTTCAAAATGAGTTATAGTAATTAACTTTGGACCAGTGGACCTTGTGAGAATATATTAATTAAATATCGAAGCTGGAAAGGAGAAAAAGAATGATTGTAACCCTTTAGGCATAATGGCACAGAAATTACAAATTTGTCTAGCTCAAATTAATGTTGTTATTTTAAAACCCACTAGATATCCTCAGCCAGTTTAAAACAACAACAAGCAAACCTCATGGTTTAGTTGTAACTAAGCAATTATGTGTCTTTTGAGAATAGATGTGCTACATCAGTTAAAATGCCCCACTAAACCTAAAATGAATTCATATTCCTGCATACTGTTGACGTTCAACCAGTTTCTGCTAGATTAGCCAACCTCACAAGTTTTGGAAAAGATAAAATGAAGAAAACATATATCAATAATTTTCATATGTCAAAATGTGTTCATATTTGTTTGCTTTGTTTGTTTGGAGTATTTATACTGCTTTTCCTCTTAAAAAGACCCCAAGATGGCTAACAAAATAATAACTGAATTATCTCCATGCTGTACCATGTAGTTAAAACCAGGTTTTAAAAAAAATAGTAGAAAATAGAGAGAACAAAAGGATGTACAATATATTTCAGATTTGTATGAAGTCTGAGCTCCCTTATTTCAAAGGGGAAACAGATATTTCAATCATCTTTTTCTGTTTTAGTTAAAACAGAACTGCTTTAAACACAACAACTTCCAAAATAATATTTAAAAAATCTTCCCAAAGGAAACAGGAGTTTTCAGCTTTTCAATGGTTCAAATACAAAATGTTATGCATATCCTTACAATTATCTAAATATTAGTATTTAAGGGAGATTAAAACAATATAATTTTAATATGATAAATATAAAAGGTTTCAACACAATAATCTTTACAACTAAAATGTTTTTTTTTTATAATCTGTTGATTCTACATATGTGACAGGGCCACATTTTCCAAAATTCCCATTTATGATGGCCACTGATCTTTCTGGCTGGAGAGCAAGTACCATATTCCCAAACACATTAGGAAGACAACAAATTAAGAAAGACTGGATAAAAACAAAGTGTATTCAAATACCATTAGGAGAAAACCTATACTTTGCTTATCTTTTTTGTCCTTTATCAGAGAAGGCTCTGATAGCATTATATATTTTTTTTATATTTACCTTTCAATTATATTAAATTAACTGGATATTCTGTACTGAATCTACAACTACCTGCAAGTATGTTATATTTTATTATCATGATACTATTTCAGTCCTTTAAGTGTATAACTCTAAGTATAGAAAGTGATATATTTAAAAGATAGAAAAAACAATGGTAGCCATCCTCTTTCAGCCATCTCCGACTAGCCCTGCTAAATCAACAAAATCCGAATATTTCAGCCACTCAATATTCAAATAGCAAATCTACAGAAACAATACAGTATATTATATTTTTTTAGACAACTCTGAACAGCAACATTTTCTACTTCCATTTTATTACCATAAAAGTTTAATTATCAGCAAATTATTGGGAAATTAGAAGTAAATAAATATCTTTTTCTGATCAGGAAGAAGTTTAAATAGGTATTAGGAATAAATGCTTACATTAAAAATAAGAACAATCTATTTACTATTAGAAATAATACAAACATTTCAGCCTGCTTGCTTATCAGATGTTCTGAGCAAATAAAAGGAATATTTATAGGAGAAAGCACAATAAAGTCAGTTTCAAGCTACTTAAAGAGTTAAAATATTCTATCAAATATCATGAATTTTTAATGCACAAAACTGAAAGTGATATACATTTACATAACAAATGTCTCTACATTTTAGAAGTTCTAATCTAGATAGAAATATTTGTTACAGCTAACTATATATTTATAATTACACATACCAGTTTACATTTATATATTGTTACAACTATATATTATTACAATTATTATCTATTATTACAATATACATTATATATCCCTTTATAGTCCTTTCTCTTACAGAAAAAAAATTACATGGAAATAAATACAAGAAATGCCACGTAGTCTTGCCTTTCTGATAGCAAGGACCAACATTTCATGAATAAGCTAAACCCCATAAGATCAATACAAATAATAAAAATGTACCCAAGATCCATTTGAGACTTATTCTCACTGTTTTTTACTGTTAATAAATGGTAATAATGTATATTCGAGACATAATCTGGAAATAATTCATAAGAGCCACCCCACCCATAAATTATAGATGCATGAATTTTACATCTTTTAAAAGAAGCCACCACTTTTCTCAGTTTCTGCATTAGCCATTCTATTTTTTTTTCCCCAGGCTTACACACAGAAGACTTTTAAAAAAGAAGTTTCTTTTTTAAATGTGCTCTCACATGTTAGTTATGTCAAGCACCTGCTTTGAATAACATTCAAAACATGCCAACAATTACTATACTGTCTACATATAAGTAGTTCCCAAAGATAGATTTTTTAAACAATGCGGGAGGCAAGAGAAGCAAGTTAAATATTATTTCAGCTTTATGTCATCTTCCTACCTAAGGAATGATGATAGAATGAATATTTTCTGTAATCTGAGTAATCTGATTTGCTGCCAGGTATAATTAAAATAAATGAGAATTTTGCCTTTCATTATAACAAAATAAATGCACACACATTAATGTGTATATGACCTATCTGTTGTATCTTTTTTGTTGTTGTTATAAAAGCAAAGTAATTAGATAAGGACAAATTAAAATAAAAGTAGGAGTAAACTGAATCAGACAGGATACAGTGCTGTACAAAGAGACGGAGAGCCAGGCTGAGGCCTACACTCACATTAGCACTAAGATGGCTGAATGAACTGTAATGTCTTAATGCAATGTCATCACTTCCTTATATGAAGTTCAAACCCACCCATGCCAAGTCTCATGTTTGGTTTTTCTCTTCCTCAGACACCCCCCCACACACACACACATTTTAATTAAAGAAGTTTTAGACCTTCTTTAATGTGTACAAATATTAATCACTAAAAATCTTCAGAAACTTGTCCTGAATGGATATAATAAAAGATTCACATTTGGAGCATGTACACAGGCTCTCTCTCTCTCTTGCACCCACACACTTTTAAATATTTTGAGAGCAAGGCTATCTTCTTTATTGATTTAGTTACAGGTTTTATGATCATCCTGAGAGGTGCACAGCAAAGAAAAACACAGATTCCCCCCCCCCAATAATTTCAGATAAAAATCAGAACACAGTCACAGGCAAACATGCTATGGGGCTGAAGGTTAGTTAAAATAAAACAATATTTCTAAATGCAAAGAGACTTGGGGCCAGCAATTGTTCTGGAAGTTAAGTATTCCAAAGAGATGAATATTTTAACTATTCCAGAGAGAGGATTTTCAAGAATATAAATATCCATACATAACAAGATTCTCAGATAGCCTTTCACAGGTGATCCGATTATACGGACAGAATTAAGCTTAGTAAAACACTCCCTCTCTCAAGTAGCTAATGCCATGCCACATAAGCTTTTATAGGGGGGAAAAAACCTCCAGCAATTTGATAGGACCAAAAAAACAACTGACAACCACTGCAATAATGTAAGAATATATGTAATTCTTCAGTACCCATTTGTTCTAGCTAACAGCCTGGCTACCATGTTACACCAATTTTTCTTAGTTTCCGAGTTGTCTTCAAAGGCAAACTCACCTAAAGGGGTTTGTTGAGTCTTGTGGTAGTATAACCGCTTATTATTTCCATTGACTTACTGTAGAAAACGCTCACAAGTCAACATTTTCGGCATTTTCTAAAGCTTAACTTCACATGTAGTAGCAATACTTCAAACTTGGTAGTGATTTCCCCCCTCCTCCCTGGAAATATATTTTTATTTCTGAAAAAGAAAATGGGAATGTGGTGGAAATAAAGCAATATTGAACAAAAACAAAATTTGGGGGAGCAGGAAGAACTTTAAAACCACTTAAAATGTAACTTACAGACAAATAAAGGCAAGATAGTAGGCTCAAAAGAGGGAGAATTTCTGAAGATAAAATGGGAAGAAGGGTTTGGGAATATGGTGACCTGGAAAAGAGAGAAAAAACTATTTTGGACAGTAAGGTGTAACATATGTTCCTCCTAGAGAGGGTATTTACAGATAAATTATTTTTAAAAGAGAGGTGAAGTTATGTTGTAATCGTCTGGATTATCACTGAGAAATTCATATTCTCCATCATTACTCTAGAAATAATGTGTTTTCACAGAAATCAGTCAATGTGTGGTTTGGTTAAGGGCAATTATTAGTGTAATAGTTTTGTTATTGTTTTACTGAGTCACAGATACATAAAAGACTCCGCCCTCCAATAAAAAAGGTAACTTAATACACGGTGAGATCATCTTACAGTTTATTGCCCCACCTCTGAAGGACACACTCAAGCCGGGTAAAAGAAATCTGAAAATCAGATTTTGCTGGTTTTGAAAGCAAAACGTTCAGAAGAGATCGGACTCTTTCTCGTGTGCTAGAGCTTCACGCTCTTCTACTGTAAATGCCGGAACGGCGCAGATACGGAAATGTCAGTAAACCAGAAAGTATACACGCTGTTTTTGTCTTTCTTTCTCTCCGTTTGCAAATTTTTGCAGTTTGCAAAATTCACCGCAGTTAACGGGGAACATTTAAAACTCGGTTGGCACGAAGGGACGATTCGCTCCTTTGTTCATTGAAGACTAAGCACCAGCGTTTTTCTTCCCTCCCCAATAACGGACGAGAGGCCTGGAGATCCTGTTTTGGGCGACGATTAATGGAGACTTACCTCGTCACATCGCAGATGAAGGGTCCTTCAAGGAGGCAAGGAAAGCAGACGTCCAGCTGGAGGGCAAATAAATCCACCCTGCAGCTCAGCTGACTTGGCCGATCTCCAATCCAAAAGGTCTCCAAAAGATTCCCAGCGAACCGCTCTCCCGCCACACTGTCAACCCGAGCAGGCATCGCGTCCTCTTGCATCAACGTTTCCCCCCCACGCACACCCTTCAAGTTTTCTTTTTGAAAGGCTGAACTTTTGCTTTCTCTTTTTCCTTCGGCGGGAGGGAGATCATTAGATGGTCATTTATCCAAAACCGGAGACCCTGAAAAGTGGGGGGGAGGGGAAGACTTCGTTTTTGCTGCTTTTGTTCCAAGCGCCGGCTCGGGAAAAGAAAACGGAAACGGCCGCTTGCGAATTTAAAAATAAATAAATAAAAGCCGATCGTCCAAAAACTTGCAATTGCTGCTAACTTTTGTCTGGCGCGCGCGGACCGCTATTGCTTAGATATAGTTCCGCCTCTCCCGCGCCATTGGACCATTGAAAGGAAGTGAGCGAGGCGAAGAGATCGGGTGCAAATGGTTCTGCAGCTGATTCAAACGAGCGTTTCTGCCCCGGTTCATCCCCCCCCCCCCACTCTTCCCAATACACACACCTCCCTTCGCTAAAGGGGCAGTACGCGGGGTGAGGGTGGAGAACAAAGAGAGTGAGCCGAAAGCGTGCAAAGCGTCGCTTGATCGGTCGCCCGGGATAGAGAGAGAGACCGAGAGATTCGTCCCTCCTCCTCCTCCAGTTAGAGAAGGGTGAGAGGGCTGGCAAGGGAGAGGCGGGCCTTGCCTCCGCATCCCGGAGCTCGGCAACGCTCCCTCCTCCTTTATTTTTCAGCGCTCTCTCTCTCTTCTTTTTTTCTTTTAAAATATCTTTTTAATTGCAAGGAGGAGGAGGAAAGCATAAAAAGCAAAGCCGACTCCGCTCTGCGACTCGCGGCTTCGAGGATCTTTTGGGGGCCGGTGCCTAAAACTTGTCACTGCGAGATTCCGGAGCAGCTTCGAGAACGGGTCCCTCCGCCCCTTCCCTCATCCCCTGATCCGGGTGACGTGACGAGCACCTGCCGGGCATAAAAGCAGACCTCCGCCACGCGTTCTCGCCAGACGCCCCTCCACCCCACCCGGCCAAGACCTCGTGTGGATGCCAGCCAGGCATGAGCGGCCGCGTCAAGTGTCGCGTCCGAGGTGTGCGAGGCGAAAGGTTGCCTCGGTTCCTGCAGCGTTGCCTGCTGAAAGTGATCGGGAAGGTGGTGAGGACCAGACCCCTGCCTCACACTCTGGTGCTAGTGGTGAAGAACCGGCGGAGCCCGTCCTCCCGCCCTCTACAGGTAAAGAAATGGGGCTAAGTTTTCCTCTTGCTCCTGCCGTCGCCTGCTTGCCTCCCTGGGATGCCGAGGGAATGCCAATTTCCCAATTCCTCTTCTATTTCTTTCCCTTTTTTCAAAAGGAATACGTTCTCCCTCTTTCCCTTTAAGAGGTTTCGTTTTTGGGGGGCGGCGCAATTTCCCGCCCTCCATTTTATGTATGCATATATAAACATAATGCATATCTCATACATGCATATACATACATACATATATACATACATAGTCACTCACTCTGTTACCGACTGGGTTTCAGAAGTTTGTTTTTTAAAAAAATCCTTATTCTAATAGGTTTTTTTCCCCCAAGGGAAATGACCAAGTTCTGAAATACACATACAAACACATACTCTACACAGATCTGGTAATTAAAAAAAAAAACTATGGATTTTAGGTAAATCCCCCACGCTGGGTTTTGCACATTATTGTGAAAAAACCACAGCCATAGTATCAACATGAATTTACTAATTTAGAGATAGTGGGGGGGGCGGTGCAACAAAAGGGTCCGAAACAAGATCACAAACACTTTCTGTGCAATCTCTCGCCATGTGCCTTTTAGAGGCCTCCTGGTTGCTGTTCCTAAGATGAGTAGGCCTTTCCATATGAAAGCAAACTGACCTCACTCTCTCTTTGTTGTTATCACACAATTAAGCTCGGTTATCAATTGATAATAGTTCTAGGATCGTCTCCTTATCTTAAAGCAACTTTATTTTTGCAAGGATGCAAAATAAAGAGTGCCAATTATGCAGATGTAAAAGAAGCTCAAAACTTTCACTAGGAAGTCCATGCTTGTAAGAATAGACATCCATTCTGAATTCCCTCCCTCCACCATACGCCATTTTCAATGGGCCAGGAAAAAAAACTTGCAACATCAGTCTCCTGCTTTTTTCTTTCTCTGTGCCAACTTCTTTTTCGCTTTCCTACATTATTAAATCCGTACCTTCTACTTCCAGCAAATTATATTGCCTTTTGAACTTTCATTTTGCAGTTAGTATTTCTCAGACTTTTTTTTTAAAGAAAACCCCTGATACTGTATATATCCAAATATAATTTATATGATTTTTAAATAGATGTTTATATGTTTGGGCAATGGTTATTTTAAATAATTTGATAAAATCACCTCTGGCCTTTGAGTTCTCCTGTTTAATCTGGCCTGTTATGAAATCCAGTGGCAGGTAGATTTTTATTTTGCAAAGACAATCTGGGAAATTGTCTTTACAAGATAGAATCAATAGAATAAAATAAAGCAGATTGGAAAATATAAATAGAAGAACTAATGAAATCCTAGGAGAGAATCCCACTATGTTGGTAGTGTTTGGGGAAATAATTCACCATTCAACAATTGGTATTTACTCTAGTTCTTTGCCCTTAACATGATAGTTGCTGTCATTCTTATGATTTACTGAAAATTTATCTGGCACTTTATAGGCCCCAGAGAAGCTTAAAACATGACCTAAACATTAAAAAATATTTTGTTTTGCATTGGGACATTCTGATACATACTTAAATCTCCCTTTGAAATAAAATTTAATTCTGTCTGGAGACCTCTTTTCTATTTTTCTTTATTTTTTCTAAGAAAATGATCACTAAACTGAAACAACAGGAAGCAGGACCTTCCCAAAGAAGGAACGAAGATACGTTGAAGAGACATGTCTAAACATTTCGGAGTACTTTCAGTCTAGTGCAGCTATTTGTATCAAATGCATGGTTTGAAAAAAATTATTATGTAACAGCACAGTTCTGTATAGGTTTACTCAGAACTAAGATTGGTAGGATTTAGTGGACTTTTTTTTAACCCTTAAAGGTGCCAAAGACTGCAGGCCCAAGAATACTGCACCAGTTCTTCAGCCAAATATCCCACCATGAGTAAATTTTTGTCAACATACATTAAAAATGTATTATGGCTCCTCCCTGGACAGCCTCACTTAGAAGTAAATTCCAGAATTTAATAAGACTTGTTTTCAACTAATTCTTGCCCACAGCTGCAGTTTTTATACTCTTACTTGAGAGTAAAGGCCAGTTAATATCATTAAATTCTTATTAAGTAAACAAGAAAGGTAGCTCTGTTAAGCTTTGAAGTACAATGGACATTTTTCTTAATTTTGCAACATAACATTGTAATCCTATGTTTGTTCCAGGTGCAAATTTCCTTAATTTGAATGGAGCATACTCTGAAATAAGTGGGTAGAAAATCAGAACTGAGTTCTACTTTTTTGAAGTACAATCCTCATATTTTGGGGAATATGTAATATTCTGATATGGTATTTCATTTTAACTGAAAATATTTTCTTCCTACTAATCTTGGGCGAACCTTAGATAACTGTCTTACAGATGATCACAGACTTTTATTATTGTTTCATATCCTTTACCTAGTCCTTTTTTTTCTTTCTTTAAATAAAACAAACTTGAGTAAGCAAAAAAAAAAAGCTTCCCTCATATATTTACGTACTCAAGAGTCAGATTTTCTGATGGCCTCATGAAGTTTTGATTTCTTTATGGTCTCCATTATTAAGACATGGTCCAAAAAGAAAGTGTGCCCAAGTGCCTCTGAGAATATGAACATGTCATTGATTCTTTGATATTCCAATCAGCATTTCAATCTTCTAAAGGCTCATTGATTTCATTTACACAGCACTTTTAACCAGATCTGGTAAGAGCCTGGCAGATGTATTTATAAAATATACTAAATTTAGTTAGTGTTAACTTTGATTTGGGGGTTGCATGTTTGTGTGTGTGTGTGTGTGTTTTGGGACACCTGGGGACATGTTTATATATCTGCCTGCCAATAATACATACACACACCTGGCACTGTGGACATTGGGTTAAGGCGTCAGTCTAGAAGCCAGGAGACTCAAGTTCTAGTCTTAGAAAGCCAGCTGGATAACTGGACCAGTCACTCTCTCACACCTCATCCTAATTCAGAGGGTTATTAGTGTGGGGACAATAGGAGAAAGGAGCATTGTATGTATTTTTTTCCACCTTGAGTTATTTATAAAATAAAGGTGGCATATAAATAAATACTTCAGTAACCAAGCTGAGGACATCAATCGAAATAAACCATTGGGACACAAAAAGTATATCAGTTCCTCCTCTTTCAATGCACTTTTAGTGATAATATAGACCTGTGCTTCTCCGCCATCAAAATGAATGCAGGTGCTCTTGCACCTAAAACCTTCCTGGGGAAGAGGTAAGCAGATCATTAAGGGAAGGGAAGGAAGGGAGAGCAGAGATGCCAATGGACCTCTATATTTCATCTTCAGCTCAAATATAAATATCGGTATGGTCTTAGGGGGGAAGCCCTGAAGCCCCTCTTTGGATAGCTGTGTGTTATGGGGGGAAATAATCACCATTTTCTTGTGAAGAATAATTTCCTGTCAAAGAATAACAAAATTGGCACCTTCAATTTATTTATTCATCAATCACATTTAGGAACTAATCTTTCATCACAGACTATGCTCAGTTGCCCATCCACCTTGCTGAATTTCCTCAATTGTGGCATGACAAAAAGCTTCATTAATCCAACTGGATCCATGCCTGCTGTTTGTCTCCTGCTCCTGGAGAATCATTTCAGGTGCCTTTGGCAATGGGAGATGTCAGCCCCATGGCCCAACCTGCATGCAGAGAGGGACCACAGACTGTTGTGAATGGGTTTTTTTAAACAAGAAAGCCGTAGATCCACCATTGAACACTTACTTGAGGCGTAAAGAAACCTGGGCTCAATTCTTTTCCACATAGGACTGAAAAGATCAAGAGCCCCAGAGGAACCCCCCTGGCACGCTGGTAAAATCCAGGCAGACATACAGTGCAATCCAGCCAGCTAATTCACCATCTGTCATAATTCATTTAACCCTGATTTCTTGTGTGTATGCAGAACCAGTATTTACTGGACTACACAAACCAATATTTGAATTGGTAGCTGAGTCAGCCAACTCAAGACTTTTGGGGGGGGGGGGCGGGGGGGGGCGTGCTTTCACGTCAACCTTGATGGCTGCCTGGAAAAAAAAAATCCATGCAAGGTGTATTTGCCATTACTTCTTCCTAGGGCTGAGAGAAACTGACTGGCCCAAGGTCACCTAGTAGACTTGTACCTAAGACCAGATTAGGACTCACAGACTCCTAGTTTCTAGCCTGGTGCCCTAACTACTACACCTAAGTGGCTGTCAAAGTATGAAAGAATATGAATCAGTGGCTGAGTTAAGACTTAGCAGGTCCATTTTCAATAAGGGGCAATCCTGCTCCACAAGTTAAAATGCAGCCTACTGAAGCAATTCCCCCATTGTCATCCTTTGTCATTCTGTGGGTGTCCACACTCCAGATGGCTTTTTCTTGAATTTTGGTTTGTGCCCTTCCACGCACTGGTGGATGTTTACTTCTAAGCTCCTTCCATTATCCTGGGATGGGCAATACATCACTGACTTTGGGAGTTCAAAACTCCTCCAAGTGAATTCGACGACAGTACTTGCTTTCTCTTTTTTTCTCGCTTTCTTTTTCTCGCTTTCTCTCTCTCTCTTTATGTCTGTCTCTTTCTTTGTCTCTCTTTCTGCCTCTGTATTTCTGTCTCTTTTTTTTCTTTCCAACATGGCTGCTGCTCATCTTTCCCTGCTGAGGAACTTCTTGCACGTTTGATTATTTGTTTGCAAAAGCTGATGAACCAGTTACTCGCCCAGTTCTCGGCTACTTCGGAAAAGGAAGTGGCGATCCTCATTCCATTTTCAGAAAAATGAAGCGTAGACTCTGAAGAGCACGCACGCCGTATGAAAGAAAAGGGAAGTTAGGCAAGTTTATCCGTTGAAAGCCAAGGCTGCTGCTTTCAGAAAGGTCATAATAGGACGCTGTTTTTCGCCTTTAAGAACCACAATATTCTTGGGTGGTTTTTTAAAAAAACAAAATAAAATGAAGAGGGGGACAGCTAAGAAAGTCATGGAATACATTTAGGAGAATAAATGGGGCCAAGAGGAAAAGGGGATTTTCCCGAAAATGGGGCTTTATTCTTGTAGGGCATAATTCGATTCAAGTAATGGCTTGTCTTCATTTCTATGTGATTATGAGCAGTGGAGTTTTTCCTTCTCTCTCGGGATCGCCCCCGCTGCCTCCTTGCACGGATCGATGGTCGCCTTGATTCTTCGGTGGGTGGTCAGGACAGCCCACCCTACATAACCCTTCATAACCTTTGCAGCCTTCATTTTACCTGGCACCCCCCAGAAGTGTTGGAACTCCAATACCCACCTCAGCCCCAAGCAGCTTTCGTGGGGGTTTGCAGTTAGTCGTTCAGACGGCTTTCCCCTGCTTTCCCGACGCATCGGAAATCCTACGGTGGCGGTAAAAGGGTAGGCGCATTCGGATCCTTGAGCGTCTGAACGCCCCTTGACAGAATAGAATAGAATAGAATAGAATAGAATAGAATAGAATAACAAGAGTTGGAAGGGACCTTGGAGGTCTTCAAGTCCAACCCCTTACGGCGATCGGTTCTTCGAGGTTTCCTTTCCATTAATATACATGAAGGTGGCCTGGGTGTTAAATTCGGAACAAAAGAAGTCCTCGGCCTTCTCCGTCGTAGAGTTGGAGCCGATGGGGCGGAGAGGCTGCTGCGCCCGTCCTTCCGGGTGAAGCGGCCTAGGATGAGGCCGGTTCGGCTTTGCCAAGCGCCGCCGGAGTCTCCTCGCTTTTCCCCGCGCAGCCTTCAAGCAACCTCGAAGAGGGAGGCGGGGGGGAAGATATTGTACCAAGGGCAGAAAAACCTGGAGAGCGTCTTTTCGAAGCCCTTGAGCTCGAACCCGAAGAAGGTCAACTCGCTTTCTGCTGCTGGGCCGGGAAGGCCTGTCCCGCGTTGTCCCGACCTTAGGGTTTCCCTCCCTCTTGTCTCCTGCCTCGCAGGCTGAAACGAATATAATTGTTGTTAAGAAAGGCCTTTGAGAGCCCCTTCGTCTACTCCTTTACTCGTAGGAGCTCCAAGTAAAGGAGTAGGCGAAGGGTCCCTCACAGGCCTTTCCTTTCCAGAATTGCCCTGTGCAATATGTACACATGTATCCAGCTTTATTGGCTAGTAATAAGTTAGAATCAATAATCAGGGATGGCTGTACTATCAGCCAGATGTGTAGATTTGGATGGATGGATTTGGTATTTTTATCCACCTCTTGAGTCTTTTCCAAGGACCTGGGATAAGTCAGGGCTACCTTAAAGCATGGGCCTGATGGGCACTGGCTCATGGGCCCCACGAGCATAGCAGCCCCCTACGAATCTGTATGTTAACCGTTCAGTGCACCTTGTGTCATATAAATATACATATATTATGGAAATATATGTTTAGTTTTATCCACCATTTGCATTTTTATTCCTGTGAGTAGTTGCCAGTACACTGCTTTGCCCAGGGCCCATAATGCTGTTAAGACAGCCCTGGGATAAGCAGCTGTTTGGAGCTGTTAAAGATGATCACAGGATGTGTGACCTGTTCCAAGTAAAGCTGCTTTTCTGCCTTGTGGTTATTTGTCAGTGCTGATAGCTTTCAAATGCTACTCCAGTTGTTTTGAGATTGCACCCAAAACACTTGCTACTATTGGTACCATCTTTGTTTTCTTTTGATACGTTCTATTTCTGTTTTTGAATTTTGTTATCTTCTCCAGTTCTTTCTCTTCTCTTCTGCTGTCTCCTGTCATGTCCACTATCCAGACTTTTTCTCTGTCTTAACCAAGGATTGCAATTATCGGAGGTCTCAGATGGTTGTTTGTTTGAATTCTAATGTCCCAGAGCATCCATATTTTCTATTACTTTGCCTACTTTTATGGTCCAACCAGTTCTTATTTGTGGGCAACTGGTACTTCTTGCAAATATTGCAGTGTACTATTGTTGCTGTTTTGTCATCACATTGTTTCTGACACAGCTAGGCAGTTGCTCTCTGTTGCTGTCTTTTCAGTTCTGGATTTATGAGCATCTCTTATTAAGGCTGGATCTTGTGCAACCAGAATTAGCTCCTCTGTCTATTACTTAAACTTTCCAGCTCCTAATCATTGCCATGACTTGTTGATACATGCTTCACTTGTTTGTTTGTTTTTATTTCATGTGCTGCCCCTGTAATAAAATGCTTTTTTCAAAAGACAACTGGACTGTTTGTTCTTGATAAAGAAGAAAATATTTCCCTTCTCATCCAAGAAACTTCAGCAGTTCTGATGATGGGGGATGAATGGATAAGTACTGACAGTTGAGACAGGATGTTGGGGGTGGGGGATGGAAGGATAGACTCTAATAGGATGGTGGTATCAGAATGACTCCTGGACCCTGCAACCTTCATAAATACAGGAAAGTTGCGAAGCTTCCACATTTGATCACATGACCACAGGGATGCTGCAATGGTCGTGAATGTGAAAAATGGTCATAGGTCACTTTTTTAGTGGCACTGTAATTTTGAACAATCACTGAGTGTCTATAAGTCGAGCACTACCTGTAATTGAACCCAGAATTATGATCATAAGTCATAGTTGTCATTTAGTGGGTCACCATGTGACCAGGCCTGATTTTGTTACCTTATTTCTGGCAGTCATTAAATGTGTCAGTTTTCCCCAATGGCGATTTTGCTGGAAAGAAAGTAAGTGCTAGAAACTGGCCAAAAATAAATAATGTTATATGTATGTATGTATGTATGTATGTATGTATGTTTCAAAGTCATGTAAGGTGGGATTCTTTGCAAGCAGCTGTATGTGGTTGCCAATCACTCAAAATGCAACCATATGGCCACAGGAAATGTATGATGCAGCCATTGGAACTTCAAATTGGATCATGAGCAGCCCTGAGGATCTAGTGTAACTTCAATGATTACTAAGTAAGAACCATTAACTGTAACTGAAGCCATGCTACATATTAGTTGATTTGTTTCTTGCAATAAGCTGCTATTTATATTTGATATTACAGTACTGGCTTCTTTTAATATTTGTGCTAGCTATTTCTTCAGAACAAGTTTCTATGCATGCAGTCTTATTTTTTAGTCTTTGTGCTATGCTAGGTGCTCAGTTATTCTTTGTTTCAATTCCTCTTGTTTTTTAGTTAGAAGGCTTTATTTTTTCTGAGAAGGCAGAGTAGAGGTGCCTGGTTTGAGAGTAAAAATGATTCAGTAGCTATGTTGGGTTTCCTTTACTGCTGATTCCCCCTAGTTTGCCTTTACCAGGCCTGTCAAACTGTTGGCCTGAATGAATCATGTGTAGGCCATGCCCACCTGAGCTCCGCAAAGGCAAAAAAAGTTGTGATACATCATAATATGTCGTGTGATGCAATCGAGTTTGACACCCGCGCTCTACAGTCTGAGTTACTTTTGGTAAGGCTTTGGTTTATTTGTAGACCTTTGCAGTTCTTCCAGTTCTGCTTCTGTGAATACTTTGCTTCGTATTATAAATTGTCATTGGTATGCTATCCTCTCTTATCTTTTTACTCAGAATTTTGTTCTTTCTAGAACTGGTACATTTTTTGCAGTATCCTTTATCCCAGGACTTGATTTGTCATAGCAAATCATTATCCCACCCCCGCCCAAACGCAGTCTTTGTGTATTTGGAATGGGAAAGCAATTTTCTTCTGGTAGTTCTGCAGTTGCTGACCTCATTTGCTCAGCCCAACAGTCCTCAGTTCCATAGCCTAATTGTCACCAGATGTCCAGAACTCCAACATCTGATGTGATGCTTCTAGACCTGGCAATGACTGATCTAATATGGGTTTCCATCAATTACATCTCACCTTGAATGTGGTTATGGGACTTCCATGCTCTGAGGTTGCAATTGGACAAGCCTCATAAAAAAAAAACTAATCTCTTTATTCTCATCATTATCACCACTATCTTCATCAATATAATTCTACTTTTTCTAGGATGCTGAAGAGGTCATGCAAATGTCTTCACTTGATAAATACCCACTGGAACCCACAGTCAGAAGGGCATTTCAACTGCAGGCTCCTTGCAGCTCCTCAGAACAGCCTCCTGGCTTCCAGCAGATTGGCCTGGCCATGTTTGATAAAGTGGTAAGCCTTGCTATATATTTACTCATGGACCTCTGCAGAGTAACAAGAGGGAAGAGAATATCTAGTTTCACATGTGAAAAGGATTGCTTTGCAAGCCACCATGGTGGTTTAAAACAACGGGCTTTGCCAAACCCCAACAGAGCAGTTTTTTGGTTTGGTGAAATGTGTGAATTCAGTTGAGGTTGGATTGGCCTGACCAACAGCCTTTATTAAAGTGGAGACACAGCAGAAAGTTAGCCAACTATGTACAGGTTGTCCTTGACTAACAAGCATTCATTTAGTGACCAAAGTTACTGAATGAAAGTCATTTTACTTATCTTGGAAGGCTGAGTCAACCTTGAGCCTGGGAGACTTGAACTACCAAACTGCTGGCAGTCAGTAGTCAGCAGAATTAGCCTGCAATGCTTCATTCTAACCACTGGGCCACCACGGCTAATAATAGATTCAGTGGCTTTTCCTTTAAGGAGGCAAGCATTGGATTGGTGTTTAAGACACACACCCATTCCCTTCTTTCTAAGTTCCTAAGGGTATCCCCCATGTGCCCCTAGTCATATTGAACTGCAAAACCTATCGTTCCCATAAGAGATGGTCAGAGTTGCAGTATGAGACACCAGTGTAACTCCTAACTTAATTTGAAAGTTATGCAATTTGTTTGTTTGTTTGTTTGTTTGTTTAACATATATGCTGCCCATCTCACTGTTGCAGTTTCCCCATAAGAGGGCCAGAGATTCTGGATCTCTGGCATTAAAAAGTCCCAGTATTTCTGTAACTCTAATTAATGAAAACCAGTATGGTTAAGATGCTGGGCTAGGAACAGGGAGATCCAAGTTCTAATTGTCCTTTAGCATTGAAGTTGGCTGGATAGCTGTCTGTTAACCTTAGTCTGGGAAGTCAGAAAATATTTATTCACCAACTTACCCTGAACCATTGAAGTAGGTTGTGGTCCGTAGTGTTCAAACACCCTGCAATTAATTTTTTCAGGCTAATTCCATTCTGTTTCAATCAGTCGTTAGGAGCCTGCCTGGGAAGTGAGGATGCTTTGATCTCATTGAGACAAAACTGCCAACCAGATACACAAGATGCAGAGGACTCAGCTTTCTTGAATAAACACAATTGATGGAATGAACACAACACTTTAAAGCCAAACAAAACAATCATGTTATGGCTTAGCATGTGCAAACTACCTAGACCAAAAGGTCAATTCAGAAGCATACAAAAGCCAATATTGTTTTGCATCTGTACTTAGGTTTGCACAATAAAATAATTAAAAATTAAAAAAGTACTTAGTAAAATATTTCCGTATTAATGAGTGCTAATTACTAGTAAAGTTGCTAGTATTATTAAAATGTTCTTGGAAACTGCACTAGTTCATTCCAAAACGAGAGTCTTGAATCTAAGAGACTGACCCATTTATGACTGTGAGTATACAGTTCTATGGATTGCAGTCTATTTCATCATACTGTATGTGTGTTCTGAGAAAAAAATTGCTCTTCACCATTAAGACAGAGCTCTGAAGAAAACTTTTTAAGAGCTGGAGTTGTGACAAAGTCATGTTATAATCACAAAGACTGACTTGAAAGTCTGTCTCACCATTGGGTTCATTCCACATGCTGTGACTTTGTGGGTAAGTTGAACGTTGTTATTTTAGTTTGTGAACTATGGCTGATAGTTTCACATGTTGTATAAACCCAGCCAATTCTGACATATAAATAACATATAAACCATGCTTAAGCAAAGTACACTCAGGTGTATTATATGAACAGGGCCACTGAGTTCAAGGCAACGTACTCCAATGGGTAGTATTTTGCAGCTTTTTGGTAGTAGTTTGCAGCAATTTTCAGCTTTTAATGAATTTCCTCTTAATATTTCAAAATGGCTGAATATTTAGAAAACAAAGAAGCTATGTTGTTACTGTTTTCTACCACCAGATAGAGTATCTTACTTCTTTTCTATTGGAACAGTATCTTGCTGTGCTATTGAACAAGGGTGGAAACACAGGAAAAGCCAATTCTCCCTCTTCTTCCCATAAAAACTTCACCTAAAAACTTCCACTGATTTTCTGACTGCTAACAATACATCAAGACTGACCACTTTTATTAAAAAGCAAAAGATTTGATCAGTGAGAAAAGATGCAACCAGACTACCGGTTTTTAGCCATCACAGACTAATATGGCTCTTTTTCTACAATGCTAACCCAGGAGCCCAAAAAGTTTTTTAAAAATTAGCAACAGTGATCAGGACTGATTATCCTCCTTGGGTGATGCCATTGCTTCACAGAAACATACATTATTTGCCGAGCCAATTATATCAACATAAGAGTGGCTGTTGAGCTCATTTGCTCTCTCACTCAGACTTTTGGATTGAGTGGGTTGGCCTTGGGTCTGATCCAGTCCAGCATGTCTTAGATTCTTAGATTTCCTAAGGAAGCAGAAGAGTAAAGCTGCTCAGAAGAGAACATGGGAAGGATACGGTAGAAGCTGGCTTTGGGATCTCATGAGTGAAATTGGTGCATCAGCATTTTTGTCTTGGGAAGCCTGTAATTGCGATAACCAGACCTGCTTTGGAAGTGAAAGTAGATCAGATTTGCTCTGCAGTTAGAAACTTGCATCTCTGGACATGTCTACCTCAGAGCAGTTCCCTGCCTCCCAGCAACAGAAATAAATATAAATACAAGAGGAAGTCATTTGCCCACACACTCTTGGGTCCTGGAGTTAGCCAACACTGCCAACTTAAAAAAAAAAATTTTTTTCCTGACTTCTGTGGGAAGAAGCATCCTTAAGCATGACTAGTTTCCTTCTGACCTCAGTTTAGACACATTGTTCTTGCAAGAAACTTTGTCTGATGAAAGCAAACCAATAGTTTTTCACCGTGGAATCCCCAGCTCCCAGAAAAGGGATAGATCAGCCCCATTACTATCAAGCACCAGGCTAACAGAGGGATGGCTCACGGGTTTTTTAGTACCCCAGCCAATGTGGTTAGTTTAATTCCCTAGGTCATGTGAACGCAGGCAGGTCTGTTCATTCAGGGAAGTGTGTTGTGGAAATACACATGTAGTTGCTGGGTACATCTACAGTCATGTGAAAAAGAAAACATACCCTCTTTGAGTTCTATGGTTTTTACGCACCAGGACATAGTAAAAAAAAATCAACTGGTCCTTAGCAGTTTTTAAAATGAGGTAACAAATGAACAACAACACCTGACACCATGTCACCATTCACTTTACCAAAATGGAGAAGCCATATCTGAACTGCCAAGTGCAGATGGTCCTCGACTTATTATGACCAACAATTCAGCCCAAAATTTCTCTTGTTAAGCAAGACATTTATTTATTAAGTGAGATTTGCCCCATTTTACGACCTTTCCTGCCACAGTTATTAAGTGAATCGGTGCAGTTGCTAATGTTAGCAACAAGGCTGTTAAGTGAATCTGGTTTCCCCACTGACTTTGCTTGTCAGATGGTTGCAAAAGATGATCACATGACCCCAGCAACCACCTTGAATATGAATCAATTGCCAAGCACCTGAATTTTGATCACAAACTATGAGATCATAGTTTGTGATGAGGGTCACAAACTAGGAGTCACAAATATGAAAAATGGTCATAAGTACCTTTTTTTTCAGTGCCATTCTAACTTTGAATCATCACTAAATGTGCTGTTTTAAGTTGAGGACTATCTGTACACTATGATTCAATAGCTTGTAGCGCCATCTTTAGCAGCGATAATTTGAAGCAATCATTTTCCGTATGACTTTCTCAGCCTCTCATCTCGTGGAAGAATTTTAGCCCACTTTTCTTCCCAACATTGCTTCAGTCAGGTGAGATTTGAGGGCATTTGTTTATGGACAGGTCTTTTAAGGTCCTGCCCCGGCATTTCAATTGGATTGAGGTCTGGACTTTGACTGGGCCATTGCAACACCTTGATTCTTTTCCTGTTCAGCCCTTCTTTTGTAGACCCAGCAAAGTTTTGACTGCAGGACAGGTGGCCTCACATTTGACTCAAATACTTTAGCATACAGAGGAGTTCTGGTCAACTTAATGACTTGCAAGGTGCCAGGTCCTGTGCTGCAAAAAAACCAACAACACCCCAAACCCAAATTATTGCTTTTACCACTGTGCTTGAGAATTGGCATGAGGTGTTTGTGCTGATATGCTGTGCTTGGTTTTCACCAAATGTGGCACTGTGCATTATGGCCAAACATCTCCACTTTGGTCTTGTCTGCCCCAAAGAGAATGTTCCAGAAGTCTTGTGATTTGTTCAGATGCAACCTAAACTGCGCTGCCTTGTTGTTTTTACAGAGAAGAGGTTTTCTCCTGGCAAACCTTCCAAACAAACCATGCTTGTTCAGCCTTGTTCTGATTGTACTGTCATGAATTTGAACATTTACCATGCCAACTGTAGGGTCTGAGATGTAACTCTTGGATTTTTTTTTCTGAGCATCGTACAGTCTGATCTTGGAGTAAATTTGCTGGGGCATCCACTCCTGGGAAGATTGGCAGCTGTCTCAAAAGTTTTCCACTTCTGGATAATCTTCCTCACTGTAGAATAATGGACTTAAAATTGTTCAGAAATGACCTGATAACTCTTCTCAGATTGATGGGCATCAACAATTGCTTCTCTAAGATCATTGCCGACGTTTCAACACAATAACAGAGTTGGAAGGGACCTTGGAAGTCTTCTAGTCCAGGGGTCTCCAACCTTGGCAACTTGAAGACTTCAACTCCCAAAGGTGGTTGAGGAACTCTGGGAGTTGAAATCCACAAGTCTTCAAGTTGCCAAGGTTGGAGACCCCTATTCTAGTCCAACCCCCACTGCCCAGGCAGGAAACCCTATTGCTAATACAACCTCAATGTTGGAGACCAGCAAACTCCTAAAATTTGACTTTAATAGAGGAAGTCACACTAACTGATGATCAATTGACGAAGGGCAATTGATTAGCAGCCCCTCTTTATACCTATGGAAGCAGTAAGGATGCATTTAATTTTTCACATGGTTTCTCCCTTTTGGATTTCTTTTACACATGATGCCATGGCGTAATATGTCATATGTTATTATTCACCCAAAGTTGTATTTACCTGCTTTTAAGAACTGCTAAGGACCAGGTGATTTTTTTTATTATTATGTCCTGAAACCATAGAACCCAAAGAGGGTCTACTTGCTTTTTCGTATGACTGTAACTATTTACTTATCAACTTTACAAACTGTCCACCTCCCTCACAGATCTGGGTGGCGTTTTTAAGTAAAAGATAAAAACAGAAAAGCTGTGTGTTAATATTACATTAAAAGGCAATTAAAACAAAAAGTAATTAAAAATTCAGGTTAAAAAGGCAGTGGGGGGGTGTCTTCAAGGAGCTACCCAAATAACCAGCCCCATGGCTGGGTGCTCCTCTACAGCTCCCAAGTAAGTCAGCAGAGCCAGGTCTTCAGACATTTCCAGAAGACCAGGAAGGGTGGTGGTGGAAACTGCCTAACCTTTGCAGGAGGAAATGTTCCAAAAAGTGGGTGGGGTGGGGTACAGCAGAGAATGCTCACTTCCTGGACCTCCACCTGTCCAAATGCTTTAACCAACCAAATCGTTCGTTGAACAGACAGCCTGCAAAACCCACCCTCCATATTTATGGGATTAGGAAGAAGGGGCACTTATGAAGAATCTGAATTCACCTGTGGGTGGTGCAGGGGCGGTGGGGGGGGGGCCTTCCACGTGCAAAGAGGGACGTGGGTTTGTGGAAGAGCAGCCATGCTGCTGTTTCCTGAGCTGTACAATTAAAAGAGGTGGGGTGACATGGATGGCGGGAGACTTCCAATACAATCAAGATCAAGTGACGTACTAATACCACTGGATAAAGCCTTAGTAAGACCACACCTAGAGTACTGCATCCAGTTTTGGTCACCACACTATAAAAAAGATTTTGAGACTAGAAAAAGTACACAGAAGAGCAACCAGGATGATGAGGGGACTGGAGACTAAAACATGAAGAACAGTTACAGGAACTGGGCTTGGCTAGTCTAGTGAAGAGACGGTTCAAAGGAGATGTGATAGCGGTCTTCCAATATTTGAGGGGCTGCCACAGAGAGGAAGGGGTCAAGCTATTTTCCAAGACACCCGAAGGCCTGACAAAGAATAATGGATGGAAACTGAACAAGGGGAGATTCAACCTAGAAATAAGGAGAAACTTTCTGACACTGAGAACAATCAACCAACTTGCCCTTGGAAGTTGTGGGAGTGCCATCCCTTGAGACTGTCAAGAAGAGATTGGAGTGCAGTTTGTCAGAAATGGTATAGGGTCTCCCGCTTGGGCGGGAAGGGGGGGTTGGACTAGATGACCTACAAGGTCCCTTCCAACTCTGATCATCTGTTACCTGTTAAATTTCAAACTCAAACTTTTATTGTCGGAGTACAACCCGTGTACTTGGCTGAGGCTCCCTTCGTGTGCACACACAACCGCAACACAATGCAACTCACAGTGAAAGACAGAAAATCCCTAACCCAGTGAATCCTACTAACACACACACACACAATCCTATTGCACCATGTCAACTTATTGCACGTCGTGCCGACCCCACCCTCACCCCCACCCCGCAAGTCACTCGTTGGAAGGGCACAAGTCTTAAAAGAGTTGGCAAGTTTGGAGACTTCTGCTCTGCTCTACACTTTTCTCCTTTGCAACCCCACCCTGGCCGAAAAAAACCAACCAAAACCCCAAAAACAAAACCCCAAAACCCTAGTTAGTGTCCCTCTGCTGCCGTCTCTAAAGGCGTGTTCAAGAGTTGGAGCCAATCAGATCAACACCCGGCCCGGGAGGAGTTGGGGGGGGGGGGTTGGAGATAAGCTGCTGAGTGGCAGCACTAAGCCCGCAGAGGAGAGGGGGGTGTGTGTGCAAGCAGCTCGCCCGATGGAGCCAACCGGGGGCAGGACGGCGTCCGACCGGCTATGCCGAGCAGCGGCGGAAGGGAACGTAGCCGATCTGCGGAGGCTGCTGGACGGCGACGCCGACCCCAACGGGCTGAACGTTTATGGCAGGAGCGCCATTCAGGTGGACGAAGAAGGAAGGGAGCGCGCAGCGTGGACGGGGCGGGGGGCGGCGGGGGCGGGCTGGTTTCTTCTGTTGGGGAGGGGGGCGCTTCCCGTTTCCTCCGGAGGTTCTCTCTCTCTCTGTGTCTCCCCCCGCCCGCCTCCCCGGGCAGGCTCCAGGGTGAGCATCGACGCTTTCGGCAACGTCGGTGGGGCGAGAGAACAATGGAGGCCACCAGGCGGTGAACGCGGGGCTTGGCAAAGCCAAGGCCAGTCGCGCCAACCCCCTTAAGCAGCCCTTGAGCGCCCCTTAGGATCGGAGCAAGGGGGATGGCACTTGAAGCAACGCGGGTCGGCTCCTGCGTGTGCAAAGGAGAAATGGGGACAGATGGGTGGCGCGCAAGACGTTCCCAGGGCGCAATGTGTGTGTGCGCGCGCGCTTGTTCGTAGGATTCACGGGCTGGAGGCTTTGTGCCTTCGCTGTGAGTTGTATTGTGTGCGTTGGGGGGGGGAGGAGGGGGAGAGGAGCGTGTGCAGGAAGAGAGGCTCAGCCCATCTCGTTGTACACGGGTTGAATTGAACGAGGAAGAAGGGAGCGAGGCGCTTAAAAGAGGGGAAGGAACCGTCGTCTGAAGGAGGGCGCGAGGCTTGGAGCGGTGTATTTCTCCTCCCACGCCCCGGTTTCTTGCCCCTGCTTCCAAGTTTGGGAGCCGAGGGGGAAGCGACGCGATCCCAGAAGATTTCTCAGATGATAACACAACGCCATTAAGGCAATTCCATCTATCCATTTCCCCACCTTTTTTTCTTTTCTTTCCCCCCACTTTTTTTCCTTTTCTTCTTTTTCTTTTCTTTTCCCTTTCCCCTTTTTCCTTTCCTTCTTTTTCTTTTTCTCTTTTTCTTTTCTTTTCCCTTTTTTTCTTTTCCTTTTCGCAATACGAGCACGGCTCTCGCCTACTGTCACTTTGCGCGCGTTTTCCTCGTGCCGCGCCCGTTTGGGATTTAGGGCTGCGTCAGATTCTTGCCGGGGCTCCGACAAGTCCGCGAAACGGGCTTCGCTGCGCCCTCCGACGAAGGGGCCTGGATTCCTTGCAATAAAGCGAGAAGAGAGTCGGTCCGTGCAGTTTCTTTCGTTGGTTGCTGAACTTCCAGTAACTTCCTTTCCTGAGGGTGGAGGGTGGGTGGGGGGGAGGGCAGGACGCTCAATAAGAGGTGAGCTTGGCTACCTTTGGGGGTTTGAAATGAGTGGGCAACCAGAGCTTTCCAAAAATTAGCAATATCACTCCTCAAAAGAAAAGGTAAAAATCTGCTTTTCCTTACAGTGCTGCGTTGTTATTGTTGTTAGTTCGCGATGGGTCGGACGAGGTAATAAGGGACCCAATGTTTTATCTGTTGGCTGAGAAGTAAGGCTTCCTAGTTTAGATCCCTGCAGAAGTAATCAATTGCCTTTATATTTGTTATTGCCTTCTTGGACAAGTAACAGTATGCCAAAGTGGCTTTTCCCACACTGTCACACGTAGCCACAGCTTTAGTCTGGCCCATAGCTGTAGGGTGGTTTTCCTCCACGCCCGGTGGTCTCCCACCCATGTATTAACTAGTTCATTCCTACTTAGCTTTTTGAAGTCAGCTAAGATTGGTTTGAGCTTGTCTCTTGCCTACTTACACGGAGAAGTAATTTCGCCAGGTTGAGAAGTATTTCCCCGACGCTGGAATCTCTTGCGAGGAGGTCTTTGCTTTGTGATCCCTGCGGTGAGGGCTATGTGAATGTGGAACAGAGCGGACAATATCTTCTGGTCCAAGTTTTCTGATTTTCTTGTTATTCCAAAGACCCTTCTGCCAAAAACTATGGATTCTCTCTCCCCCCTCCTCCAATTGAGATGCCTTAACTTCAAAATTAAGGGCTGAGTCTATAAAGGGGTCGACTCGCAACTGTTCAGGTTAAATCCAGATAAGAGATAGGCAGAGTTGGAAGGTACCCTGTAGGCCATCTAGTCCAACCCCCGGCCTACACCATTTCTGACAGATGGGAGTCCAACCTTGAAAGTCTCAAGTGATGGCGCTCCTGCAACTTCCGAGGGTAAGGTGTTCCATTGGTTGATAGTTAGTTCTCATTCTCAGAAAGTTTCTCCTTATTTCCAGGTTAAGTTCAGTTTCCTTGTTGTTCCTCCTTGTTCAGTTTCCATCCATTATTCCTTGTCTGGCCTACTGGAGCTTTAGAAGATAGCTTGACCCCCTCCTCCTCTCTGTGGCAGCCCCTCAAATATTGGAAGGCTGCTGTCATATCTCCCCTGGTCCTTCTCTTCACTAGACTATCCATGCCCAGTTCCTGTAACTTTACATGTTTTAGTCTCCAGTCCCCTCATCCATCCTGGTTGCTCTTCTGTGTACTTTTTCTAGAGTCTCAACGTCTTTTTTATAATGTGACCAAAACTGGATGCAGTACTCTAGGTGTGGTCTTACTAAGGCTTTATACAGTGGTATTAGTACCTCACTTGATCTTGGTTATATCCCATTGTTAATGCAATTTAGGATTGCATTAGCTTTTTTGACTGCTGCTGCTGCACACTGCTGGCTCATATTTAGCTGGTTGTCCACTAAGACTCCAAGATCCCTCTCACAGTTACTGCTATTGAGCCTGGTTTCACCCAGTCTATATGTGTACTTTTGGTTTTTCTTGCCTAAGTGTGGGACTTTACTTTTCTCTACATTGAATTTCATTTTCTTAGTGTTTCTAGTCTGGCCCAGTGTTCTAGTCTGTCAAGATCCACCTGGGTGTTAGCTATTCCTGCCAGCTTAGTATCATCTGCAAATTTGGTGATTTTTGGTAAATCCATCCTTTTTGTCTGCTGCAGCTCCAAATCGGCTCTCGAGGACACGCGTGGAAAGCTGCCTGACATCCCCTCTCCCTTCTTTTTTCTCCCCTTCAGGTCATGAATCTGGGCAACCCCCGAGTGGCTGCTCTGTTGTTGGAGAGAGGAGCGAATCCCAACGTGCCGGACCCTTCCACCGGCTCCCTGCCGGTCCACGACGCGGCCCGCGAGGGGTTTCTGGACACTTTGGAGGTCCTGGTCTCCGGCGGAGCTCGCCTCGACTTGCGCAACTGCTACGGCCGCCTGCCTCTTGACGAGGCTGCCGAACGTGGGCAGAACCAAGTGGTCCATTTCCTCGCCCGGCGACAGAAGGACGACGCTTAGAAGCGGAGGGCGCCGGGCGCTGCTGGTCGGGGACTTCGCGGCCGTTGGCAGCCTCACCGTTTTTAGCCGGTGCGCTTATCCGCTGCGCTGGCTCCTTCGCGTTGGCTAGCTTAGCTGGAGCAACATCGGGAGGATTGGCCGCCTCTCCGAGACAACTTGTTTTTAAAAGCGAGTTAATTCAATTATTCAGTTGCAAATTAGTTCCGCTTGGTAGAGGGAGTAAATTAAACCAAGCTTAATTGCAAGTTAGTTGTAAGATAGTCAACCGCAAGATAGTCCCCGTTGAAGAATAAGTCCTATCCTGAGGTTGCTGCCTGTTAACTTGGATACGAAACCTCTTATCCAAGTTAACAGGCAGCAACTTCGGGATAGGACTTATTCTTCAGCGGGGACGATCTTGCGGCTGACTATCTTACAACTAACTTGCAATTAAGCTTGGTTTAATAAGACTCATTTGCACTGCCCGCTGCCTGCTTCCTTCTTCTATCTGACCATATATTCCCTCTGTGGAAATTTGGATTAAAAATGAAGGACACCCAGTTTATATGCTTGATTTTCTTGGGCGGAATAAAGAGAATGCAAAGCCAGCCTGAGGATTGTATATCTGAGTGCAGGAGACTTCACTGCAAGGTTATAATGTAAAGTGTAACTATTTATCTGGGCCTTTAGATAATTCCCAGACAGATAAGTCCACATCACATTGTAACACTTTAATTCTGTGTAATCGAAATAATCCCCACTAAAATCTATCTGGACTTTCACTTTAAGGGTAGGATTAATTTTTTGTGCAATGATATTAAAATCTAACCAACCTCCCCCTCCCCCCCCCACCTGATCAGTGCTGAAATTCCAAAATCTGGAACTGTCTCTTACAAATATAACATTAAAGGGCAATCCTGCATAGGCTCAAGCCTCACTGGAAACAATGTCAGGGATTGGAGCTGTTTTGATGGGTTGCATACAATCCAGGTAAACTGGAGCTCCAGTTGCACAATCATAGTTGTCATCTTAACTTTTTCTTACTTCCCTCCAGACGCTCTTTCTCCTTTACCCAAAAAACAAAACAAAAAAACCACCCCTACCACACAGTGTGTCCTCAACACGATCTTCATTTACCTGAGTTTCAATCACACACCTACCTATAATAGGAAAAAAGAAGAAGAATACTTCTTCTTCTATGTATGGTGAGAATTATACAGTAGCATGAGAAGTAAAAAAGATTTGACAGTAAATTTTTGCTACTACCAGTATATCAGGCAGATATACTGGTAGCAGCCAGTTGTGGTGCTGGTCTCTTCTTAAAAGTAATGAGTCCTCTTTAAGCCCTTTCCACAGCATCCTTGTGTCAGCAAAAACAAGACCAAGGTAAATCAATAAAGTAAGTCAATAAAGTCTCAGAAATTGTAAACATCTTCAGACCGCCTTTAGACAGACTCAGTTAAGGGAATACCATTTTAACTTAGGGACCTCAAAGGATGCTTTTATGTCTGTCTCAACTTTGGGCTGAAGGTGTAAAAGTTATTTGTGGCATTAGCTATAGAGATGTCAGGTTTATTTATTTTGTCACCAAAGTTCTAAAGACTCTGAAATATATCAGAGAAATGGCTTGGCAAAGATGGCAGAATGAGCAGAAAGGACAATAGCTACATACAGCGGATGGCAACTCTTTATATAGCTTTTGCTCAAAAAATAAAATAAAAAATGAACTCATGATTTATGGAGCTGATTAAAAATGACACATTATGGAAAGAAATTAGAGAATGGATAATATACTTGGAACTGATATTAAGAAGGTGGGAGTCCACTCCTTTATAACCTTTCCTTTCCCTTTTCTCTTTCTCAGCATTTTTTTCACGCTTACGTTTTTTTTTCTCACTTTCCACTTACAAAGTTATATTGCTTTTACTTTTTGAACAATTTCTTTAATGAACTCAAGATTCTAAATGCTTTCTCCAGTACTCAGTGGCACAGTATGACATTTGCTGAAACAAGAAAATTAGTTGGCAGATGTTACCAGAGACGGGGGGAGGGGGGGAGAGGAAAAAACCATGCTCACATATGCATTCATTTAACTACAATTGGCCTAATTTGCCTAGTTACTGTAGATGTTGCCACCCCCTTGGCAAACCGTAAACTAGTCCTACTGGGTTGATTTGTAGAAAAGCTAGTTTGTGAATAAGGTGAACGCATACCAAGTTCAATGAGCATAAGCTATTATCTCACTTCTCACAAGTTTCTAAATTAATGGACTCTCTCCTGGGCTGTTTTAAAAATCCACCATCTTTTTAAAAGGGATCTTAAAAACTGCAGTAACTTGAGGTTTACTCACGCAACCAGGGTTGTTCGTGTATATATATATATTTTTTTTAAAAGGCCAAGGTCTTTCAAAGACATGGCATATATATATGACGATTCGCCATGTCTTTGAAAGACCTTAGCCTTTTAAATATATATATATATATATATATATATATATATATATATATATATATATATATATATATATATATATATATATATATATATATATATATATATATATATATATATATATATATATATGTATGTATGTATGTATGTATGTATGTATGTATGTATGTATGTATGTATATACATTCATATATATATATATATATGAACAAAAGTCATTCAAAGACATGGCATATATGTATATGCATTTTTATTTTGGCTTCCCAGAATCAAGATTTACCAATTTGGGGGCGGGGGAGAGGGGGGGAAAAATAGCACCGATCTGGTTTCCGTAATTACTCCGCCTCTTCCCTGCTAATTGGAGCTCATTCGACAGCAAGAGAAAGGGCGAGGAGTGGAAATTGCAACACGGTCGCTAAAATTAGGAAAAAGCAACGAGGGGGAGGTGCGTACTGGGCTGGAGTAGCTTTCACAATAAAGGTCAAATTCAAATTCAAATTCGAATTTCAAATTCGAAGCGTACATTTTGTCCTTTCAGGGCTATCCCCTGTAGTTGGAAAATTTGGCGCCACTCCCTTGAGAAAAGGCGGGGGAGGGGGGGCGCGTCTTCTTCATAAAAGGAGAGAGAGAGAAGGACGTCGGAGTTGGGGTGGGTGGGGTGATGTATACATATACCTCTTTCGATCAATAAAAATGAGTGGGGGAGGACGGGGAGAGAGAGAGAGAGAGAGAGAAGGGAGGGGAGGGAGAGGAGGAAGAGGAAGGAGGAGGAGGCCACACGTGTGGCAGGCAGGAAGTTATTTCAAACCCGAGTCACCAGTACTGGTTTATTCCGAGCCTTCTTTCATAGACAATTTAAAACAAAAACAAAAAACCTGTAGTCCATGACAGGGCAAACATGCCAATCTTATTCATTAACTAGGTAAGCATCTCGAGGCAGCTTTCTGGGCAGCTTACGGGACATACGCGCCGTTGTTGAATTGGTTCCTGTGTCAAGAAGGAGAATCGTTTGAGTCCGAAAATAATCGCTGCGAAGAAAATAACCGGGGATTTGGGGTTAGGTGGGCGGTTTAATTAAGCCGTGGGCGGAGGTCAGCATAAAACAGTACAGGAAAGTGTGAAGGTTTCAGAAGTCGTTCCCCCCCCCCCATCAAAGGGAATATACTTCCATCTCCAAAACATACTGATAAGAGAAGCTTGAACCATGTTAAAATTATACCCCTTCGTGGGGTCTTGTGAAAGGGCTTGCACAACTCAAAAATGCTTGCTAAATTGCACCGCATCCATTAAGGCTTGCTCATGAATGAATTGGTCACATATTTCAGCTCTCCCTCTCCTAGAGCAGTAAATCAAAGTTACGGACCCTCCTGAAGTTGCAGCCCGGATTTTGACTTAAATATGGAGAGGAGGAGGAGGAGGAGGAGATCGGCTTTCATGACAAAATGATTGCAGAACAGAACAGCATCATTTCCTCTTCACACACTAAAACCCTGCTTGCTAGAACGATGCCATCAGCCCAATTTTACCTATTGCTTTAGACCAGGGGAATCCAACCTTGGCAACTTCTAAGACTTGCGGACTTCAACTCCCAGAATTCACCAGCCAGCAGGGGAATTCTGGGGGTTGAGGTCCACAAGCCTTAAAGCTGCTGAGACAGCCCTTCTTTGGGCAATTAGGCCACCCTCAAAAGCCCTTTCAGCTTAAGTGCCTTCTACTCCTGAGGGTAAAAGGAAGATACTAAGAATCCAGCTACAACAAGAAATGTTTCTCCCACTTGGGAGCAATTCACTTACAATCCTGGTTTCTTTGCTTTCGTACCCAGGCATCACTTTCCTCTAACTTATCTCTGAGGGCTGTTATACTTGGGGGGGGGGGTTGATATCTCCCAGTTTTTATAAATTACAGCAATAAAATAGAAGCCTTCAAAGAAGGGCTCCAATATTTTATTTGAGGCGGCAAAGGGGCCGTTTTGCACAATTTTGCTTTAAAACTATTGTTGGGGGGGAATAACTCAGCTTCCCCTTAAGCTTTTACCTGCCCCAGCTTTCTTCATTGCAGAAGATAATCCGAAATACCCAGTTAGATTTGGGTTGCTATATGCCACTTTAGATGTATCTGTCAATCATTGTTCAATCCCCACCCACCCCAGTATTTTTCCATTTCACTGCTGCTCTGGAGGTGCTTCAAAGCTGCCAGAGTTTCCTCCCTCTTCACTGGCTGTGTCCCCTGAGGTAATTTTTATATCATGTCAATTTTGTATGGAAGATGCCTACTGGAGATTGGAAGAAGGGTGGGATCCTAAAAAAAGAGTCCAGAGTCCGAAGTGACACCTACTCATAGTACTAATACCACTCTATAAAGCCTTAGTCAGACCACACCTAGAGTACTGCATCCAGTTTTGTTCACCACATTATAAAAAAGATGTTGAGACTCTAGAAAAAGTACAGAGAAGAGGAACCAGGATGATTAGGGGACTGGAGACTAAAACATACCACAAATGGTTGCAGGAACTGGGTTTGGCTAGTCTAGTAAAGAGAAGGACCAGGGGAGACATGATAGCGGTCTTCCAGTATTTGAGGGGCTGCCACAGAGAGGAAGGGGTCAAGCTATTTTTAAAGTGCCTGTAGGCCAGACAAGGAATAATGGATGGAAACTGAACAAGAAGAGATTTAACCTAGAAATAAGGAGAAACTTTCTGACAGTGAGAACAATCAACCAAAGGAACAGCTTGCCCTTGGAAGTTGTGGGAGCGCCATCACTTGAGACTTTCAAGAAGAGATTGGACTCCCATCTGTCAGAAATGGTGTAGGGTCTCCCACTCGGGTGGAGGGGGGTTGAACTAGATGACCTATAAGGTCCCTCCCAACTCTGTTTATCTGTTATAGGATGGTGTTCTGAAGGAGGAATGTTTTCCCAGCTGTCTGGGTGCACACCTGCAGCTCCTGAAGGGGAAAACAATACTTTTCCCTATAATAAGCGGCCAACTTATTAACCAGGAGATCACCCAGGAGAGCAACTCAGAACATTGCCCTTTTACCTTTGTAATGATCAGAACTGGGAATCCATACCATACAAGGCTTAAACAAAAAGAGAAAGTCAAAGAATACGAGCCAGAAAAAGGTGGAGAAGAACCTCAAAAACACCCTGCAAGAGCATGATGTAATAATGGTTGAGGTGGCCAGAAAAGCAAGAACCAGAACTTTGTGTCTCCCTTGACACCCAAAGCTGTAAAAGAGGAAGTAAAGATCACAAAAAAAGAATGATCAGAATTAACTTTTATATTGTACTTTGAACATCAGAACCAACAAGAAGGAGCTGTAGATATGCCTTTTAAAGTTTCCTCTATTGTTTCTACTTTATGTACCACCCCAACTTTTCTATTCTCCCTATATTAGGAAACTCTGGGGAATGATCTCCCCATAATTCATTTTATTTATTTTATTTTATTGTATTGTATTGTATTGTATGTGTGTATGTATGTATGTATGTATGTATGATTATATACACTGCTCAAAAAAAAAATAAAGGGAACACTTAAACAACACAAAGTAACTCCAAGTCAATCACACTTCTGTGAAATCAAACTGTCCACTTAGGTAGCAACACTGATTGACAATCAATTTCACATGCTGTTGTGCAAATGGAATAGACAACAGGTGGAAAGCATAGGCAGTTAGCAAGACATCCCCAATAAAGGAGTGGTTCTGCAGGTGGTGACCACAGGCCACTTCTCAGTTCCTATGCTTTCTGGCTGATGGTTTGGTCACTTTTGAATGCTGGCGGTGCTTTCACTCTAGTGGTAGCATGAGATAGAGTCCACAACCCACCCAAGTGGCTCAGGTAGTGCAGCTCATTCAGGATGGCACATCAATGCGAGCTGTGGCAAGAAGGTTTGCTATGTCTGTCTGTTTGCTGTGTAGTGTCCAGAGCATGGAGGCACTACCAGGAGACAGGCCAGTACATCAGGAGATGTGGAGGAGGCCGTAGGAGGGCAACAACCCAGCATCAGGACCGCTACCTCCGCCTTTGTGCAAGGAGGGACAGGAGGAGCACTGCCAGAGCCCTGCAAAATGACCTCCAGCGGGCCACAAATGTGCATGTGGCTGCTCAAACTGTCAGAAACAGACTCCATGAGGGTGGTATGAGGGCCCGATGGGGGGGTTGTGCCTACAGCCCAACACCGTGCAAGACGTTTGGCATTTGCCAGAGAACACCAAGATTGGCAAATTCGCCACTGGCTCCCTGTGCTCTTCACAGATGAAAGCAGGTTCACACTGAGTACATGTGACAGACGTGACAGGGTCTGGAGACGCCATGGGGAACGTTCTGCTGCCTGCAACATCCTCCAGCAACACCATTTTGGCAGTGGGTCAGTAATGGTGTGGGGTGGCATTTCTTTTTTTTAAAAAAAAAAGTTTTTTATTGGTTTTTAAAAACAAACATAAACAACCCAAAACATAAAAACATCAAGCTATCTTCCATAGGTGTACATACAGTGTGCCGGTTGGTTTACAAATTGTTTTGTGCTTCCATTTTGTAGTCTTCAATTACAATTACATTACATATAATCTCATATTGTCAATCAAAAATTAAATACCTTAGTATCATTATTAATCATTTGACTATACTTTTATTCATTCATGTTTTACAAGATTTACTTAATTTATTATTTAACTTAATTTACATAATTTACTTAATTTATTTTATAACAGTTCATATTATCATCCCAAATCTATCCTAAAATCATTTTGTGGTTATAATAAGAAAGAAGTACATCTTTATATATTTATTATTTTCTAAAAATCTACATATTTCATTACTGTACTTTGTTGTCTAACCATTGATAGAAAAGATCCCAAATTTTATAAAATTGTTTATCCTCTTGTTCTCCAATTTCAAATGTCAATCTACTCATTTCAGCACATTCCAATATTTTCTTAATGATTTCCTCCTGTGATGGTATTTTCTCATTTTTCCAGTTTTTAGCAAATACAATCCTAGCCGCTGTTAATACATTTACAATCAGGTATTTCAAGTCTTTACTATATATTTCAGGTAAAATTCCCAATAAAAATATTTCTATATGTTTTTTCATCATTTTTTCCAACCACATGTGGATTTTAGTCCAGTATTTTTTAGCATCCGCACAAGTCCACCACATATGGTAATATGAGCCAGGTGTCTGATGACATTTCCAACATTTTTCAGATTTATTCTTGAACATTCTTGCTATTCTTTTTTTAAAAAAAAACAGTTTTATTGATTTTCAAAGACAATACACAAACAAACATAAAAACATAGAACATCTTTTCTGAAAGCTGCTTGATCCCGGGTTACAACTCTTCGTACAGACACAAATTCAAATTCATATTCATTTTATATACCATTCCATATCTTATTACCACTTTCAATTTTCTATATAACTTCTCACCTCTTTTAACTTTCTTAGTTTTATTTTATTTATCTCATCTCAGTTCAAATCATAATACTTATTATTCTTTGTCTGTTCTATTTCCAGCTATCCATTTATCTTTTCTCTTTAAACAAAATTTCTCCTGTACACTGATTGGAGTAACCCTAAATTTATAACACTTAATATAATACATGACTTCCATTGGGATTCTGTTTAGTACATTCTAAAATTACACACTGTATTTTAGAAATAAGAAAAAATTATAAATGTATAATATAATTAAAACAACAATCCATACCAATTCACTTCTATCATTAATATTAATATTCATTAACGTTTTACATATTACTTTTCAGATAAGTATCATACTTCTATGGGAACACTTATAAACTTTCCATAGTTAATTCCTCCCCACTTCAGTTATATTTTATAAATCATTAAGTAATTAAAATGTTCCCATTCCTTCCTAATTCAATTCTCTCATTTATATCATTTCATTTATTTTATTCACAATTTTATTCTCTAAAATTACACAATGTTTTTTATAAAGAAAAAAAAAGGAAATTATAGGTATATGATGTAATTAAAACAGCTATTAATGCCAATACAGATCTAATCATTAATATTAATATTCATTTATATCTTAAACACTTTACACGTTACTTTTCAATTAAATATCATACTTTTATGGGAACACTTATACTTTCCATAATTATTTCCCCCCCACATCACATATTTTAAATCATTATTTCATTAAAATGTTCCCATTTCTCCTACTTCAATTCTCTCATTTATTTCATTGCCTTCTTTTTCTTCACAAAAATTTCACTAAATTACACTAAATATTTTATCCCATTTTTAATTACATGTTGTTTCCAATTTTCTAACATTATTTCTAAATACAAATATAAGGATACAATCTAGTGTACCTTTACAGAATCCCTTTTTCAATTAAGTTTACCCATTGTCTCTAAAAGAATTTTGTTGCTCCCCACCATTGAGGCTTCTCATCCCTTCCATTCTCCCTTGCTTATTCTTCTCCTTGCCCTGTTTACCCCCTTGTCTCTCCACCTCCCTTTTCTTCTTCTGCTTTCTCCCTTTCTGTTGTTTTCTAACATTATATCCACTTTTCACCTTATTTTTCTCTTTTTGGGTTGCTTTTTCAAGTCGTAAAGTCCCCTTTTTCTTTTCCTCTTTCTCCTTTCCTTCCCCAAGTAGAGTCACTTGTTCATCAAAGATGGCCTCTTCTTTATCCCAGTCATCCTGTTGTGCAGTCAGGTTTTCATAAGTACAAACTGCCATTTCTAAAAATTGAAAAAGAGTGCCAAGAGAATCTTTCCCTTCTTGTTCTTTTTTTTTGTATTTTTAGTATTCAGTTTTCAATTCATCCAGAAGTGATGCCATTGTAGAGAGAAAAAGTTTTTCCAAAACAACCACCCAAGTGCTTTTAATCAAAGGTAGTTCCCAAAAATTCCAAAATCACCAAACAAACCAAATAAGCTGTTTCTTTTAGTACTTTCTTCTTTCTTTCCTTTCTCTTTCTGGGGTTACTGTTTAGTCACAAAGTTCCAGTTAAAATATATCTTTTAGAAGTCTTGTTAATATTTAATACCTCTTTGAAGTTCTAGGCAATCTCCTCCTTACTTTCAAATTCTGCTCCAATTTTTTTCCCTCTCCCTTCCCACTTACAGCAAAAAAGGTTTTTTTTTCTTTGAATATTCAGAAATCCTTATCCCTTTAGCATTTAATTACCTCCAATGCAGGTTTTCCGATTTCTCTTGCGGTTCTGTTTGCTGTCACGTTAGGAAGGAGAGTGAAAAGAAAGAAAAACTTTCCCTTTTAAATCTCCATTCACCACTTATAAATCTCTGGAAACAATGTATCTTTGGCAAATTTTAAAATCAAGGGTACTTTCACTGTTACTTTTCCCAGTCAGCAAAAAACACTTTCACTTTTTCACAACTCCTCCTGCACTTTCTTTTTCCGGCTGAGCCCTTCTATGTGGCGGCCATTTCTGATCGCCGCTCAGCTGCCTTCGGAAAAGGGGGTTTTGCCGGCTAGGGAAGAGAGGTGCAACATCTCTCGACCCTGCCTGGTCCCCCCTGTCTTCGCCACCTTCTACGGAGGTGGCTAGCCCTGAAGCCGGGTGGCTCAGGGAACTCGGGCAGCGAACACAGGCAGAAATTGCGCACAGTCGCAGATTCCTGCCTACCCCAAAGCGCTGCAGACCAGAACTCCCCAACATTCTTGCTATTCTTGTCAGGGAAAATGCCACCTGTAAAACATCTTATACAAATTTTCTTTATATGCTGTTGACATTGTCATTTTATAATTTTGAGACCACAATTTTTGCCATTTCTCTAAATCAATCCCATATCCAAAATTCTTCCCCCAAGCAATCATAGTTTCTTTAACTTCTTGTTCTTCTAGTTTAATTTCTAAAAGATATCCATACAATTTTTTAATCACCTTTTCATCAGTACCTGTCAAAATCTTATCTAAGTCAGTCAGTTTATCATAGAAACCTTCTGTTTTAGAATCTTTATCATACCTTGAATGTATTTGCAGATATGAAAACCAATTCATCTTTATACCTTTTTCCTCTAGTTTTTGCATAGATTTAAGTTCACCCTTTTCATTCAGTATTTCACCATATCTGTTTGTTCCTTTTTGTTCTTTTTCCTTGTATATTATAGGATACAAGAATGCTTCAATAGTCGATAACCAGACTGGAATTTTCAAATAACATTGTCTTTTAATCTTCTCCCAGTTTAACCACAGAGACTCTAGTATATGATGTCTTCTAAAATAGCCCTGTGTTTTGGTTCCCTTATACTATAAAAAAGCATGCCACCCCAACAACAGATCATGTCCTTCTAATGTCAACAATCTAGTATTTCTTAATATTATGCATTCCTTAGCCCACATCAAGTTTGTAGCTTGGTAGTACAACTCCCAAACCAAATCCTCCTCTAATTCTAGCATCTTGCAAAAGTTTTAACTTTATTCTCGCTTTCTTACCTTGCCATATATATTTCAACACAATTTTATTTAAATCTTCAAAGTAGTCTTTCCCAAGCCTAATTGGAATTGTTTGAAACAAATATAAAATTCTGGGTAATATATTCATCTTGATTGTTGAAATTCTCCCTATTAGTGAGAGTTGTAAGTTTTCCTATTTCACCAAATCTAGCGCTATCTGCTGTTTAAGTTTAATATAATTATTCTCTTTTAATGTACTACATCTTGCTGTCAAATATATCCCCAAGTACTTGATCTTATTCGTGACTTGAATTTTCCATAGGTCTGCCAGTTCTTTCTTTTGTCTTAATAGCATATTCTTTATCAAAATCTTTGTCTTATCTTTATTTATTTTCAAACCAGCCACCTTTCCATATGCCTCTATCTTTTCTATCAATTTTGATGCTGTTTCTAAAGGGTCTTCTAAAATGAAAAGCAGATCATCCGCAAATGCTTGCAGCTTAAATTCTTCCTTTTTGATTTTCATTCCTTTTATATTCTTTTTATCTCTAATATGTTTGTTTAACACTTCCAAAGTTAACACAAACAACAAAGGTGATAGTGGGCACCCTTGTCTTGTTCCTTTTCTTATATTAATAGAGTCTGTCAGCTCTCCCCTCTATCATTACCTTTGCCGTTTGCTTATAGTATATAGCTACTATTGCTTGGCTAAATTTTCTAGCAAAACCCATCTGTTCCAACAGTAATAACATGAATCGCCAATTCACATTATCAAATGCCTTTTGTGCATCTAGAAATATCAGAGCCATTTGTTTTTCAGGATGTGCCTTGTAGTATTCCAAGGTGTCCAAGATTACTCTCATATTGTCTTTAATTTGTCTCTTTGGTAGAAATCCATTTTGCTCAGGATGGATAAAATTACTTAAATATTTTTTAAGTCTCTGCCAATATTGAAGCAAAGATTTTGTAATCTGCATTTAGTAAAGAAATGGGTCTATAGTTCTTAATTTGTAATGGGTCGGCCTCCTCTTTAGGAATAAGTGTAATATAGGCTTCTGACCATGATTTAGGTATCTTCTTCTTTAACATAACTTCATTCATAACTTCTAGCAATGGAAGATTCAACGATTCTTGTAATGTTTTATAAAATCCTGCCGGAAGTCCATCTGGGCCTGGTGCCTTTCCATTATTTTGCTTCTTGAGTGCTTCAGCTAACTCCATCATCATTACGTTGCTTTCTAACATTTTTTCAGTCTCTTTAGATATCTGAGGTAAAATAGCATTCTGTAAGTACTGCTTGACTCTTTCTTCATCAATATTCTCTTGCATATATAATTTCCCATAGAAGTCTCGAATGATTTCCTTCTTCTCTTTGCTACCATGGCAAACTTGGCCTTGGTCATCTATTAATTGCAATATTTTCCTTGATTCTTTCTCTTTTCTCAATTTGTATGGTAACCATCTACCTGGTTTGTTTGCGTCTTCAAAGTAGTTCTGTTTAGCACCTCTAATTTTCTGTGCTAATTCTTCTTTTTCTATTTGACCCATTTTGTGTTTAATTATATTCATTTTTAGCTTGATGTCCTTTTTCTGTGGCATTTTCTGTAGCTCTTTTTCAAGTCTTTTATGCTCATCCTCTAGGGCCTTAGAGGCTAGTCTTTTCATAGTATTCCTTTTCCTTGTATAGTCTATTAACAAGCCTCTAACATATGCCTTCACTGTATCCCATACATTCTGAACTGATGTATCTTCTTTTTTGTTTTCTCTAAAGGAAAAGGCCAATTCTTTCTCCATCCACTGTGTGAAGTCTTTTTCCTTTAAAATAGTATTATTTAACGTCCATCTAGATCTTCTTTTTTGTCCTTTCCATTTAATAGTCATTGGATTGTGATCTGCCCAAGTACTTGTTTCAATATTTATTTCTTGAATGTTAGGTATTAATTCAGTTGACATCCATATCATATCTATTCTGGACCATGATAAGTGTCTGTTTGAATAGAAGATATATTGTTTAGTTTTAGCATTTCTTTCTCTCCATGTATCTTTTAAGTTTATTTCATCTACCATTTTAAAAAAAGATTTAGGGAGAGTCTTTCTGTTTTGCTTTGTTGTTTTCTGTGCTGTATAGTCCAATTTGTTGTCTACAATTCCATTAAAATCTCCCATCATAACTATATTAGCATAGTCCAGTTCAATTATTTTTATATGTAGTTTTTTGTAGAATTCTTGTTTGTCATTCGGAGCATATATTGCAATCAGGAGTGTTTTCATATTATTGTCCATTATTTCCACCATTAGTATTCTTCCATCATCATCAATATAGATCAATTTTGCTGGGGTGGTCTCTTTAATATATAAAAACACTCCTCTTTTCTTACATTGGGTCAAGGAAGTAAATATTTCCCCTAATTTTGGCTGTACCAACAATTGTTCATATTGTTTTTTAATATGTACTTCTTGTAGACAGATTATATCAAATTTTAATTTCTCTAATTTATGAAAGGTTTTCCTTCTTTTAACACCTGAGTTAAGCCCATTTATATTAATTGTAATCAATTTTTTCTCTTCCATGGTTATATTTTATAGTTAGGTTTAGCAGCTCTCGTAGATCTTAATTCACGTTGTTCTTTGGCTTCCACCTTTCCACCTACTGCACCTTCTTCTTTTTCAGTCGCCATTTGGCAGTCCTCTAGGAATTCAATTAGTGAGATCTCTTTTTCTGCCTCTTCCTCTTTCCTTCCAAAAAGTTCTGTAAAAAATAATTCCACTTTCTCAATTGAGTCAATTCTGTGTCTCTGTTCTTGCCATGTGAACATTAAACCTTCTGGAATCAGCCATCTATAATTCACCTCTTTTTAAAGTAGCATTTTAGTCAGGAATCGGTATTCTCTTCTCTTCTCTCTCACTCTTCTGGGTATTTGTTTCAAGACCACAATCTCCTTGTCTTTGTATTTCAATGTTTTCTCTTTTGCCACTTGCAATATTTGCATTTTAATGGCTTTCTTTGTAAATCTAATGTGGACTTCTCTTGGTAAGCTATTTCTCATCGCATATCTTGTGAAAACTCGATAAACCTCATCTATTCCATCCATCATCTTCTCTTGAGTTATTTCCAAAGCTTCAGCCAGTATTTCTATTATTATCTCAGCTAGGTTTTGTCCTTTTTCTTCCTCTACATTTTGGAATTTAAGATAGAATTCTGATCTATCCATCTCCCATCTCATACCACTTTTATCTTGTTCAACCACCACTAATCTATTATCAATATCTCCAATCTTCTTGTCTCTTTGTTTATCTTCTTCAGTTTTTTGGAATCTCTCATCATACTTCAACATCATTTGTTGGATGTTCTCCATTTTTTCATCGGTTTTCCCTATTCTTTGTTCAATGTTCTCAGTTCTTTGTTCAATGTTCTCTGTTCTTTGTTCGATGTTCTTTCTTCTGTTTTCAATAATCTCTGATCTTGCTTGAATATTTTGAATTCCTTGCATAATCATCTGCAGAGTCACTTTTTCTTTTCTTTTTCTTGCTTTAACATTGTCTCTATTGAACATTTTTCCTCCAGATGGTGGAGAGGAAGAAGTAGAAGTTGAAGAACCAGGAGCTGTAAATTTCCTACTCATTTTAAGCAATTCAAAATCTTACAAAAAAAGATAAAAAAAATACAATAAAGCTGGTGAGGAGGGATAGCACAACTTAGGAAAAGTAAAAAGGGCACATTGCACTTTGTTTAATTATCCAAGGCTCTTATTATAGCTCTCTTCTCCAAAAACTTATCACCTTTTTACCCCCTACATTTCAACACCAGACTCCAGCTGTTGATAGAAACCCAGAAGAGCACCTGCAACAATACTCTCTTATGCTCTTCCCTCTATCTTATCAAATAGCAATGTCCTTTGAAAAAGAGTCTCAGTTCTTTCTTTCTCAGCTTTGTCTGGTCACAGGGAAAAGAATATTTTCAAGCCTTTAGTTGGCAGTGTTACAAAGTTTCTTTGCTCTCACTTTCTCCCTCCTTTTCCGAGCAGGATATAATGAGAATTAATTTTAAAAAAAAAAGATTTAAAAAAATGAATTAACTAAAGGGAGCCTCTAGCCTAAAATATTACAAAATCAAAAAGGAGAAGAAAAAAATAAATATGAACGGAAAAACCAGTCCAGTTTCAAAATACAAGATCATATATAGAAAATCCAGCAATGAGAAAAAAGAACACAAAACATTAGTTTGACATTCCTGTTTAAAATCGCCGCTTAATCACTTCTGTCAAAACTTTTACAGATTCTTTCTTTTCCTTAGGCTGTCCTTAGAGTAAAAAAAAGTTCTCACCAAACCGGCACACTCTCTCTTTCTGCTCTCTTCCATTTCAGAGCTGTCCCAACTTCAGCAGCTTTAATGGCTGCCTCTTTGTCACTGGCAAGAAGAGCTTCTCCTGGATCTACCAGGGACTTTGCGGTATCTCTGGGATCGACAGGATGCGCTCTTCACTTTCACCATCTCTTCAGGATGGTTTAGATCCGATAGGACCGTCCAGGAGCAAAGATATCGGCAGCGATCTCAGACCTCCGAGATCGCGTGCCGTATCGGCACGACACCAGCTTCACCTTCCCGGGGTGGCATTTCTTTAGGGGGCTGCATAGCCCTCCATGTGCTCACCAGAGGTAGCCTGACTGCCATTAGGTACCAAGATGAGATCCTCAGACCCCTTGTAAGACCATATGCTGGGGCGGTTCGCCCTGGGTTCCTCCTAATGCATGACAATGATAGACCTCATGTGGCTGGAGTGTGTCAGCAGTTCCTGCAAGACGAAGGCATTGATGCCATGGATTGGCCCACCCGTTCCCCAGACCTGAATCCAATTGAGCACATCTGGGACATCATGTCTCGCTCCATCCACCAATGCCACGTTGCACCACAGACTGTCCAGGAGTTGGGGGATGCTTTAGTCCAGGTGTGGGAGGAGATCCCTCAGGAAACCATCCGCCACCTCATCAGGAACATGCCCAGGCATTGTAGGGAGGTCATACAGGCACGTGGAGGCCACACACACTACTGAGCCTCATTTTGACTTGTTTTAAGGACATTACATCAAAGTTGGATCAGCCTGTACTGTTTTTTTCCACTTTAATTTTGAGTGCAACTCCAAATCCAGACCTCCATGGGTTGCTAGATTTGATTTCCATTGATAATTTTTGTGTGATTTTGTTGTCAGCACATTCAACTATGGAATGAACGAAGTATTTAATAAGAATATTTCATTCATTCAGATCTAAGATGTCTTATTTTTGTGTTCCCTTTATTTTTTTGAGCAGTGTATATATAGGCTTCTCTCAGGTACAGGATTGTTGTGTGCGTTCATTGACTGTAAATTTGACAATCACTGTTTCTTGAATAATCCACAGTTAGTTGGATTCATTGTTCATTTTATATTATAAAGTGTGGTCTAGATATCATAATGATTGAGTTCACAAAATACATGAAGTCAAAATCAAGGAAAATAATAATATGGATTACTTTAACATTATTCAGGCTGAACATTCAGGAGTCTTGTATTTTGGCTACATAGCCATTATAAAAAGGACTTGAATTTACCATGAATGATTTAATGTTGAATTAATGATCTGAGGTTAATTATCATTTGCACCCCTTTGCCCTGGGCCCAATAGAACAATTCATTGTCCAAGATTAGTAATCATGGACAAAATGTATTTAAAATAAAGTCACCCACAAACTGCTCCAGAAACATTGCAAAAGATCTTTGTGCTTTCTAGAATCTTAAATGACACAGCTGGCAGACCTTGACTTACAACTGTTCATTTAGTGACCTTTTGAAGTTACAACGGCATTGAAAAAGTGACCTATGATTCTTTTCACACTTAAAAGCATTGCAGTATCCCCTTATTTACATGATTAAAATTCAGACACTTGATGTGATGACCTGGGGTTGTGGCCCAAATGCAACACAGTCACATAGGTAAGAGTCCCTTTAGTACCTCCAATTTTGCTCCCAATGTTCAGGTTTCCTTTCGCTAGAGAAAAAACTTTCCCAAGAACAGTATTTAAGTGGAGGAAATTCAGTCCGGAAACAAAGCAGCTACAAACTGTAAATAAAAATTCACACACACTACACTACAGTAATTAACTTGACAGAGCAGGAGAAGGAATTGCAGACTTGAAAGGCCAGCAAAACACACACAGTTGGGAAGACACTAGGAACCCAGATAAGCCTTGACAATACCAGATAATTCACAATTTGCTCTCAACAGTTGGCTTTGTGCAATTCCCCTTTTTAAACACTGTGTTCCCAGCTGCAGCTAATGAAGGGAATCAGGGCCCTTTCCTCCTCCGTAAGCCATGCAACTCACGTTGCTCCCTTCTTCGTTCCTCCCTGCATGCCCTAGGATGAAGAGGGGATGGGCCTGGATCTTCCTCCAAATTCCCTCTGCCTTGCTCTACCTCTCCCCTGATCTGCCCAGCCGGACTTTGCCCTTCCCCAGTTTCTTCCACAGCCACCAGAGCCACACTCCCACTCCCTGTCAGCTGCTTGGCCTCCCCCTCGGAATCATATTTCAACAGGAGCATGACACTTGATCACTGACTCATATTTATTATGGTCGCAGTGCCCTGGGATCATACGATCCCCTTTTGCAACCTTCCGACAAACAAAGTCAACGGAGACGCCAGGTTCACTTAACAACCGTGCTACTAACTTAACAATGGCTATGATTCACTGTGGTAAATGTGGTGGTAAGAATGGTTGCAAAATGGGGCCTTTAACAAATGTCTCACTTAGCAACAGAAATTTAGGAATCAACTGTGGTTGTGAATCAAGGGCCACAATTGCAGGAGATTGCATCCCCTGCTTCCGAAACCATTGGTTTCCTTTCTTCCTTTTGAGATATAAATCACATCTGTGTAATAATAATCAATACATGATCAGTCCTATCCTATTCATGAGCAAGAAAAGTTATTTATATATTTCCATATGTGTGACTATCGTCTTCCACTCTGCTAAACATAGTTAACTTTTACAGGGCGCATAAAATCTCTGGCACTACTTATAGGAATGATGTCAACCGGGGATTCACAAGCTTCAAAACATTGAGCAACGTCATCAAAGAGCAACAAAACCAGTACTTCGGGGAAAACCCAGAGCCAATCCTTCCAATGGGCATGAGTTTACAGAAAAGCTGTTTAATTTAACACTCCCTCCCCCCATAAAGGTGGGGGAACTATTGGCATTTGTAAACAGTTTGACTTGAGAATGTAATTTTTTTGTTAAAAGCGTTTTTTTTTTAAGTACTTGTGCGTCACAGTTTAAAAAATAGATATATCAAGAGAATGGTGACCCCAAGTGGCAAAGGAAATCAGTGCAGAGATCCATCCCTTCAGGTGAAGATTTCTGATTAATTCAGCAATATTGTTTCAGCATTGCCACTGCTATATCTAAAAATGTCACCTTGTTAACTGTGCATGTCATATGTCTCCTATTCCTCTTAATTTCTTGCCTAGATAATTTTATCAGCTGCAATAATTAACCATTATGGACTAATAGAAGTGAATATATGTAGCTCAAGGTTGAACTGTGAGGTCCTCCGAGTTTGGTGCTTGGTGCACTGATGGTGTTCCCTAGTTTGGTAATGAAATGTCTGCAAGAAAAATTGACCAAGCTCAGAGAGTACCGAGGACACCACAATTATTGACCAATCAACTAACTTTAAGACTTTTGGACTTTCAATTCCCCGAATTTGGATATTAAGGACACAAGCCTTAATTTTTGGACATTTAAATTTGGACATTAGACATTTAAAATTTGGGACATTAGTGTCCTAAAATTTGAACATTAAGGACAAAAGGGTTAAAGTTGCCAAATTTGAACCCCCAGGGTTTCCAAACTTGGCAACATTAAGACTTGTGGACTTCAACTCCCAGCATGGCTTAGCTGGGCGATTCTGAGCATTGAAGTCCACAAATCTTAAAGTTGCTAAGTTTGCCCTCTACGGTGGAAGATTTATGTTCTCTTCTACCTCTTTCCAAATGCAAGTGTCCCCTTTAAAACAGTCCTTGCTTTGTGGGAGCTATCTTTCTGTCTCATGTGATTGGGATTCTCCAATTTATTTTCCATTTAATCGAAAACCTTGCTTCATCCCTTTCCTTCAATGACTGTAGTAACCTCCTTCCCGTTTGGTTACCTCCAGATAGAATTCTCAAATAATAGCCATGTTGATTGGACATTCTGGAACTTAAGTCCCCAAATAATTGGAAAGTGCTAAGTTGGGAGCGTTAGAACATAAAATCTGTTGAGTTATCCAAATGAACTTGTGGCTTCATTTTCAGGAACCCAGTATTTCATTTCGGAATTGAACCACTCCATCTGACTAAAGCAAAAGGCTGCAAGGATAGACACTACAAATGAACGCCATCAATTGTCTTTATCCTATAACATTACTTTATTATGTTTTTGGTCTTAACTTGATTATCTACCAATGGCTTGGCAAGAATGAGACATACACATTCGTATTTATGAAATGTGTTTTCTTTTAGAGGAATACCTGAGGGACAAATAATAACCTGTTCTTAGACGCATGATTCTGAAGTGCATATTAGACAGAGCAGGCAAATTGGCAGAATTTAATGACCCTGAAGGGAAAGGAAACAAGAAAAACTAGGTTGTTGTCTTTTTCTTGGTATAAGATCAAAATATGGGTACAATAAAGAGCACTTTTCGTGTTAGGAAGTGCTAATATCAGTGAATAGAGTGGACTTTGGAATCACCTTAAAAGAGCTGAAGGTAGAGTAAGCCCATAATAAAGTCACCTCATATTGTTATCACATTCTACACAGGTAGTCCTCAACTTACTACAGTTCATTTACTGACCTTTTGAACTTACAACGGCACTGAAAAAAGTGACTTATGACCGTTTTTCACACTTACCACCATGGTGAAGTGATCAAAATTCAGATGCTTGGCAACTGACTCATACTTATGACATTTGCAGTCTCCTGGGGTCAGGTGATCATCTTTTGTGACTTTCTGACAAGCAAAGTCAATAGGGAAACCAGATTCACTTAACAACTGTGTTACTGATTTAACAGCTGCAGCGATGCACTTAACATTTAACACTCCACTTAACAGCTGTGGCAAGAAAGATTGTAAAATGGGATTTAAATGTTGCTTTCAATGGTGGACGGAAGTTGAGGATTACCTGTATTCCTGCTATAAAGGCATGTAGTGTACTCTGCCTTGCAAATCCAATGAATCATTTCAGAGGGTATTATAGCCTGGAAACATACAGTTTGGGCTCCCCTGTGTTGCTTTTTTACAAGTAGCCAGATAATCTATTATCAGTGACATGCCAATTAAAGTTGATTTGTTGCATTTCTGTCCAAATGCTTGAACTCTTTCCTTAAGTGGACATTTTCCCATGATAAGTCACTAAATGAATGGTTGTAAATAAAGGACTACTTGTAATACCTACACAGACCTCTGAATGCACCCTTTTTTAAACCCTGCCTTTATAACTTTATAAGTAATTTAAAGTGGCAAACATACCTCATCCTCCTTCCGCCTCCTGTTTTCTTCGCAAAAACCATGATGAGGTGGGACAGAATGATCAATCCAAAGTTACCCAGATAGCTTTGGTGCCTAAGGTTAAGACTAGAATTCACTGTATCCTGGTTTCTAGGCCTGCCCCTTAATCACGACACCATACTGGCTCTCAGTGGACTGGCAGTTTATGACTATAGGTCATTGTGGAAGGTAAAGGTAGTATTTGATGGCAGCAGGCACTCTAAGAACACAAGAGTAATATAAGCATTTCAGGATTCTTTATATCTGCCCTTTGTTGTCAACTGTTAGGATAATGGGACATTCTAGCAATGATGCAGGAACTAAACAAGCTGCCCTGGCAGAGCCATTAATTATTTTGTGCTTTTTCCCTCTTACATTGCAAAAAACAATGGAATTTCAATCACTAGTAGAAAAGGAAGAAAAGACATTTGACTGTGGGGTGAATACTCACAAATATAAGGCCTATGAGTATCTCTAGATCAGGGGTTGCCAACTTTTTGGGCCTCAGGAACCACTAAACTCATAATTTTAAATCCCAGGGACCACTAACCGATTCTGTGGGTGTGTCCTAATTTGTGGGTGTGGCTTGGTGGTCATGTGACAGGCTGGGCATGGCTTGTATATAAATATTATAAATATTTATATAAATATTGAATTTTTTATAAAAAAGAGCAACTTTTACCCAAAACCAGGCAAAGCAGGCAGGCAGGCAAATTGAATTTCTCACAGAATCACAGATTCATTCAGAGATCTATCTGTTAGATCGGTGGATCGGGTCACATAAGAGGCGAGACGCGAAAGTGAACAATCAGCTCTTTATTTCAGCTCTGGACAAGGACAGCTTAAAGTGTGCGAGCCGCTTGGCTTTATACAGCCGGCCGGCAGCTCGGCGGCCAATGGCAGCGCTTTGAATCTCCCGCGATCGGCTCGGCCAATCGCGGTAGATTCTTAGCGCTCCAATCACAGGGGTTCCGCAAACCAATCGGATTGAGGTCTGGGTGGACCAATCAGAATGTGAGTCTCCAAGAATGTTAATACAGAACACCCCTCCCCTCATGGTTTCGTCTGACGCAGTGTCGTGACGTAGTCGCGCAGGTAGGTGGGGCTTCGAACCTGTCTGGCTGACCTGCGTGGCTCAGTCGGTGTGTGGTCGTCAGCCGGTTCGGACGGGCTCCGCGTCGCTCTCCACTTCGCTGATGTAACCGCCTGGAAGAGTGAGCCGGGCCTGTCGCCGCAACTCCCGCCCGGACTACCTGGGTTGGTCGAGTTGCGGTTCCTGTTGTTCTTGCTCGGTCTTTCCGGGCTGGTTCAGCTGGCTTGGCTGTACCTTCCAGGTGAAGATCCCGTCTGCGACAGTTTGAGGTCTGCTGGTGAGTATGGCTGGTTTATTTGAGCATTTCTGTCTTCTGGTGGGGGGTGTTCGGCTTGCATTGGGTGTGTGCCGTTGATGATTCTGGCCTGCCGTCGTTTACCGGCTTGGATGTTGAGGCTTCCCCTCCCTCTCTGCTTTCCTTGGTTGCCGTTGCCGGGGCGTCGGGGGTGTTGGCAGCTAGTCTGGACCGTAGCTGGTCGATGTGCCGTTTCCAGCTCTTCCCGTCTGTTGTTTGGAGTCTGTACAATCGGGGCCCGGTTACCTGTGTTATTTGTGCGGGAACCCAGAGGGGGTCTCCCGTGAAGTTCTTTGCGTAGACCGTGTCCCCGATGTTGAATGCCCGGTACTGGCTGGAGGAGTCCGGGGGTTTCTCTGGGTTGTAGGTGGGGTGTAGGCGGTCCAGTGGAGACCTCAGTTTCCTTCCCATTAGTAACTCCGCTGGGCTCTTGTTCGTGGTCATGTTCGGAGTGATGTGCTGTATGAAGAGTAGTTTGTTTATTTTTCCCTGGATGTCGCCGGTTTTGATTTTCTGGATGGCTTTTTTTGTGTATTGGACCATCCGTTCCGCCCTACCGTTCGCCGCCAGTGAGCCGTCGAGGTTAAGGCGTGTCTGATGCCCCGTTCAGCTAGGTATTTTTCAAATGCCAGTGCCGTGAACTGTGGCCCATTGTCCGACACTATGACATCTGGTAACCCGTGTGTTGCAAAGAGTCCGTTGAGCTTGTCGATGACCGCTTCTGTTGTTGTTGCCCTCATAGTGCTTACCTCCAGCCAGTTGGAGTAAGCATCTACTATACATCTAGTATACATCTGAGGAATGTATGCCCCTTGGTTGGCCTGGCGAAGTCTATGTGTATTCGCGACCATGGTCCTCTCGGGGTCTCCCATTCCAGGACCGGGGCGGTGGGGGGGGTTGGCTCTCGACTCTTGGCACCTGCTGCAGCTGGCGACCCATGTCTCGATTTGTTTGTCCATCCCTGGCCACCAAGCGTAGCTTCTGGCCAGGGCCTTCATCTTGACGATCCCCGGGTGTCCCTCATGCAGCATTGCCAATCATGCAGCGTTTCTGGTATGACTACCCGGTCGCCCCAGAGTATGCACCCCCTTTGTGAGAACAGCTCAGTTTGGCGGTTCCGGAAGGCTTTGAACTGCTCGCCACCATCATTTTCTGGCCACCCCCGCTCTACCCAGCTCAATACCTGCGCCAGCCGTTTGTCTTTATTTGTTTCATAGGCAATGTCTGGCGCGGTTACGGGCGTGTTGGGTAGGGTCTCGATTTGCAGGGTCGTCGTTGTGGGCGCTGGGTCATCGTCTAGGTCGGGTAGTGGTGACCGGCTTAGTGCGTCAGCATGCGGAATGTTTTTTCCGGGCTGGTGTGACAGTTCGTATGAGTATGTGGCAAGGAACTCAGACCACCTTGTCATCCGGGGTGACAGGATGTTGGGGGTGGCCTTGTTCCCTGCGAGTATCCCGAGCGGTCTGTTATGATTGAAAAGTTCCTACCGTAAAGGTACTCGTGGAACCTTTTCACCCCGGCGACGATGGCGAGGGCTTCTTTGTCCAGTTGACTGTAATTTCTTTCTGGCTTGGCCAGCGTTCGGGAGAAAAAGGCAATGGGTGCTTCCTTCCCGTCGGGTAGGGTGTGGCTGAGGACTGCTCCGATGCCAAAAGGTGATGTGTTGCACGTTACCGTGAGCGGGAGGGTCTCGCTATACTGGATCAGGACTGCGTCCGATGTCAGCAGGTTTTTTGTTCGTTGGAACGCAGTCTCCTCCCGCTTCCCCCAGGTCCAGATGGCCGCTTTATCTAGTAACCGGTGTAGGGGTTCCACCACGGTCGCCTTTTGGGGTAGGAAAACATTGTAAAAGTTAAGCAGTCCCAAAAATGCCTGTAGTTCCACCTTGTTTGTTGGTGTGGGGGCTTCCTTGATGGCTCTGAGTTTCTTCCCGGTTGGGTGTATTCCGTGCCGGTCCAGGAGGTACCCCAGGAACTCGACCCTCTCGGTGTGGAGTTGGCATTTGTTTCTTTTGACTTTAAGGCCGGCATCTTTGAATTTGTTAAGCACCGCCCTTAAACGGGTCTCCAATTGTTCTTTGTTGGCGGCTGCGATCAGCACGTCATCGAAGTAGGGAACCACCCCTTTTATTCCCTGGAGGAGCCTCTCCATGAGACTTTGGAAGACTCCTGGGGCGACGCTGACTCCAAATTGGAGTCGGTTGCACCGAAAAGCCCCCCGGTATGTAACAATTGTTTGCGCTTCGGCTGTCTCTGCATCGACCGGCAGTTGCTGATACGCTTGTGCCAAGTCGAGTTTTGCGAAGACCCGGCCTCCCCCCAGTGAGTGCAGAAGATGCTGTACTACTGGGACTGGGTAGGCGCTTTGCTGCAGCGCGTGGTTGAGGGTGGCCTTGTAGTCCCCGCAAATCCTTATGGAGCCATCGGGCTTGATGGGGGTGACTATTGGCGTTTCCCAACGGGCATGGTCGATGGGCTCTAGTACCCCTTGTGCGACGAGCTTGTCTAGTTGCTCGTCGATTTTCGGCTTGAGCGCAAAAGGCACTCGCCGGGGTTTGAGGCGGATTGGGGCGACGTTAGGGTTAAGGTTGAAAGATATAGGGGGCCCTCGGTACTTGCCTAGCGAGTTGTCGAAGACCTCCTGGAATTCTTTTACGAGCGTCGCTTCCCAATCGGCCTCGTCTGTGTGATGGATGCCCGTCACTTCGATGCCCAGCGGGGTGAACCATTGCAGGCCGAGCAAGCTGGGGCGGTCCCGGTCCATGATTGTGAGTGGCAAGATGTCGGTGTGGTCCTTGAACGTGACCTTAAAGTGCCCAATGCCGACCACAGGGATGCGATTTCCCTGATAGTCTTTCAGGATCAGCTTCTGGTCGTCTAGTTCGTTGCGGTGGATGGTAGGGACTAGGCGCTTGATTGTGCGCCACGAAACCATTCAGAGGTAGGACCCGGAGTCCACTTCCATCTCACAGGGCTGGTCCTCGATGCACAGGGCCACGTGTACCTTTCGGGCGTCCATGGTTGACAAATGGCCGATGACGACCGTCTGGTGGGTTTCCTCACGCCGCTGTGCTTCGCTGAGTCGTCTGCTGCGGCTGTCGCGGCTCCACCGGCTCTCAGTCGGTCAGTCTCGGTGCCTGGGGGGGTGCCATCTCGTCATCGTGGGCTGTTTCCACGTCGCTGCGGGCTGTAGCTCTTTTTGTTGCGGCACACCTTGGCGATGTGCCCCCACTTCTCACAATGCCTGCAGATGGCATCGAGAAAACGGCATTCGGAGCGGGGGTGATCGCCGCCACAACCGGTGCAGTGGAATCCCGACCTACGTCCCCTGCGGTCCCGGCGGTCGCGCTCGGTCTATAGCTGGTAGATTTCCTCGTCGTTGTCATCCTTTGTGTCGGATTGGGGTTCGAGGTCGCCATGATGCGTGGTTGTTTTTCGACGGCTGGATTCCCCGGCCTTTGCGGTGGTGGGGGTCGCTTCGTTGGTCAGTGGCCGTTCGGTCGTGTTGGCTTGCCTCATCCGGGCTGCTGACTGGCGGGTGGCCTCGGCGGCGGTGGCCTCGGTGAGGGAGATGTTGCCTTTGGCCATCAGCCAGCTCTGCAGCACGGGGTCTCGGAGTCCCAGGACGACTCGGTCCCGAAGTGCCTGGTCCAGGTCGGGGAATTTGCAGGGGCCTCCCAGGTTCTGTAGCTGGGCCACGAAGTCGCTGATGGTCTTGCCTTCGTGCTGATCTCGGCGGTAGAAGTCGTGCCTACAAATGAGGATGGGCATGGTAGGGGCGTAATGGCGTCGCAAGATGGGCTCGAGGTCAGCCCAGTCCATCTCCTTGACGTCGGCGGGCTTTGCCAGCGCCTTGGCCATTTTGAACACTGCGGGCCCGCAGTATGTGAGGAATACTGCCCGTTTCCTCTGGCCGTTGGCATCTTTGAGGTTGCTGCATTCCAGAAACATCTGGAAGCGGTCGATGTATGACTCCCAGTCTTCGGTTGCTGGGTCGAATGGAGCGGGCGGCAGGGTGCTGGCCATTGTGCAGGGCACCGATCACCGTTTGCCACGTGCTAGTTGGTCCTCGCCTCACGATCCCACCCTCGTCGCCAGTGTTAGATCGGTGGATCGGGTCACATAAGAGGCGAGACGCGAAAGTGAACAATCAGCTCTTTATTTCAGCTCTGGACAAGGACAGCTTAAAGTGTGCGAGCCGCTTGGCTTTATACAGCCGGCCGGCGGCTCGGCGGCCAATGGCAGCGCTTTGAATCTCCCGCGATCGGCTCAGCCAATCGCGGTAGATTCTTAGTGCTCCAATCACAGGCGTTCCGCGAACCAATCAGATTGCGGTCTGGGTGGACCAATCAGAATGCGAGTCTCCAAGAATGTTAATACAGAACACTATCTATCTGCCATTGGCTGGCTCAGTCTGTCACATAAAAGTTGCTTACAAGCAAACTCACAAAATTAACTCGCAGCACACCATGCATGTAAATATTGAATTTTTTTTATAAAAAAGAGCAACTTTTACCCAAAATCGGGCAAAGCAGGAAGATTGAGTTGCTCACAGAATCATTCAGTGATCTATCTGCCATCGGCTAGCTCAATCTCTCAAATTTGCTTGCCGTGAGTCTGCACTGAATTTACTTGCAAACAAAACTTCAGTCCTAAGGGAGGTTCGGCTGTGCTGAGCCGCAGATCTAAAGACTAGCTAGAAAGCAAGATATCCAACCATTTCCTGCTTCCTAGCTAATCTAAATCTCCCAGCACAGCAGAACAGATGATGGTCAGAACAAGGAAAAATAGCAGTTTAGCAGGCAAGTTTGCTTGATAAAGAATGAGTGGACGGGGAGGGTTCCTGCGGGCCATGTGGGTGGCGTAGCCTTGTGTTTCTGCACAGCCTGGATTAATTGCTTTGTGGTGGTGCTCTGGGAGTGAGATTTCTCTGCAGCCCACCAAAAATTTCTCATGGCCCACCAGTGGGCCACGGGCCACTGCTTAGCGACCGTTGCTCTAGATGGCTGTCTCTTTTGGCAGGATTAACACAACATTAAGCTGTGAAGCATCAAATTCAGTCCTTTGATTTGCACTGGGATTAAATCAGACCATTATGGCCGTGATTATTATTCGTACTCTATGCCTCTCAAATAATGCAAGCAGTGGCACTTCCTCCGCATGGATTGGGCTATCCCGTTTGGCCCTTTGGGGACCTATAATTGGATTTTATGGAGTTGCCATCATCAAGAAGCTACAGATTTGTTTGTGTGAGTATGCTTTCTAAAGGAATGGAAGACTTTTCTATATGGAAGACTGATGCCATGGCAGTGGCTAAAATCTTATTACATCATCTGGTCGCTAAGTATGGCATCTTCCACTTACCCTTTGGAAAATCCTTGAATTTAGATCTTAAGGGTCCATGAGTTTTCTGCCCACAGTCTGTTCTTCCGATGCAACAAGTGGGGTCTTGAAAAACAAATGGGCTAGTCACCCAAGACTGTAATCTGTCCTGGCCAGGTGCCCGGTCATTAGCCTTAATGAGCATTTATAATTAACCAAGTGGAACATAAAGGCTTCCATTCCACGAAGTCATTATGGGACAACTATGCACACTCCACTGAGTATTTCAGTAATCAAACCAGATCCAGCTTTGTTGATGATTTTTTTCTTGATTGCAAGCTTTAATTTCTATCCTTCATCAACAGAATAAAAATACTGAGGCTATATATAAAGTGACAGACAGTAAAGGAAGTGGGGATTATTCAAATACACCAATGGAAAAAAATTTTAAATCCTAGGTGAAAAGGTCTTTATTAGGTGTTGTTGACTACACCAACAATTTTTTTAGTATCCTGGCCTTACATGGTGAATACACCAGCCTAAAAAAAAAATAGTTCCCCTCTTAACTATCTTTCCCAGGCAAAGGAAAACTTTGCTAGATGAAAAACTAGCAACAAGATCCAACTATCTTTAGGTATTCATGACTGATGAATTCATTTCTAAAATGATATGGACAGGATGCGTTGTGCCTGATTTATTGTGCAGCACAGAGACTTGAGATTTTGGGAGGACATAGTGGGAAATGAATGAATCTGTGGTTAGCATCTTTAAATACAACCTCAGCTATTAGTAATAGCCCAACGGTTGGGCATGTTCTTATCAGTCAACCAGGCCATCCTAGCATGCTGATTACTGCTGGTGAAACCCCAACAGTCTGGAGGGGATAGTTCTTAAATTATGGCAGAAATATTATAATAAAGGGGATGCTTCTGTCCTTGCTACCTCCCAATTGGAAACTACCTGTACTTGGGTATTCACCAAAATCACCACAAGGCAAGACAAGAAGCAGGGAATGGAAACTACTCAAGGAGAGAAGCAACCACTTCCTAACAGTGAGGATAGTGGAATGACTTGGCCTTCAGAAGTTGTGAAGTTGAAGTCATTTCAATCCTGAACTACAAATATTCTCCTTTAATCAATTGCTACTGTGCTTCTTGGGGTGTAGAAATGAGAAGTTTCTGGGATGTTTGGTCAGGGATACTAAAGCTATGTGCCAGTCTTGAATACTATGGACCATGTTCTCTACAGCACCTGAAGGCAGGACAAGAAGCAATGGATACAAATTAATCAAGGAGAGAAGCAACCTAGAACTAAAGAGGAATTTCCTGACAGGTGGAACAACTTGCCCCCAGAAGTTGTGGATGCTCCAACACTGGAGGTTTTTAAGAAGAGACTGAACAGCCATCTGTCTGGAATGATGTAGGGTCTCTTAAGCAGGGGGCTGGACCTGAGCAGGGGTTGGACTAGAAGACCTCAAAGGTCCCTCCTATCCTCTATTCTGATTGATTGAGCTGATTGAAAACTATACCAATGAATCCATCCTGGTAATACCTGTGTGAATTGCTGATTGTGACGATTTTGCAGCCATTACACCCACGGACACTGTTGCAGAAAGGAGTTCTAGTACAAGTAGCTCTCGGCTTACAGCTATTTGTTCAGTGACCAGTCTAAGTTACTACAGGACTGGAAAAAAAAGTGGTTTATAATCAGTCCTCACAGCTACAACCATGGCATCATCCTCATGGCCGTGTGATCAAAATTCAGGTGCTTGCCAACCAGCATGCATTTACAATGACTACAGCATCCCAGGGTCATCTGATTGGCATTCGTGACTTTCCCAACTGTCTTCCAACAAGCAAAGCCAATGGAAGAAGCCGGATTTGTTTCATGATCACACAATTCACTTAACAACTGCAGTGATTTTTCTGGACAAGCAAAGCAAAAAAAAAAAAAAAGTTGTAAAATCAGGTGGGACTCACTGAACTGCTTTGCTTAGGAATGAAAACATCCGGTCCCCAATTGTGAGTTGAGGACTCCCTGTATAACAAAGAAAATGGCCGTTGAATAAATATGCTTGTTTGGGGCATTTATTGGTTTGGATACATATAGATATCAAGTGTTGGAATCTGGACTGTTTGTTAATACTTCAGAACCCTGGAGTCCTGAGAATTACACTCACATGGTACAAGGAGATGCTATCAACTCTCTTATGTGGGCAGGTGAAAATATGGTAATTAATTTGGACAAATGACACGTCAGTCACAACTTTCAGAACCTGAAAGCCCCAGTTGGACTTCCCAGTCATCATTCCAAGAAGGAATAAAGGGACTATCAAATCCCAAAGGTGCAAAACAAAAGGATAGGCAACTTCCAGCAACACCCTTGCAAATACTTAGTTCGTGTCCTCTGACAAAAGGTATCTATGTTGGCAGCCTGCTTGCAAAGGGAAAAAGAGTATAGTAAAAAGAGAAACCAGAGTGCCTCGCTTAAAAAACAACAGTAAATAAATAACTGAAACTCTTCAGTGACTATAGAAGTCATCATGTTCGAGCAAACTGAATTCTTAAGCTTCCATCAATAATTTTGGCCTTATGGATTCCAAAAGTACATGGATTAAACTTACTTCCACCAATAGCATATTCTGTAGAGCTGGGGTTACCACAGGCAAGGTCTACTATGATTTGGTGGCGCAGTGGTTAGAATGCAGTTCTGCAGTCTAATTTTGCTGACTGCTTCTTGTCAGCAGTTCGAGTCTCACCGGCTCAAGATTGATTCAGCCTTTCATCCTTCTGAGGTCGGTGAAATGAGGACCCAGATTGTTGAGGGCAAGATGCTGACTCTGTAAATAAACTGCTTAGACAGGGCCGTAAAGCAGTATATAAGTCTAAGTGCTACTGTGATGACCCGGGACGCAGCACAAAGGCAACAGTCACATAAGTAAGAAAAGTCCCTTTAATACCTCCAACTTTGCCCCCAATGTCCAGTTACCTTAGGCTGGAAAAAAAACTTTCCTAAGAACAGTCTTTAAGTGGAAGGAATTCAGTCCGAAAACAAAGAACATATAAACTGTAAATAAAAATCCACACAAACCACGCTACAGTAATTAACTTGACAGGGCAGGAGAAGGAATTGCAGACTTGAAAGCACAGCAAAACACACACAATTGAGAAGACGCCAGGAACCCAGATAAGCCTTGACAATATCAGATAACGTACTATTTGCTTCCAACAAGTTGCTGTGTGCAAACTCCTTTTTTAAACACTGTTCCCAGCTGCAGCTAATGAAGGGAATCAGGGCCCTTTCCTCCCCCGTAAGCCATGCAACTCACGTTGCTCCCTTCTTCGTTCCTCCCTGCATGCCCTAGCATGAAGAGGGGGTGAGCCTAGCTCTTCCTCTGAATTCCTTCTGCCTTGCTCTACCTCTCCCCTGGCTCTGCCCAGCCGAACTTTGCCCTTCCCCAGTTTCTTCCACAGCCAACGAAGCCCCACTCCCACTCCCTGTCAGCTGCCCGGCCTCCCTCTCCGAATCAGATTCCAACAGGGGCATGACAGCTCCTGCTATTCAAGTCTTACAATGACATACTTCCCTTTCCACAGATTGGAAGGCTAAGAAACATCTCTCAAAGTGTTTGATGGGGACATTTATGGGAAGAAAGGATAACATTATAATTCAAGAATCCAATTTTAAAAAACCCAATCATTTTTCTGCTCATTCAGAGCAACCTAAAGAATATACCTGGGGTGAGAACGCCTAATTTCAAATCAGAAAGACACAGTAGAGGTTACATTGAGTTTTATTTGAGAAAAGCAGCATTGCATTCTCTTTTTATGTAAACAGAAGAGAGGGTATTTAACATATGTAACTAAGGCATAATTTGAAAGGATACAACAGTACACAGTGTATATTATATTCAGCAGCAGCGTTCCAAACGATGTGAATATGTTCTTCAGAGACGTTGTACTCGTTCTTCACTCTTCAAAATATTTAGGAAAAAAAATAAAGTGAACCAAGTGACTTGGTTCAGAGAAGTTTCTGAGGCTGTTACTACATAATCGTTCAAACACAACCCATTCAAACAAGTTTGTGATGCCTTCAAACACTCAGAAACATCGCTCACCTATAGTAGTCTCTGTTACTCTGCTGCTTTTGCTAGAATAAATGGTGTATTGTCTTCAATAAAAGGTAGTTTTTTTCTGAAGTAACACAGTGGCCTTAGTTTGGAAGAGCTCCCACAGCCATAAGGGCACCAGAAAACTTCGAACGGAAATGGAGTTGCTCAACACTCACTGTTGGCAACTGAAAAAAAATCATGATTGAGTCCTTTGTGGTCTTAAAATGGCTTTTTTCTTTACCACACAAAACCCACGTATCCTGCTTTTTTGCTGCCCAAAAACTCCCCTCAGAGCCATTCAAATAAAAAAATAATAAATCAACCAAGTCTACCCATCCGCCACAAACTCTTAAAAAAAAACATATAAAAAAAAATAAAATAAATCCAGCAATTCATGAAATCCAGCATATTAAACTGAAGACACAAAAAGTCCGTAATTTTCTATTAAAAAGCATAATAAAAATGCATTTAATCCCCATTCAAAACAATTTCTTTGCGTTTTAAAAATGCTACAGAATGGCAATCCACTACTATAACCACTCTGGGGGTGGTGGTCATTTTTTTGGGGGGGTGGAGGGGGCGAGCAAGGGGATATAAACATAGCTTGTTATGGATTAGCCATTTTTGATTTGAGTTATGATCTAATATTTGAACTAGAGCTAATGACCCTCTTTTTTTTTAAAAAAAAAACCTCTTTCATATCAGTGGAACATGATCAAGTATCAGCTATTGTGTTCACAGTCTGAAATGTCAGTTTTAAGAATTAATTACTTTTCAAATCTGCTGCGAATGTTCTGTTCTTCAGCCTTTGCAAGATCTTATTCCAAAAGAAGCATATTAGCAGATGGAAAGGAAAAATGCCGCATCCATTAAAGGCATTCTTTAAAAGTAAAGACGTCTGTCTGTCTTCTGATCTTCAAGTCCTGTAGCTTGGTAGGTTTTCAATGTTTTGGTAGCATGACGGATAACTGCACAGTATTCTGAAATGCAAGGGGGGTGGGTGGGTGGGCGGGAAAGCTGCATTAAGAACAAATTCTTTTAAGGTTTGTAATTATTATACAGAAGTTACGATCTGGCTAAATAAAAAGCACTACAAAATTAGCAATAGATTTTTGGTAAACGATAACATCCAGAGTATGCACAAAAGTTATAGGATGCCAAATAAGAGCCTTAATTCACTTCAACCCAGAACCTGAAGGCTTTTGTTGCTTGAATCCTGCTTTTGACGCAACAAAATTAATGTTTTACGTCATTATTACTTTGAGGCAGAAACAAATACAGGTAGACCTTGACTTACAACAGTCTGTTCAGCAACATAAATTTTGGGCTCAATTGTGGTTGTAAGTTGAAGACTACTGGGGTCAACTAAAGTAAGATGTGTTTTCTCCCTACAAAATACCCTATTTTGTGTTCCAAATCTAAAACATTTTTAATTTTTATTTATTTATTTATTTGATTTGTCAATCGCTTACAAGATAACAGGTATAAGTATAAACATAGTTATGAATACATGAAATGGATACATATAAGAAAAATAAAAAAGAAACAATAGGACATGGATGGTAGGCACGTTGGTGCGCTTATGCACGCCCCCTACAGACCTCTAAGGAAAGGGGTGAGGTCAATAGTAGACCGTCTACGGTTAAAGTTTTTGGGGTTTGGGGAAGAAACCACAGAGTCAGGTAGAGTATTCCAGACATTGACCACTCTGTTGCTGAAGTCGTATTTCCTGCAATCAAGTTTGGTGCGATTAACCTTGAGTTTGTATCTATTGTTTGCTCTTGTGTTGTTATGGTTGAAGCTGAAGTATTCATTGAGAGGTAGGACATTGCAATGTATGATTTTATATGCTATACTTCTTCTTACCCAGAGGAGAAGGTATATATTAATCACACTTGCCACTCTCACTTTTCTAGAACACAGAAGGGAAACCTGTGATTTTCCAAGTGTTGCTGGATTACATCTTGGCATGTCTTACCATTGGTTAAAAACCTGGGTGTTGTGGCCTGTTGGCCACCAGCCTCTCCAGCAGCAGAATCAGAGGAGGAGGGGTGGAAGTCAGGGTCAGCATCGGGGCAACCTAGGAGCTCTTGAGGGGGAAGAGGGAATGGTGCTGGCAGACAGAGAAGGAACCCAGCCCTCAGATAGAGAATCAACAACCCCCAGGTCTGGAGATGGCTGATGAGGAAGAAGAGAAACACGGAGGCTAATGCCTGATGTGCGGATGCGCAGAAGGCAGAGAACGGGAGAGGAGTGGAAATCCGTGGGCCAATCCTGGGGAAGGAAGAGCCACCACTGCTAATGAGGCCCCGCCCTAGGCAGGGGGCGGAGATGAACAGGTGTGGTAGACAACTATTCATCTTCTGGCCAGGCAGACCTGTTAGCCTACGATAGAAACTTTTTGCAGGGGCTGCCAGCATTCCTAATAAAGGAATCTTCTGAGTTCACATCAGCGGGCTTGTTGTATTTGGGGAGCTGGGTCAGAGCACTGGGATTAAAACTTTAGCAACATATAAGAGACATAGTTGCTTTTGTATTTAAATACGGTTGGTTACTGGCTGATTCGGAAGTCAGCTCACCGATTTTACTGTGGATTTGCCAACTATAAGATATGGGTTGATTCCAGTTTTTATTAGCCTTTGCCCTGATCCAAATTCTCCAGGTGATTCCTTCAGTGTTGCAATCAAACTTTTAAAGATATCACCTTCTAGAAGATGGGTCCCCAAACTCTGGACTGCAGCCCACTAATGGGCCATGAGCTGTTCGGAACCAAGCCATGGAAATGGTGGGCGAGTTTGCGCATGCACCCCCACTTATGCTAGTAGCAGGTGCGTGCGCCCATTTCTGATGTGGATCCATCCCCTCTCCTCCCCCTGCCGGTCTGCCAAGCCAGAAAAGTTGGGGAAATTCTGTTCTAGGGACCGTCTACTTCAGGGACCTCCAAATTTGGCAACTTTATGCCTCGTGGACTTCAACTCCCAGAATTGCCCAGCCAACATGGCTGAGGAATTCTGAGAGTTGAAGTCCACAAGTTGCCACATTTAGAGACAACCCCACCCCCCCGCCCCATCTAGTTCATGGCATGTCCTCCTAGGGGCTTCAGTACAGATCTGGTCCCTATTTGTATGCTTCTGGAATCTGTATTTATTTATCTATCCAGACTCTTACTACTTGCGCCTCTTGACATTCTTCAGCATTCTGTTTCAGTGTTTAAACAAAAGTACTTCATTATGATGTGAACACATGGGTGTACATGCATGGATTGTAAGTATCTACTGTAAAATGTTCAGGATCTTTAAAACGCTTTCTGGAGAACACCAGTATATATCAAACCGTTTGGCAAATGCAAAAACTCGAATTCCAAGAATTGCTGGGTGGGGATGTTTGGATCACACAACGTATCTTTTTAAAAGTTGGAGTCTAAGCCATCTGAATATGTCAGGGTAGCTTCTTATTGATAACGCAAGGAAGTGCACTGTTAATGGGTGAGCTGATGAGCTCTATTCAGTTTAAAGGTTCAAGTTTGTTAAAAACAAAACAAAACACCTGTATCTACCTGCCTGCAAATTAATAATTCAGCGCCTGCTCATGGCTCAAAGGTTATTACTCTTGGGAGTGTAAGAGAATATTTCTTGATATCAGATCCAACCATCTGGGATTTGCCAGGCCTCAGCTTAAGTTTTAGGGTAGCATGAATGATGTTCTTCTCTTAAAGATTTAACTGGGCTGTTCTGGATTTTAAGTGTGTAACTGTAACTCTATAGCATATTTTAAATGTTTGATTTTTCTAAATTTTATCAATGTTACCTATGATACTACTGCAATGTTTCAGTATTACAGGTAATTCACAAACTACAACCATTCATTTAGTGACTGTTTGTAGTTATGGTACTGAAACAAGTGACCCATGACCATTTTTCACACTTATGACCACTGCAACATCCCCATAGTTATGTGATTGCCTTTTGTGGCCTTCTAAACAAGCCAAGTCAATGGACAAGCCAGATTCAATTAACTGTGCAAGTAACAACTGCGGCAAGAAAGGTCATAAAATGGGGCAAAATTAACAGCTGCCTCACTTAGCAACAAAAATGTTGGGCTCAATTGTACTTGTAACTGTTAAGTCGAGGACTGTCTGTACTGTACCAACCGTAGTTAGTTTTTATTGCATTGGAGCTTTCCAAGGTAAACTTACCCTGGGGGTGGGGCTTTGCTCATTAAAAGTATTCTGGAAACTTTAAAAAAAAAACCACCCACATATACTTAAATAACAAATTAAATAGAAACATCAAATTACTTTCAAGTTCTGGTGGGTTTCTGACCATTCCATGGATCCAATCTGAGGTATGGCAGTGAGTAGCAAACTAGTTGCTTTGTTTGCATTCTCCTTCAGCGTCTTTAGAACTCTGTCCACTGAGACCTAGAAGAACAAGATAATCATTAGGCTCTCTTCATTCATATATACATATATATATTTGCCTTGCGTGAGTGGGTTACCACAAAAATTGAAATTAAACCAGCCAACTACACACTTTCTCTCTCTCCCTCCCCGCCTCCTTCTCAGAATAGAAACCCTCAGAATTTGATCTTATTCCCATTTAAAGGTAAAGATTCCTCTCGCACATCCGTGCTAGTCGTTTCCGGCTCTAGGGGGCGGTACTCATCTCTGTTACAAAGCCGAAGAGCCAGCGCTGTCTGAAGACGTCTCGGCGGTCATGTGGCCAGCATGACTAAATGCTGAAGGTGCATGGAACGCTGTTACCTTCCCACCAAAATGGTCCCTATTTTTCTACTTGCATTTTTACATGCTTTTGAACTGCTAGGTTGGTAGAAGCTGGGATGAGTAACGGGAGCTCACTACGTTACGCGGCACTACGGATTCAAACTGCCGAACTGCCAACCTTTCTGATCGATGAGCTCAGCGTCTTAGCCACTGAGCCACCGCGTCCCATTTACACAATGGGATTTACACAAGAGTAAATCCCAATAAACAAAATATAGAGTATAGAGATGCAGGACAATATCAAACGTTAGGTATGTTCCAGTATAATTTCAATCAAAGCAATTCAGAAAAGTTTTCGGATAGATGCAGACAAATAATCTTGATCACAGTAACACTTTAACACGTAACTTTATTATGAGCATCCTCACAAGGATTCCTTTCTCAAGGAAAAACAAAACCTGCCTAATATATCAAACACATTTAACAGAATTTTATTTTAAAAAGTCAATAGCTAATGTGAAAAAAACAACCCTAAATAGGATTAAGGTTAGGTAAAATGTAGTTACGTGCACAAACACATATCCCAGTAACCATTAAAAGGTAGTCAGCACCATATATTGGTTAGCACGGACCAGGTAGCCAGGGTTCAAATGTACCCTCAAGCACAAACGCTTTCTAAGAGATTTTGTGCCAGTCACTCTCTCAGAGTCTAGCCTATCTCAAAGGGCCACTGAGATGGGGATATAATAGAAAGGAACGCTACATATACCATAGAGCACTAGTGGTGCAGTGGCTAGAATGCTGTGTAACTGTGCTCACTGCCAGGAGTTCGAATCTCACCAGGCTCATGGTTGACTCAGCCTTCCATCCTGCCGAGGTTAGTAAAATGAAGGCCCAGATTGTTGGGGGCAATACGCTGACACTGTAAACCCCTTAGAGAGGGCTCTGATTACAATTCTTCAATTGTAGATTTCTCAAATGGAATTCAATAGGCACCCACTTACAATTTTAGCACATTTAAGCTCTTTACTATATTCTACTAACGACCAGGGGTGATTTATTTTTGCGAGAGTATCTAGGAAAGTATCTCTTAAGCAGCAAGACTCATTGGCGTACATTTGTGTTCAAAATATAGCAACTTCTCTTTGATTGTGAACTCCCTTTACGGACAAGATCAGCCAATCAAACAGCATCCGTTCAAGCAACAGTAACAACAGTGAACAGCTATTGTTAGGGGCTTAGATCAGGGTCAAAAAACCCACACTCAACCATAGAAGTTCACTGAATGATATCCGGGTCTTTCATTATCTCTTATCCCAACATATCTCTCCCAGGTTTATTGAGTGAAGGAACAGAAGTAGCCCTTGAGTTACCACGGCTCATTTAGTGACCATCTGAAGTTACAATGGCACTAAAAATGACTTACGACCGTTTTTCACATTTATGACCATTGCAGTATCCCCATGGTCACCTGATCAAAATCCGGACACTTGGCAACAACTGACCCAAATCTGTCACCTTTGCTGTGTCCCAGGGTCATGAACCTTTTGCGACCTTCAAACAAGCAAAGTCGGAGGCTCTTTACAGCTGTGTTATTCACTTAACAACTTCAGCCATTCACTTAACAACTGGGCAGGAAAGGTCATACAATGGGAGAAAACTCACTTAACAACTTTCTCACTTAGCAACAGAGATTTTGGTCTCAACTGCCCATCGAGAGCTACCTGTATTAGGAGAAAATGTGCATGGAAATGTCTACCTGGAAATAGGTGTTATATGAAAACTACAAGTGTTAACAACTGTGGCAAGAAAGATAGCAAAACGGGGCAAAATTCGCTTAACTGTCAGGAACAGAAATTTTGGGTGAAGGCTATCTATACCGCTGACTTTACCATAAGTAAGAGAAAGCAAAGGTTTCTAATAATTACAGTGGATTGGTAAGTAAGTCGGTCTTACATTTGCTGGAGTGAAGCTTCAGATAAAAACAGAAGCTGCTGAAACCAAAGAAATGGACATGTGATGGTAATGAATGGTGACAGTGCTACTGCTGGAAAGTTGCCTTTAACAATAACCTCCAGATTAACTGCTCCTGGAAGGTGCTGTTCAGCTGGGAGATTCATTTGCTATTTAGTAATCCCTGGAGTGCTCTTTAATAAAGACCTCATACTCTCTTGCCTATTCTGCTATTCTCTCAGCTCATTTCCCTCCAGGTTTACTCCTATCTTCCTTGGTGCAATTATTGCTCCCATTCCCCCCCCACTCCAAATTTTGACCCTATTTTTCTGTATGTGCTTGTTTATTTAAATGTATGAAAGCAACTGTGTATTATTTATGAAATTTATCTGACTGTCTGAAACCAACTGGATTCTAGGCAGCATCCAGACTATATGAACTATACAAAATACACACAATAAATGTGTTAAATAAATGAATAGCATATTACTAAAAGTGTAACAACAAGTCAGACTATAAGAAGTCAAACAGTAAATAAGAATAACTTTGAAGGCCTTCTGGAACAACCGTGTTTTCATCTACTTCTAAAAGGACGGAGCCACACATACTTCAGATAACAAGTTGTTCCACAGCAAGGGAGCTGCTATTGAGAAGGCCTCCAGTCCAGGCAACAAGTTTATTGTATACAAAGACTGAATTATAAAATTAGCTGAACATACAGAAATGAATCTGACAAATCTGGTCAGGGAAAAAAAATAGCACAATCTTTTCTTTGTCTTTTTGCTGAAGGAGGAAAAAACCGAATTGATAGCTTGGGAATTAAAAAGGGCCAAAGAGGATGGGAAGAAGCGTGAGATGGTAATGACTTATAAAAAGAAGGGTGGAAGGCATAACTAAATGTTTTTTCTCTTTTCGTTCCCTTTTTTTCTTACTATCTTTGTTTTGTATACTTTTACTGTATCAAAAAAAATTCACACACACACACTGCTCCTTTCTGTCTGTGTGGTTTGTATCAAGCATGTACAGTATGTGCATGTATGCATAAATATTACAAGTATGTCATATGCACTCATTTCTTCTCACATCCTGGAAGCTGGGGAAAAAAAACTGAGCTCCACATAGATTGTCAGAATTTGTAATTTTTCCATCTTTTTTTTTGAGAGGGACTCATAATTTTGAGAGGGAAAAGTAATACGCAAGTAGTATAATTCCAATTTTTGTGTCTATGCTCCTGAAAGTGCGTATCCCCAAGGAAAACAGCAACTTTCACTCACCGTTTCCTCATGTTCTTTCCAGCAGTCATAATCGGTTGCCATGGCGATGCTCGCATAGCAGATTCCCACCTCCTTTGCCAGAATTACTTCTGGGACTGTCGTCATATTGATCACATCAGCTCCGCAGCTACGAAACATCAAGCTTTCAGCCCGAGAACTAAAACGTGGTCCCTCAACTGTAATTACCGTCCCCTTTGAGTGACACTTGATTCCAAGCTTTTTGGCAACATCCAGGAGAACCTGAAATCATCAAGGGAGATAAAAAGCTACCATTACTTTAATTCTGGGGCTGTACGTGTGTGTGTGTGTGTGTGTGTGTGTGTGTGTGTGTGTGTGTGTGTGTGTCATTTGTGTCCCCTCCAAAAATTAACTAGTATCTCATACAGAATATCAATGTCATCTCTATTATCTCAATTTTTTTTCCTGAGCCTGCAGTGATGTTCAAGTGTAATAAAAACACATCTTGAGGACAACAACAAAAAATACATTAATTCAATACAGTAATGCTTTTAAAAAATCATTGCTTTATTTACCCTTGGGACAAACATTGGGGGTGGGGGGGTTGGGGGGTTGGATTAATGATTTACAAGGTTCCTTCCAATTCTGTTAATTTGTTATACTTTGTTTTCTGCATGCCAACAATAGCCTCATTTGACCTGGAAAATGAAACGCTAGGAAACAGAAGAATCGAGTGGCTGAGGCTAAGTAAAAAAGGGAAGTTGATTGAGTTTATATTGAAATGTAAACATTATTCCCCATTCTTCTATTTCTGTTGCTTTGAGAATTTGAGGTTGATCAAATTGTTTGGAAGGATGCTGGGTACATACAGAAGGCCTTTGGGGCCCCTTGAGGTCATAGAGATTCAGGTGACATAACCCCAGATCTTATCTATCTATCTATCTATCTATCTATCTATCTATCTATCTATCTATCTATCTATCTATCTATCTATCTCTCACTTCATAAGATTTCTTCAAGCAAATGTAATTCTCACGTTATTTTTATTTTCTAGTTCAAAAATGCCTGTAAATCGTATTTCAACATGCTGAAAATCTAAACATGGATGGATATACAGTGGAGCCTTGGTCGCAACCATAATCCATTCCCAGACTCTGGTCGAGACCTGATTTGGTCATGTCTGGAAGCATGACCGAAATGGCGCTGAAGGGGAAATCAACGCGGAATGTTCAGACTTCGTTCGCCACCCAATTTTTGAATAATGACCTGGGAGCGTTTGCGACCTGAGGTTCCATTGTATCCACTCTTTACTTTATAGCATTTGATGGCATAAGCCAGGATAAGGCAATCCCTCTGCCGCCTCACAATTCTGACAAACTTTAGATTCTGAAAGAGGGAAGATTGAAATATCTGTTCTCTCCCTACTTGCTTTTCCCCTCCTGACTTGTATCACGGCCATTAATTTTTCCGCAAGGCGATTTCTTCAAGGCTGAGGATCAGCTTGTTCTCAGTGCTTAAGGCCTAATTCTGGATGCTCTTGATTTCTGTATGGAGAATGTCCTTTAGCTAAACTACCTTATATCTCCTAAGACTCATTCTGGCAAAGCTTAAGATTACAGAGTCCTTTTAATACAAGATGGCAAATTCAATGCTTTGGGCTTCTATCCCAAGTTTTCTTTTTCTTTTTTTGAAAATTTTATTTGGGTTTTCACAAAAACAAAATACAAATAAAATATCTTTTTTTTGGAAATAGCATGGTCCCAGGTTATCATTTCTTCATACAGACACAAACTCAATTTCATGCTCATTTTTATGTTCTGTTCCATATCTTATTACTGTTTTATATTTTCTACATAGTTTTTCCCCTCTTTTAATTTTCTCAACTTTATTTTAATTATCTCATCTCAATTCAAATTATTATATTTATACTTTTGTCTGTCCTGTTGCGATTTCATATTATCTTTTCTCATTAAACAAATTTTCCCCTGTAGTTACTAATTAGAGTATGACACCTTTATATCTTTTAATTTTATCCATTCAAACTCTTATTTAAGCTTCAATGTATACCTTTAAGATTATAGCATTCAATATAATACATAACTTCCAATCGGATTCTATTGGTACATTCTTAAAATACACACTATATTCTTAAAAAGAAAAGATTATATATATATGTAAATAAATCACACATTCCATTCTAATTCAATTCTATCATTAATATTCATTAAAATCTTAACATCTTTAACATTTCTTTTCAATTAAATATCATACTTCCTTGGGAACACTTATAAACTTTCCAAATTTAATTCTTTTTTCCCCCATATTTCTCATTTACATTTTTATAAATCATTAATAATAATTAAAATGTTCCCATCCTTTCCTAATTTAATTATCTCATTCACTTTAATTCATATAATTTATATTTCCTAAGACTCGTTCTGGCAAAACTTAAGATTACAGAGTCCTTTTAATACAGGATGGCAAATTCAATGTTTTGGGCTTCTATACCAAGAGTTTTTTCTATGTTGTCACAAGAGACTTCTGGATTTTGCAGAAACAAGGTAGCAGCTGCAATGCTGGTGAATCCCTACTCACACTCATGTCCTAATCACCTCCTGTTTTGACTTTTGCAATACATGCTACATGGGCTGCCCTTGAAAAGCATCCAGAAGCTCCAGTTGGTGCAAAATGCAGCAGCCAACGTGATTTTGTGCAGACTTTACTTGCCGATTTGCTTCTGGGTACAATCCAAGATGCTGGCTGTCACCTTTAAAGCCCTCCATGGCTTGGGACGAGGTCATCTGAGGGACCGTCTCTTGCCAATCACACCCCCCTGACCCACTAGAGTGGGGAGGCAGGGAAAGTTGCCGGTCCCATCCCATGGGAGATACATCTGGTAGGGCCCCGTAGAAAGGCCTTCTCCGTGGTAGCTCCCTATCTCTGGAACATCATCCCTCGGGAAATTAGATTAGCCGCCACTCTGACACTCTTTTGGAAGGCCCTGAAGACGTGCTTTTGCCAGTGGGCCTGGGGAACCCAGAGTGGGATGGAGCCTGTTAAATAGTTGATATGAGTGAATGTGTGTTGACGCCGGGATGGGGATTATTTTTTTTATTATTTTTATTTTTCTCTTATATTGTGTTTTTATATCCTGTAAGGCGCCTTTTGTTGCAATGAGTGAGAAGGCGGCAATATAAATTTTCCAAACCAACCAACCATCCAATCAACCAACATAGGCAAATGGGGAAGGGGCAAGGAGAACTATAGCAATAGCACTTAGACTTACATACCGCTTCACAGCCCTCTCTAAACCCTTTACAGAGTCAGCCTATTGCCCCCAACAATCTGGGTTCTCATTTTACCGACCTCGGAAGGATGGAAGGCTGAGTCGACTTGGAGCCTGGTGGCATTTGAACTGCCAAATTGTAGGCAGCTGGCTGCGGAAGTAGCTTGCAATACTGCACTCTAACCACTGCGCCACAGAGGCTCCTTATGACTATAGTCGTAAAGACCTCGGAAGACCTTACATTACTTACTGCAATATTTCTCAACCATCCGTGAGATAGCTGGGCAGTCCGTCATCTCTGCCTCAGTGTTTTTCCCAACCTTGACGCCTTTAAGATGTGTGGAGTTCAACTCCCACCATTTCCCAGTCAGCTTGTTAGTGAGAGAATTCTGGGAGTTGAAGTCCACACTTCTTAAAGATGTCAAAGATTGAGAAACACTGACCTAAAGATTACTGACTGCCCAAGTATTTCACTGAAAGTTGAGAAACTTTCTGACAGTGAGAACAATCAACCAATGGAACAGCTTGCCTTCGAAGTTGTGGGAGCGCCATCTCTTTCAAGAAGAGATTGGACTGCCATTTGTCAGAAATGGTGTAGGGTCTCCCGCTTGGGTGGGGGGTTGGACTAGATGACCTACAAGCTCCCTTTCAACTCTGATTATCTGTTAAATCTGAAATATTGCAGTAAGTAATGTAAGGTCCTCCAAGGTCTTTATGACTGTAGTTCTCCCTGTCCCTTCTCCAGATGACTAGGGATTACTACCTGCCCAACTATCTCACTGCTATAATTTTTGACATGACAAATAACTAAAGGGAGAATCAGCCTTAGTGCAATTTTCAATCATGTGCAAGATTCATCTAGCACAATTATATACAGCAAAGAGGAAAGGCTGTATGTGTTATCTAGCATCCATCTAGCTGCATATATTAGTAGCGGAATGGTAGGAAAATAGGAATATTAGGAAAGCATTCATTGTTGCAGAGAGGTTGGCACGCCTTCTTATGGGAAGTGGGGAAACCCAATCAGTCATATTTTCATAGACACCTAATTAGAGATTCACTATTAACCAATTGGAAAAAAGTACGGAAAAAACACTATTTAAAAGTACCGATTTGGCTATCGACAATGGAGGCAATGGTTCATCCCAACAATTTGGACATCACAAAAATGATCAAATACAAAGACTTATTAGATTCACAAGGAAAACTGAAAACACAACAAGAACTACAAGAGCGAGGATTCAAAATTGATCAGGGGGTATATCTCCAAATCCATAGTAGATATAAACAAGATAATAAAGATTTCGGAATTTATAACAAACTTCAGCACTTAGATAAAATTTTATTAGGATCAAACAAAAACAGATATAACTAAATTTTACAAATACTTACTGGAAGTAGAACTAGAACAAGAGATAGTCAAAGGAAATAGGATAGCTTGGAGCAGGAATGTCGGACGGAGTATTACATTAACAGAATGGGAAAGGACTTGGAACAGAAACAACAAGGAAAACATTCATTGCTCAATCACAGATTGAATCCTATACATGTAGTCCTCGACTTACAACCACAACTGAGCCCCACGTTTTTGTCGCTAAGCGAGACAGCTAAGGGAATTTGCCTCATTTTACAACCTTTCTTGCCGCCGTTGTTAAAGGAATCTTTGTAGATGTTAAGTTAAATAACGCGGTTGTGAAGTGAATCTGGCTTCCCCGTTGATTTTGCTTGTCAGAAGTTCGCAAAAAGGGGACCGCGTGACCGTCGTAAATATGAGTCACTTGCCAGGCACCTGAATTTTGATCGTGTGACTGCGGCAATGCTGCAGCCATCAAAAGTACGAAAAACAGTCATAGGCCATTTGCGCTGTGGTAACTTTGCATGGTTTTCATGGTTACTAAACAAATGGTTGTAAGTTGAGGACAACGTGTGCTAACTTCCGTAATATAAGATCTACTAACTTCTCTTGTTTTGGCACAGAAAGGTTCCGCCATAGAAACATGGCACACTCCTGGGAGGCAGGAATTAGTCCCATCATAGAAAGTGAGATGCCTTTTTGTTGTCCTGCAAAGAAAAGAAAAAATTACTAATCAGAGAAGACTGTGTAAGATTTGTAGTACACATGGATGTAAATCATGAGTGTCCATCCTTTCGGCTTTCCTTAACTGAACAGGAATTGTCTTGGGCTGTATATAAAATATATAATGTATGATGATATAAATCCCATAATAATGTTAAAGAGTTTAGCATTTTGTGGCTTCCCCATTGACTGAGCAGGGGTCACCAACTTTTTGGACCTCAGGGACCACCAAACTCATAATTTTAAATCCTGCGGACCATTAATATGAATTTTGACTGACGGCGGCTTGCTGATGTTGGTGGGAAAGTCGGTCCCATATTCCAGAGCTGCAGTAGTCACAGGACTGGCCCTTTGGTCATCCCGGGATGATTCTTTATTTGGGATCGCAGGATACTGTCTCCAGCTCTGTTCTCAAAGAGACTTTTGGCTTCATGCAAGGAAAACAGCAGAAGTCTCCCTTTCTCTCCCCCAAACTCCGCCAGAACTGAGTCGTTGTGAGACTGGTCATGCTGGCGCAGTCTCTTGGAGTAGGATGCCTTGCAGGGTCCCAAAGACGCATTTCTGGTGGAGTTTGGGGGAGAGAAAGACACACTTTCGCTGCTTTCCTTGCGTGCAGCCAAAATGTTCTGACCCAAACCCTTTTCCAATAAAACAAACACGAACCAAAGGGAACAGAAACCTTTCAATGATTCTTACAAATCCCCGGTTAAAAGGCTGCTGCAAACTAATTAACTTTGATAAGCACAAGCCTCACCAAAACTGTGCAAGGCTGCCAAGAATAACAGATAAGGTTACCTAGAGATATTTTACAACACAAGAGTCTTCAAATACCAACTTAAGATACTGCAATGTCCACGAGGCTGGAGTTTCAAAACGTCTTTGCTTCCTACAAAGAACATTCGCTTCAGAGCTAGCTTTTATCTTTTTGAAGGAGGGGCCATTACCTTGCAGCCTTACTCCTGAGTTGCCCATGCTGCTGCAGCTGCTCTTTCCTGCAAGCAGCCCTGCGCGCACTTAGCACAGGCTCCTCAGGAACCACCTCATCACTGCTGCCAGCCCCCATAATCTCTGAAGACAGCAGTCCAGTCCCTAATGGTCCTGGCCCCTCATCTGAGTCCTCGCTCTCCTCAACCGTCCGCACCTGCTGCCGGATAACCACAACACAAAAGCAGAAGAAAGAAGCGGAAAGAAGCAGCCCGATGGCCAGGCGCAAGTGGGGCAAATTCCCCCACCCACCCGTTCCCCCCTCACTACGTGTTGTTCACAATGCAAGCAACGCAAGCCTTGCGTTCCCACGGGCCATGCGGGTGGTGCAGCCTTGTGTTCCCATGCAGCCTGGATTAATTGTTTGGGGGTGACATTTCTCTGTAGACCACCAAAATTTTCTTGCAGATCAGCAGTGGTCCCTGCCCCACCGATGGGCGATGGCTGTTTTAGAAGGTTTCAAAAGGGGATCACATGACCCCCAGGACATTGCAACTGTCATGAGTCAGTTGCCAAGCATCTGGATTTTGATCATGTGACCATGAGGATGCTGCAGTAGTCGGAAGTGTGAAAAACGGTCATAAGTCACTTTTTTGCAGTGCCGTTTTAACTTTGAACAATCACTGAACGAACTGTTGTAAGTCAAGCTCTACCTACATACTTTAGGTTAGAAGAAGTAACATTATCATAGGCAAATTTTAATGGAAAGCAGGGGAAACAGCATCCTCCAACTAAAAGCAAACACTGTGGAAACAAAACACACCCACATCCTTCTAGTTGGGAAGATTGTAATAACAGCTCTAAATTATACTGGACAATCACAGTAACAGAATTACAGTTTGCTGGGGGTGGTGGTGGAATGAAACCTATTCCGACAGACGCTTAGAAAGAGGCCTTAAACAGAAGCGAGACCATAATCTTAACTGATGATTAGAAGACTAGAAGTAAAAAAAAAAAACATGGAAAAACAAAATGCTTTCCAATTTTGTAAATCAGAACCGGCCCTAGCATTTGGTCAGAATGCTATTTGGTCAGCAAAATTCAGCTGAAAACATTTGTGAACATACATAGCAAATGGGCCTGGGGGCGGTTGGAAAAAGAGTATACTAAAAATAGCCTCAATGCAATCCTGCCAAGACTTCAGAACTTCAACCCTTCTCACCAACCCTATCAGCACTACCAAAGGCAACGAACGAGAAGAGCTGTCAAATCCAAATATCTGGAAGGAATCAGGTGGCCGGCTCGTAATGCAATGTGTAAGGGAATGAACAGGAACATGCTGCCACTCCTGCCAAGAAGATATGGCCTCTTGACAAATGACTCAGAAACCCATCTTCAGTACCTTTGCTGCCAAAGTTCCAAGCAACTATTACGCCCACGAGAAATATGCAGGCTTGCAATGCAATGAGAGACTACTCCAGTGGGAGTAGAACTCCCAGAATTCTCTGGCGATGGCCATGATGACTAGGATTCTGGGAATTGCAGTTCTAACATGGGGTAAGCATTAGGGAGGGGGCACAACGTACAGCTGCAGCAATGACAACATAATTGGGGGACAGGAGAGTGAAGCTACTACCATACTTCACACAGCAAGAAAACTAATGCGATGCTGCGCTCATTTATTATTATATTCAGCTGCAACATATTGCTGTGACAATAAACAAATTCGATTACAGCTACACTTGGGACTACAGCCTTCTTTGGAAGCCAGCATTTAACCTGGGAATCAATTATTTCAGCTCATGGTTTGATTCTCAAGAAGCCGAAGTTATGTGCAAATCAGATGCTTGCGTGTTGGCTCGAGAACTCCGCTTGGATTTCTTGTGACATGGTGGGCATCTTTAAACTAGAATCCCTCAACTTCGCTTCAAAATGTAGCCTCAGCAGCAGCAGTTGGGGAGAAAAAGGACTATCACAAGTGTTAACTTTTTTAGAAACAGGATTTCAAAAATGGATCTTATGGAGTCTAGCCATTATAAACTGTCTTGGCAGTTATAGGTAGCCTTTGACTTCCGACCACAACTGAGCCCAAAATCTCTGGTTGCTAAGTGAGACAGTTGTTAAAGAGTTTTGCCCCATTTTACAACCTTTCTTGCCACCGTTGTTGGGTGAATCACTGCAGTGGTTAAGTTAGTAATATGGCTGTTAAGTGAATCTGTCCTTCCTGTTTACTTTGTCAGGTCGCAAAAGGTGATCACATGACCCTGGGACACTGCAACGGTCATAAATACAAGTCAGTTGCCAAGCATCTGAATTTTAATCATATGGCCATGGAGATCCTGCAATGGTCATAAGTGTGAAAAATGATATAAGTCAGTTTTTTTTCAGTGCCTTTGTAACTTCAAATGGCCACTAAATAAATAAGTCGAGGATTACCTGTATTTTAATGCCTGGGAAATTTACTTAATCCATTTCTTCCAACCCAAATTTCAGCCAACTTCACAATGGGGGGGGGACGGGGACGACACTAGATTCACTTAACAACTGCACTGATTCACTTAACAACTGTGGCAAATGGTTGTAAAGTAGAGCACCACTCCACTTTACAACTCACGTAGCAACCAAAATTCTGGGCTTGGTTGGAGTCATAAATCGGGGACTATAACAATGGGATAAGGAGATAAGATTGTTTTGGGGAGAGGGGAGGCACCCCACACCATTGGAAGCACCGCCAGCATTCAAAGGTGACCAAACCATCATCCAGAAAGCATAGGAACTGAGAAGTGGTCTGTGGTCACCACCTGCAGAGCCACTCCTTTATTGGGGATGTCTTGCTAACTGCCTATGCTTTCCACCTGTTGTCTATTCCATTTGCACAACAGCATGTGAAATTGATTGTCAATCAGTGTTGCTACCTAAGTGGACAGTTTGATTTCACAGAAGTGTGATTGACTTGGAGTTACATTGTGTTGTTTAAGTGTTCCCTTTATTTTTTTTGAGCAGTGATAATTCATATTTTTAATAAATTACATCTATCAAAAATAGTAAATTAAGAAGAGTTAGGGTTTTTTTTATAAATTGCATGTATAAACAACAGTAAATTAAAGAGTCAGTGTGAGGTCAGAAAAATATCCTCTACATCTCTCCACCTTTATTTTTTTGAGCAGTGTATAGTTCTGGTTTCGGGAAGACTTGCAGTTTTTAGAACAGAGATTTCCTGTTCATCAGAGGAAAACTTTACCAGCGTTGCTAACTGTATGGGTTGATTGGGCAATCTAGAACCAAGAACAGAGGTAAGGAGGGGGCAGGTCTGTTCCTCTCAGTGTGGTTGAATTTGTTCTGGGCTTCTGGCAGCTTCTAAAGGAAGTGTGGTTTGCTACTGTGCCTGTTTTGACACAAATGCCCCGTGGAAACTCTTGATGGCCATCTGTTTCTAGTACTTTTTCCATCTGTCATCCACTGTGATTAAGGAAGTCACCTAAAGCTAAAGAGATGTGTTAGCCAGCCTTATCAAAATAAATAAAGCAATAAAGAAATTGTGAAGTTACAATGCATCCATGAAGAGTTTATCCTTTTATCTTGTCTTCTAATCTATATTTCTTCTCTGGAAGATTGGAATTATCGGAGGGACAGGTCTGGATGTTCCCTTTATTTTTTTGAGCAGTGATAATTCATATTTTTAATAAATTACATCTATCAAAAACAGTAAATTAAGAAGAGTTAGGGTTGTTTTTTATAAATTGCATGTATAAACAACAGTAAATTAAAGGGTCAGTGTGAGGTCAGAAAAATATCCTCTACATCTCTCCACCTGCAAAAAGAGGGGAATGTGTCATTTTCCCAATTACTTTAAAAATACATTCAAACATCTTGATGTTTTTTTAAAGCTTCCATCCTCTCTCCCTCTGTTGTCCATGTATTCTCTCTTCCTAGCCACAGATTATCTCCTGCTTCCCCACCCTTGTACTTTCCTTTCTTGCGAACTTGGCGGAAGAGCTGGGGAATCTCAGCAGAATAGACTTATCCAAGACATTTTGTTCTCTAAGAAGGAGAGAAAGACAAATAGGAAGGCAGCCCGATACTTTTTCAACGCTGCCAAAGGACAGAAGTCTTTCAATAAGTAAGGCAGCATGATGGATTGTTTTTCTGGGGTGGGGTATCATCGTACGGTGATATGGAGAAATGTACGGCAGTTTCTTAATCCCCTGAGACCTCTCCTCCTCTTCCTGTACATACTTCTGCATGAGAGGTTAGCTCTCTTCTTGGAATAAAACAATGTGCTAGCCATTACTGATTAAAAATAGCACTTAATGCATTTGACAGAAGTCGATTTTTGGAATGGTATCAAAGTTAGCAGAATCTCTTGCCATATTAAGACTTGATTCTATTTCCTATTAGTTCTAACTCTACACAGAACCAGATTTCACCCCACCCCCACTTACCAGTCTATGAACTGGTCAATTATAACAAGATCTCCGGGCTGAATCTCTTCCCGTAATGAACCACAGGCAGTCGTCACTAATAGATGAGTGCAACCTTCTTCTTTTAGTGCCCACATATTGGCACGGAAATTGATATTTGTTGGCATGATAGAATGATGCCTCCCATGCCTAGGGAAAGAGGAGAGAGAAGGAATCTGGTTAAGACTAAAAACAGAATATAAAAATGGAGAATAATACATGGACAATACTGCTTCTTGACATCCGCACTGCAATCACAGCAGACCGTGCCGGAGTGTTTTCAGGTTGAAGGCTCATATCTGGCCTTTTTTGAGTGACAGGACAAGAGGCACATTCAGAAAGTGAGGTGGGATAGAAAAAAATTACGTTTCATTTCATTGTAATGGCATTGAAACTGTATCGTTGTTTTGTCTATAGGACAGCTCATTGGTTGAAATGATTCCCCAGAGCACTTTTCTCAGGCAGGGGCTTTGAGTTTCATTGGAGCTACGGATAATTTATCCCAACCTTATGCAAATGTGAATTGAGGAGAACACTGGTCACCAAGACCAGGGTGAGAAGAAGTCAAACTGGGATTTACCACATGGTGGCCCCTTGTTGCAGTCCCTGAACTCACTTATTATAAGCTTCTAGAGTGGTCAATCCAGAATGGGCAGATTATCTATGTTACTCACCTTGTAGACCAGATGAGCAGACCTCAAGCTGCAGGTCATGAAGTTCTTGGTTCATATCTTAGATTTTTTGTTTTTTAAAAAAAGTGTTTGGACTGAGAGCCTTTATCATGCTTATACCCATAAGGGACTTTTTTTTTCTTGGAGTCCTTGGTTTCTCTATCCTAAATCATAGTTCATTTGGCAAGGAAGCTCATAAGAAAATGAAAAAGCATAAATTAAGAAACTTACTCCATTCAATAAAGGTTTCCCCTATCCAGTTGTATCCGACTTTTAGAGGGTGGTACTCATCTCTGTTTCTTGGCTAAGGGAGCCACTGTTATCCGAAGACAATTTCCATGGTCCTGTGGCCAGCTGAGAGGCATGGAACGCGGATACCTTCCCACCAAAGTGGTACCTATTTATCTATTTGCATCCTTTCAAACTAAGTTTGCCGCAGCTGGAGCAAGGAACGGGAGCTCATCCTGTCGCGTGGCGCTCAAGTCTTGAACCCCAACTGTCAACATTCCAACTGATAAGCTCAATGACTTTAACCACTGAACCATCCCGTCCCCAGTTCAATAAAGTATATAACCCTGTATCTGGAAGATTAGAGTAATTGATATAATCTTCAAACTCAAGATAGGCGATTCATGGTGATTATGTAATTTTTTGTGAAAGCTGCTACTTCCCACCACCCATACTATGCCTTTTATCAGCTGCCAGATTGGTGAGCCTCTAGAAAGCAAGAAGAGATGATGGTACAAGGTAACTTTTGCAGAGCAGATGTCAATCCAATTTGCATTGTTAGCAAGTTTGGCTTGATTATGATAAACGGCACATCGTTTTTTTTTAATGCAACGCTAATTCATGTGTTTTAAAGGAATTTCACATACCTGGATAGAAGCACACAGTCAATGTTTTTTATCTTTCCTGAAATCAGTGCATCAGATGGCTGGAATTGAAAACAACCCACATTCAATCATATACTACAGAAGCATCATAAAAACCCCACCAACAAATTAAAAAAAATCTGATTTGCCACTAATGCAGGATCAAAATGGAAATCCATTAGGCACTACAATCCTACACATTTAAGCACATGCAGAAATGAATCACGATAGGTTTTGACAGACTCTGCTGCCAGCCAAAATTAAATGTACAAAAACCAATTACAAAGTCACGTTGTACATTCTTCAGAATATTACAATTCCAGCAGGGGTCCCCAACCCCCCGCCCATGACCTGGTGCAGGGCAGCAGCCCATTTGCAACTGGGCCATAGAAGTGGTGGGCAAGCGTACGTGCATACACATACCTGTATGCCCAAAGCTGCATTCGTGGAAGTGGCATACGCTTGCACACGAAGACATCCGTTTTTCCCCCTACCCTCATATCATCATCTTTGCCGAGCTGAATTACAGGATCAATAGCAGCAGGCCACCAAGCAATAAATGGCTATTCTGGGACCTGACCGCTTGGGTTTCTTAGTGAATGCTATGAGGCTAATTCAAAGTACAGAACATCCCAGAAAGACAATTTTGCAGCATCAGTAAGTAGCAGGAGGGGATCCAGCTCTGATTCTATGAGAAATATTCCACCGGTATGAGATTCTATGAGAAGTCATGAAGAGGACAGTAGCTGATAAATCTGAAACCTATATGAAGTCACACTTGTGAATACATCTGTCCCACTGTACGTACCCAATATGTACAAGCCTTTTTCATGTGTTAAATAAGGAGAGCTGAATTCGTGGCCCCACAGCCAGCTGCCATGGAATCCCCTTGCAAGTGTTAATCAAGCTATGTTAAAAATGCAATCAAGCTGCAAAGGTACTGGGTATTTTTTCATAAAAACCTATGAGGAATCCTTGGAAATATGGCTCTACTTCATGTGTTTTCCCTAGCACAATATACACACACAAAACAAAGATAGCTTTGTTACCTATACACACCTTTCCGTATGGCGTATCAATGTGTTTCTCTGTTCGACCTTCTAATATCTCAGGATCATCCAGACCTGTCCCTCCGATAATTCCAATCTTCCAGAGAAGAAATATAGATTAGAAGACAAGATAAAAGGATAAACTCTTCATGGATGCATTGTAACTTCACAATTTCTTTATTGCTTTATTTATTTTGATAAGGCTGGCTAACACATCTCTTTAGCTTTAGGTGACTTCCTTAATCACAGTGGAGGACAGATGGAAAAAGTACTAGAAACAGATGGCCATCAAGAGTTTCCACGGGGCATTTGTGTCAAAACAGGCACAGTAGCAAACCACACTTCCTTTAGAAGCTGCCAGAAGCCCAGAACAAATTCAACCACACTGAGAGGAACAGACCTGCCCCCTCCTTACCTCTGTTCTTGGTTCTAGATTGCCCAATCAACCCATACAGTTAGCAACGCTGGTAAAGTTTTCCTCTGATGAACAGGAAATCTCTGTTCTAAAAACTGCAAGTCTTCCCGAAACCAGAAATATACACTGCTCAAAAAAATAAAGGTGGAGAGATGTAGAGGATATTTTTCTGACCTCACACTGACTCTTTAATTTACTGTTGTTTATACATGCAATTTATAAAAAAAACCCTAACTCTTCTTAATTTACTATTTTTGATAGATGTAATTTATTAAAAATATGAATTATCACTGCTCAAAAAAAATAAAGGGAACACTTAAACAACACAATGTACCTCCAAGTCAATCACACTTCTGTGAAATCAAACTGTCCACTTAGGTAGCAACACTGATTGACAATCAATTTCACATGCTGTTGTGCAAATGGAATAGACAACAGGTGGAAAGCATAGGCAGTTAGCAAGACATCCCCAATAAAGGAGTGGTTCTGCAGGTGGTGACCACAGACCACTTCTCAGTTCCTATGCTTTCTGGCTGATGGTTTGGTCTCTTTTGAATGCTGGCGGTGCTTTCACTCTAGTGGTAGCATGAGATAGAGTCCACAACCCACCCAAGTGGCTCAGGTAGTGCAGCTCATCCAGGATGGCACATCAATGCGAGTTGTGGCAAGAAGGTTTGCTGTGTCTGTCAGCGTAATGTCCAGAGCATGGAGGCGCTACCAGGACACAGGCCAGTACATCAGGAGACGTGGAGGAGGCTGTAGGAGGGCAACAACCCAGCATCAGGACCGCTACCTCCACCTTTGTGCAAGGAGGGACAGGAGGAGCACTGCCAGAGCCCTGCAAAATGACCTCCAGCAGGCCACAAATGTGCATGTGGCTGCTCAAACGGTCAGAAACAGACTCCATGAGGGTGGTATGAGGGCCTGACGTCCACAGGTGGGGGTTGTGCTTACAGCCCAACACCGTGCAAGACGTTTGGCATTTGCCAGAGAACACCAAGATTGGCAAATTCGCCACTGGCACCCTGTGCTCTTCACAGATGAAAGCAGGTTCACACTGAGCACATGTGACAGACATGACAGGGTCTGGACATGCCGTGGAGAATGTTCTGCTGCCTGCAACATCCTCCAGCATAACTGTTTTGGCAGTGGGTCAGTAATGGTGTGGGGTGGCATTTCTTTAGGGGGCCCTCTATGTGCTCACCAGAGGTAGCCTGACTGCCATTAGGTACCGAGATGAGATCCTCAGACCTCTTATGAGACCATATGTAGGTGCGGTTGGCCCTGGGTTCCTCCTAATGCACAACAATGCTAGACCTCATGTGGCTGGAGTGTGTCAGCAGTTCCTGCAAGACAAAGGCATTGATGCTATGGACTGGCCCGCCCGTTCCCCAGACCTGAATCCAACTGAGCACATTTGGGACATCATGTCTCGCTCCATCCACCAATGCCACGTTGCACCACAGACTGTCCAGGAGTTGGGGGATGCTTTAGTCCAGGTGTGGGAGGAGATCCCTCAGGAGACCATCCGCCACCTCATCAGGGACATACCCAGGCGTTGTAGGGAGGTCATACAGGCACGTGGAGGCCACACATACTACTGAGCCTCATTTTGACTTGTTTTAAGGACATTACATCCAAGTTGGATCAGCCTGTAGTGTTTTTTTCCACTTTAATTTTGAGTGTAATTCCAAATCCAGACTTCCATGGGTTGCTAAATTTGATTTCCATTGATAATTTTTGTGTGATTTTGTTGTCAGCACATTCAACTATGTAATGAACAAAGTATGTAATAAGAATATTTCGTTAATTCAGATCTAGGATGTCTTTTTTGTGTGTGTTCCCTTTATTTTTTTGAGCAGTGTAATACTTATCTAGACTTCAGTTCCCAAACATCCATAGCCTCAGTGAGATCAATGGAAGAGAGGAGGTCGCCCTCCCGAACGCTCTCTAAAAAATTTTCTATTAAGCCCCTTAGGGTATAAATGGCCTCCGGGCTTACAAAATGGCTGCTCACGTCATGGTGGAAGGCTTGAATCCAAGATCGCCACTGACTACAGGAAAATAGGCTCCAAGATTGAAGAATCGCTCCTTAGGCTATATAGAGCCCGAGTGAAGTCAGCAAGGACAAAACACAGCAACCAGCTACACGATCAGCTGGCTGGAGCTCTTATCAGTTTGCCGATACAGAGCTCTGTAACGCTGCTCCCAACGTTGCAGGAGAGAGAGAGAGAGAGAGAGAGAGAGAGAGAGAGAGAGAGCCCTGTTCTCCTGGAAGAGCAGCTGCCCAGATCCCTGGGAGCTGCTTGAAGAGAGGAAAAAAGTACTGAAGATTGCTGGTGATTGCTATCTAACAGAACACTTTCAGAGACACAGCTACTGACTGAAAGGAGCTGAGTCAAAAGCTGAGGTCTCTCCCGGGGGCTGGCTTTTATATCTTAGTACAGACTCAGCTATGACGTCATAGGAAGGAGTCAACCCATCCTGGGCTCTCGATGCAGCATGGAGGAGAAGCATCAAAGCTGGAGAAAGCTCATATGTAACATTAGAGAAGTAGCTTCTGGATCTTTCTACTGCAAAGGTCTTCAAACTTGACAAGTTTAAGACTTGAGGACTTCAACTCCCAGAATTCCTGAGCTAACATGACTGGAAGATGAATTCTGGGGGTTAAAGTCCACAAGTCTTAAAGCTGTCAAGTTTGAAGATCCCTGTTCTACTACATGAGATAGAATGGGCAACGCCAGACCAGAACTCTTCGCCTGTTGCTCAGTTAGCTCTTTTGGCTACTGGATGTCTTAAACCTTATTTATTTTTAAAACTTATTTGCCGCCTATCTTATGGTGCTACTCTCAGTGGCTTACAACAATAAAGGAAGAAAATGAAAGGTGTGTAAACAGAACAGAGTGAAAGAATAGAATAAACAGTAAAAAAGGAATACACTGAAAGTATATCGATAAATCTTGCCACTTAATTTCTCCACAAGAAAGCTAAAAACACAACTTCAAATAAAGCTTTTAAAAATCCAGGCCAAAATATTTTTTTGTATCCCAACTTTATTATTTTTATAAATATTTCAAAATGGCGAACATAGCCAGCATACCTTCTTTCTCCTAATTTTCCCACAACCACAACCGTGTGAGGTGGGTAGGTTTCACAGACAGGCCTGCAACCCCCAAGATCAAATCACTGGCCACATGGCTACAACTTCCAAACCAAAGATGGTCCACTCATGTGGTATGGAAATTATCCTGCATCGCATTGTTTCATTATTAACTCTGTATATTACCAGGATTCTCCAGGACTCATGCTTCTCTAGGGAAGCACTCTTATAGCACCTAATTTCCACTTGTAAATTTACTTAGAACATACCTTCTGCTATTGCATGTAAAAAGGCAAGATAAAAGAACAGTAAATAAACAAACCACTTTTAAGGAACCTTAGGATACTTTTTTCTGGTCCCTTTGCAGAAGTCTAAGAATGGGAAGATTCCGTAAAACATTGCTTTAAAAGTCAAATTAGCAAAGAAGCCATTGATTATGATACACAGATATTTTTTTAAAAAAAAAGCAAAGCCCTGTTTGATATCAATCCTACAGAAGTTCTTAAAATATCCTGTTGTATTTTTAACTACATAGTTTTTATGACATTATATATAATTAGAACTTTGCTTTCCTTAGAACAGAAGGCAAGGGTCTTTTGATATTTGCCATAGATTCTGTGTGACATATTATCACATAATGGGAACTTGATAGTTAATGGGCTGGTTGAACAAGAAAGCCCCAAAACAATAGGCAGAAGGGACGAGAATTATGTAAACTCTGATTCAAGTTTCCCATACAGTAATTTATCTACTATACTGTATGACATGATCTTGGCAAAGTAATTGCTTTTCTGTTATCTAAGGTGAATCAGATATAAGCAACTTTATTATGGAGTCTTACTCACAAAAATATTTCCTAACATCACTGCCTTAATCACTCCCAGATAATATGGTAGATAATACCATAAAACAGGGGTCGCCAACCTTTTGGACCTCAGGGACCACCAAAATCATAATTTTAGATCCCAGGGACCACTAACCGATTCTATGGGCATGGCTTGGTGGTCATGTGACTGGCTGGGCATGGCTTGTATGTAAATATTATAAATATTTATATAAATATTTAATTTTTTTATAAAAAAGAGCAACGTTTACCCAAAATCAGGCAAGGCAGGCAGATTGAGTTGCTCACAGAATCATTCGGTGATCTATCTATCTGCCATCGGCTACCTCAGTCTCTCAAATTTGCTTGCCCTGAGTCTGCACTGAATTTGCTTTCAAAGGCTACCTAGAAAGCAAGAAACCCAACCATTTCCTGCTTCCTAGCTAATCTAAATCTCCCGGCAGAGCAGAACAGATCATGATCAGAAAAAGGAAAAATAGCAGTTTAGCAGGCAAGTTTACTGGGTAAGGAGTGAGTGGGCGGGGAGGGTTCCCACAGGCCATGTGGGCTGCACAGCCTTGCGTTTCTGCACAGCCTGGATTAATTGCTGGGGGGGGGTGTTCTCTGGGGGTGAGATTTCTCTGCGGCCCACCAAAATTTTCTCACGGCTCACCGGTTGGTGACTGCTGCCATACAAGACACTCTGCATTTTGATCCAAGTTAGTCCTCCATTTACAAGCATTTGTTTAGTGACCGACTGTCAAAGGTGACTTATGACAATTTTTCACCTGTAACACCCCCATGATCAAATTTTGGGCACTTGGCAACTGGCATGTATTTATGACAGTTGCATTGTCCTGGGGTCATACAATCACCATTTGTTAACTTTCTCAGCTGGCTTTCAACAAGGTCAATGGGGGAATCTAGATTTGCTTAACAACTGTGTGATTCACTTAACAACTCCAATGCTTCATTGAACAACTGTGGCAAAATGGTCATAAAATGAGGCAAAGTTCACTTAACAACTGCCTTGCTAAGCAATGGAAATTTGAGACTCAATTGTGATCTTAAGTTGAGGACGACCTGTACAGTAGAGGGAGATAAGATATAAAAGTCTACCTTAGTCCATGGGAACTTCATGTTACAGTCCTATAAGAACATGGGTTGACCAATTTGTTTCAGTCTACGTTCTCCCATCCAAGCCTTGACCTATGAATGGTTTGATTGACGAAGCTGCAGTTTGGCTAGGTGGCCAATGCTCTCTAAAACACGGGTTGCCAACCTTTTGGACCTCAGGGACCCCCAAACTCATAATTTTCAATCCCGGAGACCACCAATATGAATTTGACTGACGGTGCCTTGCTGACATTGGTGGGAAAGTCAGTCCCATATTCCAGAACTGCAGTAGCCACAAGACTGGCCCTTTGGTCATCCCAGAGCAGCTGCTCCTCCACCTGTGTGCACCATCCTGCCATGGACTGGAGAAGCTGCTGCTCTGGGATGACCAAAGGGGCCAATCTTGTGACTACTGCAGCTCTGGAATATGGGACCGACTTTCCCACCAACATCAGCAAGCCACCCTGGGGCGGATTTCCCTCCTCCGCCATTGGTTTTACCTTCCAGTTCCAGCTCACATGGCTCTACTCAAGGTAAGGTTTGCGTTCAGCCGAAAGGTGGGGGCCAATGGGTGGGTGGGTCATGTGGTGGCACAGCCTTGTGGTTCCTGTGCAGCCTGGATTAATTGCTTTGGAAGGAGTGCTGTGGGCGGGGGGGGACATTTCTCTGTGGACCACCAAAATTTTCCTGCGGACTACCAGTGGTCCCTGGCCCGCTGGTTGGCGACCACTGCTCTAAAGGAGTGTCTTTTGACTTCTCTGTAACAGAAGACAGGCTTAGTGGATTTTGCTACTATAAACCACACGTTTACCTAACTAAATACATTTTTGTCTGACCAAGAAGAACAGGAAGGAACTATAGTGGCTTCCTTGGTGAAGAGGGAAGCAACCTGGGACTAAGAAGAAATGTCCTAACAGTGTGGACAACTAACCAAGGGAACAATAGCTTGCCTTCCTTCAGAAGTTGTGGGTGCTCCGTCACTAAAGATTTTTAAGAAGAGACTGAACAGTCAACTTGTCTGAAATGGTATAGGATTTCCTGCTTGAGCAGGAGGCTGGACTAGAAGACCTCCAAGGTTCCTTCCAGCTGTATTCTGGTCAATCAAAAAGTGACTTTATTACTGGTAGCAACCATGCAGATCATGAAAAGCTAGTCAGGGTTAAACCTGGTTAGCACTTAGATTGGGAAATATCAGAAGAATCAACCGGGAATATTAAAACATATATATCTCTCAAAACAGCCATCAGATTTTCATCGGGCACACAAGAAAATAATACATCCATATCCATCAAATCATCAAGAGTTGAGCATGCTCAGGTTTAGGCACGCTCAGGTATAGGTGCTAGTTTTTGTTACATTTTCACGTATCTGTATAGCGTCTGGTTTTTTTTCCAGATCTGCTTTCTGCATCAGCAGAACAGCGGGAGAAAAAAAATTCAACCTCACAGGTAGGGCTTTGTTTCTATTGTACAGGTAGCCCTCAACTTCCAACCACAATTGAGCCCCAAAATTTAGGTTGCCAAGCCAGAAATTTGTTAAGCGAGCTTTGCCCCATTTCACGACTTGTCTTGCCACATTTGTTAAGCAAATCACTTGCAGTTTGTTAAATTAGTAACACGGTTGTTAAGTGAATCTTGTCCGAAGGTCGCAAAGAGGGGATCCCATGACTCCGGGGACAATCCGTCCTAAATATGAATCAGTTTTCAAGCCCTTGACCACAGTGATCGTTTAAGTGTGAAAAATGGTCCTGAGTCGCTTTTTTCAGTGCCGTTGTAACTTCGGTCATTCAGCGAACTATTGTAAGTCGAGGACTACCTGTATTGCTTTCCACGGTATCTAAAGAGCCTCCAAAACCCAGTACAACAGTACTCCAAAGCCCAGCGATCTCCAGTTTCAAATTCCAAGGAGGTTAGGGAAAGAAAACAAAAAACAGGAGCTCTCTATCGGTTGCATTGTGCTTGAAGGAGGCAGGCAGGCAGCCCCACGATCTATCCAGCTCCGGGCTTTTCTATCTGAAAACGGGGAGAAAAATAAATCCAGCCTCATGGCCGATCCGCAGAAGGATCAAAAAAAGAAAAGAAAAAAAGAGGCGGGTGGAAAAGAGCTCGAATAAAGTCCAGCGCAAGCGGAGCCAAAAGGGTTGGTTACAAGATAAGGAGATCAATGGTGGCAAAGCTGAAAAAAACCCTTTTCGAAAACCGGATTTTTTTTTTTTTGCCACGATCTGATTCCCCGCTCTTTCCCCTTTTTCCAGCCCGCAGCAACAACAACAAAAACGTTTACACAATTCACACCTGGCGCGCCTTTGCTCTGCAGTAAATCTTCCCGGGCTTCCAGCCGGGTTTGCAGCCCGGGAGAGCGGAAGTTTTTCAGTAAACCCTTCCTTCCCCGTCCCCTGTCCCCCGCCAGAGAAGCCAGGCACCACCACCACCGCCGCCGCCGGAGAGAATAAGCGCTGATTCTTAGGCCGGCCCAAAAGGTGCGGCGAGTCGGTCTCTTCGGAGCTTCTCCCCCGTGCCGAGGCCCCGCGGGCGCCTCTTTGCACAGCCCCGAGGAAACCGCTCGGTTTTTGGGGTGGTGGAGAAGATTCCTCACTCCCCAAAGCCGAGGGGGCGCTCGACGAAAACGGCGGGCCAAAAAAGGCTCCTTACCTTCACGGCCGAGCAGACGGCAGATGCAGCCATGTTCGCCCGGAGAAAGAGGAAGGAAGGAGGCGGTGCCGACTTCTCCGCCCAGGGATGGTTCTTCGTGCCGGGAAGCCTGAAATATGGGAGAAAGGGGGAAAAAAAAATTCCAGCGTCTCGCCTTGCGCCGATATCGTTGCGCGAGTCGTCGTTCCCCACTCACCCGGTTTTTCTTTCGTTCTTCAGGGACGGAGGTTTTGCAGCTCTTTTAAAAAAAAAAATTATTTCATTTATCTCTTATCTCTTAGAGCCGTCCAAAAACTGAGGGCGCCGCGCCTCGTCAGGCCGAGGCGACTTCCAACCCCGGCACACGTTTGAAAGCCGCCCAAAATCGATTTGGGGGGAGAGGGGGAGAAAAGAAAACAAAATGTGATCCTCGTGATCCAATGGACGTATCCGGGCTTTGATTTTCTGCTGAGCTCAATTTGGGACTCTGATCAAACGGGAGGGAGGAAAGATTACGCTCACACAAATATGGAAGAAAGAAAGAGAGAGAGAGAGAGAGTGTGTGTCCAGACTTCTTTTTTAGGGTGTCTTTTTAGACCAAGGAATAAAATGGAGGGAAAGCTTATAAGCAAACAAAAATTGTGACGTTGCACAGTGTTTATGGACATCTCGGATAATCTAATGCAGTGTTTTAATTTTGTAGTGGGGAAGCCTGTTCCTAAATAAAGTTCGTTTTAGCACTGATTTTGTTATTGAAAAGGAAATTATTTCTGCTCTTGGGGGGGGGGGGGCAGAAAGAGAAGCACTAAAGCAGACCTGGTTAATGCTTTTGAATGGGAGAATCGAAAATCCCATGGTTGTAGCAGGAACTCATAAAAATTCCAGAAGATGGCAATAGCAAGCTATGATCGCCTTGTTGGAAGATAATTATTTAAACTTGTATGTGGGTTTTGGATGGAACAGCCAGGTGGCATCGCTAACCTTGACTGATCTGAGATACTGAAAAGATTGGATCTGGTTAGTATTTAGATAGGAGGAGGCAGACTTGGAAATTATTCTCTAATGTACGAGTAGCCTGGCCTGTTTCTTGCATATCAACCAAACAACTGAACGATTTGTTTCCCGTCACTCCCAAAATGCAGTACATGATATAAGGATATAGACTGCAGGAAGGCAATTTTTCATTAAATGTTACAAAAACTTTCTTATAGCAAGAACAGCTTGGCAGTGGAACTGATTATCCAGAGAAGTGATAACATTCTGAATTGAAGAAGAAATGAAGAAGCTTCTTGGAAGAGAAGCAAAGTGTCTTCAAGGAAAAACGAAGTCCAGTTGCCTCTTGAAAAATTATTTTTGAGACAACCATGACCTGGATGACTAGAGAATCTGTATAGATATGAAAAGATTTGCTTCACAGTAAATGTTCAAGATGAGGCTAGGCAGCAGGAAACTTTGAGGATGATATGGACTAGTGCCTACATTATTGATCCGACATAGTTTAGAAATGTTTTAATATTGCTGACCAAAGGTTTGTCCCCTGATCTATCAAGATAACACAGGGATTTCCACCCTGAAGACTTGATAGTTTTCCAGTTACCTAATTTGGCAAGCTTGTCTGACTTGAGATACTGAATTTTGTTGTTATATACAAATGGAATACATCAACATGCTTTGTTCACTTTCAGAAGTGAATTACTACCAACCTGCCTTCCATTGAGGACCTGTATCCTGCACGAGTCAAAAAGAGGGATGTTTACAGACCCCTCACATCCCGGACATAAACTGTTTCAGCTCCTACCCTCAAAACGACGCTATAGAGCACTGCACACCAGAACAATTAGACACAAGGACAGTTTCTCCCCGAATGCCATCACTCTGCTAAACAAATAATTCCCTCAACACTGTTCAACTATTACAAAGTCTGTACTACTATTACTGTTAATCTTCTCATCGCTCCTTATTACTCATCCCCTCCCACTTGTGACTTGTATGACTTTTATGCCACCAGATAAAAACTGAATGCACCAATTATCACATTAAACAAGAGGAAAACCTACGCATCAATTCCACTCGTGCTTTCTACAATTTTGTAAACAACAAACTAAGAGATTCAAGGTCCATCCCACCCCTGAAAGGACCTAATGGTAAAGACTGCAACAATGACACTATTAAAGCCAACCTCTTTAACACATTCTTTGGCTCAGTATTTGTAAACAGCAATGGATCATGCCTAGTATTTCCTAGGCATGACAACTACCACAGACAACTACAATGATCTAATACATATCAATTTTACAGAAGACAATGTTGAAAAAGCACTACGCAATCTAAAACCATCTCTATCTATTGGACCGGACGGAATATGTGCCTACTTCTTTAAAAAGCTATCCACTGCCATAGCCGAACCTCTAAGCATAATCTTTGAAAAATCTTTCAGGACCAGCTCCTTGCCAAAACTATGGTCACAAGCCACAGTCATCCCCATCTTCAAAAAGGGAGACCCCAGCCTAGTTGGAAATTACAGACCAATCTCCTTATGCTGTGTCACCTGTAAAGTCATGGAATCAATTATTAACCAATCCATCATCCTCCACTTAGAAACAAACAACCTACTCTCTAATAAACAATTTTGTTTCAGGAAAAAGCTATCATGTAATCTGCAACTCTTACACTGCAAAAACATATGGACTACACAACTCGATCAGGACAAAGCAATAGATGCAATCTACATTGCCTTTGATTTAGTGGTACACGACTAACTACTCCTAAAACTAAAATCTTACAGTATCTCTGGACATCTGCATAACTGGAAAGAAGCATTCCTGTTAAACAGACAACAAATGGTCAAAATTGGGAGTGTCAAATTCTGTACCTGTCAACAGTGGTGTCCCCCAAGACGGTGTTCTAGGGCCAACTCTTTTCATACTCTACATAAATGACCTCTGTGATCATATCAAGAGCAACTGCGTTCTCTTTGCTGATGATGTAAAGCTATTCAACACCACAGACAATACTACTATCCTTCAAAAAGACCTTGACTATGTATCAGAATGGTCAAACAAATGGCAACTTCAAATATCAACAAATAAATGCTCAGTCCTACATATTGGCAAAAAGATAAGAAAATAAAATACAAGCTGAATAGTCAAGACCTTGTTGATGATCCAAACTCCTCTACTCATTTTCCACTCCTCTACTGGTTTTCCACTCCCCTACTCATTGCAGAATACCTTATGCCACCAGACTCGAAATTCTAGACCTAGAAAATCTAGAACTATGCCACCTTCATACATTGCAATGTCCTACCTGTCAATGAATACTTCAGCTTCAACCATAACAACACAAGAGCAAACAATAGATACAAACTCAAGGTTAATCGCACCAAACTTGATTGCAAGAAATACGACTTCAGCAACAGAGTGGTCAATGTCTGGAATACTGTACCTGACTCTGTAGTTTCTTCCCCAAACCCCAAAACTTTAACCTTAGACTGTCTACTATTGACCTCACCCCTTTCCTAAGAGGTCTGTAGGGGGCTTGCATAAGCGCACCAATGTGCCTACCGTCCCTGTCCTATTGTTTCTTTTATTTCTTTTATTTATTTTTCTTATACGTATCCATGTATTCATAACTATGTTTTTACTTATACCTATTATCTTGTAAGCAATTGACAAAAATATAAATAAATAAATAAATAAATAAATGACTGTAACTTTGTTGCTTGTATCCTTACGATTTATATTGACTGTTTCCTAGTATGATTTGATTGCTTATTGTACCCTATGACTATCATTAAGTGTCATACCTTATGATTCTTGACTCTTGATGAATGTATCTTTTCTTTTATTTATACTGAGGGCATATTCACCAAGAGAAATTCCTTGTGTGTCCAATCACACTTGGCCAATAAAGCTATTCTATTCTATTCTATTCTATTCTATTCTATTCTAGTGACATGACTATATCCATACCATCTTTGTAAATGGTGAAAGGACCAGAGGAATATTTGGGGTGGCTTATTTTATAATCCTTTTTGTTAACATCAGTTGTCAGTCTGGCTATCAGTAGCATTATTTATAGGTAAGCCCAGTTAGTAGAATCTTTCCTAGGCCAGATAAAGAATCTAATCCCTGTCTAGATGCCCATTCAAGGGATTGTCAAGGGCCAATTGGAGAATTTTCTTAATGAATTTTTGGTTTTTTTGAGCTTCTATCTTTTTGAGCTTCTCTGTTAAGGAGTGAACTGTAACTCATTGTAATGCCTAGTCCCTTTCCTCATATATGAATATTTTTTTCAGTCTTCCCCCAATAACCAAGTGACTCTGACTTCTTCATGGACTTCGCTTGTCAGAAAGTTGCACATGACTGCAACCGTCATATGCCAAGCATCCAAACTTTGATTACATGATTGCAGGGATGCAGCAACGGTCGTTAGTGTGAAAAATGGTCATAAGTCACTTTTTCTCAGTGCCGTTGTAACTTTAAACGATCACTAAACAAATGGTTGTAAGTCGAGGACTACCTGTATAACTATCTCAGACTTTGAGAGATCCTGTTCTCCCATATTAAAATAATAGGCATTGTCCCCAAAATTCCACTAGATGGCTCCCCCTGCAAATCTTGGCATATTGGCTGTATTCAAACTTTAGAATGAAACCTATTTCTATAAATGCTGACAAAGCTGCAAGAGTAGATTTTAATAGGACAGAAAAACCTGGGTGATATTCCAATCTCTGGTAAAAATCTACCTGTCTGTGCAGGGAATAAGAGTTGGCAATGACTTGGTGGCACATAATCAATTAGAACTGCGTTTAACTGTTTATTACTCTCCTATTTTTTCCTCTGCAATCACCTCTCTATGAAATAGGCTGGGCTGGGAAACAAATACGTACCCCAGATCATCCAGCGTGATATTGGACTGGACCCTGGTCTCCCTGAGGTCAGCCCAACACATTTAACTCTCTATTATTCCCTCCCCCCATGCCAATAAAGATTGCCTCCTTCAATAAGCTCTGAATAAAATGCATTTTTATTTCAGTTAGGAGCAAACCCTCCCCGCCACAACCTATGTGCCAATGTTGAGCATCTTTTAATCTGAGGACAGTTTTGACTGGATCAAATTTGAATAATTCAGCTTCCTCATCCAGTGGCTTTCAGAAGCTTGACAGAAAAATGAACCCTTTCAGAAGTTTCAGCGGCATTGCTGTTAGTGAGAGATCCCCAAAAATGCAGCACGGTTCAATTTCTTGGGGTGTCAGGTTCAAATCCAAAGTAAACTATGGATGCTCCTATGTAACTTTCATCAGTCATTATCTCAAAGCGTTATTATGAGAATTAAGTGAGAAGAAGGCATTGCTGTTAGTGAGAGATCCCCAAAAATGCAGCACGGTTCAATTTCTTGGGGTGTCAGGTTCAAATCCAAAGTAAACTATGGATGCTCCTATGTAACTTTCATCAGTCATTATCTCAAAGCGTTATTATGAGAATTAAGTGAGAAGAAGGAATATATATTTCTGAGAAAGAGAGACAGTTTAGAAACAGAAAATATAAATAAATAACTGAACATAAACATATATTGCTTTGAATTTCTGGGTGAAAGCCTTCAACAAATAAATAACAAATTATGGGAGTCGTCAGAGCTAATTTTTTGAAAAATACATTTGTAGTTCCTAAAAGATGCGCCTACATATTAGCAGCCTCTATGCTTCCAATCTGAAAAATGGGTCAATGCTTTCATGAATAGTTTTGAAGGGCTTGGTTTTGCCTCTTGTATGCTGCATATATGGGATTTGGCATTTAGCCATTCTTGTTTTGGATAGTTAGCATATATATTACATTGTTTTGATACAGTATATAACACAAAGGGGCTGGTGCTAAGGGGTTTGTAAATTTGTAGGAGAATTGCATACCAAAGAGAATATTTTAATGAGAGCCATATTTGCAATGCTTGCAGGGATCTACAAACTAGACTTTTCTTTTTTAGACGTTTGTAGGTGTTTGTGCATCTTACAATCAAAGGCTTCCAATGAAACAGGTACCTACTCCTACCCACCTACAACCAACAGATCATAATGCATGCAAAATTATCTGACGTTTTAACATTCTAGAAGCATTAACTTCCTAAATGCGCAACGTGCAATCATATTTAAATAACTTGCAAGGACAGAAGACTATCTGCTATATATCTGTGTATATAAATAACTTTATTTTCCGGAAGGTGGCACTAAATTTACATATTGCTGTATTATAAATGAAGGCAGTATAATAATTTGTCTTTAGTTTATTAGCACATTATCTTGACTAGATAATATTGTTTAGGGTTTTTTAAAAACATTTTTTTAAAAACATTTTTTTAAATGATATGAAATCTTTGTCTAGATTCCATGGGTGGGATTCAAATTTTTTAACAACCGGCTCTGTGGGTGTGACTTAGTTGGTGGGTGTGGCTTGGTAGTCATATTGTAACTTTGAATGGTCACTAAATGAACTGTTGTAAGCCAAGGATTACCTATAGAAAAATACAAAAAACTTCTTTGCTTGCAAAAAGCTGCCCTAAATACCAATCATTAGATTAAAAATACCTGCAAGCCAGAGTTACAAATCAGGCAGGGTTCCAGAGCATCTTAAGGAATGAAAATAGTTAAAATGCAATGATAACTATCAGCAGCCAACTCTTGCTCATAAAGTGAAACCCTTTAGCAGAGAGGTCATTTAAGCTCTCCAGAAAGAGCACACCCAGGAGAAGCAATCCTTAGATCCATTTGCACCACTTAAAGATACCAGCTGGTCTCACTCATCTCACAAAATATCCTAAGGAAATCATCCAGATTTAAGGAAAGGTCACATGCCCCCCAGAAAGGCAGTAAAAAAAATCAGTGCCAAGCTTGCATCCTGCCTCTTGGAAGCATACCCCAAAAGGACAGTACCAGACATTATCAGACTAAAGCAGTGAAGGAAGACCCCCTCCCCAGAAAGAAAAAGAAACCAGGAGGCAGGAAAAAATTCAAACACACTACAAATAATTAAATCACAACAGTAGCTGTTGCTTGTTAAACCAATTACCAGAACAAATAGACATAGGAACTAGCCAGATTTCTCAAACTAGTTTCTTTTCAGGAACAGAGATTAACTTTTTTTTTCCTGAAAAAAAAATAGGGAATAGGGAAAATTACCCCATCAATAAACACAGGATTAAACGTCACCAAGCACAGAATTAAACTTCACCAAAAACCAATTTTAGACCAAAACTCAGAAAAGATATGTAAACTCACGTTTGAATGTCAATCTTTCTAGCTAGCCAAGAAGAAGTATTTCCAGGGGAGTATTTCCTCCCAACAGCAGTGTAAAAAGTTTAAAACAACCCTTCCCCTTTAAGAAAGTATCAAGGAAAAAAATCCTCCTTCGGAGACAGGAAGTCTAGACTGTCTGCCAAGAATGTAATAAGGGTGGAAAAAAACAAAAGGAGATTTCTTCTAACTACCAGTTCTCTGAACTTCTTAGTTAACAAGGGGTTCTATAGGACTGGTCAGAACTGGTAGAATCCCACCCCTGCTAGATTCCCTTAGAATATATAATTCTATAGTTTTCGTCAGCAGCAAGACCTCTAAATATATGGCAAAGAATTCTGGAAAATGTAGTCCCAACTGACTGGAAGTCAGTACACTAGGGTAAATTGTTGCAGTTCATTAATGTAATCCTATGTACTCTTGGAAATGAACCACACCGAACTTAGTGGGTCTTACTTCTGCCCTGAGTCTATGAGATCAGAAGCCATATCAATTTAATAAATTATTATTACTTTGGAGTAAACAGAGAACTGAGGGTAACTCTTCACCTGGGAGACAGGACCAATTAGTAGAGCAAAATTTAGTCTTTTAAGAAAAATAACCTCTAATATTTAAATAAGCACTGGCCATTTGCAAACTTATTTATTTGAAAAATCTGCAGAATTGTGACCTTCTCCTCTAAACATTTTGTTTCAAATTGAAATTCATTTTTCTTTGATACCATACAAGCAAAGGGGATCCTGGGAGCTGGGAGTGTTATGAAGTTAGGAGATATCTTTAATATACTTCCTTAAAATTTCTTATTGATTTCAGCACTCTGATTATGAATTTATTGGCACCAGGAATATAAAATTTATCTCTGTCTAAAAATCTATTGGAAGAAAGCCTGCTTACAATACATATCACAATTCAAAAGGCTTTTTAGAGCAGGGGTGTCAAACTCACATCGTCATGGCGATGCCACATGACGTATTGGGACTTTTCCCCCCTTCGCTAAACTGGGTATGGGCATGGCCAATACATGGCGCATCCGGCCTGTGGGCCAGGAGTTTGACAACCTTGTTTTAGAGCAAGGGTTGCCAACCTTTTGGATCTCAGGGACCACCAAACTCATAATTTTAAATCCCACAGACCAGAGACCCTGGGGAAATCCCCAAAAAAGTCTGCAGGAAAATTCCCCACCCCGTTTTCCTACCAATCAATCATTCTTTATTTGGGATTGCAGGATACCATCTCCAGCTTCATTCTCAGGGAAGACAGAGAGAGAGACTTTTGGCTTCATGCAAGGAAAGCAGCAGAAGCAGCAGTAGTCTTTCTTTCTCTCCCCCAAACTCTGCCAGAAATGAGTCTTTGTGAGACTTGTCACACTGGCGCAGCCTCTCGGAGCAGGATGCCTTGCAGGGTCCCAGAGACTCATTTCTTGTGGAGTTTAGGGGAGAGAAAGAAAGACTTTTGCTGCTTTCCTTGTGTGCAGCCAAAAGCAGAAGAAAGAAGGGAAAGAAGCAGCCCGGTGGCCAGGCGAAGCGCATGGGACGAGTGGGGCAAGTCTCCCCCTCCGCCCTTTCCCCCATCTCCTCACTACCTCATGTTGTTCACAATGCAAGTGACGCCAGCCTTGAGTTCCCATGGGCCATGTGGGCGGTGCAGCCTTGGGTTCCTGCGCAGCCTGGATTTATTATTGGAGGTGCTTTGGAGGTGACATTTCTCTGCGGACCACCAAAATTTTCTTGTGGACCACCAATGGTCCCTGGCCCACTGGTTGGCAACCACTGTTTTAGAGCCTTCCTTTGTCATGCTTAACTGATATAAAATATGTCCTTTGTTGTAACTTAGCCACCCCACCTTATTACCATCACCTATAGAGTTTATTGCAAATTTTGTAATAAATGCAGTCATACTGCATTGAGATTTGGACCCCCCAAACATGCTTATTATATAACTTAACTTAAACAACAGTTGTGAAATGGGCTGCAATCCATGAAAATTATGTCTTAATAAATTTCTTAGACTTTAAGGAGCCATAAGACTCTTTGTTGTTTATTTGATACTCTGTAGTATTAACAAAAGAGGAGATTTGGCAGGTACAGTTTGTTCTCTGTATTCCATCTCTGTTCAGAGGCATTATAAATTTTGTCATAGATTGCAATGTGCAGCAAATTTGCTTGATGAGTAGATGGGGAAGAGGCTTTGTCATTCTATAATTGTTCCTCCAAATAGTTTTCACATTTTTTTTCATCTTTTCATAAAAGAAACAGTAGATCCAGGGAGTTCTATCAGACAGAGTTAAACCTGCTTCTTTAGAGTGAAAAACTAGACTTAGTTGAGTTAAAGGGATCACTACAAAAAATGCTGAAAGGAATCCAGACTTTTTTGGGGATATTCCGTTCCCTTCTCCAGCATCCACAATTTCACATTTTCTAAGCATACTGAGTTTTCCTTGAGAAGGGTTTTTCTCTGTAGCAAGGAAAGTGTTGTTGTTTTAAATATATTTGGAGCAGGATATATTTGTTCACTCTTTGGAGTTTTATTGAGACTGCTTATTCTTGTTTATAGATAGTGCAATTAGGCAACAAAAGGAGCAGTTCTTGGAAAACAGACTGTTATTAATATACACAGTAGGTATTTATAAGTATACATAAATACTTACATATTTACACATTAGCAAGAAACTTGCCACATCAGGAAAGAATGAGAGGGAGAACACTAAAAGAAAGATAGATCCCAATCTCTGGACAGATGCCATTCCAGAGGGCAAGTGTTGTGATAGAGAAGCTGAACTTTCTGGGTCTTGGTAGATGACACTGTTGGCTTTCTGGTCTCTCTGGTTTCTGCCTATCCTACACAATCAGACAGAATTGGCATACATAGTTGATGTCAGTCCTGGAAGCCATGTTTTACTTGGAAGCTTCGAGGCTGCCACAGTTAGTGCCTGGGAATTTGGGAGGGGGGATTTCATAGTGAGGTAGAAGATTAGACTCAACAACATTCTTTCTCAGTGAGTCAAGGACATGTAGCCCTGTGCTTGGAGGGGAGTGTCTGGAGGACGGTCTCCAGTTGGGATGATGTTTGATTGTCCCATGTGATGGACTGTTGGGTGCAGGGGATGGATGTTTTATTTTCTTTTGGGAAGGAGAAAACACCAGAACTCTCAGATTTGGGTTTTCCCAGATCTGCCAGTATGACAACTCTAATAAAATGGAACTTTCTGAGTTTTTTGGTTTGGAATTGGTTAGTTGGAACGCTGACACTTGAGATGATTATGCCAATTCTGTCTTGATTGTACAGGATGGGTAGAAACCATGAGAAACAGAAGGTCCTTCAGCTAACTAGGCCTTTAACATGTGGGGCTTTAAAGGTGATAACCAGCATGTGAAGACCTATTAGTAACAAATCCAACATATGGAGAGGAGATATTACTTGGGCAAAACAGGAGCACTCATAAGTTGCTCATGCTGCCTTATTATGAATCAACTCCAGCTTGAGTGGTCTTGAAGAACATCCCCATGTAGAGTACCATTGCAATACAGTGGTTCCTTGTGAAGAAAGTTAGCACCCACCCCTCCTAGAAGAATGAAATGTTTTAGGAAATATTAAAAAGGCAGAATATTTCCCCTAAAAGAGAAATAGAAATCTTAAGGGAGACAGAAACTCAGCTCCCTGCAGCTCCCTGCTCCCAGCAGATATTTGGTTCTCATTGAGGACTGGGCCATCCTATCTACAAAACAAAAGATCTCAGCTCCAGGGTGATGGGATTAAGACATGACCCTCCAGGACATAATAGGATTATCTATCAACAAAGCTCACCACATGGCACAACCAAGCCCCTTCATTACATCAGCCTAAGGTTCAACCAGCCTTAATTCAGACAACCTCAGCTGTCACTTCTGCATAGACTCCTGGGAATCTGACAGCCAATAGAATACTTGCCCTTGCCACAGGAACAGGAAGCTCAAGGCAAGGCCCAAGACAGGGTATAAATATCTCTCACTCTCCACTTCATGTGTTCAGCTGCACCAGGACTATATGCTTAATGGTTCTGCTCCATTAAACCATCTTTCCAATCAGCCTCCATGTTTCCAATGTCTTTCTCTCCACTTGGAACTGAACCCAGATGGAATTTCTTCCAACACTTGGTTCTCAACCTGGAGTCCATGGATCACTGGGGAAGGTCCATGATATTATCAGAAGGAGTCCGTGAAGTCTTGGAGAAATCTTATATTTTAAATCTTGAGTTAAGTCTTGGTGGTCCATGAGCATGGCCCATGGCTACAGGAGGTATTTAAAGGGGGTCCATGGTGAAGGAAAGGTTGAGAACCACTGCAGTAATCCATAGGCAGGATGACCAAGGAATAAATGTCTATAAGAAAGGCTTCCTAGTGTAAGAATGGGGCAACTGGTAGACAAGGTAATGTCTGTGCAAAGGGCTTCTTGGCCACAGCTGCCACCTGCTCCTCAAGTAGGAACTAAAATTCAAGAAGACCCCCCAACTTTGACACTAGTCACAAACAGTCTTATCCTTCAGGACCAAATGTGTCAGGTCCCCTAAACCAGAGAGTACAAGAGGTCTCAATCAGGGGTGGGATTCAGCTGGTTCGGGCCACTTCAGACAAACCGGATGTTAAATTTACATCTGGTTCGCCAGACAGGTAGTTGAACCGACCGGCTGGCCCCACCCATCCCACCCCTCCCCTCCCAGGAGTCTCCACGTGGCCCATTTTGGATTCAGGTAAGTGCGTGGAGGCTCTGGGAGGGTGAAAAATGCCCCTCCCAGAAGTTCTGGAAGTCCAGAAATGGGCCTGTTTCTGGCTTCTGAAGGGAGCCCGGGGGAGGCCATTTTCGCCCTGCCAGAGACCTGAGGGAAGACTCTGGACTCTGGGCAAGGCAAAAAATTGAAGTTCTGATAGGCCACGCTCACCCAGCAACCGAGCAGACAATTGGTTCTTGGAATTTTTGAATTCTGCTCCCCTCCCCCCCGTCACAATAATTCAATCTTGCTAGATATGAACTTGATCCAGGCCCCAGGGTACTAAGAGAAGACCTGGACAGCCCTGGTGTGTATAGCATATGGGTGTGTATCTCTTATCAGTCTGTACAGTTGATATTAAGAACCTGCATGAGATATGAAGTATTTTATTTTCAGTGTGAAAAAAATAATTCTTTGGCAAATTCCAGGAGCTTCGATTTCCAGTTTTCAGAGTTGCAGCTGCTCTATCTCCATGGTGCATTTTAAGGGCTTGCTCATCTTTTCTGCGGCACCCTGAATGCCTAATGAGCTGTAAATCAGCAGTTAAATTACTGACACATCAAGATTCACTCTGAAGATGACCATATATTCTTACGTAAACTTTGATGACATTACCATGAACATCTCTTCAGTATTTTAAAATACACCTCAGCCAGACCATCAAATAGTCTGTTTACTGGATATTTAACGTATAATGCAATAGGTAAGATAACTCAAAAAAACCCACTGATGTTCTCTATCTGCTTTTACTAGAAATTTTGATTATGCCACCTCTGGTGAATGGCTAAATGAGTAGTATAACAAATGTAAAAGTTGGAGGATGAGATAAATCCAGAACTCAATGCGGATGCTGCAGGAAAAATGCATAATTAAGTTGGCTCTGAATTCTAGAATCATAAGTGGAAAGTGGACATTTAGGGCATTAAACCCAATCTTTGTCCCAAACAAAAGAATGCATGATCACCTCAAATGAAGTCTTGTGTCCATTCTTCAGAGCCCAAGTGAGGTCTACATAAGAAAAGCATCAGTCACAGGAAGCCTACATCTTGCTTGTTTCAGTGAGAAGGACTTACAGTTGGCCGCTTGCTTCTGAATTTCTTCTACTGTAGTGCAGAGTCCCAGCTCTGCATGGCTTATGGTGAAACAAGCCCATTAGACACTTCTGATATCTCATTGGTTTCTTCGTCGTTTTCCTGTTTTGCTACCTACTTGGAACTGCAAAGAGGCAGAAATGTGAACTAAGCTAGTGTCCCCAACCTTTTGGACCTCAGGGACTACTAAATTCATAATTTTAAATCCCGCAGACCACTAATATGATCTGCCTGTTGACCGAATGGGTGGGCGTGACTAGGAGGTCATGTGACTGGCTGGGCATGGCCAATTCAATGTCACTCACATTGAGGGGTGCCTCACAAGCCTCTATTCACCCCTCCCCTCCCAGCCACTCCTTGCCTGCCCACCCAGGCTCCTTAGTGCCCCAACAGGAAGCAGTTGTTGGAGCTGAGCAGCCACCATGAGAAAGATTTAGCAAAACAGCTGGCTCGGTTCAAACTGGATCTGACCGAGAAGGAGGCTCAGCAGAAGCACCTCACTAAGGACTACAAGCATAGGCTTTCCAAGTCCTGTGGGAGAACAAGGCTGGGTACTGGCGCCTGCAGGCTCAGTGGCTGAGATGGTCAGCCAGTTCCAGGCCATGATGCAGTCCTACTGGAACAAGGCCCTCTGGCTCTCCGCCACCAGCCACACTTCCCTCCAGCCTTTGCCCAAAGCCCCGCACCAGGAAGCTGAAGCAGACCCCAAGTCAGAATTTCCACACCCCTCTAACCTGTACAAAAAGACCCTGAAGGGGAAGACTCTCTGCAGCAACACAAACGTTCATTGCACGTATCTGGCCTGGATGCCAGAGTTTGAGGACCCCTGATTTAGTGCAATATAAAAAATGCAAATAATTTTTCTGCGGACCTCTAAAATGTTCTCGGTGACCGCCAGTGGTCCATGTACCACCAGTTGGTGAACACTGGACTAAGCACTAGGGAATTTAGCTGATGGGTTAACTTGGCTTGGTGAGTCGCAAGAATAAAGCTTCTTCTCTGGTAAGACTGATTTGCAAACTAGGGCATTCAAGACCTTTGCTAGACCAATACTTGAATTCAGCTCTGCTGTCTGGAATCCGCATTGTATATCAGACATAAATACAATTGAGCGAGTCCAGAAGTATTTTACCAGAAGAGTACTACATTCCTCTGTTCGCAACAGAATACCCTACAGCACCAGACTTGAGATTCAAGGCTTAGATAACCTTGAACTATGCCATCTAAGATTAGATTTAAGCATAATACATAAAATCATATGTTACAACGTCTTACCAGTTAATGAATATTTCAGCTTTAACAACAACGCAAGACCACAGAACAGATATAAACTAAATGTAATCCACTCCAAACTTGATTGCAAGAAGTACGATTTCTGCAACAGAGTGGTCAATGTCTGGAACTCACTACTTGATTCTGTTGTCACCTGCTCAAACCCTTAAACCTCTACCCTTAAACTAACCTCTATTGACCTCACCCTGTTCCTAAGAGGCCTGTAAAGGGCGTGCATAAGCGCACAATCGTGCCTACCATCTCTGTCCTATTGTCCCCAATTATTAGTTCCTATTTCTTGTATTTAAACTTACGTTTGTTCTTGTTTCTGTTATATTATAAGCTCTTGACAAATAAAATAAATAAATAAATAAAATAAACTATGCATGTGTGTTTTACACAGCCCATGAAAGATTTATCTGGTAGCTTAGTTCCTTTCAGATCTTGCAGGTCCTTGCCATCAGCCAAGTTGGGACTGCTGGGAGTTTGAAGTCAAGACAACTGATCGTCAGTCGATTGCAACTTCTTGTTCTGGGACTTCCATATTACATATTGAGACTCAGGCTCTAGCTTGAGCCACAGGAAGTGTTGCAGACAAGGCCACTATCTACAAAGCAGTTACAACTGGCAAATGGTTTGATCCCCCAGCTGATCATGATTTCCTTTGACATACTGTCTTTGGGCAAATCTTTCTCCCTTGGCTTTTCTCATTAGTAATGCAATGAAGATAATAATACCGTACACGTACATTTCAAAAGCATGTGGATTAGCAAACCAAACGTTCCCAAATCTCTTTGAAGATGAAAAGAGCCAGATATATTTTACATTATTATTATTTGTTATAATAAAATAAAAACACAGAGGAAATATGTAATTGCACTAAACATCACAGTAGGTTGCTTATGAGACAGTTCAAAGCAGAGTTGCACCTAGTCAAACATTTCTATCACCAGAGGAGGAGAAAAGGAGCCAATGAACTCTCGTTCTCACAGATCCCAACTTTGCAGCCTTCCCTAAATAGCAATATTTTAAATCTGATGATGATTCTTCTCTGTGGCATAAATATATAGAACATGCCTGGATATGTATAGTGGAACAGGCTGAAGTCTTGTTTCTTTTAGGAGAGAAATGGAGAAGACATCGTCAAAAATGAGAAACCAGATTGCTCATAATGAATTCAGTTCACCACTCAGGATGACTCACTCCATAGTTTCTGAATCTCTATCTCAGCCTTCCATGATCGTAGCTTCTAGATGCAATGAACTCCAATTCCCCCTGTTTCCTGGGCAGCAAGCCAAGCTTCTTGCATTAATTTGAATTTTTTAAAAATTATGTATTTGCATGCATTTTTGTGCAAACTTTTCCCAGTAATTTTTTTATTATAACATGTTCTCTTCATATAACACCCCTTTCCATATGCACATTTTCATGCATATATTCTCCTAACACAGGTAATCCTCAATTTATGACCACAATTGAGCCCAAAATTTCTGTGGTTAAGTGAGTTTTACCCTGTTTTACGATCTTTCTTGCCACAGTTGTGAATCACTGCAGTTGTTAAATTAGTAACACAGTTGTAAAATGAATCTGGCTTCCCCATGGATTTTGCTTGTCAGAAGGTTGCAAAAGGCGATCACACGACTTTGGGACACTGCAGCTGTCATAAATAAATAGGAACCAGTTGCCAAGTGTCTGAATGTTGATCATACAGCAGTGGGCATTCTGCAATAGTTGTAAGTGTGAAAAATGGGTAATATGCTGTGGTGGCGCAGTGGTTAGAATGCAGTACTGCAAGGTACTTCTGTTGACGGACGGCCTACCTGCAGTGCGGCAGTTCAATTCTGACTGGCTCAACGTTGACTCAGCCTTTCCTCCTTCCAAGGTCGGTAAAATGAGGACCCAAATTGTTGGGGGAAATATACTGACTCTGTAAACTACTTAGAGAGGTCTGTAAAGCATAAAATACTGAAGCGGTATATAAGTCTAAGTGCTATTGCTATTTGTTGTAATTTCAAGCAGTCACTAAAAGAATGACTATAAGTCAAGGATTACTTATAGATGTTTTGTATCAATTGTATTCATTACAAACCCCATCACAAAATCTGAAGAAAGATAGATATGGAAGATTATGTATCAAATGTTTCTCGAGCCATCTACTATATGTTAGGTAAAGATGGTGAGCTCCAGCTTGATAGTATCCATGGTTATCTGTGATAATTCCTCTGATCTTTGACAACCTAAGTGAAGAACTATGTTATAAGTGAAGAAAGCTTGATCAAGCTAGCTGTGTGGTCGTAGTGCAGATTTATGACATTCATTAACTCCTGTTAACAGAAATATTATGGTCAGGCAAACATCTCCATACAGCTGTGGAGATGCATTTCTGTAAATGTTATCTGATTAAAAATGTATAGGACATTGCTCCCGAAACCTTAAAATCCTCAGATACAATCCTTTTTATTTAATTAATTGGGACAAAGAGCCAATTGGCAAACACTGGCATTGCGGTGAGTGAAGCATAATGATACCTAAAGAACATGTTCCCTTCGTCAGTATAATAATAATAATAATAATAATTCTAACGCGAACTTGCTTTGTCAGCAATTTTTTTCCCTTGCTTTGAGGTTAATATTGCTTAGGTGGCCTCTTGGCCCTGCCTACACAGAAAATAGATATGGAGTTAAGATTTCTACCCCTCTGCTACTTTTGTTTGCTGCTTTGTTGTGCACACACTCACCGCTTCAGGCTCACCCAGAGTCTAATTTCCATTTGAAGAAACAAAATCCACACAGAACAAAGGGATATATATTTCTACATTATTTATTTACTTCAGCTTGTATGCCAATCCTGCTGGCCCAGCTCCGAATGGTTTATAATTCCTCTTTATTGCATACAGATTAAAAGTATTAAAAAACAAATATAGTAGTATTCCTTACCAGAAATAAGAAATAATATAATAAATAATTAATAAGCCAACCTGTGTCATCCTCATATCTTCTTCCCCACTGCCTTGTGCTCTACCAGCTCTTGAGAATGCTAGGTCATAATAACCCTCTGGAGCACTACGAATTAGGCACAACTTGTAGAGGGAAAGGGCCACATTGAAAAATTAAAAGTAATCATGGGCTGCAAAGGAATACAGTAGTCCTTGACTTACAACAGTTCATTCAGTGACTGTTCAAAATTATAACGGCACTAAAAAATACTTATGACCATGTTTTACAGTTATGAACATTGCAGCATCCTTATGATCATATGATTAAAATTCAGATGCTTGGCAATTGATTCATATTTATGACAGTTGGGATCATAAATGATCCCCTTTTGCGACCTTTTGACGAGCAAACTCAATGGGGAAGCCAGATTCACTTAACAACTATATTACTAATTGAAGAGCTGCAGCAATTCATTTAACAAACATGGCAAGAAAGCTCATAAAATCGTTGCAAAACCTACTTAACAAATGTGTAGCTTAGCATCAGAAATTATGAGCTTAGTTGTGGTCGTAGGTTGAGGACTATCTGTATTTGGTGTGCTGATGAGATACTTTGTCCAAACCACAGTCCCTTAGATTTTGAATCCATGGTGTTCTTCTTCCTGGACCTCGTTTGCCTTCAATCTTTTCTTGGAGGATTAAGTGAGATATGCTGTATTTTTTTGGGTGTCGCATTCCATGTCCAAAATATTCTAACTTTCACTTTTTTATGTTTTTGATGATTTCCCTTGGCTTTCCCAAGTGGCTTATCACCTCATTTTTGATTTTGTCAACCCAACTTATACGTAACAGCCGCCTATAAATGGACTAGACTAGAATTCTTTATGGCCAAGTGTGATTGGACACACAAAGAATTTGTCTCCAGTGCATAAGATCTCAGTGTACTCACACACAACAAGAAAGTTGTAGTTGATGAGAAGTCCTCATCTTACCCCTTTGTTGTATGCTTCATTCACTTTGATGTTGAGGAAGTAATTTTTCCCAACCTGTTCTATTATGCTACATAAAATATTTTGGGCTAATCTCATGAAGCATTATAGCAATATATGTGAACAGGTCAATATATCACAAGGTATGAGAGCCATAGCTTTGTTATCTCAGAAAAATCTAGAATTGTTGTCATCTATAATTAGGTAACTTGCTTTTTTGTCTTCCGCCACCTCTTTTAACACCTGCATTGGCAGGTACGTGAAGAAATCCCAGTAAGGGGGAACTATTTTGTCAGATGATCCACTGTACTACTAGTACCCAGGTTAAAAATAAACTCAGGAAGGTGGTGCCAATAAAGCCAAACATACATGATGATACATGGAACCATAAAGGTGAAAAAATAAAACTCTATACTGCAACATCTCTGAATTAAAGTGTTCGGTAGTGCATGTGAGTTTTCTTAGTACTTTTCTATTGCTTGACCAGAATCATCAAATGGAAGGGAATTTATTTAGATGAAATTTATTTCGAATTATTTTATTATTATTTATATTATTATTTAGATGAAAGATGGACTCATACATTTGTCTTTGTGCTTCTGTTAAGAGAAAAAATACTGCTATCCCAGTGGTGACTAGCCTTTTTCAGGTCCCATGCCGATAATTTCTCGCACACTGGTTCGCAGGTGCTTGCGTGCCAGCACCCAGAAGGCAATGCATGCTGGCCCGCCCACGCCCCCTGCGCATGTGCATGCGACACCCCCCCGTGCTGCATGTCTGCACATGCACATGCGATCCCCCCCCCCCTGTTTTTTACAATATTTTTCTGATTAGATACTTTTTAAGGAAAGGGCTGGGGGAAGAGAGTAGGCATGCTGCAGAAGGGCTCCGCTAGGCCTCACGCAGGCCCTCTTCATGGGAATTCTTAGAGAATACAAATAATGGGTGGAATTTGGAAGTATGTTCACCTACACAGAGAGAGGGAGAGGGAGAGGTGATAGAAGATGTCCTGACTGGTACACTGTTGCCAGAACACTATATCAGTACTTCATTTCTTTATAAATAGGTATTTTTCCCACTGACAATGATCCCCAGAGCATCCATTTTACAAACAAACAAGATAGCTCTCCCGTAGCAGCCATTTTGTGATGTTGTTCACAGCACGCTCTCAACATTTTAAATATACTATTAATCCCCAGGTTATCTGTTCCTGATCTAATTTCCATCTAACAAATTGTAGCAAACTTCAAATAGCGCCTTTGAAGCTGGTTCAAGAAGGTGGTTTTTTTTGGGGGGGGGGATGGAGGAGCAAATGCCTTTTGTATTCAACATGTTCAAGTTAAATTTGGCACCCGAAACAACTGTCTCATTTCCAGCTGTAAAAATTGAATCATTAGTTGACTTTTAAGGATACCTTGTATGAGATGCCCGTTCTGTCCAATGCTGAGACTGGTTCTGTAGGAGAATTACTATCTAATGCAGGACTCTGTATCATAAAGATTAACTGTAATCCCAGATGTCAGGCTATTTAAGTCATCAATGGTTTGGAAAATAATATGAGACAAAACAGCATTATCTTGGTGTGTCTGCTGTCAGGAGCAGCCAGGAAGGCAAAAAGACAAAGAAAATGAACCAACCTCCTTCCAAACAATGACGACAAAAATCCCACCTTGTGAGCAAGAGGAAAGATGAAAAGAAAAACATTTGGGTTTTCAAAAAGATTGAACAACGTAATGGAGATTAAAAAGAAAACCAACAACAGAGAAGTAAAATAATACGGTACAGTAATTTTTCCTGCTTGGTAGGTTTTTTTCTTCTTCTTCTTGCAGGAGTTCTATGAAGGTATTTAGGTCAACTGTTTAGTATAGAAAATGACTGAATGAGCCATACTTGTTGATGGATTAAGATGCTGGGGGCGGGGGGGGGGATTGAAATTAGTGGTGCAAATAGATCATTGTAGGTCTAGGCCAGTGGTGGCTAACTTTTTTGGGCTCCTGTGCCAAAAATTGTGTGCGCGCTTGCATGCTTGCACTCGCGTGCCAGCACGCAGAAGGCAGTGAGCGCCCTCCATGTCCCTATGCATGCATGTGCTATTTTTCCAAAAAAACTAGATGTGATATATCGGGGCTAGATTTCGGCCTACAAAGCTTGCAGAAGCCTGCAGAAGCCTTTGGAAGGCCAAAAAAGGCCTCAAACCGGCCCAAAATCAGCTGTGAGGCGCGCACATGCGTAGTGAGATAAGTTTGCCTGCAGCTTGGGTGCTGGCACAAATGGCTCTGTGTGCCACCTGTGGCACGCGTGCCATAGGTTCACCATCATGGGTCTAGGCCTTATACTATGGATAGCCCCCTTCCCTGCTTTGCCGTAGCCATGCTGAGGAACAAGGAGCATTTTGTTGTAGAAAAGAAAAGGACAAAAATTCAAAGTCAGAACAATAAATGGAGCTCTTGTAATTATGTGCATGTCCAGCCATTTAGATAGTCCTTGACTTACAACAGTTCAATTAGTGACTGACTGAAGTTACAACAGCACCGAAGAAAAGTGACTTATTACTGTTTTTCACACTTGCAACCATTGCAGCATCCCCATGGGCATGTGATCACTATTCAAACATTTGACAACTGACTCGTATTTATGATGGTTGCAGTCTCTTGGGGTCATGTGATCACCTTTGTGGCCTTCTGACAAGCAGAATCAATGGGGAAGCCAGCTTCACTGAACAACTGTTAACAATTGCAGTTATTCACTTCACAACTGTGGCAAGAAAGTTCGTAAAATGGGATAAAATCTACTTGACCACTGTCTCGCTTAGTGACAAAAATGTTGAGCTCAATTGTGGTCGTAGGGCAAGGACTACATGTATTAAATCCTAGTTTAAAAAACACACAACAAAGCATACCCCTCCCTTTATGGCTAGTCATAGTATACGTCAGTATGTCATTCAGTGGCCTTTTGCCATTGAAATTTATGCATATATGGGGTGCTTATTTGGGGCCACCATATGGTGATACTGGCAAAGATTTGTAAAAAAAATAAGACAAGCTGATGACAAATAGATCACAGAAGGCATGAGTTCCAAATTTCAGCTGTGAAGAGTTGCGCATATTTAAAAATTCCAAATTAGCTTTCAATCATCCTAATTTTTTTTCCTGCTCGGGTGGGAACATCAGATCTTCAAATACAAAAGGTGAGAATGCTTCTGTTCATATTCAGAATAGACTTCATAGGTTCATTTCCAAAATAAAATTGTTTTTAAGGGAATAGCAAAATGCCAAACGAATTTTTCCAATTCCTTTTTCTAATCAGTTCAAAATTTTAACACATTTCCCTTATTCCAAACCACATAATTATTGTAAGGTTTTTGGAGGTTGCACAGACCAAGTGTGATGACCCAGGGTGGAATACAAAAGAAACAAAGTCACAAAAACAGGTGAACTTCAACTTGGCTTTAAATGTCCAGTTATCATTGACTGGAGAAAAAACTCCCCCACAAACAGTTGCAAAAAGGAAGCACTTCTGTTCAAACTCAAAATACATATAAATTATAAATAGAAAAACAACAACAACACAAACCACATTGAAGAATTAGTGACTGAAAAGACAAGTCAGGATAAAGGCTTGAACACGTCCACAGATATCGAAATACACATACTGGGAAGGATGGCAGAATTCAGATAAGAACTGACAGACTAGAAATATTTTCACGCTTTGGTTCCAGCACTGGCCCATGCACAGTTTGTCCTTTTAAACAGTCCTTACAGTCCTTGCAGCTCATGAAGGGGATCAAGGCTCTTTCCTCACCCATAGACCACGCCATTCATGTTTCTCCCTTATCTGTTCCTCCCTGCATCCCTAGGATGAAGAGGGGATGGGCCTGGGTCTTCCTCTGAATGCCCAACTGGACTGTGCCCTTCCCCAGTTTCCTCCACAACCTCCAGAGCCACATTCCCACTCCCTGTCAGCTGTTCCTCCTCTCCCTTGGAGTCAGATTCTAACAGGGGCATGACACCAAAGTTTTTTTAAGCTAACTTAAAAAAATACTTTAAATTGGCAATTCTTCATATAATTTATGAGCCATGGAGATGCACTGGTTGGAGTGCAGTACTATAGGCTGCTTCTGCTGACTGCTGACTGCCTGCAATTTGGCAATTCGAATCTCACCAGGCTTCCAGCCTTCTGAGGTGGGTAAAATGAGGACCCAGATTGTTGGAGGCAATATGCTGACTCTGTAAACTGCTTAGAGAGGTCTGTAAATCACTGTGAAGCAGTATATAAGTCTAAGTGCTATTGCCTTTGCCAATTTATCCAATTGGCAGCAAGGAAGGCAGAAAAGAATTAGAGAGATTGACAGGTGTTGTAGTCCTAGCGGGGCCTATTTCAGTTTTAATCAGAAGTTTGAAGTATGCAAACTTAAAGCCAAACTTTAAAAGCCTATAGATGTTTTTGGAAGCTGGATATTAGGGCAGCTCTGTCCATCTCATTACCCTCCAATGTGTTGGGATTAAAACTTCTGGCGCCCTACTGGTTGGAAAATCGGGGAGTTATGGTTCTATCTGAAAGGGTCCAGGTTGGGGAAAGCTGTGTGAATCTGTGCAAAGAGGCACGGATTCAATTTGCAAGGCAACAAAAACCGCAGGCTCGATCAGATGAGATGTCAAGTTAATTTTTCAGAGAGCTCCCGAAACAGTAGAAACTCTATAGAAACAGCCTGTGGATCAAATGCTTAACAAAACAACAACAACAAAAAAGCCTTGCTGCATTTTATGAAAAACTGTGTCCTCACTTGCATCTAACCGCAACACGAACATGCCCTGGCGATGTTCCTGCCAGGTCCCCGTGTTGTTGCCTTCATTTTATCCCCAGCTCATACGTAAGACAGAGTTAAGTCATTTTTACCTGTGCCAGCTTCGAGTCATCATTTCTGCCTTATTTCGACGCTGTCCAAGACAGCCTCAAGCTATGGAAAATCCATGAAGCTCACTTGGAAGGAAGGTGGATGGCTGACAAGGACAGAGAGCAGACAGTGGAGGCAAGATACACATAGACCATGGCAGCAGCAGGGGTGTGTGTGTGTGCTAGAAATTCATGTTGGCATTGCTTTTCTGCCTGCATAAGGACAGGCCCAGAGTGCTATAACTTAGTAGCAAGCAAAGGCCCCAGAGTTTAGCATATTAGGACAAAATCTTCTTCAGCCTAGAGACTACTCTGATGCATAAAATGTTCTTTTCAGCCTGAAGGTACATCCTGCTTTCACAAAGAGTCTTTTCAAAAGTAGTAGTAGTCCACCTATTCTCCAAAGCACCCGAAGGCAGAAAAAGCAGCAATGGATGGAAACTAATAAAGGAGAGAAACAACCTAGAACCAAGGAGAAATTTCCGTAGAAGTAGAACAATTAATCAGTGGAACGACTTGCCTTCAGAAGTTGTGGATGCTCAAAAACTGGAGGTTTTTAAGAAGAGATCGGAAAACCATTTGTCTGAAATGGTACAGGGCAGAGGTCTCCAAACTTGGCAACTTTAAGACTTCTGGACTTCAACTCCCAGAATTCTCCAGCCAGCATGGCTGACTGAGGAATTCTAGGAGGTGAAGTCCACAAGCCTTAAAATTGCCAAGTTTGGAGACTCCTGGTACAGGGTTTCCTGCTTTTTCAGGGGATTGGACTAGGCCTCCAAAGTCCATTCCAACTCTGTTATTCTGCTATGAACCATAATAATGCAAAATCTCTTAAACTATGTCACCAGCCCCTTGGAAGGATGTCAGATGGCTAGTAAATCCAGATTAGCACTCTTATGTCATCCAGATATTATCCCTCCGTCTCTCTTGGTAATAAGTTGTGATGAAGTCACATATAGTTATTTCTTCTACTACAATTACAACTACTGCTGCTTCTGTTAGCACTGTAGTATTATTACAATGTTCTAGGTGTTCATATACAAATAAGCCCACCACTGAATGTTGGCTGTTTTTCCAGACTGAGGCCAGAAATGATGGAAAGGGATGATGACATAGACAGGATGATATAAAAGACCGCAGAATAAACATTAAAAAAAACTCTTTATAATGAAAGAGTAGATCAGGGGTTTCAAACTCAATTTCATAGAGGGCCGCATCAGGGCTGTGTTTGACCTTGGGGGCCTTGAGTGGGCGTGGCTAGGGTGGACGTGGCCAGTTCGATGTCCTGCAGCCCTCTGCCAGCAAAAATGGAGCTCTGTTTTCATGGGCAGAAGCACCACGGACCGGTCCTTCACTGTTTCCAGGGTGGACCCATGGGCCAGATCTAAGCACTCCATAGCCCGGATTCGGTCTATGGGCCTTGGGTTTGACACCCCTGGAGTAGATGGAAGCAAACAACCTCAAGTCACGGAACATGCCCCTGTGATTAGCAAGGCATCTTTTTTTTTTCTTCAGTAGATAAATAGGTATGTTTGTGAGTTGAAGGCAGTGGCAATATAGGCCATGCAGTGCAGTTTTATCAGAGTTATTCAGAAGTAAGTCTCACTGCATTTAAAGGGAGCAACTCTCTGGTAAGAGAGTTTAGAATTGTTGCAGCCTGAATGTCTGCAGTAATTTATTGTATGAGAAGCTAGCTTGAAGGCAGCTCTTACCTGCATTTCTTTTGTCAATTATTATAGCAGTCACTTAACATTCAAGAACTGGATCATCCTTTGGTAAATCCTTTGTCTTCATAAAACTGAGCAGGCCTTTGTGCTGAAAAGTTCAGAGGAATTCTTAAACCTCCAAGCATTTTCTACGAATCCATCTCTAGCTGGGTGCCTATCTTTTTGTCTTGTGCAGAGGTGAAGCGCTCTCCCACCACCTTCTTTTTAAAAGTTGCCTCTCTATGGTCTTAAAATGTGAAAGCAATACGCCATTTAGGAATGGGAGGACTATTTTCCAAAGCTAAGTGGAAGGAAGCCACAATAGATCAAAGCCAAGGGAGCAGGTTTAGATAAGAGGGTCTGGATGTGAAAGAAAATAATTGGAAAATGAGAGAACTTCCCCAATTTGTGGATAGAGAATATAATGCTGTCATGAGAGGTGAAAAATGGTTTAAGAGTTGTTAGTATATATTTATTAATACACCAAAGGCAGGGGTGGGATTCTACTGGTTCAGACCGGTTTGGGCGAACCGGATGTTACATTTGCATCTGGTTCGCCAAGCCAGTATTTGAACTGACCGGTTGGCCCCGCCCACCATGCCCCTCCCCTCCAGGAGTCTCAGTGTGGCCCATTTTCAATGCAGGATCTGGGCAGAGGCTCTGGGAGGGAGAAAATTGGGCCTTCCAGAAGTTGGAAATGGGTCTTTTTCTGGCTTCCAGAGAGCCTCCAGAGCCTAGGGGAGGCCATTTTCACACACAATCACCGTGAATGTTAGGTAGGACCAAAGACCTCTCTCCACCTACTTATGAAGTAGCTGAAAAGAATCCTGGTTTGATATTTTCTGTCTGCTTCTTTTGCTTCACAGTCAGGTCGCTGTAGCCATCCGACGTTCTTCAAAGGGGCTGGTGACAGAACCGAAGAGCTTTTGCATTATTATGGTTGGTAGCATAGTCAACCAGATGTGGAGACTGGATCTGGCATTTTTGTCCAGCTATTGCGGCCTTCCCAAGGATGTGGGATAGACAGATGTTGTGATTTAATAATATTAAAGTTATTGTCACAAGAAGTGAGCTGTTCAAGTAAAGCTACCTTTTACAATTGAATGATGGTTATTTTATCAATGTCCGTGGTATTCAAGCGGTGCTTCAGTTGTTCTGAGATTAAAACCAAAGTGCCTATTACTGTTGGTACTATTTTTGTTTTCTTTTACCACAGTTGTTCTGCTTCTATTTTGAAGATCTTTGTATTTTGTGATTTTTCTCATTTCCCCCCTTATTCTACTGTTTCAAAATATTGCAATGTTCACACACACTTTTTTTGGTTTTTTATCAACAATTCTTAAGTCTGGTGTATGTATGTGTGTGTGTGTGTGTGGTGGCAGCGGATATTTGTCTATTGTTTGCTTGTCTATCTATTACTTTGTTTATTTTGTGGTCCCACCAGTTCCTGCTTGCAGGCAAGTGGTATTTCTTGCGGATATTCCAATGCACCATTGTTGCTATTTTGTCATGCTGCTGTTTGTAGTCAGTCTGTGTGCTCTTGCAGCAACTAATTGGATGGTCCACTGTTTCTTTCAACTTCTTTGCAGAGATGGCCTATCCTATCTGTTGCCGTCTTCTCAATTTTGGCTTTCTATGCCTTTGTTCTCTGCTTGCTCTTGTGCAACCAGAATTAGCCCCTCTGTCTCTTTTTCAACTTTCCCTTCCTTAGCCTTTGCCAGGTCTTGTTGTCATCAAGGTTGACTCAGCCTTCCACCCTTCCGAGGTGGGTAAAATGAGGACCCAGATCGTTGGGGCCAATAGGCTGACTCTGTAAACTGCTTAGAGACAGCTGTAAAGCACTGTGAAGTGCTTTAAGTCTAAGTGCTGTTGCTATTTCTATCTGCTTTGCTTGCTAGTTTTCAACTAAATGTTGTTGGACTGCATTAGCTACAACACCAGTAGCAATTGAAAGTTGTTGGTAGCCAGATAATTGGCCTATAGTTGCCTGGGGCTGCCTGTTTTGTGGGAGCTTACATTGTTAGGTAGGGTTTTTTTTCCCAGGTGTTAATCAATTATTGATTTCACTTCCTTGCAGTAAGTGAAACTACTTGGCAATGAGTGGGTTTTGAGGTTTCATCCAAAAGACGTGCAGTTTGTCTTCATCTAGGCTGAGCAATTCTTGATCCTCTTTGTCCCTTTCTCCATCATTTCTGCTGTTACTACAAATTCTTTCATTTCTACTTTATTTTCCCTTTTCCAAGCTGCATTCTTGTTGTATTTCTTTGGGTTGTCCCTTAGCTGCACCCAGAACTGTACTATTTTTTCTTTGTCATGTGCTGACTGGTTCATTGCAGTCTCTCCATTGCTGAATTGGTAGAAACATTTTTGATTGGAGAGTCTGCTTGTAGACTACAATTTGAGCTTCATTTCTGCTGATTTTCTTGGCTATGGTTATTATTTGCTGATTTATTATTTCTAGTGCTTCCTTGATCTTCCTTGTTTCTAGACGATATTTCTTGATCAGACATTCTTTGATCTTGTTCTTTAGCTTCTTTTATTTGTCTGTTTTAGCATGCTTGCACCTGATCTTAGCAAACTGATCATATTTTCCAACCTAATCTTCCATTTTGGTGACTCAACTGTTTGTTTTATTGTTGTATCCAAGATCTTCAGTTATAACTGCTGTATATTACTTGGTTTATTTCATGCAGTGAACTGGTGCCTATATTATTTAAATATTATTATTGATTAAATTTAGATGCCACCTAATGTTTGCAGTTATCTCATTGTCTCCGTTTGTACCTGCCTCACCTTTATTTTTGTATAAAGAGGATAAAATGAATCTTACTATAATGATTTATATAATAATCCTTACAGAATCCAGCCATCCTTAGTTGATTTGAAAAAGATGCACACTTAACATAAAACATTTTCTTCTATCACAACTGAGTAAACTTAATTCTGATGATTTCTTGGACACAACTATATTCTTGGCAAAAATACTTATATGAAAATAGCTGACCATTGCTTTTTCTCTTAAGATTGGCTAGTAGGAAGAAAGCCAAAAGTGAAGGACTACAGATCTGTAATGGAACCAACCAGCACTTTTAAACTTGTTCTTTATTTTTGTTTTAATTTTAGAAGTAAGCAGATGAACTTGCGCTATTAAAAAGAAGCTGGAACATCTGAGCCCTTTAGCCTGAAAGAAAACAGGTGATTGAAAAGGAATGATTGAATTATATATTAAATTGTGTACTGTAGAGGAAGTGTGAAAAAGGATTGTGAAAAAGGAAATATTTTTCTCCCTTTTTCAAAACACTAGGATCAGACATGATCCAATGAAGCTTGGTTGGATGGAGATTTAGAACAAATAAACAAAGATACTTCTTCACAAAGTATATAATAACATGTGAAATTCATGCCATAAAGCAAGGTTTTAAAAAAGATTTTAAAAAAATGCATTGATAATAGGTCTATCACATGCTATTAGTCTGAAGGATTAGCATCAGGTTTGGTTGGGGTCAGGGTGCCAGTAAACCAGGAGCAGGGGAACAACAAAGGGTGTATCTCCAGCTGCTTCTTCCAAGCTACTTAGTAGTATATTGTCAGCCATTGTGAGAAGCAAAATGGCAAACCAAGCTGGACTAACCTGAGCCAGAGCACTGTTCTTACGTTCTTGTAGGAGATGACCAGGCTGAGCTTGATGGAGGGGTCATCAGTCTCCAGCCCTCCAGACAAGAGATCTAAGTCTAGCCCACCTTGAATTTGGTTGACTCTTACCTACCATCAGTTTGCTTTGAACTGTTAGTCGTTCAGATTCTTGGAAAGAGCTTCAGTTTGCAATAATCTTTTATATTCATTTGAACTGCCTGGACTCTTGATTTCCCACACTTGACCGTTCTTTCGGTTCATCCCTCTAGTTGAACCTCTCCATTAAATATAGCATTCTAAAGTAACAGGGAAATGGAGCTTTATGCTGTTCGGACCTTTTGTGTGTTCAAGATATGGGAAATTATATGATGGTATTTTCTCCACCCATCCTCTCTGGGAATCAAAGAATTAAAATTTCAACACTTGGAGTGACGGGTGGATGCTTTCTAAACAAACTTGGCTTCTCCAAAATGGCCTCAGGTGACCAGAAAATGTAAAATCATGTGGTTCAAAAAAAAAGTTTATTAAGAAATGAAGTGAGGAAGAAAACTTTCCCTAGGAAAGATAATAAAATAAAGAAATATATATGCAATATATATTCAAACTTCATCCTCTTGTGAACTCTAAATTACCATAGGCCAGCATAAAAGGAAAGAAAAGATCCTAGCAGGACTGAGAGGCTGTAGATTCAAGGGACCTTTAAGTCTGGAGATTTCTCGACATTGATGGGGTTGCATTTCCATAGACAAATCTTAAATGTAACTTGGAGTCTTCCTGGATTTGCAGGAAATGGCATTCATGACCTGGAGGGCTTTTGCCCAATACCTTGCTGTGTATGCCCCTAATTCTCTACTCAAGTCACTCATGCCTTTGTCCCCTCATGTTGGGATTATAGCAAGGTGTTCTACACTGAAGATAATGCAGGAGATACAACTTGTTCAGAAAGCAGCTATGCTGGCTGAGGAATTCTGGGAGTTGAAGTCCACAAGTCTTAAAGTTGCCAAGTTTGGAGACCTCTGATCTGGAAGATTTGCTGCAATGGAGAAACTGTAATGGAGATTGGATGCAAGAAAAGAGGGAACAAGAAATCTGCTGCTTTGCTTTTCTACCCATCATGAGGCTGCCAAAAGATCCCACTGTGAGCTGTGCATTGGAGTAGATAGAATTGCTCATGCCTCCAGGAAGGTGGATCACCAGCGGGCAAAGAAGGTGAGTCAGAGCCAGTGACTGTGAAGGATACCAGTGAAGGATGGGAAACAAAAGCCAAGCCCTGAACTTTAGGGGGACCAGTTTAATCATGGCTACTATGCAGAATCCTCCCCAGTTCTACAAATAAACACACTCCATGAAGCTCAGCTGGTCAGAAAACACTGCAGCTACACTGATGATCAGACAGGGAGAATCCTACTGGTAATGATGTCATATTTTACGAAGCTTCCAGGCCCAATTCAAAATGCTGTTTGTTAACTTTAATGTAGAGAACCATAGAGTTGACCATGGAGGGGAGCAGAGAGCATCAACAACATATAACGAACATGATTTAAGCCTGGGGAAAACAAAGAAAACATTAGGAAGAAACTCAGATTGGCATTACCTGGGGTATAATGTGGAGAAGAGGAAATGCAGCCAAGACTGCATTAATAGTACAGTATAACTTAAATCAAGAACCTTCAAACTTGGCATGTATAAGACTTGTCGACTTCAACTCCCAGAATTCCTGAGCTAAAATGACTGGAGAGGAATTCTGGGAGTTGAAGTGCACAAGTCTTAAACTTGCCAAGTTTGAAGACCCTTGTTCTAGACGAAACAAAATTAGGTCAAATTCCCACCCAAATATTGATGTAGAAAAATAGGGGGAAATGACACTTAGGAAATGTCAGTTAGGTTGTGTCAGTGATGGTTATGGCACCAATCCTAGCTCCAATAATACACTAATTCATGAGTGAAGGAAAATATACACGTCCCAGGATAATGTTGTAGGATCCAAACTGAGTCGGTCACTGGGACCAAAAGTTTATTCTTCCAAACTTTTGGGCTCATGCTTGAAATATTCTGGAGAGGGAGAAATTCTTTGATGATGGGCTCCAGCACAAGCCCCAAATCTTGAAAGAATAAACCTTTGGTCCTAGTGATCAACTCATATTGAATCTTATGATTAATTCAACACTGAAGTAACTAATACGCACTGGTAATGTCTGAATAAGATTAATAATTCTGTAGAAAAGAAGCACCTTGCATTTGTTTTATATTTTATATACATATTTCGTAAGTATATGAAATATTATAGACAGCCAGTGTATGACAAGCTTTTAGATATTAGATATGGATTGGAAGACCAAGATTCAAATCTACCTTCACCCATGGTTTGGTTTGGATCACTCCCTTAGCCTATCTCAGTAGTTTTTCATGTGGAACACTTGGGGCAAATGATATTGATTCCAAATAAAGTATTCGTTTCCATGCCTTTCTATGATGCATAAGGCCACTGTTAAAACCATTGTCCACCATTAGTCAGAACCAGAGGCCTCCAAACTTGGCAACTTTAAGACTTGTGGACTTCAACTTCCAGATTCTGGGAGTTGAAGTCCACAAGTCTTAAAGTTGGCAAGTTTGTGGACCCCTGGTCAAAACCATCCAGGAACATCCAATACATTTGTTGGCATCAATCAAACTATGGTAGACACAACAATCCATGCAGGAAGGGAACAGTTATTTTATATTATAGGTTTTAATTATAGCTGGTGTTCAGCTTTACTTAAATATCTAGTTATTTAACAGCTGGTATGAGTCAGCCGGATAGAGGATTAGGGTTTTTTTTTAGTTGTTGGTTTTTTTAATTGTGGTTTTTAAAAATGCTTTAATCATGAGCTATAACAGGAGAACAAGTTTGGTCACATCAAATAATTTTGGTTCTCCCAAATTTGCTGAACACTGAACCATTGCTTAGAGTTCTGACAAGCAAAATGCTCAGTACAGTTCATCACTGAGAAAACTCTTTTAAATGTCTTGTCCAGAGATGAAATTGACCTTGAAAAAACAGACCTTGATTCATAAGTGATTACTAAAAAAACTCTGGCTACTTTCTGTCTTCTTGTATTGCTTATCATGGGCATCATGATAATTTATCTGTCTTCTAGACGCTGACTTTGTTACGCTGTTGTGAAGGAATTCCTAACATTTCTCCTACAATCCAAACAGAACTCTCTAATTTGTTATACTGACTTCTGGGTTTATTAGGGATTAGAAATGTCCTATTAGATGGTGACAATGATGATAAAGATGGTGATGATATTTAGGATGTTTATATTTAGGATGTCCAGAATCAGTTTTGCTTCTCTGAAGCCAGTAGGATTAATAGAATAATAACATAGAATAATAGAGTTGGAAGGGACCTTAGAGGTCTTCTAGTCCAACTCCCTGCTCAAGCAGGAGGCCCTATTATTTCAGACAAGTGGTTGTCTAGTCTCTTTTTGAAAGCCTCCAGTGATGGAGCACTCACAACTTCTGAAGGCAACCTATTCTGCTGTTGATTGCTCTCAATATTAGGAAATTTCTCCTTAATTCTACATTGCTTCTCTCCTTGTTTAGTTTCCAACAATTGTTTCTTATCTTGCCTTTTTGGTGTTTTGGAAAATAGTTTGACCTCTTGTCTTTGTAGGAGCCCCTCAAATATTGGAACACTGCTATCATGTCACCTCCTAGTCCTTCTTTCCATTAGACTAGACATACCCAATTCCTGCACTATAAAATTAAAACATATGGGGTAGATCTAGGACTTTATTGTCATCTTTTTTCCCCCAATATTTTATAAAATATGAAATAATTTTTGAATGAGCACTAATTCACCATGTGAAAGCACGAACAGTTTCCCTAACTGTATGATCAGCCTGTATGTCTTACCAGTTTGAGAGATGAATTCAATTATTGTTCAGTTTATCTCCATTCAGCTTCCCATTTGAAAGCCATACTGAACTATACCACTTGGGAGGCTGAATCATTTACCTGGATTTTCCTCCCTGAAGCTCACGGCACTAAATCTAATGTCTTTCTGGCACTAGGCAAAGATTTTATTTTTAAAAAAACATGCCCAGGTTTTCCAGCATTTCCTCCCTCTTATTATAGCATTATTAACCATTTATTGCTTTTTTTCTTAACCCCTAATAGAGACAAAGAAACACAAAATACCCACATAAATTTTGAAAAAAAAATTTCTACTGAATTTAACAATCTAAACACATGCATCATTGTAATCCACGGTTTGATCTTAAATAACTACATATTAGGGAAATGATAAACAAGGACCTGTGATAACACATCAAAGCAGGAAATATTGAAAAAAAAACATATATTTTTGTCTTCCATGAAAACTAAACACAATTTGGTTATAGATTCAGTAAAATTGGGGGAAATGTGCATCCAAAAAAACACATTTACCATGCAGTCCTAAGTATGTTGCTTTAGAACAGAGGTCTCATTCTCTCAGCCCGCGGGCCAATTGCGGCCCGCAGGACGATATCCTGTGGCCCCCACCGTGATATGAAAGTATAATATTAGTGCGGCCCTCAGGGAGAATGGACCTCTGAAGGAAGTCCCGCCCGCCGTTCCTTGTCGTGGCTGACATTCGGTTCTAGGCTAAGCTACACCGACTTCATGCACACTACGCTTGTAACAACAGTGTGACGGATGATGAACAGTCTGGTAGCAGTCGCCTTTTTTTGTGGTCGCCATTCCAGTACTTTCTACCATCAACAAATGCCACGATCAAATGCAGAGAAAGGCGACTGCTACCACACTGTTCATCATCCACCGCGCTGTTGTGACAAGTAGAAGAGGAAATGATGTCACGCATCGAGACGTTTTCCATGCGTCACTAGCTAGCTAAATACTTCTATGAAATGTGGAACAAGAGCGACGCCAAGTGGAATAAACTAAATTTTGTCACACCCTCATCATGTCTTTGTCAAAGCCTGCAGTGAAGAGAAAGATAGGTGACGAGCACAGACAATTTCAGCAAAGGTGGGAGACGCAGTATTTCTTTGTTGAGCACAGGGGCATCCCGACATTTTTTTAACAACATTTTTTGTGGAATCCCTTATGCGGCCCAGCCACACCCAGACTCTGCCTCCAGTGGCCCCCAGGTAAATTGAGTTTGAGACCCCTGCTTTAGAAGGAAATAAATTATAACTAATTCATTGGAATTAACTGCTAAATAAGCAGACATAGGATACGAAGAGAAAGACCAGTTTTTAAAATTTCAGTATTGCTTCTTATATACATTTTAGTTTAAACATGTATATAAGCATATTTATGTATAAATGTGCATTAAAGATTGTAATCACGTTTGTGTAAATATGCAAGATTTCATTGAAGCCATTTAAAATGGTATTAAGCTGCCCTTGTGTTAAGATACTTTATAAGACATTGGACTTTTCTCACTAAAGGCAAAATTGCTTTTAAAAGAATGTATTTTAATACACAAGTAAAGAAATTGCATTCTCTTTCTGCAAAGTGAAAGAAAAATAGTAAATAACGTAATTTTACATGAGGTGTTAAGTGAAAACATATTTTCTTTTAATTACATTTACAAAATATCATTCTGGTATCAGTTATTTGAATTGCCTTTAACTAATTAGGACATCTGGCTCACAAATGGGAAAAAAACATCACATCTGATATTTTAACATCACATCTGATAATTCTTTGAGTTCAGTTCACTTTTAGCTACCGTTCCCAGCAGTGTAAGACTAAAATACACTCTCCGCTGCATTCTCAGGTATAATTAAGTTGGCTGTCTTTTTCTTCATTAATTAAATACTTTGAAATGTCAATATATATCTGGATCTCAATCTGAAATCAACAGATGCAACCTTTGGAACAAATTAACAGTTTTCCCCACCCACTATTATGAAAAAGAATAGAAAGAGACTTTGATTCTTTAAGCAAGCCTCAGTTCTAAAATAATGTTAACAAACAGAATGAAAGGGTGAGGAACTCACGGGCATAAATTGGCAGAAATTTCGAGAAGAAATAGCCTCTGACAGAACTGCAACAGAAAACTAGTTCTCCTTCAGGATCAAAATGCAGACTACAAATATGACTCTCAAAGTGACTCTCATCACAAAGTGACTCTCATTGGGCCTCCCTTCTGAATAATGAAATTTAGGATTAATTCAATAACATATTAGTCAAGAAATAACATTTTTCTATGTTTCTCATATTGTGCAATTTCACCCTAATACAGTTAAGTCAGTGTTTCTCAACCTTGGCAACTTTAAGACGTCCAGAATTCCATTTGCTGTCTGGGGAAATCTGGGAGTTGAAGTCCACACGCCTTAACGTTGCCAAGGTTAGTGTTTGTGGGTGAAGCCACCATCTTTTTGGATGTGATTTCATGGAATCAAGCTCTGTCTCGTTGTGCTCCCCACACATATTTACAGGGAACAATGATTTGGGGTTGTCTTCAGGGATTCCAGTGGAGTAACCACCTTATGGATGGTGTTACAGCAGAAGACTTCAGTCCCAATCTTCAGAATATCCAGTTAGAACTAGGTGCACTGCAAGTCAGGAAGACATGTGAAGTTGGGTAGACCAACAGTCTGACCTAAGTTAAGGGCAGTGGTGGGTTTCGAATTTTTTTCCTACCAGTTCTGAGAGGGTGCTTGGCATGCGCGCAGGGCTCAAGGACTACCGTCTATGTCAACGCCGGTGAGCTGTGCTGTTTTTTTTTTAGTTCAGTTGAGGTACGACAATCCAGTCTGCCGTGTGAATCAGCTGAGCTAAAAAACAAGGGAATATAGGAAAGGTAACGGCTGGAGTGGGTGGGTGGGACCAGCCAGAGGTGGTATTTGCTGGTTCTCTGAACTACTCAAAATTTCCGCTACTGGTATGCCAGAACTGAACTGAACTGGCTGAATACCACCTCTGGTTAAGGGAGTTTCTACAAACATCCAACATTATTTAAGTTTTACCTATATTCAGTAGTTTTCAAATTTGGGAGGTTAAGGGGCGCAGTTCCTTTACAAGGCTGAACTTGGAAAAAAATATAGATAACAGATAATCTGAGTTGGAAGGGACCTTGTAGGTCATCTAGTCCAACCCCCTGCCCAAGCGGGAGACCCTACACCATTTCTGACAGATGGGAGTCCAATCTCTTCTTGAAAATCTCAACTGATGGCGCTCCCACAACTTCTGAGGGCAAGCTGCTCCATTGGTTGATTGTTCTCACTGTCAGAAAGTTTCTCCTTATTTCCAGGTTAAATCTCTCCTTGTTCAGTTTCCATCCATTATTCCTTGTCTGGCCTACAGGCACTTTAAAAATAGCTTGACCCCTTCCTCTCTGCGGCAGCCCCTCAAATATTGGAGGACTGCTATCATGTCTCCCCTGGTTCTTCTCTTCACTAGACTAACCAAGCCCAGTTCCTGTAACCGTTCTTCATATGTTTTAGTCTCCAGTCCCCTAAACATCCTGGTTGCTCTTCTCTGTACTTTTTCTAGAGTCTCAACATCTTTTTTATAGTGTAGTGACCAAAACTGGATGCAGTTCTCTAGGTATGGTCTTACTAAGGCTTTATAGAGTGGTATTAGTACATCCCTTGATCTTGATTGTATCCCTCTGTTAATACAATTTAGGATTGCATTAGCTTTTTTGGTGGCTGCTGCATACTGCTGGCTCATATTTAGCTGGTTGTCCACGAAGACTCCAAGATCCCTCTCACAGTTACTGCTGTTGAACCTGTCTATATGTGTACTTTTGGTTTTTCTTGCCTAAGTGTAGGACTTTACTTTTCTCTACATTGAATTTCATTTTGTAAGATATGGCCCAGTGTCCATCTGGATCTTGAGCCTATCTTCTTGGGTGTTAGCTATTCCTGCCAGCTTAGTATCATCTGCAAATTTGGCAAGTAGTCCTAACTTACAACTGTTTGTGTAAAGTTACAGTGGTCTTGAAAAAGAGACTTATGGTTGTTTTTCACACTTCTGACTGTTGCAGCATCTCCATGGTCATGTGATCAAAATTTGGACATTTGGCAACTGACTCATGTTTATGACAGTTGTAGTGTCCCAGGATTGTGTGATCACTTTTTGTGACCTTCTGAACAAGCAGTGGAGAATCAGATTCACTTAACAATCAAGTTACTAACTTCACAACTGCAGTGATTCACTTAACAACTGTGGCAAAAAAAAGAGGTCACTGAACAATTATCTTGCTTAGCCACAGAAATGTTGGGCTGAATTGCGGTCATTAATCGAGGACTACCTGTATCTGGATTTAATTTTAAATTACTTAAATACTATTGTGTTGAATTAAAACTAGTAGGCAGCACGTTGGGATTTGCAGCCAAGATTTTTAGGAAGTTCAAGCTGGGCTTCTAAGCCTTACGAAGTTATGCTAGTGTTACTCCCCCCAGTGCCAGATGGGAAAGAATTGAGAAAAATAGATGATGTATATCCTCCCTTCCTCCTTCAGAACTTTGTTTCTGTTTATAATGAGCAGAGTAAGAAGAATGCCGCTTGCTCATCTTTGTGTCAGAAGCACCAATGTGCATCTGGTTGAAAGGATTAGCTGGTATCATCACCATTGCCCAGAGGATGGCCAGGTGAGGGCTCCTTTCCTGTGCCCATTAACGTGCCCACCAAAGTGGTACCCATCTATCTGCTGGCTGATCATCAACCCAGTATGTGAGCCACCATCCTCCTTAAGGTTGACTCAGCCTTCCATCCTTCTAGGAGGTTGGTAAGATGGGGACCCAAATTGTTGGGGGCATAGGCTGACTCTGTAAACCGCTTAGAGAGGGCTGTAAAAGCACTGTGAAGCGGTCTATAAGTCTAAGCGGTATCGCTATTGCTATTTAGAACCATTCACCAATTGGTGGGCTGCAGCCCACTGGTGGGCTGTGAGAAAATTTGGGTGGGCCGCAGAGAAATCTCACCCCCAGAGCACCCCCCCCAGCAATTAATCCAGGCTGCGCAGAAACACAAGGCTGCTCCGCCCACATGGCCCGCGGGAACCCTCCCCACCCACTCACTCCTTACCCGGTAAACTTGCCTGCTAAATTTCTATTTTTTCTTTTTCCGACCATCATCTGTTCTGCTGTGCCGGGAGATTTAGATTAGCTAGGAAGCAGGAAATGGTTGGATAGCTTGCTTTCTAGCTAGTCTTTCGATCTTTGGCTCTGCTTTTAAGTACAGCCGAACCTTAGGTTTGCTTGCAAGCAAATTTAGTGCAGACTCACGGCAAGGAAATTTGAGAGACCGAGCTAGCCGATGGCAGATCGAGAGATCACTGAATGATTCTGTGAGCAGCTCAATCTGCCTGCTTTGCCTGATTTTGAGTAAAAGTTTCTCTTTTTTATAAAAAAATTCAATATTTATATAAATATTTATAATATTTACATACAAGCCAGGCCCAGCCAGTCACATGACCACCAAGCCACACCCACAAATTAGGCCACACCCACAGAACCAGTTAGTGGTCCCTGGGATCTAAAATTATGAGTTTGGTGGTCCCTGAGGTCCAAAAGGTTGGCGACCCCTGATTTAGAAGGTCTCTACTGACGCCAATATCCTTCAATATCCTGAAGCTAAAGATTGACTTGCACTGCCTTTGTGAATGCCTAAACAATGTGTCACCTTTCTGATTTTGTCACACAGCTGGGGGAAAGGCAAGTCATGAAATGCCTTCTTTCCTTCCCCCCCCACCCCCCAAAGCCACATATACCAGGTCACTCAACCAAGACCACACAATAAATCATGTCTTGCTGGCTTTCTTCTGAGCAGGTGACTTTATTTCTTTGATCCAGATTTGACTGGCTGTAGACCAATGTTTGGGCTTCTGCCATTAGTCATGCTTTAATAAAGCATTAGTCATTTAACGAGAGGAGAAATATTTCATAACGAACGCTTAATGAGACAGTGCATGTCTGTGTTTATTTTGCAACTATTCCCTTACTTGTATCTAAGAAATTAATGCAAATGGTATGAAAGGCGACAGCAGTTTAGATAACAGATAATCAGAGTGGGAAGGGACCTTGTAGGTCATCTAGTCCAACCCCCCGCCACCCAAGTGGGAGACCCTACACCATTTCTGACAAATGGCAGTCCAATCTCTTCTTGAAAGTCTGAAGGCACTCTTATCTCTAAGAGTGCAGAAAGTAGGCTTTTGTGGGATGCCATTGAGTTAAATATCTGATTATTTATTACATGCCATTTTTCCACAACCTCAGTGGTTGCAAGATATTTTGGAAGAAAGTCAGCATATGAACTGCATGTTGGGGAAAGGAAAGTGTCTAGATTTCCTTCCTTCCTTCCTTCCTTTCTTCCTTCCTTCCTTCCTTCCTTCCTTCCTTCCTTCCTTCCTTCCTTCCTTCCTTCCTTCCTTCCTTCCTTCCTTCCTTCTTTCCTTCCTCCTCTCTCCCTCCCTCCATTATTCATATGCATATAATACAAAAGCCTACATACAATAAATATTCCCCTTTCCAACTATCAAATAGAGTGCAGTAGGTAAATATGCAAACTTTGAAATGGGGGAGATCTGCATGAGTCAGAGGTTTGGCAATAGAATAAACAGAGAGTTTGGCAAAGTGGGAAAGGAGTGAACGATCAGAGAAGTTGATTTACTTGACACCTGTTGACATTTAATAGGATTTGGCTTCTGAAACTGGAGAAAACGTATCACCGTAGACTGGCATAATAAAGTTCCAGGGCTCGAGGGTGTATATCCTGGGGGCTGCAAAATAGGAGGCTTATCTAATAGTTGGCAGGTCGAATAATGTTAGTAGGGCAGGCTATGAGTAAAGGCGTAAAGACAAGTTTGATTGAAAGTTCAGAAAGCTCTAGAATCTGTCAAGGATAAGAGCCAAGCTACAAGGATGGCACGTTAATGAACAGGCCAACCTGAAGAAAGGAGACGAGATGTTAATTAGTTGGCACAGCCCTGACCTCTGCCTTCAGCATAGGAACATCATCCCTGAATAATCTGACCCTGAATTATATCACCTTTTTGGGGGGGGCGGGGGAGTGAGAGAAGGGTAGAATCCTGAAGATCAGCAGAGGCATATTTCATATATGATTGATCTTGAGAACAACCCATTGTATTTTAAGGGCAGTTCTAATTATTTAAAAAAAAAAGGATAGAGATCCCTGTTTCTTTGGCTTGTCTTGAATTGTATAAAACTGGAACTATCAAATTACAGAAGCACTGAATGCCCTGGAAGTGATGCTCTATGAAATGCATCCTTGTGATTTGTTCAGTACATCGTGGACCATCTGAGGTCATTTTGTCGACCAAGTCTGCAATAAACTCAGGGGTGAGATGCTACTGGTTCTGTCCAGCTCTATAGAACTGGTAGCTCTGAAGAGCAGCAAACACCAAACTGGTTCTGTGTTTGCTGCTGTTTGGACCACCCGCCCACCTGGGCTCTTACCTGACCTTTATTTCCTGCTTTTTCAACCTCAGCTGCTTTGCGTTGCACAGCTGAGGTTGAAAAAGCAGTAAAAAAAAGGCATTTTTCAAATGCTGCACACCCATGCGCAGTGCTTATCAGCTGTCCGGCCGGCACAGCTTTAGGTTTATTACACGTGCGCACAAAATGTAATCACCGAACTGGTAGTAACACCAGTTGAATCCCACCCCTGAATAAACTCCAATCCATGTTTCCAAGTTCTGTGAGGTTAAATGAAAGCCTATGAACATTAATTTGGCAAGGAATTGTTCGGTGTTTCCCAACCCTGGCAAATTCCAGAGGTGTGCAATTCTAAACTGGCTGGGGATTTTTGAAAGCCCCTTTGTGGAAGTCAGTTGAAAACAATAGCCCTAGACAAATATTCTCAGTGTGGCAAAATCCATCCAACCTTGGTTCTGTTCTTACTGGAAGCTGGAGAACTGATTCTTTGTTACAACATCCCACCCAAAGAAAGTTTCATTTTCCCCTTAAAAATGAAAATGATATAAAACTTGGTTTATCAAACCAAAAGAAATCTAATTCAATGAAGGTGTTGTGACCCTCCAGCAGAGCTGGCGGCAGACTTGGACAGTGAAGCGGTTGTGGAGGAACATGGGCCAGTCCTGGAGTTCGAGGAAGGCTCTGATGAATGCTCTGCATCCGAGGCAGAGATGGGGCCAGGGCAATCCGACAGTTATCAGCTGCCTTCGGAGTCGGAGATCAGTGGGTCAGAAGAACAGCTGGAGCCTGTTCCCAGTGGGCACATGTGCAGAGCTGCCAGGAGAAGGGAACAGTTAAGGAACAAGGGTTGACTCGGGAGTAAAGGCACAGGTGGACGGTGAATGGCCCGTCCCATAGGGAATAAAGAGGAGCGAAAGGAGACTGGTGTTTGCAGGAGACAATTGGTTCATTTAATTAGTATGAAGATTAGTTTGTGACTCACAGAGACTCCTTGCCAAGTATTTCCTTGTACAGTGTGGCACTTGGAAGCTATCGGCCTGGCAAACTCTCCAAGCCTGATAAAGTCTGTGGTTGTAATTCACCCTTGAAAGACTGTTTGCCAGGACTTTGCTGGATGTGAATGATAGGACTTCACATTAGCCTAATAAAAAGGGGTTTTGTCAGGACAAAAAGTCTGCTTCATAATTTTGTGAAGGTCAGAAGAGAAGGAAAGGCAAGTCTTCTTCCTAGCATATTCCTGCAGAGGCAGAGTCCGCTTTTCGAATCATTGAACTCCACTTTGCACAATCAGCTGCATCTCTGGGGCACGGGCCTACGGCTTGCATGTTTTTGTTGATGGTGACTTGCCATCTCTGTTTTGGACGCGAGGTCATCAGTGATCAATTTCTAGTCAATAGGCTGTCTTGGCAAGGGTGGAACAGTGGGCAGTGATGGTCCATTCTTCTCATGGTGCCACTGGATACAGCCCACCCATTTCCGGGTGGTGCTAATCCGATCATGGGCCCTGGTGACAGGCCCAGGTGACAGGCCGGTTGGAAATTTTGTGGAATGGAATGAAGGAAAGGGAAGTGTTAATATGGAATTCCACAGTACAAAGGATGTCTTTTTAAAAATCCACAATGGGCTGCTTCAAATGATATTTTACAGTTGTAGCCACAATGAGGAAACATCAGACTCCATAACAATTAAGCAAATGCACCAGCAACAAAAGCCAAAAGAGTTTCACTTACTTTCTCCCTAGTACAGTCTCATATACTGTATTTAATTAAATGGGTAGCTGAAATAGAAACCAATTTTGGTATCCAAACAAAAGATCATCCCTATATAAGCAAATACAGTTATCTATTTAACAGCGATAATTAAAACGGGGGATGTAAGAGGAAAGTTTTATGCGTACTGTCTTATAGGGAGAGTATAACAAAAATAAAATTCCTTGGCTTTTTTCTGCCATGAACATATAAAACAGCATATCTATCCTTATAGGCTTTCAATGTTCAGACTACATTTGGGAACGATTAATAAACTTGGCCTATTAAAACTATTAATGTCTTATAAAATCCTAAAAATATAAAAAAAATTAAGTGTTTGAACTCACATTAAGGGATGTGTGTTGTAATAGCCATGTGTCAGTTCTTTGAGCCTCAGATTATTATTCATGTTAAGAATAACCTTTTCATGAAGACCATATTGAATATAAGTATAAAATATTGAGGGGAATGAGAGTTGGATTTAAATATTACTTTTTCTATCAGTAGAAAAGAATATTTGTAGTTCAAGTTTGAAATTAGCGGTCCTTGGTGCTTTCTGAGCTTCTAGCACAGGGGTCGCCAACCTTTTGGACCTCAGGGACCACCAAACTCATAATTTTAAATCCCGCAGACCCTGAGAAAATCCCCAAAAGGTCTGTAGGAAGATTCCCCACCCCAGTTTCCTACCGATTGATCATTCTTTATTTGGGATCGCAGGATACCGTCTCCAGCTCTGTTCTCAGGGGGAGAGAGAGAGAGAGAGAGAGACTTTTGGCTTCATGCAAGGAAAGCAGCAGAAGCAGAAGAAGTCTTTCTTTCTTTCCCTCAAATTCCGCCAGAAATGAGTCTTTGTGAGACTTGTTGCACTGGCGCAGCTTGTTAGAACAGGATGCCTTGCAGGGTCCCAAAGACTCATTTCTGGCAGAGTTTAGGGGATAGAAAGAAAGACATTTGCAGCCCGGTGGCCAGGCCAGACACGTGGAGTGAGTGGGGCAAGTTCCCCTCTCCGCCCTTTCCCCCACTCCCCTCACTACCTCATGTTGTTCACAGTGCAAGTGACACAAGCCTTATGTTCCCGCGCAGCCTGGATTAATTGCTTTGGGGGTGACATTTCTCTGCAGACCACCAAAATTTTCTCGCAGACCACCAGTGGTTCCTGGCCCACTGGTTAGCAACCGCTGTTCTAGCAGATGTTTCCTTATCAAGCTAGGTAATATCATCAGTGCTAGCAACCCCACTTCCTTCTAGAACTGATAACGCTACCTAGTTTGGTAATGAAACATCTGCAGAAAAAGACGGGTGGGGGGTCAACCTATTTTCCAAAGCACCTGAAAGGAGGACCAGAAGCAATGGGTGGAAACTAATCAAGGAGAGAAGCAACCTAGAACTAAGGTGGAATTTCCTGACAGTTACAACAATTGGTCAGTGGAATGACTTGCCCCAGAAGTTGTGGGGGCCCCATCACTGGAGGCTTTTAAGAAGAAATTATGATTATGGAAAAAGACAGTGAAAAAGTAAAGTGGTATAGAGCAAGCCAATCAACAGGAAAAGCCTTTTGAGTAATAATGTTCATATGTGTATATATTCCTTAGTATTATTAGTTGCTTAAGACACCTTCTCTCACTTTCCTTTAATTCTCAAACCAGCAATACCATTTCTCACCACCGGTTTTGTTTAAAACCAGTGATTTCTGACACAAATCTTATCCTATGTTTTTGAAGGTTCCAGATTAATTAATTAATTAAATAAAAAAAACAAGACTCCAAACACAAAGGCTCCACTGTTCTGAAGGGGGACTATATCGATGGGAGTTTCAATTAGTAACAGTAGCGGTAATTTTATTTGTGCTGCAAAACAAACACTTGACAAAATATCTGTTTAAGATAACAGAGGGCTTCTGTTCATAAGCCAATGTTACTTTCCTATTGACAGTAGCAACTTGTAGTATTTTCCAAAGCCCTAAAACCACTCTAAAGCCGAAGTCAGGATGGATTTAAAAAAAAAAATTATATCAGTTAAGTTAATACTATGAAGACACTTCCTAGAAAAAAGCAATTACTTAACTTAATGGTCAATTACTTAACTTAATGGACACTATTCAAACACTATTCAAAATTGCTACCTTCAGTTGTAAAGTGTTCTTATTTCTATTGACATTCTATAACATTAACATTTATTTTATGTTTCCTAAATTCTATATTTTGCATTTAGGACTGGAATATTGCTCTCTCCTATTGAACTCATTAGAATTTGTTGCATTTTTGTTACTTTCCAAATCAACTACACCTCAATACCTGTGCTTTATGTCGTTAAAAGCTCTTCTAAAATGAAAAGGTTGCGAAGTGTAAGATATCTGGGATCATTTCTCAATACGTACTTTTGAGCAAAGTTTCAAGATTCCGTATCAGGAAGTTGCCTCTAGTTTGACCAGTGGGATAAATTTATCTGCTGATTTTTGTGTGTTCCGGGACAGAAGTCACAAAATGAATGTGGAGATTTGCCACTGGGCGGTTCCTTCGACTTCTTGATGGATTAGTCACAGTTTTCATTTTCTAGTCATTAGCTCAGTCCCCTTGCCAAACAGCAGTGAGAAGACTTAGAACACCTTTAGGAGATTTAGGCTACCAAGGTCTGCCAATCTCTAGAAAATCTGGGCTGGAGAACAGGCCCAGACCTGAAGATGGCCACTCATTCATAGGATCTTTCCCATGGAAAGGATGATTCACACCAAAGATGGGAGTTTGAGAACCATCTTCTTCAACACGTTGTTCATAAGATCTTCCAAGCTATCACCTTCATAAGTTTCTAAAGTTTTGAATGGGAAGCAGCAAGTTGATTAAAGCCATTCTAAGATGTACTTTGTATATCAGAAGTTCAATTAAGTGAACAAGACTCTTCCAGTCTATTGTACAAGACACGTGCTTACAGAATTCAGCTGAGTTTGAGTTAGACTGCATTAATCTGTACTTGTATTTTTCCATCTATCCATCCATTTACTGATCTAATATCATAGTCTCCAAAAGAATGACCACATTCAAATTTCCTTCAGACTCAGGCAATCCTATTAATCTTAGCATCTTTTGGACCATTCCAACTCTTATAGCTTCAAACTGAGATTTAGCCTAACTGCCTATTCCAAAGTATACAGGTTCAGATGTTCTCAACTGCTTGGAGAACACCTTCTATAATTAGATCCCTATATTAACAATCATCTCTCAAACTCATGCAGCACTGTCAAGCAGCATTTTATGCATTTGTTAGTTACCTTCACAACATTGGGGTGGTCATGGCTCTTAATTTGTCAATCAGTTGTACCCATTTATTATAGCAAGATTGCAATGAATAACCATTGCAATGGTTTGTTGACTTGCCTTCTGTCATCTTGCTTTTACGCTTTGGTATGATATCAAATTATATACCTTGCTCCTTAAGATGTATCAGTTACTGGTTTCAAATTGTGCATAGGTACCATGGAAGACAGCCTATCTGAAAAGTCAATTGCTGTAGTCCTTAAGCAAATTCAAACCTTTATTGTCTGTGTACAATATGTGTACAATGAGATTGGCTGAGCCTCCCTTCATGCACCCCCTCCCCAAAACAATACAACTCACAGTGAGGACAGAAAATCCCTAGCTGTCATGCCCCATATGATTTGGAGGGGGAGGCCGAGCAGGTGACAGGGAGTGGGAGTGTGGCTCCGTTGGCTGTGGAAGAAACTGGGGAAGGGCAAAGGCCAGCTGGGCAGAGCTGGGGAGAGGAAGAGCAAGGGAGAGGGAATTCGGAGGAAGATCCAGCCCACCCCCTCTTCATCCTAGGGCATGCAGGAGAAACAGAGAAGGGAGCAACGTGAGTTGTGTGGCTTACGGGGGAGGAAAGGGCCCTGATTCCCTTCATTAGCTGCAGCTGGGAACACAGTGTTTAAAAAGGGAAGCTGTGCACAGCAAAGTTGTTGGGAGCAAATTGTTAATTATTTGGTATCGTCAAGGCTTATCTGGTTCCTGGCATCTTCCCAACTGTGTGTGTTTTACTGTGCTTTCAAGTCTGCAATTCCTTCTCCTGCCCTGTCAAGTTAATTACTGCAGCGTGGTTTGTGTGGATTTTTATTTACAGTTTGTATGTACTTTATTTTTGGACTGAATTTCCTCCACTTAAAGACTGTTCTTGGGAGAATTTTTTTCTCCAGCTGAAGGTAACTTGGACATTGGGGGCAAAGTTGGAGGTATTAAAGGGATACTTCTTGCTTATTTGACTGTGTTGCCTTTGTGCCATGCCCCGGGTCATCACACTAGCCTAGTGAATTCTACTAACAAACACACAATCCTATCGCACCATGTGAACTTATTGCAGGTCGTGCCGGGCCCACAAGTTAATTGTACTATGTTGTTGTAAGATTACTTTCCATTCAGGAGTCTGACAGCCCAAGGATGAAAACTGTTCTTCAGCCTGTTTGTGCAGCTACCTATGCTTCTATATTTCCTTCCTGATGGTAGGAGAATAAAGAAGTGCTGGCCAGGGTGTGAGTCATCCCTGAGGATTTTCCTCACTCTTCTAAGGCAGCGAGCAGATGCCTAGAACGGGGTCTCCAACCTTGGCAACTTTAAGACCTGTGGACTTCAATTCCCAGAATTAGCTGTGGAATTCTGGAAAATGAAGTCCACAAGTCTTAAAGTTGCTAAGGTGGGAGACCCCTGCCCTAGAAGAGAAAGGGAGATGTGAAGGTGCTTAATGAGATGCCTCCTGGCGCGTATGTGTGTTAGAAGGAAGATATGCACCTCACTAATATAGATTGCTAGTCATAGAGTGAGGGAAATCCTTCCTTCCGTAGGCAATGACATTGTTCTCTCTGGTGAAGCTTCTATTAGTCACTGAAGTAGAGAAAGAGATCTTCTTTGCAGTCCCAGCAGTTCTTGGAAGTGATCTGGATCATAGTTATGTCTTGAGAGGAAAGGGTAGGCTTGTCCTTTGGCTCTAACGCAGCTTTGATCCCGATTGGGCTTTCCTGCAGCTGCTTTTACAGAAAGTCTCTTATGCCTTGGAAGAAAGCATAAAGCAGTTGATCGTGACAGGGCTCAAGATAAGGTGGTGAACATTCCAAAATTCTCCGTCACAGTTCTGACTACAGGCAAAAGCATTTCGGGTGACTCATGCATTGTATATGCCCAGACAGGAAACTGGCATAGATCCCTTACCTAATATCATGCATTTTTTATGAGGATCATTCTTCAAAGAATTTTGCCCAGACTTCCAACATATCCATCTTTGGATAACACAATCGCTAAGTCATGAATATGCATAAGTAAAGCAGAACACGAATTAAAAGACGACTAAACTTATTAAGATCACAGTCCTATATTTAACAAAATAACAGAGTTGGAAAGGATATTGTATGTCTTCTAGTCCAATCTCCTGCTCAAACAGGAAACCGCATATACCATTTCAGACAAATGGTTGTTCATTCTCTTCTTAAAAACCTTCACTGTTGAAGCATTCAATATTGGAGCAACTTCTGGAGGCAAGTCGTTCTACCGATTAATTATTCTAACTGTCAGGAAATTTCGCCTTGGTTCCAGGTTGGCTCTCTTCTTAATTATTTTCCATCCATTGCTTCTTGTGCAGCCTTCAGGTGCTTTGGAGAAGGGGTCGCCAACCTTTTGGACCTCAGGGACCACCAAACTCATAATTTTAAATCCTGCAGACCAGAGATCCTGGGGAAATCCCCCAAAAAGTCTGCACGAAAATTCTCCACCCCGTTTTTCTACTGATCGATCATTATTTGGGATCACAGGATATCATTTCCAACTCCATTCTCAGGGAGAGAGCGAGAGAGAGGGAGGGAGGGAGAGAGGGGGGGGAGAGGGAGAGAGACTTTTGGCTTCACGCAAAGAAAGCAGCAGAAGTCTTTCTTTCTCTCCCCTAAACTTCACCAGAAATGAGTCTTTCTGAGATTTGTCACACCGGCGCAGCCTCTTGGAGCAGGATGTCCTGCAGGGTCCCAAAGACTCATTTCTGGCAGAGTTTGGGGGAGAGAAAGAAAGACTTTTGCTGCTTTCCTTGTATGTAGCCAAAAGCAGAAGAAGAAAGAAATGGAAAGAAGCAGCCCGGTGGCCAGGTGAAGTGCGTGGGGTGAGTGAGACAAGTCCCTCCCTCCGCCCTTTCCCCTCTCCCCTCACTACCTCATGCTTTTCACAATACAAGTGATGCAAGCCTTGTGTTCCCATGGGCCATGTGCGGAGTGCAGCCTTGTATTCCTGCTCAGCCTGGATTAATTGCTCGGGGGTGTGTGTGCTTTGGGGGTGACATTTCTCTGCGGACCACCAAAATTTTGTCATGGACCACCAATGGTCCCCGGCCCACTGGTTAGTGACCACTGCTTTGAAGAATAGATTGACACACACACACACACATACACTTTCTTTATGGCAACCTCTTAGCATTTGGAACATCGCTATCGTATCGTCCCTAGTCCTTCTTTTAAACTAGACATATCCAGCTCCAGCAACCATTCTTTATATGTTTTATCTTCTATCCAAACTTCATCATTTTAGAGTTCACTGAGACTTATTTCTTGACTGGCGTAATCCGCTTTCCAAAGAAAGGGAATTTGGAGGGAATTAGAAATTAGTTTCTTCTGTTCAATGTCATACAGGAGTAAGGAAAATTGTCTTCATAGTAGAAGTACCTGATCAATTTTGTTTGGGTTCAGTGGCTCAGCAGGATTGGGGTTAGTTAGTACTTAGATCCACTAGAAATACTGGAGCCAGATGTAAACTGGATGGCAAATTGAAGAACTCCTGGAAAGTGACAATAGCAAAACATTCCTGCCCTGTTGCCAAGAAAACTATACAGAGTGGGCCAAGCTGAACTCAAAGAAGTTTTATCTTTGTGTAACAATAATTACTTCCAATTGCACAAATGTCTCTTTCAAGCAAAGACATTGGATTAACTTTTTTAAAAAACACCACGGTTTATTTTGTGTGCGTTTGTGTTTAGATTGAATTAACAGAAGAAGAAAGAATAAGCATAAAAATCTATCCGAGCAATCTAACCATCAGGCAGGACTTTTTTTCTATGTCTTCTGCATCATAAAGTCAAACTACACAAACACAATTTTTTAGTGGGATGCTTTACTTTTCTGCTTGTTTTTTGGATTAAGTCGGGGGGGGACCCTTGTTTTGCTTTATCAGTTACCTTGCTAAAGAATAAAATGGAAATAGATAAAGGGTTTTAAGATGACTTTGATTTGTTTCAATAGAAATGTAGAAAAGTAAGCAATGGTTCATTTTTTTTTTCATTAATGAAAGGAAAAAGGATTTAATGCTGCCTACCTTCTATTTTTTTTTTTTTTCTGGCTATCCCTGTCCAAAGCAGACAATTAAGCAAATAATCTTGTTAGAAAGATTCTCAAAACGTTAAACTATCAGTTTGGACAGCAAAGAAGATCATTCTGCCTACTTCATATTTCTCAAACAAGTTCAGACAGCAGGATAGTGGAGATTGGCATGAAAATAAACTGAGAAGTAATATAATTGCAGGGTAATAAAACTATAAACACTGTTAATACAATAAAATTATATCTGGCATTGCTCTTCAAAAATGCAGAATTGTCATTATTTAATATTTAAAGTGTTTTGTTTTTGTTTTTGATTTGTTTTCTCTTAAGTATAGTTTTGACTGCAACCTGTCTGGGTTTTTTGGGGGGGGGTTATGGAGCAGTATTTTCAGACTTTCTGCTAAATGTTATTTAAAGGCATGGGCTTAAATGATCACCTTACTTTCACATAGCTTCCCTTCATTGCAATGGGGTTTATGAAAGAAAATCTCCCAAAGGTTTGTGCTCTTTGGGTAAAGATTAGTTGTCAGGCAAACTGATTTATAATAAGAATATGATGAACAATAGATTCGTAGGCATCGATCCACCTAATAAACTTTGTCACCTAGGGCTCAGAAGAAAAGTTGCAATTTGATTTAAATCGGATAATGTTAATCAACGACTCATAGCAATATGTTTAAAGAAGCATCTTCATTTTTTTAAAGGAATTGGACTTTTTTTGTATAATTTTTTTATTAAGGTGTTTGATTATAAAAGTAAAAACTAATGCAAACTAAACTCTTTTTCTCCCTTTAAGTTTATCTGTCTAGAATTGCTAAAATTAGGGTTGTCCAGCTCTACCTATGGTTAAATGGACTGCCTTATGTCTGGAGGATTAGGATTTATGGAACCCTAAAACAGGTGGTAGCAATGAACTCTTTCTGTGTTTTTCATGAACACATGGCCTATTTCCTAAAAAGTCTGGTTATTAGAATTTCCCAAATATCACTCTTCTATGGTTAACTAAAACTTATTTTCTAAATGAGAATTGCTTCTAAACTATGTGTCCGGTCTAGATGTCTGTGCTGTATAGGATCATGAGTCTCAAGGGAGATTCAAGCCTATGACAGCAACTTGATAAATTAAAGATTATTAGAAGCAAAAGAAAGGAATACAAAGTTGGCTTACCTGATCAGAGCTAAAATAAGAAATACTTTTATAAAATTCTGGAAAATCTCTGTGGACTTTTTGCTGACATTTGGACAGAAATGACAATTTTGGGATTTGTGAATGGCTAGGGGCATTATAGGAAGAAGTGAGTGTCATGAGGATAGATAATTATTAATTTCAGAAATGAAGGTGAATATACATGTTCTGGACGTTACAACTACCATCTGATTATAAAGCAGACAGATTAAACACCACAAAGGCATCCATACAAAGTCTTTTTATTGGTTTATCAGGCATCCTCAAGATAACTCATGGTTACGTCGAGATTCATCTCAATGTCCAACTCTTTGCATAGCTGACTTTCTGGTGTAAAAAGATAGTTCTCCTTTCATTCGGATAACGGTGGAGCAAGGGGGAGAAGCAGCACCATGATGCTGGGTTCAGGCAAGAGTGAAGGAAGCTCCCCCAACTCACCAAGGGTCCATTCAGTGACTAATCAGGATTACAGATGTGGCCACATGACATGGACTACATTTCCCATGATGCATTCCCTTAAGGGGACAGCTCCCAATTCCTAACTAATTATACCAATTCCCCATTAACTATACACCGTCTGGACAACACAATACATGTCCCAGGATAATGCTGCAGGATCAAAACTGGGTCAGTCACTGGGACCAGAGGCTTTGTCTTCTGAGTTTTCAGACTCATGCTGGAGCCCATCTTCACGGAACTTTTGTCTAGCAGAGTGTGTGCTGTTGATACACACAGAACTCTGCTAGAGAGAAATTCCATGAGGATGAGCTCCACCAGCATGAATCTAAAATCTTGGAAGACAAAACCTCCCGATGACTGACCTAGATTGGACCCTACAATTATTAATTTGCCTAAACTTTTTGCAAGGAAATGTGGAGTTATTTTTTTAAATATTCATTTTCTATCTCTCTTCTTTTTTCCTTTTCTTTTCTGCACTTTGTATTTTTTCTATTTTTCCCCCTTTTTTTTCTGATTTTTCAATTTATATTATCCTTTGATATTGCAAAACTCCTTAATAAAAATTGTGTTGTTTTTTTAAAAAAAGAAAGGAGTCTGTTAGCACTTTTTCTGACATTTTATTAAGAGGCATACACTTTTAACATTAAATGTTAAAGGCCTTCTTTTACAAAGGGTGCATAGGCTATTGCAAGCCTAGCATACGTATTGCTATAAACAAAGACTGGATGTTTTTTGATTTACTATTATAATTTGAAAGTAAAGTAAAAGCAGCAGCTAGAAAACCTAACATAAACAGAAGGAAATTAATTTTAAAATTCAATTACAGATTAATTTTAAAGTATCAGTGTTTCACACTAAAGTTTTAGGGTGCTTCCAAAAGAGCTGCAGTTATGCTTTCCTTGAATTTTACAGTAGCTCCAGATGTTATAATCTTTCTATATTTTCTACTACTTTTCAGTCTCTTTATCTTAACACAAATCAAAAATAAATTAAGAAGGAAAAGTCTCATCCATCTGGAACTATATGTAGCTGGCATGCTTCACGGTCTACAGTCTGCATCCTGCTAAAATCAGTGAAAATAATTAATACTTTGAACAAAAAATATATTGTAATAATATTAACTACAGTTATTAAATGGATTTGTTTGTTTTATGAGCAAACTGTTCTTTACAAGTTCTATGGAAGGGGCAATGATTGCTTATACTGGGATATAAGACTGTTTTACTTACATATCTGAACTTAATCCTTGGAAGGATTAACTTCAAAACAAATATTTTTGCCAAGGCTGTATTTTACACATAGACAGATTTATATAATTAGATCACATCATAATCTCAAACATCAAAACTAAACACACCCAATCAAAGTTGTCATCTAAATTTCCAGAGCTACTAAAAAAAAATAGTGATAAGGATCCACAACTTTCCACATAAATTCAATATTAGTCAACAACTTGTACTTGGAGATATTGGAAGTAGGAGTTTTTAACAGTATTTAATGCTTTGGAGATGACTGATGAAATTTACAGGAGAGACAATGCATTTCTTGTACTGGCACCAGAACAATTTTTTTTGATGGCGTGCTGGATTTGAAACTCAGAAAGTAGGATTTAATCACCTTTTATGTTAAGCTTCCAGACTGCACTCTGAAAATGTGCTTTTGGGAAACAGCGAGAGGACTAGATTCAAATACCGTAGTCTTTGGTTTACTCTGACAGAAATTCTCTGAAAAGGCTAGGGAGTATAACAGAGGTACAGTTTTTATTTTTGTTATTTGATTTTCCAATTTTTATTAGTAAAGAACACATTTGAAATAGTTAAGGTTGACCAATAGTTTTATATTCATACTAGAGATAAATGACTGAGGCTGAATAATAAAACTTGCCTGCAGGCTGGTGACTGAGATGACCTGCACAAATAATCCTAGTTACTGCACAAATACCCTGTTTCTCCAACAATATGGCCTCTCCCAATAGGAAGTCCCAGCAAGTTTTATAGGCATGAAATGAAATTAAGCCCCTCCCCCAAAATTAAGGCCTATATTAAAACATGCGAAATGGGGGGGGGAATGGTGGGAGGGCTTGCCATTAGGAAGTACTTTTGTTGCACACCCAGATATGGTGCTGCCTGCGTTGACCCCGATATGAAGTGCCCCACCAATGCCAAGGTCAACATCCAAGCCATCGCTGCCCGCCCGCCTGAAGATACAAGGGGGGGAATTAAGTCACCCCCAAAAAGACGGCCTAGCCATTTTTTCGGGACTCAAAAAAAAATAAGACCGGCCTTATTATATGAGAAACACGGTAATACTAGTTACTGTAGCACATCTCTTTGCGATTCTTGGGATTTTAGTAATAATATTAAATATTAATAGTAAATTTAGTAACTGCACGAGTCAAAAAGAGGGCTGTGAAAATATTTACAGACCCCTCACATCCTGGACATAAACTGTTTCAACTCCTTCCCTCAAAACAACACTATAGAGCACTGCACACCAGAACAACTGGACATAAGAACAGGTTTTTCCCAAAAGCCATCACTCTGCTAAACAAATAATTCCTTCAACTATTACAAAGTCTGCACTACTATTACTGTTCATCTTCTCATCACTCCTTATCACCCATCCCCTCCCACTTGTGACTGTATGACTGTAACTTTGTCTCTGATACACTTATGATTTATACTGACAGTTTCCTAGTATGATTTGATTGCTTATTGTACCCTATAACTATCATTAAGTGTTGTACCAGTTGGAGTAAGCATCCATGGTGATGAGAAATGTGTGTCCCTTGGTGGGCCCAGTGAAGTCTATGTGGATTCGCGACCAGGGGCCTCTGGGTGTTTCCCATTCCAGGACTGGTGCAGCGGGGGTGGTGGACCTGGTCTCCTGACACCTTTTGCAGGCGGCTACCCACATCTCGATTTGTTTGTCCATCCCTGGCCACAAAGTGTAGCTCCTGGTCAGGGCTTTCATCTTGACGATGCCCGGGTGCCCCTCATGCAGCATTGTTAGTACCCTTTTTTGTAAGGTTTCTGGTATAACCACCCAGTCTCCCCAAAGTACGCACCCCTTCTGTGAGAACAGTTTGGTTTGCTGGTTCCTGAAGGCTTTGAAATGTTTGTTGCCGTCGCTTTCCAGCCATCCTCTCTCTACCCAGCTCAAGACCCGCGCCAGCCGTTTGTCTTTATTTGTTTCTTGGGCAATGTCTGGTGCGGTCAGGAGTGGGCTGGGTAGAGTCTCTATTTGCAGGGTTGTTGTTGTGGGTGCTGGGTCATCCTCCAGGTCTGGTAGGGAGGATCGGCTTAATGCGTCTGCGTGCGAAATGTCCTTGCCGGGCCGGTATGTCAGCTGGTAGCTGTAGGCGGCAAGGAACTCGGACCACCTTGTCATCCTGGGTGACAGGATGTTTGGGGTGGCCTTGTCCCCTGCCAGTATCCCTAGTAACGGTTTGTGATCTGTAATAATTGAAAAGGTCCTACTGTAGAGGTACTTGTGGAACCTTTTCACTCTGGAGATGATTGCTAGGGCTTCCTTGTCCAGCTGGCTGTAATTCCTCTCTGGCTTGGACAGCGTTCTCGAGAAGAAGGTGATGGGTGCTTCTTTCCCATTCGGTAATGTGTGGCTGGGGATCGCCTCGACGCCAAAGGGTGACGCGTCGCACGTTACCGTCAGCGGCAGGGTCTCGCTATACTGGATGAGGACTGCATCTGATGTTAGCAGGTTTTTGGTCTGTTGAAATGCGTTTTCCTCCCGCTTCCCCCAAGTCCAGGTGGCTGTTTTATCCAACAGCCTATGCAAAGGTTCTGCCGCGGTCGCCTTTTGGGGTAGGAAAACATTATAAAATTTAATGAGTCCCAAAAACGCCTGCAGTGCCGCCTTATTCTTTGGTGTGGGGGCTTCCTTGGTGTCTCTAAGTTTTTTCCCGGTGGGGTGTATTCCGTGTTTGTGTCCCCAAGAATTCAACCCTCACAGTGCAGAGTTGGCATTTCCCTTTTTAAACTTTAAGGCCAGAGTCTTTGAATTTCTGCAGCAATGCCCTTAGGCAGGTTTCCAATTGTTTTTTGTTGGCGGCTGCCACCAGTACGTCATCAAAGTAGGGCACCACTCCTTTTATTCCCTGGAGAAGTCTTTCCATGAGGCTCTGGAAGACTCCTGGTGTGACGCTGACTCCGAATTGGAGTCGGTTGCATCGGAAAGCCCCCCCCCCCCAGTGTGTAACGATCGTTTGTGCCTCAGCGGTTTCAGCGTTGACCGGCAGCTGCTGGTATGCTTGAGCCAGGTCGAGCTTCGCGAAGACCCGGCCTCCCCCCAGTGAGTGCAGAAGGTGCTGTACCACTGGAACGGGGTAGGCACTTTGCTGCAGGGCATGGTTGAGGGTAGCCTTATAGTCACCACAGATTCTTATGGAGCCATCCGGTTTGATGGGGGTGACTATGGGTGTTTCCCAGTGGGAACCGGCACTCGGAGCGGGGGTGATCACCGCCGCAGCCGGCACAATGGAACCCCGACTTATGTCCCCTCCGGTCCCACCGAACACGTTCTGCCTGGAGCCGGTGGATCTCTTCCTCCTCCTCGTCGGTGTCAGAGAGGGAATCAACATCACCATGGTGGGTGGTTGTTGCCCAGTGGCTGGTCTCCGCGTGTCTCTCCAGTGCTGGGGCCGTCTCGATGGTCATCGGTCGATCTGCTGCGTTCGCTTGCCTCATCCAGGCCACCGATTTGCGAGTGGCCTCAGCTGCAGTTGCCTCTGGGAGGGTGTCAGTGAGGGAGATGTCGCCCTTGGCCATTAGCCTACTCTGTAGAATGGGGTCTCTGAGTCCGAGGATGACTCGGTCTCGCAGGGCTTCGTCCAAGTCGGTAAACCCGCACAGGCCTCCGAGATCCCTCAGCTGGGCCACAAAGTCGCTGATGGATTCGCCCTCATGCTGGTCTTGCCGGTAGAATTCGTGCCTTCGGATGAGGGTAGGCACGGCAGGGGTGTAATGGTTTCGTAGGATGAGCTCGAGATTGGCCCAGTCCATTTCTTTTACGTCGGCGAGCTTTGCCAATGCTTTGTCCATCTTGAACACTGTGGGCCCTCAGTGTGTCAAGAACACGATCGTTTTCTCTGCCCGTTGGCATCCTTAAGGTTGCTGCACTCCAGGAACATCTGGAACCAGTCGGTGTAGGATTCCCAATCCTCGGTGGCCGGGTTGAAGGGAGTGGGTGGTGAGGTGCTGCTGGCCATCTTGCTGATCGTTTCGCACCATTTGCCATGTGCTTGTTGGTCTCTCGTCTCACAATTCCATCTTCATCGCCAGTGTTAGATCGGGTAGATTGGGTTCACTGAGACGCAAGACTCACAGTGAACAGTCAGCTCTTTATTTAGTATTTAGTTCTGAACAAGATCTGCGAGCCGCACGGCTTTTCTTATAGCGCTGGGCGGCAGCTCGGCAGCCAATGACAGCACTTTGAATCTCCCATGATTGGCTCAGCCAATCACGGTAGATCCTTAGCGCACCATTGGCTCAGCCAATCACGGTAGATCCTTAGCGCACCAATCACAGTTCTTTAGTCAGCCAATCAGGTTGCGGTCCGTGCGGACCAATCAGAGTTCAGGATTTGGAGAATGTTAATATAGAACAATCACCTTTTCCATATTGTTATCGTTGACACTTAATTTCAATCTTGCAGATTTAGAAAGTAGTAACAGGATTCTTTTCAAAGCAAGCTGATTTGCTCATTTAATTGAGTAGTTTTGCTATAGTCATCTTTCAATTGTGGGGAAAGTGTGGTCTAAACAATAACAACATGAAAATTATGTCACTTCTGAAGGATGACATCTTCCAGGAAGGTCACCACCCTACCACCAAGATAAGAAAAAAGCCTGCAATTAACTTACGTATTGCTACATAAAAAAAAGAAGTCACATGTAGAAATTACGTTTCGAGTTAAAAGGAGGAAAAACTTTCCCATCCCATGTTCAGTTTATTTCAATCCACCTAGATTAAAAAGACAAAAGGCAGTGAAGTAATTACACAAATAAAATGTTGCAGTGAGTAACTCTTTTTTTAAAAAATTAAGGCGCCAATTAGAAGCATTTTAATTACTAGTCCCAAGAGTCTGTACTGAGTCACTGAAAATGATAAAAATCCCTCGTTGAGGGCTTGAGAGATGAAAACGGGCAACTTTAGTCTGCTTTCAACAACCTTGCTTTATACCATGAGTCACAACTTAATCCTCCATTATTAACTGCAGCACAAACTGATCTTTTGTTGCTTGCTGGATGCTAGGTGCTTACTCTTTAAAACTAGCCTAATTAAGTGCTGCTTAATATCTTAGCAGTTTAAGATCATCACCAGAAAATTACATAGCAACAAGGCATGTGTGTTACAGTACAACCCTCTCTCTAGATTTACTCAGAAGTAAAATCTGTATATTAGTTGGACTTACTGCCAAGTCAATTGGCACAGGGATAGCTACTCTAACATGGTGCATTTACTTTAGATATGTATATGCCTTATAGAATTCTTTATGAAACAGAGTTTCTTTATTTCTCGAGGTGTGATTGGACACACAAGAAACTTGTCCCGGATGCATAAGCTCTCAGTGTACATCCAAACAACAAAGTGATAGGTCATAGATCATGAATACAGTCATAAATCCTAAGACACAAACAACAAATGATAAATCATATGAAAGAGGAGAAGATGAGAAAAGTTAAAAAAGGAGAAGATGAGAAAGTGAGAAGTATAATAGCAACACAACCTACTACATGGGTAAATATCTTTAGACAGTGCTGTGGGAATTAGGTGTTCAGCAGAGTGATGGCGTGTGTGTGTGTGTGTGTGTGTGTGTGTGTGTGTGTGTGTGTGTAATATCTATCTTCGTTGTTTTGGCATGCCATCCTGAGGAGAGAAGCTGAAACAGTTTATGTCCAGGATGTGAAGGGTCTGCAGATATTTTCTCAGCCCTCTTTCTGGTACATGCAGAATACAGATCATCAATGGAAGGCAGACTGGTTATAGCAATAACACTTAGATTTATATACTGCTTTATAGTTCTTTACAGTCCTCTCTAAGCAGTTTACAGAGTCAGCATATTGCCCCCAACAATCTGAGTTCTCATTTTACTCACCTTGGAAGGATGGAAGGCTGAGTCAACCTTGAGCCTGGTGGGATTTGAATTGCCAAATTGCAAGCAGCTGGCTGCAGCAGCAGTAGTTTGCAGTACACAGAGGCTCCTTATAGTTAAGAGGCATCTATCCTTCCTTCAAATAAAACTTATGGCTGAGTAGACACACTCAACTCCAAGTACCTCTGCCAGTTACATACAGGCAATGCTGACCCACATGAACCAATTTAAGAAAGGCTCTTGTTTTTCTGTAGAGTTAGCCTGTCAAAATGTTAGCAAGGAACCTATACGTGATGATTGGCATCTCGTGCTATGGTGCCCTAACACAGCAGTTCCTTCTGCCCTTATCCGCAGGAACCTTTTAAAACTCTTTCAATATTTGCTTTTCTCCTTTGAGTGGAATGATAGAAGATAGGGTGTTGGTGCTAAGATTAACGAGCACATGATTTATGCGAGAATGACATTTCCTCCTGAAATTGAAATTTGAAATGATTTTGATGTTAATGGAACAAGTCATATTTCTTCAACCACACATTGTTCAATTCATATATAATCATAAGATTGTGGGAGTCTGATCTGAGCTTAGCTGCTTTAGCAGATGTTTATTGTTCTATTCCCCCAGAATTAATTATTTATTGTTAAATATGGTTGGATTAGCTATCAATAAAGTGGTTCATACTGTAACTTTCACAGGAATATTGAGATTACCTATGGTAGGCATATGCAGCACAATTAAGGGTTTTCAATTCAGAACATATGAGATTCCCAACAATAGGAGAGATTAACAACATTGACATGTACTTTCAGTGAAGGTTAAACAGCAGATCAATTATGAGAACCACAATAAATCTTAACGTCTTGAGAATTCTCTTTCAGAAGGATAGAGGTAAAGATTATATAGTCAATTCTTATTTTGGGGGTGGGGTGGGATGAAAAGGAAGTCAAACCTAATCCAACAGTTCAGTTTTACATCTAATTTGTAAAAATAATTAGAAGTCTGTAATTAAATGCATCCAGAGCCTCTTGCTACAATAGTGTATTCCAATACAAAACTTACTGTATATATAACTTTATATAATACTTTAAAGCCTTCTTTTTTAAATCCTCAGGGAGTTTTAAGGTATTGGTATTACAAAATTATCATGTATATGCCTACAAACTAATAATTATTAAACAGGAAAGTAAAGCAGAACAGATGTAATAAAGAGGAACTTCAAAGCAAATAAATGGAACAGAATGGAATTATATTAATCATGAGACAGGCAATAAAATGATTGTGGAATTGTAATTTTTAGTTTTCTCTAGCAGAAAAAAAATGCAGTGAAATAATTTGAAATGTGTATGGATCACAGTTTCAGCATGTAAAGCAAATGAAGTTGGACTTTATGGATGGTTAAGCAGAAATTAATATAACTAAAATATTAGTGGGGCGTTTCTTTATTATTATGGCATTAATGTTGTTATTGAATTGTATTACTGTTAATGTGTGCATACATAGTTTGTTATTTCATCTTAAGAAATGGAATCAACTATTGTCTAAAGAGTTGCCTTCTTTACAAACTTTTACATGTGATTTTTTGTATACTAATATAAAAATAAAATATTTTATAATTATATGAAAATATAAATATTTTACTAGATATTTTTAACCAAGATTTTTACTTTACCTTTTTGGTATTTTAATCACTAAATACCTCAAGTTTTCTGTGTAGAAAGGTGGAATAAAAATCAAATAAATACAGATGAATAAATAAATAATATTTCTTCATCTTGGATCCAAACTCACATTTCTAATATTTAATTAATCAACAAAAATTAATAAATGATTGGGTTTTTTTCTGGCGTAGAAATAAAATGAGCCTTATGTTGAGAAGCATATATCTGAACTCTAAGGTCTAGCCAAGGAATTGGTTTGCAGGCTAAAATCAATAAACTTGTCGCCAGAATATTTAATTTATTTCTACTGAGTCACTAATCCAACTCCTTTTTGTCAGAGATTCTGTGGGATACACAATGAGTATGGTATCCAAGAAATCATTCCTCAAAGGTGGCTTGTCAATAGCATGAAAAAGTCCAAAGTTCACCAGCATCACCAATGTAGTGACTTGACACTGAAGAAAAATACCAGGCACAGACAGAAAGCAAATATGGCTGGCAATCATTGAACGTTTTATCGATATTCTGCATTCTTCATAAACAATGAATCAGGAAAGCCTTTTATTTAAGACTACATATCTACAATTTAAAGATATTTTAAAAAGAGGTTGATCTTCATTTACAGAATGTTCTTTTTCCTGCCAAAAAAGGAAGGAAGGAAGGAAGGAAGGAAGGAAGGAAGGAAGGAAGGAAGGAAGGAAGGAAATAAATTATGGTTGAAATGTTGGATGTGGAGAAACCAAGTTCTAGTCCAGCTTCAATCATGAAAGTCTACTTGATAATTTGGACCAATTTACTGCATATTCCATTTTCTTATATGCCTCTGGTGAAATAGCAGCTGCCTTGTGACATTTTATGCACTGGTAATCTTTTAGTGTTCAAGGATCCCAACATTTTTTTCTTTTGCTATAATAGGCTAGTCCAACTATTCTCCACGTCATACATATTTAATATTGTTGGATTTCTAAAAAAGATTTCTTAAAGTCAAGATGGGGACAGTTTTTCAGCCAGGTGCTATCCTTCGAAAAATCCCCCCTCTCCCGCATTGTCAGAATTAATAAGGTTGTGATATGATATCAGCAAAGCATGACAGGAGGATTTGGGGCCAATGTCTCTGTGTGTTGGTTTGTGTGTGTGTGTGTGTGTGTGTGTGTGTGTGTGTGTGTGTGTGTGTGATTTAATGTTATATTAACTTAATTAACTTTAATTGATCTCCTCCCCCAAATGGCCATGTGGCTTTTGTAGGCTGAACAAGACACTGCTTATAGGCAGGAGTCTACATTGGCCATTGAAATCCTTAAAAAGGATGCTTTGAAATGGACAAAAACACTTTTTCAAAGTAAAAGTAATTTATGATTTGAGGATATTATTGCTTTGTTCCCAGCGTACAGTACATAATGAAACCTCCTTATGAAATAACATACTGTATCTGACTTTTTTATAACTTTTAAGAATACATTTTTCTCCTACCATTTACTGTACTTTGGTGAAACAAATTCATGGGAATATTTGCCCGTGCCTATTTTTTTTTTTTGTATGAAAATACCCTGTTTTCTTTAATATGGTCTTAACAGTCTAGGCAATCGTGGCTGAACTACAACTTCTATCATCCCATTCTTTCATTCATGAAGGCTGGGGTGGCTGTGACTTCCCATTCAACAACAATTGGAGGTCAAAGATCCCTCTGCCTGAATTCTTATATATTTCTCCTATGACTTTTTTTTTGAAAGTTTTGACAACCACAGTAAAAAATTAATACAAACTAAAATCGAAAAAGAAAAAGGAAGAAATAAAAGAGAAAGCTAACGTGCAAAAAGAAAGAAAAGAAACAAGAATAAGAAAAATAGAAAATAAAGGATATGAAGAAGTGGTTTCTGATTTTCTACCCAGCAGTTGTAAGTACAATTATCCATTTATCCCTTTCTTTAAACTTACAATTTGTCTCCTTTCTAGAATCTATCCTACCTAATCATCAACACCATAAATCATGATTTATTTTTTCTGTTTTCTGCAAAAGATCCTTGTTTACCTAAGAAAGCATTAGACTCGGGCTAATATATAACATCCATTCCCATTGAAATCAGTGAACAGTAAGTGGTGGACCAGTAACTTGGTGCTACTGATAACAACTAACACAACCTATCTTTGTCTTTATTTTCAGTGTGTGTATTATTTTCAGTGTGTTCCACTAAGAATGTCACAGGCAAGGCACAGTCTGTTTTGAAATCTTTTAATTTTCTTGTACAATAGTCTAATTTTTTGTGTTGCCTTCTACGTCATTAGAACACATTTAGCATTGTTGGATGTTTTCAAGAAAAGATTGGAAAACCATTTGTCTGGGATTGTATAAAGGACTCCTACCTTGGGCAGGGGGTTGGATTAGAAGACCTCTAATCAGGGGTGGGCTGCTATAGGTTCACATGGGTTCAGGTGAACCCTTTGCTCCGGCAATCGGTTGGCCCCATCTGTCCTTTATTTCTGCAGTTTTGAAGCTCAGCTGAGGTGCGGCACAGCAGATTACCATGCCTCAGCTGGTTTACTCATCGGTGTTGCAGTGGAAAGTAAGTTGTAAAGCTGTAAAATGGTGGTTTTGTAATGTTCTTCATGTGTTTGGCATGCTCTCGCTCACTGAACCAGTTGTGAAACCAGTAGAAGCCCACCACTGCCTCCAAGGTTGCTTCCAGCCCCCAATGTGATTCTATATTTGAACCAAATGAGCAGATTATTGCCTTCAGGACATGAGAAAACAGTTTGCAGTCCTGTTCCTGGGTTTCCAGCTGATGCTCATTCTTGTTGACCAGCCCTGAAAACAGGAGAAGATGCTTAGAGAGGGCTGTAAACACTGTAGAGCGATATATAAGTCTAGGTGATATTGCTGGTGCTATTGCAGGCTGATTCTGCTGGCTGCCAACTGCCAGTAGTTAAATTCCTTTGATCTTGATTGGTTCAAGGTTGATTCAACCCAATATGCTTTGTAAATGGCTTAGAGAGGGGTGTAAAGCACTGCGAAGCAGTATATAAGTCTAAGCGCTGTTGCTAGTGCTAGTACTCCCATTGTTGGTTGCTGCCACATCTAATTATTTGCGTAGAGAAGCTGAGGGAATTACAACCTGCCAAGTTTAAAAGTTGAACATCAAGGGAAAGAATGTGAGGAGGAGGAGGGGATTTTCTTTCATGTACCACAAAGAAAGTTTGGAAAACATTATGCAAGTTTATTTGTATCAGGTAGAAGGGGGGAACTGCCCATTTCTGGCAAGGGGGTATTTCATTGGTGCATGCAACCCTTGAAGCAAAAACATTTCCATCTTTGTAACAAGCACATTTTTATTTATATATTTATTTGTAAAATGTATTAAACAAAAATGAATGCATTCCAACTATCCGGCTACAAAGAAATTGCAATTTGCTTTTTTGTAGAAATAAGTTGTTTGTAAAAACTGGGGTGGCGGGATTTTTTAAAAAAATGTTGTCTCCTTCCCTCTTTGTAGTCAAGTGCCAACATTTCGGAGATCAGAAACTGGGACAAAGAGAAATTAATTACTCAATGTAAACCTAATTATTTCCTCCGATGAGTCACACATTCTTAATGAGGTCTCCCTTTTGCTGACATTTAGACTGGCTTTCTACAAATCTTCTGTGCTGTGCTCAGAACAAAAAGACAGCACCCTTCCTTGGAGGAAAGCCCAAAATGAGTTTTGGGCATTGAAAGATTTATGAGTTTGTTCATCTAATTATGTAGTTTCTGAATTGGACAGAAGAACAGAAGAAGACGGAAGAAAGTTGGGGATTTCTCCCTTAAATTTGTTAGTCAAATCTACTTATGCAAAAACGATCTGGTGAAGCCTGCTCAGGGACTATACTATTGCAGGCCTGCTGGTTGGCAGAAGAAGCCAACACTTTTGAATTCTTACCCAACTGTTTGATAAACGTTGTTTTTTGAAAGATGTTATTCTGGACCAATCTTGGCAACTGTAAATCCTGCCATGACCATCTCATACACTATTTGCAGGGAGCTCCGTTTAGGGCTGTCCTTGAAAATTTGCTTAAAACTCTAATCGATTCGAAATGTAGCTGCCCAGACATGGCATACCAGTTTTGTGGGTGTTGTCTTGCAATATGTTTGCAAATACAATTGAAAGTGCTAATTTTAAACCTGATAGCTCCCAGGAGTCTTCAGGGGTAATCTCCATCATCCAGAGTCGCTTTATTGGTGAGATAGGTGGCGTATAAATGAAATAAGTCAGCGGCCTCTAACCTGTTGGGCACCAGGGACCGGTTCCACAGAGAGAGATTTTTTCATGGACCAGAAGGGTCATGGTTTTACATCAGGGATGGGATTCAAAATTGTTAATAACCAGTTCTGTGGGTGTGGCTTAGGTGGTGGGTGTGGCTTGGTGGCCAACTCAATATCACTCACACCGAGGTACACATCTCCTCACCTGGCTTCTCATGACTGTGGGAATGCTGCAACAGTCAGAAGTGTGAAAAATGGTCATAAGTCACTTTTTTTCAGTGCCATTGTAACTTTGAATGGTCACTCCACACAAGCAAAGTACCAGCAAAGAAGGGGGAAAAAATTCCAGAGACGTTCCTGAGACAGGAAGTCTAGTCCTGCCAAAAATGTAATAAGGGTTAATGGAGAGGCAGTTTCTGTAAGCAACACCAGAATGTTTCCTTCCTGCCTTCCTTACAGGATTAGGCCAGTAATTTCTTCTAACAACCAGTTCTCCAAACTGCTTAGAATGTTAACAACCGGTTCTAGTGAATAGGTGCACACTTGTAGAATCCCACCCCTGTTTTACATGCTGCCTGCATCCTGCAAATAATTTTTTCTTGTTTGCACGGCCCTATTTCTGGCATGCTGCAGACCAGTGCTGGTCTAAGGACCCCTGAAATAAGTAAATAAATATCCTTCAAGCACAAGGGTGTCAAACTCAAGGCCCAAGGGCCGGAAGTGGCCTGTGATATGGCCAGATCTGGCACGTGGGACCGTCCTGGTCTATCCAGTGCAAAGAGGAAAGATCAGGGCAGCATGGCTTTGGCCTGGTCTACACAATGTGAAGATGAAAGATCAGGGCAGCATGGCTTTGGCCTGGTCTACCCAGTGCTAAGAGAAAAGATCAGGCTAATGTAGCGTTGGCCACACCAACTCAGTCAGCCACACCCACTCCCCCGAGGTCAACCACAGCCCTGATGCGGCCCTCAATGAAATTGAGTTTGACACCCCTGCTCGATCCATCTAATCTGTTCATCTTGAATTGGAATATTGAGGGTTCCCCTCATAGATGAGGGTCAGGAAGAGGGCCAGAGAGAGGGTTTTTTTTTTGTTCTATTGTTGATCCATGCCTTTGGTCAGATCAGATGGTGGCCTCTTTGATGAGGAATAAGAAAATAGCTAAAATGGAATAATTTCATTAACTTGATAAGGATTGCCACTCTGGATTACAGAAACAGTTTTTGGTGAATGTTCCTTTTACTTACTTATTTTATTGATATTTTGATGGTGTGAACTGTGGGAGTCTCCCTGGAGGACAGTTGTGTATAAAAACCATAAATAATTGATAATATTATCTAGTCTCTAGTAAATTAAAGCTGTGTCTACATGCACAATAAAGGAATATTCTTGTAAGCTGGGAGAATGGAAAACCACACCATCTTGCACCTGGAAAACAAACAAACCAACAAACAAAAGCATTTTCCAACAGGAAGAAAACTAGACATTTTCCTCTTGATGGGCTGCATTTATATCTGCCATGAGTTTATTACGTATGAATGTGTCCAAAACTGGCATCTTCCGTGTTCCAGCTTTGGTTTCTACCATTGGATTCAGATGTATTTGGAAGCTTGCCTGATGCAGCATCCCCATATGGTCATGTGATCAAAATTCAGACACTTGGCAACTGCTTCATATTTATGATGGTTGCGGTATCCCAGGGTCATGTGAACACCTTTTGCAACCTTCTGACAAGCAAAGTTGTTAGAGTTTGCAGCATAAATTCAAGTCCAGAAAACACACAGATGACTGATTCAGCAGGATCATTAACTTCTTCATATACATAATAAGTAAATGTACAATGCCAGTAGTTTCTTCCAACGTGGAAAGATTACAGGCAAACACAAACAGATGCAGACATCTTACAGCTCCAGTTCAGAGAAGAACTCTAGTTTCAGTTTCAATTCCTAGAAAGGCACACAGAGCTGTCAGCTCCCATTGGCTGGTCCGTTGCCATGCTTACTTTGTTAACCATGTCTCTGCCAGTTAATGAATATACTCTGATAAAAATCAATGGAGAAGTCAGATTCACTTAACCACCATGTTACTAACTGAAGCACTGCAGCCATTCACTTAGCAACTGTGGCAAGGAAGGTCATAAAAGGTCGTAAAACTCACTGAACAAATGTCTTACTTAGCAACAGATATTTTGGGCTCAATGGTGGCCATACATCAAGAACTACCTGTACCCTGCTACAACCTTTCCAAATCATCTTCATTAGAAACATCCATCTGCTGAGTTTTTTAAATAAAACAAACGAACAACAGCAAAACAAATTTAAAAAAAACTGGCCAGGCATAGATGTATGCCCAAAATCTGTTGGGGTGTATATAAACATTTCAATTTAAGATTAACACTTTTTCAGGACATCTTTTTATAAAACATAGAAGGCCACATGTGCTCTGAAACTTTTCAGTACAGAGCATAAGGTATATTTATAGAAACAAACTAGAGACTGCTTTGACTGCAGTTATAGAATACCATATTTAGGGGACATCATTTCCAAAAAGAAAAAAAGACATAATATTGGATCTCACTCGCCGATACTGTTTATTTATAGAAGATGAGACAGGCTCTGACCAGATACCACTTACCATAATATTAAACCTCACAGCACTGGACTTATTATTATAAGTCGCTCTAACTTACCAAGAGTTGCCATCTTGAAATTGCTTTCTGCCCAAGCAAGGAGGTAAAGGGAGTGATTATCATCTGCAGTCTTATATTTATGCAATTTTCTTCAGCCACAGATCATTTTAGAAGTCTAGACCGAGGGCTACATTGTTGTTCTGAAGCTTTGCCTGTGTTTTCTCCTTGTACAGATTTGGTATAAATATAGAGACACAGCTTTTCTGGAAGGAACAGATATAATTAATTATCAGACATCTGTAAGGAGAAAAGGCCAGATTTCTTAAATTAGGATGCAATCGTTAAGGGTAGTTCTTCACTTTTGTTTTAAAGGAAAATATTATTTAGACAAGCTTTGAAGCTTACAATGAATTTTCGGCCGATTTGTCGATAAGATACAAACTCTGAGGAGAAGAAACGGTGCTTATTACAATAATTTTTGAGTTTCTACTTTTCAACCCCCAGCAGTGGGAAAGCAAAGATTGGTATCGATCTGGGGTGTCAAACTGGCGGCCCGCGGGCCGGATGTGTGTCACATGTAGGCCACACCCACCCCAGCTCTGCAAAGGGAAAAACGTTGTGATACATTACATGACGGCAACATGACGCGGCGACACCTGTGGTATAGATGCTAAGGCAGGGGTGGGCATGGACAATTAACTTTCCCAGAGGGCCACAGGAAAAACTAGGACCGTTGTGGAGGACCCAACTAAACTTATTTCTATTGCTGGTGCTCACGTGTTGATGGAGGAGAAAGCTTGGAGTCTCACCTTACCTTGCCTAAGCCTGGACATCCCTCTTCTGCTGCAGGTTTCCCAGTCAACTAAATCAGGGGTCCTCAATCTCCTGTCCATGGACCAGCACTGGTTTGCGGCATGCAACAAACCAGGCCAAGCAAACAAATGAAGCTCCATCTGCGGGATGCAGGCAGTACACAAAAACATGCCTCCTCGGGTCCATGGAAAGACCTCTCTCCATAGAACCGGTCCCTGGTGCCTAAAAGGTTAGGGACCATTGGATTAAAGAAGCACACTCAGCTTCTTCTCCTGTCCCCTCTGGTGCGCTTATTTCCATTTTATATTTCTAACTTCAAAATGACCTCACATGGACTGAACAAGGACAGCCAAAAGGCCGGATGTAGCCCAGGAGCCATAAAAGGCTCAGGTCTGAGCTAAGGGCCTCCCAGCATAAAATCCCAGGATTCTGATTGGTTGGCAACTTTGGCAACTCAGAAATGGCAACAGAGCTGCGGGAGTTTCCGGAGGTGGAACCCCGAGGCCATCAAGCGAGTCTCCCTGATTTAGGATGCAACTTTGGGGTTTTCCTATGTTGCAATTCCCTTGTAAGGCTGTACTTTTTTTTTGTTGTTGTTGCTACATGATTGCAAAAATAGTTGTGCAACAGGGCAATCTTAAAGGATAAAGGGAGTAAAATGAAAAAGCAACTTCTAATCTCTTCCATCAATTATTTCTTATATTCACCTCTCCCTAGATGTTAGAGGAAGCTGACATTTTCCAGCTGTTCTGCCTTCTGTCTTGACTCAGATTTTGCCCAGATATTTTTTTCTGGACATAATTTGGACCAAGGGGGACAAACACTTTTTGCTTCTACTGGCTGACCACCCATCTTTGCTACCCAGATATGGGTGGGCCTGCAACTGTCAAACCCTTTATAACAGAGCACCAGCAAGGAAACAAGAATTACATCTAACAGTATGTGTATGTGTGTGTGTGTGTGTGTGTGTGTGTGTGTGTGTGTGTGTATATATATATATATATATATATATATATATATATATATATATATATATATATATATATATATATATATGGATCTTTGGTTGTTCGGGTTTTCTCCCGCGTAAGATTCGAAGTATCTAGGCAACGTTTCGATGAAGTCTCATTCATCATCTTCAGGCTTGTGTCTTTGGCTCTGTGCTTCTCAGAGTGATGTGAGCTTGCAGCTGCTTCTTCCTTTTAACTGCTAGTGGGGGTGTGACTTGATTGGGTGGGGGCTTGGCTGTGTTCTGATTGGGTGGGGGTATGTTCTCATTGGTAGGGGGTTGGTTGTGTTCTGATTAGTAGGGGGGTTGGCCGTGTTCTGATTGGCTGGAGGCGTGTTCTATTCAGGTGGGGGATTGGTTGTGCTCAGGTTAGTCTTAGTTGCTGGGGGATTTGAGCTGGTATATATAAATTTATTAGAGCAATTTATATATATATAAATTTATTAGAGCAATGGCTCAATGGTTTAATGATACTGGAGATGGTTTCTGTTCCAGCAGTTTGAGTCCTAACACTGCGTGTTGGGGTGAGCTCCCATCACTCACCTCAGCTTCTGTCCACCTAGCAGTTCAAAAGCATATCTACAGTAGATAAAATAGATAAGACTTTGGCGGAGGACAAGCTGGCAGTCAGATTCCTGTCCTCTGAACCTTCCTGGTTGTGGTGCCAGTTTGCAAGGCAGCTTTGGGGAGGGAAAAGGCCTTGGATGCTGCTGCAGGAAGAGTGGCTTGTGTTTCCTTCTGGTGCAAAGCCACCTCATCCTCTTGCGGCACCATGGAAAGCATGTCAGCGTTTACTACAACAGAGCTGGTGTTATGGGAGCGAAACTTCTACTCTGCAATTGCGTTGTAGTCTCCTGGCTATTGTAACACTGCCACAAGCAAATAATATAATCATTTACATTTATTAGCCTCTCAACTGCAGTGGAGTCCATAAGTGGACTCTGTATCCTTCCCTACATCTGCAAGTTGAGTCATGGCAACCGAACTTCTTTTCTTGTTGGTTCGAAACATTTCACTGCTCATCCAAATTGCTTCTTCAGCTTGAGCCAGTTGGTTAGAAGGATCCCATATAGGTCCTCCAGGGAAATTTCGTTTCTAATCTAATCTGGATCGGCTCCTTAGGCGAGCAGGCAAGAGTCATTGGGATGGAAATGTTCCAGCTCCTAAATCTTTCACCCTAGATGGGTTCATTAAGTGTGGCCTCCTTTGTGAATCTTTGAAGAGGTCTTAATCTTCCTAGGGAATGATAAAAGAGCAGCATAAAAATAATGGAGGACAGGTTGTGCCTGAGGCCTCCACCTCTATTGAAGGAAGGATTTTCTACCTGGATAATTGAGAATCTTCATCCACATTCCTCCCTAAGGTAGGATAATTTCTCCAGAAAGCTGATCCTCCTTTCAATTACTTTATGTGAGTCTCTTCTTCGTCAACTTTTTGCAATCTGGATTGAGCAGCCATTTAATAGCTAAGCTCCTGTCTTATCTTTCTGCTGTTTATATCTAATTTTCTGTCCTTCCTTTGGCTGCTTTCCTACAACCGTATATGACCAGTTACAAAATGTTAACTAACTAATGGATTTGATAGGTATCTTGGGTACAAAGAAATAGAAGAAGAAAAGAATTTAAAAGGACAGATAATGAGGCTAAGCCTTTTAAAAATTGTGATTCTTTTAAAAGCAAGAATAAGTCTGGTATTAACACCACTAGCCTTACCTTTTTACTCTAAGAACAATCCTAGTAAAAATATTTAATTACATATGCCAATATGATATACTATATCTCCGTGTTTTTTCAAACTTGGCAACTTTAAGATATATGGACCTCCACTTCCAAATTCAGTGCTAAGTGGGGAATGTGGGGTGTTAAAATTCAAACATCTTAAGTTTGAAAACCTCTGAGATAACCAGATTCAGAAAACAGCTTAAAGATACAACAGGAACTGCATAATGAATTTTTTTTTTACTGTGGTTCATGTATTTACAAATAATCAGAAAAATAATAAACTATCTCAAAAAACAGGGAAGGACTCTGGGAAAGATGACAGAATTTGAAATGCTTATACAAAACCAAAACTATTCACTACAATGTATTTATAATTATAGTAGAACAAAAGTGGAATAATCAAAAGGACCATGGGGAAAAAAAACAGTAAAAAACCCAGTTAAACTCGAAGCTACAGTTTAAGGGAAAATTATACAAAATGCTGTACAGATGGTATATCACTCTGCCTATGTATGTTAAGATAGATAAAACATATAACAACTATTGTTGGAAAATCCCACCAGGAATAGTTTCCATGTGCAGTTGTCATGCCAAAAATTCAATAGTATTGAAAATAAATATTATTTATGACTCTTGCAGTATCCCAGGGTTATGTGATCCAGTGGTGGGATTCAAAAAAATTTACTACAGGTTTTGTGGGTGTGGTTTGATGGGTGTGGCAGGGGAAGGATACTGCAAAATCCCCATTCCCTCCCCACTCCACTAACCTGCTTTCCAGCTCCATCCTCCTGTGCAGGGCAACAAAAGAAGACGCAGCTGAAGAGCTGGGACTTGGGAGGCAGAGAACAGATGGGGCGGGACCAGTCAGAGGCTGTATTTGCCGGTTCTCCAAACTACTCAAAATTTCCACTACCGGTTCTCCAGAACTGGTCTGAACCTGCTGAATACCACTTCTGATGTGATCCCCTTTTGTGACCTTCTAACAAGCAAAGTCAATGGGGAAGCCAGATTCACTTAACAACCATGTTATTAACTTAACCACTGCAGTGATTCACTTAACAATGGTGGCAAGGAAGTTGGTAAAATGGGGCAAAATTTGCTTAACAATTGTCTCAGAGGTGGTATTCAGCAGGTTCTGACCAGTTCTAGAGAACCGGTAGTGGAAATTTTGAGTAGTTCGGAGAACCAGCAAATCCCACCTCTGACTAGAGATTTTACAGTATCCTTCCCCTGCCAGCCCACTAAGCCACGCCCACAGAACTGGTAGTAAAACCATTTGAATCCCATCACTGAACTGTCTCACTCTCTGAAAGAAAGTTTGGTCTCGGTTGTGGTCATAAGTTGAGGATTACTGTGATAGTACATCCATTTCAAGTGCATTTCTGCTGCTGTGGAATTCAAGGTAGTGAGAGACTGAATTCCCAAGCCATCTTGGGACTGACCAGACCTGGGTCTACTTAGCTTCAGTAAAATCTGTATCCCTGGAATGAAATCTAGACCCTGGAATGAAAAATTGACCCTTCTGAGCCATGTTTTGCATATCACATTCCACTTGCTGTAACTACCTGTCAGCGTTCCAAATAATGCACCCATAGAAAGCAGAACTCCAAGTCAGGTAGATTCCTCAAGGAATGCTTTATTGGATACATCATATTGGCACAACTGGTAAAAACCAACTCTGAAAGTTCCCGCAGTTTTCACCTGATTAAAAAAGGAAAATTTCTCCTTCCCCCAAGTCATCAGTCACATTGTCCAATGGAAGTGCTGGCTGGTTGTTTGGTTACCCCACTCTGCCTCTCTCCAGCCACCTGTTGGAATGTCCTTGGTTCCCAGGGGAAGACTTTTTGTTTTGACTACAAACGCTCAGCTATCTTTCCCCCGCTACCTGACTCTTCTTCTTCCTTGTGGTAGCCCTGAAGCCTCCAAGATGGCCTCAGCCAGGTTCGCCTCAGGGTTGACACACTTGTTCAAACAAGAAATGGAAACCTTCCCAAAACTTAAGGTTTTGGGTTAGAATCTCTCAGTTTTTTCCCCCTCTGGAGAATCAAACGCCTAGAATCTATTATAGAATTTGACCTTGTTAATGTACTTAGCTGTGCATATAAAAGATTACAAAAGTGAGGTGTGCCTCACCAGCCCAGGATATGAATCATTGTCGGTGATACTTTCCATTGTTCTTCTTACATGTCAATTTCTATGGAGGAGAGAGGAGAGAAAAGAGGAAAGGTATTTTCTAAGCTTGGGATTTCCCCTGTCCATTATGTATTCTGCATCAATTACTTTAGAAAAATCCCAGAATAGATTTAGAGTGAAAGTGAATTCTCAATCCATTGCCAATTGGACTGTGATGACAATGGCTATGACTAAGACTTGCGTGACTGGGGGGGTTGCTTGGGAGGATCCACTATCTTGAACTTCAAAGGTGAGCTGCTGAAGCCAATTTCTCTTTTATTTAATAGCTAGAGAGCTCCGTGTGAGAGAAGTTATGGCAAGGCCTCTCACAGAGCCATAAACCATCTCAAATCAGCAGTAAGGTAAGAATAACATTTCTTAGCCTCCTTTGCCTCTATTTGGAGGAAGTAAAAACATTAGGATAATATAACGCACCTGTCTTTGTCTATTATGAGCTGCGCGTTGTGTTCCTTGCTGCAGGCACAGTCTTGTGTGAATGAAACCGCGTGGCAGCCAGTTCTGCTCTATTTGAGTTGAACAGGCATTTGATTTTACAACTTCTGGAAAAGGTGAAGAAATTAAGGGACAATTCTTCACCTTTTAACCATAGAGTCTGTGCCCTTGAATGCAGGGTTGTGTTTTTTTCAAATAGCCAGCCTTGCCCCATTCCTGGCTAGTGAAACAGGATATAAGGATCAGCAGCGCAAGCAATTCTTGCTTTCTGATATGAATCCTGAAATAACCTAGAAGATTGCCAGATTTTGGGTGGTGGCAGATAAAATTAAACAAAGAATAATTAAGAGCAATTGAACTTGTTTGACTATGAAATGGCTTTCCCTCAGCATTACCCACTGGCTATTTTTATGTTAGTTACTGTACATAAAATTGTAAAGGCCCTGATAAATGCTAGGAAGATACAGTACAACAGGTACAGGTTTAAAAGTGCAAGATACAACTGTATCTTCTTTAGATTTGTCAGGGTCTCTATAATTCTATATTTTAGGTAAACGAATAACAGAGTTGGAAGGGACTTTGGAGATCTTCTAGTCCAACCCCCTGCTCAAGTAGGAAACTATACCATTTCAGACAAATGTTGTCCAATCTCTTCTTAAAAACTTCCAGTGTGGAAGCACCCACAACTTCTGGAGACAAGTCATTCCACTGGTTTATTGTCGTCACTGTCAGGAAATTTCTCCTTAGTTCTAGGTTGCTTCCCTCCTTGATTAGTCTCCATCCATTGCTTCTGGTCCTCCTTTCAGGTGCTTTGGAGAATAGGTTAACCCCCTCTTCTTTGTGCCAGTCCCTTAGATCAGGGATTTTCAAACTTGACAGCTTTAAGACTTGTGGACTTCAACTCCCAGAATTCCTCCTCCAGTCATGTTAGCTCAGGAATTCTGAGGGTTGAAGTCCACAAGTCTTAAACTTGCCAAAGGTTGAAAACCTTTGCCTTAGATATTGGAATACTGCTATCATATCACCCCTAGTGCTTCTTTTCATTAAAGTAGACATACCCAATTTCTGCAATTGTTCTAAATATATTTTAGCCTCCAATCCCCTAATCATCTTGTTGCCCTTCTCTGCATTCTTTCTAGAGTCTTAACATGTTTTTAATATTGTGGCAAACAAAACTGGATGCAGTATTCCACATGTGATCTTACCAAGGCATTATAAAGTGGTATTAACACTTCACACAATCTTGATTATACCCTTCTGTTAATGCAGCCTAGGACTGTGTTGGCTTTTTTGGCAGCTGCAGCACACTGTTGGCTCATATTTAAATGATTGTCCACTAGAACTCCAAGATCCCTCTCGAATTGTTGGACCAGGTACCCCTTATTCTCTACCTATGCATTTGGTTTTTCTGGCCTAAATGTAGAACCTTTTTCTCTACATTGAGATTAGTTTGAATTAACAAGCATGAAGCCTTTTAGCATGTTTTTCTATGTTATGCTCCTCCCTATTTATTTTTGAAAGTTCTGGATATTTGAAAATTATTATTTTTCTTCTTTTTTTCTGCTGGTTAATAACCACAGTAATGTTATTTGAAACGAATAGCCAGTGTTGTATGAAATTGGGAGTGATTTCAGCACCTGCCATTTTCTGTGGCACTGATTTAAAATTTGCATTTACTGCAAATGTACAGTTGGTTCCTGGCATCAGAACTTTTATTTTAGACTTAAATAAAATAAAATAAATCTGACCAGAAACTGAATGATCCAACTTTCCCTATGTACCTAGAATTATTCATTATCACAACATCCTTGATATTTCCCTGTTATAGCATGCATGATCTGTTTGAGTGAAAGATGTTACAGATGCCTCTTAAAATGGGATTGGAATATTCCATTCATACTTACCTCCTCCAGGTTTTTTTTGTTAATTAAATCTCAGACAGAGAACACATAGAGACACATCTTGATTTTATTGTTTAGGTTTAAAAGTGCGTGAACATCAACTTTAGACATGGTACGAAACTATTTTTACCATTTAATGTATAAAATATGAAAGCAAATTGTGGGGGACATATCAATGATTGAGGGTCCAGGTGTACCCCCTCTCCAGCTGCAGTCCTGACCAATAAACCTACTTTGAGATTATTTGGTCTGGAGGAACTTCCTTCTTCAAAAGCATCATCTCTGGTCTCCGGAGTAGAGCCTTCTATATTTCACATCCTGTCACTGATGATCATATCTTCTCTGACAACTTTATTTTCCTAGAATTATCTTTGTCCCAGCAGGCAGCAAGACCTGGCTAATCTTGGTTGATCTTGTAAAATGTTAAGCAAGGTTGAAACTGGCTAAAACCTGGATGGGAGACTATCAGGAAATAACAGGCAGTAGACTAGATTGAGAAGCTGAGAAAATACCATGAAAAATATTACTTCTGATTGATTACTAAGAATCAGGAATCTCCAGAAGGGATTCAGCAAAATCAAGATGGCACCCACAACCATGTGTTCAAACTGCCTTGCCCCTTTTAAATGTGCATTGTAATACACATTTTAAAAGGTATGGCTGTTGTGTATAGGAGAAGAACTGGGCCAGAGTGAAAAGGGGAATCAGCCTAGAATCCCTACGTAGCCACAAGTAAACTGAGTCTAATCCCCTTTGAGTCCTATTCACCATTACCTAACTCTAACCAAGTGCTGACCATTAGTTGAGAAGATTCCTGTTCATAAACTTTTACCAATAAAGCAGTGAGGACTTGGTTTTTCATGCTTGATGTTGTGGCTGCAGTCATATTTGAAGAACAGATCTGATACATCTTTATTGTGGCCAGCTATATTTTAACTATTTATATGCAATAATTTGCACTTTTTCCCTGCCTAAGAGCATGCTAAGAACTATAAAATCAGGTTATGATGATCAATTACAGAATTAAAATTTGTCCAAGCTTCTTAAATGTGTGTTTTTTAAAAAACCATAGTTTTTTAAACTATAGTTAGCAACATAACATGCAAAAGTGCATTGATTTTTAATGTGAGGATAGGTTGTTTTGCATATATGCAAAACATTAAAGAGGATCATGTGAAAACAATTAAGTTACACAAATAATTTTGGCTACCATCTTATTTTAATATACTGTAAGTAGCCGTGCTGAGATGCATGAAGGGAGAGCTATATTTTGCTGTTTATACAGTCCTACTTTTACTGGAACTTTATTGTGGTCACAAATTATAATTAAATCTATGAATTTCCTATCACTAGAAAGGGATGCAGTGTCCACAATAAGGAAAATGAACCTTTTGTTTATTAAACTTACATTGGGAGAAGGATATTATTGCATATTAATTTTGTTCAGAATCAGTAGGGAAATTGCTCTGCCATTTTTTTAAACATTATAGGCTGGAACAGAGAAAACTGCAGCCTTGTCTACATCCTAATCGGTAATAATAATTTCTAGAACTGTTGTTTAAAATTTTATTGTTTTTGAAAATCAGCTGAAATCTGATTTTTTTATTTTATTGATTGTAGTGAATACTAACTAGTGAAAAACAAATAAACCTGAAAATGAAAACTGTTAAGTGACAAGAGTTTGATAGAGTTAAAATCAGTCAGTTTTCTAAGTCTCAATATTATCACATAAAGAATTGGGCACATCATAGCAATCAAATAAACATTTAATTTAAGCTTTTAATGTATTTTTACTCTCAATTTTAAAATTCTATAGGTAACATATCTTAAATGTTTTAAGGGAAATATTAGTGCCAAACAACCCTTCACTTTAAAACAAAACTAAAAGGCATTATTATATTTATTATGGATGAAGTTAGTATTTCAAAGCCTATGCAGAATATAATTGTTTGTTTTATTATTTTAAGTAATGGTATTATAGTGTCCAATAAATCACTTTAATTTTGTGTAGCAAAGATTTCTTTATTACATTAAAATATTTAAAAGCACTACCAAGTAATTAGAAGTATCCAATGTGAACCAATATTTCCACTTACTTTTTGAGTATATAACCAAAAAGCTGTGGTTACTCTTGTAAATCAGATTGTAAGTCATTGGCTTTCTTTTCAAGAAATTGTGTTCCTTTAAGCCTGCAATTCTATACAATTGAATTAGAATTAGTAAGAATTAGTTTTCTCACTATGAATATATATTATATTGCAGTGTAGAAATTATGTAAAATGCGCTCTGAGAAAAATTACTGGTTCAACCAGTTATCATCTGTTCAAAGATAGTATGCCCCTAATTTTTATTTCATAGTTCTAAAATGCTCGATAAATGCATAACTCGTGTGTGTGGGGTGTAATTTTACTTTACTGTTAATTTTTATTGAAAAGTTGTAATAATAAGAACTAACACAAACTAAAATAGAACAAAGAATATGAAAAAGAAAGGGAAAAACAAAAGAAAAAAGCTAAAAGTTCAGTAAGAAAAAAAGAAGAAAGGCAGAAAAAAGGAGATACGTATAAAGAATTGGCTTCTGATCTACTTCATAGCAGTTACTGTATAAGTGCAATTATATTTTAACTTCTCTCTCTAAAGGTACATTGTGACTCTCTTCTGTCTATAATCTATCCTGTGTTATGATCAAAACCATAACTCATAAATTGATTTCACCATTTCAGCAAGTTTTGTCATCTTCACCAACTGCTCCCACGTTTAGGTTTTGCCAAATCTTTCCGTTTAACATTTTTATTGAATTATCAAGTATTATAAAATGCAAAATGCAAAGTAAATGGAAAAGCAGTGGGAGGGAAATCTCTGAGGAAAGATAAGGGCGGGGGGAAAGAAGCATTGACTTTCGACTCTCTGTTACAGTAAAATAAGGCATTAACATGAAATCACAACTTTTTGCTTTTTCACGATAATATGAACAAGCCATTTCTATAAAGATCTATCAGACTAATCGATAAAACTGAAAGTCAGAGTTTCATTCTTTTCCACTTCAAGCATGAAATTCAGAAGTGGTTTCCATGTGCAAACAAAAGTACTTATGTTCTTTTCTTTAATCAAAGTGGTCAATTTTGCCATTTCAGCCAACTCCATCAACTTCTGCAATCACTCGTCCATAGTAGGAATCGAAGTGGCCTTCCATTTTTGTGTATACAATACTCTTACTGCTGTCAATATATATAATAACAAAGTTCCAATTTTTTCTCCAGTTCTTTTTCCATTAAGCCCAAAAGGAAAAGTCCTGGTTTCATTTTTGTCTCCATTTTCAAAATTTTCTGTATTAAAATATGAATCATACTCCAATTTTTCTTTTTTTTGCTTTATCCACCATAGATGATAAAAAGTTCGCTCTTTCCATCTGTGTTCATAAAATAATCTCACTTGAGTTAACACATATAAAAAATCTTATATGCTGTTTTCTTCTGTTTTTCCATCAATCTGAGTAGGAAGTTCTGTTTTCAGTTCAATATTACTCTTAAAGATCCTCTGAATCTGTATGTATTTCAGTCCAAAATTTTCTAGATTTTTTTTCACATTTCTCATGCGTGATAAAATAACTTTTCTTGTTGTTCACCTGTCCTGGTTTTTTTACTGCATTCACTTGCTTTTTCAACAAAAATCAATTTAGACACGTTTTATCAGTAAAACTTTCCAATTTTTATGGTAAAGTAAACCTGGGATAAGGCAACTGAAATTCTTTTACTGATCATAGCTACCCGTTGAGCACATTTGAACTGATCATATATAGGAAATAGATATTCCTAAGCGCAACAATCAATGCATGCTTGAAATTTTGGATCTGTGTTTATTTAGATGTGCATCTTTACTACAAATATATCATAAGCTTCAGCATGCAGGCAGAGAATCATGAGAACTGGTATGATCTAGTGATGTTCGTGTTTGAAGTGCTGTATTTGAATTAGAAAAAATAGGTTCAAGTCCAATCGTAGCCATGGATATTCACTTAGTGATCTGGCACTATTGGCATCGCTCAGCCAACCTATCCATGTTGTCACAGATAAAAATGAAGGAAGGAAAATTTTTTTATAAAATCCTGAAGAAAAGACAGAATATAAAATAAATTCCTTCCCCTTCTTCTTGTTTCCATTTGAATAGCACTGATCTACATTTGCTTAAAATCTCCATGAGGCTGGGCCATTGGTGTTCAATGGGATTTCCTGAATTATAATCACAGCTGTATATCTATTTGCTAAAAAGCCTTACCTTTGTTTTGCATTTTTCTTTCTCTTATTTATTTTCATTTTTGTAGAATATCTACTAGAGTAGCTCACTGCCTGTATAAACACAAAGATTAAAACCAATAGGATCATAAATATAAAATGCAGGTCACTAAGGAAACATTAGATTCAGCAGGCAGAGAAATTTAAAACAGGATCAGCTTGAAAAAGACAAATGGTTATATGATTCTTCAAAAGCTGAGAAATGCGAAAAGTCACTAGGGTTCATCTAAAAATGGACTTTGGGGGGTCTTCTAAATAAATAAAAATAAGAGCACATATTTTCTCACTACTTCCAAGGTGATGTGATCGTTAAATCAAATATTCTGTGCAGATTTGGGGTTGAGAGGTTAAAACCAGCACCTTATTAATAAGTACATAATATGCCCAGAATGCATCCCTTTTGCAAACATCCTTTTTGCAAACATTTCTACATTTTTTTGTTCCAATCCTCTAAGCCAGGGGTCTCCAACCTTGGGAAATTTTAAGACTTGTGGGCTTCAATTCTAAGAATTCCTCAGTCAGCATGAGTCCTAAAGTTGCCAAGGTTGGAAGCCCCTGTTCTATACCTTCTTCAAGTTCCATATACAATGCTTGACAACAATCTGAGCTTCGGTCAATTAAAGCATGAATTATAGAAATTAGTCTGCTTCCAGTTTCACTGTGATGTGCCTGGGCAAAGGCATAGTTTAGGAGCCAAATCTGCTTTTAAAATGGATCTCTCGTGCCATGTGCAATACTTAAAAAATGTTCTTGAACATCCCTCTCCATCCTTATCAGTAGATGATCCAGTCCAAACCACTTTTATCTTGTCTAGATTAGGTTTCAATTTATTCAGTTTCATGTCCTTGCTTGGATTGGGGAGTCTGATTGGGTGAACAATCTGATAATCTCTTCAGAAAGTAAGCACACTATGAGGGGGATCAATGCAGTGGGAAAGACACACCCCAGTTAAATCTCTTAGAAATGCTTACATTATTTTTCGATTTATGATATATACTCTTCTTAAATAACAGTGGGATAACAATGGGACTGTCCTGCATTGGGGCAAAATAAAATATGGTCAGCCAAAAATGGGATGTTCATTCTGGTCCCATCAGTTTGGACTAGCTTGCTTTCAAAGGATGATCCAGTGGGTCACAGGATTGCTGAGCAAGGACTGTGTTCATCTGTGCTATTTCAGCTGCATGCGCTGGAATCAAATGCCAAAACTGTCCATTTCAAACAGATGGACCGTCTTGCAACTAGTCACTTTATAAAGTTGCTTAGATTGTGATCGATACTGTGATGCTCTCAGACTGATTTTACATTTACCAAACCCTCTCTACCAGGAGTGTCAAACTTAGTTTCATCGAGGGCTGCATCAGGGTTGTGTTTGAGCTCAGGGGCCTGCAGTGGGCATGGCCAGGGTGGGCGTGGCCAGTTCAATGTCACTCGTGTCAGGGGCGCCTTTGGCGGCCCGAATGCTCTGTGAGAGAAATGGGCTCGCAAACTCCATTTTTGCCTGCGACGGCCTCCTGCAACCCTCTGCCAGTGAAGACGGACCTCAGGAGGGCCGCCCACATCCCTGGCGAGCTCTGTTTTCAGTTGTGACGGCCTCTTTCAATCCTCTGCCAGCAAAAATGGAGCTCATTTTTACTGGCAGAGGCACCACAAGCCAGTTTCCGGGGCAACCCTGAAGGCCAGATCTAAGCACCCCATGGCCCATGGGCCACCCCTGATCATGGTGTGACTTAACTAATCTAATGTCTGAAAGATTTTTCATATAAATTGAGGATTGAGGATTGGATTATTCAAACAAGAAAATAAAATGCTTTCACTGAGCATCCTGAAAACATTGCCAATTCTGAATTTAAAGGATTTTAATTTGTTAAAAGCCACAGAGATGCCTAAATACCAAATGCTCAACATCCAAAGAGGAACCCGAGCCAAGAAGAGATTTGGGCTTCTGCTTCTCAAAACTTAATCCTCCCTGCTAAATAGCAACTAATAGATGACATTTTCAAAAGTGACACAGTTTATGGAAGAGTTTTTGTAGTTCAGACAAAAGCATTTACCATTCCATTGGGCTAGTTAAATCTCTTAGAAATGCTTAAAGTACTATAGTTCTTTGGATCTTTGCCACAGCCCTTGTACAGCCAGTAAGTTTTCTTTTCTTTTCTTTCATTTCATTTCTTTCTTCTCTTTTCTTCTCCTCTCCTCTCCCTTCGTCTCATCTCATTTCCTTTCTTTTCTTTCCTGTTTTCTCGTCTCCTCCCTTCTTTTCTTTTCTCTTTTCTTAGCACTTCATACAAAGGTTTTTTTTAGTATGTTTCTTAGCTACACTAGTGGAAACATGTGAATCCCCGGAGTAAAAGAAGAAACAGTGGATTACCAAAACCTATCACAAAATCCAGCAACTTATTAATTTTTGATGGGCCATGAAAGTTCAACCATAGCAAGACTACAGGTGGCAAAATTCTTTTGTAGCACCTTCAGATGACAGGGAGACAAAGTTAGAAGCTACATGTTTAAATTAGATGAGGGCTATTACATGAACACCTGCCAGACATATATACCATAGAAAGATTTCTTAGTTCACATAAATAATTGAATATGCACAGTTTAATGCAAACATTGTGTCTCTCTGTGTGTATTATATCTATCTACCTACCTACCTACCTACCTATCTATCTCTATCTTCTATCTATCATCTATCTCTATGATCTATCTATCTACGTATATAAAGCTAATGTATATTTATATGTTTATGTTATATATGTATGTATATATGTATATGTATGTCTGTCTGTCTGTCTGTCTGTATGTATGTATGTATGTATATTTAGGTTTGTATTTGTGTGTGTGTGCGTGTGTGTAAAGGTTTCCCTGTCCAGTCATGTCCAACTCTAGGGTGCTGTCTCATCTCCATTTCTTGGCTGAGGGAGCCAGCGCTGTCTGAAGACATTTTGCATGGTCATGTGGCAAGAATAGCTACATGCCAAGACACATAAAATACTGTTACCTTCCCACTGAACTGGTATTTATTAATCTACTCACATTTGCATGCTTTCAAACTGCTAGTTGAGCAGGAGCTGGGGCAGGAAACAGTAGCTCATCCATTGTGCACGCTTGGTCAAACCCGGTCTGTCAGCTTCCCAGCTGATAAGCTTAGGATCTTTAACTGCTGAGCCATCGCACTCCATCTCTCTCTCCCTCCCTCCCTCCCTCCCTTTGCCTCTGTCTGTCTGTCTGTCTGTCTCTCTGTGTGTATATATATCTATATCTATATCTATATCTCTCTATCTATATCTATCTATTTTCTTAAGTTTTCGCGGGTACTTACATGTATGGTATTCAGCTTTGTTCAGGTATTTTCCCACGTCATTATAGTTGTGCTTTTAAAGTTGTAGCAACGTTTCAGCAGAATCTTATCTGCTATCATCAGGCTTCTGTATTGTGTTCGTCTGTGAGTCAGACTTTTACAGATTCTTCCGAAACGTTGCTACAACTTTAAAAGCACAACTATAATGACGTGGGAAAATACCTGAACAAAGCTGAATACCATACATGTAAGTACCCGCAAAAACTTAAGAAATACACACACACACACACACACACACACACACAGATATTGTTTCCACAAAAATACAACCTACCCTGAAAGTAAGTCCTGGCTTGATTTTTACCTGTGCCCCTAATATAAGCTCTACCCCCAAAATAAGCCCTAATTAAGATCCCACCCACTCCAGAGTGGATGATCCCACCCACTGCAGAGTAGATGGGTAAAACTTATGCTAGGGTGGGGATGGGGGGTTTATTGATATATTTATAAAGCATACACATATACGCATCACCAAAGAACACAAGTCCTTTCCTGGGCTACTTATGTGACTCTGCCAATGCAGCCATTCTGTGCAATTAAGCTAACTATACATTGTATTGTTTTCTACTCAAGTGACTCTACACAAGCGAAAATGAGAGCAGCAGATTTCCTGCTTCTGAGTCTGCTGTGGTGCGGTCCAAACTGAAACATTTCAAACTGAAACAATGGTTTGAATCAGGGTCTCTCAAGGAGGGGATTAAAAAAAAATCAAGATGCTGGCCATAGCCTTGCACTCAACCCTGCACTTTTTTTTACTTGTATCACATCATATGTAATAAAGGAGGCATGGCTTTGATTGGGTGATTGAGGCCATCATATTGACTATGTTGAGCCTTGCCCTATCTTGAACTTTTACACTGTAATATAGAATTACGTTTTAAATATCGACTACGAAGAAACATATTACAAATTATAATCTTACTCTTTGGTTTCCTTTTAGAATGCTATACATTTCTCCAAAAATCATTATGCAGGTGACTGCTGGAAGGCTGGCTTATATCTTGAACATTAAATTCATTTTGGTGTTTGGCTTTGCATTTATTTCTTTTATATTTTTATACCTCAGGGTAGTATCAAATTGCTCTTTGAGACTTTGCACAAAAGGCATTGCAACATAAAAGAAACTAGTTCGGAATCACGGGCTTTTCTCTTTTTTTGGTCATGTGCACATATAACAAAAGAAAGAAATTTGATCCATTTCCTTCATGGTTTAATGTAGATGTAATGCCTGATGGCAACAGGAATAATGCTAATGTGTTCGCTTCCCAGTGTATGGTTTCTTCTCCAAAGTGGTTCTGATGTTGGAAAGCACTGTATACTAACAACATCTCTGTTTACAGTGATTAAAGTGTTTCATCTTAGTTTAGTAACAATTCAGTATACTTAGCATTATGGTATAGAAATTAATTAGCAAAAAAAAAAACCACCATGGTGTTGCCAACTGAGTCAATACCAATGATGTATTGTATTGGTATTGAGAAATACATGCCAATGTATCTCAATGCCAACTGAATCAATACCTGGGAAGATCCTGGAAAAAATAATCAGAAAACAGATCTGTTAACATCTAGAAACAAATAAAGTTATAACTAGTAGCCAGCACAGGTTTGTTAAAAAGAGATCATGCAAAACAAATCTTATTCATTCTTTGACAAAGTGACTAAATTACTAGACCAGTGAAATGCTGAGGACCTCGTATAGTTAGATTTCAGTAAGGCATTTGACAAAATAGACCACAGCCTACTTCTTGGTAAGCTAGAAGAATGTGGGATAGACAGCATCACCACCAGATGGATTTGTAACTGTCTGACAAACTGTACTTGGTGAGTGGTCCTTAATGGCACTACATCTACATGGAGGGAAGTAAGCAGTACCACAAGATTCTGTCTTAGGCGCAGTACTCTTCAATATCTTCATACGTGATTTAGATGAGGGAATAGAAGGAGAATTGATCAAATTTGCAGATGACACTAAGATGGCAGGAATAGACAACACCCCAGAAGACAAGCTCAGGATACAAAAAGATCTTGACAGACTTGAACAATGGGCCCTATCCAAAAAAAATGAAATTGAATGTGGAGAAAAGCAAGGTTTTACAGGAAAAACCAAAGGTAGAAGTACAGATTAAGCGAAACCTGACTCAAAAACAGTAACTGTCAGAGGGACCTTGGAGTCCTAGTGGATGATCATTTTAAACATGAATCAACAGCATGCAGCAATAGCCCAAAAAGCGAATACAATCCTTGGTTGTATAAACAGAGACTTAGAATCAAAACCACTTGAAGTATTAGTACCACTTTATAAAGCCTTAGTAAGGGCACACTGGAATACTGCATCCAGTTTTTGTAATGTGGTAAACATTACAAAAAAGATGTTGAGACTTTGGAAAAAGTTCAAAGAGCAACTAAGATGACTAAAGCATGGAGACTAGAACAGTTGCAGGATTTGGGTTTGGCTAGTCTAGAGAAAAGAAGGACCAAGTGTGACATGATAGAAATATTCCAGCATTTGAGAAGCTGCCACAAAGAGGTGGGGTTCAATTTATTTTCCAAAGCACCAGAGGGAAGAACAAGAAACAATGGATGGGAACTAATTAAGGAGAAAAGCAACCTGGAATTAAAGAAAAACTCAATTAGTTAATTGTGAGGACACTTAACCAGCGGAACGGCTTGCCTTCAGAAGTTGTGGGTGCTTCATCACTGGAGGTTTTTAAGAAGAAACTGGACAGTCATTTGTCTGACATGGTATAGGATCTCCTGCTTGAGCAGGGGGCTGGACTAGAAGACCTCCAAGGTCCCTTCAAGTCCTATACTGATTCTGACTTTGCAGAGAAAATCTGAATAAAAGAACTAATAATTGTTGAAATCCTCACTCAGTTATGAAGTTCATTGGGTAGCCTTGAATTTCCAGAATTAAAAATGGGAAATAAGAACAGTAGTAGTAGTAGTAGTAGTAGTAGTAGTATAAATTGGTTAATTTCAAAGAATTTTCTTAGGAACTGGCTTAAAATAGGTAAAATGTCATAGAACTCTTTCAGAAGATGAAGGCATTCTTGGAGCATAAGTGGCTTCATGATAGAATCAAGATGGGCTTTATAGCAGTGACCAGAGAACTATTCAGTTGCTAGACAACTGTTTCAGCTATCTGTTAAGCTTTGGGTCTGCACATTATGAACATAAGCAAAATGTAAGTGAATATGTGACTAGCATGTACTGAAGTATAAGACTGATTTTAATTGCTTCATTAAACAATTGTTTAATGCCCTTATTTATTTAGTTAGCAAATGGCATCTACAGAGGTCATGCAATCACTAACATACAAATTTAGTTTAACTAAAGCACCAACATACATATACACGGAGAGGGGGGAGGGAGGGGGGGGAGGAAGGGAGAGAGAGAGAATATGAGCAACATGAGATAGGAGATAAAAATATTAAATTAAGATAAAATCATAAAATTACATAATGTATAGTCATAGAACTGCAATAGGATAGATGTTATAATTCAGTATCTAAAGAAGGTAGCCATCTAACTGCTTCTGGTGTGTCTGCGGTGAGATTATCCCAGGTGTCTTAAAATTTCCTGAGGAGAACTTCTTGAATTTATATGTGTTATAGCTTGTTCCTGTGCACCACCATCTCATTGTGGGCTCTCGGCCATTCCCCACTTAGAGAGAGCTTTGCCATTGTTCTGGCATGGCCTCTTCTGATCTGTTCAGGTGGCTTCGTATTTTGGGGGGGTGGGTTGGGGGGAGCAACTGCATTCCTGAAAGTGTCCTGCCCAAAACTCCATTCAAACCAGAAATAAGTATTCCATTGCAAACACCGGATATGATTCTGCTTTGATTCTATTATTCCTTCATTAGTTCCTTCGTTACCTCTAACCAGAATGTTCCCAATGGCCAAAAATAGGATTTTTTTATTAATTGCATATTTCTGCTTTATCCCTAGGGGTGCGGGGTGGGGTAGGATGAGGAGATAGATTATACCTTTCTATACCAGTCTTCCCATCGCATCTATGGGATCCTCCCTCTTGACTGGAAACTAAGTAGGCATAAAAACAGACAGGATGTCTACAAGAGGCTCTGGGTAAATTAAGCGCGAGATCATATGATTCTTTGAGAAAGCAACCCCACCCTTTTAAAGACAAAACTTTCTCCTTCTGCAAAGAAAATAAAATCAATTTTGTTTAAAGTTATCACCCAATCCAATTTAAAACACAAGAACCACTAGCTCTATTTTCTGGAGAAGTTTTAGCTCAGTTGATTAAATCTACACATTTTCACAACAACAACAAACAATGCTGTTTAGTTTGAAAAAGAAAGACGGTCTTCTACAAATGAGATTTTCCAGTAGGAATCAAGGCTAGTGACGTTTTTAAGTATTTTGTTGAAATTAGATGTATTATGACATACCCATCAGCAACGACTAACGTGCCTACCAATAACCCTGCTCTTATGCATGGACTATATAACTAGTCAACCTTCAAATTTGTCAGTAGAATAAATAGTTTCATATTTGCTCATTGACAATGTAATTACGATATGCTTTTAAACATTTTTGTCATATGCTAAATAAATAACCTTGCTGTTTAAGTTTTTTTAAAAAAAATAACGCCATTTTACCATTTTTTAAACTATGCGTTTTAGTTGACTTCAATGAAAGCAGCGGCTACATGATTTCATGACTTTAATGAAGCTGGAGTTGATGGAATGAAAAGAATACATTTGTATCCTGTACAAAATCCTGAATGCTTGTCAAATGGCTTTTACTTTTTTACGAGCGGGAAGTTGGCATTCTTATTGAAAACATTTGCTTAAGCTCACAAAGAAGGTATTCTTGATTAGAATAACTTGAATCCCTAGTAACATTGAGCAGAAATTAAAACAAGCCCAGGCATCTCAACTTCAATTAAATCCAGTCCTTTTCTAACTATATCAAACCCAAATATCCATTAAGTGAGCAACCAGTTACGAAAATATCTGGGAAGAAGTGTCTAGGAGTTGAAGTTTGCTAATGTTCAAAAGAATGCCTTATAATGTAGATAGTCCTGGATTTGTGACCACAATTGGGAACTTTCACCTTTAAATGAGTTGGTCACTATGTGAGTTACACCCATTTTTATAACATTTTTGCTGGGGTCATTAAATGAATGCAACTTTGCCCACTGACTTTGTTTATCAGAAGGTAGGTGGTAAGGTAAAAATAAAGGTTCCCCTCCACATGTATGCTAGTCATATCTAGGGGCAGTGCTCATCTCCGTTTCTAAGCTGAAGAGCCAGCGCTGTCCGAAGACGTCTCCATGATCCCGTGGCCAGCATGACTAAATGCCAAAGGCATACAGAGCACTGTTACTTTCCCACCAAAGTTGTCCCTATTTTTCTACTTGCATTTTTTATGTGCTTTTGAACTGCTAGGTTGGCAGAACCTGAGACAAGTAACGGGAGCTCACTCTGTTATGCGGTGCCAGGGATTCGAACTGCTGAACTGCCGACCTTCCGATCGACAAGCTCAGCGTCTTAGCCACTTGATTAAGCCATGTAGCAGCATGCAGACAAGCGAAAGTAACACATGAAACGTACACTAGAATCTTAGTACAAGCTACCAATCATAATGTCCTTGACTATAAATGTTACTACAATTAACACTATTTAAAAAATATTCCCAAAATACACAAAAGACTAAAACCTTGTTGCTTTAAGCAGAATGGCAAATGATGTCTCACTCTACAATCAAGTCCCAGAACAGCCCAGGCTGGGCAAGTAGCTTTGGCACCTTAGTTTCATTTTTAATCCAAGATGTTTTTTTTAGCCTATCACACAGAGAGGTAAATACCGGTAACTCGGTTTGCTCGCCTTTCATAAATTGTATTAATGGGGAAATATTGCAGCACCTTCAGATCGAATTGTTTTGCAATTGGGTTGCTTCGTTTTGCTAAATTTTAGGGCCAGCTGTTGATTTCGCAGGGAGATGTTAAGATGCCAAACAGAGATTAATCCTACCAAAGTGTAGAACTCAGAATGCGTATCCTCAGAAATGAGCATTGTCTTCTCTGCCACAGTCAAGCTGTGACTTTACTGAAAAGAAATATTTGCGTCCATCTGTCCCCCACTGTCTCTGTGTTGCAGAGACGTTGCAGATTTTTCTGCCTTTGAGTTGGTGTTTGATTGCCTGGGCATGCCTTGGCAAAATTTTCAGAAGTGGTTTTCCATCGCCGCCTTCCTAGGGCTGAGAGGAGAGAGAGATTGGCTCAAGGTCACCCAGCTGGCTTTGTGCCTAAGATGGGACTTGAACTCATAGTCTCCCAGTTTGCAGCCTGGTGTCTTAACCACCCAACTGGCTATCTATATAAAAAATGCCTTTGGGGTGCAATCACATTTCTTTCATTAAAATGCTCTCGCTGCTCTTGAAGGCCGGGCTGTGTGCAGTGGCTCGGGCCATGAGACCTTTTCTTCCCTAAAATGTGAAGATGATTATACTACCGTCTCTTCAGCATTAACTTCCATTTCTTCCTCCATTCCTTTCTCCTACTGACTCTTTTTCTTTTATTCAGAATTAAATAAAGAACTGGATATACAGTCTCTCTTCATTATTTTGTTTAGTTTTGAATTGTCTTAGTGAATGATTTCTCCAAGAATCACGAGGCAACCCTTTTTGTGGCACCAATGCTTCAAGGGTGTATCCAGCAGGGAAAATTGAGCGTAGGATTCCCTGAGAACATCAGGTATCTTGCAGCATGTGAAGGGAAATCCAGATTGTGCAAATCAAAATGTACCTATTCTTCAGAGGTTCGCACTCCTCCAAATTTCGCAAGAGGGTTCCCAGCTCAAAATCTTTCCCCTAAAATGAATTTTGATATAAAGGATTATTTCAATACTTTCACATTTAAACAACATGTAAATTATATATTCAAAAATATAGTTCATACAGGCAGAGGTCGAAGGAGTCATTCCCATCAAAGTTTCAGTGCCGGAATCTTGATGCAACTATCCAAAACAGATGATGATTTCATCTCCACGATAAAGTCCTTCTAAATAAACTATTCATGCTTTGTGAGATGGAAGCCTTTATTTTTGGCAGTGGTCCATCATTCAGATAATTCAGGCATGGTCCCAGAAACCAAAGCCATCATCTTGGTGCTACCAGCGTTGCCAGTGAGGATCTTCAGTAATGTTTTCTTTCTTTCTCTATGGTTTGGGAGAACAGACAAAAATGCCGCATAAGTCACCAGGTTTGGGACTTTCTTTAATGATTCTTCCAAGTCCCTGATGAGACAGTTTTAGTTGTTCTTTGTAAGGATCATTAGTCTTCACATGTATTAGGTTTATACATTATTGCAAAAGTCTGTATGGCACCTCATTTGCCAGTCTCTAAGTAGAATAGATTTGTGTGTGTGTGTGTGTGTGTGTGTGTGTGTGTGTGTGTTTGTAGATTTTCACAGGTACAGGTATGCAGGTTTTGGCATGTTCAGGTCTTTTCCCGTGTAAGATTGAGAATATCTTGGTGATGTTTAAACGAGGTCCCCCTCCCAAACGAGGGGGACGAGCGGTCTGCCACCTCCAAGTGGTGTCCCCTGGATGCGCGAAGCCGTCTAACGCTGACCGTAACTGAGAGCAGACCCTCCGACGACAGGCCCACGCGACAGGCCGGCTGGAGTACTCAATTGCCGCATCAACATGGTGGAAATGTCCACTACAAAACACATGTCCAATGCTACCGCGTTCGGGGGAACCGACGGGCGCAGGAGACCATTGGCCTGCGCCAAAAACCAACGAAATGGTCCACGCGGAAAGCACGGCGCACCTGCACCGTGTGAGAAAGCTATGGCGACTGCGTCCGGGTCCGATGCGCACGGAGACTACCCGATCCATGTGAAAAACGCAAGCGGGAACAGAGGACTGCCAGACGCTCAAGGTGGCCACCTGGAACGTGGATTCGCTGACTGGACGCTCGACCGAGATCGTCAGGGCCATGCGGGACAGGAAGCTGGACATCTGCTGCCTCCAGGAAACTCGCTGGAAGGGCAACAAGGCTACGACTATAGACGGCTACAAGATCATATACACCAGCTGTAAGGAAAACCGCGGCGGTGTAGCTGTGGTTGTCAGTCCAAGCTGGCAAAGCTCCGTCGCAGAAGTTAAGCGCCTCACAGAACGACTGATGATAATCGTCGTGGCGACCAGAGGCAGCGCCTACACATCTTGTCCGCCTACGCCCCTCAGACCGGATGTCACGAGGAGGAGAAGGATACCTTCTGGGAACTGCTCGACATCCAACTCAGGCAGATCCCACACGAAGACGACATCATCATCTCGGGCGACCTGAATGGTCATGTAGGGCGGGACAAAACGGACACCAGTGCCACGGTGGGCACGGCACAGGCGATACTGAATGAGAATGGCCAGAGGATCCTGGACTTTGCCGACTCCCATGATATGACCATCACGAATACCTGCTTCATTAGGCGAGAATCTCAACTCCTCACCTACCATAGCAGAAACGGGAGCCACCACACACAGATCGACTACATCATCGCACACGAAGAGCCGCTAAAAACGTGCTCAACGCCAAGGTGTACCCGTGCATTGAATCGAGCAGTCAGCACAGGCCGCTGATGGCGAAGATCAGGATCAGCAAGCCCAAGACCAGGATTGACAAAGGAATGCAGACCAGCCACGAATCAAGTGGTGGAACCAGAAGAAGATGGCGGGACCCCTCATCAAACCGGAGCAGTTCCGCAGATGGTCGACGGGCCACAGGAAGCGTGGTCCATGCTGAAGAGCACTGTTCACACTGCCGGTTGCCAACAGCTTGGTTGCACCAAGCCAGGACGGAGACGCATCGAACGAGATACATGGCTCTGGACACCGGAAGTACAAGATGCCGTACACCTGAAGAAACGGCTCTACAAGGCCTTTCTTCAGGACAAGACCAGCGAGAAGCTCTGCGAATACAAGGCGGCCAAAAAGGCAGCCAAGAAAGCAGTAGCGACAGCCAGAAGCTCCCACTACGATGACATCTACGAGAAGCTGAACACGCGAGAAGGCGAGAATGAGATCTACCGCCTAGCCAAACACAGACACAGGAAGACCCTGGACATTGACCAGTTTCATGGGATCAACGATGAAGGGGAAATTTGATCGTCAACCCCAGAGACGCTGCGGAGAGGTGGCGGCAATACTTCGAGAAGATCTCCACCGAGGAGTTCCCACACCCACGAACCCCGCAAGGTGACCCAGTTGAAGGCCCAGTCTCAGGCATTTATGCCAGCGAGGTCGCCGACGCCATCAAGGCCATGAAAAACGGTGGCAACAGGACCAGACGACATCCCTGCCGACTTCTGGAAAAAGGCACTACCGGGCTCGGCATTGTGGCTGTGCGAGCTGTTCAACAACATCGTCTCCACGGGAAAAGTGCCACACGACTGGTACCGCAGCACCACTGTTCCGATCTGGAAGGGAAAGGGCAGCCCAGCGGACTGCTCCAACTACAGACCGGTCAGGTTACTGTCACACACTATGAAGATCTTTGAACGCGTCCTTGATAAGCGCATTCGGGACATCGTTGATATCAGCGTCAACCAGGCTGGATTCATCAAGAACTGCGGCACCACCGACGCCATCTTCGGTGTGCGGATGCTGATGGAGGCTCACAGAGAGAAGAAAATCCCGCTCCACACCGCCTTCCTAGACTTGGAAAAGGCCTTCGACCGAGTCCCGCACGATCTCATCTGGTACGCACTGCGAGATCACGGCGTGCCTGAGCTGCTCGTACAATGGGTCCAACTCCTATACAGATGTCACAAAAGCCGTGTAAAGCGGCAGCTGGGATATCAGAGGAGTTTAATATTACCGTCGGCGTACACCAGGGCTCTGCTCTCTCACCACTGCTGTTCATTCTGGTGATGGACACAATTACACACGACCTGTACACGCCCGCCCCATGGACGCTGCTCTACGCCGATGATGTGTTCCTGGCCAACCTGTGCAAGGCTGAACTCGAGCACCGAGTCCAACAGTGGCACGACCGCCTCGAGCAGTTCGGGCTCCGGCTGAACCTAAAGAAGTCCGAATACCTGACCACTGATAATGAAATGACAGGCTCCATCCACGTGAACGGGCAGGAGCTACCGCGCGCCTCCACCTTCAAGTACCTGGGAACTACTCTTGGGGAAGAAGGCCTACTACAAACTGAGGTGGCAGCCAGGATCAATGCAGCGTGGGGCAAATGGAAGTCCGTCACGGGCGTCCTCTGTGACAAGAAGATGCCGATGCGCCTGAAGGCGAAAATCTATAACTCTGTGGTGCGCCCGTGGCCATATACGGCGCAGAGTGCTGGCCGACGACCAAAGAAGCCGAAAGCAGACTCCAGATAATGGAGATGCGAATGCTCCGATGGTCGGTAGGCCTCACCCTACTCGATCGCGTCAGGAACGAAGAAGTGCGTAGACGGTTCAACGTCGTGCCCATCCCCACGGTCATGAGGCAGTCCCGGCTACGATGGTTCGGCCACGTGAGCGCGCCAAGGAAGAATCCATCATCAAATCTGTAATGAAGGTGACTGTCGGAGGAGCGAGACCGCGTGGTAGACCTAAACAACGCTGGATGGACACGATCAAGGCCGATCTAGAGATCGCGAAGGCAGACCCGACACACGTGGCAGACAGAGAGGTGTGGAAGCAGTACTCAAGGACATTAGCGGACCTCGCCCGAGCGCGAGACAAACGCTGAAGAAAAAGAAGAAGAAGAAGTTTAAACGAGGTCCCACTCGCCATCTTCAGGCTGGTGCTTTTGGCTTCGTGATTGTGCAAATCCTAACCCTAACCCTAACCCTTAACGCTTCATGATTTTGCGTATCATCCTTTGCACAGGGGGCATGCAATCTTCTCTGTATCATTCCACTTTTAGTATTTTATATATATAGATATATATTATATTTATAGATATACAGAAGATATATAGATATATATTTTATATTTATAGATATACAGAAGCCTGATGATGGCAGATGAGATTCTGCCGAAACGTTGCTACAACTTGAAAAGCACAACTACAATGACATGGGAAAATACCTGAACAAAGCCGAATGCCATACATATATATATATATGTATATATATGTATATATATGTATATATATGTATATGTATATGTATATGTATATGTATATTATATTATATTATATTATATTATATTATATTATATTATATTATTATATATTATCAAGTACCTGCGAAAACTTAAGAAAACACACACACACATATGTATATGTGTATGTGTGTGTGTGTGTGTGTGTGTGTATTATATGTATATGTATATATATATATATATACATATATATATATATATATATATATATATTAGAGATAGATAGATAGATAGATAGATAGATAGATAGATAGATAGATAGATAGAATCAATGTCTGTCTGTCTCTATCATATCTCTCTCTCTCTCTCTCTCTCTCTCTATCATCTATTAAAAATTGAAGGCCCCACAACCTAAAGTTACCATGTTTCAGTTTGTACTGTTTCATGCAGTACCTTCTTTCTTTGATAAATCCTTATTCTTTCTCATCAGTTGAAGAATGGCCATTCCCCGTTCTAGTCCTTTATGAGTTGTTTTTCTTCCTGGATTGGTCTGATTTTACATTTCTTGCAAATAAATTGCAGGTTTTCAGGCACAAAGAATTCCAGTTCACAATTGCCGTCTCCTATCTGTTCATCTCCACTGTTATTTCTTAAGGCACCACCAATGAAAAACAATTTTATTTGATGTGATTTCATATTTTATTTTATCTCATGCTAGATTTTATTTTATTTTATGCTGAATTTTATATTATTTTAGTTTCAGGTTTTTAACATTCTAGGAGGCAGGGAGAATTTGTTAGGGATTTTCTTTTAAATTTTCCCAGCTTTCTCTTATTAATAGTGAGCTTTTCTGCTCATTCCCTCCCTGAATGAATTTGCTCCCTGGCACTGGATTGCTTTTTATTCTTACCGAACAGGAAGCAATTGTTCCACCACTTGAAACGGGGCAATCTATAGCTGACAAGACACATTCATATCTGTACACATGCATTTATATTTGTGTGTTTGTGTGTGTGCTTAAATTGCATGTCTGTATTACAGAAATCGGATGGGAAAGATTTATAGATGAACACACATCAACCAAATCCCACACCTATTCTCACAGAGGGTGGGCCATGCCAGGGATGATCTTAAAACAACCTCCCTTATAAGTTGGGTGACTGGAATAAAACCCCAAGAGATTCTCAACCTCCCTTATAAGTTGGGTGACTGGAATAAAACCCCAAGAGATTCTCAAAAATTGAGCTATCTGGTACCAAAATTATATCACCAGTTTTACGTTAAGGCCGTGATCAATCATTTAGGCTGGGGAGGCTTGCAAATAGCTGCGTCTATTTGGGGTGTCACCCATGATATCATACTGTACAGCTTATAATGAAGTCAGTGGTAGCATGCAACAAACTGATCTGTCAGCACCTCTGTGGCACTGGAATAATCGCTTTTCTTTTTCTTCTGTTCAATCATGTCCAATTCTCAGAGACCGCCTGGACAAGTCCCTGCAGTTTTCTTGGCAAGGTTTTTTTAGAAGTAGTTTGCCATCGCCTTCTTCCTAGACTGAGACAGGGACTAGCCAAAGTCACTAGGCTTTGTACCCAAAGTGGGACAACCTATGAACTTGACATATCCTGGTTTCCAGCCTGATGACTTAACCATTACACCAGGGGTGGACAGCTATGGCTCTTTTACAACCTATGAACTTCAACTCCCAGAATTCCAGCTGTCAGGAATTCTGGGAGTTGAAGTCCACAGTCCATAAAAGGGCCATAGTTGCCCTACACCAAACTGGCACTGAGGATAATCTTGCCCAATAATTATATGGGAGCCAGACAGAGGGCAGGAGCACCTATGCCAGGTGAGCGGACAAGATGAGGAGTGACTGAGCGGAGCGGGCAGGGCGGGAGGGGCGAGCCAGAATTGTCACTACCAGTTTGCCTGAACCGGCTAGAACTGGCTGAATCCCATCGCTGATTATATTGCAGTTTAGTCATTCCTTTTATTCAGATGGTCAAGTAATCTTTTATTTTTAAGTAGGAAACCTAGAAATCTTTTTCTAATACACTTATAAAGAAACTAAAATTATTTGTGGGAAATAGCAGCATCCACAGGTATGCATCTGTGCCTGTGTTTGTGGGTGAAAATCAGCAATCTGGCAGATGGAATATCAGAAGTCCGTCCCCAAACCTTATCCTTTTGTACACGTGTAGATGCCACTGAAGGAAAACTATATACAAAACTAAAACTATATACAAAACTAAAACTATATACAAAACTATATACTATATACTGCAACCAATAAAGATATGCAATGTAAATAAGCCCAAAGCAATTTCTTATATTGAGTGAATAATGAAATAAGCTTAAAAACTAATTTATGGAGAAATAGATTCTAAATATTTTGGCTGGGGGTGTTAAAAAAAATCAACTTTCAAGACTTTAACTTTCATTTCATGTATTTCTTACCACGTACAGTTCTCGAAACCATTTTCTGTTTCCATTTAGTAAAACGATTGGCTGTAACTGGTACAGGATTAACATCTAATAAATTATTTTGCTAAGTTAACAAAATAATGTGTCGCTAATAATCTTATGAAAACAATGGGGGTTATGTTTCAATCAGCAGGCTTAGGCTTGTGCTGTGAATTCCTTCATTAAAATCAGTGAGGCTTGGGGGTTCTTAAGTTGGCTTGGATCGTGCCCTTTATTTAATTACTGTATATAAATCAATTAGTTTAGCTGCTCATCTGAAACCAGTGATTCTGGGCAGTGAACAGTCATAAAAATAATTAAAACAGTAAGATAAATAAAATAATAAAATAAAATAAAATAGCAGCCAAGTTGTATTTATATTAATTCTATAATATACTTGTATGAATATGATCTATATATTTTGTATGAACTCTAATAATTGAACTCTAATAATCCTGAATAAATAATAATTTATTGAGAGAAATAAAATAAATGCAGTCTATAAAACGAATTCTAGTATTTGGTGGTTACATGAGTTTGTAAGAAAGTTTGGTCATAATTTCGTTCAATTACACATTTTAAATCCATTTCTTCTTTAGAATAAATTTGACAGATACATGTTCTATTAAGCAATAATATCTGACAGTTAATAATTAGGAAGAAAATTATGAATCCCAGATTGTTCATTGCTTATATTTTATTTTATTTTATTCATAGACCAGATTGGAAAATTTTGCCATAAAGAGCAAATGACAATGAACAAATATAATGATACCAAAGATAGTTATTCAATTTAAAATGTTATGGAGCAGTAAAGAGAAAATAATTTTACTAGATAACCCTTTCTTTCCCTATCTCTTCTTTTTAATTTTTTTTTAAATTCTTTCTATTACGTTACTTACCCAGGAAACAAAGAGGCTGTTGCCTGTATGAATGATGACAAGTTACGCAGTTTTTATGATTTTTTTCCTGTGATATGTTACAGCTCTAGTATTCCTCAAGTAAATTTGATATTGACTTCTTGCTCAGAGGTTTCAGAATCTGTTTCAGTTGTGAATTGTGGCATTTACTACGAGTATCAGATGCAGCTTATTCTGTATATTGCATTCATCTTAATTAAACAACCATCTTTTCCCTATATCTTATTAACATTTCTGAGAGGCTATATGAAAAACGTTGCAGATGCCCAAAATGAAGTTTAAAATTAAAATGTTAATATATCACCTAAATTACTACCATTTTCATGGAACTGTATTTTCTTCACTGAGCCACAATATTCCCTGTATGACAAATCATAAGCTATCCTTTAACTTGGGGAGATCTACAGTGCAGGTCAAATTCTCAAGATGGCCACTACTATGCAGTAAAAAATGACAGCTGCCATCTTGACTTTTTTTAAACTCACCCTGCAGATGACCTTCCTGACCCCAGATTTGAACAATGATGAAAATAGATACTGGAATGGCATTGTTTGGGGGGCGGGCGAGTTCCTAAAACATTTGATATGATAATTATTCATTCATAATAAAATATAATCAAAGGAAACTTACACAAAATCATTTTTCCCTCTGGCATCTCACTTCCAAAGGAAATAAATATATGCCAATTAATAATTTCAATCCCCTGAAAGCAGCATTGATTATTTTGGTCAGGGAGCCAAGAAGAACCTCAAAACTCAATCAAGCAGATAACAGATATCCTGCTTGATTACCCCTCACTGGGAATAGCTGGATCTTCACTTGATGACCTCCCTGCTTTGGGAGGTTGTGAACAAATTAATCAGACGCAGAAGGAAATATCTCTTTTTTAAACATTTGCCAGTAAAATGTCTTAGAACAGTGGTCCCCAACCACTGGGCCCTGGACCGGTACTGCTCCATGGATCATTTTGTACCGGGCTGCCTATTTTGCTTGGGCACCGCCATCTTGTTTCGACAGCACTTGAGAAAGTGCTTCTGGGTGAGCTTGTCGGTCGTCGGTTGGAAAGCGGCATTTGGGTGCTGAAGGAATCCTTTCACCATAGTTTTGTCGAAGAGGGGGGGCGGCTTTGAATGAAGACCCGTCCCGATGGCGGTAGAGTCTCGCGTTACTCAGGAGGAGATTAAGAAGGAGCCCGAAAACCCCTTCAACCGCGAGAAGGTACAAAGGAGGAGTTGCAGGTGGCGGGGAGAAGTGGGGGACAGCTGGTTGGCCGGTAGCTCGGCTCCCCTTGCCTTGGTCGTGCGTGCTGATGCCGGTACCGGTCTGTGGATCGGTCCATGGATTATACCAGTCCATGGTACAAAAAAGGTTGGGGACCACTGCCTTAGAAGCAATCCACCTTTTTTCTCCTCTACTCTCTTTCTCCTTCCCCTTCATTTCTTTTTCCCGTTCCTTTTCTTTTTCTCCTGAACAAAAATGTTCTTTCCTTGCTTTCACTTTTCCTCTGTATTGAAGAAAGAATGAAATATCTCCTGATCTAAAGTTTTACGTGCAAAGAAAGGCTGCAGATAAGTTCTAATTAGAAAGTAAACAGCAAGCAGCTTTGTTTCATAATCTTACACCTCACTCTTCAAAAATGAACCCTATGGTATTTATTGGCATTTACTCCCACATAAGTACATCAAGAATTCCATCTCTATGGGGTGACTATGTGGAATAAGGCATAGCCCCACTTCTTTCAACATAGAGAAGAGAAGCTTGTGATTAAAAAATGCCTTACAGTAGTTCAGCATTTGGCACGTTGCCTCCGACATCTATCTGCAGGGATGAGCCCAATTTCCAGTCTTGCCATGGGAAATAAGATTTCAGAATGTGTGTATGTGTGTTGCTCTGGGAGTTTGCGGGTGCTTTCTTTAATTAAAAAAAGGAGTTCACTTTCACATCATTTCCTAAAATGATTTTACAAAGCAATATAAAATATTTCGGTTACAAACACATTAAAAACATCCCACTGAAAATCAGAGCATCAAAAAAAGAGTTGCATTCAGTCTATTATGCAGCTACAAAACATAACGACCCCAAGGGCTCAAAAGCATAAATACAGGATAAAGTCAGCAACACTAATCTTATATCTGCAAGTAAAGCTCTTTGTCCAGCATTATCTGAATTTCCCTGGGAAAAGATTTCAGAACTGGGCAAGGGACAACTACCAAGGAAGCTTCACTGCTTCCCCTGGAATGCCAAAATAACTTTAAGAGATCCTCTGTTGACTACCTATACCAGGGGTCCCCAAACTTGGCAACTTTAAGATTTGTGGACTTCAACTCCCAGGAGTTGAAGTCCACAAGTCTTAAAGTTGCCAAGTTTGGAGACCTCTAACCTATACAATGAACGCTTATAGGGAGATGTATTTAGGGCAATGTTTTACAGCAAGTTATCATGGTCATGTTTAAAATCCTGTACTACTCCTCTTCTTCAGGAAGCGGGACAGGCCCTTCTTTTTTTCTAAACAAATGTTTAAATTACAGAACTCTGGATTTTCATTATGAAATACTGAAGATGTGTCTGCATGGTGGAGAAGGGCAGGCAAGGAGAGCATAGCTGAAAAAAAAAATAGGAATGCTATTTTGTTTTAGTCAAGATTTTCTCCGGAGAAGAATGATGCTACTCTGGGTATCCCTCTTAGAGGTATTGTTCTGTATTCAAAACTCCCAGCTGGATAATTTTAAGGAAGCAAACCTAGTCAAGTAAAATACATTTCCAAGAGTAATCTCAGTGTTTTCCCATATGCTTCCACTTATGGGACCAGTGGTTTTGATGGATAGTGAATATTGTGCATTGGCATAAAGTACAATGCAGTGAGAAGGGAAAAGGTGGAGTATCAGACTTCGTAACATCTTCACACTCTGACTCTGGCTTCCAAAAGGACCTTCAAGGACATGGCTCAGTTAGATTAAATTATTTATTGTGGGCACAAAAAAGTCAGATTTACACCAAAGCTCAGTTTACTATGGAATGCAGGAATCCCGCGTTATCATGCACATTGTACTGGTTTGTTTGGTTGTGGGCCAAGCTGTACTGCTCCAGCATGGGAAAAGTGGTGTAAGCAATATGTGCATATATAGTATTTTACATGAAAGATTTTATACTGTGAGAGCTCTAGGGATAAACTAAAACTTGTCTGATGTCTTAGAATGGACCCATATTTATCATCTACCATCAAATCATCATTAAAAACTGCAGGAGATATTTGACAACTCCCACATCTCTTTCTAGGCTGAAGCGGACAGGAAAAAACCAGGAAGTGGTTGGGATGTAGGTCATTGATTTTACAGATGCTGTATCTTCCTGTCTATCTGTCACTCAGTCAAACTATTTACTAAGACTGCATTACTATTATTCTTCTCATCCTCCCTGTTCCCTATTTCCTTCTACTTATGACTATGATCTTGTTGCTTTTATCTTTACGATTTATATTGTTTTATTTAATTTCCTAGTATGACTTGATTGCTTATTTAGCATCCTATGACTATCACTAAGTGTTGTATCTTATCATTCTTGATGAATATATTTTTTATGTATACTGAGAGCTTATGCACCGAAGACAAATTCCTTGTGTGTTCAGTTTCACTTGGTCAATAAAGAATTCTATTTCTATTCTGTTCTGTTCTACTCTACTCTACTCTACTCTACTCTACTCTACTCTACTCTACTCTACTCTACTCTATGGAGATTCTCAGTTATCTAGATCATGGTTGTCCCAAAGGTGCTATTTCAAAAGACAACTGGGCTTTGTCTCCCCCCCACCCCCAAAAAACCCAGAGTCCAGTTGTCTTTTGAAAAAGCACCTTTAGGACTGTATCTTCCTGCTTTTCAAAGCTTTTTGCAGCAATTATTGGGTGCATAAGCGGAATGGAGAAGAAATCAAGGTGCCATCACCCAAACTGGCATCACTTTAATAATTTCCAGGGAGCAGCCGCTTTTGGAGGGGAGAAAAAAAAAAGAACAGACAGCCACTCCCAGAGTGACTAATCCCTCCTTTTCCAAAAGGATGGTACCATGTCTCAACCTGCTGGCCTCAGGCATTACTGGAAATTTGGGAGTTTGCCCCTGGTCCATTGTCCCAGAAGACTCTCATCCGTAATTGTTCTTTCCCAGTTCCTCATTTTGGCCAATGGTAAAATAATAGAGTTAACTAACTCCGGCTTGAAATCTATGCAGAGAACTAAAAACCAGTCCAAATTTTGTGAATAAAGCATTCTTTACAAACATGCTTTAGCTACATGTTGAATTCTTGGAGAAATACAATTCTCCTTGTTCATAACTGTTGCAGACAAATGATACATCAGACATTGCATCCTTTTCAAAGGCTAATATTAAAGAAACAGAAGACAGGTATTATTTGGCAAGGTTCAGCTTTCAAATTTAAATTGTTGTAGTTGTAGTTGTTGTTTTATCCTAAGGAGCAAGATTCCACAGAGAGAGCTTAGACAAGGCTTCTCAAACACAGATATCTGATAAATTCAGTAACTTGAAAAATTGTGCTTACATGATTTGTTCAGACACTGTTTTTTAGGAACAGTTTATCACAGTTTATCAGGAATATTTAGATATTTTAATGTCTTGCAGCATCGGCTATATAACTATCACAATTTATCAATCGCTGCAGAAATTTTTGTCTGTTTTCAGGGATCCGAGTCTATTTACAACAGGGTATAAAAGTTAGTTACAGCCTCACACTGACGCACCATAAATATCACTCTGAGATAAGCAATTGCGTACAGAATTAACAAAATAGCATCGGGGGGGGGAGGGCGGGGATATTCCTAATTTGTCACTGAGTTCTCCAGAAATTAAAAAAAAATAAATTTTAAAGCACAGTTTTAAAACCACCCTTTTAATTTAAGCCAAACCATAAATATCATTCTGAGATAAGCAGAAGAAATGCAATTGCATACAGGTTTAGTAAAATAGCATAAGGGGATGTAGTATACTACACTGCTCAAAAAATAAATAAAGGGAACACTTAAACAACACAATGTACCTCCAAGTCAATCACGCTTCTGTGAAATCAAACTGTCCACTTGGGTAGCAACACTGATTGACAATCAATTTCACCTGCTGTTGTGCAAATGGAATAGACAACAGGTGGAAAGCATAGGCAGTTAGCAAGTCATCCCCAATAAAGGAGTGGCTCTGCAGGTGGTGACCACAGGCCACTTCTCAGTTCCTATGCTTTCTGGATGATGGTTTGGTCTCTTGAATGCTGGCGGTGCTTTCACTCTAGTGGTAGCATGAGACGGAGTCTACAACCGACACAAGTGGCTCAGGTAGTGCAGCTCATCCAGGATGGCACATCAATGCAAGCTGTGGCAAGAAGGTTTGCTGTGTCTGTCAGTGTAGTGTGACACAGCATAGCTGTGTCTGTCAGTGTAGAGCATGGAGGCGCTATCAGGAGACAGGCCAGTACATCAGGAGACGTGGAAAAGGCTGTAGGAGGGCAACAACCCAACATCAGGACTGCTACCTCCGCCTTTGTGCAAGGAGGGACAGGAGGAGCACTGCCAGAGCCCTGGAAAATTACCTCCAGCAGCCACAAACGTGCATGTGGCTGTTCAAACGGTCAGAAACAGACTCCATGAGGGTGGTATGAGGGCCCGACGTCCACAGGTGGAGGTTGAGCTTACAGCCCAACACTGTGCAGGATGTTTGGCATTTGCCAGAGAACACCAAGATTGTCAAATTCGCCCCTGGCACCCTGTGCTCTTCACAGATGAAAGCAGGTTCACACTGAGCACATGTGACAGATGTGACAGGGTCTGGAGACGTCGTAGAGAACATTCTGCTGACTGCAACATCCTCCGTTTTGGCAGTGGGTCAGTAATGGTGTGGGGTGGCATTTCTTTAGGGGGTTGCACAGCCCTCCATGTGCTTGCCAGAGGTAGCCTGACTGCCATTAGGTACCGAGATGAGATCCTCAGACCCCTTGTGAGACCATATGCTGGGGCGATTGCCCCTGGGTTCCTCCTAATGCATCTCAATGATAGACCTCATGTGGCTGGAGTGTGTCAGCAGTTCCTGCAAGACAAAGGCATTGATGCTATGGACTGGCCCACCTGTTCCCCAGACCTGAATCCAATTGAGCACATCTGGGACATCATGTCTCACTCAATCCACCAATGCCACGTTGCACCACAGACTGTCCAGAAGTTGGGGGATGCTTTAGTCCAGGTGTGTGAGGAGATCCCTCAGGAGACCATCCGCCACCTCATCAGGAGCATGCTCAGGTGTTGTAGGGAGGTCATACAGGCACGTGGAGGCCGCACACACTACTGAGCCTCATTTTGACTTGTTTTAAGGACATTACATCAAAGTTGGATCAACTTGTAGTGTTTTTTCCATTTTAATTTTGAGTGTAACTCCAAATCCAGACCTCAATGGGTTGCTAAATTTGATTTCCATTGATAATTTTTGTGTGATTTTGTTGTCAGCACATTCAACTATGGAATGAACAAAGTATTTAATAAGAAAATTTCATTCATTCAGATCTAGGATGTCTTATTTTTGTGTTTCCTTTATTTTTTTGAGCAGTGTATCTAAGATATTCCTAAATTGTCACTTATTTCTCCAGAAATTAAAACATTTCCATTTTAAAGCATAATTTTAAAAATATCGGCCTAAAGTGGTTTAACTTTAGGTACTTCCACCGATGTTGGAAGTGTTGGAAGAAATATCCATGTGGTTCAGTTCCAAGCAGGTAGAAAGACACTAGAAGCATGGAGGCTGATTGGAAAGATGGTTTAATGATGAACAGAACACCAAGCGCATGGTTTTGGGTAGCTGACCACATGGAGTTGAGAGTGGGTGGCTTTTATACCTTCTCTTGGGCTTTGCCCTTGAACTTCCTGTTCCTGTGCAAGAACATGTATTCTGTTGGCTGTTGTAAGGGTCATAGCTGGTTCTATAGGTTGTCTGAGCTAAGTTTGTTTGAAGCCTGGATGGTGCTGCAATGTCTCCAGAAGATTGTGCAATGTGATTAGCTCTGCTGCTAGATGGTAGTGGGTTACTCCTATTATGTCCTGAGGGGTCATGTCTTAATCCCATCATCCTGGAGCTGGAAGTCTTTTGTTTTGTAGGTAGGCTGACCCAGTGTTTCTCAATGAGCACAAAATATCTGCTGGGGGCTATTAAGAAAGACTTGGGGGATGCTTTCTGTCTCCAAGAGCATTTTTTGTCTCTACTTCTCCTTTAGGGAAATATAATCTGCCTTTTTAATATTTCCTAAAATATTTCATTCTTCTAGGAGGGGGTGGCTTCCCACAGAAGTAAACTGACTCAGACTCTTGTCCAAAGATGCTCATAGTGCAAAACCATTTTTCCTGCATCAGCTTGTCATTGCATAGCTTCGTTATCACAGATTTTTCTGTTTTAATGATCTTGGCCATAGGCCAGCCCATAAGACTTCTCAAGATTATTTCAAACACCTTCCCAATCTGATCTGAGGAAATTGTAGTAAGTTGCATCTCTAGCAGATTGGGCAACACATATTTAGAAGGATGTGGAAAGAGTTAAAAGCTTAAAAATATCTTTTGGAACGTATATATCTCAGTATATAGGAAAAATAGAAAATATTCTGGAGTATTTATTTAGTCCTTAACCAAGGGCAAGAACCATACCGTTTGATACCATGTATTTTATTATTGTAGACGTTATTACTTATTATTATTAGAAATATCTTTTAACACTATTGTAAACAATGATAATTTTGTCTATTGCTGGTCTGTGACCGTAATAAAGTTTTTATTATCATCATCATCATTATTATTTTTATCATTTGCATTTATACTTTGCTTCTCTTGTGTCTATTTATGTGTCTGTTTCCATATCTGCTTTTGCAAAAAAAAATCTCTGATGCGCACACAAGAAATTTCTGCATTTTCACAGGAACTACATAAATCTAAGAATGCTTGTACCTGTTAAAATGTTAGAAATTAGGAGCTGTGATTCTTATGTAGGATCAAGCTTCATACTCAGTGGTATTTACTTATCATCCGTAATAATAATGCCAGAGAAGGTAGGTTGAGATAGAGATTAATCTAATCCTATTCAACTCATGGCTATAACAGGCTTAAAAGAAATAATAATTCTATGAGATGTAGAATAATTCTATAAGATATAGTCCTATTTACTTGGGGGTTGTCCATTGAATACAATGGAATTTCTCTCTAAGGAAATTTAATTGCACATAATTAAATAAAGAATGAAAATTACAGGAAAAATATTTTCATGTAAAGGCTCTTTTTTACAAATGCAAAAAATCTACAGTCTCTTTAAGGGAGTAGAAATTATATGTACCATACAAGTTGGGAACCTTAATTCATGTCACCTAACATTAAATCTGAAGATAATTTTACAATTCCACTTCAAATGATGTTTATCATAGAATTATGCAGAAAACCATTAATATTAATTTTGAATGCTTTGAATGATTACTAAAAAAGCATAAAGGGATGTATAAGACATTCCTAGATTGTCACTATGGTTTCCAGAAATTAAAACATTTCAATTTTTAAACCATCCTTTTAATTTAAAACATTAAGTACTACTGTATGATCCAGACTTTAAAAATCCAGACAACGGTACAACAGTAATTAGTTTTCCGTATTCTTTATCTTTTTGCTTCTATTTCATAATCATTCACAGTCTATCTATGGTAGACGAAGAATTTTTAGGGAATCTAAAAGATTAGTAAAATATCTTTGCAGGATCATTGCCTAGATTCCAAGATGACAACATGAGAAAACAATTATCTGCTACAAATAAGAACAAACCATTATATTTCTATAGTTATTCAAAATACCTTGAATGAATAAGCAAATTTATACTAATACAAACAGCAACTCCTGTATAGCTGCAGAAGTAAACACTTCTTTTACTTCTGCATATCGCTGTATCTCTTCTAATTATTTTTGATTAATATTTTTTTTAAGGAGGAGAATGGATTTTTCTTTTTCTCTTGCTTTTATTTTAGCTTACTTATTTGAACAACTGCATATAAGTATAACTAAAGATGGTAAAAGGCAGTGACAAGTAAGAACTTGCTTAATAATTAAATTGTAGACCCCATTTTAAATCTTATTCAGTTAAAGCAATACTGAATAAATGATTATAAATCTGTTTATTGACATTCCAGTTACTGAAATAATGTTCCTATTGGTATATGACAATGTGAAATTTAGTTTAATACAGGACATATGCAAAAGAGTGTACATACATGCCTTTTTATCCTAATTATTATATTAATCTAGGTTCAGGACACCTTAGCAATTATTATTACATGAAAAAGGTGTTTCAGCTCCTGAAACAGATTTGTAACCTTTATAAAAATCCTAAGAATATATTATGTTGGCTTTTACTTATGAAAACTGTTTAATTCTAGGGATTTAACAGGTCACTGGATCTTTTGTTATCAACATGGTCTAATGAATAGAAGTAAAAACACCCATTACATTGACAATGGCATCAATATAGCAAGACATTATCATCCAATGTAACCTAGCTAGTATGAACTGAAAGTTAATCACTTGGCCATGATTAACTTAAGAACCACTGAATAATAAAAGAGCTGGCATTAATGCTGGATACTGAGATGGTTTTACCAATGACATCAAATTATCTAGGATGATTAAACAGAAAAGGAGGGCCAGCGAATTCAAAGGCCTTTCTCTAGACGAGGTGATGAATGAGCATTATGAGTGCAACGTAAACAAAAGTAAAATGATACTGTACACATGAAGACAAAAATCCTAACTTTATCTGTGTGCTAATGGGGAGCAGTGTGGTGGTCTAATGGTGAAGACTCCCACTTGTAAGGTTGAGAATTCAATTCCAAGTAGTGGCAGATATTTCTCTCTTGGGGTATAAAGAAAAAAATATCTGCTGCGAACTCCACGTGGCATCAGGGAGGGCATCGGGCCAGTAAATGCTCAGCTCAATCCAGTCACCCACACTCTACCCCAAATTTAGGGATTACGGGGTCATAAAAAGGGATTTATTTTATCTGTATGCTGATGGGATATAAGACATCTTTTGAGTATATACAGAAAAGATTTTTCAATTTTAGCTGTAGTTGAATAGATATATAAATGTGATTTATACTTTTTGGGAGAGAATTGGGTGGCAAAATTCTCCATGTGATGCTGTCTTTTTAAACCAAATCTACCATGCTTGAAAATTATCTTCAATGAATATCAAAAATGCTTTTAAAAAGGATACTGAAGCACCAGAAACTCTGCCCAATAAATACCGGGTTTGATTTACCTTAGAAGAAAGGGAAACAAAAGAAGAGCAACTTGAAAGAGATTAATACAATTGTGGAGGGTACAGAGAAACCATTCAAGTAGAAAACTTTCTACCGATATTAAAATCCAGAACCTCCCAGTATATTTCAGTAATATGTGCCAATGCTTTGGCACAGAACAGCAAATTGTAGAACTGGTTTTCACCAGAAATAATATTCACTTCCAATTTCAATTATAGTTCAAGGTGATTAGACCAAATAATGGATACAGCAACATCTGGGGGCGTGGGCAGGGTGTGTGTTTGTGTGTCAAAAAAAGGCAAGATGGTGGTTGTCATATCGCTGTTAAAGCTTTGTATTGCAGCTCACATACTTCAATCATGATTTCACAATATGACCTCTTTGGAGCCCCTGCACAGAAGCATGGAACCCAAAGGCTCCTACAACAAAATCGGCTATCATGCGTACAGGGGTGGGATTCTACCATTCGGACCGGTTCTATAGAACCGGTTATTATGATTCTGTGCAGACTGGAGAACCGGCAAATCATGTCCCCAGATGACCACGCCTCTCTCCGCCTTCCCCTCCCCACCCAGTCAGTCTTTATTGCTCATGATGCAAAATAAGAAGACGCCATGCCTACCCAGTTACATGGCCATGCCCACCTAGCCATGCCCACAGAACCGGTTGCTAAAAAAATTGAATCCCACCCCTGCATGCGTACCTCAAGTCTCAGAGGTGAAATGCCTCCAAATGCCAGCTGTTCTTTAACATTAAGGGAGTGGTGTAAAAGAGATGAGAGTCAGAAGCCAGCGGAGAACTTTTCCACCTTTCAGGAGGTTCTCTTATTGAGCAAAGAGTTGACTATCTCCCCCAGAGGAATTCTAAAGCGAGCCCATGAATGTTCAATTGCTGAATTTTGTTTGATCAGTCCTGATGTTTCTATGTTTTTGGGATAAAGACATTAGACTGATTTCTAGTGTCTCACTGCTATATTATTTAGCTTAGCAATCAATTCATTAATTAGATAGGTATGGAAACATCAGATATACCTCTGGAGAAGGGGTTTTCTTTTCTAATTTTGCCCGTGGTAATATTCTACATCCTTATAACATGCTTCCACATGTTTCCTTGGGAATAAATCCCATTAAATTCAAGGAGGCTTACTTTTGAGAAAATATGGAGTATTATCCATATTTATCTAAATTATCCACATTTATCACTGATAATTATCACAAATTCTCTCCCTCCCTCCCACACTTTCTCCATCTCTGTCGCTAGCTCTTTCTGTCTGTCTCTGACTCTCTCTCTCTCTCTCTCTCTCTCCCTCTTCTTTTTCTCTCTCTCTCCTTACCTTTCTCCCTCTCTCCCACTTTCTCCATCTCTGTCTCTTTCTGTCTCTCTCTCTCTCTGTATCCTACTCTTTCTCCATCTCTCTCTCTCTGTGTCTCTCGTCTCTCTCTGTCTCTCTGTCTCTATAACCCCTTTGTCTCTCTCTCTGTCTCTCTGTCTCTCAGTCTCTTTCTCTCGTGTTCTCCTTGGCATTTCTCTCTCTTTATCTTTATGTATGCATGTTGCTCCCCTGATCTTCTAAAAGAAGGGGAAGATCTAAAACAGACCTATGAAAAATAAATACATAAAACTATTTGATTTATACAGTAATATATCTTTTCATCTTTAAGAGCCTCCTGCAGTTTTGGATTGCTGCTGCCCTTTAGTTTAAAAAGAAAAAAATTGGAAGTTCAGCATTGCTGAACTGAATTTATAAGAACTGAAACCAATCTAGTCATTTATTTCTTGAACTGCGTAAATATGATAACTGTTCACGTGTCAAAGTTTTGCTTTTCAAGACCCTTTCCCCCAAACCAAGTCTCTTATGGTTCTTTTTTTCCCCCTCAAGCATTTGTTGGATGTGACATAACACATACCCTTTTTTAGAATAACATCTAATAAAATCCAATCCCCAAAAGACTTAACGGCAAGTCAACTTTTAATGAAAAACTTTTTTTTAATATGCAAACAATAGTTAACCGACAGATATTAGTACTGTTTTACACCGGTTGCTCCTAGCTGATTCGCAAACTTACTGGAGAACTTGACTTTTTGCTAGTGCTTTTCAATATTTCAAACATACTCATTATGAGATAGAAAGTTGAAGAACAGACTGGGACTGCAAGACATCTGAATCAAATGGTTTTGCATCCATATAAATTGGAATGGCTAAAAAATATACTTGTCAATTCATAAAATATTTCTCTGGTCTTTTTAGAGTTGCTAACAGAAAGGGATGGGGGAACAGTGTAGCAGCTTGCAAAACTGAAACTGCATTCCATAAATGTTTTCAAAGATAGTACCTAGGTGACTGAAGTTTCTGCGGTGCAAAATTCTAACTGGAGAGCATGATTGATGACTCTTGGCTATGGATGTGTCCTATTGGAGAATATGAATTACGATACACCCAGGGGTGAGGGGAAAACCAGGGTCAAGGATGACAAGGAATTATGTGTCTCAGAGTCGGCTACACACAGGCAGGGCCGGCATGTTAACTCCCAATAAATCCTTTTTAAGTTTCCTGATTTAAATGGGGGTAACTGCTGGAATCCTGACAATACAGTTCTCTTTCAGGCACCCTATGCTTTTCTTCAAAGAGAAAAGCATAGGCAAAACTGCCTCCAGACCTTGACTTACAGCCACATTGAGCTAAAAGCAGTCTGTTGCTAAGCAAGACAGCTGTTAAGTGAGTTTTGCCCCCTTTTTAGAACCTTGCCACAGATAAGTGAATAGCGGCCGTTGTTAAACTAGTAATGTGGTTATTAAGTGAATCTGGCTTCCCCATTGACTTGGCTTGTCAGAAGGTCGCAAAAGGGGATCACGTGACTGTGGGATGCGGCAACCGTCATCAATATGAATCGGTTGCCAAGCGCCTGAATTTTGATCACATGACCATGGGGAGGCTGCAACAGTCATAGGTATGAAAAATGGTCATAACAAGTCACCTTTTTCAGTGCTATTGTAACTTTGAATGGTCACTAAATGAATTGTTGTGAGTTGAGGACTACCTATATTTTCTACTGAGAGGTCCTGCAACCGTCAGAGGTTGGGCTGGATCTGCTTCCAAGTTCTCCAGTAAATAATGCCCAACAAATCTGATGGGATCTTAGAGCAAGGAAGGAATCTGAACTATTTTTCAGTCGTATCACTTAGTCCAGGGGTCTCCAACCTTGGCAACTTTAAGACTTGTGGACTTCAATTCCCAGAATTCCTCAGCCAGCAAAGCTGGGAGTTGAAGTCCACAAGTCTTAAAGTTGCCAAGGCTGGAGACTCCTGACCTAGTCCACAGATAAAGGGGCAAAAACAGAATTCATTTGGTTCTCAGCTTAGTCCAGTTTCTCTATCAGATTCACATGTGGTACCAAACACGAACACTGTCTTCAGAAGGGTGCAAAATGCTAATCTCTATCCATTCTGACAAATGGTGGATTGCATACCTAAGAACATAATTCATGTACCCAGCATGCAATTATTTATGGCTGAGTATGTTTTCGGAAAATATCTAAAATGTTAGGAAATGTATGAGTGTGTGTGTGTTTTAATTTAAAATATTTGAAAATTACCTTTCAATTAAAATGCACAGGTAGATTTATAGCTTATGCATGTTCAGTTCTTGCAACTGCATTCCAAAACAAATGAATCCACAAATAGCTGGATTCCAGACATGCCAAAAGAAAAAAAAAGATTCTGAGCGCAATCTTGAATTTGGGGCAATCTTCTCTTTATTTAACTAAACAGGATATCAGATTTGTATGTAGATCCAAAATGAAGTTCATTTGGGTTTCACTATGAGGTTATGACTTATGATAACTTGAAATCTAAAAACAGCACCTAACCAACTTTGATTGCATTATCTGGTTAGTGCATGGAGAGCTGAACACCAGCAAACTTCAGGCTTGTAGGCTAGACGGGGAAGTTGGGGGGAAAAATTACATAAATGGGTGTTCAGAAAAATATACACATGTGTCCATGTGAACATGGGAGTATTTATATTTCAATATCTTTTGCGCTTTTGGAAATGATGAACTTTATAAAGGTTTATGTTGAAAATAAAGGATTATTTATGAACCACACTTAAATCCTCCAAAATAATGCTATCAACTTCTGAAACCCATAAACTCTGAACCCATGTACTTGTATGTGTTCATATCAAAAGGGCAACATAGGTACATATGGTTCTTAGCGGTGGCTTTTCAATAGCAGCCATTTTAAAAAAACAGTTGACTATCAGAATTCTGATTTGGGTCTCAGCTATCTTGAGTTTGAATTTGCATTTTGAATGCAATGATCTGGCTATCATTTCAGAGGGTTTCCCACCCCCTCCACCCCTAGCCTTACTTGGTTTGGGACAATTTCATTGAGTATTTGATATTCTAATAGGGATTTTATGGTCTTAACTAACTTAACTTAAACTTAACTAACTTAACTAAAGCTGACTCTGCACTTGCAGAAATACACTAGGAAGAAGAAGATTTTATGGTCTTAACTAACTTGGGCAGTTTAATGAGAAGGGCTGGTATATTGCAAATATATCATTCTATAATTAAAAGAATAGTGGTAACCATTGCCTGTTCATAAATGTATGTATGTCACAGATTATTGAGCTGTGGTTGGTGTAAACCTCACTGCTGCATTTATAACTCAGTTTCCCCCCAACTATATTGGACTTAGCTTCCTATAAATTTCACTCTCTATGAGAATTATAGGCGATATAAGTAAAGACACCTAGATGTGCTGCTATACATAGTAATATATTTGGATTTTCTGCAAAGGGATCGTAAAACTTGCATGACCGGCTATGGAGAAGTTACCACTTGTAAAGCTTAATCTTCAATCTGGGAGGTTCCTCACAGATGCCAGATACCAAGTTTGGCTCTCTTGGTGTAAATGCAATGCCTTGGTTTGCTGTACTAGTTGGATCTGATCTAGAAGATCAACTCATATATTCCAGTATCTTAAAGATCTAATGTATGATGTATTTAGCAATGAGGGTTTGACAGCCACCAAAATTACAGGAAATTGTGGCATAGTGTGTGTATTCCCTTGAATGGGTTTGGTAGCATAGTCTTGTCAAGAAATACACTGACCAAGCTCAGGCTGATCTATCTATATAACTCACAGCAAGCCATGTGTGAAATAAAAACAAAATCCTATCCATGCCTTTTTTTCAAGTCCAGTGAAGGTTAATACAAAGCTAGCTAGATATAAAAATAAGGATTTCCCTGTCCAGTCATGTCCGACTCTAGGGCATGATGCTCATCTCCATTTCTTGGCCGAGGGAGCCAGCATTGTCCAAAGACAATTTCCGTGGTCATGTGGCCAGCATGACTATACACCAAAGGCACATAGAATGCTGCTGCCTTCCCACTAAAGTGGTACCTATTTATCTACTTGCATTTGCATGTTTTCGAACTGCCAGGTGGGCAGGCTATCCAGGCAGATATTTTAACAGGCAGGGGAAGATGTAGCAGGAGAAACTCACAATGTGGGGGCCAGAGCTCAAGGTTGCAATCACATGACCATGGATTACATCCCTCCCAAAGGGTGGCTGAACACACCACCCTGTTAATGAAGGCTTGTCTGCCTGATGAATGAAACCTGCTGGAATTTTCTATCAGATCATCTTGAAAGGCCATTTTTCACTTCTCCAGAAAAAAAAAAGATTGCAAGGAAATCATTGGCCTTAAAGTCTGTAAAGAAGATGGTGACTTTCTTAAGACATGATTGAATTTCTCCTCCTCCTATATTTTGCCCAACTCATCCATTTCTACAAGCCAGCTTTGCCGTCCCTGGTTGGAAACATTGCTTCTTCCAATATATCTAGAAGAGATCAGATCAGAAAAAGTTACTGCACTATAGTAGTGCAACTCACATAGTGTTTGTTATGTTAAGCAATTTTTTTGGATTCCCTGAAAATTTAGGATGAGTTGCAAAAAAGGCCACCATCAATAGGAATAGGACTAGTGTCACATTTTATGGTGTTGCACAAACGGAGCAACAATTCAGCTATATAATGTTGGTCAGATGCAAAACACTGCATACAAGGGAGAGATAAAATATGTAAACTGACAAAAATAGTTTACTATTTGCAGGACAAGGACTCATTTCCCTGCTAGGAAAACAGAAATAAATTACTGTAAATAAATTACTATATGTTTGCTGATTAAGGGGAACACTTGCTGGCCTAGAAGTGCATTCATAACCCATGTAAACCCATCAGATTGTCATCTTTGACTTTATAAATGAAATCACTTGTGGAATTAAGGAGCTTGGACAGAAATATGGTCTACAATTATAATGCATTGGCTTATAGATAGAATGAGGAACCTGTATCAGTTCTAGGACTGAATGTATTCTATACAAAGTGGAACACTTGCCAGTTGTGGGTGCAGCTCCAACTTTTGGTAAGCATTTTTTATTTAGTTTATTTAGTTTAGCCTGTATGAGAAAACAAGTATGAACATAACATATAAACATCTAAGTATAAACAGGTATACGTGTATACATAATTAATGAGTATGAATAAATGGGAACAGTAGTACAGGGATGGTAGGCATACTGGTGCGCTTATGGGAACAGTAGTACAGGGATGGTAGGCACACTGGTGCGCTTATGCCCGCCCCCTTTATAGACCTCTTAGGAATGGAGTGAGGTCCACGGTAGACAGTTTAAGGTTAAAGTTTTGGGGGTTTGAGGAAGTAACAACAGAGTCAGGTAGTGAGTTGCAGGCATTGACCTCTCTGTTGCTGAAGTCGTATTTCCTGCAATTGAGTTTGGAGCGGTTTACTTTGAGTTTGTATCTATTATTTGGCCATGTGTTATTGTGGTTGAAGCTGAAGTAGTAATTGACAGGTAGGACGTTGTAGCAGACAATTTTGTGTACTAAGCTTAGGTCAGACCGAAGGCGGCATAGTTCTAAGTTGTCCAGGTCCAAACTTTCAAGTCTGGTAGCGTAAGGTATTCTATTCTTGGGGACACTTTTCTCTGCACATAATGTTGAACAACCATGTACTGCATTCGTGTCTACCAGAGACAACGCACTTCTTCAAAATTGCACTTAATCTTTTTGAGGGCGTTTTGATAAGATGACCTTAAAAAGAAAGGAAGGATCCATTGCCAAAGCAACGAGAAAGGAAAGATTGCTGAATATTGCCCAAACCATGGAGAAATGTGAAAAATGATTCAGATGGGAATCTCCCTAATTTACATGAGTATAAGAGAGGAAGCCGGCAAAGCATGATCGGGTTTGCAATGCGTGGAGCTGATTTCTTCCACTGATACTAAGATTCCTAGGGCTGACATCGGCACAGGGACTAAAACAGTAGAGCCCTCTTCCACATATAGGCATTAGAAGGTTTGGGGACTGGAGGCTGTTTCTTTCTTTCTTCCAGACACTGTTTCTTTTTTCATTCTATTTTTATGGTTTACATGAAAGGTTCCCTCTAGTCTCAACTTTAACAGGGAAAGGAGTCTGAAGAATTGTACGAAGGCTTGAGATTGCTCATCTCAATAGATGTTTATACTCATCATTATTATATAACACAGCAGTTTTACTGATACGTGTATGCTCAGGCGGGCACACACGCGTATGTCTTTCTACCGTGCCCTGCACTGAGGGACAAAAAAGACAAGAATGCATATTAGTTCATATGTATTATCATGTACACAACATTAACCCAATCTCAGTTTTTGAACGTAGTTTGTTAGCTTGCTTGGCAAAAGAAAACTGCTCACTGCTGACCTAGCTTCCTTATTGCATTTTTCATTTTGAACTTATCAGGGGTTTTTATAGGGCGAGGTGTCACGTTTGGAGTTGGGCGGTTAAATAAAATAAAGTAAAAGAAAAGAAACTCACAGAATATGGCCTTTACTAAAAGGCAACATCCCTATACTTTTCAAGTGAATAACGACTGACCGATAAGCTTGCCTTAAATTAAAAATATTTTCGCTCGATCCCTGTGGCAAAAAGTGTCAGCAAAATTGGTTGGCAAGCCATCTATGAGTCATCAAAGTGCTGAATCATCAAATGATGAACACACTGAAGGCACTGCATGCATGTGAGAACTGGCCCTTAGAACAGACGCTCAGTACAGATCTACAGCTAAGCACAGGAGCCTTCAGCCTGAAAGACAGAAGAGCCACATCACTCAGAAGGCAGAAATGTCTATTTCCTTATTTCAGAAGTGGCTCCTGTCTGTGCCAAGGTTAAGACTAAGATCTGGAAAGTGGAATCAGCACAGATTTAGCACTGTTGTGTCTGCAGTTCAAAACTTTATTTGACTTTTTGAATTGAATTCTGAAGCAAGATTGCCAGATCCAAAAATTTCATGTCTGGAAAAAAAAAAGAGAAAGAATCCATATATGGCAGACAGATCAGTTCTGAGTATTTATATATTTAGGATTGAAATTCCAAATACATTCTACTAAAATTGCTGTTAAACCAAAATCTCTTCTCTACATTTATATAACAATTTTTAAAAAACCAGGAAAGTAGAATGTAATTGTCTGAGTTTTTGCATGATGAACCATTTTTGCAATCAAAAAAATCCATTCCGTGACTGTTCACAAAAACACACTCACAACATATGCACATAAATGCACAATAATATTTAAGACGTGCTAATGAAAAAGTGAAGGCTCTATTTTCCACAATGTGTTTGTTGTCTAGAACCATCAAGATAAAATGAGCAAATAAAAAGATATACTGCTCCATGATTCTCAAATTAAATCATGTATTTTACTGCAAAAAATGTTGCTGAATCAACTGTTTTAGATTTTTATTTAATTGTGTTCGCGTTTTCATTTTATGTTACTGTACTTTTGTTTGATTGGCAAAAATGATTACCAAAATAATTTCTTAAATGAAAATGTTTACATCTTTAGGAACTTGCCTTCTTGTCCTCTTGTCTTATAAAAAGTACCTTTCTATTCAAGCCCTGACAATAAAAACTTATCTCATAATTAAAATGTCTATTTATAGGAATCATAGCAAGGAGGATAAAAAGGAGGATTTTGTATTCAGCTAGCAAAAGTTATGATTTCTAGAACTGAGAAAGCTCGATCTTGAGAACAGAAAAGAGGGGGACAATATAGGCTTCAAGTGAATTAAAGAAATACTACTACTACTACTACTACTACTACTACTAATAGTAATAATAATAATAATAATAATAATAATAATAATAATAATAATAATTATTATGATGATGATGATGATGCTTCCCCAAAGGAAAAATGTACAATTTAAGGCTTTTTAAATTCCAATATCATTGAGAGTTAAGCAAGTCAAGTAAGTGGATTCTAAAAGTTTGTTTATAGTTTTCATGTAGATACCTATCCTGAACACCTTAAGTCTGGAGAAACTAAACGTTAGGTAGGATTTACTATCCATTCCATCCATTATGTAAGGCAGCCCAGAATAAATATTTCATTTTATAATTGGCAATGCCTAAAATTATAATTAAACTCTAACTGAAGGAAGCAACACACTTCTCCGTTATGGCTGCCTGCTTTAATAAAGTTTTAGACATAGAAGCTTTGAGGAACAGCATAGCATGTCTACCCAGTGCTTCTAACACAATCCACAGCAGTGCTTGAAAGCTTACACTTTTAATAAAACTTGCTAGTCAGAAAAGATGCTTCCAAGGTGATTTTTTTGCCACCATCGACAAATCAGGCATCCTCCTACGATAAGCCTCTATAATATTTTTCCCTTCATAGCCTTTACCCAAAGGGAGAAGTTTCCCAGTTGCCTTTTCTTCTAGAATAAAAAATCTCCCTCTAGAATAAAAGATCTTCTCATTACTGGGGTTTACATTAAGGCACACCAGTTTTCCCCTGTTACATCCCTCTGATCTTCTTACATTTTTGTAGGTTTGGAGCTAACAATCAGTACTGGTCTTCCTTGGGCAGCCCATAAGAGAGAACAGGCTAGTAAACTGGTGGAATTCTTCCTATCTCCTTAGGTAGGTGGTATGAACTGTGTCATTAACTGAATAGTTAGCACTGGGTACAAGGTGTGGGAATTTTCCATGTCATGCTGGCCATATCAATATCAACAATATCAATACTTCGTTGCTACAAACCTGAAGCTACTAAATGTGGTGAAAACATCAGAGCAAATGTTAAGAGGATGGGTAGATGGATGGAGTGGAATAAATGAAGGAAAGAAGGAGTAGAGGAAGAAAGGTGGAAGGAAGGAAGAGCTGGAAAAAGGGAAGGGAAGAAGGGAGTGAAGGAGTAGAAAAAAAGATGAAGGAAGGAAAGAAGTATGGATATCTGATCTGGAAGCTAAATTTGTCACTCTTCCTTCCCCTGGACATACCAGTAGTTATCAAGTTTATCTACTTATTATCAAAGTGAACTGAATCCATTATGTTCCAGATCTTGAAAGCAGATACAAGGACAGGATTTAAAACAGAACCAAATTACTGAATTAAATTACACTAATAAAAGTAAAATGAACATGGTGTTCAATAATAAGAGATTATTATTATAATTGGTATGCATGAAACCTAATGCTAGGATCTTGTATCTTTTCTCCAGCTATAATTGAGTGATGCATGGTAACCAAGGCTAGCATGATCGGAACAAAATCTTTGTAAAGAATAAGATTCCATCTTGGGCTCAAAGTTGTCTTACAGTGCCTGGTTTGCATTTCAGTTCTTGAATCTACTCCATGTAAAATTTATTACATCTACCCCAGTATTGTCTTATTCTCCCTAAGGTTTGAAACTAGTGTGAACATTCTATCGAAATATTGAAAACAAGGATAAAAAGATAGACTTTGAAAATTGCAGGTCTCCAGAAATTTTCTTATCAAAATAATTGGCAGTTTGGCATAAGAACTATAGTAAATTCTTGCTAGCATGAAGGAAAACACTTAAAATTAATTTCTTTTTCAGTAGCTCCATATTTAACATTGTTCCACTTCACTGATATATTTCCTCCAATGTTTTCTAGTGTTAGTTCCCTACATGCAAAGAATCAGTATGCACTGTAGACATATAATATTTTTGAACTATAGGAATAGGAAAATTGGAAAGAAGCAAGGCCAGTAATCTAGCTCCTTTTTAATTTATCCTATTCAGAGAGCCCAATATTATCATATTGTATTAGCTTCCTGACAAGAGAAATTTTTTTTATTGAAAGTCCTTTTGGTTTCTGTAGGCTGTTTATAGCTATCATAGGTTGTATGTACCTTTTTGTCTCTTTTGTAATATATTTACCAAAATGTAATGAATTGTTTTTCTCTGGATGGTTTATAAAAATGTAAAATCATAAAACACTAAACCTAAATCCAAACAGATTAGACCCCAACAATAGCATAAGCTATATAAAATTTTAAAAACCAACAGAACAAGCTTCTTCTAGCAGAAAATTAAACATTTATGATTTTCAGTGCCTTTTAGAAGTTGTAAAAGACCCCATGTTAACTTTAAAAATACATCCCTTTAGCCTATAAAGAAAGAATTTTAAAAATATCATTTTTAACTATCAATATTTTTGAAATCTTGAAAACATCTTGCCAAATGACCAAACAATATCTACATAAACTATTAGTATACTAATAAGCAACCTTAACATAGTTATATGCCAATTATTGAAGTCAACTAAAGAAAAACAAATGCAAGTGAAGGACCCCTCCAAAAAAGTATGTGATATAATTCAATTTTTAGGGTAGAATTTATAGAAACACACCCTGATATATATCTACTTTTAAAAAGCGAATTCAGAGCACAATCTTTATTATCTCATTTTGAACAAAACTCAAAATGAATTTCTATTGGTAAAGCCTTAAATTGCATTCTCAAATAATGCATGGATGGCACAGTAGTCATTTCTAACATTCATTTGTCAGCTTGCTAAACAAACTGTTTAACGTATCCATTTGGATGTGATCCTAGACTGCTGAAAAATGGAAGAATGTGATGGAAGATTAGACCTTTAGGCTGAAATTACAACAGAACACTGAACGCAGGAGCTGAACACAGTGCTTTAGCTGCAGCTTTTTTTCAAAGAACACACGTTTTGTCCATTGGGGGTGTTGCTGATTTTTCCATTTTGCACTCAGGACTGCAGAAGAAGGGGTCAATCTGTTCTCCAAAGCACCTGAAGGCAGGATAGGAAGCAATGGGTGGAAACTAATCAAGGAGAGAAGCAACTTAGAACTAAGCAGAAATTTCCTGACAGTTAGAACAATTAATCAGTGGAACAACCTATCTCCAGAAGCTGTGAATGCTCCAATACAGGAAGTTTTTAAAAAGATGTTGGATAACCATTTGTCTGAAATGGTGGAGGATTTCTGCCTAAGCAGAGCATTGGACTAGAAGACCTCTAAGGTCCCTTCCAAATCTATGATTCTGGTACATAGGCACATGCTGATGTCAACAGCATCATGTCTTTAATGTAGCAAAAACAAGGGAAACATGGTTATTATAAGGGAAAACATCTTCGTTTCCCTGGGGGAAGCCAGTCTTGTAACAAAGTCTCAGTGATGGTCTGAGAAATCAAGCATTTCCACTAAAAAAAGCAGATCACCACAAATAGCTATGCTATTTTACACTGTTTCAACATTAAATCTGAAATAGGAAGTTGTCATGGTTTTACATAGTCAAATTTAAAAAGTCAGCTCGGAGCAGGCAAAATATTACATTTGCATGGCTGTGGAATTTGTACAGACTGCAGGCTGGATGTGTAAGAGCTTTTGAAAAATCTCTGTAACTAGGAAGCCTCAATACAGGAATCAAAAGCTGCTCAGTGTTTTCTATCATTTTATTTTTAGTTAGTGTCCTTTGTCTATTTTTACCTTCGTGTTCCATGCGCTGGTAGGGCTTCCTAGGCTTTCACTTCCCCGCCCCCTCAAATTGAAAGTAAAGAAGAAGGAAAAAAACCCGCTATGTTTTGGAAAGGAAAGTGAAAACCCCAAACACAAATGTTTAAAAAAAAATATTGATGGAGGGCTGATGAAATCAGAATGTCAAGTTTAACCAATTTAAAGTTTGATAAGAAAAGCCTGATTACCTGGCATACTCCTTTACACTCCTTACAATTGCAGGTGCTGTTTTGGAATTTCCCTCGCTTGAAACACAGAAGGTGTTTCGTCTCTGTGTGCATTGCCTGAAAACAAAGAATACATATTTTCCCCCTTTGGGAATATTGTGGTCTTGATGCATGCTTTTACAGGACTAATTAATTTTCAGAAACATATAAAATGCACAAGGAATCAATTCACTTTATTTAACATTGGGGTTGAGCCTCCGATAAGTTCAAATGCACTGTCGATCTCACCCAGACATAACTACTACTGTTATCAAATTTCTTCCTTCAATATTTGCCCCGCGAAGCTAATTTAAATTATTGCTGTCCTAGAGAGGAGCCTGGTCACATCTGGGCTGATCATACTGTTCGAACATCCCAAATGTGGAACAAATGCATTCAGCTGACATTTACTCCCCCCCCCACTCCCCAGAAACCCAGCACCCCCAAATTCAGTTCCCAGTCAGGTTCATTCCACAAGGGAACTTTAGAAGGCATCCGGAATGGGTTATAAAATTATCCGTGTAAATCCAATTGTTTTAAAAAGATATTTTGTTCAAAAGTCAGCACCAAACCCCCTTTTTCTCATCCTGTGTATAGTAAGGAGGGGCAGGGAAATATCTTTGCTTAAAATTTAATTTACTTTACAACTTCACACCCCTTTCTTGAATCTATACGAAATCGGAAGTTGGTCTCCGCAGCAGTGAAAACGATTCTTCTTCGTTCGTTCCAGCCTTAGCCCAAATTCAAGACCGAGAAGGGCAGTAGAGTTTGTTTTACTTTAATCGGGGTTATCAAGCCATCCCAGCATTTTTTCTTTCCCGATTCACCGGACGATCCAAGCCGTCGAATCCGACTTAAACTGAAACAGATCCCTTCTCCCGTCAACCAACCAACCTTCTCACCGCCAAAGGCGCGCATACATTCGCGCCGTCTTCCTTTAAGATCTCATCCGAGCCCGGCCGTCGGGTTTGCGCGCTACCAGACCAGCGTGAGTTTCCTTCCTCCCTTAAAAAAGAGGGAGAGAGAGAGAGAGAGTGCGTGTGTGTGGAAGAGAGAGAGTGAGAGAGAGTGCGTGTGTGTGTGCCTGTGTGTGTGTGTGTGTGTGTGTGTGTGTGTAAGACAGAGTGTGTGTGTGTGTGTGTGTGTGTGTAAGACAGAGTGTGTGTGTGTGTGTGTGTGTGTGTGTGTGTGTGTGTGTGTGTGTGTGTGTGTGTGAGAGAGAGAGAGAGAGAGAGAGAGACTCTGCGTCTTTCTTTGCGCGCCGGAGAGGCGAAGCGAGAGTTGAAAATGAAATCGCCCAACTTTTCGGAGCCGGCCGTGGCGGGGAAGTTGGGCCTTTGCCCCGGCCTTACTAGCCCTGCTTTGGGGCGTGGGGAGGGAGAAATAAAGGGGTCGAGGCTCCACCAGGACAGTCCGATTCCTTGTGATGATGGTGATATGATGGTGCTATAATGGTGGTGGTAGTGATGATGATAATAATATGATTGGGGGAGGGGTGATGAGGAGGAGGGGGAGGTTAGGGCATCATTCGATCTACCCTCCCCCCTCCGTACCGTGCCTAGGGACCGTCAACCAAGTCTTCAAAGGCTCAGGAAAAAAAGTGTGTGTGTGTGTGTTTGCGCGGATGACGCCCTCCCGTCTCTCTGGATTTGGGCGTGCCCCCCCGCAGGGAAGGGTGGCAACCAGCAGGGGCGGATCGCTTTTGTTTAGCGGCTGGATCCCGAACAGCTCTTTCCTCCCCCCCCTCCCCTCCCCGCCGTGTAGCAGGTGTTCAGGTAGCTGCCCCTCCGCTCCTTGGGATCCTAAACTAACATTTGATCGTAAGTCAAGTCTAGCAAGGAGAGGGGTGCTGGGGGGGAGGCTGCACCCAGGACAGCAGAGACCAGGCTGGCTTTCCAGCCTCCCCATCCACCCACTTTTTTTTTTTTTTTTTTGCGGTTTGATAAAACTCACTTCCCCTTTTCCTCCTCCTCCTCCCGCCCGGAGGTTTTTTTTTTAACCTGGGCCAGGTTTTAAGGCGCTGGTAGCGCAGAGCCGCGCCGGATTACGCGCGCTCTCCTTGGCGGCGCGGCTGACGGGCAAAGACCGCCGCCGCCGCCGCCGCTCTTCTCCCGCCAGGTCCTTCTGCCTGCTTGGGCCCCTCAAAGGCGAGGAGGAGAAAACGGCGTGCGGGGAGGAGGGAGAAGGCGGCCCACTCGGGAGAAGGCGGAAAGCAGGCGCGGCTTCCCGAGGTTGCTCCAGGTGGAGACGGATCGGCTACGGAAAGGGGAGCCGGGGGGTGGTGGGGTGGAATAAGAAAAGAGAAGCGGCTGGAAGGAAAGGAAGGCTTCATTTCTCCCCCTGCATCTGAAGGGAGACACCCTCCTCCGATTTGGGACAGGTAAGGCTCGCGGGGCGCCTTCTTCGCTCTCCGGGAAAGACGTCGACTATTTCCGCGCGCCGGATCCCTTCCTCGATTTACGCGCTGCGCCCGGGTGCGTGTGTGTGTGTGTATGCGTGCGTGTGTGGAAGAGGCCAATCTGCGCCTCAAGCGCTTGGATCCGCCCCCTGGCTGGGCCACGGTCAAGAGAGCAGGAAGGTCGGGGGAGTGGAGGGGGGCAGGCAAGCAAAGGGCGCCGACCGGATCCTCTCAAGTGGATTTTCTCGGGAGGGAGACGAACGATCCGCGGATATTTAACCAGGGCCGTCTTCATAGCATTATGGGACCCCGGGCCAGGCCAAGCAGTGTACCGGGGGGCCCCTACGACAAACTACTCCCAGGAATAAAAAATGTCAATGGTCGACATAGATTTATCTTATTGGCACTTCCAACAAAATGTGTTCGTAAAATAACACCGGTTCGTTAAAAAGTGCGGCAAAAAATGTTATAAATATGTTGCTGTATTTCTAGGACACAAGGTGATTTGGAGGGTTAACATGCACAGGTTAGTACGGGGCTCCTATGCTCGTGGGGCCCAGGGCCCATCAGGCCCATGCCTTAAGACAAGCCTGGATTTAAGCACCCGAGGACCCCCCTACCCCCCCAAAAAAAATCCCTTCCCCGAGAATCGATCGCCTTCCACACCCCCTCACCCAGACTCGTGTCGGGATCGTCTGAATCCGCGCTTAGGCCTCCCGTAGTGGAGGGCGGCTAATTTGCAGACCGGGTTTTTAGCTACAGCTGCAACTAAGTTCCGGCTCGTCAGGGAGGCTTTGTGGAAGGAGGTTGTTTTTTGTTTTTAATAATGCCCACTTCTTCTCTTGGGAGTCTGTGTTTTTTATAAATACGAGAGGTTTATCCGAGAATCTCCGTTCTTTTTTTAGGCTGGGTCGTTGGTATGTAATACTAAGGACGTCATGCCAGAGTTGGCCAACTTTCACTCTTAAAAGAAATGTTTTGGTTTAGGTTGCAGGTGCAAATCGGCTGTTTCTCTCTCTTTTTTCTTTCTCGAGGTGAGATCATGGCCTTTGCTTTCTTTAACCTGGCCAGCTCCCAAATCTCCCTTTTATTTATCTCGGGATTTTCTCGGGATTTTCTTCCTTCTCCACTGAGATAGTTCTGTGCTGTTCATTAGTTTTGCCTCACTCTTTTTCCGGGTTCTTCAAAGTTTCTCTTGTAAGTTACTTTGAGTTTGACCTCAGTAGATCAAAAAAATTTCCTCTTTCCACCAATACGGTTCTTTCTGTCTGTGATAACTGCCCTCTGAGCACCATGGCTTGGTTTCCTGGCTTTTCCCAATGTAAGCCACAGGTTTTGAAGGCGCTTGAGCCAAGGTTCAATGTTCAAAGCCTTTATTGTCATTGTACATCATGTATACAACGAAATTGGTTTAGCTTCTGCTGGCGCAGTCCATATAAGAATACAAGACCACATGAAGACTATAAAGAATAATCCTTATACAAATAAGGGGGGGGAAATAATCATACGTTTCCGTGTGTATGTTTCCGTGTGTATGTCGTATTCTGGACAGAAACGTATTCAGGAAAAAGAATTGGGGCGCTTATGCTCTCGGGCATTTGCATTCCAGGTTTATGGGGAATTAAGTGCTGTGGGATAAGATAGAGATGCAGCAGAAAAGGGGGTGGGGGGGGAAGAGAGATTAAGTTCTTGTTCAAACAGTCCTGCAAGAAAAGTTTTGCAGCCCTTTCGTTGTGTGTTCTGGGAAACCAGACTGAAAGAGAAGGCACCCACTGAACCTGTTAACAATTGTGTCATTTAGATGTGATGATTTCTGGTCACTGAGAACAGGACTTGGTTTTCGTGCTTTTTTTTTTTTTTTTAAAGGGCCCTTGTATACTTTTGAATGTACTCTTAGTATAAAAGCCTGTAATGTAAATCATTGTTGGGCACTTTGAATTTCTGGCTCTTTCCTGCCCATAATTCTGTGGAAGTTAATGGGAATCCAATAGGAAAGGAATTGATTTGCACCTTGGACAAAACAATTTCCAGGCATCCCTACATGTAAGGTCCATTGATTTTTCTTTTTCCTTTTCCTCTTTTTTTTTTTTTTGAGAAACAAAAAAATATATCAACAGCTAAACTTATTCTCCGACTACCTCTCTTGTTTAGAATTACGAGCAGATGTTTTATCTTGTTTAGCACATTATATAAGCATCAGCCCTTTTGAGCATTAATCTATACATATTTTTTTAAAATACAAAATTTAGATTACATATGGTTTTAAGGCAAAAAAAATTGAGTTTATATATCTAAGTAGAAAATTAAACTTCATTTTTTTCCCCAAATGAGTTCAGAAAGAAAGTTCGAGTTTGAAAATTCAGCATTATAAAGTTTAATATTCATTGAAATTTAATAATTTACAATTTAAACTGAAAAGTTCTCCATGTTGTTTGAACTCTGCACCTTTTATTTCAGAAATATTTCAGAAATATAGACGACAAACAGCCGTAATCATGCTTGCTTGGGAGTAAATCTCAGCTTGATGGCCTCATACATATAATTAGTTTATTTAAGCATGATTTGAATGATTAAGCATAATCTTAAATTTAGAAACATTTGATTATTTACAGGAAAAAGATTTAGAGGGTGGATTTTATAAAAAAGGTTCTAATATTTTCTTCAAAATTATTTAGGCCCTCAAAACATGCATGATGCCAAAATAAAAAGTCGAATGACGCTTATCAGGTGGTGTTGGATTATCACGCCAATAATTCCCCAATTAACTTTTGACAGCCCAGGGTAAAATGAATAGGACATATATCTTGTGAGGGAGTGAATGTTTCCCGATCTTTTGGCCTTTAGGAAAAATTACCGTCTTGTCTCTTTCTTCCACTTTGCACTTAGTACTCCAGGCCTGCATTGCAACATTTGTCAGGGACGGTTTCAAGAGCAAAGAATGATATTGGCCTTTTTTTGGCAAAAGGAAAATTTCCCTCCCCCACCCCAGATGCTGCCTTTTAAAATGGAGTCAGGCAAAAAGGGTAATCCCTTGTGTCAGAGTGTAAAGCATGAAGTAGCTGTTCTATGTCACTTTCAAGTAAATCGGGTGCAGACTTTTAACTTCAAGGATAGTGCAATGGAAACTGGACTTTAGCAGGGATGATGGCTAAAACTTGGCTTGTTCATTCGAATCATCATGGGCAACTTTTAAGGGAAGTGTATACAAAGATCTCAATAGGAAAAAAAAAATCTGCATTCAGTAAAAAACAAACAAACCTTGAGTTGAACTTCTGGTGGCCACATCCATGCAGATTTTGGGGCAGTTTTATTACCACTTTCTGAGATTCTTGCCTTCACCTTCCCAGCTTAGCCTACAGGAGAAGAATTCCCAGGTGGTCTCCCCTGCAGGTACCTACTGGGGCTTAGCCAATCTATCTGCTTTTATCCATGAAGATGAAGAATTAGCACCTGTCAAACGCGGATTAAAGAGAAAATACTTCCCCTTCCTTTTTATCGGTGTCAGCTGGAAAATTATGAATTATAATCCCAATATTTCTGAGAAGTTGGCATTGTGGAATGGGTTTCTAAAACTTTATGGTAGTACGGTACAGCCCTCTAAAATGATGACTGATTGAATGTGTCCCCACACTGAGTGAATAAAACCAATACAATTGGGCAAAAAAACATAGAACATACTTTTAAGAATTAAAATTTAATATATGTATCACAGACTTTGTGGTATAGCAACTGCTAATTCAGGTATGTGCAACCAAATTGACTAGCAAAGCGCTGGACAAGTTTTGAAGTTTTGACTATACTTTGGCTGTGCAAGCATGATGACATTTTTTTGGTAATTTTTTATTTTTTATATCAAAAAATCCATTCCATTTCAATCGTGCATCTGTTAGATACATATTTCAATTACTTAACCATTAATAATATTATTCTTATCCAACTTAACAACATAACAATAATCACATTCATATATATATATATTAAATGAAATCCAATATACCTATTACATTAATTTCTCTTATTGCTCTATGAATACATCCAATCCCTTTTAGTTTATTCTATTTTCTATCCATTGGTAAAACAAGTCCCATACCGTATAATATTCAGATTCTTCTTTTTCTTTAATTTCTAGTGTCAGTCTATTCATTTCTGCACATTCAAATATTTTTTTCAAATATTTTCCCTCCATTGGTATCTTATCACTCTTCCAGTTTTGGGCTGTTGGAAGTTAAAACCCACCCCTCTCCTTGGAAAATGAAATATTTTAGTATATATTAAAAAGGCAGAATATTTCCCCTAAAAAGAAAAGTAGAAACTCAGAAGCAGAACCCCACCTTTGCTAATGGGGCATTAAGGCATAGGCCAGAGTACTCTACATAATAAAGGCCTCTTCCCATCTCACCACCTGGCCTGGGAAGATTGCATCAGCCAGCACTCAGGCTCAACCAAGCCTGGGTCTCAGGACAGCCTACAGAGTTGCCCCTGCATGGCTCCATGGGAGTCTGACAACCAATCAGAATACAAGCTCAAATTCAAATCCCAACAGAGGGTATAAAACCCAGGGACTCTCAGCATCTCAGCCCTTCCTCCTTTCTTCACCCAAGGCATGTGAACCTGTCTACCATTAAACCATCTTTCCAAGCAGTCACCATGTTTCCAGTGTCTTTCTTCCCTACTTGGAACTGAACCCAGAAGGCTATTTCAACAGGGCAAATACAATTCTAGCCGCTGTTAAAACATGTATAATTAAATAAATGTTTTCTTTACTATAGCCTTCTGGTACCATTCCTAGTAAAAATATTTCAGGCTTCAAATCTATGTGTTGTTTAATCATTTTCTCCAACCATGTGTGTATTTTAGTCCAATACTTTTTAGCTTCTGTGCAAGTCCACTCTCATTTAGTAATATATTCCTGGTATTTGATGACATTTCCAACTTTTATTTGACTTATCTTTAAACATTTTCGCTAATTTTGCTGGTGCTAAATGCCATCCATAAAACATCTTGTACAGATTCTCTTTGTATGCTGTCAATATTGTCAGTTTATAATTCCTATCCCATAATTTCTGCCACTTATCCAATTCTATGATGGCATTTTTTATTGGCCTCTAAAAGTGCTTGAATTTACTTTCCCCGCTGTTTAAGAACCTCTGGATTAAGGAGTTAGAGATGGAAAATCCATATCACACTTAGACATGGAGACTTCCTTAGTGACTTTGGGCCAGCTGTTTCTTAGTCCATCTACTTTATAGTTTTGTGACTGTGCAATCTACATTACATTGAGTTTATATGGAAAAGGTAAAATATAAATCTAAGATACAATTTGAGTTTGATCTGATGCTTGTGATATTTTAATTTCTCGCTGCTTCTAAGAGAACATGCTAGTGAAATAGTTGCCATAGATATCACACTGGAACAAAAGTGCCCCATGCCTTAAGTAATATTTAAATATTTTTTACACATTGGGATAGGGGACAATATTTGGGGAAAATGAGCTGTAGAATAAATCCCCAGTTTAGTTTGGTATTTAAATCTTTATGTTGATATTCATAACTAAACATATATTATTAATGTGACAGATTGTCCTATTACAGTAATATGAGCATAGGGATGCTCTATAGCAGCGGTTGCCAACTGGTGGCCATGAGAAAATTTTGGTGGGCCACAGAGAAATCTCACCCCCATAGCACCTTCCCAAAGCAATTAATCCAGGCTGTGCAGAAAACAAGGCTGCGCCACCCACATGGCCCGCGGGAACCCTCCCCACCCACTCCTTACCTGTCAAACTTGCCTGCTAAATTGCTAAATTTTCCTTTTTCCGACCATCAGGTGTTCTGCTGTGCCGGGAGATTTAGATTAGCTAGGAAGCAGGAAATGGGTGGGTTTCTTGCTTTCTAGCTAGTCTTTAGATCTTTGGCTCTGCTTTTATGCGCAGCTGAACCTCCCTTAGGACTGAAGGTTCTATTATTCAGTGCAGACTCACGGCAAGCAAATTTTATGTGACAGACTGAGCTAGCCGGTGGCAGATAGATAGCTCACTGAATGGTTCTGTGAGCAACTCAATCTGCCTGCCTGCTTTGCCTGATTTGGGGTAAAAGTTGCTCTTTTTTATATAAAAAATTCAATATTTATATAAATATTTATAATATTTACATACAAGCCATCCCCAGCCTGTCACATGGCCACCAAGCCACACCCAGTGGTGGGATTCAAATTTTTTACTACAGGTTCTGTGGGTGTGGCAGGGGAAGGATACTGTAAAATATCCAGTCAGAGGTGATTTTTGCCGGTTCTCTGAACTACTCAAAATTTCTACTACTGGTTCTCCAGAATTGGTCAGAACCTGCTGAATACCATCTCTGGCCACACCCGCACATTAGGCCATGCCCACAGAACCGGTAAGTGGTCCTTGGGATTTAAAATTATGAGTTTAGTGGTCCCTGAGGTCCAAAAGGTTGGCGACCCCTGCTCTATAGTGACAGCAGTAACTAAACAACAAGCAGAAATCTCTCTAACTTTATCTTTGGTGGGACTTCTAAATAAGCATATTTTCAATTATAACCTTAACATGCTAACAGGTGATTTAAAACTAACAACCTAGTGCGTGTTTTTAATATTTTAAAATTTCTATAGATAAAAATGTATCGCATTGTCCATGCTGTTAACGTGTTTAGATTGAACATAACTCAGCCCTTTAACCTTCATTAAAATGATGAAATTTGATCAGGTGGTGTATGTCATTTCTTTGGATTTGAAATGTATAATAACAATTTAGTTGAATCATTAATTGGGGACAGTTTTTTTAACTTGGTAAAAAAAGAGAATGTGGAAGGATCAAAAGCATCAAAATGAGGTGCAATTGGGCTGTTGAAGCTGTGTCTCTTCTTAATGTGCCTCACACACATCAAACAAAAGTAAAAGGAAACAAGGGGGCTTCAATTTCTTGGTTATCCCTGTCATTTTGATGTTGACACCTTGCTTGAGAAGAAATTTTTTTAAAATTCCTCTATTGCCAGCAGGATAAGAATATGGTATACACTGTGTTGTAGCCTTGGTCAAATCTTTCATTTATTCAAGAATTCCTAAAACATTTGCAATTTTTAAACAGGCTCAGTGCAAGAGAGAAGTCACACTAAAAATACTGGCTTAGAATAACTCATAATAGCTGCCAAGGGAAATAAAAATATTTTTATCTAAAGCCATTTTTAATCTTCCTAAAAACCCATACTACCATATTTATAAGGCTGTTTTTATATGACTGATCTTCTAATGTGGACATTTATTTATTTTATTTACTTTTCTTTTAGAATAATTTTTCCACCTGTTCTTTTTTGGGGGGGAAAGTAACAACATGCTTTATTGAGAAAATATTATGATGTCAATAGGGCTTTCTTCGGAGTAAAAGTAACATTAGAAGTAGTAATGGAAGAATGTGATTTAAGAAGCACTCTAATAAAAAAGCAAACTTCCTTTCAAATTTTAATACTGGATTGCTCTTTCAAAACATGTCATTCTTAGTAAATGATTACGTACAATCAACAACTCTCTAACTAGCATTGTTAAAAAAAATAGCACAACTATAATACATTATATTTGAGGAAAATATTATCAGTGTTTGTATGAAACACTATCTATTATACCCTTTCTATGCAATCATATCCTTGGGATTTTCCTATGTATGTGAATTTTATTTATGGGTGCTTATGGAAGTGTTTAATAGTTAAAAATCCCTTCCTTCCTTCCTTCCTTCCTTCCTTCCATCCATCCATCCATCCATCCATCTTCAACTCCTTTTCAGTTCTAAAAATGTTTGAAGAGAATATTAGCTGTTCAGTCTTAAGTCATAAGTCACATTTTTCAGTGCCATTTTTGTGTGTGCATTTTTATAACAATTTTATTAATTTATGATATAATATATGAAAAAAAAGCAAAAAGAAGGAGAAATAGGGAAGGGAATAGTGTGGAGAAGAAGGCGGGGGGAAACGAAAGAAAAGGCATTGTCTTTCGACTCCTTTTGGTGCAGTAGAATACGGCATTAAAATCAAACCTCAACTTTTATTTTTACATAATAGTTTAAATTAGCCATTTCTATAACAGGTAAAGCCCAAAATCAAAGTTTCATTTTATTCCACCTCAAGCACAAAGTCCAGAAGTGATTTCCAGGTAGAAACAACAAAGATTTTTGTTTTTGTCTTTAATCAAAGCAGTCAATTTAGCCATCTCTGCTAACTCCATCAACTTTTGCAGTCATTTGTCTGTTGTTGGGGTTGAAGTGTCCTTCCATTTTTGAGCGTATAGTAACAATCTAGTTTCAGTCAACGTGTATGGCATCAAAGTTCTATTTCCCCCCCCCGCACCAAGTCTTTTTCCATTAAGCCCAAAAGAAAGGTCTCTGGTTTTATCTTTATTCACTTTAAGAACTTTCTGTATTAGAATATGAATCCTCCAACATTACTTTGCACATTTTTCAGTGCCATTGTAATTTTGAACGTCACTAAATGAACTGTTCTAAGTTGAAGACGTACCTGTAATGAATGGCCTACCCCCGCCCCCCGAACCTGGAAATAAATACCGGTTTCTGGCAAAAAATAAATAAATCATACATTGAGGTCATGTGACTGTGGGATTCTGAAAACAACCGTAAATGCAGGCTGGTTGCTAGGTACCTAAAATACAATCACACAACTGTGGGCAGAGGGCAGCCATCAAAATCTGGGTCATAGTACCTTGGAAGGTCTGTTGTAACTTTAGTTGTAAGTTGAGGACTACCAGAATCCATCTGCAACAAGCTGGTTTTGAAACTCAGAAAAAAAAGGTAAAAAACTATTTGTAGAATAGTATTGGTACTGATCAAAGTAAAGAAATAAAACTTCTTTTAGATTATCACACCAAGAGTGAGGCTAAAACATGTTTGGGAGCTTGTTTTTTTTTTAATTATTATTTTGCAAGGTATTTGTTGCAAAATTTTGAAAAAGTTTGTTGGTAATGCTGGTCTGCAGCCTTCCATCTGATGGATGAAAAGGGAAGGCTGTTGTTCAAAGCAGGAATCAACCTCTTACCCCAGATGGTACTTCAAAATATTAAAATAGGCATAAAATCCTACAAAACTCACCACATTTTCCCACCAAAGTTTGTAAACTGTCAGGGTCAATCGCCTGAATTATATGAGGGCTCAGGGTCCATAACTCCTGATTTAAGGACTTGGCATGGATTTCTCCAAGATTTAATTGAAAAGTAGGCAACAATGAAAAGATATAATAGGCATGGGGAAACCAAAATGTTCTCATAATGCTAATCTTCAGTTGTTGTGCATGAAACAGTAATGCTAAAGAAGGCCTGAGTATACATTTAAAAGCATGTGGATCATCTAAAATAGCTTGTGATTTCAGTGATCTGCTAAATTGTTGAATTGTGTGATCCATGGCAGATCGAAACAAGTGAGATGAAACAAATTCCCGGATGGTAAAAAGCAGCATCTATTTTCATATTATGATAAATAAATATATAGACAGAAATGAAAAAAATAGCCACACGGTGCCAAAAATACACATAAGTAGCTTTAAAGGTAGATTATGATTATGCATGTTGATTAGAAACAATATAAATTTAAATATACCACAAGTTCGTTGTCCAAAAAGAGTTGAACTTGTACATCTGTTAATTGGGAAACAAATATCTTCTGTGCCCAATTATAACTATTCTAAATAAGCATGCTAAAATTACAGGTTTAAAGTCTAGGTTATTTGTTTATCGCTACTGATATTATTTGTATTAGGAATGTTTTTTTTCCTTAGACTGTGCCTCAAATGAGAAAGTTTCCCTCTAATGTTAATGGTAATTACTGATTAAGTCAAATAGATGAGAAACTTTTGAGTAATATTACTAGATTGAGTAATAGGTGAATCTACTGTTTAATCCTTCCCCAGTCTCTGTCCTACATATTAAACTGTATTGCTTCTCTTTTAATCTTCATACTGGTGGTTGAAGAGTTATGGATTATAATCTTTGACTGATTGCTACTCCATTTTCCTATGATGGCTCTTTAGTACTTTCTTTAATGACATAAATTAACTACTAATTTCAGTTAATTGCTAATGGCATATATTAAAGCATAGTGAGAGGATGTTGTGCTGTGCGTTATGATTTTGCTGACTTGTTATTAGTGCATTGTAAATGTTTTTATGGAATATATAAATACTGAAATACACACATACACACACACACACATACACACACAGAGTAACAAAGCTTCTCTGGAGAACTTAATCTTGAAAAGATAGTAAAAGTGTTGTATGAAGGCTGCTACTTAGATCTATTCCTTAAATTTATTTTTCCCCATCCTGTAGCATTGAATGTGAATATGGGTCTATAAAAATGCATCAGCTCATTGTCTTTGTAGATTCTCAGTCATCCAGGTCATAGTTGTCTCAAGGTGCTTTTCCTTTTTCTTCCTCAAGGAAAAAAGTTGCCTTTTGAAAATGCAGCCCAGTTGCCTTTTGAAAAAGCACCTTTGAGCCATCAGCTCATTTTCCTTTTTTTAAAAAAAATCTAGCTCTGCTGCTGTTTTTTCCTGCTTAAACACCTGCCTTCTAACCTATGTGAACCTAGTCAGTCGCGAATCCTATAATGGAATTTGGGATTACGTTGCTAATTTGAATTGTATGTACCTTGCTACAGGCAACTAGTTCTCAGTGAGGGCAAACAAAACCTACCCTGAAACTAGGCAAGGTGAGTGAGTGAGTCACAGAGTGATCCTAGATCTCCATATTAGGTTATGCCCTGACTTCATTGAAGTTGTATGCTGTAGAGTGGTGACTCTTCATGAACAGACAAATCTTTTCATAACTTTGAAATAGAATTGTCAAAACTTTGCTGAACTAAGCGCGTTTGATATTGACAAACATACTTCACAACAGTGGCCCCACTCTTTTTGCCTTTTTTTAAAAAAAGTCCCCAATCCCTAGACTGCAGTCTGGCAGTGGTCTGAGGCCTACCAGGAACCAGGCTGTGCAAGCAAGCAAAATCCCACCCACACACATGTAGGTTCCAGACAGCCTGGAAATCACATACACTGGTTCACAGAAAAATCTCCCTCCATGGAACTGGTCCCTGGCACCCAAAAGACTTGCAGGTCCCTGCTTCAAAATATGTAATGTATCATAAAAATGGCATTCTAAGCTTTGATCTTTGAAATATAGGTGAACTACATTAGAATTTGAACTCTCAGAAATATTTTGTTTCTAGGAGGTATCTCTGTAACTTTTCTATTCCTATTATTTTGAGCCATGGTAGCGCAGTGGTTAGAGTGCAGTACTGCAGGCTACTTCAGCTGACTGCCGGCTGCCTGGAGTTTGGCAGTTCAAATGTCACCAGGCTCAAGGTTGACTCAGCCTTCCATCCTTCTGAGGTGGGTAAAATTAGAATGCAGATTGTTGGGGGCAATGTGCCGACTCTGTAAACCTCTTAGAAAAGGCTGTAAAGCAGTGTGAAGTGGTATATAAGTCTAAGTGCTATTGCTATTCCTAGAATTCACTTTATTATTCAAAAACATCTTAGGTCTTAAAAGATACAGGTTTAAAAGTTGATTTTATGTTATGCGTACTATAATACAGCTGCTTTTTCCTTTGGTCCTGTATCACCTATTTATTTTTCCCTTACGTTTCACATATATCTCAGACCACATGCACGCTTCCATTACATGTAATTATATAATGTAAAGAGAATGAATAAATATAACCAGATGCAATTGTATATTGGCTTAGCAATATTTCATTTTCAGAGGATTTGTTTTTTTAAAAAAATCTGAGATTTAGGCAAAGTGATTTTTTTCGGTGTTCTTCCTTGTGTTTATCTGTTTGTAAAAAATTTACTTCTTCCCGCATGTCTTGCTTTATAAACTTCTTCATTGCAAACATCTGGCATAAAGGAACAAGCAACATTGAAAGCCAGGTGTATGTTATGTGTTCCTCAGGTCATAAATTTGGAAGGTGAAAGTGGGCCATTTGTATGGGGTTGATTTGCCACCCACCAGAACAGAGTTAGAAATATCAAAGAAGACTGCCAATTCACCAGCAGGGGAAAGCTAATCTTTTTCAGATGCAACCAGGGTTGATACAGATAGTTCCAGATCTACACTTAGCAACAGTTCAAAGTTATAACAGAACCTTCCAGGCTACCAAGTTTCCCCTAAAATAAGACCCTGCCTTATATTTTTTGCCACCAAAAAAAGGCACCAGGTCTTATTTTCAGGGGATGTCATCCATTGACTAACTTTTTGCTGTTAGAAGACTTCAGGAATTTCTTCTTCTGTGGCTGGCAAGGCTTCCCTGAAGGCCTCTGCAGCCGATAACAGAGCTTCAGATCGATCCGGAGCTTTGTTATCAGCTACAGAGGCCTTTAGGAAAGCCTTGCCAATCTTGCCAGCTGCAGAAGAAATGGTCTGAGATGGCAGGTGTCGGGGTGCGAGGCCTGGCTACAACTGTCCAAAGGTAAGTAGTAGGGCAGCTCCACCCCCACTCATCCATCCCCACTCTAGCTTAATTTTTACCTGTGTATTCTTGAGTGAGCCGGATCTTAATTAGGGCTTATTTTGGGGGTAAGACTTACATTGGGTTCACATGTAAAAATCAAGCTAGGACTTACTTTCAGGGTAGGTCATATTTTCAAGGAAACAGGTACTTATGACCAGATTTTGAAGTTACAATGATTACAAAGACCCACATCCCTCCTGGTTACAATTGATCACATTTTGAGTGCTTGGCAACCGGCTCATCTTTAGAGCCATTTGCAGCATCATGTGGCTGGTTTTTCATATTTTTACCTGATTTCTGGCATGTACTAGGTTATCAAGCAAAAAAAAAAAGTCTCAATAGATATAGTGAATTTGCTTAACAACCGCTGCCAAAAAAGCTGTCACATAATGCCTCAATGTATGACATTGACTTATGACCATAATTCCAGGCTCAACTATAATTGTAAGTCGAGGGCTACCTGTATATTTGAAGTGACCCCCAAGCCCAATATTTTAGTACTCTGCATGTTGGGGCTCAAATGTTAGGCTTGCCGCCAAAGAAGATATCATGGTATGTTTTCCTGTAAGGAGACCAAAAATGTTGATTTTTTTATGTCAGCCAGAAAGGATTCTGCTTCTCAGGAGTTTTTGGACCTCTTTGGCACATATCACCAAGAAGAAAGTGGACTTCCTTACTCTGTTCCTTGAGCTGTATCAGGTGGTCTTAGGAATTCAATAAATAAGAAATACTATCTAATTAAGTTTTTCATGGAAAGAATATGCTACAGAATAGTAATGACAAAATGATCCTAGAACGGAGGTCTCCAACCTTGGCAACTATAAGACTTGTGGACTTCAACTCCCAGAATTACTAAGTCAGCATGGAATGAGTAATTCTGGGAGTTGAAGTCCACAAATCTTAAAGTTACCATGGTTGGAGACCCCTGGACTATAATATACACAACTGTCTATCTCAATATAACCATTGCAATTCATCTTTACTAAGTCGTAAAGAGAGGGAAAATCAGATAGCACAAATACCCATAAAAAAGGGAGTTCTGATCCAAGATTAATAAATGTGGAGCTTGCCAGTTTATTTTTTTCTTTCTTTTTGAAAGAGTCTCAGTGTCTAGTTCCAACGGCAAAATATTGCAGATTCGCTGGGACAAACTGTTCTCCCCAATGCATAATGTAGATCTATTACAGACAAAAGATTCTGACATCAAACTCTAAGAAAAGATGTTCAGAAATTTCAGGTTAGGGTTTGGCTTGATTTTTAAACTTTTAACATACTCCTAATCTGATCACTCCCTATCTTTGCAGCTGACAATTCTCAAAACAAAACAGTCTGAGAAAGTATATTTGCAGCTTTGATTGGGTTGACTCCCTCAGAATTCCCTCCTTGCTCAGTTTAAGTTCTTTATCTCCTGCGTTGTTTTCAGAAGGACCTTGACATTCTCCGCTCCTGTTATTTTTTTTTTTCAGTGGACCTTCAAATTGCTTCCACAGTTTCCAAAACATGTTCTTGTCCTTTTTTGTTTTTTAGTATAAGTCAGCCAACCATATAACATGATTATCTTCCACATTTTACTGGATTCCTGTCAAACGGAAGGGCTTTTTAAAAATGTATTATTCAAAGAAAAGTTTATATTTAAATTTAAAAAATAATAATTTTAAAAGGAAAAAAAATCCAACCCTGCAGAGGCATGGACTTAAGTCTCCAAAGTTGACCAGTCTCCGGAGATTGGATTACCAGTAATCTAATCTCAGATGTTCTGTCTGCTACTCTCTCCAACGCCATATAACGTTTTTGCAGTTTAGAAGGGGAGATTAAAAGGTTGACATTTGGCCACATTGCATGTTAAGTTTAGCTATTCTGTTTCCCTGAAAATACGACCTACCCTGAAAGTAAGTCCTAGCTTGATTTTCTACACGTGCGCCCAATATAAGCCCTGTGCCCAATATAAGCCCTACCCCCCAAAATAAGCCCCAATTAAGATCCTGCCCACTACAGAGTGGACGGGTTAAAAATTAAGCTAAAGTGGGGTGGGGGAGTGGACCTGTCCTACTTTTGACAGTTTTAGCCAGGCCTCGTACACCCCGACGCTTGCCTTCCTGGCCCATTTCTTTTGTGACCAGCAAGGCTGGCAAGGCTTTTCCTGAAGGCCTCTGTAGCTGATAACAAAGCTTCAGATCGATCTCAAGCTCTGTTATCAGCTGCAGAGGCCTTCAGAAAAGCCTTGCTGGCCGCAGAAGAAGCTCCTGAAGGCCTCTGACAGTGAAAAGGAGGCTGGGGGTGACATGCACAAGTGAGGTTAGTCAGTTGATGACATCCCCTCAAAATAAGACCTGGCAAAAAATATAAGACAGGACCTTATTTGGGGGGAAACACGGTAGTGAGACAGGTGGTCTAAGCACTCTTCCTCCTGGAGAATACATGTTTTCCTTCCTTGAGTTAACAACTGTGATAAAACGTAGCGTGGAGCTGGATTCTGAGAGGAATAACGGGCAACTCAATCCAGATCTTATGAGAGAAACAAGATGAAGATGGCACTTTCCTAACAATTCACAGAGTACAGTAGTCCTCAGCGTAAAACAGTTTGTTTAGAGGCCGTTCGGAGTTACAACAGCATTGAAAAAAGTGGCTTATGACCATTTTTCACACTTACGACCATTGCATCTTCCCCGTGATCATGTGATCAAAATTCAGATGCTTGGCAATTGACTGATATTTTATGACGGCTGCAGTGTCTCAGAGTCACGCAGTCCCTTTTTGTGAACTTACTGGCAAAATTTTGTTTTTTCACTGTGAAACAATAAAGAACTTTGCTTGGAAGAATCACACACCCCACCCCGTTACTCTTGGTTTTGGATAACAGAAGCAAAATACATCTCATTATGCTGGACCCCACAGTCAGGTTTTCCTACCTTTCAACAACAAAATCCAGACAGGGTTTCTGCTTTCATTCAATTTATTTGCAAGGTAGTTTCAGAGCAGCAATTGGTAGATTCACTGCTGGTTCCTTCCCACACAGCTGTCCTTCAGGCAGGAAAAAACAGCCATACAAGCCTGGAATAGGAATATAGGACGTAGCATCACCATAACAGAATGGGAAAAGGTCTGGGGTAGAAATAATAAAATTACAAAATCGGTAGCATACAAAGAAAACGCCTATAAAATGTTTTATAGATGGCACCTTCCTCCTTCGAGAGTAGCGAAGATGCACCCTAATATGCGTCCAAATTGCTGGAAATGCAAAAAAAAAAAAAAAAAGAGGGAACTTTTCCATATGTGGTGGTCCTGTACAGAAGCTCAAAAATATTGGCAGAAAATTAGAAATTGGCTGGAAGAAATGACAAGAGTCCTTTCTGTTAGGGATCTTTGATAAACAAATATCAAAAAAAGTGAAATATATAATAATACACATTTTGACAGCGGCCAGATTGGCTTTTGCACAATGTTGGAAGCAGCCTCATGTTCCATCAGAGGAGATGATCATTCAAAAAAATCCAAGTTGTGCAGAAATGGACAAATTAACTTTGGCATTAAAAAATAAAGACACTTCAATATACTACAACAGCTGGAACTGCTGGTATAAATGGATAGACCAAAGATAGACTTCACACTAAAAGGCAAAAGAGGATAGGATAAATCCATATATGTAAGGATTAGGTGTGTGTACATGGCATAAAATAAGGATATAAAGAGGTCTTACAAAACGTTGAAGATGAGAATGTTTTTAATTGTTTTCTATTTTTTTCTTTCTATTTTCTTCTCCCTTCTTTCTCTCTCTTTCATTTATGTATGTGTTTTTGGTTTGTTTTAATTGTAAAATCAATAAAATTTATTTTAAAAAAAAACAGCAATACATTATTCTCTTGGACATGAAAAGAGTAGAGATCAAGCTTTGGCTTTAATTATTTCTTTGTTTAGACATATTTGCTTATGATCGGACAGTTAATTCCCCAGGAGAATGATAGTCTTATGTGGTGACTGGAAATCTCTTAACCACATTTTATTTAAAAAAGGGGGAAAAATGAACTTGTGATTTGTGGTTTTCATGGTTTGTTATTGTTGTTAGAAAGACGAGCAATATGATGTTAACTTTAGAGAGAGAGGTCAGAACATATCAGTACTTATAGCTGCTGTGAAGTATATTGAAAATCATTTCTTTATATTTTCTTTCTTTTCTATTTTTCTTCAATTTTTTTTCTTTCTTGCATCTTTTTCTTTGCTTTCTTTTTTTCCTGCTAGTTTGTGTTGGCTTTATCTTCTTGATTAAGTGTTTTAATAAAAATGGTACATCCAAAAAAAGAAGAGAGAAGGATAGTCCTACGGGATTTTTTCATAGGCGGTGCCATCTAGAGGTAGATCATGGTAATGGCTACTTTCTGGCTTGATTTTTTTTAAAAAACAGCTAGGTGTTCTTCTATGTATGGTAAATCTTTTCTTAGTAAATGCTGTTTCTGAATTCTTCCATTCCCCCTACCTCCAACCCATGCCAGGGTAGCAAAGTATTCTGTTCTCTCTTTCAAAGGGAAGAAAAGAGAATCTTACTTGGATGTGTAGGATAATCAGTCTCAAAGTTCCCAACAAAGCTTGACTTATGTCTTGCTACCTTGGACAGTAGTTTTGTTCCTGGTGCAAAATACAGAATTCAGACATAGGGTTGGTGTGAGTGTGTAAAAAGCAGCTTTAAAATGCTATTTGTCCATAAGATTTTGGTTTTCTCCCTCTTGTTTACTAAGTGCCAAAGGAAGAAAATGCAGGTACAAATAACTTATTTTTTTAACAATTGTTTTAAATATTAAGGAAAATATAGTATGAGGGCCAATTTGGTATAAAGATTAAAAGAACCAGTCCTATAATCAGGCGATCGGAGGGGTTAGTCCTGATTTAGGCCCCAGGCCAACTTGGAAAGTTTGAACTAATCATTATCGCTCATTCTAAGACCATGGGACACTACTTCTGAAAATGCTGCCAAGAAAATTTAGTGGTCCTATCATGCAGGAGTCAAGGATGTCTTCAAGGCATGCATAAAAGTGTAATTAATAGCAATAGCATTTAGAGTTTTCCAGCCCTCTTGAAGTGGTTTACAGAGTCAGCATGTTGCCCCCAACAGTCTGGGTCCTCATTTTACTCATCTCAGAAGGACAGAAGGCTGAGTTAGCTTTGAGCCAGTCAGAATCGAACTCCTGGCAATAGGCAGAATCAGCCTGCAATACTGCATTGTAACCACTGTGACACCACAGCTAATAACAAGACCAAGGGAACCACTGATCTTAAATGGTAGAAAATACTTTAAACAAAATTAAAATATGAGATGAAAGCATATTGAGAAAAAAAGGAATGGGAAAAGAAAGAGCAAGAAGAACTGGATTGGAAAGAAAGCTGATATGTGCTAAGTAAGAATGGGAATTTTAACTCCGGGAAAATAATTCTGTCAAATCCCCCTGCAAAACAGCATGGAGAACTATTTCAGCACGGGAATTTTGGACAGGAGCAGCATTGAGGCAGTGTATTAAATACAAATGGTCCATATTTGCCTCCCTCCTTCCCTCGGTTGATTTTTAGTCACTCTTCTGAAAGGCTAGGATTGGGAGAATTGAGGATGGTCTGATCCCAAGAAGCATTCTGCCAATCATTGAATTCAGGTCTTCACCTCCCTCCAGATAATAATAGGGCATGTGAGCATGCTCAAAAGCATTTTGATGGTTCTTCTTTTGCAGTATAACTGAATTCTTTACGACTGAGGCTATATAGAACAGGGATATCCAACTTTGGCAACTTGTAGACTTCAACTCCCAGAATTCCTCAGCCAGCACATCTGGCTGGGGAATTCTGAGAGTGATGTCCATAAGTCTTAAAGTTGCCAAAGTTGGACCCCCTGACATGGGAGATTTTGAATAGCCCATCCCATCTGGAACAGGTTAAAAAAAATGCTGTAAAGAGCCAAGAGGCTATTGACTCAAAACTACTCCAATCTGTGTTCCCTTCCATACTCCATATTTAGGGAGTTACTAACTTGTGTAATTTTATAATGTTAACAGTCTTGTTCAGGCCTTTTGGGGAAAAGAAAAGTAGAATGTGAACAGTGGAGCTTTATTCTAACAACTTTAATGCTTAACTTATTGCTGTCTCCAGATATTTGTTGTTAAGCTTTTGGTTCAAAAGCAGAATTTCATTTCTTGTATTGAAGCGGTTACTTATAAGCCCATCTTCTAGAAATGAAGGGATCCTGGTAGAATTGTCAATATTCCAGCTTCAGCATACTGAAGAGACATAGGCCACAAAAGGCCATTGTGTTCATTCATGTTATACACCAAATAGAAGCATTTGGACATAAACTATCTCTTTGCTCTCATGTCTAGATATGAGGGGTACTTGGTGCTCTCTGAATGTGGTGGTTTTCCTGCAGATGTTTCATTACTCAAACAAGGTAACCCCATCACACCTATTAGCACTGATGACGTTACCTAGTTTGGTAATGAAACAGCTGCAAGAAAACCACTGAGCTCAGAGAGCACCAAGGGCCTCTCATTTCGTCCTGAACTACAAACATTCTCCTTTATGGTCTATTTATGGTAACTTTTTCTTTCTTTTTCTTTCTAGGCCAAACACCCCTCAGAAAACACTCTCAGGACTTCATGATGGAAAACGATCGAGGAGACATCTCTATAATCAGAGCGGGAGAGGAGGCAAGATGTTGGCATAGCTGATGAACGGAGAACCTGCTATGCCTACATATTGCCCTCTTTCACCTCTGCTTGCTGCAGATGCACCACGATGTTACTCCTTCCTACATAAACCTTCCTCTTTCAACATGTTCAACTATACAACTTACAACAGTTCGTTTTGTGGCTGTTCGAAGTGACAAAGGCACTGAAAGAAGCTATTTATGACCATTTTTCACGCAACTGTGGCAACATCTCCATGGTCACATGATCAAAATTCAGATACTTGTTAACTGACTCATATTGATGATAGTTGCAGTGTTTCGGGGGTCACGTGATCACCTTTTGCAGCCTTCTGACAAGCCAAGTCAATGGGGAAACCAGATTCACTTAACAACTGTGTTACTAACTTAACAACTGCAGTGATTCACTTAACAACTGAGGCAAGACTTAACACTTAACAAATATCTTGCTTAGCAGCAGAAATTTTAGGCTCAGTTGTGGTCATAAGTCAAGGATGATCAAAATGCAAATATATGCAAGGATTGTCTGAAAATGCCAGGGGCTAAATAAAGTAAATATAGTCCTGTTATTGTTTGGTTCATTAGTTTAACAGAGGAATTTGGAAAGTTGGAATGAAAACAATCAGAAATACAAACTGAAGAATTTTTGACTGACTTGCAAATATTTTTTCCAAATACAAAGATGGCACAAAAAGCATGTTTTTGGAATTGTCTGACTGAGGAGCTAAAGTTTCATTTACTTTCATCTTATCCTGCTGCTGTGCTGGAGGAAGGGAAGAAGGTCAGATATCTGGTATGTCTAGAAAGGGCCACAACTTTGGATTAATCTATGCAAGAAGGGGTCTTTTGCATTTGAAAAAAAAGCATTTTTCTCCCTAGTTCTAGTTATGCCAGTGGTGTGCCATTGCATCTGTCCTGAACCCATTACTCCTTGGCCTGGTTTCACATCATTTGAAGAAGTCATCTAATATTGACTGGGCTCAACTTTGTCATTGCTAATAGCTTGCTCTAGAAAAGGAAAATGGGGGATAGTGGTAGAGAACACCTGTAGAGTTGTAATTGCAGGAATGTTCCAATCTCAGATGGCAAACCTCAGATAAAGAATGTTTCCAAGCAAACTCAGGCAAACAAAGTCACTAATCTATGGATAAAGGAGAATTAGAGAGGGGAAGTAGACATATGTTAGACTTTAACTAGAGATAATTAATTGCATGGATTACTGTACTAAACAGTAACGAAAGTTAAGCAGTAACCAATGTTACCAAGTAACAGTAACCAAGTTAACCAATGATGGAGGATAACTAAAAATGTACATAAATGCAAGACTATACTCCGATAAAGATCATCATCATAATTCAGTTGTTCATGATCAAACAACTCGACTGCCTCCACATTACAACAAGTGGCGCCTGAACAGGGACACTCTTACTTCGGCAAGGATTTTGTGCACCTTCAACCCTTTGTGGTTTCTTCAACCTTTTGGTTTCTGTAAGTATGGGGTCTTCACTTTCTGAGGAACAAAGGAAGCATGTAGATGAATTAGGCTATTTGTTGAAGAAAAATAATACCGAGGTACCACAGAGAAATCTCTTAAGGCTGGTCCAGGAGATTGCAGCTCAGTGCCTATGGTACCCAGAAAAGGGGTCTTTAAAATTAACTGATTGGGAATGTATTGGGAAAACATTGCATACTGAACCTCGAGCAAAAATAGAAGTTTTGGATGTTTGGCATTTATGTAGGCATGCAATTGAAATATTTGGTCACAATGAACTTTCTCTTTTAACACCTCCACCTTCACGTTATACTAATGCTGTCATTTGTCCCCCTTCTTCACCTGAATATATGTCTTCAATTCCCTCAGTTCCTGCAGATACAGGGCAAAAGCCTCCTGACTCTATTGTTCAGTCTTCTTTTCAGAAAATGGTAGAGACTTGTAAAAGGGATGCCTCTGTCTCAGGAACAGAACTTGCAGAATTACTGTCTTTGTCCAGTACAATATCGTTCTGGTCAGGGGCCACAGCCTGGACTGCAAGTAGCAGAATGGGAGGGTCTGCCTTATCAGATCTTAAGAGAGTTTTAAAAGGCAGTTACAGACTATGGGATTATTGGTAATTTTAAAAGAGGACTTGTAGAAGGAATAAAAAATGGTTATACAATGATCCCTGAAGATTGGAAGCAAATATTTCGCATGATTTTAACATCCATGCAATATGTGGTTTGGGAGAGTGAATATATGAGACATGCTCAAGCTGCTGTTTTAGGAGGAGGAAGAGCATATATAGTTGAGCAGCTATTTGGTTCTGGACCGTTTGGTACAATTCCTACTCAAGTTGTTCTTCCTCCAGCTACGTTAACTATTGTTTCTGAATGTGCCTTTCGTGCTTTTCTTAAGGTACCCCAAGCTGGAGAACCTAGAGCAAATTCTTCAAACATTCGACAGAATGCCAATGAGCCTTATTCTGACTTTGTGGAGCATCTGTCCAAAGCAATTAGACAGCAGTTTGATCATCAGGAAGCTGCTGGTGAGCTTCTTCGCCAGTTAGCTATTGAAAATGCTAATGCAGATTGTAAAAGAGCTTTACAGCTGTTAAAGGCTACTGCTCATTACATTCTGGCAGATAGGCTGTGAGTCTGCCAGGATATTAGATCACAAACTTATAAAATGCATATGTTAGCAGCTGCTATTCAGAAAGGACAGCGACCAATTGGTAACTGTTTTAAGTGTAAGAAGCCTGGCCACTTTCAGAAGGACTGTCGTTCTACACCTTCTATGCCTTAGAATCATCCTTCTAAGAAGTGCCCTATTTGTAAAAGGGGATTTCATTGGGCCAATCAATGTTGGTTTTGGTCAGGAAACTTGCCAATGGGTGTGGCACCCACCCAGAATCCAAAGCGTGCCTTTCCCATCACTCTGACTCCTCCAGCAGTCTCTCTCACTCCTCTCCAGCCACAGCCGGTAGCGCTGAGATCGATTTAATTACTCTAGGGGAAATTGAAACTCAATTTGGGAGTTAAAATAGCTCCATCTCAATTTAAAGGTCCTCTTCCTTTGGGATTAGTTGGCTTAATTTTGCCTCATTCTTCTGCACACAAAGAGGGCTATTTTGTTGTGCCTGGGGTAATAGATTCAGATTACACTGGTATCCTCATGATTCAGGTTTGGGTGAATCTTCCTCAAGTTCTTCCTTGTAATACTTCTGTTGCTCAATTGCTTCTTCTTCCATATGAAATTCCATCTCCTGGTATAGGTAATCATGGGGATGCAGGATTTGGATCAACTTCTTTATCTGTAGGCTTACTTCATCAGCTGAACTCCTCTCGTCCTTTCTTAACGCTCTTCCTTAATAAACAACCATTTCAAGGGTTATTGGATACTGGAGGCGATGTTACTGTCATCTCCTCTTTACAGTGGCCAGTACAGTGGCCAAAAACGACAGTTTCTTCATTGTGGGGAATAGGAGGTTCTACAGCTGCTTGGCAGAGTGTTCAAGAAATTAATGTTACAATTGTTAATGTTATCTGCTGGTAAGTCCTTTTTCCTACAACCATACATTCTAGATATTCATACTAATATTTGGGGCCGTGATATCCTTTCTCTTCTTAATGCCCATTTGATTCTTGATGATGGCTCTTCCTCTTAAATGGCTCTGTTCTACACTGATTTGGGTGGAACAATGGCCATTATCAAGGGAAAAACTTGCTGCTTTGCAACAATTGGTTCAAGAACAATTGGCTGCTGGTCATATTGAACCTTCTAATAGTCCTTGGAATACTCCTGTTTTTGTTATAAAAAAAGAAAAATGGGAAATGGCGTTTCCTTCATGATTTAAGAGAAATTAACAAATGTATCCAACCCATGGGTCCTTTACCATGTGGTCTATCAAATCCTAACTTAATTCCTAATTTTTATAAATTATTGGTAGTTGATCTTAAAGACTGCTTTTTTGCTATACCTTTGCAGCCTCAAGACAAAGAAAAATTTGCATTTACTGTCCCAGTTTTTAATAATAGCATGCCCAGCTTGTCAGCAACTGGCAGTTCCCCTTCCAGAGATTATTCTTAGCCATAATAACAAAGCTCTCGTGTTGTTTTCTATCAGACGTGGGAAAGGGAAGACTTTGAAATTACAATTTTTATTGACAAGAAGGTAAAGTAAATGGCATTGGGCATGGTTCCAGGGCCAGCATGATAACTTGTAAAAGGGGGTGGGGAAAAAGAAGACACCTCACACAATGGTATCTTTAAAATATTTATGGACCTTGCTGCTATAGAAAAGGATCCTTTCCATTCCAGATTGTACTGACCACGAGTGAGCCAATATATTTTGAAGATTAATTAGCTTCTTTGCCTGCTGCTGCACCAACACTGAGATGTCTCTGAGTGGTCAGATCCTCATGATACGGAGTTCTAATATATGATTGTCATAATTTTGTCTACAAGTGCCTCTTCTGGGCAATTTTCCTTGATCTGGCCAGGAATGAAAAAAATAAATTGTTTACCATCTGTAAGACAACTTTGTATTGCTGTGTGTTGGTTCTCAAACTTATCCCAAATACAAAGGCTTGAATACTTACAGATGCGTCACAGTTTGCTCATAGTTATGCCAAGGATGCCAACCAGAGCAAAGAAAAACTCAAAAAAGATATAGTGCAATATATCAAAATATGTTGAGAGACCTGCCCAAAAGTTGGACATGATTGAATGGATAGCATCGCCATCATGACAAAGAACCCTAGATACCCATCAAGAACTTATGGGTTCTTGGTGGATATCCAGGATTCTTTGGCATGATGATGATGTCATATTTAAAGTCCTTTGTAGTTTTTGGAACACCTTCCTTCCTCCTTTTTCCCCACCCCTACTTATCCAGTAAGGTCAGGTAGAAGCAGTCCTTTGGCTCTCTTCACTCAGAAAGCCATCAGCAGCTTAGAAGAGGCCTGGCCATAGCTGCTGCTTGCTCTTTTACTGCTGTGTATGCCCATATTAACCTTAATTGCATAAATAGGTTATGTAAGCCACTCTGTGCTGATTAGAGCAGCATATAAACCCCATAAAGTTGATCAGCCAACATAATTTTATTCTGTATCTCACTTTTTTTTGCCTGAACAACATTAATCTTTGGAGTTTCTTCTTTGGCTACTTCCCACAATGGAGCAATGGTCTCCCAAGAGTACAATTCCCACCACTCTGCCTGGCTTCAGTTTATATTGGAGATTAACAGATTCACAACATCCTCCCAATGTTTAAGATTAGAATAGTTTTTTCTCAAACTTGGCAACTTTAAGACATGTGGCCTTCAACTCCCAGAATACTCATATGGAAGTTGAAGTCCAAAGTCTTAAAATTACCAAGTGGAGTAGAGATTCCACAATCCCTTGACATTCACCATACTGTCTAGAAGTGGAATGAGTTGACCCACAATGCTTTTTCAGGGTGTTATGAAGCCTACTTCTGTTCTGTATATTTAAACACTGAACTAAGATTGTTTTTTCTAGCAGGCATTTAATCTTAATTTCAATGCTTTGTTTGAATGAATACACAATAACTGAAATATTGCTTTAATGTTTTAATTAATATTGCTTGAGGTGGGTTTTACCATTTTTGCATAGTTATTGATTGATTGTCAGTAAAATAAATAAATGAAGAAATTAATTCTGTGTCCTTTTTTTGAGAGAGAGGTTGGCATGTTGCTGAAAGCATTATGAAGAATACTGTATATTACGTTGTCCTGTTTCAATTGTCCATGCAGTATTCTCCCAGAATGTATTTCCTTTAATGCAAAAAATTGTGGGAAATCCTATCCTTTGTTCATTCAAGAATAAAACAAGAAATGTCTTGTCCTTAAGTGCCTTGCTGCTTGAATAAAACAAAATATGTTGCTCCTCGGCCTTTGCATCCTGCTAAATGTGTCAAAGCTATTTTTCACACAACGTAAGAAAAATACCTCTCAAGTGGTACTAAGTATGTGGTTGTATATTGAATGTTCTTTGGGATAAGTCCATGTTACCAAAGATGCTCATTGGCTGTTTCTAAACAAAAAATAAAAAATAAACAAATTTTAAACAACACTTGTTTAAATTAAACAAGAAGTAAGATGCTGAGAAGAAACAACAGAGTCATACATTGGTACCTCAGTCAGCACTCATTAATTGGTTCCGTCATAAATTGCCACGCGTACTAAAAACAAGTACCAAACAAAGCACGTGACTTCTTCCCACATGACACTTTATTTCTTCCAGGAAGGACTTCCTGTTTGTTCCTTTTCCTATGTTGGTGAACTTCCCAGCATGGTCAACTTCCTGTCCACCTCTGCAGACATCCCCTGCTTCCTTTTTCAGCAACTTTCCTGGCATGGCCAATTTACTGTATGTTCTCCGCAATTGTCCCCTTCTTCCTATCACAGCGCATCAAGTACCAAACAATGAGGACTAGGACAACATTTTCACATCAAAATGCATTGTGTACCAAATTTGATGATTTTTGAAGCAGTCAAGTACGGCAATACCACTGTATAAATATTTGGATTCTTTTTGTAGAGAGTTACTATTGCTACTCCCTACTACACAGTTAAAACTTGGAAGTGTTGACATCAGATTTTGCTCAAGAATGTAATCCTGGTATTTTTAAGGCTATTTCATTTGTGCATGCATGAAAGAAAAGATTGAAATACGATGAGCAGGTTTATAAGAACATTGTATGCAGACATAGGGGATAACATTAAGAGGAATATGAAACTTAGAAGCAAACATTTTTAAAGGGAAGATATAAGTAACTCCTTAATCAATTAGCAAACTGAGTTATTAACAGAAAGGAATTGTTGCATGCCCATGTTGGCTCAGTTTTCTTGAGGAAGGTAAACAGAGTACAGGTGATTAGCAAAATCAATAGAGATTGGGAGGGAAAGGTGATGTTCAAGAAAGGACATTAGTTAATATTTATGTTACTTAAAATAACCTCAGGGCAGTACATCTTCATCACCTCTATAACTAGGTAGATGAGATAGCTAGTCAAATCCTAATACTACTTGTTAAACCATCACCTGCCCTATAAAAGAAAAGTCACTGAAGAGAAAAAAAATCCCAGTTTTCTGTCTCTGTGAATTGATTCATACAAGGTAAGCTATGATTTTTTTAAAAATAAACTATAATTGGAAGTACACACCATACATTAAGCCATAAACGTTTTAAGTCTTAGTGTTTGTTTTTATTTTGTTATTATGGCTGTGTTAAGTATCAGGAGTCTGAATAAATTACAGGATGATACAAATCTAATAGCAACAGCGTTTAGACTTATATACTGCTTCACAGTGCTTTATAGCCCTCTTTAAGTGGTTAACAAAGTCAGCATATTGCCCGCAACAATCTGGGTTCGCATTTGAGTGACCTCTGAAAGATGAAAGGCTGAGTCAATTTTGAGCTAGTCAGAATCAAATTCCAGGTTGTGGGCAGAGTTAACCTGCAATACTGCATTCTAACCACTGCGCCATCATGGCTCCTAATAAATAATAACATCCTACAGATGTTAAGACAGAATTATTCATCTGATGGATGTCTTCCTGGTTTTCATTTCCATGCTTATCACAAAATTAATCCCTACTAATCCTCTCTTTTCTGGTCAGTGCAACCATTTGTTGACAAAACCAACAGTGAGCTGCGACTACTGGGATCTTGTCAAATGTGACTGATCACACCATCAAACTCTATAAAATTTCTAAAAATGTTAACCGATAATGCTTTATGTTAGATCACACTAAATCAGGGGTATCCAAGGTTAGACATCCCTACATTGGATAGAGCATTTGTGGGTTTCCTGTGGTGATGTCATATTGCCAGCTGCTGTGGGAATGGCCACTGGTGAGAACACTAGGGATTGTTCTCAGTCCTAGGGTTCTCACCACTAGGGCTGGTAACACCAAAAAGGCCACAGGATTTTCAGCCATCATCCCAGTATCACTTGAAGCAAATTTACTTTCCTGCAAAGTCCATAAACTTGGGGGTGGGCATAAGTATTACAAAGTGAAATGGTGAAATCACGAGGTTTAATTCGTAAAGCTCCTTCATCTAGAAAAGAGCTAAACTTTCCCCTTTGAGTCAGATGTGGAAAGAAGCCATACGGTGATGCAATGCTAATTATGGGGCTGGCTAAACAAAGTAATCCCCCCACACACACACCAAGTGTTTTCTGTACGTAGTTGTTAATTTTCCTATTGTTTCATCACACTTCCCCTTTTCCCTTTGTTCGGATCTGTTCTAATCTTCGCAGCTGTGCATTCTTTGCCCATTAGAGTCAAAGCAGTGATTACTGGTTTCATTTTCACTCTGCAGCTCTCTTGTTAATCAGGGGAAAATTCCTGGAAGTGGCAAAATGAAAGAAGAAACTGCCAAATACGAGAGGAATTGACATTTCGTTACACTCATGGAATTATATTTTACAATTTCTAACCTAACACAAGAACTGTATTTTTTTAGTCGACTCATTTGCCTTTAAGGATTCCAAACAGGCTAAAATATACATACAAACACAGACACAAAATGGTTTCCTCTATTGTTAAAGTATCGTGAGATGCATGAAAATGAAGTTTCCATCTGCTTTAAAAACTAAGCTCTTAATTGATGCTTCCTTGCTGGAAGGTAAAGTGAAGTAAAGCTACAAGCACCTGAGGGGCAGGGCAAGACACAAGAGATGGAAACTAAAGAGAGAACCAAGCTAGAACTAAGGACAAATTTCCTGTCAGGGAGAACAATTAACTTGCCTCCAGAAGTTCACTGGAGGTTTTTAAGAAGAGACTGGACAGCCATTTATCTGAAATAGTATGGGATCTCCTGCCTGCACAGGAGATTGGACTAGACTCCAAAGTCTCTTCTAGCTCTGTTATTCTATATGCTGTAAATTAAACCCTAGCTCTGAATTCTAAATTATAGCATTCAGCAAACTGGTACCAAATAGCGCCCATTGAAAAACTATTCTGGAAGTCAATTTTCTTTAACTCTGCCCCCTCCAGAAGTGATGGCACTAAAATTTTCAGCATCCCTGTTACAGGTTCAGTTTTTCCTCCTCACCTGAAGCAATTGTGTGGGGGGAATAACAGAATAACTGAGTTGAAAGGCTTTCTAGTTCAAATCAACACAACACAACAGATACAAACTCAATGTAAACCGCTCCAAACTTGATTTCAGAAAGTACGACTTGAGCAACAGAGTGGTCAATGCCTGGAATGCACTACCTGACTCTGTAGTTACATCCTCAAACTCCCACTCCTTTAACCTCAAACTATCCACTATTGACCTCACCCCATTCCTAAGAGGTCTGTAAGGGGCCGTGCATAAGTGCACCATCGTGCCTCCCATCCCTGTCCCATTGTCCCCATTTAATCGTACCTATTTTCTGTATTCTTGCTCATGTTTATACTATTATCTTATAAGCGATTGACAAATCAAATAAATAAATGAATAAAAATAAAATAAAATCCTGATTTAAACAAACTCACAGTCTGTGGACCGAATGCTACGTTTGGCTAAGGGGAAAAAAAGTCACAATACATCAAATGATGATGCAAGTTTGACACCCCTGGCTACTCCATTTCAGACATACTGTATGTAAGATATGCTTATATAAGCATATGCCTAGTTTTTCCTTGTAATCTTTCAAAGGTTTCATTAAAAGTTGCTGAACTTTATTAATTCATCAGAGAAACATTTCCATCGACTGACCAAAGAAAGGCACTGCATCTTTTGTGAAAAGTGCTTGTAAATGAGGTAATTCCAAATATATTTCCACAGTAAAGCTTCCATATTTGGAATACTGCAAAGGATACTGAGTGATAGCAAAAAGAATAGCCAAAAGCTGGGAGAGATACAGCAAACAAATCAAGAAGTTAGATTTATTCACAGTGGAAAAGTTTAAACCAGAGGTGTCCAATCTTGGCAATTTGAGACCTATGGACGTCAACTCCTAGAATTCCACAGCCAGCCATATTGGCTGGGGAATTCTGAAAATTGAAGTCCACAACTCTTAAAGATGGCAAGCATGGAACAACCTATCTTAAACTTGTATTGGATTATACTGCGTAAGGCCTTTTCTTCCCTTTTCTTTTTCTAATAACAATGATACGTAATACAGAGGAACATCTTTAGGGCAAACACACACACTCCCCTCGCCACGAGGCCACTTCTACCGGCTGATTGAAGCGGCTGGTGACTGCCCTTGGGGAGCTTCCATTGCCCCAAAGACACTGCCTAATGGCGAGGGGACACGGGCAGCCATGCCTTGCCCCGAAGTGGCTGGGGACTCTGCCTTCAAGGGAGCTTTCATCGGCTGATAGAAGTAACCTCGCGGCGAGGGGAGTGTGTGTGTGCGCTCGCCCCGAGGCTGCTTCTACTGGCCAACCAAAGTGGCTGGTGACTGCCCTTGGGGAGCTTCCATCTCCTGAAAGACACTGCCTAATGGTGAGGGGACACAGGCAGCCACGCCTCGTCCCGAAGCGGCTGAGGACTCTGCCTTTGGGGAGCTTCTATTGGCTGATGTTCTATCGGTAGATCAGGGTATTCTAGCCTAGGCTACCTGCAGGGCATTCCTAAAGGCAAGTTTTCTCCCCACCCACCCCCACCCTTCTCCCCCATTTCTCTTCACCTCATGTAGTTCTAACAAACAATGTGAGAAATGGCGGGGAAATGCATGGATTAAATAGGCCTAAATTTGGGGGGTGGGGCTTAATTTCACCTCATGCCTAGAAATCATGCTGGGCCTTCCTATTGATGGAGGCCGTATTGTTGGAGAAACACAGTAGGTAGGTAAATTTCAATATTAATTTTAATGAAGACTAGTAAGTTAGGTAAGCTTTTGTGACAATTCTGCTCATTCAACCACATACATTTAAGATGACTAATTAGCTAAGTTTCACATCTTAAAAGAGCTAGTATAGGTGCTTCGGCACTCACCCTGGTCTCACCTTCCTCTGCTGGAGACTTCTGAATCCCCCCTCCTAACCTTGTTTGCCTCCCCCACAAGAGGTGGAGGATGACACTGTTGGAAGCACAGAGGAGAAAGTTTGCAGGAAGAAGTTGACACATCTCTTAAGAGGAGGAAGGAGTGGCAGGGGATCTGTGTGAGGCTTCCCCAACAAGACAGCATCCTTATCACACACAACTAGAAATGGGGATTCCCTTTCGAGAAGGGCCATCCTCCCTCGTTCAGGATCAGGAAGCACTGCTCCCCTGCCCCCTCCACTTGTTCTCCAGAGATCTGTCAAGGCAGAAGTTAGATTTGGAGGAAACTGCTTCCTGCAAACTTTCTCCTCCATGCTTCCACAAGTAGTAGCATCCTCTTCCGCCTCCAGCTTTGCTGGGAGGGGGCACTGGACAGGGAAATGCCAACAATGTCTGGGATTCAGAGGACAACGTCTCCTTTAGCGTGCTGTGCACACACACACACATACACACACACCATTCCAAGCTTGGAGACTTTTATCCACATCTGAGCTTGCAAACTGCTAATCGTGCCTGGGCTTGAGGAGAAGGCCCTTTCCTTTCTCTATGGAAAGAAGTCCCCATGTGGTGTGTGTGTGTGTGTGTGTGTGTGTGTGTGTGTGTGTATGCACTTGGCTGCCAGCAGTTTGGAGAGGTGAGGAGCTTGCGGGGAACCAAAATGTCAGAAGTTGTGGGAGCGTCGTCACTTGAGACTTTCAAGAAGAGATTGGACTGCCATTTATCAGAAATGGTGTAGGGTCTCCCGCTTGGGTGTGGCGGGGAGTGAACTAGATGACTAGGTCCCTTCCAACTCTGATTATCTGTTATCTGTTATCTATCCCCACATCAAGTTAGCCGGTGCAACTTGTTCCATCCTGACCCTGCTGTTCTGAATCAGCCATGCCCATGAGCGGCCTTGAGCCAGCCATGCTCACCCAGCCATGTCTACCTTGTTGCAGTGAGTGGGCATGCCTACCCAGTCATGTCCACCTGGCTGCTGTGAGTCATCATAGTCTTACATGCAACTGGCCCTTTGAAGGCAACCATAATGCTGATGCGGCCCTCAATGAAATTGACTTAGTCCTTAGAGGACTAAATACCCAAGCTTCAAATTTTAATTACAGTGAGGCCTAGTAAGTAGTGTAATTGTTTTTGAAAATTTGGATCATATAAAGTTATATGTTTAAGCTTATATTATAAACCATTTAGGTGGACAGCTTGCCCAAATCCTGAATTTTGATCGTGTCACCTGTAAAAATCAAAATAATGGTAGCATTTAATTATTTTATTAAATAAATTACATACACGTGAAGCTTCTCCCCCTTCCTTTATTTAGTTGAAAACAATTTTCAGAAATCAACAATAACTTTAGATGGGATCCTTTGGATATAGTGATTAATCAGTTGAAAACATGGCTCTATCTGGATCTTGACAATTTCCCAAGCACACAAACTGTACTTCTTATTTTTCAAGAAGTCACTGAGCCTTTGGAAGTATCTTTTTATTCTCAGCCTGGTCAGCTGCAATTTCCGATTCCTTGGAGATGTGATGACTTGTTCCAGCTCTGCATTCCCCCAAGTTTCCACCATCTTAATCTGCTGATCCAGTCCAATGTGGAAATCTCTTAAGGAGCCCTCATGCCAAACCAGTTCAGTATGGTTTTGTCTGAAGATGAGGTCTATATGTTGGAGGATTTCTTTAACCACTGTTTTTGCAATGTCCATCTGGCATTCATCATTCATATCAATCATTATTTTTTTCCCAGTGTCTTCAAGTGATAACTCGATGAAGCCCCTGATACATTGTAGAGGAATGGTTGGTCTTATATTACTACTTAGAAGATTGGAGTTGACCTTGTTGGCTTTTAGTAGCTTCCTCTGAAGTTGGTTACAGTTCTGACATGAAATGTCACCAAAGAAGATTATCCCTACACAAATATAGAGAAAGCAACTGTTCATAATCCTGGTGAAGATGAATGAGATAGCAACTGCTGTTTAGCTCTTTGAAAAGATTTTCTGAGATTTGTTGCATCTTTCATTTGGTTGTGGTATTTATATCATCATCAGTTAGTTATCAAAATTTGTGAGGCTATGAATAACCATAGGGAAGTTTACCCTATAGTAATTAATATCCTCATAAATTTTGATAACTAACTAACCTAAGGTTGAAAGTTAACCTTAGGTTAGTTAGTTATCAAAATTTATGAGGAAATTTATGAGGAATTTTAAGGAAAACTAATGCATTATGTGTCTTTCATTAAACTTTTGGTTATTTAACCTCATAATTTTTGTAGGACAAACTAAACTTCAAGTCCTAATAGGCACAAAGACTAGTATGATTCATAAACCTTAATCAAAACTTAATTCATTTAACCTCATAACTTTGGAGGACTAACTGTCTAAGCTTTAACAATTAATTGCAAAAAACCAAGTATGTTTCACAGGCTTTCATTAAAATTTGGATCACTAAACCTCATATATTTTGGATGACTAAAGAATTAAGTTTCACATTTATATAAAATAAAAAATGGAATGTTATCTAAGCCTTCATCAAAGTTCAAATCATTTAACCTCATAACTTTGGAAAACTAACTACCAAAGCTTTGCAATGAAGACTAGCATATTTCCTAAGCTTGGTCATTCAATCTCAAATATTTTGGATGACTAACTAGTTAACTTTCAATTATTAATGGCAATAAATACTGGTAAATCAAGCTTTGATGAAAATTTTGGTCATTCAAGCTCATAAATTTTCGATGACTAAAATTTTTTGATGAGCTATGTTTCAGCTGTTAACTGCAATGAACAATGCAAAGTAGTATATGCTTTTGTGAAAAATTTGGTCATTTAACCTCATAAATGTTGAATGACTAAAATTTTGGATGACCTAAGTTTCAATTGTTAATTGCCATAAACAATACAAAGTTATATAAGCTTTTACGAAAATTTTAGTCATTCAGCCTCATAAATTTTGGATCTCTAAAATTTTGGACGACTTACATTTTAACTGTTAATTGCAATGAAGAATAAATATTGTGTAAGCTTTTGTGAAAATTTTGGTCATTCAACCTCATAAATTTTGGATGATTAACTAGCTAACTTTCAACTATTAATGGCAATGAAGACTGATAAGTTAGTAAGTTTTTATGAAAATGTTGGTCATTGAATCTCATAAACTTTGGATGATTAAAATTTTGGATAACCTAATTTTTAACAACTTTGTGTAAGCTTTTGTGAAAATTTTGATCATTCAACCTCATATATTTTGGATGACCAAAGATCTAAGTTTCACATTTTAAGGAAATAAAAATTAATATCTTACCTAAGCCTTCATAAACATGTAGCTCATTTAACCTCAAAAATTTGGAAGACTAATCAACTAAATTTCAATAGTAAATTTCAGTGAAGACTAGTAAGTTAGGTAAGCTTTTGTGAACATTTTGGTCATTCAACCTCATAAATTGTGGTTGACTAACCTGCTAAGTTTCAACTGTTAATTGCAATGTATAATATAAAATTGCACAAGATTTTACAAAATTTTTGGTCATTCAACCTCATAAATTATGGGTGACTAACTAGTTAAGTTTCAACTATTAATTGCAATAACAATTAGTAAGTTAGATAAGCTTTTGTGAAAATTTGGTCATTCAGCCTCATAAATTTTAGATGACTAAAGACCTAAGCTTCACATTTTCATAAAATGAAAACTAGAATGTTACCTAAAAAGCATCAGATTTTAGATCATTTCACTTCATAACTTTGGTAGACTACTTAAACTTCATCTTTTAATTGCCATGAAAAGTAGTATGTTTCATAAACTGTCATAAATTTTTTATTCATTCAATCTCATCAATTTTGGAGGGCAAACTATCTAAAGTTCAACTTGTAACAGAAATTAAGACTAGTATATTTTGTAAATCTTCACCAAGGTTTAGATCATTTAACCTCATAACCTTGGAAGGAAAACTACCAAAGCTGTGAACTGCAACAAAGACTAGTATGTTTCATAAACTTTCCTGAAAATGTGGTCATTCAACCTCATTAATTTTAGATGCCTAAAAACCTAATGTTTGTATTTTAAGGCAATTAAAACTGTACATTATATAAGCTTTCATCAAAGTTTATTTCATTTAATCTCACAACATAGAGTGTAGAACATTAAATAATATGGTTGGGAGGTACCTTGGAGATCTTGTTGTCCAACCTCCTATCTATGGTAGGAGATGCTATACTGTTCCAGACAAATGGCTGTCTAATCTCTTCTTGAATATCTGCAGTGATGGAGCCTGACTCAGGCTTTTATTAAGGAAAAAAGAGTTACTTTCACTTAATTAGGTTTTAGTGAAACAGTTTCTAAAAACAGTTTAGATAGATTAGAATTTTTTATCTGACTGGGAGAGAGAGAGGAACATAAAGTTACGGAGTGTTCACCTTGATCTGCCCTTGTATCAAATGAAACAAAAGACAAAAGAAAAACACACACCAATATTAGGATAATGTCCAGTCAGTCAACATAGAATGTAGCCAGATGTGGCTTGGCAATCCCTTATCAAAGAGCAGATAAAATGTTCTTGAGAGCTGGCCTTGAAAAGACAACCTTTACAGTACTCTGGATAGAAAGCTGAACCTTGCCTCCTTCATTATCTTCAGAAGATAAATCTTCTCAAAACAAATCGTGTCAAGTAGTAGGTTTTGTCTACATGTTTATTTTTTAAAGTGAGAGGGTGATGGAGAAAGTCAGAAATCTTCTCCTTGATCTCAAAAAGCTGACTTGAAACCCAAAGGGGACAAAAAAAGACCCAGTCTATATACCGCTTCCTGCAAAACACCTGGAAATGGAGTTAAATTAGAAGCGAGGGACTTAAAAGTTTATAAAAAAGAAAAGGTACTTTTCTTATAATTGATTTTTTTTAGTCAAGAAATGTATGCTGTTTTCAAAATAGTAGCCACTTCTCCGATTAGCACTTTTCATCTATGTAAGTTTTTAAATATATATATGTATATATGTATATATTGAAGCAGAAAAGTGGAAGTCAAGGTATCTTCACAATATAAACTGGGGAAAACAGTTGAATACTTTAATGTTGAAATACAGAGACATTTTTTAGTATTACAACACATTCCAAAGAATCTTTCCAGGGAACAAACCCTGAAACTCTCATCCAACATGTCTTCTATGACCACAAGATATTGGTGTTTGTTCATTTGCTTAGGGGTCTTCTTCACTGAAATTTCATCCCAGGACTGTAACCAACTTTGCAGAAGGCTACATGAAGCCAGCCTGCGCAACCTGAATCTCCCAATGAGAAATATGGGATCAACCATTCCCCAACAATGTATCAGGGACATAATTGATTTCTCCCTCGATAGCAGTGAAGAAAATTTGATGAACATGATTAATGAATTACAGGGGGAGAACGCCAAGGTAGCTATCAAAGAACTTCTCCAACAGATAGACCTCATCTTCAAGGAAAGCCATAGTGAATTGGCTTGGGATGAGAATTCACTAAGAGAATTCCACATTGGACTGCATCAGGAGATAAGGAACACAAGAGCTTGCTGGAATACTGAGGTGGAACGTGGCACCAAATCTCGAAGAGGTCAGAAACTACAGTTCACCAGGCTGAGAGTGAAAAGATATTTTCAGAGACTCAGAGGCTTCTTGAAAAATAAAGAGTACAATCTGTGTGCCTGGAAGATTATGCAGATCCAAATCAGAGAATGTTTTGAGTGGATCAACCATCTCAATCAAAGGATTCCAAGTGAAGGTACTTAGATAATCACTCCAAATTGAATATTTCTAGCATACAGCGCGGTTCTTTTAATAAACTCAGTGAAAGGTTTTCATCGTTTTGATTTATTTTAAGAGGCAAAATTTAATGCTACTCCATTTTGCTACTTTTTTAAAAAAATAGAGATATATCCAGAATGCCAGCACTGTAATTTAAAATTTAAAAATAATTTAAAACTGGAATAGAATCTTTCCTTTTTTTCTGAGTGGTATGCATATGTAAAAAAGGTTCAGTTCAAAAATGGAAAATGTTTTATAATTACAATAATTGTAAAAACTCAACAAGGAGTTTTAATTACTTCTCTTTTTAGTTCTAGGTTGATATGCTCCCAGTGATGCAAGAAAAGCAGGAAAATGAAATCGTTCCTCTTTCACTAATGCCTTTGAGGTGTCTTTAGAAAATACAAAATACTTCTTCTTTTGTTTTGTTTTACCCACTTCCTGAATTCTTTTACTTGAGTAAAAATGGAAGTCAAAACGGCAGAATCTCTATAAAATATCCACCTAGCAGATATTGAAAAACATTATTTCCACCTTCTGAAACCTTCTGAAGCTTCATTGAAGGAATATCCCATGCTTATAAGATTTCCATCATGAAATACATTTCCTTTCCTTTCCTTTTCCTTTAATTATGTTTTGTGTTGTGATGATTAGGACAGGATACTTAAAAGTCGTTCATATTGAAACCAAAGTTTAAGACTTTTGGACTTCAATTCCCCATGCTGACTGGGGAACAAGTCTTAAAGTTGCCAAGGTTGGACAACCCTGGCTTAGACCATTCTCTGAATGCCTCAAGAATTTTCTTTCCTTGGCAAGAAATCCCCACCAAACCAATTTTCTTGAAATAAAATAGATGAAAAATATTCTATCTTGTTTACCTAGACATCCAGTTTTCCATGGAAGCATAAGATTTTTTGATATTCAAAGATCAGAGACTATAACACTTATGATATATGTCTGCATATCTAAAAAGAGCTATATATAATGTTGCTGTATTTTTTTCCATTGTTAACAGCAATCATAAAATATTATGAATGTTGTGAAACCTGAAATCTAATATATATGTTGCTTATGAATATTGATTTAATTTTGTATTATTCATATTGTATATTTTTGTTAGCTTTATTTATTTTGAATTTACTATTTATTAAAAACGATAGCCATATTGTTAATTTGTATTATTCCATGCATTTGGGAAGTATTGTGTTGAGTGACCCTTATAGCTATTTTTGGACTGCAATTATAGAATTTACACTTTAACTTGATGCATATTTATATGGAAGTTGGTGTCTGATGATAGCTTATTAATTTAACTTATCATTAAATGTTTTTAAAGCAGTGGAAAGCATAAAAAACTAACAAATCTGGCCAATAAATAGCATTCCAAATATTTTCCCCTTTATTTTATATGATCTAGACTAGGAAATATTATGCACATAATCTGCTTTTACAATTCTTTTGCTCGAACTAAATCTGATTATGTTCCTGCAATCACTAATTCACAAAATAGATTTTAGGCCCAAACGGTATATGACTATAGAGTATAGAGTAATTTATTCTTGGTCAATTTTATACACATTTCTTTATTGCAAACAGGAATTTTTTTAAAAAAACCCAGTCAAAACATCATGGCAGAAATTATCATTCTTCTTTCTGAAGTTTCTCGAAAATTTATGCTAAGAACTTTTTGCCTGTAGCTCAAAATGTTCTTTTTATGTAAATTATTCCAACACAAATGGGAAACTAACCATTTTTCTGTATTCCAACTTAACTATCAATTAGAGATACAATGGACAGAATTGAATTCCACTACAAAGACACCAACAGTCCTTCCCAGAAAGCAAAATACTTACTATCTCATAACATATTTCATGGGTTTCTAAATAATCCTTTCAATTAAAATTAGTGAACTGCAATCTGAAATACAATTTACTCTGAGAAGCACACAGCTGAAGACACAAACCTGAAGATGATGAATGAGACTTCATCGAAACATTGCCTAGACACTTCCAATTCTACGCGGGAGAAAACCCGAATAACCAAAGATACACACACACACACACACACACACACACACACATATGTATATGTATATGTATATGTATGTATGTATATATATATATATGTGTGTGTGTGTGTGTGTGTGTATCCTATATATATATCCTAGATATATCCTAGATATATCCTATATATAATATTTTGTAAATATTATTTTCATATCTGACCTTTTCTGAGGCTACTATTGCTACAGAACTAAATTCAGCCATCTTCATTGAGCTTTTGTGTCCTTGTTTGATTAATAAAGGACATTAAAAAGTATGTGGGAAATGATTCTGTGATTAGAGAAGAGATTAACTATGTCTTCCAAGATTGATCCACAGGGCTTCTCAACATTCTGAACTGCAAAATTCTATCACTATGATTAGTCTCAATATTAGTCTCAACTCCACCCTCTGGTGGAGTTGACCTGGACTCAACCTGCTGGAGACAGAGGGGAGGAAGGAGAGAGAGGTGGGGGAGGGAGGAAGGGAGGGAGAGAAAGAGAGAGAGAGATTTAAAGAGATGCACAATAATATAGATGGCAAAATGTCTAATCTTGCCAGTGTTTTTTTAGCTCCTCTTGTGAACAAAGTTTTTGATACCCAATATTCTGTATTTTAATGTTTCTTTCTTTGTTGTGTATGTGTGTGCATACTAATAAATTCTGTAAAATAAACCTTCAGGCAAAATGTGATTTGTTTGGTTGCCCTTGGAACAAAGTGTGAGACACGCTGATTTGTGAACTATGGTTGTGACAGAATGTGCAGCATAAGTATTTATATTGTGCATCTGTTATGTGTGGATGGGAAGGAATAGGTCCAGCTCCAACTCCATATCTGCCAGCACTGCTTATTAAGATGGAGAAAGCTTGTCTCCATTCATAAAATATAATTGGTTTTCTTAACCGATTAAGATGGAGGTATAATAATATATCCGATCACTCCCGAAAGCCAGGAAGGTAATAAACCCAAGGCGCTGAAGATCGCTCAAGGTGCTATGATCACTGGCAGACGGAGATAGACTACAGAAAACAAACCTTTCACCTCTAATTGAGAATATCGGAGGTATGTTGTCTCCCGCAACTTTAGATAAACCAACGAAAGTAATAATTTGAATCTCTAGTAGGTGGTGGTAGAAAAAGCACAGACAAGCAGCAATCTATCGCTGCAGCCAATCCACATTGAAAAGGCACGGGAATTCAACACCGATGCCCATGCTTCTGAAGGATAATAAAGAAATAAAATCCCATGAAGAATTTGGGAGTGAAATTTGTGTGCGTTTGTGTGTGTGTGTGAAATGTGTGTGATTAGTTGAAGAGAGAGAGAGAGAGAGAGAGAGAGAGAGAGAGAGAGAGAGAGCGAGACTGAGTGAAGAAGGGAGGTGAGAATTCTGTGTAATTTAACCCCCCTTCTTTTGCACAGGGATTTTTTTTTCGTTTTACCTTGGAGGTTGAAGAGAGAAGCAGGGGAGGGAGAACTACCCCACTTCTCATTTTAACTATCCTCCCCCCCCACCCCGCCTTCTCCCTTTCTTCAGAGCCAGCCTGAGAAAGGTGGGGTAAAGGTTTTTAGAAGTTTTAGAATAACAGAGCTGGAAGGGACTTTGGAGGTCTTCTAGTCTGCTTAGGCAGAAAACCTATACCCTTTTAGACAAATTGTTACCCAATCTTTTCTTAAAAGAGTGATATCTGATTCCTGCCTTTTGCAGTCTACACTACAAAAAAAAAAATGCTTTCATATTGAAAGCTTTGCAAATATATTCTTCTTTTCTAAATACAATTTTGATTGTTTTTCTTCTTCTGAAAATTTTTGAGGTTTAAAAACGCTTCATTAAACCTATCTAAAAAGAAATGATTTTGAAATATTTTGCTTACATTTGTAAATGTTTTTGATTTAATGAGAATTTGATTCCATGTGAATGGAATCTGAGTCTGACACACTGATTTTAACGTACTTAGGAATCACCCATCCTATGGCATGTTTGTTTGTTTGTCAGCAACAGAAGTTGTTTCCCTTTTAGGAGTTGTTACAGGGATGAGTATTGGCTGGATATTGTAAGATGTGAATGGATGGATAATTACACTAATTTTGAATGAAGACTTGTATGCTAAACTACCAGAAGAAGAGCCTAGTGTTACACAGATTAGGGAATGGCTTTTGAGGGTTTTTCAACACAGAAGTGGGAAGGAAAAAGACAGCCAATGGCATTTTTCTCCAAAATGCTAGACCTACCTGTCAAGGATAAAAGATATTTATATGGAGGTTTGGATTTTGAACATTATTGTGTTGGGGTACTTATATTATAGCCTAGGGTTAGACTTGATTTAAATTATATTCCCTTGGGGGAATGGCTAAAAGTGGGAAGATTTAATTATTATTTTTTAAGATAGTGGATCACTTGACTGGGTGGGTTGAGGCTTATCCAGCCACGAGAGCCAAAATTATACTGGAGCAGATAATACCTAGATATGGGATAGTAGGACAGCAACTCATTTTTATGCAAAAACGCTTCAATCAAAAAATGGAATGTGGGAATTTGGTGGAAATGTCATGTTCTGTGGAATGCAAATTCATCTATGCCATGGACCAACCGTTTACCCTTGGCCTTGCTCTGAATTTCTAAAAAGGGATACTTTACCTTCTGAAATGATGTTTGGATTACCACACTTAAACAGAATGGGGGAAATCACACAGTGTGAAACTAAAGAGATGTCTGTAAAGAACTGTATACTTGGCCTCTACTCTTCTTTGTCTCACTTCAGAAGCAAAGGACTTCTAGCTCAAACCCTACCTCTCGAATTTGCTGTCCATAAGTTCCAGCCTGGTGATTGGGTCCTGATAAAAGCCGGGGACAGGTCCTACCAAATCTTGCTGACCACTGAAACAGCAGTCTGAACAAAAGACAAAGGGTGGACCCCAGTTGATGAACTTAAAAGAGTGGAAAGTGTTTCCTGGAGAAGACCAACTGAGAATAAAAATTACCAAAAGCTGATGTGGTCATGGTGGTATGAATAGACTTTGTGGGTTTTTCTCATCGCAGGAGTACCAGGGTTTTTATTTTTCCTGCCTGTGTCATCTTATGTTATTCCAGCTGAAGATCCCAAGTGAAGCTGATAGACCAGTAAAAGACTCTTTTTCACTTCCCAAAAGACAGCTGGAAAGATTATGGGGGGAGGGTGGAAATTCATTGTAATGTTTTCTTTGTTGTCCCATTTATATTGTAACCACTTTAATGTACTCATGTAAGGATTGTGTATTTGAGAGTGGTTGCCACAGAAACTTTTGAACACCTTGGTCTTGAACACTTTGGACTTCTGTCTGATGGGTGGGAAATTTGTCCAACATGTTTGCATTGAAAAGTAGCTGCATACACACATATATATAGAGAGAGACACACCATTCAGAATTAGGCAAAGTTTCTCCTAGTACCTCCACATGAAGCTGCTCCTAGGTTGATTTTTGCTCTGTGCCACTAAGGCACAAGAAGTCACCTCTCTCTGCTAATTCCATGGGGGAGGAATATAACTCACAAATGATGCTGCCCAGAAGTCCGAGGGCTCATTGTGTGTAAAATAAATAAATAAATACTAAACAGGCTGGATTGCACAATAACTAAGAATTAGGACAGGTATAGTAATCATCCCTTGAAAATGGGTAGCCTGTAATTTCAAGAAGAACCATGGCTGTGAAGAATTTTTGGGGTTTGTGTTTGCATAGCACCTGTTTGGAAACTCACAGACAGTGATATAAACATCTGAAAATAATTGGCATGGAAAATTGGATACTGTAAATTTCTTTCCAGAACTTTTTTCCCCTGACTGCTACACCTTCATGGTTGAAAGCTTTTGGGAGCCATTGAAGGAAACTTTTTCTGTTGCCTCTTATCAATGCCTTTATCTTTCCTCATTCACTCTGATAGAAAGAATTCTATCCTTTAAAACAAAACCGAGAAATGAAGGATAATAAATAAAGAAATAAAATATAGCATTAAATAGAGAGTTACTATATAGGCATGTCTTATCTTGATGTTAGGCAGTTGTTTTCTTATATATGTAGAAGTATTTATCTCTACAGGCATTTCTTATCTTGCTGTTGTAGAAAATATTTCTTTAACCTTTCACTTGTTGTAAAACGATTATAACTCATGACACATGATTGTCCCATCTAAATCAATCTGAATCCATCTGTTTTCCTTCATGAAGAAAGGTAAATACTTTTATTTTTATTTATTTATTTATTTATTTTTGTCATTTGCTTACAAGATAATAGGTATAAATAAAAACATAGTTATGAATACATGGATACATATAAGAAAAATAAAAAAAATAAAATAAACAAGAGGACAGCGATGGTAGGCATGTTGGTGCGCTTATGCACGCCCCCTACAGACCTCTAAGGAAAGGGGTGAGGTCAATAGTAGACAGTCTAAGGTTAAAGTTTTTGGAGTTTGGGGAAGAAATCACAGAGTCAGGTAGAGTATTCCAGACATTGACCACTCTGTTGCTGAAGTCGTATTTCCTGCAATCAAGTTTGGTGCGATTAACCTTGAGTTTGTATCTATTGTTTGCTCTTGTGTTGTTATGGTTGAAACCTGAAGTATTCGTTGACAGGTAGGACATTGCAATGTATGATTTTATATACTATATATCATATGGCCTGACTGGAGTCTGTCTGTTGCAGGAAGACGTAAATCTTAGTTAGATTTCATGACTAGAGATTTACAAGGTAATTAGAGAACTAAGAACAAAGACTTTTCCATGTATAAGAAGGACAAGACATCATTCTATATTTTGTAGAATTTTCCTCCCATGTCCCTTGTGATGTGCTAGGAATCCAGATTCTTTAACTTTGATCAAAGAATAAAAATCTGCTTTATTTAATTTGCAAGCCTCCGTTTAAGTCTTTGCTTTGGCTCATTTTTGGCTTAAGTGTATTGCCAGACCTTACACCTCCTACACCCATAAAAGAGAAAAAACAGAGGCTTAACCAGGAGGATCTTTTCGGATAAAGGAGATAACAAGCAAAATATTTCCTCTCAATTCCTCTGGTCATAAATTAAACATCACACTCACATTTGCTTCACAGAGACCTCCCATTCTTATAAAACTCTCGCGAGTCAGTTGCCAGATGCCCCCCAAACCACTCTATATTTTGCTTTTGGAAATAAAAAGGGAGACCTCAGTTCCAGCAGCTCTCCTTGTGTTCTGAATGCTTGGTCTCTTTTTCTGACTCAGAAGAAAAGGGACAGAAAGACGTGCTCCCAACAGTCTCATCACGACTTATGGCCATAGGCTGCATTATGGTCATAAGTTGAGGACTTTCTGTATTGTTATTCAGAACTGTTTATACTCTTTTTGGAATACTATCTATATATGATCTGCTTCGTACAATCACATGAGGGAAAACTCCTACAAGATTTATCTCTGGGGGAATTCTAGGCTATCAGAAATTATTTAACAAAAAACAAGTAAATACGGAAGCCATAATATCTATTACAACACACACAAAAACCCTACTTTATATTCATCTTTAAAATAATTAGGAACGTTGAAAGTAAGTTGCATCAGATTCTTCATTTTCAGTTAACAATTTTGATTTAATTTAATTTTGGGGGGAAAATGTACGCATTCAACATTCCGCTTTCCAAATATGATCCCCTTTCAGAATGGTTTGGGGGTATACACAAGCAAGATGAAAAGTGAAAATCAGAACACAAAGAATCAGTAGGGAAACAGAAAAAAGAAATTACAATATGGTATAAATGCAAAGATGCAGCAGACTCAGGAGCATCTTTCAGAAGAACCAATCTTCCAGATTCCACTATTTAAAAAAAGAGGCCATATTCCTTCATCTCCATTATGAAGACACAATGTTGGTTTCTACAAATCTGCCTAGTGATGTTCTTCACCAACGTCTCATCTCAGCACTGCGATCAACTTCACAGCAGACTACAAGAAGACAACAAAGGAAACTTGGAACTCTTGGGAAGTCATATGAGAGCCACCATTCCCTTAGAATGTATTGGAGATATTGTGGACTTCTCAGCTCTCCTTGAAGAAAATGTAATGAGCATGAATGAAGCATCCCATGAAGAGGATGCCAAAATAGCAATACAAGAAATACTGCAACAGACAGACCTCGTCTTCAAGCAAGTTCATGCCGAGTTGTTTTGGGATGAGACTTCTCTAAGAAAATTCCATACTGGATTGGATCAGCAGATTAAGAGACTGGAAACATGCCAAAATGCAGAGTTAGGAGCTCGCACCCTATCCAGTCCAAGAGCTCAGAAACTGCAGCTCACCAGATTAAGAGTGAAGAGGTATTTCCAAGGGCTGAATGATTTCCTGAAAGATAAGCAATACAGCTCCTGCGCCTGGGAGATTGTCCAGATCCAACTCAGAGAAGGTTTCCTATTGATTCATCAACTGATCCAAAGGATTCCAACTCAAGGTATCAAGTACTTCTGAAATATTATTTTGCATTAGAATAGAACGTTTATTCATTTGAATTAAAATCCTTCATCGTTGAAACAATTGTTAACAGGAATAGGGATTTCTAACTGTTTTTCCTTTTCCTTCTAGCTTGACTTGCTCTCTATGATGCAATCCGAAAAGCAGCAACATTCAGCTTTCACTCCGTGCCTTTCACGTATTCCTAGAAAGCCTCTGATGTTTCCTGTTTCCACTTTCTCTTTGACTGCATTGCTTCACAAAGTTACCAACTGAAAAGCAAAATAAAACAATGGAGCCCTATTCAAAAAAAAGCAAGGACCCAAATCCACAGAAAAAGTCCTCCCAAAACAAACTCAAAGGTTTCCTGCCAAATTTGTCGAGTTTCCTTGAATTGCTTCCACAGATTCCAACGGGAACTTGATCAAAGGATTCTGCGTGAAAAGATAAAATTGTGGTTTTTTTATTCATTCCCTTAAAATCAATGCACGTTTGTATGGTATTATATACAGGGTAGAAATACATGATCCTAGCATCTAATGGAACCAGTAGCATATAAATTATGTCTAACTGGACTTAATGATTCAAGGAGGTTTCAATAAGCTGAGAGAGACAATTGACATGACACCAGAGACGTACTGGAAAATTCATCTCCATTGAAACTCAGGGGAATCACCCCAACCAGACGGAAGTCGTTTCCACTATATTTTGGACTGAAACACAGCAAAAGAGGCCCCAATGCACCTGCAAAGCTGATTCAATTGCTACCGAAAGTTACGTGATTCATTTGACTCTACTAGACCACTTGAACCACAGAGCCTATAAAGAGAAGCAACTTTGGGAGAGATAACAAGCCACTATTGCTCACTTTGTTTCCTTTGGAGACAAATTAGGTGAACAGGTTTTTCTAGTAATAAAATTCTGAAATATTATTTTGCATTAGAATAGAACGTTTATTCATTTGAATTAAAATCCTTCATCGTTGAAACAATTGTTAACATGAATAGGGATTTCTAACTGTTTTTCCTTTTCCTTCTAGCTTGACTTGCTCTCTATGATGCAATCCGAAATGCAGCAACATTCAGCTTTCACTCCGTGCCTTTCACGTATTCCTAGAAAGCCTCTGATGTTTCCTGTTTCCACTTTCTCTTTGACTGCATTGCTTCACAAAGTTACCAACTGAAAAGCAAAATAAAACAATGGAGCCCTATTCAAAAAAAAGCAAGGACCAAAATCCACAGAAAAAGTCCTCCCAAAACAAACTCAAAGGTTTCCTTCCAAATTTGTCGAGTTTCCTTGAATTGCTTCCACAGATTCCAACGGGAACTTGATCAAAGGATTCTGCGTGAAAAGATAAAATTGTGTTTTTTTATTCATTCCCTTAAAATCAATGCACATTTGTGTGGTATTATATACAGGGTAGAAATACATGATCCTAACATCTAATGGAACCAGTAGCATATAAATTATGTCTAACTGGACTTAATGGTTCAAGGAGGTTTCAATAAGCTGAGAGAGACAATTGACATGACACCAGAGACGTACTGGAAAATTCATCTCCATTGAAACTCAGGGGAATCACCCCAACCAGACGGAAGTCGTTTCCACTATATTTTGGACTGAAACACAGCAAAAGAGGCCCCGATGCACCTGCAAAGCTGATTCAATTGCTACCGAAAGTTTGTGTGATTCATTTGACTCTACTAGACCACTTGAACCACAGAGCCTATAAAGAGAAGCAACTTTGGGAGAGATGACAAGCCACTATTGCTCACTTTGTTTCCTTTGGAGACAAATTATCTGAAAAGGTTTTTCTAGTAATAAAATTAGGTGAAAACACTCCAGCAGAATAGATGAGATCCAATATAACTACTGAGTGCAGATGTTCAAGAGTAATGGGGAAACTATTTTGCAAAATATCTTTGTTCTTTTTTAAAAATATTAATTCCACTAGAGAATTACAATATTATTTATTTATTTATTTATTTTTGTTTTGTCATTATACCAAAACAATGTATACATTGCTGGCCAATATTTATTTATTATTTATATTATTTATCTATTTATTTATCTATATATTTATGCTATATATTTATACTATCCCAATCATCCTTGCTTTGTTATAAAATTCAGGAAGTCTGTCTATTAAAATGCTAGCTTCAAATAAAATTGGTAATTTGAATTATTTCATCTATTTGGATTATTTTCATCTATTTTAGTCTGGGCATATAGCTTTCCTCCTCCCTCCCTCCCTCCCAGCCTCCCTTTCTTCCTTTCTTCGTTCCCTCCTTCCCTCCTTCGTTCCTTTCATGTGGTGGGATGTTATGCACCTTTATTTGGGAAAAACTAAATTAGAAATTGCTAGGTTTCTTTCCAAGAATGTATAGAATTATGGTATTACAATTGTACTATTAAAATAATTATAAATAATAATATAAATATTATGGAGGATAATATCATAAAAATTTATGAAACCCAACATTTCATCATTCTTCCACTTAATCCGAAAGATCAGAAATCTTCCTTGAATGAAGTTGTAAAATGCGTTAATTCATGAAGTCCTATCCTTAATATCTGGCCACTTTTGTTCAACACAAACACTGGCGTGTTATCATAGAGTTGATTTAAACTATAATCCGCATTGAAATCATAACAGGTTTTTACTAGTGTTATTTATTTATTTATATCCCATCTTTATTATTTTTACAAACAACTCAAAGGGGAGAACGTATCCAACACACCTCACTTTTCCTATTTCCCCACAAGAAGAACTGGGAGGTGCATTGGGCTGACAGAAATTGACTTGTCCAAGGTCGTCCAGCTGTCTTTCACAACTAAGGCAGGACGTGAACTCACGACCTCTCACTTTCTAGCCTGGTGCCTTAACCACTGGACCAAACTGGCTCTTCATTGTTTGAAGACAGTTCGAGATATTATTTTCACCGATGATAAAAATTAATATTTCTTCTCTCCACAATACAATTGCCTGCTTTTTATTGTTCCTTCTTTCAACCAAACTAAATATAAAAATGTTAATGCAAATCAGTTTTGGACAGTTCTTGGGCTTGTAGGGCACAGATAGGATTTTGACTCAGTGAGGTTAAAGTGAGATAAACCCACAATTCATTGAAGTGTTTTTTCATTGTTCCCACTTCAACAGAAGATAATATCAAACAATAACATTTATCACCAAGCGAGGGCTAAAATTTTTAGATACTTCTATAGTGTACTGTACTTCTGATTGTCACCTTGCGTGTCGAGTTCAAAAGAAGTTTTGTTTTTTCAGCTTTATTTCTACATTGTAAACAATGTAGTAGCACTAGTTTTTTTCTTCATAAAATCACTTTTCCCTTCTTCCTTTAAAGATTTGGATCTATTATTTGTTATAAACGGAACAGAGAAAAAGAGAGACAAAGTTTACCTACAAGGAGTTTCAGTTCAGTGGACAGCAGAAAACAGCAGCAAAATATCACTTTTCGTCCTGTGTTGCAAACCGATGATTTGGGGCAATTGGTTGGAGAGAATTCCACAATCAGATAATCAGACAAATGAAAGCAACACGATGATGTTCATCTGGATAGGCAAAGAGTATAGCCTGCATTTCTGTCCTGAAATTTTGGCATAGAATAAGGTTCTGCATAGGACCAGGTCAGTTAAACCAGGAATGTCAAACTCAAGGCCCGTGGGCCAGATCCCGACCACGAGATGCCTAGATCTTGCCTGTGGACCCACCCTGCAAACAGTGAAGGACCGGTCCACGGTGCCTATGCCAGTGAAAATGGAGCCCGGGCAGGCCGCGTGAGACTTCCTCAAGCTCCATTTTTGCTGTCAAAGGGCGGCAGGAGGCCATTGCAGCCAAGAACTGTGCCTGGCCGGGCCACGCACTGTCCCTCCAAGCTCCCTTTTCACTGGCAGATTAACAGATTAACAGATAATCAGAGTTGGAAGGGACATTACAGGTCAACCAGTCCAACCCTCCACCCAAACGGGAGACCCTACCCCATTTCTGACAAATGGCAGTCCAATCTCTTCTTGAAAGTCTCAAGTGATGGTGCTCCCACAACTTCCAAGTGCAAGCTGTTCCAATGGTCGATTATTCTCACTGTCAGAAAGTTTATCCTTATTTCCAGGTTAAATCTCTTCTAGTTCAGTTTCCATCCATTATTCCTTGTCTGGCCTACTGGAGCTTTAGAAGATAGCTTGACCCCTTCCTGTCTGTGGCAGCCCCTCAAATATTGGAAGACCACTATCATGTCTCCCCTGGTCCTTCTCTTTACTAGGCTAGCCAAACCCAGTTCCTGCAACCGTTTGTTCTATGTTTTAGTCTGCAGTCCCCTAATCATCCTGGTTGCTCTTCTCTGTACTTTTTCTAGAGTCTCAACATCTTTTTTATAATGTGGGGAACAAAATTGGATGCAGTACTCTAGGTGTGGTTTTACTAAAGCTTTATAGAGTGGTATTAGTACTTCCCTTGATCTTGACTGTATCCCTCTGTTAATACAGTCTACACTTGCATTAGCTTTTTGGGATGCTGCTGCACACTGCTGGCTCATATTTAGCTGGTTGTCCACTAAGACTCCAAGATCCCTCTCACAGTTACTGCTATTGAGCCTGGTTTCACCCAGTCTATATGTATACTTTTGGTTTTTCTTGCCTAAGTGTAGGACTTTACTTTTCTCTACATTGAATTTCATTTTGTTAGATATGGCCCAGTGTTCTAGTCTGTCAAGATCCACCTGGATCTTGAGCCTATCTTCTTGGGTGTTAGCTATTCTTGCCAGCTTAGTATCATCTGCAAATTTGGTAAGTTCCCCTTCTATTCCCTCATCTAAGTCGTTCATGAAGATATTGAAGAGTACTGGGCCTAAGACGGAACCTTGTGGCACCCCACTGCTTACTTCCCTCCATGCAGACTTAGACCCATTAAGGACTACTCGTTGTGTACTGTTTGCCAGCCAGTTGCGAGTCCATCTAGTGGTGGTGCTATCTATTCTGCTTTTTACTCGCTTACTAAGAAGTAGGTTGAGGTCTAATAAGAAGTAGGTTGTGGTCTACAGAGGGCTGAAAACGGAGCCCAGGCAGAGGGCTGCAGGAGGCCAATGCACCCAATGTCAGAACCTCACTGAGTGACATTGAACTGGCCATGCCCCCCTCGCCATGCCCCGCTGAGGTCAAACACGACCCTGATGTGGTCCTCAAGGAAATTGAGTTTGGCACCCCCAAGTTACACTAATGCTTAAAGTATTGTATCGATGTAGAAAGAAAACATCATCATTCAGATACCCCTGAGCAGCCTTCCATCTGAATTCAGACTGAAAACAACCAAGCTCTTTACAAGAAATAGCCACATACCTGTGGTCCTCAACTTACAACCTTTCATGTAGTGGACATTCCATGTTACCCTGGCACTGAAAAAAAGCAAGCATTATTCATCCTGACAACCATTGCAGCATCACCATGGTTACAGGATCAAAACTCAGACGCTTCGAGAACCGGTTCCTATTTATGACGGTGGCAGTGTCCTAGGGTCAGGAGATCACCTTTTATGACCTTCTCACAAGCAAAGCCAAGGGGGGAATCCAGATTCATTTAACAACGGTGTTACTAATTTTACAACCGCACTGATTCACTGAACAATGGTGTTCAGAAAGGTCATAAATTCACTTCACAATTTCTCATCTAACAACATACATAATGGGCACAATTGTGGTCGAAAGGCAAGGACTACCTGTAGCTGTGTGTGGTCTATTTAGAAGGAGTTCTCACTTAACAATGGCCGCTAAGCAACACAGGCATAAAATGCAACGTCATGTGCCTGGAACGAAGATCACAGGATTGTGGGACACTGCAATCATCATCGTTGTGAGCCAGTTGGTCAAGCACCCAATCACAAGCTGGTGCTAGTGGCACCATTCAATGGCTGCCAGGAAGGATCATAATTCCCCCCATTCAGTGGCATCCTAACTTTGAACAGCTTCCTCTGAATCTGGAGGACATGGATTGTCATCTCCGGATGTTGTTCCACTCCCATTAACCGAGTTGGTTTCCTGCTTGGGCAGCCGATGGCCTACGAGACCAGCAAGGTCCCTTCCAATTCTGTTTTTATCTAGTCTCTTATGCAGTTTATTTTGAAACCATCGTCACCACCCCACAAAATCGGTACACCAAAGAAAAATATTCCTGAGGGAATAAGGAGGAATCCCATAAGAAATCACCCTGGTCTCTTTATTTTCCTTTAAACCGCTTAGGCCATCTGCCAGCACTGTTTATTAAGATGGGGAAAGCTTGTCTCCATTCATAAAATATAATCGGTTTCCTTATCCGATTAAGATGGCGGTATCCTAATATATCTGATCACTTCCGAAAGCCAGGAAGATAATAAACTCAGGGCGCTGCAGATTGCTCAAGGTGCTAAAATCACTGGCAGACTGAGATAGACTACAGAAAGCAAACCTTTCACCACTAATTGACAATCGCGGAGGTATGTTGTCTCTCGCGACCTTAGATAAACAGAAGAAAGGAATAATTCAAAGCTCTAGTAGATGGCGGTAGAAAGAGCACAGACAGGCAGCAAACTATCGCTGCAGCCAATCCACATTCAAAAGGCATGGGAATTCTACACCCATGCCCCTAAAAGAGAAAAACCAGAGGCTTAACCAGGAAGATCTTTTCGGATAAAGGAGATAACAAGCAAAATATTTCCTCTCAATTCCTCTGGTCATAAATTAAACATCACACTCACATTTGCTTCACAGAGACCTCCCATTCTTATAAAACTCTCGCGAGTCAGTTGCCAGATGCCCCCCAAACCACTCTATATTTCGCTTTTGGAAATAACAAGGGAGACCTCAGTTCCAGCAGCTCTCCTTGTGTTCTGAATGCTTGGTCTCTTTTTCTGACTCAGAAGAAAAAGGACAGAAAGACGTGCTCCCAACAGTCTCATCACGACTTATGGCCATAGGCTGCATTACGGTCATAAGTTGAGGACTTTCTGTATTGTTATTCATAACTGTTTATACTCTTTTTGGAATACTATCTATATATGATCTGCTTCATACAATCACATGAGGGAAAATTGCTACAAGATTTATCTCTGGGGGAATTCTAGGCTATCAGAAATTATTTAACAAAACACAAGTAAATACGGAAGCCATAATATCTATTACAACACACACAAAAACCCTACTTTATATTCATCTTTAAAATAATTAGGAACGTTGAAAGTAAGTTGCATCAGATTCTTCATTTTCAGTTAACAATTTTGATTTAATTTAATTTGGTGGGGGGGAATGTACACATTCAACATTCCGCTTTCCAAATATGATCCCCTTTCAGATGGTTTGGGGGTATACACAAGCAAGATGAAAAGTGAAAATCAGAACACAAAGAATCAGTAGGGAAACAGAAAAAAGAAATTACAATATGGTATAAATGCAAAGATGCAGCAGACTCAGGAGCATCTTTCAGAAGAACCAATCTTCCAGATTCCACTATTTAAAAAAAGAGGCCATATTCCTTCATCTCCATTATGAAGACACTATGTTGGTTTCTACAAATCTGCCTAGTGATGTTCTTCACCAACGTCTCATCTCAGCACTGCGATCAACTTCACAGCAGACTACAAGAAGACAACAAAGGAAACTTGGAACTCTTGGGAAGTCATATGAGAGCCACCATTCCCTTAGAATGTATTGGAGATATTGTGGACTTCTCAGCTCTCCTTGAAGAAAATGTAATGAGCATGAATGAAGCATCCCATGAAGAGGATGCCAAAATAGCAATACGAGAAATACTCCAACAGACAGACCTCGTCTTCAAGCAAGTTCATGCCGAGTTGTTTTGGGATGAGACTTTTCTAAGAAAATTCCATACTGGATTGGATCAGCAGATTAAGAGACTGGAAACGTGCCAAAATGCAGAGTTAGGAGCTCGCACCCTATCCAGTCCAAGAGCTCAGAAACTGCAGCTCACCAGATTAAGAGTGAAGAGGTATTTCCAAGGGCTGAATGATTTCCTGAAAGATAAGCAATACAGCTCCTGCGCCTGGGAGATTGTCCAGATCCAACTCAGAGAATATTTGATATGATTCTTTTGAGAAACATTATATGAATTACATGACTATTGTGTTTGATATCATCGACAGAATATCTTTGTTAAAAATCTCCATTGAGGCGTTTCTGTATTCTTACATGTGGATAATTGCTACACTCTTTGTCCACACTCTTAACTATAGTAGTAGTTCCCACTGAATTTGTTATGCTAGGAATTTTCTCTTTCATTTCTCTATTGTCCTTCAAGTTACCTTTAGATCCCTAATACAAGCAATTATGAAGACACAACATCTTTTTGACAAGGAATGGCCCAACTCAACTGTGAACCTTGTGAAACTGGGATTACCAAGTGGTGTCCATGAAAAAAGTTAATCTCATTCTATAAAAATGTCTCCCTTTACAATGCCCCACTATTTGGAATTATAATACAGGATATTTTTTTCTGTATTGTATGGTTTCTTTTAAAAGGCCTCTGACTGGCTATTTTGCATCTGAAGAAGAAACTAGCATGAAGACGTGGTGATTATAGGTTTCATATATAGCTTGACCTAAATCTCTAGCATCTAGACTGCTTGTGTTAATTAAATTACTACAATCTTTGACCTTTGAATTTTACAAGGGGGCAAAATTGAATGGCAACTCAATCCACTATAAGAACAATTGGGCTACACAAATAATTGCACAATACAATTTCTTCATGAGTGAAATGCCCCCCTGGATCTTCTTCTCAAATGGCAAAGTAGAAGCAATCATGTCAAGGCCTGCCACGATCATTTGAGCACCATGGAACGATTTGTATAGCTCTAATAAGTAGAGACATACACTTTTTATGAATCCAACGTTTTAGGAATTAGATTAGATTTGGTAGAAAAGTATAGTTCACTTTCATATGAAGCAAGGATGCAATTCATTAATTCATTAATTCATTTGAATTAAAATCCTTAATCGTTGAAACAATTGTTAACATGAATAGGGATTTCTAACTGTTTTTCCTTTTCCTTCTAGCTTGACTTGCTCTCTATGATGCGATCCGAAAAGCAGCAACCTTCAGCTTTCACTCCATGCCTTTCACATATTCCTAGAAAGCCTCTGATGTTTCCTGTTTCCAATTTCTCTTTGACTGCATTGCTTCACAAAGCAACAGTGCCTTATTAAACAATGGAGCCTTATTTTTAAAAAAAGCAAGGACCAAAATCCACAGAAAAAGTCCTCCCAAAACAAATTCAAAGGTTTCCTGCCAAATTTGTTGAGTTTCCTTGAATTGCTTCCACAGATTCCAACGGGAACTTGATCAAAGGATTCTGCGTGAAAAGATAAAATTGTGTTCTTTTATTCATTCCCTTAAAATTGATGCATGTTTCTATGGTATTATATACAGGGTAAAAATTCATAATTCTAACATCAAATGCAGCCAGTAGAATTTAAATTATGTCTAGCTGGACTTAATGATACAAGGAGGTTTCAATTAGCTAAGAAAGACAATTGACACGTGATGAGAGATGTACTGGATAATTCATCTCCACTGAAACTCATGGAAATCACACCAACCAGAGGGAAGAAGTTTCCACAATATTTTGCACTTGAAACACAGCGAAAGAGGCCGCAATGCACCTGCAAAGCGGATTCAATTGCTACCGAAAGTTGTGTGTGATTCATTTGACTCTACTAGACCACTTGAACCACAGAGCCTATAAAGAGAAGCAACTTTGGGAGAGATAACAGGCCACTATTGCTCACTTTGCTTTCTTTGGAGACAAATTATACAGAAAGATGTTTATTCTCGGGGTAAAATTAGGTGAAAAATGCTCCAGTAGAATAGATGAGATCCACTATAACTACTGAGTGCAGATGTCCAAGCTTCATAGAAGTAGTACTGGTTAAACTATTTTACAAAATATCTTTATTCTTTTTAAAAAAATATTAATCCTACTAGAGAATTACAGTATTATTTATTTATTTATGTTTTGTCATTATAACAAAACAATGTATACATTGCTGGCCAATATTTATTTATTATTCATTCATTTATACTATTTATCTATTTATCTATTTATTTATCTATTTATTTATGCTCTATATTTATACTATCCCAATCGTCCTTGCTATGTTATAAAATTCAGGAAGTCTGTCTATTAAAATGCTAACTTCAAATAAAATTGGTCATTTGAATTAATTCATCTATTTGGATTATTTTCATCTATTTCACTGTGGACATATTCCTTCCTTCCTTCCTTCCTTCCTTCCTTCCTTCCTTCCCTCCTTCCTTCCTTCCTTCCTTCCATGTGGTGGGATATTATGCAACATTACTTGGAAAAAAAACTAAATATGAAATAACAAATCATTCTTTCTTTCCAAGAATGTATAGAATTATGGTATTACAATTGTACTTTTAAAAATAATTATAAATAATAATATAAATATTACAGAGGATAGTATCATACAAATTCATGAAACGCAACATTTTAGTCATTCTTCCACTTAATCCAAAGGATCAGAAATCTTCCTTGAATGAAGTTATAAAATGCATTAATTCATGAAGCTCTGTCCTTAATATCTGACCACTTTTGATCGACAGAAACACTGGCATGTTATCATAGAGTTGATTTAAACTATAATCCGCACTGAAATCATAACAGGTTTTTACTACTGTCATTTATTTATTTATATCCTACCTTTATTGTTTTTACAAATATCTCAAAGCGTACATATCCAATATACTCAAAGCGTACATATCCAATACACCTCACTCTTCCTTTTATTCCACAACAAGAATCTGTGAGGTGGATTGGGCTGAGAGAAACTGACTGGGCCAAGGTCATCTAGCTGTCTTTCACAGCTCAGGTAGGACCTGAACTTGTGACCTCTTGCTTTCTAGCCTGATGCCTTAACCACTGGACCAAACTGGCTCTTCACTGTGAAGAAAGTTTGAGATATTATTTTCACAGATGATAAAAATTAATATTTCTTCTCTCCACAATACAATTGCCTGCTTTTTATTGTTCCTTCTTTCAACCAAACTAAATATAAAAATGTTAATGCAAATCAGTTTTGGACAGTTCTTGGGCTTGTAGGGCACAGATAGGATTTTGACTCAGTGAGGTTAAAGTGAGATAAACCCACAATTCATTGAAGTGTTTTTTCATTGTTCCCACTTCAACAGAAGATAATATCAAACAAAATAATGTTTGTCACCAAGCGAGGGCTAAAATTTTTAGATATTTCTATAGTGTACTGTACTTCTGATTGTCACCTTGCGTGTCAAGTTCAACAGAAGTTTTGTGTTTTCAGTTTTAGTTCCACATTGTAAACAATGACTTGCACTAGCTTCTTCTTCATAAAATCATTTTTTCCGTTTGTCATTAAAGATTTTGATGTATTTGTTAAAAACAGAACAGAGAAAAGAGACACAGAGTTTACTTGCAAGTAGTTTCAATTCAGTGGAGAGCAGAAAACAGCCATCAAGGTATCATTTTCCGTCCTGTGTTGCAAATCTATGATTTTGGGCAATTCTGTGGAGACAATTCCAGAAACAGATAATAGACAAATGAAATCAATATGATGATGTTCAACTGAATAGGCACAGAGTAGGAGTGGGATTCAGGTTTTTTTAACAACCAGTTCTGTGGGCGTGGCTTAGTTGGTGGGTGTGGCTTGGTGGTTATGTGACTGGGTGGGCATGGCCAACTCAACATCACTCATGTCAAGGGGCGCTTCTCCTCGCCTGGACTCTCATGACAGTGGGGATGCTGCAACAGTCGTAAGTGTGAAAAATCATCATAAGTCACTATTTTCAGTGCATTGTAACTTTGAATGGTCACTAAATGAACTGTTGTAAGTCAAGGATTACCTGTACAAAAGTACAAAAAACTTATTTGCTTGCAAAAAGCTGCCCCAAATACCAGTCATTAGATTAAGAATACCTGCAAGCCAGAGTTACAAATCAGGCAGAGCACCTTGAGGAATGAAAATATTTAAAATGCAGTGATAACTATCAAGCAGCCAACTGTTGCTCATAAAGTGAAACCCTTTAGCAGAGAGGTCATTTAAGCTCTCCAGAAAAAGCACACCCAGGAGAAGCAATCCTTAGATCCATTTGCACCACTTAAAGATACCAGCTGGTCTCACTCATCTCACAAAATATCCTAAGGAAATCACCCAGATTTAAGGAAAGGTCACATGCCCCCCCAGAAAGGCAGTAAAAAAATCAGTGCCAAGCTTGCATCCTGCCTCTTGGAAGTATACCCCCAAAGCACAGTACCAGATAGTACTAAAGCAGTGAGGAAGACCCCCTCCCCAGATAGAAAAAGAAACCATGAGGCAAGAAAAAATTCAAACACAATACAAATAATTAAATCACAACAGTAACTGTTGCTTGTTGAAGCTGAATAGAGAAAATTATCCCACCAATAAACACAGGTTTAAACTTTACCAAGCACAGAATTAACCTTCACCAAAAACCAATTTTAGACCAAAACTCAGAAAGAGTATGTAAACTCACATTTGAATGTCAATCTTTCTAGCTAGCCAAGAGACCTTGCTGAATATCACTCGTCTTGGTTCCCTGTCACTAAAGGCTTTGCTTCATTATTCATTATTTCTTCAAAGTGCTGATTGTCCAGGGAAGTATTTCCTCCCAACAGCCATGTAAAAATCTTAAAACAACCCTTCCCCTTTAAGAAAGCCTCAGAAGCTCCGGAGACAGGAAGTCTAGGCTGTCTGCCAAGAATGTAATAAGGGTAGGAAAAAAAAAAGGAGATTGCTTCTAACTAAGGTTCTCCGAACTACTTAGAAAGTTAACAAGGGGTTCTATAGAACCAGATAGAACCAGTAGAATCCAACCCTGACACAGAGTATAACCTGCTTTCCTGTCCTATAACTGGGCATAGAATAAGGTTCTGCATAGGACCAGTTCAGTTAAACCAGGAATGTCAAACTCAAGGCCTGTGGGCCAGATCCCGCCCACAAGGTACTTAGATCTTGCCCGTGGGCCCACCCTGGAAACAGTGAAGGACAGATCCATGGTGCCTCTGTTGCCAAAAATGGAGCCCAGACGGGCCCCGTGTGACCTCCTCAAGCTCCATTTTTGCTGTCAAAGAGCTTCAGCCGAAAACAGATCCTGGGCAGGACAGGCGTGGCCTCCACGAGATCCCTTTTAACTGGCAGAAGGCTGCAGGAGGCCATCATGGCTGAAAACAGAGCCTCAATGAGTGACATTGAGCTGGCCATGCACCCCTAGCCATGCACCCCTGAGGTCAAACACAACCCTGATGCAGTCCTCAATGAAATTGAGTTTGACACCCCTGAGTTACACTAATGCTTGAAGTGTTGTAGTGATGTAGAAATATCATCGTTCAGATACCCCTGATCAGACTTTCATCCCAGTTCAGACAACCAAGCCCTTTACAAGAAATAGCCACATACAGTTAGTCCTTGACTTACAACCGTTCATTTAGTGAACATTCGAAGTTAGCATGGCACTGAAAAAAAGTGACAATTTTTCATAATTACAACCATTGCAGCATCCCCATGGTTACATGATCAAAACTCAGACACCAGTTCCAATTTATGATGGTGGCAGTGTCTTGGGGTCAGGAGCACAGGTGGTCTTCAGCAGGTTTTGACCAGTTCTGGAGAACCTATAGGGGAAATTTTGAATAGTTTGGAGAACCGACAAAAACCACCTCTGACTGGAGATTTTACAGTATCCTTCCCCTGCCATGCCCACCAAGCCACGCCCACAGAACCGGTAGTAAAAACAAATATGAATCCCCCACTGGTCAGGAGATCACCTTTTGTGACCTTCTGATAAGCAAAGCCAAGTGGGAAACCAGATTCACTTAACAACGATGTGACTAACTTAACAACCTCACTGATTCACTGAACAACTGTGGCAAGATAGGTCGTAAATTCACTTCACAAATATCTCGGCTAACAACATAAATTTTGGGCTCAATTGTGGTTGTAAGTCAAGGACTATCTGTAGGTGTGTGTAGCCTATTTATAAGTAGTTCTCACTCAACAATGGCCACTAAGCAACACAGGCATAAAATGCAACACCATGTGACTGGAACGAAGATCACATGATTGTGGGACACTGCAATCATCATCGTTGTGAGCCAGTTGGTCAAGCACCCAATCACAAACTGGTGCTAGCGGCACCATTCAATGGCTGCAAGGAAGAATCATAACTCCCCTCATTCTGTGGCATCGTAACTTTGAACAGCCTTTGAATGATTGGTCACTAAAGGAGGGCTACCTGTGAACAAACCCCCCTTCTGAATGAAATCTATCCTTGCTGTTATCAAAGGATATTTGGGGATGATTGGCAAACTTACCAAGATGGTTACCTTAAAATGTACCTGTTTTACATCAATAAATTTTCTATAGATCCTGCTATACAGTTCACTCATTATTTTAATAAAAGAAAAATTATTGTTTTCTGGAAAATTTTCTGGAAAAATTAAATAAATAATTTCCCCAAATTAGGATTTTTTTAAAAATCATCCTCTGGAATATTACACCAAGTACCTCTTAAGTAGGAGTCCACCAAATGATAAAAACTGGGATTCCTGCCTTCTTACTCAAACAGGAATGATAGCTTTTGGGTAATCTTTGGCCTCAGACTTCCAGCTGTCGATCCCTGAAGTAAAGCAGCATGCAGGCCTGGAAAACAGATGGCTGTGAGTTCTAGACCTGCTTTAGGCATGAAAGCTGGCTGGTGACATTGGGCCTTTCTCTCTCAGTCCAATTCACCCCACAGTGTTCTGACCTAGGTTTCACAAAATCATGAAGCAGACTCCTCATTCCAAGAAAACCCTTTTTTATTAGGCTAATGTGAATTCCAATCATTCACATCCCGGCAAACAGTCTTTTAAGGGTGAATTACAACCACAGACTTTATCAGGCTTGGAGAGTTGCCAGGTCGATAGCTTCCAAGCACAACTCTCTACAAGGAAATACTTGGCAAGGAGTCTCTGAGAGTCATGAACTAATGTTCACACTAATTAAATGAAATAACTGTCTCCTACAAACACCACTCCCCTTTCGCTCCTCTTTATTCCCTATGGGAAGAGCCATTCATTGTCCACCTGAGCCTTTACACCCATTGACCCTTGTTCCTTAACTGTTCCCTTCTCCTGATGGCTCTGCGTATGCACACATCAGGAATAGGCTCCAGCTAGTCTTCTGCCCCACTATCTCTGACTCCAAAGGCAGCTGATAACTGTCAGACAGCCCTGGCCCCATCTCTGCCTCCAACGCAGCGCACTCATCAGAGCCTTCCTCAACCTCCTCACTGGCCGTTGGCGGGCCACAACACACAGCGTGGTTGTTGTGGGGAAAATAGGAGAAGCAAAAATTATTATGTATCTTTGCTGCCTTGAGTTATTTATAAAAAAATAATAAAGGCAATATACAAGTAGTCCTTGAATTACAAGCATTCGTTTAGTGACCATTCAAAGTTATAACAGCACTGAAAAAAGTGGTTTATGACCACTTTTCATACTTATGACCATTGCAGCATCCTCGTGGTCATGTGATCAAAATTCAGACACTTGGCAACTGGTTCATATTTATGACGGTTGCAGTGGGTCATGTGATCACATTTTGCGACCTTCTGTCAAGCAAAGTCAATGAGGACGGCAGATTCACTTAACAACTGTGTTACCAACTTAACAATTGCAGTGATTCACTTAATGACTGTGGCAAGAAGCGTTGTAAAAAGGAGTAAAAAGCACTTAACAAATGTCTCGCTTAGCAGTTGCCATTTTTTTGCACAATTATGTAACTCAAGAACTATCTGTATAAATCAAACAATAAAACTGCTTGGAATTTACAATACAATTCACAGTGCCCAATTCTGGAAAGTATATCACCCAGGTGATTCAGACTCCAGTTGTGTATTTACACTTCCAAATCCATTAAGAGCATTCATGCACCGATAGGTTTCAACTTATGTGTTCCCTGCAGGATTGAGAAACCGACTAGCTGCAGTAAACTCCACTTGGTTTTTTTTTAAAAAAAAATGATTTCAATTAAAACAAAAACCAGCAAAGAAAATTCCACAGTGCTCGCTTGAAATCACAGGCTGACAACCCAAGACTGAAAGTGAAATTGAGAGGGAAGTGGGAGGGAGTGACGAAGAAGAATGCATATTCTGATTGAACAGACTGGGAAATTTTTCAGAGGACTCAAGCTAAAATTGACTACTTGAAAACAGAAATGGTGATATCTAATTTAGGCAAGAATATAGTTAGTACTCTGTGACAGATGAGTTTATTTTGAATTCACTTTGCATGAGTTATCTCGGAAAGCATGTATATAGTTCTTGGGGGTCGTCACGCCAGTCCCCAATCTTTCGGACACCGGGGACAGCTTCCGTGGAGAGAGTTTTTTTTTCCGCGGACCGGAGGGGGTGTGGTTTTGCGTGCTACCTGCATCCCGCAAATGGGGCTTCGCTTGGTTGTGTAGCCCAGTTGCTGGCATGTTGCAGACCAGTGCTGATCTGTGAACCAGGAGTTGGGGATTATGTTCGGTGCAGCCACATGAGAGAATGTTGATGCAATCAAACTTTGCATCGTACCAGAGCTGATGCATCAGTTCTTGTGCTTCAAACAAAGCAAAAGTCAGCTTTTTAAAAACCCTATCATTATAAGCGATTCTTCTTCAGCCTGAAATTCTATGTGTCTTTTGAGACTAAAACTTCCAGCCTTAAATGATAAGATTTGTAGTCCCAATGCTTTCTCAAATGGGACAAGATTGGAAAGACTGCTCTGGATAAGTAAATAAGTAAACGCATAAGGAACACAATAAGGAAATGCATAAGGAAAAATTTGAGACAATTCTAATTGGGTTCCTCCAGTTTATTCCCACCAAAATTATAAGCATCACACATGTAAGAATCAAGCCCACTAAGTATATTTCCTAGGTATAGAAATGGGATCTAAGGCTACCATGTTTTGCTGCAAAACTCCAGGGGACCCCTAGGTGGCATCAGAATGATCTACAACACTTTGCTGCCATCTACTGGTTCCCCCGAGCAAAGATATGAAATACAGATAGTCCTCAACTTACGACCAAAACCAAGCCCCAAATTTATATTGTTAAGTGAGAAATTCGTTCAGTGAGTTTTGCCCACTTTACGACTTTTCTCACCACCTTTGTTAAGTGAATCACTGCAGTTCTTAAATTGGTAACATGGTTGTTAATGGATCTGGTTTCCCCATTGACTCTGCTTGTCAGAAGATCTCAAAAGGGGAACACATGACCCTGGGACACTGCAACCGTCATAAATGTGAGTCAGTTGTCACACATCCCAATGTAAATCGCATGATCATAAGTGTGAAAAATGGTGATAAGTCACCATTTTCAGTGCCGTTGTAACTTTGAATGGTCACTAAATGAAATGTTGTAAGTCGAGGACTACTAAGGAGACAGTTGCTATTCCAAAGAAAAGTTTCTTGAAATTGCCTTGAAGAGTTGAAATGGACCTTACAGGTCATCTAGTCCAACCCCTTGCCCAAGTGGGAGACCCTACACCATTTCTGACAAATGGCAGTCCAATCTCTTCTTGTAAGTCTCAAGTGATGATGCTCCCACAACTTCCCAAGGCAAGGTGTTCCATTGGTTGATTGTTCTCACTGTCAGAAAGTTTCTCCTTATTGCCAGGTTAAATCTCTCCTTGTTCAGTTTCCATCCATTATTCCTTGTCTGGCCTACAGGCGCCTTAGAAAATAGCTTGACCCCCTCCTCTCTGCGGCAGCCCCTCAAATATTGGAAGATTGCTCTCATGTCTCCTTCTCTTCACTAGACTACCCATGTCCAGTTCCTGTAACTGTTCTTCATATGTTTTAGTCTCCAGTCCCCTAATCATCCTGGTTGCTCTGCTGTGTAGTTTTTCTAGAGTCTCAATTTTTTTTATACAGTGTATTATTCTAGGTGTGGTCTTACTAAGGCTTTATAGAGTGATATTAGTACCTCCCTTGATCTTGACTGTATCCCTCTGTTAATGCAATTTAGGATTGCATTAGCTTTTACTTATTTAAAGTTAATTATCATTTGGATTATTTATATTTTGCCTTTCTTCTGGGAGCTACAGCATAGCCATAATCAGGGAGACCGGAGGTAACATAGAATTTGCCAACCCATTTCAAGGACCCTACAAACAACTAAAGAAACGGTCTCCCAGCCTAACTTACAGTATTTCATAGACTTTGGATGGAAAAAAAATGAAATAATGTTGTAGCTCCTGAAGGAAAGAAAGAATATAAATGATTCTTCTTTGATGCTGATATGGATAAAATTTATGTAGCCTTAACTCCACTGTTTTCTGTACCCCCAAATACCTAGCATCTAAAACCTGCAGAGTTGACAAAGGGAGCCAGGAAAAGGTAGCATAATGCCAGATTAATTTTTCTGCTTCAATTCAAGAGATGGATTTCCATAAGGGATGTGTAAATGAGGACATTTTCCTAATGGGGTGAATATTTGAAAGGCTGCCACAAAAAGGAGGGAGTCAACCAATTTTCCAAAGCACGTGAAGGCAAGACAAGAAACAATGGATGGTAACAATGGATTGAAACAAGGAGACAAGCAACCTAGAGACCAAGGACAAATTTCCTAACAGGGGGAACAATTAATGGAAGAGCTAGACTTCAGAAGTTGTGAGTGCTCCAACACCAGAAGTTGTGAGTGCTCCAACACCAGAGATTTTACAGCCATTTGTCTGTAATGTTGTAGGGTATCCTCCTTAAGCAGTGGGGTTGGACTAGAAAACCTCCAAGGTCCCTTCCAATTCTGTTATTTTATAAAAAAATAAAATGTCACAGATGGGTCAAGCTCAAACAAAGCCGAGTGTGCATTTGAATGATTACATCACACTGAATATTCAAATTATCCCAAGTAATTTTAATGAGCATCTACTGACCAGTCAGCATGTGTAGATTACAAATTACTGTCATGGCCAAATAACCTCTCATAAACTGGAAAATAGGCACACAACTGGACTGCAAATCCCATAATGTTTGATCATGGAAATTGTAGCCTAAAATCTTCAAAGGGCATTGGGGATTACCTATCTAGTATTCACCAATCTTGTGTGTCCCTGGAGATTGCACAACTACCAAATAGCTTTCCTCATCTTGGACAATTAGCTAGACCAGCTGGGGAAAATGGATACTGTAGTCCAAAACTACGGTAGATGGAGTAGACATCCCCTCCAATCTAATTTCAAATTCCATCTCATCAGTTATGTTTGATGCATTCTGTCAGTTCCGCTGGGAATTTACAATATCTAATTAAAAAAGAAAAACAAAGTTTTCTGGTCTGTTCATTGGTTTCCTGGCTCCATTAACAGTGAAAAGAGTGTGGTTTTCAAACTCTTTTTTAACAAGAAAAATTACTCAGCAGCTGCGGAGTGACGATGGGAAAGTGAAAGTGGTGGCAGAAAGTGGAGCATCTGATGCTGTAGTAACTTTACCTCTACAAATCCAAATCCAAATCTGAAAAGCTCCAAAAAAATAATTTGGAGTTATATTAAAAAGGGAAAATATCCATGCTTATCCTCATCAATCACTTTTTGCACATATTGATAGACTTACTGAATTTAATCGGCATTAAATTATTCTCTCTCTTTCTCTAATAATAAAGGCAGAGAATATAATCCTATTAAATTATAGACTTTTTTTTAAAAAAAAGAAAATCCTAAAATAAGAGCAATTACAAAGGATTTTTAAAATAGGTTTTATAAATTATTCATTCAGTAGTTGAAGTTAGTCTCTTAAGTAGCCTGTCAAACTTCATACTCGTCTTTTAAAATATGTTACAGTAGATTTATCAAGTGTTGGGGAAATCAGAAGATTCAGGACTTCAAATGAGTATAAAGATTTCTTGCACGCTTAAGCTCTCTATAAGAATCTGACCAACTAAGGGAAATCAGCGGGCAATAAGAAAGGTATTCAAAATGGGCTGGACTTAGATCTCTTGTGGGCGTGAAGGGACTCGTGACTTTCTAGCACTAATAAGGTTACCTTGCTGGGAAAGGAGATGTCTGCAAGAAAACAACTGAAGGCAGAGAGCAACAAGGAACCTCCGATTCAACCCTGAACTGCAAATATTCTCTTCTCTTGATAAATCAAATACTCACTAAGGCTGGTATGAGGCACAAGTTACCATATGAAATGATTTTGATCACTGTTGTGCAAAACATGGCAACAATCCACTTTTACTTTTACTTATTTGGTAATGGAAGATGGGGATGATGGTTGTTGTAGTTCAATATAGATAGTCCAAACTGAAAGTCTACATTTCAATCTGCTGGGAGATGAAAAGGGTAACTCAAAAATTACCCAGTTAAATCAATGAAAATGGAAAATGAAAATGAAAAATGGTAGGGCTGAGGTAAGGGAAGTTTTCTGCAGCTCTGATAAATAAACTCAGGAACATGGTATCCAGACTCAAACATCTCAAAGAATCCTTGAAGAAGGTCCAGGGTCTTGGATCTCCACACAAGTCACTGAAGCGGCATCACCATGATCTCAGGTTGCTTCCAGAACATTGTCCTCTTCCTTTTACTTTTCTCAGGAATCAGAAGTCTGGACTGTAACCACATTGTGAAATGCCAGCAAAGTGGAACTGTGAACATCGTGAAGCTTTTGGAGTCAATGGGACCAAAAATGATTCCCTGGCAATGCTTCAATAAAATTCAAGACTTCGCTTTCCCAATAGGAAACAATACTGGGTCCATCAAAGAGGATGCAAGAGCAGCCGTTGGTCTGATGCTGGAGCAGATTAACAGACTGTTTTGGCAAAACTTCACCAAAGCTGAATGGAACATGACGGTCACTGAACATCTTCAAATATCTCTGGACCAGCAGCTTGTGCAGTGGGAGAAGTGCTCTGTTGCAGAGACTGGGAAGAAAGCAACATTTAAAGATGTCCGTATAAAACTCAAACTGAGGAAGTATTTTTTAAGACTAGACACGTTCTTAAAGGATGAAGAATACAGCTCTTGTGCCTGGGAAGCTGTGCGACATGAAATCATGGGCATCCAGGTTGTATTCCTCGACCAACTTTTGAGCACTCTTCAACACTAAAGGTAAGATATTTATCTCATGGTTTGGTTAAAAAACTAACAACAGTGAATATACTTTGCTTGAAATAACTAATTGTATAAACTATAGTCATTTTCTATCCATTTGTAGATACTATATATTTTTGAAAATAGATCTCTTTCTTAAACTATTCACATCAACCTTGTCATATAACATTAATATCAAAAAGGGGGAAATTGCTATCAAGGCCTTGAAAATTATATTGTAAACAAAACAAGCCCTTCCTAAATTGATCAAATTGCCCAGAAGTCCTTTTCCTATTAACCCTAACTCAATGCACTGCTTAAAATTAAAATTTATCCTTCTGGTGTTGTATAATATTTCTTTCTGTAATTCCTCATTCCTCAGTTGTTGATGTCTTGAAACAGCCAAGAAGAACATAGACACCCTTATTGGTTAACTAATGGTTTAAACTAGCCTTGTTAACCTTCCTATTAGTTTCAGTCCAAATAACAGGATAAACTCATTTCATGTGAAATAATCCTTATTAAATATTTTCATAGGTTACATATATATTTCATTTTTTCTATTTATTAGCCTTGTTTTTTATACCAAAAATAATAATGTAACATTCTCTGGAGAAAACTTTCATTGGTATAGTAAAGTTATAGACCTCCGGGAGGCAGTATATAACTTGTCACATCCTTCTTGAGATAGGTGTACGGAGGTTCACATGGTTAGGATGCTGGGTGGACAACAACAGGTTTGAGACCTGAGTGCTGCCCTGGGACAGGGTGAGGTCCTGTCATTTTCTTCAGCTCCTGCCAGGACATAAAAGGAAAGCCAAACTGGCTTACCCTGGGCATTAGTGATGTCACTGGCTAAATTTTTTAAATCCCAGAAATGCCTTGGTGCTTCTGACATGAATGCAATGCAATCCTATATATAATATTCTATTGGAGACTAAACTCATGGTGCTCATTAGATGACTATAGAGTTGGAGTTATTATTTAATATTTTAAGAGGCACCATGTATCCTTTAGAATATGCATTTACTACCTAGTTTTAAATTGCCCTAGTTTCTTAAAGTGAGCTTTTCAGAGGTCAAATGCCAAAACTATACCTATGACCTAATGTTTTTCTTTTTTTCTTCTACATTACAGGTTCAACAAAAATTCTGAGACAACAAGGGATGCACAGCCTCATCTTGAAGCAGACACACAAGAATAAAGCACATCACAAAAACTCTGGAACAATCACTTAACAAGAACTGAGACTTTTTAAAAAATATATACGGTTGAGATCAAGCTTTCAAACTTGACTTCTCCATCACCTGAATACAAGCCAGGAAACAGAACCTCCACCGATCCTATAAGCTTAAGATGTGATTGTCATTCTGGAGAAATGCCTCCTTGAAATTTAAACATAGTATTTTAAAATTATTTATTTATTTACTTATTTTATTTATTCAATTCCAGATATTATTTATTTTTTAATATTTAACATTCTGCTTTAAAAAAAAAAAGAGTATTTAAGTGTATGTATTCTTCAGATATTATTTGTACTTAGTCTAGGACTATCCCCCCATGGCTGTTTAATTTTTCTATAGTTGTAAGTAGAAGGGCAGTCATGAAATGGAATCCCGATTCCATTTCAGAAGGTCGCAAAAGGTGATCACATGATTCCTGGGACACTGAATCAGTTGTCAAGCATCTGGATTTTGATCACATGACCATGGGAAATACTGCAATGGTGTGAAACCCACACGAGAGCTACCTGTGCATTCCTCAGTTTTTCCTGTCTAGAAAAACTTTGGAACTGGGAAAAATAATATTTTTAAGGATTGCTTTGACTGATAAATCTTACAGTAGCTTTCAATTGCTAGATAATCATCACCGAAACAATTCCCTGTTGTTATCATCTGTCATGGATCTATGAGGGTCATTTGTTGAATGATATTTGCATTCTTTTTATTGTCTTTATCAGCACTATTTTATCAGCTATAAAATGTTTTAATAAAGTTTCCATTGTACTTTGATGGGGAAATAATAATATTTTTTCTAAATAAAAAAAGCAATCTAAATGTTCTTGAGCTTTTTTCCATTGTATATAATTTCAGAAATGAAGACAGCTGAAAAAGTTGATCTTATTTGTAAACACTCCTTCACTTTGTAGTCAATCGATAAATTCATTTAGATTCAAGTTTTCAGAGATGGTGAAAAAAGTAAGGTTCTACATTTAGGCAAGGAAAACCAAACGCACAAGTATAGTACAGGTGGTAGCTGGTGCAATAGTAGTAACTGTGAGAGGGATCTTGGAGTCCTAGTGGATAATAACTTAAATATGAGCCTGCAGTGTGCTGTTGCTGCCAAAAAAGCCAACACAGTCCTAGGCTGCATTAACAGAAGGATATAATCAAGATAATGTGGAGTGTTACTATCACTCTATAATGCCTTGGTAAGGCCATACTTGGAATACTGCATCCAGTTTTGGTTACCATGATGTAAAAAGGATGTTGAGACTCTAGAAAGAGTGCAGAGAAGAGCAACAAAGATGATTAAGGAACCGGAGGCTAAAACAAACAAAGAATGGTTGCTGGAATTGAGTATGTCTAGTTTAATGAAAAGTAGGATTAGGGATGACATGATAGCAATGTTCCAATATCTCAGGGGTTGCCCCAAAGAAGAGAGAGACAACCTATTCTCCAAAACAGGGGTTGCCAACCTTTTGGACCTCAGAGACCACCAAACTCATAATTTTAAATCCTGAGGACCAGAGACCCTGAGAAAATCCCCCCAAAAGACTACAGAAAAATTGCCCATTCCATTTTCCTTCCGATCGAGCATTCTTTATTTAGGATCACAGGATATGGTCTCCAGTTCCGTTCTCAGGGAGGGAGGGAGGGAGGGAGGGAGGGAGGGAGAGAGAGAGAGAGAGAGAGAGAGAGAGAGAGACTTTTGGCTTCATGTAAGGAAAGCAGCAAAAGCAGCAGAAGTCTTTCTTTCTCTCCCTCAGACTCCACCAGAAAAGAGTCTTTGTGAGAGTTGTCATGCCGATGCAGCCTCTTGAAGCAGGATGCCTTGCAGGGACCCAAAGACTCATTTCTGGTGGAGTTTGGGGGAGAGAAAGAAAGACTTTTTCTGCTTTCCTTGCATGCAGCCAAAAGCAGAAGAAAGAAGCAGAAAGAAGCAGCCTGATCGCCAGGCGAGGCACGTTGGGTGAGTGGGGCAAATCCCACCCCCTGCTCTTTCCCCCCCTCCCCTCACTATGTGTTGTGCACAATTCAAGTGATGCAAGCCTTGTGTTCCTGTGGGCCACGTGGGTGGCACAGCCTTGTGTTCCTGTGCAGCCTGGATTAATTGCTTTCTGGGGTGCTTTGTGAGTGACATTTCACTGTGGACCACCAAAATTTTCTTATGGACCACCAGTGGTCCTCGGCCCACTGGTTGGCGACCACTGCTCCAAAACACCTGAGGGTAGAACAAGAAGCAATGGGCGGAAACTATTCAAGGCGACCACTGCTCCAAAACACCTGAGGGTAGAACAAGAAGCAATGGGCGGAAACTATTCAAGGCGACCACTGCTCCAAAACACTTGAGGGTAGAACAAGAAGCAATGGGCGGAAACTATTCAAGGAGAGAAACAATTTGAAAGTAAGAAGAAATTTCCTGACAGTTGGAACAATTAATCAGTGGAACAACTTGCCTCCAGAAGTTGTGAACGCTCCAACACTGGAAGTTTTTAAGAAGAGAGCGGACAACCATCTGATGAAATGTTATAGCGTTTCCTGCCTAAGCAGGAGGTTGAATAGAAGACCTCCAAAATTCATTCCAACTCTGTTATTCGGTTATTTTGACCGAATAACATGACTTTGACATTATGACAAAGCAGCATACACATAGTAAAAGGGATGAGCTAAATATATCAGCTACACCTATCCATCTTTTATTTTGTTGCCTAGTATCATGGGCTCAAGAAGTGTCAGTACTTTTAGTAAAAATATAAAATTCCCTTCAGTAAAGTTCTTTCCTAGAGATCATATGGATGCATACAGGTTTTGACAATATTACAACAGTGCTTTGCCTTAGGTGGTCCAAGTGCTAAGTACAAATGCTTTTATCCAAGTACTAGGCAAGCCAATGCAATTTAGCTATTCAATATCAATTAATTTTGAGTGTTTTTTTAAAATGAGAAGTACAGAAGTATTGTATGGGAAGTCCTCAACTTCCAACCAGAACTAGGTCTGGAATTCTGGTTTTAAGTCATTGCGGTCATAAATCAAGGCCCCCAAATGACTGGACCTAAGTTTGTGATTGTTTTTATGGTGGTTGTTAAGGCAATCACATGGTTATTAAGTGAATTCATTCACCCAAATGGGTGTTTTTTGTTCAGAAGCCAGCAAAAACCATTGCAAATTGAGGTCAAGTGACCGTGGGAAGCTACAACCAGTCACAGATGCAACTGATTGTCAAGCACCTAAAATTTAGTCATGTGACTATGGGAGAGGGCGGTGTGATGTTTTATGATAGATGGAACTGTTTTACGAATCATCATGCACACTTTCCATGGCCCTCATAACTTTACACGGTCATTAAACAATTGGTAGTAAGTCTAATATATACAGGTAGTCCAAGTGAAACATTTGTTAAATGAATTTTGCCCCATTTTACGACTTTTCTTGCCATTGTTGCTAAGTGGACCACTGCACTCGTTAAATTAGCAATACGGTTGTTAAGCAAATCTGGCTTTGCTTATCACAAGAGGAACACATGACTGCAGGACCCTGCAACCGTCATAAATATGAGTCAGTTGCCAAGGGTCTGAATTTTGACCACATGACCATGGGGATGTTGTAATGGTTGTAAGTGTGAAAAATGGCCATAAGTCACTTTTTCATTGACATTGTAACTTTGAACGGTCACTAAATGAATTTTTGTAAGTCGAGGACTACCTGTACATTGATGCTACATTACCTTTAAAAAGTGTTATGCCTCTCCTGGCCACTAGAGGGCAAAATGAGATCAAGGCTAAAAGAAACTTCACTGATGCTGTAAAATTAATCACATTTGAAATGTAGCGATTGCACATAGTTTATCAGTTGAAAAGGTGAGATCTTTCAGGAAATGTGGGCAATGTGCCTAAAACCACAGTTCCACCCAACTAATCAACTGCACTCCTTTTGCAGGATTTTAATCCATTCCCATACCCCCCACATAATTATCTTTCTTCCAATTCTGGAGGAAAATTCTGCAATCATTCATAGAGTGCTTAGCTCCAATTTTTCTCACTGGTTTGAGTTTCCTTTTTTTTAAGAGAAAGAAGATTAACCCATTAAGCTCTTAGGCATTTTTTTCCCTGAAGGCCCTTTTTTTGTTTAAACGAGGCTTCACTGCATATGCTGAAGGTGGCTTCTTTTGAAGACATATTGGTCAAAAGATTTCGTACTATAGTTATTTATTACAAATAGCCCTCATTTAGTGACCACAATTGGGACTGGCAACTTGATTGTTAGGCGAAGCAGTTGCAAAGTGAAACTGTGACTGGTGCTTCACTTCATTTTTCTTTTGCTTTACAGATTTGCAGAAATTGTAAATACAAGAATTGGTCATAAAGTTACTTTTTCATCACTAACTGTGAAGGATCATGAAACAAGGCAGTCACTAAACAGGAACTTACATTATTTATTAAGCATCTGCAGTGTTTTCCCAATTATATCTAAATAGCCCATCATGCCAGTTCACCACCCAAGGGGGGGAGCCAATTGATCGGCTTTTAAAGAAAGTGAATATCAACAGCTTGCAGGGAGAATCGGTTTCTTCATATTTATTAGATAATAATGTTAATTCTTCTCTATTCTACCATGTTCCTCTCCTGAAGAGGTTTAGCGCTGTGTTTGGGTCTAGGGTTCCTAATTTAGTACTTCCTTAAAAGGAAAGTATTTTAATTAGTTATAAACCTACTTTCAGAGCTCACCTTGTGAGCAGCACCTTTGTCAACCTTGGCTTATTTCAGAAAATGAAGCTGGGCTGGACCTGGATAGAATTTGGATAAAAGATTACCTGAAATATCAGGAATGTAGGCCAGAACCCAAACTTAAACAATTAGGCTTTTGTTTCTTTTTGGTGACCACTAATTTTAAGAAGTCAGGTCTGAATTTTTTTCCCTACTGTGGATATAAACAGTTGGCATAATATCTTTATTGTAATTACTCTGTGGCATATAAATTGCATTTAAGTTTATTGACAGGTATCATTAATCGTCACTAATAAATCTAACCCATCAATGGCGGAAGGAAGTGTGAGAGAGCCCAAAGAAGCAGACACAACTGATTGGTGTGCAAAACTGACTGGCAGGCAAAAAGGAATAAAAACTTAGCCCAAAAATCCCAACATATCAAATCTAACTTAAAGAAGATCTCCTCTATTAACCATTTTTTAATGTTAGCTGTTTTGATTTTATCCTGGTTGAATAGAAAATTGGGTTAAAGCTCAAATATTAAAAAGAAGTAAGAGAGAAGAAATAAAAGGCTATTAATCATAAGGCAATTTATTCACTTTTCCTGAAATAAGAAATGTGTGAATATATAAGATTCTCTCCCTGAAGAAAGGAGAATGGTGGTATCTGAGCCTACTTCCCATACTGTTCCTTTCATTTTGTGTAGGTGGACTGTATTAATATATTGCAGGCTAAAGTAATGTCCCACATCCCTCTTTAGGCCATGTGGCCTTTCTCAGATGGAGAATTTGGGAAGATTGGAGACCAAAACATATGAAGAATGGCTGCAGGGTTTGGGTTTGGCTAGTCTAGAGAAAAGAAGGGGCTAGGTGGGACATGATAACTGTATTCCAGTATTTGAGGGGCTGCCACAAAGGGTCAAATTATTCTCCAAAGCATCAGAGGGCAGGACAAGAAACAATGGTTGGAAAATAATCTTAATTCCAATTAGCCAATGGAACAGCTGGCCTTCAGAAATTGTGGGCTCTCCATCATTGGAGGTTTTTAAGAAGAGACTAAACAGTCACTTATCTGAAATAGTATAAGTTCTCCTGCTTGAGCAGGGGGATGGACTAGACTAGAAGATTTCCAGCTTTATTCTAAGATTTGGGATATCTGTAGTACAGGTAGTCCTTGGGTTACGACTGTAAAGGAGCTTATTGATTGCAACTGATCAGTAGTGGGATTCAAACTTTTTTACTACTGGTTCTGTGGGCGTCACTTGGCAGGGGAAGGTTACTGCAAAATTCCCATTCCCCCACCCCACTAACCTGCTTTCCAGCTCCGTTCTCCTGTGCAAGGCAACAAAAGAAGACTCAGCCAAAAGAAGATCAGCTGGGACTCGGGAGGCAGAGAGTAGATGGGGGCGAGGCCAGTCAGAGCTGGGATTCGGAACTACTCAAGATTTCCGCTACCAGTTCTCCAGAATTGGTCAGAACCTGCTGAATACCACCTCTGCAACTAATCCAGTGTTACAATCTTTTTTTCAAGTGGTTGTTAAGTGAATGCTGCAGTCATTAACTAAATGTCTGTTTTCAACAAAGCTGTCGTAAAATGTGACTGTGGAATACTGCAAATGGCTATAAATACAGCCAGGTTGCCAAGCGCCCCTGGAGTGTGATCATGTGACTCCAGAGTGGTTAAACATCAGAACTTGGGTTGTAAATCGAGGCATACCTGTGTACAAATTAGAAATGGATTCAAGAGTAGGCATTGGAGGTGACCATGACTGTGTTTGAAGAACACACGTAACCATAAATCTGCCAACTGTGTTTTAACATAGCTTGTTCTGAAAACTGGGCAGTGTTGCTAATTTTTTGGCTTCAGGTGTAGTATGAATCAAAATGCTGGATTACGGAGACATCTTCATACCTAGGTGCAAATTGCAAACAAGTGTTGTATTGTCATGATGTAAGCTCTATGATGTTCATAGTGCATTATGATATCGCGGACACACATATAGGGACAGAGCTCGTGGTGCAATGTTGCATGCTCATTTCATGAAATCCAGGATTCTGCAGAGCCCTCTGTTGAATGAAATAATAATAATAATAATAATAATAATAATAATAATAATAATAATAATAATAGAGTCATGCTTTACTTAACCATGGAAAATGCCATGAATGCAAAGTGCAGGGGAAGATGAACTAGAAATACAGCCCACTCAGGTGGGCTGAAGTCAGGCAAAATTGTCCCATCCCAGAAGTAGGATAATCTTTCTTGCCACCACATTCCATGCAGATATTGAGACATGGTGGGGAGACTGCTAATTATATGGGACCAGCCTTGGATCTACATCATTCTCATTGGTTTGCCAGGTCTAATTCGGATTCACTTCCTTATCTAATTGCTCCATTAAAAAAAAAAAATCAAAAGCACCCAAACAGGTTTTAATTGGGCATGTCCTGTACTCTGGTTGGGAGTGATGTGGTAGCCTAGAGATGGAGCTGTCACCTCACAATCAGGAGACTTGTGAGTTGGATCCTAGGTAGAGGCAGATATTTCTCTATAGTACACGGAGAATACATCTGTTGAACAAAACTCCGTATTGGCGACTGGAAAGGGCATCCAGCCATTAAAACACTCTGCTAGCTCCATTCAACCCTGCAAGGGATTATGGTGTCAAGATGATGTCCTGTGTCCCTTCTTCAAGGGTTGTGGATAAAGGGTGTGTTGAGTGGGGGGATAACAACATCCACTGCCGTTGATGCCTTCTTGGGAAATTGGATCTCGGTGGTTGGTTACGCATTAAAGGTGTTGTATGTGCCACCAAATTTTCCTCCCCGCCCCGGGACAGCACAGAAACTGCCATGGGGATGAGGCCAAACATTTTTCTTAGTCGGTTTGGAAGAGAAATCAATTTAAAAAAAAAATTAGCCTCCGTTGATACGACATTCTTGATCAGTAGGAGAGCAGAATTGCACAACCACTTTGTTCGGGGAAATTGCCTACGTTTTTCAACGCGAGGCTGCCAAAGAGAGAAGCCACGGACACGCCATTTCTTAGACCTATTTTGTTTCCTTGACCGGCGAAGGAAAGGCCAGGAAAAGGGGTCGTCAGCCTCCCTGCAGAAACGCAAAAGAACACACACACACACACACCACACACCCTCAGCCGTTCCTTCTGCTCCATTCAAAAGTCAGACTTGGGGCACCGTCGCCGGCTTTGGCCGCCCTGGCTGGAGACGTAAACGAAGAGGAAGAGAAAAAGGAGGGAAGAGGTGGGTGGGACGGCCTCCAGAGCTCGCCTCCGCTCAGGGTCGAGAAGCTGCCGGAGAGGGCGAAAAAGGAAGGCGCGACTGTCGGAGAAGGAGCGCGCGCGCGTAAAGCCCTCAGCTGAAGGAGCGGAGAGACGGAGCCGCCCCGGGTAAGTCAGGCTTTGGTGCGAAAACCGAGCGGCCTCTCCTTGTCATGAGGGGAGTGAGTGAGTGTTTCTCGGAGCCCCGCGCGTGCGCACGGAGGTGCTAGGGAGAGGTTGGGGTTCGTTTGGGGCTCTCTTTCCCCTTTTAGGACTCCCCTCTTTCCGATGTTTCTGGAGAGTGGGTTTCCTCTACGGATCTAGATCAGGGGTCTCCAACCGTGGCCACTTTTAAGACTTGTGGACTTCAACTTCAAGCTTTGCTGGCTGTGGAATTCTGGGAGTTGAAGTCCACAAGTCTTAAAAGTGGCCATGGTTGGAGACCCCTGATCTAGAAAGCGTTGCGCCTTCAGAGGCTTCGGGACGCGTCGGGTTGGATTCCATCGCTCCTTTTAATTTCATTTAATCTTTATTATTGGGTACAGGTAGTCCTCGGCTTGCAACTGTTCGTTTAGGATGGTTCAAAGTCACAAGGGCAGGAGAAAAAAAGCAACTTGCATTTTCCTCCACACACTTAACGACCGTTGCAGCATCCCCATAGTCACATGATCCAAATTCGGACGCTTGGCAACTGACTCGGATTTATGACAGTTGTAGCAACCCTGGGGGTCATGCGATCGGGTTTTGCAACCTTTTGACAAGCAGAGTCCAAAGTGGATTCATTAAACAACTAAGTAACTCAACAACTGCAGCCATTCACTTAACAACTGTGGCAAGAAAGGTCATAAAGTGGGGCATAATTCACTTAACAATGGCCTCGCTCAGCAACAGAAACGTTGGGCTCAGTGGTGGTCGTGCGTTGAGGAAAACTTTGCCAGCTCTTTGGGCCACCAGTTCTGGAAAAAGCTGGTGGCCTGATCCCATTAATCCCTCATTAGCTAACTTTAGAGATTGGCTGGATCCCGATGGAGTAATTGAATAGTAAGTAATATGTTATTGTTGAAAGGAAATCAGATGTCTTGGCCAGGGTTGAATGGTCCTCCAACCACACTGGTTTCTCTGTCTTCTGCACTAAAGAAGGCAGCTGTCAATCTTTTAAGAATATTTTCCCCCACTTTTATTATTGTGTAACTAATTCAAGGTGGTGAATGTACCTAATACTCCTGTTTCCTTCTATTTTCGCACAACAACAAAAATCTTGAGAGGTGGGTTGGGCAGAGAGAGAGAGAGTGACTGGCCCAAAGTCACCCAGCCGGCTTCATCAAAAGCATGCAAAAAACAGTGGCACCCAGCGTTTGGCTGCCAACAAAGGAGAAATTTGCAAAGAAACAGATGAAGCAGATGCTTCCTCAAATATTATGTGCAAATAAGTGTGAGCCCTGTTGTTATATATATAGAAAGGCTTCTCTGGTTTAGAAACCATGTCAGAATGCCACAGCTGACACTTGTGGTTAACTCAGTTCCTAATATCTACGACATGCCAAAACATCCGTTGCCTTAAAAAAAAATGGAAGGAGTGGGTGACAAAAATATCTGACCAAGTCTGTCATGCGCCTGTATTCTTATGACCAGAAAAAGAAGGGAAGTTTAGCCAGTTGGTCTTAAGATAGAAAGACTGATTTTGGCCGCATCCAAAAGTAACCTTTTGAGGGGTCCTTGGTACTCTCCGAGCTTGTTGTTTTCTTGCAGCCGTTTCATTACCCAAGCTAGGTAACATCATCAGTGCTAGTCAGTAGTTTGGGTAATGAAATGTGTACAAGAAAACAAACAAGCCCAGAGAATATCAAGGGCTCCTTATTTCAACCCTGAGCTACAAATATTCTCCTTTATTTGCAGTTTGTGTAATTTTGCTCCAAAACTTGCTGGTGCCCACTGTTGTTTTGCTTCAGCTAGTAAAAACTCTGCTGACTCTTTCAGCTTGCTTAAGCTTAAGTGAGAGGACTTACCATTATTTATTTTGAGTTTCTTTATTCTGTGGTCTACCATGCCACCACACACACATACAAACATAGACCTAAAAAAGCAAGGATAACAGAGCTATTTTCACAAACAGAGGGGGCGCATTATCAGAAAAATAAAACTTTTATTCCCTAGTACTCTAGTGTAAATAAATAAAAAATAATGGTATGGGCATTCAAGCTTTTAAATGTGGCTTTCATTTTTTTTTGCTTTGCTTTGGCACAATTTGTAAGATGTTAGTGTGATGTAGAAAATGCTTTGAAGAAAATAGCTAGCAGGTAAGAAATGATTCCTTTCTATTAGAATTTTGAGGTCAGTTTTCGGTTTTTGAATTGGTATTTTTGTCTTTTCAGGGGGTAAAACAGAAAAACAATGAATACATATATATTCAGCTATTACTTAATTCAGTTTTGTGGACATTCATGGATATTTACCAATATGTTCATCAGATTCCTTTCATTTGGGGAAGGTAAGCTCATGTCATACATTTTCCTTTTTGCTAAAGCTTGCTAGTAATAAACAAATTAAGTATTAACTAAAGTAGATCTAACAGTGATATTGCTCTAGATATTTGCACTGGAGAAGTCTAAAATCCTTTTTACCCATATATAATATGTATGAGTTAAATTCCCTCAAAAGCAAAAAAAAAATGTAAGAGAACCATTGTATTTATATTTTTATTCACTGAGAAGCTATTTTGATATAAAGAAATTGTGACAACAGAACTATAAAATCAGTTCAAATCAGTTTCCTGGTTGTTATTTCTTAAAATTACAAACAGGAAACCATGGTTTATTTGTTTTTAAATATCCACTTATCTCTCTGATGATAAAAACTTCATGTTTTTCTTTGCATTCATAAGAAAAAAATGGCTATCAAAATGTCAGCCTAACCCAGCAATCAAAGTCCTGCCCCTTTTAAAATTGTGCTTTATAATGTGCGGCACACAAAGGGGTGAGGTGAAGTGCCCTATCCTGTCTGCCATTTTGGCATTATTGACGTCTTTGCTTACAGATAAATCCCGGAGAAGAAAGTGTAGGCACTGTGGGCCTAATCGTTTCTTTATTGCAGTGTTTTCTTCAGAGCCTCATTTTTAACTTCCTGGTGTGGAACAGAGGACTGAAGGTGAATTATAAACGTTAGCCTAAATCCAAGTGTAGTTCTGTTCACAGTTGGAACCCACTTATTTTTTTGCTTTTATGCATTCAGATGGTTGTGTGAAATAGGGTTGATTTAATCCCAATTCCTGGAAAGTGGAAAGATTTAAAAAAAATAAAGAACCAGTATTATAGATTGAGGCAAAGGTGCTCTAACTCTACAATTCAAACACTGTAAATGCTAAATGAAGATGCGTTCCCTTTATGAATAAAACCAAACTATGATTATGAAACAATGAATAGAATGGGCTGACAGGGTGGCTCAGCAATTAAGATGCTGGGTTTGTCTGGTAGAAAGCCTTCAGCCCAGGGTTGAGACCAAGCATCACACAGTAGGCAGGCTCCTGTCCTCACCCCAGCTCCTGCCAACCTAGCTGTTCAAAAGCATGCAACTGCAAGTAGATAAATAGGAGGGTAGGTAGCAGTGGGAAGGTAACAGTGCTCTATGCTGGCCACATGACAGTGGAAATCATCTCTGGACAACATTGCCTCAATGGCCTTGAAACGGAGATAAGCACTGCCCCCTATAGTCGGGAATGACTAACGGAGTAAAATCCGCAGAGACTCCTTTATCTTTTAAAAAAATAAATAGAGATGGTATGTTTGGCAGGTAGTTTGGCCAAATGGCTAGATCCATGGGTTTAGCCATTTCTCAAATCTTACTCCAGGTTTTGCTCTCCATATTAAGGTAGATAGATATAGGATGGATGGGTGGGTGGGTAGGTGGGTAAGTAGGTAGGTAGATAGATAGATAGATAGATAGATAGATAGATAGATAGATAGATAGATAGATAGATAGATAGAAAACTGCTCTATAAGTTGCTTATAACCTCCTTGGTTATTATGACCTACAGTTTGAAAAAGAGTTAACTAGAGAAGTAGCTCGCTGTGTGAGTCAACAAGCTGGTTAATATAGTACAATTATTCCATTTGTATGGGCTCAGCATAAGTAGTGTGTGTGTTTGTGTGTGTGTGTGTTACTTTTGACAATTTCAGTGACCCAAACCTGGGCCTTTTTCTAGGTGATTCTGAATGGAAATGAGATTTTAAAAAAACAAATTGTCCCCATACTTTTGCAGGATATATTCATTGACAATGATCAGTCTTAATTACACAAGGATTGATAGAAGGAAGTTCTCGTACATGTTTTGTTTTTGTACTTTTTATTCCCTTTTCAGTGTTAGGATCCCCCAAGTCCCCTAATATCTTATCCTTGTGTGTATATGGTGTTATTTTAGTAACATTATTATTCAATATGAGAAGATCCAAGCAGGCTTGATATCTCCCAATTACAGTTGACTTTTAGCAAGATTACAGGTTACAGATAATCAGAGTTGGGAGTGACCTTATAGGTCATCTAGTCCAACCCCCTGCCCAAGCGGGAGACCTTACACCATTTCTGACAAATGGCAGTCCAAGCTCTTCTTGAAAGTCTCAAGTGATGGCGCTCCCACAACTTCCGAGGGCAAGTTGCTCCATTGGTTGATTGTTCTCACTGTCAGAAAGTTTCTCCTTATTTCCAGGTTAAATCTCTCCTTGTTCAGTTTCTATCCATTATTTCTTGCCTGGCCTACAGGTGCTTTAGAAAATAGATTGGCCCCTTCCTCTCTGTGGCAGCCCCTCAAATATTGGAAGACTGCTATCATGTCTCCCCTGGTCCTTCTCTTCACTAGACCAACCAAGCCCAGTTCCTGTAACTGTTCTTCATATGTTTTAGCCTCCAGTCCCCTAATCATCCTGGTTGCTCTTCTCTGTACTTTTTCTAGAGCCTCAACATCTTTTTTATAATGTGGTGACCAAAACTGGATGCAGTACTCTAGGTGTGGTCTGACTAAGGCTTTATAGAGGGGTATTAGTACTTCCCTTGATCTTGACTATATCCCTCTGTTAATACAACTTAGGATTGCATTAGCTTTTTTGGCGGTGGCTGCACACTGCTGGCTCATATTTAGCTGGTTGTCCACTAAAACTCCAAGATCCCTCTCACAGTTACTGCTATTGAGCCTGGTTTCACCCAGTCTATATGTGTACTTTTGGTTTTTCTTGCCTAAGTGTAGGACTTTACTTTTGTCTATATTGAAATTCATTTTGTTAGATACGGCCCAGTGTTCTAGTCTGTCAAGATCCATCTGGATCTTGAGCATATCTTCTTGGGTGTTAGCTATTCCTGCCAGCTTAGTATCATCTGCAAATTTGGTAAGTTCTCCTTCTATTCCCTCATCTAAGTTGTTAATGAAGATTAAGTTAGCTTTTTTTCTTTAAAGCTCAAGTTTTCTGCATGTGCAAGCTTATGCAATTCTGAAGCAATTAGTATAGTTATTCCAGTAAAACTCAACAATTAATCATCTAGGGACTTTCTTTTAACCTTTTAATTCCTAACACATTGCATATGCCCAAACCATTTAGTTTAATCATCTGATCAAAGTTGATTAAGAATATTGGGGAAAGAGTGAGGTTGCAAGTAATTATAACTGACTGGTCACTTCCTATATAACAGAAATGACATCAGCCTAATCCAGCTTAAGTAAATCATGACTAAATTACATTAAATGCACATTAATCAAATGGATTAAAAGCCCCAGTGAACAACAATTGCTGGGAGACCCAGGATCTGAAAATCTTATTGCATTTAATCGCACTGGAAAAGCTTTGAGCCCATTTTTAGAACATGTGGAACTTATTACTCTGAGGAAAGCCTTACATTTTGCATCTGAAAATGAAGAGGACATGATCAGTCTATAATCACATATTGATATAGCAATAAATCAAGTCCAGCAAAAAGAACTATATTGAATAATGACCTATTATTTTAATCGATCTTGCATGAATATAGCCTATGTAAAACTGAACTAGATTAGAACGCACAGCAGCATAAATGTAACTACATACTTGCAGAAAATTGCTGGTAGATTAACACAATGATTTGTTATCCAATGAAAAAAGAGAGAGAATAGAAGTTAGCCCTTTTTTAAGAAGGAGAATAATTCAAGTTAAAATTTCCTGGAAATTTAATTCATAAATTTGGTTGTGAAATAACTTTTCATACCCTCACCAAATTAAATGTCACGTATTCTACGGGCCCATGTTCCACAGACATGATTGCCACATTTGATCTATTCCCCTTTGAAAATCTTGTGGAAAAAAATTTGCACAGTATGCTCTGTGCCAAAACATACACAGAGACAAAAACATCCAAATCTTCTGGAATTATTATTTATATATGTACAGGAAATCTTCAAAAATCTTTAATGCCGGTTTTAAAAAGTAGACAAGTATTAACATCCTGTTTTCTTGAAGGTCAGTGGGAAGAGGGAAGAATGTGGCAAAGGGAGTGTCCTAAAAATTTAAATCAGCCTTTCCTATTTTTCCTTTTGCATCTGTAGATTCTGTTGCAGACACTTTCCATTCTATTGGACTTGTGATGCGTATTTGCCAGCTAGCATCGATACTAGAGCTCCTGCATATTTGGTTTGGCATTGAGAAGGAACAGTTTTTCCCAAGATTCTTACAGGTATGGCAAACGATCATCATATTCAAGATTAGGATTTCGATATTTGGAATTCAGTCTCCTTTGGTTATTCTTACTGTCCCTGAAAATCCCACAGCAAATACTTGTGATGAAACTGAATAAACCCAACTTGGAAAATCAATGAGAGAAAGTTCACACGTGACTTAATTACACCATAGGAAAGCAAACCTATCTGTGTGTGCCTCCGAGGTTGAAAGTTGCCTCTGATAATTTTCACACCTGAGGTTTATGTTGCCTCTAACTGAAGGAATTAGGAGGTGTTGGCTTTGTTTTCATTACTATGTGGAAAAAAAATAATTGAAGTGATTTCAATCACTCTAAAAATAGTGAACTTATCTAGGAATCCAGATGTGAATATTATTCATTCAAACCTCATATCCAAATGGGATGATTGGGTGTTTCCCCTTTCAAAAGCATGTAAGTGCTGGCTGCATATGAGTTTCAGGTTACACATCTTCTAAGTTTAGCTCCTGTCCTTGGATCAGAAAGGGGAATCTTTACTTCCTCCAGATGTTCCTGGAATCTAGTTTTCATCGTATCTTTTTAGTGTTTCAGATCTTGTTCTCGCCAACCTTACACCCTGCCTCTTTATTTATTTATGTATTAAATTTATATGTAGCTTATGATCACATTATCATACTAGAGCCAAATCAATCAGTCTGTGTAGCTAATATTCAGATGTTTTGAATCATATAGATACAGGTAATCCTCGACTTATATTGTTTAGTGATCGTGTGAATGTTATAATGGTTTTGAAAAAAGTGACTTATGACTGTTTTTCACAGTTATGACCATTGCAGCATCCCAGTGGTCATGTGACTTACATTTGGATGCTTGACAGCTGACTCAGATTTATGACGTTTGTCGTGTCCCAGAGTCATGTGATCTCCTTCACTGGCAAGCAGAGTCCATGGAGAAACCAGATTCATTAACAACTGTGTTACTAATTTAACAACTGCAGTGATTCACTTAACAAATGTGGCAAGAAAAATGATAAAATGGGACAAAAGTCACTTACCAAATGTCTCGGTTAGCAACATAAATTTTGGGCTCAATTGTGGCTGTAAATTGAGGACTACCTGTACAATGGCTTTATACAAAGACTTTGGTCACTACTACAATAAGCCACTGGTTATTGTGTATACCTTCAAATTATCCTGAAAGTCCTGGCTAAATAACACACAGTTTAATTACAGTTATCAAAGCCTACCAGAAAGGAACACATAAGATATCCATTCCAATAACCATTATCTGAGCAAAAATGAATGAAGAACAATGGATCTAACACTGTGAAATTATGGTTGTCTTCCTCTTATGGCTTTTTTCTGTCAAGCATCAGGCTGCCCGGAGGTTATAGTTCCTTTTAATAGAGGTCCTAATTGACTAGATGCCCATAGCTGCATACAATTAAGTTAAGGGAAACACATATGGCCCTAAAGGCCACAGGTTGCCACGTCTGCCCCAATCAAATCAAAGCAGCCTTCAGAAAATGGTTGTTTTGCAAAACAGTCGATTTTGAATCTCAAAAGACCCATGCAGAAGGAAAAGGGCATTAAGTTAAAGAACAGAATTTGGAATATTTTTTTTTAAATAGAAAAATGGGTTAACTAATCACTCGAAAGGAAAGGGACAGAAAGAAATCAACTAGAATGAAGGTAGTGTTTGTTTGTTTGTTTGCATTTCTCCAACAGAATTTGAATTTGAGAAAATGAATTTGTAGGATAAATATGAATGATAGGATAATCAGTACGCCCCACAAATGCACAAGATAATGGCATTTTAAAAATAATTTTAGAAGATGCTGCTTTTCTTGAGTGGGAAGATTGTCAGCTTACATTTCAGCCTAGACTTCTGATTATGCCCTGGGTATAAAGAATGGCCGTGAAAAATATAATGCTAAGTTAGAAGGTGTTTACTCCCAAGTAACACACACTAAACTTAGTGAGATTGACAATACAATCTTATAGATGTCTACTTAGATTACACTAGAAAGATGCATTGTGGGATGACCTATTCAGTACATAGGTAGGTAATTCTAAATTTTTAATTATTTACCTGGGGAACATAATTTTTGAACTCTATGAGATTTACTTTTGACAATTTTTGGGATAGCACTGTTAAATATTTTTCTCTGCCTATATCCCACACACAATCCCTTTTTTACTAGAATGCATAATAATAGAGAACTTAACATGAACATGAACTGGTTTTAGGTCTGAATTCTGGATACCATTTTAATGGGTTAAAAACATGGGTAATAAAAGTGCTCAGTTCACAGTGGATCAGAGTTTTGGAAGAAAACTTAATACAGGTGAGAAATACGATCAGAAGACAATCAAGGTTTTAGCAAATTTTATAAAAGTTGCCATTTTCCATCGTCAATACGTTCTCTATAAACTAAACATGCATCATTTTTTAATCATTAAAACTGAAGAAACCATCCTCTAATACAGGGATAGGTAATGCCCCCCAGTTATTTTGAATTCAAATTCCTATTAGTATATGGCTATGATGACAAATAGCAATTCCTTATTGGACTCGGAATTCAAAACATACACAGGGCAGAAGTTGGCTATTTCTGACATAATGTTTGGACTCAGTCTATCAACTCCAGTCTATCAACTCCAAGTGTATCATAATCATGTTTCCTATATTTACGTGACAATATTTAGGCAATATAAAAATGATATCAAATTGTCACAGTATTAAATAGGCAACAGGTGTACAGTGCCAATCATTTCTAGTTCAAACCTTTCCTCTGCTTTTCCTTTCATCTTAGATGAAATAAATGTACTTTTTGACCATAACAAAAGAAGAAAAACATGCTTATGCAAATCATTAAAAAAAATAAGTAGCAAATTAATATGAGATCATATGATATCATATTATCTGAACTTGCCTTCAGGAATACAAATATGATTCAGAAGTTGAGAATTATATAAATTTGATTGGGCCAATCTTTAAGAGTCTGGTGTGTCCTTCCTATGAGCATTTTTTCTTTCAACAGTCAAGGCAAAATTAATCCAGAGGTTTTCATATACAATTTCCAGATTTTTGGAATATAATTTAACAATAGATTAGCATCTTTAAAACTTCTCTTCCTCACAAGAACTTGATTCAGTAGCTTGAAAGGTATTGCCTTGAACATGTTCGAAGTATGTGCACAAATATTCTCTCAAATTTATTGTAAGTTGTGCTATATGAATGTACTTTGTTGCTTGACTTAGGCGGGAAATTTGAAGATTAGAGTCTTCAAGTCATTTCACACCTGAGATCAAGAGCAAGATGTTGTTCTCCTTTCATATATAAGAACTGACTAGCCCAGCAGTTCGATTTATTTTGGCACTGTTGCTGCTGAACTATGGTTTCTCATTTGTGGGTGAGAGTGGAAAACTAGTTAGGGAGCTCAATGCTTTGCCTTCCAATTCTTTGATACTTCTTGGATTTAGGATCGGCTGCTTGAGACAGTTGTACTTAAAGATAAAAACTGGCTTTACGTGGATACGCTAATTCTATCCCTGTACAAAAAAGGAATGTGTGCAAGATATTATTATTATTATGTTGTGGTTGGTTACACAGCCAGCCACATGTTTAAACGGGATTCGGCATTTTGATTTCACTTTCTGTGACTTTGTCTATTTTGTGGTCTCACCAGTTCTTGCTTGTTGGCAAATGGTATATCTTGCAGCTATTTTAATGCACCATTGTTGCTATTTTGTCATGCTGTTGTTTGCAATCAGACCGTGAGATCTTCTTGCAGCAGCTAACTAGGTGGTCCCCTATTTCTTCAGCTTCTTTTCAGAGGTGGCATTTGCTGTCTGTGGTTGTCTTCTCAATTTAGGTTTTGAAGCATTTGGTTCGTAAGGCTTGATCTTGTGCAGTCAAGATCAGACTCTGTCTCTTTCTTCAATTTTCCAGCTCTTAGTCATTGTCAGGTTATATGCTTTGACTGCTATTTTTTTAAAATATACTGGCCATGTAATACTTTGCCTTGCCATGTCTCTTTCCTGTTTTTTTCATTTGGTCTTTCTTGTAGGACAGTTTGGTCTCTCCAGTACTCAGTAAGCCTTTGTAGCATACCAACTTCCATGCGTTTCCCTCAATGTCCTTCAGATATTCTTCCAATGCCCCTCCTTTTTTCTTCTTCAACTGTTTGTTTCTTCAACTGTTGCAACTTTCCATTCTCACCTATATTTCATGGCATGTAGAGTCTGTCAATGTTCCTGCGTGGATGAAGCCATGATTCATTGTCATTATTTTTCCAGTCCTTACATGCGGAGCTAGCAGTGTGATCTTTTGTAATTGACAAATGGAAATTTTGTTAATAGGTAGATTTTCTAAGTACAATATGGCACCCACTGGGACTGCTGTATGCCATAATCTTTTAACTTTGATGTTCAGATCTTGGTACTCTGTGATCTTCTCAAATTCTTTGCCTTCTAGTCTACCATCCCTTGGTATTGCCACATCAATTACCCACTTTTTTTTTTCAACCACAGTTAAATCTTGTGTATTATGAGCCAAGACCTTATCCATTTGTATTCAGAATCTCACACTATTTTAACCTGGTCATTTTTACTACTTTTTCAACTATGTATTCTCACCACTTTTTCATTATTGGCAAATGATTACTTCAACAGATGTTCCAGTGAACCATTTTGATGACTGTGCGGTGCCATTGTTTATAATAAGCTTGTGTGGTTTTCTTGCATAAACTGTGTATATGATCTGAGTATGTAATGAATGAATATCACTCACTCAGTGCTATTATAACTTCTAACAGTCATCAAATTAGCGGTCAGCAAGCAAGGATTATAACACTGAACATTTTTGTTCAGTAATTCAAGACAGGATATATCATATTCCCAATTCCAGTTTTTTTCTCCAGAAGTTTGTAGTGTTGATTAGGCTATTAGATACTGACTGATCTAAAGTCTCCCTGTGACTTTCCATAATTGAAGGTGAACTGTAACCTGCATTCTTGGTTTCTGCCATCACCCCTTTTAAAAATGCAATCTTTGTGGGTTAATCAGATTAGAATTGTGTCTGGACATGACACATATTGAATAAATTGCATTTTTCATGGGCGTGGGGAGATGGGAAGGCTAGAGATGAAAATCTTTCTCGCTAGAACAGAATGTGAACAGAATTTCCTAACCAAGTTGGGATTTTGAAACACACTATATATTTGTAATTTTAGTTTTAATAGTGGGCTATTAATTGAGTTAGTATCTGCTGTTGCACTGACTCAGCCACCTCAGAAACCTGAATGTCTGCTAAAAAATTGGGAAATAGGATATAAAGATAGAGAGAACTCAAGAACAATAGTACAAAAAAGGAAAAACAATAGTACAAAATAGGACAAAGAAGCATCTTTGCATACATTTATAAAATAGTGGCACGAGTTTTCTGTTTCTGACATCTGATTATAGAAAACAGGATATGGAATTTGGATTTTGAACTTCATTTTTTTAAAAAAATGAAAACCAACAAAATAAATATGAAAATGCACAATTTCAAAAAATTATCTAGAGGTAGTCCTTGTCTACAATTGGGACTGGTGACTGTCGTTATACGAAACTAACTGGGAAATCACACGTCCTCAATTGCGCTTTCCTTTTCTTCACTCCCTGCTCTTTGTTAATGCTTATTCTAATGAAGTGATTGCTAAGTGAAAGATCATGATTTTATGATCTTATTTCATCTTTCCTTTACTTTACAGACCTATGACAATCATAAACATGAGAACTGGCTGCAAAGTTACTTTTTCATCACCGTCTTAACTGAAAAGTTGCTAAACCAAGCAATTAAAACAAGGATTACCTGCATATGCTTAAAGACTAGGGTTTCACCCCACTTCTAATCTGTAACTAAACTTAATTCTGGTTTGCGCAAAATAACTCACCTTCACAGTGTATTCATATACTCAAGGTTCTGCAAACCTGCTACACATTTTTTTTATCTCAACCGCATTGTTTGGAAATCTAGTGAGCGGGCAAATATTGCTACTTATTAGTGAATAATAATCTACTTTGCAAAACTACAGTACAGTGTTTCCTAAGTTAAGATAGCAGAAGCATTTAATGACAAAACTAAAAGTGTGTTTTATTGTCTTAGTATTTAGTGCATCCAATGCTGCAGCTGTACTTACATAATATTCTGATTAGACAAACATCTTTTAATATAACGTAGTGTGTGAATTCTGCTTCCGTACTTATTAATATGTCAAACCCAGAAAATTAGAGTGAGTAAATAATTTAATTGACTGAAGGGCTTATGTCACACAACTACAGGCCACTTGTCTTTTATGATGCAGCCTTTACCATAATTGAAAATAGTATCTCTTTCTGGCTGCTTTTATCACACTAACAGTCCCAAGAGAACGAGTTGAGGAATAAACTGTCTTACTTTTTCCAGATCACAGAAAGAATTATCATCTTATTTGTTGCAATAGCAAGTCAAGAAGAGGTTCAAGGGAAAGGCATTGTATGTGTCTTATTTTTCCTTTGGAGTTGCATTGATGTCATCAGGTGAGAATTTAATGCCACTCCTGTGGAAACACAGCCAAGAAGTTTCCAATATTTATCTTCCCTGCATGGTATTCACTGTTATTATCTGGGAGGCTTTCTTTGCAACATAGCTCAGAAGATAAGGATGTGCGTTCTCTTATCAAAAACAATCAACCTCTAGCTGTAGATCCGCATATTGTCTTCTTTTGCTTTCTATTATCAATAGAAAGCAATAACCAGAATATTAGAATCCAAGATTTTGATAATATCAGAATACCCAGAACATCCGAATACTGCAAACACATTATTAATGAAATAGGTTGCTTTAGACTCTGTTAATTCCTGAGAACTGAGGCAACACAAAAACATTGTATGATTCAGTGAGCAAAAATGTAAGCAAACTAGTTTCTTGAGTTTCCTGCAGTTTATTGGAGCCAATAAAAAAAATAAAAACCAGAAGGTCGCTGCTGATTAATTCTGATTTCTATGAAAACTAGCAAATGTTAAAAGAGTTGACCAATCACATCATCCTTCCCAAATCTGTTTTTACCTATTCAATTCGGGCAGGCGGGTTGGAGATGCTACAGGTTCCCATCTGCCTTGGAATGTCAGCCTTTGGGTGAGTAAATAACTTAATTGACTGAAGGGCTTACGTCACACAACTACAGGCCCTTCTCTGTCGTAGGTCCCAGCCTTCTGCAGTATTCTTCCTTTGATATCCAGATAAGTCCAACAATGTTGGCCTTTCCTAAGGTTGTGTAGATAGGGTTGTACTCCTGAGCCTGGGGCCTCGAGTGTGTAATGGGCTCTGTTTCTTGGTTGCATTAAAATCCATAATAGCAGCTTTCTTTGGTGCCAAATATATTTATTTTGTAGCAGTATTTTTAATTGATCTAATAGTTTTAATTGTTCTTATGACTTATGAAGTATGCCGCCCAGAATTACTTGTTGAGATGGGTGGTTATTAGAAATCAAATACATACATACATACATACATACATACATACATACATACATACATACATCCTCTTGACCAAGATTCAAATATAATCATTTGATCATTTCTTCTAAGTTGGAACAATGGCAGTTATAACACAACTGCAGGGAACCTGGGTTATGAAGGCTGCTTGGGATTCATCTGTCCCATAAAAAACCAGTATTAATCATAATAACAATACCATATGTGTTATTTATTTGATAACATGGCATGCATGACGCCACTCCCCTGTCCTGGTTTTCCTTCTAGATACACGTACTGCATATTATCGGAGACCGGGATATACTTTCAAGGACTAGCTTGGCTCTACCATTCGCTGTGGATTCCTTTCTATCCTCTCTCAGTTTTGGCTCAAGGTAAGTGGAGGAAGAGGCTGTAATTTCTGGCATTGCAATTCTGCCCAGGTCGTCCTCGCTTAACGATCCTAATTGGAGCCAGAATTTCCATCCCTAAGCAGAATGACTGTTAGGTGAAACGTCATGTGAACGCACCGACAGTTCTGGCAGTGGTTGTTAGGTGAGGACCCTGTTGTTGTTAAGTGAGGACCTCATGCTTTTCGCCTGCCCTGCTGTACTTGCCTCCATTCAACATCCGGCTCGCCTATGGAAGCGCCGGTCTCTGCCCTTAGGGTCACTCTGCACTCTACTCTTGGCCATCTTTTTCCTCCTGTGGCTGATTGAGGTGCTGAGGCAGCTGCCGGCCCTTCATGAAAACTTGAAGAGTCAGCGGGTGCCTCAGCCAGGTGCACCTCAATAGCCGGGAGGAAGATGATGGTGAGGGTCAGCTGAGGGTGGTAGAAGTAGGTGATGGTAGAATGCGAGAAAGCCAAAGGAGCCGAGATGGGGGAGGGAAGATATGTGGGGAGCGAGTTGAAGTACATGCTGCGGTTGTTTATAAATGTGGATGGGCTGCCCGGCCCCACATGACCATGAAGGTGCTTTAACGACTGTATCTTTGAGGACTGGCTGTAACCACCATTCTTTCAATGCTACTATAATTTGAAATAGTTGCTTAACAAACCGTTGTTAAACAAAGACGATCTGTATATTTAATTAGGAGTAAGTTTCACTGGATCATTCTTCTAGATAGAAGCAATCCTTCACTTACAACAGTTCATTTCGTGACTGTTCAAAGTTACAAAGGCCCTGAAAAAACTGACTTATGACTGTTTTTCACACTTCACGACCTTTACAGCGTCCCCTTGGTCACAGAATCAGAATTTAGAAGCTTGGCAGCTGACTCATATTTATGACAAATTGCAGTGTCCCGGGGTCATGTGATCCCCTTTTGTGACTTTCTGATAAGCACAGTCAATGGAGAAGCCAGATTCACTTAACAACCGCTTTACTAACTTAACAACTGTGGTAAGGTAGGACATAAAATGGGGCAAAACTCACTTAACAAAAGTTTCACTTAGCAACATAAACTATGGGTTCAATTGGGATCGTAAATCGAGGACTAGCTGTAGATCTTCGTAGGCTTGTAGAATGTGTTTGTAGAATTTGCAGTAAGATAAATACGATGGCCCTCCATAAGAAAATATTTCCAATAAGGAGTCACATGCTTCGCAAGGCAAATATTGTTCAGCAAGAATGGTTCCAAAAGTTGGTAACTTTTTTTCTGTGATGCTACCTCTTGGAAAAATGATTTCTCTGAAACAACATGGGATATGTTTTGTGTGTGTGTGTGTGTGTGTGTGTCACTGGAGTACTCCTTCAAATCAGCTTCAGTTTTTTTTAAAGTGGAACAGGAGCCTCTAACCTTGGCAACTTTGAGACTTGTGAACTTCAACTTCATGGTGGCTGGGGAATTCTGGGAGTTGAAGTCCACAAGTCTTAAAGTTGCCAAGGTTGGACACCCCTCGGGTAAGACTTGTGCTCTTCCAGATGTGCTGAACCACAGCTCCCAGCACTGGAAGCTATTGCCTATATTGTATAAGGCTGATGGAAATTGGGATCCAATCTAATGATGAAAACTTCTAATTGTGAATCTTTAGTCCTGGCTGAAGCCTGAACCTAACCTATATCCATATGAATTGAATGTATTATGCAGAAATGAGACATTTTTACCCATTTGGAATTTTTCACTTGGCTGATTTTTCTTTTTCTTTTGTCCCCCAGCATTTGCCATATATGAATCATTGCCTCACTTTGAAGCCTCAGGCACTTACTCCACCCGAATATCCTTTCCATTTGATCTAACTATTTACTTTCCCTATGTACTGAAAATGTACATGGCAATATTATTTGGGGGTAAGTCCTTTTATTTCTTGGCAAATACAACAATACACTGTAATGCATTGGCAGAATTGGGTAATACACTCCCATTCCTCCTGGGGGGCTGATTGGTATAGGAAGTTCTTTATTCGCACAAGCCTCCGCTCTCTCATTATACCAGTGTAAAGTATAGAGGTATCCAGCACAGTTACATCAGATTCCTGGTCAAACTATATACAAAGTCTGAAACAGCTATAAACAGATGGGTACAGTATATATTAATGCAAAGCTCTCATTAGCCATAGTGTGTTTCCCACAGATACTGAATCCCAAATGGAAATAATCATGCCTATTTCTTTAAATGATTTAAATGACAATACATGTTTTAATTGTCAGAAGTGGGCTACTCTATCAGGAGCCGTGGTGGTGCTGGGGTTAGAATGCAGTATTGCAGGCTAATTCTGCTGACTGCCAGAAGTTCGATTCTGACTGACTCAGCCTTCCATCCTTCTGAGGTCGATAAAACGAAACACCAGATTGTTGGGGGCAATATGCTGACTCTGTAAATCGCTTAGAGCAGTAATGGGATTCAATTTTTTTTACTAACTGTTCTGTGGGCATGGCTTGGTGGGCATGGTGTGATTTGGTGGGCATGGCTTGATGGGTGTGGCAGGGAAAGGATACTGTAAAATCTCCATTCCCTCCCCACCCCACTAACCTGCTCTCCAGCTCCGTTCTCCTGTGCAGGGCAACAAAACAAGACCCAGCCGATCAGCTGGGACCCGGGAGGCATAGAATAGATGGGGACGGGTCCAGTCAGGGATGGTATTTGCCAGTTCTCCAAACTACTCAAAATTTCTGCTACTGGTTCTCCAGAACTGGTCAGAACCTGCTGAATACCACCTCTGGCTTAGAGGGCTGTAAAACATTATGAAGTGGTATATAAGTGTTATTGCTATTGCTATTTTGTGTGTTCGGTTATTTGGATATATGTACACTTATATATCTACTGTTCAGAACACAAATTAATATTGCCTAACACACGGGTGTCAAACTCGCTGATGTCATGTGACATGTTGCGACATTTGCCTTCGTGGAGCTGGGGTGGGTGTGGCCTGTGCATGATGCATCCAGGCCGTGGGCTGCCAGTTTGACACCCCTGGCTTAACATATCTGAATGATCAAAAAGAATGAGGACAACCCTTGTCCTGGTCTGATGCTGATTTTCCTAACACCATTTCAAGTAATTGTGAGCTTAATTTGCTTCTTCATTTTGGTAGTAGCCCCAGTACAAGTTTCAGTTTTTTTGGAAATATTAAACAATAGGAAACAAAGAATATTGGGGGACTGGCTACTGAATCAGAAAAATGTGCTAAATTAGTTCTAAAATATAAGTTGCTGTAGGCTAAATAAATAAATTCATTTTAAAATAAATTTGAACACGTTTAAGGCATGAGAATTTGGGAGACAGACTATTATTTGATAAAGGGTAATGCTATTGTGTAATTTATATGTTTCTTTTTTTCTTTTTATGTTTCAAACATGCTGTGGTCTGGGTTTAGGTGCCTACTTCATTGTTCAATACCTTTATACTGAACGGAAGACTTATCTACGAAGCAACAACATCAAAGAGAAAAGGAGCTAACTCGTGTTTTTGGTGAAAAATGACAAATTTCACCTCCTGTGAAACAGTCTTTGCAACAATATATCAAGATCTAGTCATTTGGAGATTTCCTTGCTCAAAGACTTTGTACACAGAGACACGCCAGGCAGAATCAAAAGAATTCCTTGACTCCGTGAACACACTTTCAATAGCTTTCTCGTTATATTCAGTGGAATGAACATTACCTCATTTAAAAGGCAGGATATTATGTACATACATGTATACACAAACACACACACTGGAGAATTCTTTTAAAGTTATATAGGAGGTGTTCATTGTTTCTAACACTGCCAGAAAGCACCACAGCCAAAATGAACTTGTTCGAACCTAAGTTTTTGTCAGCTGGTGCCTTTGAAGAAATATTATGTGAAAACCAGACCAGAACAAAACAATTTGATAGCAATAATTAACCTTTTTAAAAGTAGGATATATTGTCGGGCATTTTGTGTGCGCCTGAAATTTTGATTACATGTCTGGTGATATGTTGCAAGTCGTAACAGATAACATAGGGATGAACTTTCTGTATCTCAGGAACTTTATTTATTCCTAAATCTGTATTTTGCTATTATTCTGGAGCGTCTTAGGATCATGCCATTGAAATTTAATGACAAAAAGCTTCTTATCTATCAGCCACATGATTTTAGGATTGGGATTGGGATTTTTAGGATGTTTTAGGATTTTCAAAATAAGCACGCTAAGCCTTTCAAAACCTTAAAACTCTGACTTCTTGTATTCTTTCTCTCAATCAACCACATCCCTGAAATGCTGAGGTTGAAAAATGATTTTAAAAATGGTGCTTGCTCCTGTGTTAAAGTATACGTGTGAATGTGCTCCGTATGATTAGACTATATAACAGTAGCAACATTTCTGAAATGCCTCCATACTTCAACACTGACTACCCTTTCCTTGAGACTCCTTTTTAATCTACATTTTTCCACGCGGAAATCCTCCCTTCCCTCGATCCATAGTTGCACGTCATTTCAGAAATGCAGTAACCAAAGATATTTAAAGGAAGAATAAAGTATGCTGAAATGAGTGGAGATTTTAGGGAGATAGAAATATTGAAGTTCAAAACATTAAGAGATGGGTGGGGATAATGAGTGGAGAAACCTTGATATTAACCAGGAACAGAAACTAGAAATTTTTATATGAACGTTGTTGGATCAAGTCCCAATGTACCTCCATCAGTGCTTCTGTAGCTCTTTTTCTGGGAAACTTTCTTTTGATCTGAGGCTTAAATATAGATTAGGGTGCTGGGATCCTCTTCCATGTTTTCTCTATCACCATAAGTGAACTTTTTTTGTAAGCCTATGACCTGATATTTTGGAGCAAATTTAAATGTTTAAGGCAAGAAAACATATCACTTGGCTATACAAAGGCCTACTTCTGATTAAAATGACATACCTCAGTTTGAGCTACAGCCCTCCATACTTGTAGGCTCATTAATTTGTATGCATCTCCATATAAAACATTTTTTTCCACAGAGAAAACCAGTTCAAAATAGGGTCATTTATTTCCATGTTGAAGGAACCCTTGGGGAAATACTTTTTGTCAGCCTAATTTCCTCGGTACCGATAGTGGTAGCAGGAATATTAATGAACAGTGGGTTCATTGTCTAACAAATAAAACACATTCAAAAGTTCAATTTTTCAAGGCAACATCTTTAATCTTGCCACACTGAGATTGTCAAGTGCAATGCTGACCAACCATTTATAAAATATTCTTGCCTTGTTTACCCAACTCCCATTTCCTATAGTAATTCTTTCTTTCTTTCTTTCTTTCTTTCTTTCTTTCTTTCTTTCTTTCTTTCTTTCTTTCTTTCTTTCTTTCTTTCTTTCTTTCTTTCTTTTTTCTCTCTCTCTCTCTCATCATAGAACAAATGGTACATATTCAAATAGGGAGGATTTTTAAGGATCTTTCCCCAGGAAAGATAAAAATATATCTGTAACCAAAGCTCTTATTCCAAAGGTTTTTAGCTTGACATGTACAATCGGCAGCTACAGTTTCTCTCCGTTTCTTCAAGATCCCTACCAGCCATAAGCTTTTGTCCATACTGCTTTCTTCTTAAACTCTGGAAGAGATCTCAGGGCCAATAAAGCAGCTGTTAAAAGAACACACACAATATCAGCAATGGAAACAGAAAGAAATCTTCTACTGTTGCCTGTCTGAAAGAATTTGAAAGTCAATTAATATCATAGGAAAAACTCCCTTGGATCAAATCAAAGAAACACCAAGCTCAGCCTTCTTTTTCTCATAGCAGCAAGTGCTTATAGAAAATCCACAAACAGTAACTGAACAGAAAAAACACTTGTGTTTTTCACATCTAACGGTAATTACAAGAAGCCAGTAAGAGGCTCATCCTCCAAGAAATGTATATGAAAAACATTTCAAAGTCCCTGAAGTAGCCTTTCTTAGTTGATGCTAACCAAATTGTCCCATCTCTAGCCAATATAGAGGTCTGAGACCTGAAGCTGAAAGAGTCTACCCTCAACTTTGCCCAAAACTTTATAATGTGATGTGCAAAATAAGTTTAAATAACTATCTTTTGTAAACATGTTTTGCTTTTAAATTGATATAAATCACCTTTTTAAAAAAAAAACAAAGTGTTATTATTTTTCTAAGTTGGAAGTCTGTAAGTAACTCAGTTTCTATCATACCTTTCAAAAGTTCTCTGGAAGACTGAGTGAGCATTTCATCAGCATTCTCCATTAGGCTAAAAAGCCAGTCAATAAACTGTGAATAAATTTAAAACTCAAATGTTAAAATTGTTCTTTTTTTAAATTAAAATAACTCAAATCAAGCCTTTTCAACTTTGTCCAGACATGTTGGGATACAACTATTGCCATCTCAAGAGTCATCTATTCAGGGATGGGATTCTCCTGGTTCGGGCGAACCCCTAGTTCAGTGGCTCTGAACCGGTTTGCTCCCATGAGCATGTGGGACCGCCCACCCGCCCCTCTCTTTCCTGTGCTTTATTTCGTTTTTTAGAACACAGCTGATTCCATGCCTCAGCTGTTTTATTCACAGGGGCTGCAGTTGAAGGTAGGTATTGGAGCTGAAAGTGGGCTTTTCAAAATGTGGAGCGCGCGCACAAAGCGCGCGCTCATCGAATTGGTTGTTACACCGGTTGAATGGCACCACTGATCCAAACTGTTTTATATGAAATGCATTTTAATGACAATTCAACATACTCTCGATGAGAACAATCAAATGTATGGATATTTAACCATTTCTTTGAAAAGCAAAAAATAAAACACAACTTCTTAGAAATGATAAAACAGAGACATATTAAATGGACATATAATCTGTCACATAATATTCAGATTCTCAATTCTACTGGCCAACTGTGATTGATATTGCATGCTGATCTGTGTAATTATTAGAGATAAGAGCGAGAGTTGCATGTTACTGTGCAAGTGAGAAAGAATAGCATTGTTGCTATTCTTTCATCATTGTTTGTAAAGTTCCTGCAAAGTCATACCTTAAAATCCTAGTTTGTAATTAATATTAATTTCTTAATGTTATAAATTTGTTGGTGTTTGGCAGCATTTCAGAATGAAAGGCATGCTAAATTGCATCTCTCTGCACTTCCTTAGAGCAGCAGTATCTCTTCCCAGGAATCTATGGCTACTCTCCAAAGCCATCCCATAGCTCATGCAATCCTGGAAAGTATGAATTTCATTTAAAGACCTGTCAACAAATTTTATCTTTCCCTCTCTGTGCTTCAGTGTGTTTTATGCCCAGACCTAATTTCAGTCATGCCAAGCTCTTCTCATACGGAGTGCTTTTCACTGGAATGATTTTGGGAAGATATTGCAATTACCCACATACCACTTAGAGAAGATATGCTGGGTGGACTACATTTTAAACTGCCAATATAAAAGAACGTCTGTACATTAGTTTGAACAAGTTCATAGCTAGGAAAGAAGTTACAATGACCTTAAAAATGTATTGGGAAAGATGACGGTATGATGGGAATTCTTTCTTTCATCATCAGTTCTTTCTATAAAACACATACAACTATAAACAAACTTAAATTGAAGTCAGATCCCAATATTAGAATGCAGACATGAAGGATTTCTGGTCAAGAAGAGAGTGTATCAACAGGTATGGCAATTTCTCAAAATATTTTTGGATTTATTTAATGATTGCATTCTTATACTGCTGCAATCTACAGATACCCATTTCTACTATATGCGAGTCCAGCTGCTGCAAAACCTGCAAAGGATTCTTTCACATTGTGAGATCAGACTGCTGAGTGAACTAGTGCCAAGACATGATAGTGGCAGACTAGTTTTCATGATTTCTGTGCAAAACACGGATGACTATTTTGCTCCATTAAAAAAAAAAAAACTCTTTTACTCTAAAATTCTCTTGTTTATTTTTGTTACCTATAGAAATATTTTAACTATCCCATTTCAGCTGGTGGAACTTTCCATTTGCCCTTGTTCCTCTTTGTAATTATTATGTAATGAATACTGTAAATGGCTTGGGTGACTTGCAGGATAAAAATTCCACCCAGATTGTCTTCTGAATGACAATACTGAGTTCAATCAATGAAAAAAAAAAGGTTCAAGCCCATCATGAGTCCAGTGGACATGTACAACTTAAAACACATACCTTTGGTGTTTGCTCTTTCCAAGGCTCTTTGGTCAACAGAATTTCCAAGCTACCTGGAAGAAGGGTGAGTATCTCTTTGACTGCCAAAATATCCACTGGACGCTTGCCTAAGCCACGGGCGAAGACTCTGTCTATTGTTTCACACTGCCAGGCAGACCAGTCTGCACTAAGGCCAAGTAGCATTGGCAAGGCATGATCAGCCCAGGCAACCACACAAGCGGTGAAAATCCACAACAGGAAGCTGACAGCCTGAACAGGAAACAGATGCACATTTTGCTAAGGGGATCAGTGAAGCCTGGAAAGGTCTAGAGCCACAATAATTTATAAATTATGGAGTTCAAACAATTAAGAAGAAGAATGCTACCAGACCTTTTTAATCGTCTTACAGCTAGTATATTTTTTTCTTTAACATGAGCTATATCAGGCTGGAACAAAAGAAACGTATCTTTGATTTCTAGAAAGACCAAGTGAGCTTGTAGAAATGACTAAGTACAATATTTTATAATATATCCTGCTATGTTGTAAGTAAGCCTGTTCATCTAATATAAAAATGTCTCCAAAAAGTACCATTAGCGCACATTAACATTGCAATAACTATAGTGTAGGGAGTTCCAGATTTCAAATCTGGAGGATCATATTTTATTAGCTCTGTCATTTTCTTATAAATGGGATGCACCAGTTTGTAGACTTGTTGATAAGATAAAGATGGTGGCTATTAGGACTGTGGTATAGTGGTTACGGTCAGACTGGCATTGGGAAAACCCAAGTTCTAGCCCATCTTCAGCCCGCTATCTGACTTTGGGCCAGTCACTTTCTCTCAACCCCATTTACTTCACAAGATGGTTATGCGGGGCAAAATTGAAGCAGTGACTGTTTTATGTATAGCCTTGAATCCTGAAAGAAAGATGGGATATGGATCTAACAGATATATAAGAAATAAAAATAAGTCTTCACAAATTCAACCTTGAAGGCCAAAAGGGGCATGCACATAACATTTGGTTCCAGCTACTTAAAGCAAATATATTTTTTTCCTCAGGATCATGTTGCAGGTGCCGACAGCACCCTTATAATCCTATGAAAGATACAGCTGCTTTAAGGAGGATCAGACAAGGACTGAACAAGTAGTCCTATATGTCCTTAAGCACCTTTGTCTTTGATTCCAAAGTGACGCGCAGCTCTAAAAAGTATTTACTACACAAGGGCTCTTCTTCTATCTGAAAGGATAGAAATTTGTACGTATGACAATAAAAGAATGAATTGTGGATCAGGAATTTTTCTGCATTCAGCTTCAGGAGTATTTCCTATAATAGAGATGCTTTCAGAACCAATCTATCTATTATTCAGTGCCCTTGGCCAAGTAAATAACACTAATTGTCTCAGTAAAATAAATGGAGTGGAATAAAAATCCTGACTCAAAGGATCTTAGTGTGAATATCTAGATAAGATATGTGAAACACTCTGCTTTCTAAACCACAAATGCAGGTGTCCTCAACTTAAAAATGGTTCGAAGTTGTAAGAGCTTCGGAAAAAAGCAACTTATGATCCATCAACAAAGTTATTATGACTGTTGCCACACGCCCACAGTCATGTGATCATAATTTGAGAGCTTGGCAACCAATTCCCATTTAGGACATCTGCAACATCTTGCAGATAGTTTAATAGTAATAAAATTGGCTCTAGACACATGATGACTCCTGTAACGACTGCATCATTTAGTGACTGGTCCAATTATGGTCGTAAGTTGAGGACTACCTATAATGCCAACATATATTAACACTGAATTCTAGGAGAATTTTTTAGTAATACCAGTTTAAGCTTTATGCTGAGAAATTGCTATATAAAAGAAACCACTACTTCCACTACAATTTCATTTGTGGTTCTAGCAGTACAGGTATGACCACAATTGAGCCCAAAATTTATGTTGCTAAGTGAGAAATCTGTTAAGTGAGTTTGCCCCGTTTTATGACTTTTCTTGCCACATAGTTCAGTGAATCATTGGAATTCTTAAATTAGAAACTCGGTGAAGTGAATCTGGTTTCCCCACTGACTTTGCTTGTCAGAAGGTCGCAAAAGGTGATTACACAACCCCAGGATACTACAATGGTCACAAATGTGAGTCAGTGGCCAAGCATCCAAATGTAAATCATGTGACCATGAGGATGTTATATCGGTCATAAATCTGAAAAATAGTCATAAATCACTTTTTTCAACGTCATTGTAACTTTGAACTGTTGTAAGTTGAGGACTACCCGACCAATCAAACTTACTACTATCCTCATGGGGCTTATTCACAATAAAATATGTAACTTAATAAAGTAATTCTATGCTAATGAATTTTATGCTTTCCTCAGAAAACAAGAAGCAATACAAGTCACGAAGCAGAATTTAATCTGGTTCACATAAAAGGCTAACCTAAATGTGTTTTGCTTTTGGCTTAAAGTGATCTAAATACACCTCTGTGCTTTATGCATTCTACTGCTACTGCTCCAGAAACTATGGCTCAAATATTGACATATAATTAATTAAGAACACGTGATTTTTCAGAATTCTGCTCAATTTACTGCTGACACTAATGGAAAAGAAAATAAATATGCAAAATTAAAGTCTGGCTTGCAGTTTTCTAATATATCAGAAAACCATTTAGATAGGAGTGTGGAGTGTAAAGTTTTTGGATATGTTTTACTTGATTTTCACTGCCTATTTTATAGAGATTATATTTCATTACATCTTGTATTTGGGGGTTATTATTATAATGACAATAATATGAATAATTCAATTCAGCTAAATAATGTGCCAAGCAAATCATACCGATGGTTTTACAAATCTTAAAAGCATTTGAATTTTAATTGCAGCTATTTCTAAATGTACATTCAAAATATTTTCTTCTTAGATTTTATCACTAGTCAGGCATTCCAGATGATCAATTTCCAAATTTTAAACAGGAGTCCCCAAATATTATTTTGGTGTGTGTGTGTGTGTGTGTGTGTGTATGTATGTATGTATTTATTTATTTATTTATTTATTTGTTTGTGTGTGTGTGTGTGTGCGTGTGTGTGTGTTTCAACAAGCTGACATTTTCATTATGGAAATAATAACATGATCTTCTCTCAAAGCAAGCATTTCTTGATATTCCTCACAAGAATTTAAACCACACATTTCAATTTATTTTCCTTGTCTGGAAACAAAATGTAATTTTTCAGCAATGTACCTCTTGGGGAGAAACATTTTGCACAGAGGCCGTATTTAAGGAAACTTTTTTAATATATCCCATGAATTCCAAGAGCCACTCCATTCTTTTTAAGACTCCTATAAAAGCAAAAGCACAGAGGTCAAAATCACACACCCCTTTTCAAATGTTGTGTAATCCTAATCTTATGGACATTTCCCCCACATTTCCAGTCATAACACAAGAATTCCACAACCACATTTCCTTCAGATATATTGAAAATGATATGCATATTGGATTTAAGGGTCTAAATCAGGGGTGTCAAACTCAAGGCCCAGGGGCCGGATTCATCCCATGGGGTGCTTAGATCTGGCCCGCAGGGCTACCCTGGAAACAGCAAAGGACCGGCCTGTGCCAGCAAAAACAGAGCCTGGCCCATGGCTCTCCTGAGCTCTGTTTTCTCTGGCAGAGGATTGCAGGAGGCTGTCATAACTGAAAACGGAGCCCGGGAGCCCATTTTCTCTGGCAGAGCATTCAGGCCACCACGAGCGAACCTGACATGAGTGACATCAAGCTGACCATGTCCACCCTGGCCACACCCACCTTAGCCCCCTGAGGTCCAACACAACACAGATGCGACCCTCAAAGAAATTGAGTTTGACACCCCTGATCTAAATAGCTGGAGTATTGCTTTAATTATTTTCTAATGATCAATAGGTGGCAATAGCTAGTTACTTCTTGGATAGGAGACAACCAGGAAATCTCAAAACAGTTACAGATTAGACATGGAACTCAAAAAGCATATAAGAAGATGGCAATAGAAATAACTATTATGTAATTGTCAAGAAACTGACATGGCTATGTCTAGGTAAAGAAACGAGGCCTGATTCAGTGGAAACGGCTTTATTTTATAATCATTATGGTACTGATAAGCCACAGATTGGTGTAGTGGTTAAGATACCAGGTTAAAAACTCAAGAGATTGTGACTCCTAGTCCCATTTTAGATATGAAGCTATCTGGATAGCTTCAGGCTAGTCACACTCTGTCAGCCATAGGAAGCAGGCAATGGTAAATCACTTTTGAAAACTTGCAAACAAACCACAGAGATTTGTCCTGCCAGGCACCAAAAAACAAGACTGATTTGAAGACACATAGCCACATGGCCACAGAGACTGTTTTAAATATAAGATACTTAATTCAATGTTTCTACCAGAAACTGTGAAGTTTGCAGATTTTTGAGAATTGCTTGAAGGCAATAATGGATTGATTGATGGTCAAATAATTGAAGATGGCTTAAGGAAAAAGAGGCTTACAATGGGTTTCTCTCTCTCTCCCCCTCCATCCCCCCTCTCTTTCTCCCTCCCTCCGTCTCTCTCCATAGTGCTTCAATATTTGAGGGGCTCCTACAAAGACAAGAGGGTCAAACTATTTTCCAAAGCATCAAAAGGCAAGACAAGAAACAGTGGATGGACGCTAACAAGGGAGAGAAGCAACCTAGAACTAAAGAGAAATTTCCTAATGGCGAAAGCAATCAACCAATGGAATAGCTTGTCTTCAGAAGTTGTGGGTGCTCCACTACTGGAGGCTTTGAAAAAGGGACTGGACAACCATTTGTCTGACATGGTATAGGATTTCTTATTTGAGTAGGAATTTGGACTAGACGATCTCCAAGATCCCTTCCAACTGTATTATTTTATCTTCTATTCTATGTCTTATGTTCTGTAGAGATATGCCCATTCATACAGGCATTTTAAGAGTTGTAGGATAATAACTCTTCCAAATTAGATTGTCTTACAGATTTTTTAAATTAAAAAAAAAGTTATTTCAAGTTTCTATCAGTTTTAAGGACTCAGATGAAGATCAACGCTTCTTTTATAAACAATGGCTTCCACCATTACTCTTTCATCCCATTTCTATACAGTATTTTTCTGATGGTAGATTTATGAATTCCAGATTTAACCAGGCTGAGAGAAGCATGAAGATCCAGAATGTTGTCCATGATTCCTTTATGACTCCCTGGATGGTATTATGCTGTGCTCTTGGATCGATTTGGACAGGACAACCACTCTTGGAAAGATCCACTATTGCCCCAAGTCTTTTCTATTTCAACACTGTATCTCTGACTGTATATCACCAAAGCTTAGAGCTTTCTAAATTGTTTGCATGTAATTTTTCTCTCTCAAATTGATAGGTATTAATAACTTTTTAATAAAAGTCTTCAAAAACCTGTTACAGCAGGATAGGGTGTGCTTTTAGAATTTGTATGGTGATGTTGTAGCAAAGTTTGTGAGGTTTATATAGGGCAGGAGGGGTCCAAATCTATATACTGAAATATCAAGTACAACTGGCTTTTATTATTTTAACTGCATTGACTGGATAGGGGTGGGAGAGTGGTTACTTTTTTTTTTTACACAGGCACAGTGCTCGATGGATAAATTTATGAAATAAGTACCAAACTTTGTTGTTATTTTATTCCCCACTCAGATTCTCTTTATGTATTGATAGGATCCGATAGCACATGAAGCTCTGATAAAATTAAGAGAAAAAGATATACCAACATTCAGGAAATCTGAAAGGGAATCGGGGGGGGGGGATATTTTTTAAAAGGACTGTAAATAATACACTCCAGGAATTTATGCTGACCTTGCACAATTTATGTTCCACAAGGCCAAATGCAGTCTACTAGCAGTTCAATAAATCTCCATCTTTCTGATGTCTGACTGGAACAGGGGAAGGGGAAGCGGGTATTTGCGCATGCATAGTTCTACAGAAGGACTGGGGAGAAAGTAATGAGCAAATGTGAATAAAAGGAGGTTTGATACATTACTCTTAGTAATGATAGTAAATGGAGATTAGTGGATCGCCCACGTTTTTGTTTTGTTTTGTTTTGTTTTTGGCCATGATATCTTACCCGTGTTTTCATGGCTCAGGATTCGTGCATGATAAAAGCTGTGCAGCAGCATCCAAACAATGGTTTCTTTCTGCTGGCACCCAGCCGCAACACTAATCACATCGTTCCATCTCAGCAAAGGAAATCTGCCTTGAGATACTAAATAAACTCTGACAAATGCAACCTTTTCCAAATTGTTCTGCAAAACAAACCATGAAATGGATGAAAAATAGGAAACAGGCTCCATGGTGTAAGTTCTTACTCATTATTATTTGAAGACAGGAAACATTTCCTCACAATTTCTGAGAAAGAAAAAGAGACATCGCATAATCAGAAAAGAGTTCTCCATTGAAAAAGTTTCTGGCGATGCTCCTGAATTTCACATTAACAAAATGCAACATTTAAAATGTTTTTAAGCATACCCTAATTGAAAATCAGGATGCAGTTTCATACATATACTTCCCAACTCTATTGAATTAAATCCTTTTTTCTTCCCTTCCTTGCACATTTTATATATACACACATATGAAAATCATAGTTAATTTAAATTATGATTACTTTATGATTCACAAATTATAGCCATGAATTTAAAGAGTTCTCCAATTATGGGCACGAATAAAGTAGGTTGTGTAAAATGCACAATTATTGTTCTGAATCAATGCATAATACTAATAAACAAAAGGAAGAAGGAAATCAGGCTTGAGGGATAAAAAATAAAAACACCTTTCACGATAGTACACCCTAGTTTATAAACCATGATTTATGGGGTCAAAGCATTTGAAGACTGACTTGGAGAGCAAAAATAGTGTTACATGTATGTGTAAGACAGCAATACTTCACTTCATACAAAAATAATTCTGGTATGGTGAATAAGAATCAGTTGGATATCTTCACACTTCTGGAAATTAGTTCAAAAAGTTATAATTTCCTTTATTAAAAAAGCTTCTTGACAAAAAGCGGCTTAGCCCTCAGAACATAAAACTACACAAATATTGGGAGTTGCGCGTGTCTGTCCGTCTGTCTGTCTGTCTCCCATGTGGAGCCATCAATACTGATTCTGTCTCAGACTGGAGGGGGTAATAAATTAAAGCCACTCTGCCTGTCTCATCAGGACCAAAATAGATTAGTCCCTGGCATGCTACTTACTTTAAGAAAACTATGTACATAACTTTATTTTTGTGAATGGTATCATCTTTCAAACTCTTGTTTTAAGGTTATCGGGATTTTAGTTCAGTATCTACTTCCAAACCAACCAAGAAGTGGCATTTTTATGATATTACTAGGAAATACCTTAATTACTCAAACCCTATTTTCAAATTATTTTTAAATAAAAGCATAAAATTAAAATCTGCCTTACTATATGCATCTAGACTTTGGAACAATAATGATAATGTTATGTAGAACAGTAGACAGAAATAATTATCCTCCATCTCCATAAAAGATTAATAAGGCTAAAATGCATCTACCTTTGAAACTTCTGTAATCCGTTCAATTTCTGTGTCAACCATTTCTGAGAGACATTTTGCTGCAAGTATATACATCTTTACATCATCCTGCTGAAGAAATAGAAACAAAGACATGTTTTAGCCCTAGCCAAGCCAGAAAAGTTATGTTGTGATATATGATTTTAATATTCTTCTGTTTCAAATTTTAAACTTTTACTTAATGTTATCAGTGATAGCAATGTGAACAAATGATACCATGTACCAAAAACAATATTGCTTTAAACAGAGACCAAAACTATCTTGAGGTTACTGGAAAATAAAGGAATGACAAATACAGTATCATAAATGCCCACAGTGATATCTCTATTTATTAACTGATCAAACTAGTGATTCTTATGCACAGCATTACATGAATGTGCCTAATATAAACCAAAACAATCCTAACCTCTACCCCATCAATTTGTTTCCAAGGTTGTTTTGTAAGACTAAAATGTTTGCTTGTTTACCAACACACATTCTTTGGGAAGGCTCCTGGACAACAGCTTATAGCTGACTAATCCTTTCAATCCAGAAGCATCCAAAGACTACCTGTGACTAAAATGTTGAAAACCTCTATATACAATACCCATGAAAAGCCAGTGTAAAAATCAAAATAGTATTACTGTTGGAACCCAAACTATCATTCATCCTCCTCCTACCAATGTAATAAGCAACAAAATCTTGGGGGGGGTGGGGCTATGTGTATGTGTGTGTGTGGAAAGACTGCACTGAAATTTCCTGAATGCAGCCCATGCTTCAATAAGCAAGAAAACTAGACAAAAGCAGAAGAAAGAGGTAAGGCAGGATATTAAAGGCAAAATAAATAGGGCAGTTGTAAGGAAGAAATATGCCCCATTGCCATGACAGCTGATAGGGAAGTACAGAGTTAAATCACTGAATGTCATGTATGGTTCCATTTTTTTTTAAACATCAAGAGAGTTTAAAAAAAAAAACTGCTTGTGGCCTGGAAATTAATACTCTCTGCTTCAATAACTTTGTGTTACGTTACTGGTAAGGCTCTAAATAAAAAAAAATCAAAATTGTTTTGGGATCTTTTTATCCTGTAACTAGATACACTCAAATTCTGAAAACATAAAGAGTCTAATGTATGAGAAGATTATATTTCTGCTTTTTTAAATACTGGATAAGCCAGATTTGCCTTCTTTACAATTCTATATATACACATATAATTGTCCACCAAGTGCCCTTTTTCCTCATTTCATGTCACTTTGGCCTTTGTTACATTTTCCGAGACTTCAAGAATGTAATATTCAGAGAACTATGCTTTCGATAAAATGAAGATGTCTAATTGTAAGGTAAAGGTAAAGATTCCCTTTGCACATACGTGTTAGTCGTTTCCGGCTCTAGGGGATGCTGCTCATCTCTGTTACAAAGCCGAAGAGCCAGCGCTGTCCAAAGACATCTCTGTGGTCATGTGGCCGGCATGACTATAAATGCTGAAGGCGCACAAAACGCTGTTACCTTCCCACCAAAGTGGTCCCTATTTTTCTACTTGCTTTCGAACTGCTAGGTTGGCAGAAGTTGGGACAAGTAACAAGAGCTCACTCTGTTACGTGGCGCTAGGGATTCAAACCCCCGAACAGCTGACTTTTCTGATCGACAAGCTCAGCATCTTAGCCACTGAGCCACCGAGTCTAATTGTAAAGTTGCCCAGTTTATTGCAAATTGTTCAAATTTGCAATAAGTATAAAAATAAACACACTTTTGATCAAAGGAATGCAATCATTTTTAGAATGATTTTAGAGAAATTTAGTCCCATGCACATGAGAAGATGAGGGAGGTAGGATTAGTATGAATAACCCCACTCCCCACTTTTTCCTTGAATGTGTTCAAATCAACATGTAAAAAGGGCTTCAGTATTGTCCATTAAGACTGGAGTCCCTTACAAGTCCTGCAATCATAATTCTAAATTAATGGGCAGAATTAAATATGATTTTGCTCTATTAAAAATAACAGCTTAGGTCATTTCTAAATCCATTTTATATATTTGCCATATCAGGCCCCAAGGAAAATTTTGCAAAATAACATTTCAATTAATCTTATTCACTCAGTACTTCAGTTTCTAACACGAACTCAGTTCAGTGAACATCCTCTGAGTGGAATTCCAACTTAATTGAGTTAATAGATTTTTTTTGAAGCAATGGAATCAAATGTGATTCTCTAGTTCAATGGTACAGTAATCAGAGAAATAGACATTTCCAATGTTGATCTAAGTTGTCCTCAAATTACATGCATACTCATTTTAAAAAGTACAAGAGATTATCCTACAGCATACTTGTGTAAGGCAATCTCTATGAAAGCTCTGATTAAAATATTGTATGCAGTAAAATATCTGCATATGTCACAGTTCATTCTTTTTCCTCTAGCCTTTCCAGTTCATCAACCTCTTTTATCTTCTCAAATGAGACGTTTTTTCAGCAAAATTTTAATACTTCAAATGTTTACTTTTCCTTACCCAAATCTCATCTGGCAAAAGCTCAAATATCTTCTCAGCAGCCTTGCAAAAACAACTCCAGCTGTGCTGAGTTGGGCTAGGAGATTTCATAGCTTGGCTGAGTCCTTGCAAAATATTCCAGCAAAGGTCTTGGTTTTTTGACTGTTTCTTTGTCTCAAAATGCTGCACCATAAATACTTCAGTGAAGATCTGCTGTTTGTCTTCTGCTACATATTTCATCCACAGAGGTAAGGAAGAAAAAAGGTACTTCTTGGCTTGTATCTGATGAGCAAATTCATAGCATTAGGGATTCACAGGAATCTAATATGTATTACAACGTTAAATCATAGTTGATTGTTTATTATTTTCAACAAATGTCTTTGAAAAATACATGTATGTATTTGAAGAATACGTAAACCAATATGATTTCATTTTACATTTACAAATGTTTCTTCTTTTTCAGGTTAGTTTTAAAAAGAGTATAAACCTATTTCACTAAGATATGTGTTCCCCCCACCCTTTCTATTGAATGGAGAGGAACCACATGGTAAAAAAAACTGACTTTCCATGTCCACCCCCAAAACAGGGAAATAGACCCATTAGAGAAAGAACACATACACTTAGACTGTAGACCAGAGGTGGTGCCACCCACATGCCTAAAATCACTGCTGCATTCTGAGATGATTGGGCCTGGGTCACAGCTAGTTCAATACACAACTGCTGTATTTCTTCTCCTAAAAGAAAAAAGGATGGAGAACTGAAGTCATAAGAAGACATAGCAAAAGGATTGGAATAAAACACCAACCTCAACTTCCTATATATCCTTCCAACTCTATTGAGTTAAAACTCAATAATAGAGTTGGTCTACTATTGGCATAGAATAATAGAGTTGGAAGGGACCAACTCAATAATAGAGTTGGTCCCTTCCAATTCCATTAGTCTTATGTTCTAATGTTCTATATTCAGGGAAATTTCCATTGCCCTGGAAAACATAACAGAATACAAGTAATGTTTCAGGGACCACAGAAAAGCAGTACAGAGGTAATCTGTGTCTTAACAGTTCATTTAGTGACTGTTCAAAGTTACAGTGGTACTGAAAAAAGTAACTTATGACCATTTCTCACAATTACAAGTGTTGCAGCATCTCCATGATCATGTGAACAAAATTCAGACGCTTGGCAACTGATTTGTATTTATGACTGTTGCTATGTCCCAAGGTCACTTGATCACCTTTCATGACCTTTTGACAAGCAAAGTCAATGGGGAAGTCCAATTCACTTAACAACTGGGTTACTAACTTATCAACTGCAGTGATTCATTTAACAACTAAGGCAAGAAAGGTGGTAAAATGGGGCAAAACTCACTTAAGTGAGACATTAACAAAAGCCTCACTTAACAATAGAAATGTGGTCGTAAGTTGAGGACTACCTATATACTAGTGCTGATCCTGGTTGAAACAATCATCGGGTACCAGGGAGTGCCTGGTTCTGTGCAAAAATGAAAACCAAGTGAAATGGTCTTTATCTCTTATTTACTCATTTCAGATACATGAAGTATTTATTTCATTTGTTTACACTTACCATTTACTTTTTCTATGTTCCAGCAGATACTCAATTCAATAGATGACTGCAATTACATTTTGATTTGATACTGAGTTACAAAAATTATTCTAAAAGTATAATAAAACTAAAATCCAATTACAGGAGCATGATAAATAGAAAAATTTGCATTAGTCAACCAAGGCCAAGTAGGACTTTAAACAAAATTTAAATATATTAGAATAGAAGAGCTTGACTTGATTTTAGATTTAAACAAATAGTACAACAAAAATGGTATTTACATGAACTGAGAATACATGCTGAGGAAATAAGGAAACTCATAATCAGTTCTCCACCATGTATCCAAGTCCTGTCATATGGGAGAGGACGCTGCACTTTTGTTCTAATTGTATTTCTTCTGCTCCTTGAAATCTATGACGCAAATTTAAATTTTCAAATGTCATGACAAACAAATGGTGTAATGGAGCCCTTTAAGTTACAAGGAAATCGAATGCATAAAGTTTTCACCTTCCACCACCTATGAAGAATGCTTAATAATGGATAAACGGGGATAAATAAAAAATGTTGCTCTATACTAAAAGAAGAGATTTGATGAAATTATTTATCTACTCAAAGGAATACAAACAAGATTCAATTATTTATTTATTTATTTTAAGCATACCAAAATCTAGTCGCAGCAGCGGGGCAAGAATTGATGCCCAGTTCAAAGGGGGATACTGATAGCTTCCTCCAATCAATGCAATGGGTGCCATGGCTGCCTTTAAGAAGCTTGGATGAACTTCTCCAGGCCCTAAAACAAAGCCTCCGATTACTACTTGAAGAATTAGATACCCCAAATAACTGGCATGTCTTATAGTAATAAAAACTAAGAACAACTTGATTACTTTTTGTGAGTTTTAACTATATTTTACTGAGCTTTAAAAATACAATCATTTTGTATCTTCATAGTAATATCTGGTATGAAAGCCCTTCATCAGAGTAAGGTCCAGATCCATTCCCCCCTTTTCTTCAGATATTCAAAATAAATATACAAACACGGTCCAGATATCCCTCCATTTCCCACCTAAGAACCCCAATTTGACACGAAAGAAGTTAAAACTGACACAAGGAAATGGGCATGCACCATTTTTTATTCCATAGTCCAGGGGTCCCCAACACCCGGCCCTTCAGAACCATATTGTGGAAATGGTGGGGAGCGAGAGCTTGCATATGCAGCTGCATTAGTGAAAGTGGCGCACACACAAAACCATCCCCACTCCCCGCCGCCGCCATTGTTCCATCAAGCTGGAAAGATTGGAAACTGCTGCCATAGTCCATAAAGCAGACCCTTTGCTTTCTATTATAAATATCTTCTTGTAAATGGTAAAAATTCGGATTCTTTGGGAAAAAAGTAGAGGGATACTCTTGGCTGTGTCCATATTACAGTCATTGAGAATGTGTAGAATCATAAGTTCACATCAGCAATATAAGTCTTCTCCGGTTGTAAAAGAGAATGCTGATAATTTCTATAGTTAAAAAAAAATGTTTGGACCGTTCTTTCAATTATCATGTCACATTTGTGGTAGAGAAGTGAAATAATTATTTCATTTCCTCACTGGAAGATGTTTCCCCCATAGAATAATTTTTTGTTTACCTTTCTTTCCGCCTTCTATAATAAAATCAATGGCTGCTCTAAGGAAACTTTTCTCAGGGAGGTAGCTAAAGTCAGAAGGAACTGTAAACACAAAGACAAATCAGCTTAACCATTTTCACATTTACACTTGACAATTTTACAGCAGAATATAGAAAGGTGCCTGACATTAGAGTTCAAAACTGAGGTCCATGCATGATATTTGTTTAGTACGCTGGAAATAGTGGACAGGACCAAATCAAAAAGTAACTTTCATTTCACTTACATTTAATGAAATGAAAGCCAATATGATTAACTCTTGATCACAGGGCAACTTAGAGTAGGAAAAAGCAGGCTGTGGGAAATTCAGTGAGTGCTAGCAAACCAGAAATAAAACTTTTCTCTACCAGAGTCATCAACAGGTGCCCTCCCCATGAACTGAAAAAAGACACTCTACTCAAGATGACCTCATAGCCTCAAAAATAAGCCCCAGCCATATCAAAACTCTTTATTATTATCTCTTTCTCTTTCCACTGACATTTTCTGAATCTACAAACTCATGAGAAGCTTACTTACCAGATGTTCGACTACGGGTTGCAGACACATTAGAAAGGTACAAATGTCCTAACATCCATGCTGCGTTTACTTGAAGGCCTATCACCCCAGAAAAGCTGATTACCTGCAAGGAGAAGCATCACAAATGAACCCAAATTATAATTCATTGTATGTAAGTTATCATAATTATAAAATAAATGTCACTAGTTTAATGTGGTGTTCCCCATAATATTACTGTAGGCACACTCAATATTTAGGTGAGTAGACCATACCATTCTGTAGATAATAGAATAAAAGGTGCTTTATTCTTTGAGAAAAAAAATAGGCAAATGTTGAAGGAAAAATGTCCAATCATGACCATTCAATTGTCTGTGAATATTTTCCCTGTAACAAAATTCATGTCTATTCTAAATAAGAAAACTTTAATCCAAAACAAGAACAAAAATGACAGCAAAAACTATATAAAACTATTTTGGGACTGTTGCCTGATTATACCCATACTCGAAAGTCATTCTGTTCAAATGAGAGTACACCTCTGTGAATATTTAGTAGATATGAAATACAAAATACAAAGCAAAGAAACTATGATTCCAAAATTGGAAAGTGAATTTTAATCACTATGACCATAAGTGCGGGCTGCTATTAAGGTGTCTTTTTTCTTAATGATTAGTTGGAGTGAGATAGGTCACTACAAGCTAGAATAAAGACTACTGATAAAGCTGAAGATGGAACTATGGTGTGTCAGATCCAATGGATAGTGGACAGCAATTTCAATGTTTATTTTCTAACCTCGTTAAAAGACTGATATGATTAATAACCATTTTCAAGCCAGCTCTTTCAGAAAAGGAAATGGGCCCAGGAAAGTAATAAGCAAGATAACCTCAGCAACAAAATATTATGTGTTTGAATCATATTAATTACATTGACAATTAAATTATTCCCTTATATTTAATCATTTTACCATGTCACAAAAAAAGTGACAGCAATTTTGAAATAGAGGACCTGAGGACTTAAAGACCTGCCTAGATAATTCCATACTTTACCCCCAAATAATTTCACAGCAATGCCAATAGGTCAACCCATACCTGAGTCAGGGTTCGGATAACTTCATTTAGTTTGCTTTGAAACTGAGAAGATTGGATAGCTTCTGATTTCAGCTATTTAAAAAAAAGGAAAAAGAAATGGGAGAACACTGATGGATGGGAAAAAAATTGCACCAAAAGCCAACACATCTATATGGTGAGGAACTTTTATGTATGTGTGTACACACATACACGCACACAAATGATTCATTTAAAATGAGAACAATTTTATTTTCTAACACCAAACGCATACTGCTAAAGCAATGTTGGGTATGGTCTAATGGTTAAGGCACCAGGCCAGAAAACAGGAGACCTTGAGTTCTAGTCCCACCTTAGCCATGAAAGCCACCTTGTGACTTTGACCTAGTCACTTTCTCTCAGCCCACCCACCTCACAGGGTTTTATTGTAGGGAAAATAGGAGGAGGAAGATATGTTGGATATGTTTGCTGCCTTAAGCTATTTGTAAAAATAATCAGGGCAGGATACAAGTAAATAAATAAATCACATGACATTACACTCTATAGGTTACTAATCAAGGAAGCATAAGGGAATTCGAGTAAGTCACTTATTTGAGTAAGCCACTCTATCTGTTCCTCAGCTATTTATTTACTGTGTTTGTTATATACAGGAACACATCATACTCCTTTTCCCCATTTTTCCCAATGACATCTCTTTGATACTAGCCCAAAGTCACCCAATTAGCTTCTTCTTGGTTGAGGGGAGGCTTGAATTTGGGTTTTCCCAGGATTAATCCTACATTTAACCACTACAGTATAATATCTCTTGAGTAAAAGCTATACCTTTGTTGACTCTGTATTGATGTCTGTTATTGGAAAACACCAATCACTTAAAACTTATTTATTTTTATCAGTGAATACATACATACACACACACACACACACACACACACACACACACACACACAGAGAGAGAGAGAGAGAGAGAGATTCCCTATATTTCATCACACTAAAGTATAACTGAGAAAAATATTCTGTAATAATAAGCTAAATACTTAATATATTGTATCACCCAGAAGAGACCAGAAGTGATCCTCTATATACTCTAAAGCAGGGGTCTCCAATTTTGGCAATCTTAAACCTGAAGGATTTCAAATCCCAGAATTCTGGGAGTTAAAGCCCTCCAGGCTTAAAATTGCCAAAGCTGGAGACCCCTGCTGTAAAGAAAAACATTGTGTAACCATAAATTAAAAGAACTTCTATATACTCAAAAGAAAAATACTGTGTAATCCTAAACTAAATACTTAATATGTTGCAACACAGAGAAGAAAAAAGAATCGAGGTTCTATATATTCTAAATAAACATTTGTCTCTCATTCATGCATGGAGGGATAACCCAGACCACCCTGTCTGGTGAGGCAAAGTCTGTTCCGCATCACTGATGGAAACTTAGGCAAACCACTGCTGGTTCTAGAGGAGAGCAATACAGAGGAGAGGTGCTAGGCTGGTAACCCCCTCAAATTCTCACCTAGATGTCCCAAAGAATTCTGGAACTCGGATAACCAAGACATCCAGAGGGAAGCAGGTTGTGAAGCCTGTAGTTGGAGTTTGCTTTTGGACAACACACACGCACAACTTCTCTCTCATTTTTTGTTACATGCTCATGCAACTTGCTTTAGCATTTTCCTATAAAAATCATGTTTGTTTTTTTAAATGTAGAAGGGTTTTCCTCCAAAAACAAGAATAGAGATATGGGAAAAGAGTGGCTAGTAGTAGAAGTACTATGGAATGAAGGATGAGCAGCAGTTCTTGCAGGCATGTATACATCTACAGACCTCTCGCTCTTTCCGTACTACATTCTGCCCTAGCCTTATATCCTTTCAGGCAGCAAGGAAACAAAGTTATATTCTGGCCATTCTCCCAGTAAAATGGTTCAAAATAGCCATTTAGGCAGAAGTGGGCAGAGGAAGCATTGGCGGTGTTATTGTAGAGAAAGCTATAAGGGTGCTCTACGTAAAAGAAGACTTAGATGTTTATGTACTGCTATCCATGTACACTGTTGTGCCCCCCCCCTCCAAATCTGAACCACTCTGGGGCAGCTCTCAAGGAACTAAAGTTGCCTAAATTTCACGTGACATTATGGTTTTTCCACAAGATATGAGCATATTTTTGCAACACCGTGGGGCTTGTTCAATTCACCTGAAAATATAATATAAGGAGCAAAGAATCAAGACCATATGATAAATTCCAAATAAAAAAGGTTTATTGCTCAAGCCTAAACACAAGAATCTAGCCCACTAATTGGTCAGTACTAAATTGGTGCGAGATAAAAGACAACAGAATTCAAGAGGGGCTGGGCTTGGAGCATCTGTGGACATGCAACAATTCTAGGCTGAGTCCTTTCTTGACTCTGCCCACAGGCTCTGCCTCTTCTCCTAAATCTACCCTATAAAGTTACCTTCCTATTCTTAAATTTGAAAACAATGTAAATTCAAGATGGAAATAACCATGCCCTTATTTTACCTGTATCATGGTATTTTCAGAACCCACTAGAGAGACCAAGCCATTGACTGCTGCTAGTCTTTGCATTGTAGGGGCTCCCTAGAATCAAAGCAAAATCAAAGTTTGTTAGAGAAGAAGTGAATGTTCTTGAATTGCTTCCTGCAAGAAAAGATCCCCCTTCCCCCAAATTCTTCTAGCCACTGATCCAATGACAGACATCCTGATACCAAATATGCTACTATCAGCATTGTGAAATGGAAAGCTTTCCACTCATCCTCTCAGGATTCAATCCATATCTTATTCAGCCTTTTAATCATTTCAAAAATGAAATGCAGCTATGGGACTCTGTGGTCAGGAAGAAATGAATAACACAAAAGGGAAGAGAAAAATGACTGCTTAGAAACTTTCACCTTCAACCACTTTAACCCTCGAAATCTTTGTGGTTGCTTTTCTATCCGTTAAAAAACAATACTGTGGTAAAGCAACTGGGGTGGGGAGAACAGATGGACAGGGAAGTGTTAAGCAGCTTCACTTAATTTCTACCATGCCACTGGTTTCCAGTTAAAAGCAGTGTAGGAACTAGGAAATACATCTGCTGATGTAAGTTTGGCCCTGGGTCAAACTTAGCGCAGCCCGGTTCTCAATAATTTAGAAGATCCAGAAGCTCACTTAGCTCCACTGCATGAATCCCGGATCTTCAGGTGTACTTTATCAGTGGGGGACAGGGGTGGGATCCGACCAGTGTAACTACTGGTTCAGTGATTTTACATTTTCCGTGCACATGCATGCTTCTCGCACACACACACACCTGATGTGCGCTGCATGCGCATGTATATCATCATCAGCTAGCTGCCTGGACAGCTGAGCAGCGCTGTGCGCAGGTGCGCAGTGGTTGAAAAAGCACTTTTTTCCTGCTTTTTCAATCGCAGCTGTGTCACGCAAAGTACCTGAGGTTGAAAAAGCAGGAAATAAAGGTCAGGTAAGAGCCCGGGTGGGCAGGTGGGCCAAAACAGCAGTAGACATAGAACCGGTTCTATGTATGTTCTCTGTTTGCTGCTTTTCAGAGCAACCGGTTCTACAGAAGTGGACAGAACCGGTAAAATCCCACCATTAGTGGGGGAAATAGAAACAAAAAGAATGGAATTGAACACAAAAATAGTTTGTCGTGAAAGTGGCTGCCTGCAAAGGCTTCTGGATTGTGGCTGAAATATGAAAGTGGAAGCAGTATGTTTCATCCCATAGTTGGGTAGACCAGGTTGCCCTAATAAGCCAGTCTCATTGGGGGAAAAAAGAATGAATAGAATCAGGCCATTCTAAGCCTCAAGACTTTCCATTAAACACAGCTAGCAAAAACAGATAAATTTATTCCATATTTTAAAAAAAGCAGCCAACTGGCACACTGCATCCCCAGGAATAGTTCTAGCTGTCAGTCAACTCATCCAGTTCCAAGTGCTTTACCTCGGCAAGTACAGTTTTCATCCAGGCAGGAAATAACTTATTGCTGAGAACATCTGCTTTTCCATGCCCGCATACAGACAATCCATGAACAAGGCTCCCCAAGGCTAAGGCAAAACCTGGTGTCTGGAGCAGAATAAGACAAAAAGCAGGCAGCACATTACAAAGGCCGTTTGTTTTGCATAGTTTCCAAAGTGAGAGAAAAAAAAAACAGAGGAAAGGGGAAGGGCAGAGAAATCCTTAATTTAAGATGTGTACTGCAGTACAGTTGTGAGTTCTTTGAAACAAAATCAGAATGCTTTTACGTTGTCGCACTCAAGCATGGAAATGAACTTGCACTGTACAGTATTGCTCACAGAGCAGCCCTTCTTCCAAACCAGATAAAATACTGCTTAAGATCAAGTGTAATTAAAAGTGAAAAAAAATCTTAGCATTCACAAACAAAAATATACCAGATTAAAAGATTGCAAAGCCATGAATGGTTTCATTATATGGTAAACATCATCCCCTTCCACTTTGGAGTGACCCCTTTCAGTTTCCTAGTATTCTTTATATAATTACATTAAAAATTAGCAGGCTAGACTCTGAGCAGGGAAACAGTTGACATAATGACTTCAAAGTCCTGAATAAGATGGCCATGTTTTATGGAGCAGCCTTTTTCAACTGGTACCCTCCAAATGAGTTGAGATTATACTCTTAAAATTTTCAATTATTTGGACATTGTAAGAGGAAGCCATGTTAGTTGACAGTGGCAAAAAAAAATCTGGACTTTGATACTAACTTTTCTGAATAGGAATTTTTATTAAAACTTATTATTATGCTTTCTTGAACTGCAACTCACTTCATCAGTTGTAGATGAAGGATTTACACTGAGCAAAGGCAGGAGAAAGAAGAGAAGGAAAAGTGATTATGCAGATGCAATTTACTTATAAAACAAATCACAAAAACCTTATCAATTAACAATTGTAATGTATTAATATATGTCAGTTTTTCATTAAGTCTTTTGCACAAGGACTATCTCCCATTTGTCCTAGCCAGAATCCAGAGTTCTGGTCCTGCCATAGGTACAAACCCAGTTACTCTCTCACAGGTCTAGGAAGCACACAACAGCAAACCACTTCCAAAAATCCTTGCAAAGAAAACTGCAGGGATTTGTCCAGGCAGTCACCAGAAAGGAATAACTGAATAACAGACACATAAAAATTTCAGATAGATATTGTTGGCAAAATGATAGCATACATCACAATGGAAGCAAAGTATATGAACTTACTTCTAATCTTACGCATGTTCTTGTTAAGATTCTGGTAGGTCACAAATTTGACATCAGGATTCAAAACAAAGGAATATCAAAGCATTTCAATCTCCCAGCAAATTTCCTGACAAACCTCAAACTGGATGTTTTGGAAAAGCAGGACTTTAACAGCACTTGCAAAGTTTTCAGGCCATCTCAGTATACAGGTTATTTACACATTACAATTGTCAATAGATAAGGTACTTGAAATCTGTCTCATCTGTAACCTGAATCTGGATATTGTAACTATCTCTCCCCCTCCCTTTTCCTTCTCCAATTTCATTCAAATTTGAATCCTATCTCAGTCTGAGAACTGAAGAAGCTTCTTGGATGAGAATTGAAATGTTTTCCAGGGGAAAAAAAAACAAGAGTTGCTTTTTGGAAAAGCACCTTTGGGACAACCATGACTTGGATGATTGAGAATCTCCACAGACATACAGGACTAAGGTTTCCTGCTGCCTCCATTTCAAAAAGCTGTTTGATTAGCTTTTCAGATCATTCATGCTGTTGCTGAAAACACTAGGATGACATAAAATATTACAGAAATATAAAAGCATAAAATTGATCTAAAAGCTTTATATGACCTGCTGATTCATTTCTGTTAATTTCTGCAACTTGTCCATAACCTCTTCGGCCTCTGTAGCCTCAACAATCCTAGTGCTGAAAGCAGAAACACAGACACAGGCAATTGTGTAGGCAAGAATCTACAAAATAGAAAAAGTAAGAAATGATTAGAATGAAGTCATTTTTTAAAAGTATGTTTTATGTACACACAATCTGGGAAAAACAAAGATGCTGGAGAAACAGCAGATGAAAAGCAAGATTGGAAAAGTAAACATCATTCTCTTACTTCCTGTAATGTTCGGCTTTGGTCTTCTGCGTCATCCAAGTATTTGCAAAGTTTACGCAGAGAAGTGGAGACGTGAGCTTCAGAATCTGTCAAGTTGCTGTGACTCATCAGTGACAGAACAAGTCCTACCCCCAAGATACATCCAGTGCTAAATATGGGAAATTGGAAAAAAGTGATGTGTTAAGTCAGTCAAAATTTCACCAATTATAAAGAATGCTTATTTTTTTCATATTCCAAGAAATTCTATTCGTGTCACTTGTAAGAAATCACAATGATGTGAAAACGATTACACGTGTGATAACATGATCATGTGACTGGTATAATTACACACTTGTGTCATGCATAGAAGTCATTGCATTTTCAAGATAACGATTATAAAATTGTTTCTTGTTTACAAACTTTGTACAAATATTAATGTTTTATTTGGGGGATCAGTGTCACAACTCCATTTTATATTCACATATTAAAGTTACACACAGCCACAGAACTTTATTTTTAAATGCCTGTTTAAACAAGTATGTGCAATCATTATTCAGTTCACAGCAGTTCATAGATAAGTGAAGAAACTGACATATCTGAAATGAAATTCATTACAAAAGATCTGTCTGTCATCCAGGTTCTGCCTGACTTGTATATGGTTATAATATTTTTATTAAACTAGTATGCCACTCAATAGTAGTTCAAGCATAATTGGCTCCACTAAAAAGCACTGCATCTGAGATAATGTGAAGAAATATATATGACAGCCTTTTCAGACAAGTGATTCTCATCAAGTAACAAAATACCTTGCCCTTACTGCACAATGTGGAAGGCCCTGCTGTTCAATCCTTCCACTGGAAACAATGAGAAATATCTGGAAATATATGGTATTAGGCACGTACATGTGGTGATTCATGATGAACATCCACAATGCAAGAACTGTGTGAATTTGAAAATCACTCTCATTGGCTAGTATTAGGAGCTACATTAAAAAAAACTATATCAATGATGGCCCTGATATAGTCATATCTTCACAGAACTGAAGCATATTTATTCAATTCATGTAGTAGATATTTAAGAAAAGAATAATGCTAGTGAAACAATTCCTCACTGTTGTTGCTTTAACCATTCAGTCGTGTCCATGGAGACTTTCTAGGCAAGTGCTCTCTATGCTACCCTTTCAAGCATAGCTTCTTGCTTAAAAGTCTATACTGACCAATTGGCCCCCATCTTCACCCGAATCTTCAATAGATCACTAGAGATGTGCTATGTTCCTTCTTGTTTCAAACGCTGCACTATTATCCCAGTGCCAAAAACTGGTCACTACAGACCAGTTGCTCTAACATCTGTAGTTATGAAAATCTTTGAAAGGCTTGTGCTGTCCCACCTGAAAACCATCACGGATCCGCTGTTAGATCCCATGCAGTTTGCATACCAAGCAAATAGGTCGACAGATAATGCCGTTAATATGGCTCTGCATTACATCCTACACCACCTTGAATCTCCAAATACTTACGCAAGGATCCTCTGTAGACTTCAGTTCAGCATTCAATACCATCATTCCAGACATTCTTCTAACTAAATTAAAGCAACTAGCGGTATTTGAACGCACTTTAAGTGGATCATAAGCTTCCTAACAGGCAGGAAGCAGTAGGTCAAGCTAGGCAGAATCACATCTGATACTTGTTCAATTTGCACAGGGCCTCCCTCAAGACTGTGTGCTTTCTCCACTTCTCTCTATATACCAACAACTGCATCTCAAATGATCCATCTGTTAAAATACTGAAGTTTACTGATGACACAACAGTGACTGGTCTCATTCGAGACAATGATGAATCCGCCTACAGACAGGAGGTTGTACAACTTGCCTCGTGGTGTAACCGGAACAATCTGGAACTGAACACACTTAAAGCCATAGAAATGATGGTAGACTTTAGAAGAAATCCTCCCATACTACCACCTCTTACAATACTAGACAACACAGTATCAACAGTAGATATCTTCAAATTTCTGGGTTCTATTATATCACATGATTTAATATGGATACCTAACATCAAAAATGTCATCAAAAAAACCACAACAAAGAATGTTCTTTCTGCACCAACTCAGGAAGCTCTAACTGCCCAAGGAGCTGCTGATACAGTTCTACAGAGGAATTATTGAGTCTATCATCTGTACCTCTATAACTGTCTGGTTTGGTTCTGCAACCCAACAGGACAGACACAGACTTCAGAGGATAATTAGGACTGCAGAAAAAATAATTACTACCAACCTGCCTTCAACCGAGGACCTGTATACTGCACGAGTCAAAAAGAGGGAAAAATATTTACAGACTCCTCACATCCCGGACATAAATTGTTTCAACTCCTTCCCTCAAAACGATGCTATAGAGCACTGCACACCAGAACAACGGGACACAAGGACAGTTTTTTCTCGAAAGCCATCACTCTGCTAAACAAATAATTCCCTCAACACTGTTCAACTATTTACAAAGTCTGCACTACTATTACTATTAATCTTCTCATCACTCCTTATCACCCATCCCCTCACACTTGTGACTGTATGACTGTAACTTTTGTCGCTTGTATCCTTACAATTTATATTGACTGTTTCCTAGTATGATTTGATTGCTAATTGTACCCTATGACTATTACTAAGTGTTGTACCTTATGATTCTTGACTCTTGAGGAATGTATCTTTTCTTTTATGTACACTGAGAGCACTTGCACCAAGACAAATTCCTTGGGTGTCCAATCACACTTGGCCAACAAAGAATTCTAATTCTAATTCTTTCAGTTGTTGAATGTCCATCTTTTGATTTTATTCATCCAGCATGATCTTTGCTTGCCCCTTCTTCATGTTTCACCAACCATTCTAAGCATCACTGTAATTCCTGATTACTTAAAAATTACATTGTGAGCAATCCACCGCTAGATGGCAATAAAGTCTTATAGGTAGGCTGCAACTGTCCCCTGTCAAAAGAAAGCTATGTGAAACTATAAAAAAATACCCCTTTCAACAAGCTGGCTCCCATAAACATTTTTATTTAGATTATTTATGAGCATTTATTATCAATACATTCCAGATTCAGCATAGATTCTTATGCTTCTAAAAACAGAGAAGAACCGTTTTGAGGCCTTCATCAAATCACAGAAACTGTTGAGTGTCCCTTTCCTCCTCCAACTTCTGTCCACCCTCAAAATTTTATGTCAAAGAGTCAAGGGAATCTCTGCCAATAGTTGGGAGAGGAAGACAGGTGAATTAAGCTCATTTAACAAGGAAATTTGATGCACAAAGATTCTTGGTTTTTAAAAATTTATTATTTTATTAAAGTCATAACAAACAATCATGACTATAAATGGATTGAACTTGACACATTAATGACAATTAAAAAAAACAAATTAAACTTTGTAAAATGTTAAGAAAATAACCAAAGGAGGAACTTCTCCCCAAGCAGATCAACCAAGAGGGGAAATGTTCACACAATGGTAAAAACACAACAGTAAAGTCAGAGAGAAATGGAATGGAAACAGAATGGCGGTTAGGGTCAGCTGCTTAATCTTAAATACAGTATTTTGTTGCAAGTGCCACTTGTATAAAGTGTTGAGTAGTCATGTTTTGAATATTTCCCCCTTTAGTTTTGCTCAGGTCAGAAATGGTATTGTATGTGTGAGAAAGGGGAGCAGGGGGACAAACAGAAAACAAAATACAGAAGCACAAAACAGATGAACAAGAAAAACAAAAACAAATCCTCAGAAAATCAACAGGTTCAATAATTGAACATACTTGTCATGAAAACTGTACAATTTTCATTCAAAAAGATTTATTTCCCTTTCTCTTAAAATATACTAGATGGCAATGGCTAAGCAATAGCCTTGATTGATAATATATTTCATAGTAATATATCAGATAAAATCCAAGCCCTTCTTTACATAATACATAATTAAGTTATGGAGATTGATGCAGCTAATTTAGAGAATTATGCATATCAAAGATGAATAGGGTTTCCAACGGCTATCCAGAGCGGAGCTGAACTATTTTAGAAGTATTTCTCCAGGTAAAGTAAAATTCCCTCCAAAATGACGGAATCAAATTCTGAACTTAATGAAAGACAGATAATGAACTGCAAAAATGGCAGCTCTATTTTCATTTTCTCTGATGTCAAATTTCATCTTGATCATATCCTATCCACCCTTAGAAGCATAAGCTCTTCTATAACTTTTTCTTTCTCTACTTGGGCCTTAATTGTTATTTTGAATTCTATGCTCTCTCTGTAGTTCTCTAGTGTATGTATCAGTAATTACTGTTTCTTGTTGAATTATATATTGTTCTGCCTCACAGTGCTCCTTCTGTGGGCCTTTTATTTAATTGCCTGTGTACTCTGTGTTTTATAGGCATTTTATTTTACATGCACACCATTATGAATAATACAATATAGATATCTGTAATGCTAATAAATAGTTATTTACACTCAGTTCATTGTGAGGGCAGACTACACAATCCACATGGGAGAATTAAAGGAGAGATTTCATCTTCTATCAAAATCCCAGTAGGAGATGACCAGACTGAGCCTGAGGGAGGGGTTAAATAGATCATCAGTCTCGAGTCCCTTCGCATCCACAGATCTAAGTCCTCCACTACCCTTGAATTCCATCGACCCTTATTTACCACCAATTTGTTTTGACCATTAATAGTTCAGATTTTGTAGAGAATAGTAGCATACAATAAACCTATATTCATTTGAACGGCCTTAGATTTAAATTTGTTTTCCATAGGATCAATTATGTGAAAATTACATATTTAAGGAAGGTCCACTACTACCTAAATGTGTCCCCTTTATGAAATCCTTCCATTCCTTTCTCTGGGATTTTACAAACCCATTTTTAGAAAAAAAAAAAATGCTGTACCTACTTTTGTAGATATCCTAGGCTGGCCAATGAGAGCCACAATATTTAACTAATTTATAGAGCCGTTCATCTTATGAGCAAGGGATTCTGGGCAGCAAAACAAAAGAAAAATGTATGATTTCAAAATTTAGTTCACATTTAGCTCTGAATCAAACTGTTCAGAATCTGAAATGTTTCAATCAAATCAGACAGTTTTCCAAATGATCATTTCAGCATCTGAACTGGGTGACTGATACATGTCTTAACGTTTAGCAATTAAGTTCTAAAAAAACAACACCTCAATAAAGTATTTTAATGGATAAAATATGAATTCCTTATGTACCTCCCTAATACAAAAATTACTTGGTCCATATGAGTGCTTCATTTCTTGATATAGTTTTTAAAACTGTGGTTTAGAATGAGGTGTGAAGATACTATCTCTTCAAATATTTTATGAGCTAGGAATATTTGCAATCTAAAATGACATTTGGTATTGGTAATAACCAGATTTTTATTTAGCTTATTTTGCCCCAAACCATACCTAAAATAGGAGGCAAAAGATCCTAATCTTTCATCTCCCTACCACTGTACTATACCTCCATCTGCTCTTGGCTGGCAGGGAAAGCTAATTTGGCTACAATTATCAAGCTTTTATCTTATGCTAAATGGGCACTCAGACATGAAACAGTGGGCATTGCAAAGCAATGTGGCTAATGCATCTCCCTTTTACCATATGTGCCTCCTATCATGCCAGAAGACAGTCGAGCAATGCCAATTTGATTCTAAACTCAGCTCTCCTTAGATTACAGTGAGGGCAGCATCTACGCAGTGCCAAAGAAAAGTCTAAAATCTCTGCCAACGAAACAAGGAATTCGCATACATTTGCATACATTTGCACAACTAGGTATTTCTCTTTTGCTTCCAAGTGTCAGATTCTCAAATAGCAAAAGAAAGTAAGAAGGCTGAACATTTATTCTTTATGGCATAAAATAAGAACGGAAAAAGGAATGAATTGAAGGATGAAAATGGGGGTGGGTGGAGTGGAATTAACCTAGTTGAGGCCATTAGATACTGAATCAGGACTGATTCAATAATGCTTACAATTTCAATGGATTTTGGAAGTATCAACCCGAAATTCACCTCTAAAATGGCCTTTTTATCTAAACATTGATTCTGACTGTAATGGTCAGTATACACCTCAAGGCCCATGTAATTTTAAATGTGTTTTTTTCCAGCATCACTGTTCCATACATTTTAGTCTTTTCCCAGATTCTCAGCCTTTTTGTTCAACACCTGGAGTTCTAGCCTGTCGCTTGGCAAACCTAAATAAGTTTCCTTTCATCCATACTTTACATCCAATCTCCAGCTGTTAAATTAACACAATAGTTCCCTCCAAATAAAGGGGCAGGGTGAGACAGCTGCTCCTGCAGCTCAGACTGCATTATAAGCACATGTCTGTTCTAACAACAGGCTCCAGAGATGTTAGGCTCAACTCAACCTTACCAACGAAAGCTTCAAAAGTGCATTTTATTAATTAACCTGTAAAGGAAGAGTCTCCTGTCAACGCTGGCTGACTCCATGATGCCATTACTGCCCTCCATTTTACCTTAAATGCTCCAAATCTTCAGTGTTCTAGGTTTAGGATCTAAGTGACACTGCATAGTTATCTTTATTATGTACTTTGCTTTTTCTGCTTAGTTTTTTGCCATCCCAGCAAAAACATAAACTATACCTAGAACCATTTATTGAACACATAGAAATATATTTAGGAGTTTAGAGAAAAATGTAATGAATGAAGCAGTCCTACAGTTTTCTACATATTGCATGGAATTTATAAACTCTTCCACAGCTGTGGAAAGAAAACAATGAAATCTAGTAACTCAGAAGACTGTCTTTGTTTCAGAGGGCAAGCATTTTGGAGATGTTTTAAATCTCTATTATATTTATACAAGCAAGTATATATTATAAATGTAGCATGCACCACTTTGTATCATGTAATAGGCAAGGTTATTTTACTGCACAAATACTATGAAAATATATAATAAAAACTGTATAAAGTACAGTTAATTGTTCAATATATGTAGCTGCTCTAAATACATATGAATCTTATGTCTCATAAGAAGCCCAGCTATAATACAGAGATTTACGACTACTATCACTGTTTTCAGCCTAACCTCATTATTGTTCCTAAAGCAGTGTGGAGAACATAAGTAAAATAACAGAAATTACAATACTAAAAAGGGAAAAAACATGGCATACTACAGCACAAAACTACAATAAAATTAAGCAATCCAAAAGTCTATGGCATTTTAAAAATACACTTCCTTTGTTTATTCAAAGAATTTCCTTTAAACAAGCATCTCACACTAGTACAACAAAAAAGCATATACCTGTTTTACAATGGATAATCAAGCAAACATTATGTATTCCTCCTATTTATACCCCATTTTTCCTGTAAAGTGTTCAGGAATTGCCTAGTTTTATCTTCACAAACATTTTAGAAAGTAGAATTAAGACGCTATTATGCGACTCGTATGAGATCTGCAAAGAGTCACAACTAAGCTCCATGATCCAGTTTTAACTCTATTAAACCTGGACCTGCATGATGTTCGTGAATTACAGTTCCTAGTATTCTTGTCAATAGTCATGTTGTTTGGTTACTGGATGTTATAGCTCAGCATCTAGAACAGGGGTGTTAAACTCAAAGCCTGCAGGCCAGATCCGGCCCACAGGGTGTTTCTAGGGTGAGACTGCCCTGGAAACAGTGAAGGTCCAGCCCACAGTGCCTCTGCCAGCAAAAATGGAGCTCGGGAGGGCTGTGTGCAGCCCTTCCAAGCACTGTTTTTGCTGGCGGAAGGTTGCAGGAGACCATCCCAGCCGAAAACAGAGCTTAGGAGCCCTTTTTTGCTGGCAGAGTACTCGGGCTGCAGGCGCCCCCAACATGAGTGATGTCAGGCTGGCCATGCCCACCCCATCCCCCCCAAGGTCAAACACAACCCTGATGAGGTCCTCAATGAAATCAAGTTTGACACCCTTGATCTAGAGGAATATAATTCCTGCCCCGATCTAAGCACAACTTCACTCTACACATCAAAATGCAAGCACAACAACAAACATATAAATGTACATACCTGTACTCAAGACTTGTGTCAAAGCAGCAATCTTCTAATGCATCCAGGGATTTCATCAACAGAAGATTCATTTGCTTGTCAGCTACATCACTAGGGGAGGAAGAGTAGTGATAATAAATCCTAGTGATAAATTGCTCTCCACTGTAAGTCTTGTAAATTCTTACAGTGTTTTCTTGATCTGATAACCAATTGGTTATCATTATTTATATATTCTTCTCTAGTCTGATAAAGTTAACATTTTGCATCTATGGGCAACAGAGCTATACGTACACTCACAGAAATAAACAAACTAACCACACAACATACAGTGTCATGTAGTAAGGAGTGGATTCCAAGGAGAAAGAGTGTGCATTCCAAAGGAATAAGAGGCAACTAAGTCCAGATCTTATATGAGAGAAAGATGGTGAAGATAGGAGCTCCCTAATCATTCACAAAGTATATTGTAAACACACGTCTGGCAAAACTGTCTGTAGGCATGAAACAATAAAGAACTCAACCTGGAAGAATCACCATGTGTCATTATTTTTGATATATACACACATCTCCAAAAGCAGCATCCAGAATTATATTAAGAGCGTGCCAATGGGAAGTGTTGCTAACTTCTCCTTCTTCTCTTTTGATTTCTGACAAACATCTCTCAAAAGACCAAAAGAGAGAGAACTTCCTTATCCCTTGACTCTATTCTTTATGCAAGAGACGCTTTAAAGAATGAAAGAATAGGATTCATAATTTCTAGACAAAGTTGTTTTTCCATCTTTCCATCCTTCTGATTTTACTAGAAAGTATGCTCAAAACTAATTTAGGCTCCACTGAATGTGTGCAAATCTATTTCCTTTCAATTCTTCTCACATATTCAGTATTGTAGTCTAAATGATCTTACAAGAGCAGAGCTAAATAGTTATAGAGAACTGAATCAGTTTTATTCTTATCAGTTTCAAAAATAGCAGCTTTCTTTAAAATGTAGGTTTCCTTTATCTGCTGAAGCTCTCAAAACCTGCACCTTTGTATGGTATGTCTGTCAATGAAAAAAAACCCTATGACTTAAGATACCAAGTCCCAAATAGGATGAATGGATGGATATTTGGGGAAATTATGATAAGTAGTTGCTTAGTTCCATATTATACAATACTGTGGTGTCTTTTTTATTAACAGTAGAGAGATGACTTTGTTCCCATGCACAATGCACTGGTGTAATTTTGTCTATTTCTTTTTAAACTACTTTTGATTTTATTGTTCCTATTTTTTCCTACACATTGGAAAAAAATTATATAACTGTAATCTCCTGAAATATTAGTACAGGTAGTCCTCAACTTACAAGAATTCACTTAGTGACCTTTCGAAGTTACAATGGGACTGAAAAAAGCGACTTATGACCATTTTTCAGACTGATGACTGTTGCAGCATCCCCATGGTCAACTCATTTACATTCGGATGCTTAACAACTGACTCACATATATGATGGTTGTAGTGTCTCGGGGGTCATGTGATCATCTTTTGCAACCTTCTGATAAGCAAAGTCAGTGGGGAAACCAGATTCACTTAACAACCATGTTACCAATATAACAACTGCAGTGATTCACTTAACAAATATGGCAAGAAAAGTTGTAAATGGGGTACAACTCACTTAACCAATTCCTCACTTAGCAACATAAATTTGGGGCTCAATTGTGGCCATAAATAATCACTTTTAAACAAAATGACATGGGAGAGCAAGATATATTCATTTCAAATATTAGTAGACACATCTAGTTTTGAAGTATATGAATATCCAAACAGAAAATAAAGTTACAATCCAATGTGGCAAACAAACAATATGTGGATAAAAAAGAAGTTTAGGCAACCTTATCTTCTCCAAATACAACATTTGATTATTACTATTTTTAATACAAGTAGCTGCTTCCTAACCTTTCATTCTGAGATTGGAATAATCCAGAATTTTCTCTAGTTTTCTACTCCAAAGTAATATTGTCTGGACTGGATGGGAAGCAAATCTGTTTTGTTTTTGTTGCTCTTTATACAAAACATATCAAAATAATCCAGTATTGGAATACTAAGAAAACTATATCCAATTTGAGCCCATCCAAATGTTGGATATTTTATATGATTTCCAGCCAGCAAAATAACAGTAATGCTGGCTAGGGCAGATGGGCTATAACAAAGCACATCTGGAGGATAATAGGTTGGGAAAAGCTTAGATTATGCGGGTTAAGACTTTTGCTTTTATTTTTGCAGAAAAGTCCACACTGAGGGGGCTTTCTCGCTGTGAACGTAACCCAGAGGAGGCCTCAGACACCACTGCAATCTTGTAGAAAGGGAAAGCAATCAGTTACATGGCAGTGAAATAAGTTGAAAAAGGAAGAAGATGGGGTGATCAAGGAAGTAATTCAAAATGAAAGCATCTTGCAGAATGGCTTGTGATTTGCGAAGTGCAGAAGGCTAAACATGTTGCTCTGCATAATTTGAATATCTAGCGTGAGAGGAAGCAAAAGTTATTTGCACACCTGCCATAGGATGGAATTCATACCTGACTTTCTCTTCGCATAACCGTGAAATAAACATCCCCAATGCAAGGCTCATGTGGATTTGAACAGCCTGAGACTCATCTGCATTTGGTTTCCCAGGTAACATGGCAATCAGTAAATTCAGGACTTCCTCAACCCTTTCCTTGTAGGATACAATAAAAACCGGCACCAAGAGAGACAAAGAGGTTGCTGCGCAGGAACGAGCAATAGCACTTGCGGTATTTTCACCCGAGTAGGATTTCTAGGACACAAAAGAAAAGTACCAAAGATTCTTAGTTTCATCCTTTTTTCCGTGTATAAAAGGATTTGGCACACTGCACACTCATCTAGGAAAGTGAAAGGGAGATATAATGATGATTTTAACTGTGTGACTCTGCATCCCTTTGCTTTTTATTTGGTAACACTGAAATAAGCTTTTCTTGAAGAAAATAAAAGCAAATATGTATTTTCTAAAATATATTAACGTAAATTAAAATTATTAATTCATTGTATAACTTTTCTGAACAGGCAGGAGACGAGGAGGAGAGAATCAACATCAATAAAAGCATTATGTGAAAAAGAAAAGAATATGTAATCATCGCAGAAACATCAAATACTCAATGCAAGAGAATTAAACATTTAATAATTAATACACATTTCAACATATTTCTTAAAGTGTTTAAACACACCTAGAGTCACCTCTCAGTTTGTAGGTACTAACAGCAGTTTATAACATTAAATAAACAGTCTCAGAGGAAGAAATATCCTGAAATCTTAAAAGTCACTAACTATAATTAGTGTCTTACTTTCAATGGGATTTACTTTTGAATACATATCTATAGGACTGATCATCAAAACATACAAAATTGTATCTTTCCCTTTGAGGCAACATTACCATGGCTAAATTACACAGAGAAACACACTTGGCATAATGAGAAAAAAGAAAGCAACTGGAACAACAGAACAGTGTGAAGTCAAGTGACATTTATTTCAATATATATAGAGAGAGAACCCATACAGTTTATAGGTGAATTTATAAAAATACAAGGGAAGTTAAGAGAAAAACAGTCCTGCTGAGCATTAGGGAATTATGCCTTGGGAATTATTTTAAGCACAGAATTCAGATAACTAACTACCAAATGAACCTGTTTGGGAACAACTCAAGATTTTTCATTTCACTTAATTAACTGCACACAAAAAAACCAAAATAACATGTTAAGTTATAGAAAGATAGTAAGACAAAAGAACCCTTAAAAATTAGAAAGGAAAACATGGTACACAGGGAAGGTATTCATGGACACATATGCATTCATAAGTGTTCTACATAAGCATTTCAATGACTGCTGGCCATATTTCAATATAATCACCCATAACTAATTTAAGTTGATAAGTGATTCGTTTGTAAATTGTTAACATCAATTCTGCAGACTATTCAGTAGTCGGAGTTGTATGAGTTGTATTTTATCTCCCCAGTGCTTAAAAATAAGACTAACAGCTATAAGCAAGAGAATCAAATTTCTTTGTTTAGATGTCAATTTCTTTACAATAGGAATATAATTCAGAAGAATATGAGTATCTGAGATTATTAAATCTTGTCTCAACACTGAGTTAATATATGCAATAGCTTCCTCTACAAATGAAATGATCGTAGGACACTCTACAAACGTATGTTTAAATGAAGCATTAGTCTTATTGTACAGGTAATCCTCAAGTTACGAATGTAATGGAGCCTGCCCATTACATTCGTAACCCAAGAATTCATAGGAGTTAATCACGTAACTTGAACATGGTAACTCCCTGCTTTCGCCCACTCATTCACTAATTGAATGTGCGGGTTGTTAAGTGTACAAGGTATTTCAGGGTGGGGAAGGGAGGGGAGCCTAGTGCTTCTGACCACCCAAGGCCTCCTCTAACCCACTGAGATATCTCATGCTTCTCCCACCCATTCTGCCCGACTGGATCACTTAACCTTACACAAATCTTGATGATCAATGCAGCTGTCTCCTCTCCAGCCTTTCTGCCATGGCTTTGCCTTGAGCAAAGGCTTGCCAAGGCCTAGAGACCTAGCATCCCTATAGCCGCCAGTCATCTTTGCAAAAAGCCTTTGACAATGGCTTGGAAGGGCACACACCTCCCTCCCTAACTCTGTTCTTGTTAGCAAAGGAGTTGAGGAAAGTCCTTTGCCAATGAAAACGGGGCCCCAGAGGGATGTACTCGCCCCTCCTGGGCTCTGTTCTCAGTGGCAAAGGATTTGAGGAAAGGCCTTCAATGATGAGAATGGAGGCCTGGGGGGACACATGCGCCACTCCTGGCCTCCATTCTTGGTGGCAAAGGCTTTCTGCAAAGATAGCAAAAGGCTTTGCAAATGGAGGGAAGGCTTTGGTGCTTCAGGCCTTGCCTCCATTTGCAAAGCATTTTGCTGCATAACTAGTCCAGGCCTCTGTTCGCAGAGAACAGAGGCCTTAAGTACCCTGAGATCATGCAACATCAGTAGCACGATCTTGCATGGATCTTGCAGTACTTTAGGCCTCCATTCTGAAGCACTGAAGCAGGTCAAGTGACCCAAGGCTCGCTAAATCTTTGCAATGTGTGATGACCCAGGGTGTGGCACAAAAGCTACACAATCAGAGAACAGGTCTAACTTCCCTTTATTGCTCCAGATGTGCCTCCAAATGTCCCCACATTCACTGCAAGTCCTGGAGCAAAGCTCTCACACGCACCTACAGAAACCTCTAGCTGCGAGTAGTCCAGTAAGCCAGGTTAGCCAAACAGCAACCAGGGCCAGCAGTCCAATAAACCAGATAAGCCAGATAGTAATTCAGAGCAAGAAGGCAAACTGGGCAAGCCCCACAAGACAGAGTACAGCAATCTCCGGGCATTGGCAAGTGTACATGAGACTCCACAGATTCAATGCTTGTTCCCGACAAATGCCCTTCCCACCGGCACCTCAGTCCCCAGATATGCCTTCTGAACAGGGGTGGGGCATTCTCCTCCCTCATAGCTGACTCAATCTGCGTTGATCTTGCCTTCTCTCTTCCCTCCTTGTTCTCAGATTAGGAGGGGCTAGTCCTTGCTCTTCTCCTGAGCTCTGTCTCTGCCTTTCTAATCCTGCAGGCCTTTCTAATCCTGATAAGCTCTGCCCTTCCCCAGTTTCCTCCAAAGCCAACAGAGCCACCCCTCAATCTCTGCTGGCTCTTGTTCCAACTCATCTTCCCCTGCAGATCCAGACTCCTATGGGGGCATGACACAATGTGAGTATTCACAAGTCTAGCGTCTGTGGAGACGTGGCGGGGGTGGGGGCAATTGGCAGGATGAATATTGCAGAGCCTCTGTGGTCATTCATAAGTGTGCGACTGCCCTGGTACTGCAACATTCGTACATCATAAGTACTTGGGTGCTGCAACATTTGGGACTGCATCATAAGTACTTGGAAAGTTATGTCGTGACTACGAACGGTTGCTAAGTGAACTGTCATAACTTGAGGATTACCTGTATCTCCCTCAACATGATAAGTTTATTCAATTCTTTTCTATATAAGTGCAATGGAGACTAGTAAGTGTAAAATATTTTGTTGAGCAAGGTGTAAACTAAGATTTACTGAAGTTTTTGGCTTTGATGTTAACATCTCTTCCCAGAAAATCGAAAGTATTAATTTATCATTCGAACTGACCACTAAAATTTGCATACCATACCAAATTTTCTAGTCAGTAATAGAATTTTATAAAGAATAATTGTGACTTGTTTTGTGTCACAGCTATAATTCTGCTTGCAGTAGATTAGATACTTCTAAGGCAGAAAATACTGCAGATCCAACTTGGGGTGTCAACAAATATTGCAGTTATAAATATTACCAGTGAATTGTACCAATTAATACTTGAATTTTGAAGTAGAAAACAAAAACTCTTCATGTTTATATATTAATTGAGCCTTATTTTAAATACCTATTTTACCCCAATTTTTGATAACAAATAGTTCTTGTATTATGAGATTTGGATTACTCCACAGCATACATTTAGCATGAGAAAAAGGATAAAACATGTCATTTCCAGAAAGAATTACCACAAATCTCAGGTTGATATAGGAATTCGACATCTATTTTGATGCCAAGATAGTCTGACTATCCAAAGATATATTGTGTGAATATTTCTAGAGTGGCCCAAGTAGACTTTCTGTTAGAAGAATTCATCCCAGATTTGATTCTAATCAAAGACATGCAAATGATTTAATTCAATACTTGAAAAAAATTATGTTCATCCCTCCTCAACAGACATCTGGTCCCTTTAAAAAAAAGTTATTATTTTGATCCACCTACCTATTCAGCAGCTACTTAACTGAAAATCATTTAGAATAGATCATAGAGTTACAACAGTTTTCCTCCAAATAATGTTCCCAAATATGTTGGGCTTCAACTCCCATAATCCACTGGCCAACACAAATTTAGTTCATGTAAGAATTGTGGGAGTTGATATGTAAACCCCTGGCAAATCAGAAGATTGGGAAAGGCTGTCTTATCATATTTCCACCACCCACAATTGCCAAACCACTTAGATGAGTCCATAGCTCCTTAGGAAAATCTGCAATTAGTTATTTGCTGGACCTTTCAGGAAAGAAAAGAGAGGAAAATGGTGCCCCCATTGACTTCTATATAAAAGCCTCTGTACAAAAGGATGGCCATCTTATTTAACTGAAGTAACATGCGGAATGTCATTATACTAAAATAGATGAGAATGTGAGTGCTACCTCTTCTGTTCCTGTCCCTCCTGTCAGTTCCAAGACTTCGTGGTGAGGCATAGCCTAAGTTCATAATGTACACAGTGAGGTTTATTAAAAAGAACCACAGAAGCAGCAGAAGAGGAAAAATAGAGAGGGAGACCAAGTGACCAGAGCCCAAAGCAGAAAATCTAATTGCATGTAAATCTGCATATCCATTCCATCTCCCATAAATCAGAAGAATCAGGTCCTGGGGGGAAACATCGGGTTGTGAAGCTATATGAATGTTCACCTCCTATAAGACGAATGGGTTCTGCAATGCAGTTTTTTTGCCTTAGGGTTCCCTTGAGTGCCCATTCATTCTAAAGAAGTAGATTATCAGTAACTTACACCTAATTGTAGTTATATTATTAAAATGATTCTATGATACTACACATGACAATTTTAACTTTTTTAGTTTCATTTGACTGACACTATATGTTAACTGACAATGGCACCTGGCTTTGGTTCTTTCTCTCACCCACACAATGAAATGGCCATAACACTGTTATGCCATCCCTTGAGTGCAGTCTCTTGTAACAAGATAGTCTCTTTCACAGCATGGAAGAAGTAATATCAAAGATTCCAAAGAAAAGGGTGAGGATTAACATAGAAATACCATTTTTAGACTGATCTTTTCAATGTTGCCAACCATGTATATATTTTCCCTAGAGTGCTCTAACTTACAAAGTTGAAAGACTGCTTCCTGTTCAAGCTTTGTTATCAACCATTTTGAACCTTCCTAACGGTATTCTGCTCATCCCATTCATTCAGATTCCTCCTTACTTCTATAAAACATCATTTTAAAGCTGCACTGTGGTAAGGCTCCAAAAAAGCTAAGCATTTTCTGTCTATAATTGACCAAAATTATATACAACCTTTTCATATTTTATTTCTTCAGCACTTACGAATCGGTAGCCACTATCTATGACAAACATGGTCCATTTTTCAGTGTTCAGGGACCACAGATTAGAAGATAATGATCATAGTCAGCATGGAACTGAGATGATAATATCACAAAAGTTGATTATGGTAGGATCTGAGAAGATTCTAGGCCTGATGCTTTTTTGGTAGGGTAAAGCTTAGAATAAGGTTATATAATTATACAATTGCTTTATTCTGTTATCTATGGAATGTATGCCACCTAAATTTTATTTAAATTTGTATGCCACCCATCTCTCTACCAAGAAATTCTGGTTAGCTTACATATCCATACATAAGAGAATAAAGCAATTATAGAATTACAACATTAAAACATTAGACATTAAAAGTTAAAATTAACATTAAAACCGGTTTTTAAAACCCCCAACACATAGATAGGGTTGACATGAGTTCTTGCACTAGTCTACTAACTACCTTTAAAATGTTAGTCCCCTTTGGGGTCCCAAGCCAGTTGGCAAAGCCAGGTTTTCAGGCTCTTTCAGAAGATCATGAAGTTGGGGGCAGATCTCAACTTGGAGGACATATTTCAAAGGGCAGAAGAAAAGAATCTTCTCCTGGACCCTGCCAGCTGCAATTCCTTGGCCGATGGGATTGAAACATGCCCCTTCTTCCAAAGCAAGTGGGGCGGGTCAATCCCACTGGGTTGAAACATGTCTCAGGTAACCTGGGCCTATGTCATCTAGGGCTTTAACGGGATAACCAAAACCTGGAGTTGCATCTGAAAGCAAAGCAGCAAACAGTGCAGTTTACACAGCAGTGGTTTAAATGGGTCACCTCGGAATCCCTAAGACTGTTTATTCATTTTGTGCCAGGTTTTAGCTTCCAAGTGCTCTTCGAGGATAGTCTCACAATATACAGTATAGGAAACGGTACAACTGGTGTGCACAATCTGAAGTTGTGCATTGTGCAAAGGCCACAATTGACCACAATTTCCTCTTTAAACAGAAGTTGTGAATCCAGGAGGATGGCTAGGCTTCACACAGATTCTGCCTGGGAAAGTGTAATCCATCAAAAAACTAAAGATATTAAGCTCCAGGATCCTGAGGCTGTTGGTACCCAAAGCCTCTTGGTTTTACCAGGACCAGCTGATTTTTTAAATTTCTTTTTGATGCCACTGACAGATCTACACTGAAGGAATATCTACCATTAGAGAATGAGAGTAGATTCTATGTACAATTTCAAATGTAAGGTCATTCTAAAAGCCAAGATAAACAAAGTAAAATCCAAATCAATTTCTTTCCCCAATACAGTAAAGTACAGTTGTAATAATGATTCTTCGTACAATCTGCTTTGACCTACCTGATAAAACCAAGGAAAGATTCGACCCTTGGGACAATAGTGACTGTCCACAATGCTAAGGAGGGTATCGATCACCATGGAAAGCCAGTGTTTTGTTGGAAGAAAGTCTGGCTCAGTCTGCAGAGAACAAAAGCACTGAAAATTATCTAATAATATTTTTTAAAAACAAATCTGGTTGTTTAAATGATGTAATAATTTTATTAACTGCCAAATAATAGAACAACACTAGGCACCATTATCAAAAATTACTCCCGAATTAGTATGTACATGTACATAAAGATTGAATGATATATTTTTATTTATTTATTTACACACACGCACAAACACACACACACACATTGTCCAAAAAGAATTGGAGTACAATTCTAATTTTATTACTGTAAGAAGTAATTTTCACTGTAGTCAAACGGATATAGGAATGCAATTTTAAATGAGTAATCTATATAGATTTTTAAATCATCGTTTTTGTTCTTGTGGTCATAAACTATTCATGTTTCCAGTGATATTTTAAGCAACTGAATTTAAAACTCATGTACCTGATTGCACCATATATTAGAAATAGAACTATGAGAACATCATGGCCAGTTATTAATGTTTACATATACAGTATTTGTTTTACAGTGAAAGCAATCAAGTCATTTTAACTCACATCAAATTGTTCTTCAATGTCCGAAGTAAGTTCTTTTTCATGCTTTGCAACAGCAACTGCCAGTCCTGTTAATGCTAGAAGACAATTCCCTTTAACCACTGGGCTTTCCCTGTTGAAAATCATGTATCAATTGTCAATGAAATAAAGGAAAAAATAAAGGAAGGAGAATGAGGTTAGAGAAATGGAATGAAAAGTCATCCCTTTTCAACAATCTGGTGTCTTCTAAAACTTTAAAGATCTACAAATTTTAGGATTACCACCCAGCATATACAGTATAATTCAGCTGAATTCTAAAAGTAGTAGGTCTAGCATAGGCTTTTCCTTTTAGAAAAAAGAAGGTTGACTTTGGTTGACATTTAATATACTTTCCATGAACTACAACAGAATTTTAAATATGTATGGGTTTTGGAAGAAGGGATTAAATTACGAGTTAAACCATTTAAAAAAAGGTTTGAACTTGTTTGCATACATCCCCTAGAAATGTATTTCAGTATCAGTATTCAGAGATGATGGATAAGAGGACCAGGATTCATAAAAAAAACCCAAAGCCCTTCCTTCCTACATCAGGGTCCTGATCCAAATTAGGCTATCCATGCTTGCTTTTTAAAAAGACCCTATTCACTAACTGAACCAAAGGTACAGCATTTAGTATATCTCCAATAATGTTTTGTAACTGTTATGTTAATATATATAATAAAGATAACAGTGAAAAGAACAAAAATATTAGTTTGTGTGTGTGAGAGAGAGTCAACATCTATGAAAGCAACAGTGTTGTGTAGTTGTTCATCCTGTATGAGGGGGATAGTGTTTTTTTAGTAAGATTTTCTTTTAAACAACCTTTGGTCAGATAGTGCTTCTTAAGGAAAGCTTCTCATGAGAGGGATGTAATAATAATATTTGTTTAAAGCAGCTTGTCCAATAACAACAACACTGTGCATTTAAAGATATTGGTTGATATTTAGGATGCTGGCAGCAACCTGTATCAACCATTAGCGCCAGTCAATGATATTTGTGATACATTTTTAAATGTTCAGTTGACTGAGTTACATGTTTAATGAATAAAAGAGATAATAATAATAATATCACAGCCTGTATTTATTAAGAAGCAAAGATCTTACTTGGAAGCTCCTTTGACTGCATCAGTTAGCATATCTCTAACCCTGTTAAAAGAGAGAAACAAGAAAGTAAAGAATGTGCTATGGAATTAGACAGTTTTAAGTGTGAGTGCGTGTGCGTGAGGGAGCTTCCTAAAAGGTCTGAGTTGGGTAGCAAGCAAAATATGGGGGAGACCAGAGATGGAAGAATCATTATTGATTGTACAATCATCCCCCCAATTAAGATCCTGTTCCAGGCAATCTCTAAGAAATGGATGTGCACTCTTGATAGTCTGCATCAACTGAAATTCTATTGCTGAATTGCATACTGGGTTGCTCAAATACTGAGCTGTTAATTATAGTTTTCTAGAAGAGACAGTGATCCACTAAGACAGATCAGTAGGGATTTCTAAAGTATTTATTGAACAGAATGAAAACAATAGATTGAGATTTATAACCTTTGCAGTAATAGGGAAACCTATTTTTTGCATTGTTTGCAGATTTCTTGGAGGTTCTGAATATTCTAGTCATTAGAACTGGTTGTTCTGTTGAAGGACTGATGGATTTGCAGAATAAGGAGATAGCTGACATGTGGACTCCCAAGGAGCCTCTCTCTCACTGTTTCAACTCAGATTATTTCATCACAATTTCATATCAGTATAAAACAATAAATATTCTTTTGACCATATTTTGTTGCATAGCCACAGAGGCTACATTCTTGCATTATGTTAGGCAAACTCAAAGAAACTTTATTTATTAAAATGTTCCTCACATAATGCTTCATTATAAATATAAACCAATTCTCACTAGCAAGCAAATGTTTATTTTAATTATCTTCTGCTTTGTCTCTACGTAGAGACAGATTAATCTTTTTAATGTCGTTTTTGTACAGGGACATAAGAATATTATAAGAAAGTTCATCATAATCAAAACTTCTTCATTTATCGCTAGTGCGATTAAACCCACAGTTCAACAATGAGGTGTGGTTTTCCTTGAGACTAGATAACTGCCTTTACTATTAAGATAAACTTCAAATTCCAAAATTTGAACCAGAAAATCTTGGATTACATACAATTTTCTACTTTACAACTGAATTTCTAGTTTTGTTCTATTTCATGTTTAGAGGCACAGTTGACATTACCTTGAAAATAATCTACCAAATACGATGTTTTGGGTTATGTTTTTAGCAACATTCAGATTGCTATGTGGCAAAGAAACAGCCTAATAATGTTGGATAAATATTAAATTTATGTATTTAAGATACATATATTTCTATATTGCAATCACAACCAGGCATATTTTTATACCAAATCCATACATTCAAATATATTGAACATAAAAAACTAAAGTATGGTCACTGATATTACAACAAAGTCATGCATTTAGATGCTAAACACATTTCCTGTATGCATCAAATTACTGAACGCTCAGAAAGAAATTTCAGAACAATTTAAGCAACTTGTTTAGGGATGTGCTGGCAAGTCCATCATCAAAATCCTTCAGACATTCTTCATACACAAAAGAAGAGCTACTGGTGAAAAACAACTCTTTGCGATTACACCTGGGACTTGCCATTTCTCTGCAAGATCATATCTGGTTTTTATCGTTAACACTTTTAAAGTTAGTAAAACTTACAACACTGAATCCTTCAAATTATACTACTTGTTTCTTTCCCAAACACCCCACCACTGTTCTAGGTGACAAGGAATAGATATAGTCATTGCCTTACCAGAGCCAGGCTGTAAATTGCTTGTATTGTACTTGCTCTAGTTCCTCTTTTCCATGCTTTAACTGCATCTCCAATTCAGCATGCCTCCCCTGTATAATCGTAACAAAAATCAGCAGGGGTACTTACATAGGTAGTAACACAGTGATTTTTACAGTTTTGTACAATTTCTACTTTTCTGCGTAATAAGATATGTGTTAAGTGATGGAATCTAAAATTTTAAGTTTGAAAAATAAAGATGCATCTCTTCATGAGGCCATATTTTCTCATTACTTTCATTCATGATTGGCACTTTTTGGAGAGTTCTCTGATAAAATAATGTACATTTAGACAGTTCAGTACACTTTGATGGTATAAATTGGGAAAAGTTGCTAGGTGCTTTATTAGTAAACAACTGTAGCATTCAGCTTAAATATCTTGCTGTTATTTATCACAATAAATATCCAGGAGATGTGATTCTAATATTTAGAAGAAAGTTTCTAAATTTCCTAAGTGTAGGGAAATGGAAAGAAACTTTTTCTTGGAATACTCTGTAAATTCTGCTGTGATGTAAAGATTATAAAAATTATATGCAATATTGTATCTTTGTGAGAAAGTATACTAAAGTATACTTCCCAATTATTTGTCACATTTTTCTGGTATGTTGAAATTATAAAAATATAATTTTTAGTAACATGGGTAAATAATAATACAATTCTTCACAAAGTTATGTTTGTGAAACAACAGTTCCTTCATTAATTGAGATTGGCAACTATTTCTTTGTGCTAATGATATGCATAGAGGTTACCCTAATCTTTTGAAGTCACACACACTAACTCACACATACAGAGGCAGAGGCACATACATACAAATTTAACAGCTATTAGATTCTGGTAGTTCATGGCTGAACTACCACAACCTAATAGATAGCCTTGTTCATTCAGCTCTAGTTAAGTGAAAAGTTAAACACAGATTCAGAAAGAATTAAATGAATTGTGCTCACTCATGTTTAACAACCTCAAATTAGTCTGAGAAAGAAATTAGGTTAGAACTAAAAGTGTGGATTCTACTCTTTGGTTCTTTATCTATGTTGCAATGTCCATCTTAATAAAATACAGAAATGTTAGAAAAATCACAAAAGAGCTATTTAAATGTTCTCTTAGTACAGTAAGTATTCTATAGACTATGATTTCAATTCATAACAATTCTATACTTTTTAAAAAGGTACAATTAAACTGTAAAATTCTTTCAATTTTACAAGTTGTAATTATGCATTTTTCATGGTTTATTGTCCACATTACTGTAGCACTGCAACACTGTTTTGTTTAAAAAAACAAATTCAAAATATATTTTAAAAGACATGTGTTAAAAACAGGTTAGATTTGTAAGGCATTTTTATATGCAACTTTCCTAATTTTAGACTTCCCAAAAGCCATTTTTTTAAAAACACCCATCACCTTATTCTGGTTCTCAAATGTGTACATAATTATGATGCAGGATTTTAGAATGCAGGAAATTTCCATGATATAAATCATTTTTTTTAAAAAAGTAACAGTAAACATTTTTTAAAATCCTAGAATTAGAAACCTACAATTAGAAACTTGGATACTACTGGACTTTTTGCAATGCTATGAAGACCAAATGTACTAGCAAAATTAACTGAAATTATTCTATATTCATAATAGACACAGAATTCTATTCAGTGTCACATATAACTTCATTTTCTTCCTCTTGTTCTTTTTCAGCATTACACAGTAAATGAAGTAAATTTGATCCAGATCTCCCAAAATTATCTAAGTAGATAACACTGAAAATCTGTTCTATTACTGATATACCATCTATTCAATGTTGGATACACCCCTTTAATAGGTAAAGGTTTCCTCTGTCCAGTTACTTCCAACTCTAGGGGACGAGGCTCATCTCCATTTCTTACTTGAAAAGCCTGCGTTGTCTGAAGACGTTTCCATGGTCATGTGGCCAGCATGACTATACACGGAGGCACACAGAATACTGTTGTCTTCCCACCAAAGTGGTACCTATTTATTTATTTGCATTTGCATGTTTTTGAAATGGAGATCCCTTTGGCAGGTTCTTTGGTGAGCTGGCCAGAACAGATACCTTTCATTAAATGTACATGTTGAAAATTAATGTTATTTCTTCATCTTAAATCCAGAGTGCGGTGTATGGTTATAATAAACACCAGATTCACTTAATAACCATGTTACTAATTTAAGAACTGCAGTGATTCACTTAACAAATGTGGTGAGCAAAGTCATAAAATGGGGCAAAACTCAGTTAACAAATTTCTCACTTGGCAACATAAATTTTGGACTCAAATGTGGTTGTAAGTCAAGGACTACCTGTAACTGCAAACCCTGAATGCATCGGCCATGCTTGCTTACTTATGTATTTACATAAAAAGTTCATCCCACTTTACAAGAAAACAAGAATATCCATTTATATACTGTATATACTAATATCTCATACTTGAATAATTGCATGGTATGCTCTCTCCATAAATCCAGCCCAGGAATGAGGCAGCAACAAAGAGTGATGCCACTCTGAAGGCTGAATGTTAACCTGCATGTCAAAGAAAAGAGAATAAACTGAACAAAAATATACAGTTACAAAGTAACACATACCCACAAGCACACACGTATACACAATCTCAAATTTACACTGGATCGCTGCCATTATCAAATATTTTTCTTCTTTGTATCAAGTATCAGTTTTGAAGTTTGTACAAATAAAAATACTCATACTTTTACATTTCCTTCTGGTTATTCAGTTTTACAGATTTTTCATGCAGACTGTAATTCAAAAGACAAAACAACTTGTCCTGAAAGCCCCATTAGTCTTATCTGATGGGAAATTGCTTTTCCTTCTTCCACTAAACATTTAGGGAATTACTAAGTGAATAAATAAACAAAGTAGTGCACTTTGAGGAGGCTTTCAAATGCAATTTGTGTAGCAAAATAGACATCTTGTTAAAGATTTCATAATACAAAAAGTCTCTGAGGTACTACAAGGACTTGTAAACTACAAATAAATTTGGTTTTTAAATCCATAGTACACTGATTGCACTATATTAATATCGAATATTTTACAATAGATCTTAATCATAAGGAAAAATTATCCATATATAGTAGGGGTCTTCAAACTTGGCAGCTTTAAGACATGGACTTCAACTCCCAGAATTCCTCTTCCAGTCATGTTAGCTCAGGAATTCTGGGAGTTGAAGTCCACAAGTCTTAAACTTGCCAAGTTTGAAGACCCTTGATATATAGGAATGGAAAACTTTTATTACCTCAATCTACTTTGGCTAAGTATCATTTAAAATAACAGAAGTACAGTCAGTTTTTTCCCCAAAGAAACTAATAGCACAACTCCACATTTCTTTGTAAAATAGTTTTACTATAGCAAAATGCCTGGGATCATTTCTATTTGTTCTGGGACTTCAAAGACCTCTATTTTTTTAAAAAAGAAAAAGAGCACTGTAATTAAAATGATTGTGGTGCATTGTTATGTCTCATAATATTGTATGGCAGGCAAAAGAATCAGTTTTTGTTCCTGTGTCCAATTATTTTTAGCATGGCCTCAACCAAAAACATTGGAAGTTGTCATGACAGCCATTTGGAGCCTATTAAACACAAGTTATGAGAACTTGGCAGTTTTCAGGTCAACATAAATTCACATAATACTAACTACTATGTTACTAATACACAAACACATCTTGGTGTACAAACATGTACATTTTGATTTGTTTCACCAATATGTAGGAACTAAATTTTGCCACTCCCCACTTCCAATTTTATTCTTACAAAACTCATTTTGTGAAACTATCCAGAGATAAAATGAATGATCCAACATCGCTCAGCTTCATGGTTAAGTGTGTATCTGCACAATCCATGTCCAATGTACGTAAGCCAACTTCGATTATAATACATTTTTTTCAATATCCATTGCTGTATTTTTTATTTAAAAAACATTAGAATGATTTATTTAAAAAACCCAACTTTGATTTTATGTTCAATTCAGTTTCTTTCATTTCAATCACAATGCTTAAAAGGCAGCAACAGATTATTCAGGTAATTTGAATAAGGAATATTAAAAAATAAAGGAGTGCCATTCTAACAATAATAATAGAAGTTTTAAATCTTAAAAATCAAGAAACACCAAGAAAAGTGGAAATATCAAAACCACCTGTTGAAGAATGAAATTAATTCTGTTGAGGCAGTCCATACAATAATTGGGCTACAAACATAGATAAAACTTTGATCTAGATTTTGAGTTGTCCCAAAGGTGCTTTTTCAAGAGGCAACTGGGTTTTTTTTCCTTTGAAGACGTTTCACTTCAGCTCTACAACACAATCCTTTCAGCAGTTCCAAGAAGGCTCCACACCCTGAGGTGACCCTGACAACACAGATAAACCCCCAAGTGGCGTCAAGCACTCGCTAAAAGAATGTAAATAACCAGCTGTCTGCGAGGAATACAAATCCTTTATTCCCTACCATCCAGTCAGAGCTAAAGAAGCTATTTGGATGAGAAGCAAAACGTCTTCAAATAAAAAACAAGAAAGCCCAGTTGCCCCTTGAAAAAGCACCTTTGAGAATCATAGGAAGTTCCATAATTCAATAATCAAAGTTTTAATTACCCTAGATTGCATTTCTTGAATATTTATCAAGGTAAGATGAGACTCATTGAGAGGATGAGCAAGAAAAGGAAGATCTCTTAAATACCATATTACCTATGGGAATGTTTGTGTAGTTCTGCTTCATCCAATGTACAGGTGGTCCTTGACTTACAACAGTTCCAAAGGCACTTTAAAAAGTGACTTATGACCATTTTTCATACTTATGACCACTGCAGAATCTCCATGGTGATGTGATCAAAATTCAGATGCTTGGCAATTGACTCATATTTATGACAGTTGCAGCGTCCCTGGGTCATATGATCTTTTGCCACCTTTTGACAAGCAAATTCAATGGGGAAGGCAGACTCACTTAACAATCATGTTACTAACTTAAGAACAACAGTGATTCACTTAATAACTCTGGCAAGAAAGGTTGTAAAATGGGGCAAAACTCACTTAACAAATGTCTCACTTAGCAATAGAAATTTTGGGTTCAATTGAGGCCATAAGACTACCTGTAGACAAAAGAATTAGCTTCAAAGTTTTAATTTCTATTTTAGATTATTAAGAACTAGTTTCTTCTGTTTTAGATTATTAGAACTAGTTTCTTCTCCAAACCTTGGCAAACTGTAATTAATCTTAAATAAGATGAAATTTATGTGCCTAATCATAGCACATTAGAACAGAAGGATTCTGCTGATGGCCCTTGTTGTCTCCCAGTAGAACTTGTGAAGGTGTCCTTGATTTTCTCTCTAACAGGACTGTTTTTTCTGAAATGATTTGTTCTGAGCAATTTTCTACATCACTGTCACATTCCTGTCATCTGGAATAGTTGGGGATGTCATAGAAACCATGGGCCTCTCAATTAATGTGACAAGATATACTCAAGACGTACTATTTGCTGGGAAAGATGAAATTGATCCAAAAAAATCCACAGAATGAGAAGTTCAAAAGAACCGCATTATTGATGGATCACTACTCATAAACTTTGCACAGGAATGGAAAAAGGGTTATTAACACGGCCTTTGAAAATTACTAAATTCTGCTGCTACAACCCTATGGTGATCTTGATGAAAATCTGGTTGATCTATGGAACAGGGATAGGGCAACAGTTGACAGCAGTTGACATAATCAGTCCCAAGCACCCTCTCATAATGCATGAAGTCCAGGTTTTGATTTTCTGGGGAGCTGACAGCAGTGTTTGAGTAGATAATTAGTGTAACAATGGAAAAGGACTTAGCATTAAGCCAGCAAAGGATCAAAGGTTTAGAGTTTAGTGTGTTAGCAACATTATCTGGGTCAGGATGCAAATGTAGACAGCTATGTTCAGATTATTCACATTGATATTTTTGAGAAGGTATAAACACAAAAAAGGTAGCACCATGGAGAGCTCCAATATGGGAAGGGGGACAGGGAAGTGGGGAGCTATTGAAAGCTAGAACATTACATGTGGATTGTCTCTGACTGAATCTTATATAGGATTTTAGCTTTCATTTGTTTTTATCATATATTTAAAGAGGATCTTATCTTGATCAGTATTAAGGTGATTGTGGTATCATGAAGCTTTTAATATTTGAGAGTAGTAATGTGTTCTCAAGACCACAATGGGTATTAGTTTCAGGGTGGTGCTGTTCCCCTTCCCCCCTCCCCCTGAGAAGGAGGTTTTGAGCTAGTTCAGACTCAAAAAGATGCTTCTGGTACCAAATCCTCTTACTGGTCAGAAAGACTATCTCAATAATTTCTTGTTTTAGGAAAAGGAATTACATTTCAGGATCAAGACATATCTCTTTCATTAGAATAAGGCAAGTGTCTTCCAGTGAATAAAGTAACATTACAGAAGAGATACTGGTATAACTGGAATATTTTGCAAAACATTTTCCTGATAAAATAAACAATTAATAATAAATAAAACCCAAGGAATTGGATTAGAAATGAGGGAGGACCTAAGTTTGGATTCACTCTCTGCCATTGTCAGGTGAAAGCAACCAGAACTACTCATGAAAACCCTCCAGGCTGTAAGTTCTGGAGATTCAGAGAGGCAGCCTACATGACAGATCTTCATTTTTTGTCATATCATTGGCTCTACTTTTTGCAGAGCCATTTTCAGGCCACCATTTTTTTTAAATCTGGAAATCACAATCTTTGCTTTTTGGAGTAAAGTTCAAAATAATGACATAATAAACATTGGAGTCTTCTTGGAATTTTTTTAATCCTTTCTAGTCTGTGTTCAGTTCTGATCTGGAAAAAAAAACAGTCTTGAATCTCTTGGTAAGATGATTAATGTTGAGCATAAGACAGGTATAACTGCTTGTTCCGGAGCCTTTTATCTACTGCATTTTTCAGTTTACCTTTCTGTCAAAAGAGGTATTACAGAATACTGACCAAAAGCATATTCAAATTTTATACCTGCCATGTTCAATGTTTTCTTATTCGGAATCAGTAAGCAACTACATATAAATAGGGAGTGCTGTATGCATTCAAATTTGCAGAAAGATGACATGTTTGACTTTCTACCATGAAGAGACTCGATCAGCTTCTGTTTACCAGGAATGTCTTAACTTTTGCACACAACCGTAAATATCAATCTTGGTACCAGCAACTTTACTAGAAGTTAGAAATCAGATGTCTCTTAATCAAATTCTCTTTGGGAGGGCAGAAACTACTCAAAATGATGATTTGTAACTGTTGAAATATATTAAGATAAGTGTTGGTCTGTCTAATCTACAGAGGAGGGTTCTTTGAAGACACTTTCTAGGCACACCTAATTGGAATAGTTGACCAAAAGATAGGCTGATACTGCAATATCTACCACAACTTCTTTACCAAACAATAAAACAACAAGTTAGCACTTTGGGAAGACTTACATGATGAGCTATAAGAGTTATTCTAAAAAAAAAAATTACAGAAATGTAAAGAATACACAACTTTGGATTTCTGCTCATAAAACTGTATGTCTGTCTTTAGTAGAAAATCAATTCTAAAGAATGTGAAAGATACTTTATATACTAAAGCAATTCTATTGACAGACTAACAAAGACACCCTAACAAAGATTATCCAAAGAAATACATCAGATAATGATTATTGTATCGGTTGGAGATGGGTATATAAATATGATATATACATATGCTCTTCATTCATATTTAACCATGTTAGCCAAGCTTAAATGCTCAACTAGATAAACATTTCATTCATTGTGTATGTTTTATATATAGCATGAGCATTTGTTTTGTATATAACATGAGCATTCTTCCTAAAACTGACATCCGTTATTTACCATACATGCCAAGAAACACAAAACATAATTTTAAAACAACAGTTTTTAGTTTTACACTTTTCACCGAAAATAGTGTCTTTAGACGCACCTCTTACTAAAAATGCCAATTAAAAATTCATTTAGAAAATAGCTATCATAAGCTTCTCTGCATGCAATTTACATTCCAATCCCAGCTACAAAACTCCACATATTGAAAAGAACTCATTTAACTGGTCCTAAATTAACTTTTGAGTATTTAGTTCAAGTACAGCCTATGGATTCCTCTGCAAGGAAAATTAAGGAGTTCCTTAATAAATTCTTACAGAATTAATAAAGAACTTCATAAGAGAAAAACAGTAAGAATGTTTAAAAATCATAAGAAATCTCTACATGGGTGTTTTGGTAAGTAAAGGACAATAATTCATGTCGAAAAGCAATGTGTTGAATGAGTTTTTTAGAAAATAACAATAATACAGCTATCATATCATAGAATTATTTTATCTTAAGAATCATAGAATTATTTTATAATCATAGAATTATACCATATCGTACAATTATTTTTTATCTTAAGAAAGTATGTGTATGTGTGTGTATAATTAAGAGGCATCAACGCAGTAATATCTGAAAAATGGTTACCTATATGAATTCAAAGGGAGCTTATTATATAGAGTAAAGGAAAACCTTGTACTCAGAGGGACTAAAAAACATTAAGAGTGGGCAATTTGACCCCCTCCGCATATTATTGTACTGTAATTCTCAGCATTCCCAAAACCATCCACACAGGCTGGAGCTTCTAGGAATTGTTTGGAAACATCTTTAGAGAATTAAGTTATTTATCATGAAGTAGCAGAGAGGAAGTCTGATGTATTTGTCAGCAATCCCCACATCAATGTGCTAGACTTTTTCCTGGAATCTCAGTTCTTACACTCGCTTTGGGGAGAAAAATCCATACAACCATTCTTTAATTTGTGGAGTCCTTGGGCTCTCAGAATTTGGTTGTTTTCTTGTAGATGTTCATTGCCTGAACTGTTGCATATAACTGATATGCAGTTTTGTTTCCTCTTTGTGTGTTATACTACTTAGTTAACCATGTTTACTAATGCTGATCAAAAATAAAGTTTCCAAGATCCAGACAGCTCCAGGCTGTTGATTCCTGGTGTCCAAAAACATTTGAGCTTCACAACTAATGTAATACAAAATGCACAATTCTTTTTATTCATGTGGAAAGTTAATCTCTCCATTCATGGATGAAAGTTAATCTCTAGTGTGTATTGTCCAGAGTGTTTGGATCAGGGCAGTATTTAAATATTGTAAAATAAAGCACTACAGTTTTTAACAATAATGAAGAATACCAAAGTGGCAGAGCTGACTCCCATTGGCACAGAGATATGTTAAATCAGAGACAAGTTGAGAATTCTGAACTTCAAATCAAGAGACAAGTTGCAGACTTCTCCCCTTCAAATCAAGGAATCAACTGAGAGCCTTTCTCAAATATTTCTAATGTGGAATTATTTGGCCCGATTGAACCCTTCATTTAAAAAAAACCCTTCCTTCCTTTTTTTGCCTTTCATTCATTCAATTAGACACATTTGTTATTTAATTTAAAAAAAGCAGTAGAAGAGTCTTACAAATATGTGAAAACATACTGCATAAACATAACAATGACAAGGAAAAAAATGTTTAAGATACAAATATTAATAAAACCCAAAGCTTTTCTTTTAGATATGATGGACAAGCCAATTGAAAAACAATTTGGGGTGCTATTCCTTCACATGGTGATGGCTGCAAGAATTGTACTTGCCAAATATTGGAAAGAAAAAGGGACCCCGACTGTTGCAGAATGTACTTTGAAGTTGACTGAATTAGCAGAGATGGCAAAATTAACTGCTTTGATTAGAGATAATGGACTAGACAGCTTCATAAGAGACTGGAAACTGTGGCCTTTCTATGAGCTAAATATAACAACAGATGGATTTGAAGATTAGTGTAATGATTAGTTTAACCTGTTGACTGCTTTTTCTTCTTTCTTCGTATGAAAAAGCAGTAATTTCTCCTCCCCTTTTACATACATACATACATACATGTGTGTGTATCTGTATAAAAAGGGAGGAGAATTTACTGCTTTTTCTTTTCTTTTAGCACTCAGCCATATTTTTTCTTTGTTGTTGTTAGGGTTGAACGTATGCTATTGTTTTGTTTCATTTTATTTGTTTGTTGTACTGTATTTTACTGATTTTATGATAAAATAACAAATAATATATAAAAAAAGAAAAGCAGTAGAAGTGAAATGTTATTTTGCAAATATTGTAACTGCATTTCCCAGAAGCTGGCTACTTCTTTTTCGCCAAAAAAAAAATGTTTCTGAAAATGAAATTACCATTTCAAATAACTTTTATTAAGCTATATCAGGAGCAAGGTTTCATCTTAATATCTTGCATCCTACAGAAAAAAATTACCACACAAATGAATAACTCTGAATCATGTTTCCAAAGCCTAGAACTGCAAATGCAAAACACTCGTCTCTCTCATTATTTCATCATTTTTTATTTTTCCTCCGATTCAAATTTAATACAAACATGTATCTCTGTCAAACCAAAAGGAAATTTAGCCCCACAGGAAACAAACAAAAGCCTTGAAGTTGTAAAATAGAACACAGACATTTCTTTTTATAAAATAAAAATATATTCCAAACTCTGAAGGAGGAAAGAAAGATCTTTTTTGTGGTTGATAGCAAATAAAAAATGTGTTTGTAGCAAAAAATATTTATTATTATTGTCAATTTATTTGCCGTGTATCTTGCAGTTCAAATGATTCTTAAATAAGAATCTCCTATAGAAAAAGAGAAGAAAGTAAGACTACACAGAAGTTCAGGGCAATTAATAAAACATTTCGGATGAGGCAGACAGATTTATTCAGTTGACTATATTTAAAAGAAGTGTTGGTTTTCCTTTGATCTTGCAACATAAAGCCCAAGATCTACCTCCAATAGTCCTTCTAACTAGCCCTATTCGTAAGCAAAACGCTATCCAAAAACTGAAGCCTATTTTTCAGTCTGGAATGGATCAACTGCTAGCTAATTCCTATTACTGCTAAGTATTACCTTAGTTTATCTTCTTGCCTCTTCCTATTTGAAGCACATAATGTGGAAGAAGAGTCTGGCATATAGCAGAAAAATCTTTCCATGTTCAAAAATGTAACAGATTCATCCAGTAGCAAGTTTTAAACTTTTATTGCAGTTATAAGCAATTGACAACTATTTCCTGAAATCAAGATTTTCATTTAACTTTTATGCTGTAAGCTGCCCAGAGTCATTAACATGCAATGGATGCCAAATAAAAATAAATAAATAAATAACAAACAAATAAACATAAAATTTCAAAGTCCTATATTGTATCCAAACCTGGGAACACACTGTTCTTCCATTTTTTTTCCTGAATTCAAACAATAGTTAAAACCTACATTTTCAATCGTGACTGTACATTGTTTTACAATTATTTTAATATTCACTTTTCAACTTTAATACTTCTCAATTGTTCTCTAATATATTTTGGTGCTATCAGTTGCCTTGTCTTAATAGATACAAAACTTTGTATAAATTAAATAAATCAGGAAACAAACTTATTTTTATGCTATTTTTCTACCAAAACTATTGTAAGCAACATAAAAATAATCTTTTTGGTTAATCTTAACAGAAGTCAATTTAAGACTACAGAAGATATGAAGTATATGAGGGAAACAAAAACCTTCAAATTATTTTAAGTGATTTCCTCCTGATTATCCTCAGAAATTTGGCTCTGTGAAATAAAGGTTTATTAAACAGGCACACAAAACAAGACAGATTTTCATAACCTTATTATTAATGTTATAGGGAAGTGGATTCTCCAAGAGGCTTTTTAAAAAAGAGTAAAAAGAGGTTTTTACTAATGACCAAGAATATTCAAGCAACTGTACATGTAGTTGGAAAGCTGAGCCACTGACATCTTTCAACAACCCAGAAAAGTGTGAAAGCTAAGAAAGTTAGAACTCGGAGTATTGTGCAAGTTAGTCAGAACAGAGTACTGGAATAAATTCTACACTGTAGCTGAAAACTGAGAAGTGATAGATTCTGCTAATATGAAAGCAAGATCCCTGTGCCAGATTTAGATTTTTAGAAGTGTGTATTTTAACTCACGTTGTCCTCCGTTGTATTTTACATCAGAATTCAGCATAGACCCATAAAGGTGTAAGACAAGTGCCACTGGATTAGATTTTTTTAAAATAGGAATTTCAGAAGAATAATTGCAATGCTGCATCTTAAAGATCAAAAAGCACAGCGTTCTGCAGGTTTACAGATTTAATAACTACTTCTGAACCTGGAATTTTTTAGACATATCACAGATAATGATATGACAGTAGTAAAATTTAGAATGCAATTATACTGCGTTGTGCACTGTGCGTTCTGAAAAAACAGTGGAGGGAAATGGGGTGACAATTGTTTAATGCAACTTCCCAAATTTGTGTCCTTCCAAAAGTGTTGGAAGTACAATTCTAAGAATTTTCAGCCTTGATGGCTAATTCAAGGGATCCTGAGAATTACATTTCTACCCTTTCTGGGTGGCATAAGGCTGCTCTAATACCGGTAGTTACTACAATTTAAGAAATGTTAAATAAAATAGAAACTCTTCTTCAAAAGTTTGTCTACTCTCATAAAGTTGAGTAAAATTCAAAATGGTCTTCAGTAACTCTTCCTTAGTCTGCAGGGTACCCATTATCTGAATAGAGGTAGATATAAATTCTTCCTGGCAACCCAGCTGCCATTCAAATGTCTGAACAGACAGGAAATAATTTTACATAGTTAGCTTGCTCAGAACCTTCCTCCAGTTATAAAAATAGCACCAATAATATAGCAGTTTGATGCAATCTGACAGAAATGCCAACATACCCGTCACATGCTTTCATACTCTACTCCTATCTGCTCTCTGCAATTTCTGAAAATCAGTTGTTGTAGATGGTATAAGGATTACAGTTAATTATAAATCCTTTTCTTATTTTTTTGTCCCTACCTTAAATCATACTTCATGCAAGAAAGTTACAGCTTCACTTTATAAAACTTTAGTGCACAAATATTAGTTATATTAATATAATACCCCAAGATGCTGAGAACATTGAAGAGACACACTGTGTTGTTGTTGTTGCTGTTGTCATTATTATTATTATCATTATGCAGTAGTAACAAGGGATATGGGTGACTCCATAGGTTGCCATCCCCTAATTGTTTTTCAGGCAAGCCTGGAACTGTCAAGAATGTCGGTTGCTTAAGCAAAACTGTTTAAAAGAGTTGAAGATATAACTCTGATGCTCTGATTTGCATAGTGTTTTAGAGAAAACACTTAAACTCAGAGAGCATTTCATTAGATGAATTTATGTTTTCCATTCTCCTTAAGTTTACTTAATTAAAAGCAAATTACAATAGCACATTGCTTGCAGCTACCATTTCAAAATTAAATATAAGCAAATGGAAGCTCAGGTAGGGAAATAAATGCTTTGAATGGTTATACAAAAAAGGAGAATGGTGCCACTTACCTCATGGATGAGAACTATAAACATCTGGTGGAAGTTTCGCCCCCTGCTGGCTAAAAAACGACTGATAGGTTTGCCGTCTTTGCCCACATGGATTGGAAGATCATAACTCAATAACATGCCAGCTGAAAAAAGTGTTTATACATGCATTAAATTGCTGTTAACTGCTCCAAAAACATATGCTAACATTATTGTAAAATTACATAAATTCAGAAAAGCTGAAATCTGGGGTTTCAGAAGAATTTGATAATTATTTCTTAAAGAGGAGTGGAGATACAAATACTGATTTTATTTTCAGTATATCATTTACCAAATTACACCAACTGAGCATGGTCCTGGTTCTACCTAATTAGCTTAGTACAGAGAGCAGAAAATATTTTTTTCTTCTTTTGAGGACTCACTTTTCTTATAGCAAACTTATTCTATAATACATCCATGAATGGACATGGAGACCCGATCTATTCCAAGTCAACATGGACATAAGAGCAAAGCTTGATCATCTCCCAAAGACATTTTATTACACAAAATTTACCTATTATCTATCTATTCTCATGAACCATATTGATTTTTTTTAGACCTTCACTAAATGCCATTGGAATATTTAATAATTCATGCACTTGGATGAGGCATGGTCTGGATGAAGAGCCAGATCTTCACTGCTCTTCTAAATAACAGCAGAGTGAGGTGGAGTCATCTGGATTTTAGGGGAAGCTGCTGCTACAGAGAATTATGTTCCCAGAATCCTAAAAGATGATACTGAAGGAATCCAGAGCATGCCAACCCTATAGAATCAAAATGGCTGGGAAGTTACTCAAGTAACCAGGCCCTATAAAGTATAGGTAACAGTCTAGAAGATTAGTTTTGGTGACATTTCAACTGTAGAATGCTTTGCTTTATGTGCAATATGTTTAAGTGTTTTAAAATATTCAAATATCTTATTATTCAGGCTTTTAAAATGCTGTGGCTTTTTAAAATCCCTGCTCTTAGTAATCAGAACATTGGACTAAGAACACTTAGTAGACAGCGTTACTAGGTGACTGTGCACTGTTCTTGTTTTTTTTAAAAAAGCAATGTACATGCAAGGCATGCATGGTATTCATTCTGAATGTCAAGTTATGCCAATTGTGACATTTAAATGTTTTAAAGTTATGAATGCCTCACTGAGTGACATAAAAATAAAGTTGATAAGTATACAAAGGGGCATTGCAAGAATCTAACCTGCAAGGCCAGGTTTCAGCCCAGGCTGCTTGTTCCTCTCATGCATTTTCATCATAAAGTTTGGAACACTTGATAGTGTTTTCCCATGGTCTGACCGCACAGTGTTTCCTCTCAGTGCAGAATGGTATATTCCACGAGGCATGTTAGCCATCTCTTCTTTCACAAGTGATGTTGCAAACTCTTCAAAAGCTAAAGGGGAGGAGGGGAAGAAGTGAAAAGGCAGTGAAGGACAGAAAGAAAACAAAAGGTGATTGACTGGAAAAACCAGAACCACCCAACCAAAGCAGAACCACAATGATTATCTGGGAATGTTATACTGAAATAAGTACTAACTCCATTTTCAACTGCAGCTTCAAGGTCATGGTTTCTGTAACTCCTAAGCGAGATTTCATATTCACCTCCCACTCAAAATGTCACCTCAGGAAGCCTTCAATAAATGGTGTCAGATGTTCCAGCTTAGGAACAAAAACAAACAGCCCAAAATGTCTTATATGTTGATCAATGGACCCTTTGTCTGACCATTCGAAAGAGGTCCCTGATTTGAAACAACAGAAGTGACTTTTACCATACAGCATCCAAAAAATATCCCAGCCTAGAGCTACACAATGCTTATTGTGGTTTTAAAATAAAACAATTCCAAGACAGATACTGAAAAATAAATAGATGCAACAGGGTTAGGTTGATCAAGGATAGTAAAGCTGGAGTTTTAATGTTATGTTAACTGATGAATTTTTTAACAATTGTTATAATTGGGAAACTGAAATGAAAGGGGAAACATAGTCAGAGGGACCACAGCAGGTCACACCACTCATTGGTTTATCATCAATAGGCAAAATAAGGCAACATTTGTGAGGTTTAACAATCTGTATGTGTTTTTTATTATATAATGAGAACTTGCATTTTTCCCCTCAGAAGGAAAGCTAAAAACAACTGTTTCTCATTATCTTGGTGGATCTGATGCACAGTTTTCTTAAAACAGATACAGTGCTCGGTATCTTATAAACTGGAGCTAGTATTGACTGAAAACGTATTCATATACTCATTCCTGCAAGCCAGACATACACAAAGTGTCACAAATCAGTTAACAAAATCCAGTCAGACTCTGATACGCCTTGGCTTTTTATCTTCCAATCTTTTCTTATTTCGTCTATTCTCCTGAATGCTACCCATTCTCCCACCCCACTTCCTGCCTGTTATTTCTCTTAATAATAGCCAGAGGGAAGTGTCAGAAAAAGCAGTCCAATATTTATATGAAGATTAGGACAACTTTTCAAATCTATTAGCAGAACAAAAAATTAACATGACCAAACTAAATCTAAATCTGTGCTTCTATTTAGGAATACTTTGGTTATTTCTTGTGATTTTTGTTCATACTGCCTAAAGTGCATCTATCAAACATTTCTTTGAGGGGCACTTCTTGCCCCTTTAACTACATATTTTGGACAACTGACACAAATTCATATAAAACAATTTAATAGTAGTAGCCTTTCTTTATCTGCATAAAGGAACAGAAGAAAAACTCCTTATCCAAACATTCCAATGGACATTACTTAGAGATGTTATCCAACGTGACCATGGAGATGCTGTAATGGTCATAAGTATGAAAAACGGTCATAAGTAATTTTTTTCAGTGCCACTGTAACTTTGAACAGTCACTAAATGAACTGTTGTAAGTCAAGGACTAAAAGCGCCATTTCCAAACTGAACTTTTAGAAAGAAATTTAAGAAAGTATGTGTTTGATATTATGAAATTTTACAACAATTTTATTACAAATTATCATGTTTTATGAATATGCTGCACCTTGTAAGACAGGAGGAGGAGTGAGTAACAACAATTTGATATATGATTGGCCAGGTACAGACAAATCTACTTCTTCTTCCTCCCCTTCCTCTTCCTCTACGTCCATTTTTTGTTGCTCCAATTCTGGTCTTGCCTACATGTATGATAAACCATGAAAAAAAAAGTGTATGCAATCAGTTATACAGAATCAAACTTCAAAAACTGAAAATAAGTTTCCCTAAGTCAACTGAAAGGAAAGACAACTAAACGTCAACCTTCCTCAGTTTGATGCTTTTAAATATGATGAACTAGAGCTGACATAATTCCCAGACTTCATGGTTCCTAGAGAAGTTGTTATAAATAGATTTTTGAGACATGAAATATGCCTTTTTTATTCCGTTGTCATAACATCAACACAAAAGTTTATTATTAAAAAATTTATAAGCCATTTCATATACCAATTAATATAAATTCATAACTTTTTCCACAGGAGTTTGATGAACATGAAATGGTTTACTTTTCCAATTATTATGTCCTTTAACTTTTATTTCTGAACTTTATTATATGACAATTTTTAATATTACTATTAAGCCAACATATAGGCATTTTCTATATTAACTAATACTGTACCTTATCATGTTACATTGCATAAAGTCAATATTGATATTGTTTATATTCCATTTTGGAGTTTTTATATTGATTTTAGCATCAGTATTGTTTAACTTATAGTTTTATATTATCATATGTTGCTCACCTTAATGAAGATTTGATTTTAATATAAAGCAGGCATGACGAATTAACCAACCACAGAAAAAATGTCAGTCCCACTAACGGCTTTATTTTCTTTTCTAAAAAAAATATTGTAACCTTCCTATAAGTGCCATAACCAAGAGATGTTTTAGTCCTCTCAGATTAAAAAAAGATGAAGTTAGGAAATTTCACCTTTATACAGGCTAAATCAGGGGTCCCTATGCTATGATGGCTGGAGAATTCTGGGAGTTAAAGTCCACAAGTCTTAAAGTTGCCAAGTTTGGAGATCTCTGGGCTAAATTGTAATCTGATAGTTTTTAACTGATGCATTATGTGAACTAAGTCTCAGAGGTTTATAAAACAGTTTAGGATTAATATAAGTAGTGACTGGGTAGGGTGGAGTGGGGTGGGTGAGTGGAGAATGCCATCAGCGATTGTCGCACATGTGCGCGATGTTGCACGTGCACAATAATGACTGACTGGGCAGAGAACGGAGGAGTGGGCGGAGAAGGGTGGGGCCTGCCAGGGACCCGTATTACCGGTTCTCCAAATTACCAGGAATGGTAACAACTGGTTCTACCGAACTGGTGTGAAGTGGTAGAATCCCACCCCTGGTTAATATTCAGATAGGTATGAGATATTCAATACATTATAACTTAATAAACTATGGCTTAGCTTAATATCTATTAAAGAAAGGATAAAGATGCTTCCTATGGATGCACAATGTTTCAAAAATCAAATCAATATTTTAAATTGAATTTGAAAGTTAATCAACAAACCAAGTAGAATATGGCATACTTCTCAGAAAACTATTATTAAAATCTTATTAGGAACAATCTCCTAAGTCAAAAGAAGAAAAAAATTGCTTCTCTTGTTCAAAATGTAAATTTTTTATAACTCTCTTGGAATACACAATCACCATATTGATTGAGTATTAAGAATGAGAGGTAGCCTTTTTTTTTGCTTGGCTTATCCACACCTTTATGACTTTGTTGGTCCAACTCCTTCTTACTATGCAACTCAAAAATCTGTTTATTTTCAAGACAAACATGCCCATTTACAGAAGGCTCTTTGCTTCTAAACTCCCAACTGCAACAAGTGGAAGGATATGAGTCCAAGCAACTAGAATATACTGTAATACAGGAGACAGAGTAGCAACTATACAGCCATTTCCTATTAAGATCAGATGAATTACTGAATGTCCAAGCAAGGGATCGAACACTGTTTCCACACTTGTATTCCTGTTGATTACAACACTCACCCATAATTAAAGTAAGAAAGATCTACCTGTTCAGGAAGATGGAGGATGGTGTATTCTTCAGAACGAAATTCAGAGAGAGATTTATATGCAGAAATTGCTACAAGAGAATCCTAAAGAAAAATATTCCCATCATATCATTGCAAATAAGAATGGATAAGAGAAAATACTGTATTTATATATTATGTTAAATGCCGCATTGATTTCCCAAGTAGAGAATGTAGGCCACGTTCTAAATTGCCTTGAACTTTGTGGTTAAAAGCAAATACTGTGTGCTAAAAATCATATCATCCAAAATTATTGAGCAAAAGAAACCTTTTTTTTTTTTTTACTGCACTGAAGTTGTAATATTCTGCAGTAGTTATACTATAGTAGGGCTTTGGGTAAACATTTGAGATATAACTTAATGGTAAGATCAAAAGTCTCAAAATACAAATTGACTGACTTATATTTTGAACCTCCTGACTGTAAAATGTTTTAAAAATAAAGAATGGTGACTTGCCCGTAGCGACACACAATTCATTTACCTTGACTGTACTGTGGTCTTGATGATATTTGTGGATTCTTATGGAAACTAATCAATACCATTGATCAATCATAACTGGGCATTAAATAAAAAATTAGGAAGGTATACAGTACTTTTAGAAAAAAAGAGTGCCTTTTTTCACATAACCATCATTACAATATAGACAAAGCAACTACCGTGTTTCTCATATAATAAGGCTGGGTCTTATTATTTTTTTTTAGACCTGAAAAAATGGCAAGGCCGTCTTTTTGGGGGTGACTTAATTCCCCCCCCCTTGCATCTTCGGGTGGGCGGCGACGGCTTGGATGTTGACCTCGGCTTTGGTGGGGCACTTCGTATCAGGGTCAATGCAGGCAACACCATATCCGGGTGCGCAACAAAAGTACTTCCTAACAGCAAGCCCCCCCCCACCATTCCTCCCCATTTTGCATGTTTTAATATAGGCCTTAATTTGGGGGGAGGGGCTTAATTTCATTTCATGCCTATAAAACATGCTGGGACTTCCTATTGGGGGAGGCCGTATTGTTGGAGAAACAGGGTAGATGTTTCATGCAACACAGAAAATATTTAAATAAGGCCAGATTCTGGCCAGTCAGTTCATTTTCTAGTATCTCACCTTGCTTTGTGTGTGGCTCCACAGGAAACTGACAACTTGAGCTTTAAACTTCTATAATGTCAAGTGGGGAAGAGAGAACAAAATCCAACTCATAAACATTCTTTTTATTAAGAAAACAGGACAGAAAATTGAGGTAAATAACACATCATAAAATAAACCAAGACAGGCAATTATGGATTAGCAGTTTACTTGAGGCAGTGACAAGGGAATAATATTTCTATGCGGCCACTGGAGTTTAATTTAAAATAACAAGAAAGGTTTTTGGCAATTTAGTTGGCTCCAAAGTGAAGACTAATAGTCCTTATTATACTTACTGAGAAATTTTCAAAGGTCAAAAATTATATTCAAGATCCCATATTCAATGATGTATAATAAAAATGCAAAGTACCACTTCAGGTTGAGGGGGAGGGGTTGACCTTTAAGTACCCTTAAAGAAGCAATTCAAAAAACACTTTCAATGTGACAATCTCAACCATGTAAACAGATTTAAATGCTTTTAGAAGCATAGAAGTTACCTATTAAAGCATTCTGCTCAGTCCTTCATTGAGAGAACAATTATATTAAATATATACAAATGCATTTGCAATACGAACACCAGATACAGCCAAATGACCCTAAGATTACCACCTTCTGCTCATTTGAGCAAACGGCGTGGGAGGAGGAGGAATAGGGGAAACACAGTACTAGAATTTAATATTTAACTGGATATTACCAAATTCTTTGGAAAGTATGTCTATGGAGTAATATAAGACAGGGGTCCCCAAACATTTTGGGTTCTGCGGACCGGTGGCACCAGCTTCAGCGGTAGAGGGGAATGGTTTCACATGTGCATCCTAAATCCTGTGCATGCACAAATGAAGCTTTGCATGCTCGCCCGCTACTTCAGCAACCCGGTTCCCAACAAGGTATAGCCCAATAGCGGGCCACAGCTTAGAATTTGGGCATCCCTGATATAAGAGACTGCACTGTAAAGTAGCTGATACAGGACCCAATGATCTTCAATATAAGGATGTAATCATCCTATCTATTTATTTATTTATTTTGATTTGTCAATCGCTTACAAGATAATAGGTGTAAGTATATACATAGTTATGAATACATGAAATGGGTACATATAAGAAAAATAAAAGAAACAATAGGACAGGGACGGTAGGCATATTGGTGCACTTATGCACGCCCCCTACAGACCTCTTAGGAAAGGGGTGAGGTCAATAGTAGACAGTCTAAGGTTAAAGTTTTTGGGGTTTGGGGAAGAAACCAGAGTCAGGTAGAGTATTCCAGACATTGACCACTCTGTTGCTGAAGTCGTATTTCCTGCAATCAAGTTTGGTGCGGTTAACCTTGAGTTTGTATCTATTGTGTGCTCTTGTGTTGTTATGGTTGAAGCTGAAGTATTCATTGACAGGTAAGTCGTTGCAATGTATGATTTTATATACCATACTTAGATCAGACCAAAGACGGCGTAATTCAAGGTTTTCTAGGTCTAGAATTTCAAGTCTGGTGGTATAAGGTATTCTACAACGAGTAGAGGAGTGGAAAACTCTTCTTGTGAAATATTTCTGGACTTTCTCAACTGTGTTAATATCAGATACGTAATGTGGGTTCCAGACTGATGAGCTGTATTCAAGTATTGGTCTAGAAAATGTTTTGTATGCTCTAGTTAGTAGTGTGATATTACCAGAGAAAAAGCTACGTAGGATTAGATTAACAACTCTTAATGCCTTTTTGGCTATGTAGTTACAGTGGGCTCTAGCACTTAGATCATTAGAGATGACTATTCCAAGGTCCTTGACAGAGCTTGGATCATCAACAAGGTCTTGACTATTCAGCTTGTATTTTATTTTCTGGTGGGTTTTTTTGCCAATTTGTAAGACAGACAATTTATTTGTTGAGATTTGAAGTTGACATTTGTTTGACCATTCTGATACATAGTCAAGATCTTTCTGAAGGGTAGCAGTATTGTCTGTGGTATTGAACAGCTTTACATCATCAGCAAAAAGAACGCAGTTACTCTTAATATGATCACAGAGATCATTTATGCAGATTATGAAGAGAGTTGGTCCTAGAACACTGCCTTGGGGGACACCACTATTGACAGGTACAGAATTTGATAGGACGCTCCCAATTTTGACCATTTGTTGTCTGTTTGACAGGAATGCTTCTATCCAGTTATGCAGTTGTGCAGAGATACCATAAGATTTTAGTTTTAGGAGTAGTTTGTCATGTTCCACTGAATCAAAGGCTTTACAGAAGTCTATGTAGATTGTGTCTATTGTTTTGCCCTAATCAAGTTGTGTAGTCCATATGTTTTTGCAATGTAAGAGTAGCAGATTACAGGACAGTTTTTTTCTGAAACCAAATTGTTTATTAGAGAATAGGTTGTTTGTCTCTAAGTGGAGGATAATGGATTGGTTAATAATTGATTCCATGACTTTACAGGTGATGCAGCATAGGGAGATTGGTCTGTAATTTTCAACTAGGCTGGGGTCTCCCTTTTTGAAGATGGGGATGACCGTGGCTTGTGACCATAGGTTAGGCAAGGAGCTGGTCCTGAAAGATTTTTCAAAGATTATGCTTAGAGGTTCAGCTATGGCAGTGGATAGCTTTTTTAAGAAGTAGGTACATTTTCCATCCGGTCCAATAGATAGAGATGGTCTTAGATTGCATAGTGCTTTTTCAACATTGTATTGTTGGTTACTAGTTGTTCCAGTCCCAGATTTGCAACAGCACTGTAGAAGGTTGCACGTATGGGTTGAGTTGTACATTCGTTTAGGGTCCAGTTAATATGAGGTAGATTGAAGTCACCAAGAAAGATAACAGCATGTGCGCAGGATGTTGCCCATATTAGTCGTGAATTTAGCTTGTTTACATGTTCGATGTCATAATCAGGGGCTCTGTAACATAGTAAGAACCAAAATGTGATATTTAAGGTGAGTTCACAGATGATGGTCTCAGGAAGAGCAAGTTCTTGGGTAACTTGGATGTTTTTTAGATGTAAGGACTTTATAGAAGATAGCTACACCACCTCCTCTACGAATTTTACGATCTGATCAGTAAATATGATGGTCTCTTACTGTGGTAATGGAGTCAGGGAGAGATGCGTTGAGCCATGTTTCACAGACAAATATGATGTCGAATTTAGCCATATTTAGTAAGAGGAGAAATTCAGGTATTTTATTCACAAGGCTTCTTGCGTTGAGTAGCTTGCATTTAAGGCCAGCTGTAGTTGGAATTGAGGTAGATAGGGGCGTGCGTGCCTAGTCTTGGGTGATGGTGGATTGGTTGAAGTAGGATTGTGGTTGAAGGTTAAAGCTGAGTTGCAGGTTGTGTGACTTACTTTTGATACAGTCAGCATGGTAGTCAATGTACAGGTCCTTCTCTCCATTGTCTAGACGATTTTTGAGTTCTGTGCGTAGTATATGGGAGCGGGCACATTGCTGTAAGGTTAGGGCAGGACGAGATCGGAGGTTTTTATGGTTGGTGTTGTTTTTGGCGTGTGAATTTACAGTATAAATGAATTTACGTTTGCTTAATTCATTTTTGCAAATGACCCTGCAGAAGCGTGGGGCCACAGAGCCGTCTGTTTTTGAGCTCTAAGCCAATGTGAGAAATGTCAAGTATTTTATCAGGGGAGATGGTTGATGCTTGATAATCACTGATGATGTTTCAGAAAGTTGTGATGTCATCATTGTCATTGATGTCCTCTAGACCAAATAAGATGCTGTTTGGACGTTTCCGATCGCGCTCAACAGCTTCTCTGATGAGAATTGGGGTATCATTATTTGTCTGATTTATGTTTTTTTGTGGATTGGGTTGTGGTTGTTGGGTAGAGATATGGTTTGTAGCTATTGGATGTTCAGGTTTTTGCATTGTGTCTTTTTGTTCAAGGTTGGATAATCTTTCTTTTAAAGCAGCCAGGGATGCTGCTATGGTGTCAAGGGATGATATTCGCGTTTCTATGGTATCAACTCTTTCAAACAGAACAGTTTGGGTCTGCATGATTTGCAGAGATATGGAAACTCATTGGATGTTTCTAGGTATTGAATCATTTGCTTGGGTAATCCCAAGCAGTCATCATGAGCGTATTTGTTACATAGAGAACATTTGATGGAATTTTCATTATCCTTTAGAGTTTTATAGCATTTAAGGCTTTCTCTTTTGGTTTCTCTTTCGGTTGTGGTTTGGCATTGGATTTTTTTCTTGGCATGATAGGTTTGTTAAGGTGATACGTTGATTAAATTACTTAATGAAACAATTTTGGGTAATCAATATAGCCAATATCACACCAATCAATCAATTGCAATAATCTCTCTAGTCAAATAATTTTGCTAAGCAACTATCAGCCTAATCAATTAATTACACTAATTGCTAATCAATTAATTACACTAATTGCTAATCAATTAATTACACTAATCACTAATCACACTGTTCAATTAAATTCACTAAATCACTAATTTTACTAATCAATTAAATTGCATGAATCTTGATTTTTTAAACTAATCAGTAATCACACCATTTGCACTAAACACTCTAATCATACTAATCAATTAAAACAATAAATCAATTAAACCATTAAATTATTTTATAGAAATTGATTATCTAATCATTGATATAGGTAATGAGGTAGAAAAGCTGTAAGTTTTGAGGCAATGAATTAATCAGTGTTTGATTATAGTAATGAGGTAGTATTGAGAGTCTGCAAGGAAACGGTTAATTGTTTTACTAGCAGCTGTTATTTACTGGGTGGGAGGAATTTATTGCTCCGATGGCTGCTGCTATTACACTGTAAACAATAGGCTGTAACAGGATGTTCAAAAGCACGCTGGATTATTGAAAGAGAACAAAACTCGCTGAATTAAAACACTTTAACTACAATCAATATGTCTCTGAATAAGATTGTTTTCCAATAGTTTCCCAAAGTTCTTCAAGTTCAGTAGTAAAAATACAGTCCAGAAATTTGGGTTAACCAATCCAATCTGCCTTTACTTTTAAAGTTACTTCTAGCCGCAATATCTTTTTTTTCTTTACTAAATCTGACAGTCACTCCCAATCGTTAATTGCAAAGGATCGTTAATCCTTTGATTCCCACTTTCCAAGGAAAATTCCACTGCAGAAATTGGAGTGATTCTTACCAAGACTAAGCACACTGTTACAAGATCTTTCCTCTCTTTTTCACTTCTGTCTCAGCTGCCTTCCCGGCTTCAATTTAGCCATGCTGACGGTTCTCTTTTTAGTTCGTATGGAAGGGTTTTCTTTGGGTCAGTCAAAGAGACTCTCCTCTCCTCGTGACCATTATTTCCATCAGGACAAAACAAAACAAACTGAAGCCCAACATTACTGTCCTCAACTTACAACCATTCATTTAGTGACCATTCAAAATTACAAAGGCCCTGGAAAAAGTGACTTATGTCCGTTTTCACACTTAGGACTGTTGCATCATCCCCATGGTCAAATCATCAAAATTAGGATGCTTGGCAACTGTCATGTGTTTAGGATGGTTTCAAAGTCCCATGATCACAAGATCACATTTTGCGACCTTCTGATAAGCAAAGGAAATGGGGAAGCCAGTTTCACTTAATAACCAGGTTACTAATTTAACAACTGCAGTGATTCACTTAACAACTGTGGCAAGAAAGGTCTGAAAATGGGGGAAATGTTATTTAAGAGTCTTGTTCAGGAACAGAAATTTTGGACTCAATTGTGATTGCAAGTTGAGGACTACCTGTATAACTAAAATATACCAAAAATATACCAAGCAATCACCTTAGGTGTATGTATAGGCGTATAAAATGGAATTTGTCTTTTTCATAACTCTTTCACATTAGATTGGCATTTTATGAAATAAATTGAATACCTAACTGCCACTGTTACAAGATTTGATTCAATTATATAGCATTAGTACAATTCTGCTCATTTACTTTAAAAAAATGCAGGCGGGAAAAATGCAGAAAAGCACCACCCAAATGATTACAGTGTTGTACAAACTCTCCAATAACAAAAGGTTAAATTATTTGGAGGTTTTCACCTCAAGAAGAAAATAGCATGCTTAGTGGAATGAACATTTGAAATCTTTTAGACATTTAACAGTCGAATTTGTACAGAATAGAGTTATCCAACTAGCTACTTGCAGATTATTTATAAAATGCAGTATGCCTCTGAATACTAGTTGCTAGGCAACATAAGGAGAGAGTGCTAATACATTCATATTGCGTCTATTGAAGTATTTAGGATGGCTTCGTTAGAATCAAATGCTGAGGTAGATAAGCTTTTGGTCTAATCGGGAGCAGTCTTATTTACTTGTGGCAAACAAAACTATTTAAAATTAACTGATTATATAGATGGTTCCAGCCAATGAGAACACTAAGGGCAAATACCTATTTAGATTGATTCTTCCTGAATATGATTCCCTTTTCATAAGTTTTTAAGAAATCCTCAATAGTTCCATGAAAGTACCAGACTTTCAACTTTAACAAAATGATCATAAAAACCTTCAGCTCTTCAGTCCATTCTAGTTTTAATCGCTACTCAGCTATGAAATGATAGCCGATATATAGGTAGTCCTTGATGGTTTGTTTAGTGACCAAAATTACAACGGCACTGAAAAAGTGTCCTATGACCATTTTTCTACTTATGTCCATCCCCCATGGTCATGTGACCAAAATTTAGACACTTGGTAACTGACTTATATTTACGACGGTTGCAGTGTCCTGGGGTCATGTGATCTCCTTTTGCAACCTTCTGACAAGCAAAGTCAATGGGGAAGCCAGATTCAGTTAACAACTGTGTTATTAACTTAGCAACTGTCATGGTTCATTTAACAACCATGGCAAAAACAGTCATAAAAAGAGCACAAAGGTCACTTAACAACTGTCTCGCTTAGCAACAGAAATTTTGGGCTCAATCGTGGTCGTAAGACGAGGATACCTATAAACATTAGTTCTGACCCTGAGTAGTTTCTATGATTGATCTGACCCACTTCTCAAATCCTCCAATATATTTAATGCATTTTACTTAGAGGTAAAGATAAAGTCTGCTTTAGAGTACTGGCAACAACAACAAAATGTTTTGCCACTGCTATCTGTTGGAATATTTTTCAATTTCTTAACCTTGCCTATGGCATGCAAATTCAAAGTGATCTGCTATCCAAATACTAATGAGGACCAATCCTGCTTAGCTTTTTTGAAGAACACCAAGGTTGTCCGTTGTCTATAAAAATAGCAATCCTTCAAAGCTGAATGGAAAATAGCAAAGGAAATCTGGCGGTACTGCTTTCCAATAATGTCATTAGAACACTGCCTCAACTCTGCAAGTTCAGTTTCCTTCACTTATGTTCATAAACAATCTTCAAGGAGGTACTCACTTGACTGCCTTATTTAAAATTACGGATTTTTAAAAAAGCAGGCCAGTATGAGATACATACCTCATATTCAGTCGAATTCACCATTAACGAAGGGACTAGAGAGAATAGTTCATTGAGGGTTTTCAAAATAAGTGGCCGGGTATCACAGCTCAGTTTTGGTGAGAGGGCATTCCATGTAGAGCGAATGCAAACAACCTGGAACAGAGAAACAAAGGCTTCTTTTAGCATCACACAGTCTGTCTCTGTGTGTGTGTGTTTAAAATATGTTTAAAAATATATGATATATGGATTAGAAGTATCACTTACAAATTATATCTTGTAGGCTCTCATTGTAAACCAGAAGTGCCATGTTTCAGATAGAAACTCAATTATTATTAAGCAACTAAAATTTAACCAAAATTAAATCCATGTTATACGGTTGATATTTATGGATATAGTAAAGGTATTAATGAAATCCAGATCTGGTTAGCTTCAACTGACTGGCTATATCCAATGCCTTGGGATTGAAAAGCATAAATGATGCATATATATCATCATACAATTCCCTTTTGATTTAGGCAATATTATGCAAAACATAGAATGGGAGTAAAAATAGTAAGCAAAAGAAATTAAAGGCATGACGTAAGAAAAACAAACTCAGCTAGAACTAGTTTACATCAACAGCACTCACTATACACTTTTTTGTCCTTGTAAGCCATTCTTCCTTCCAGCATGCCCACAGACTGCAGCAAACATTGCCTTTGCTTTATTAAAATTCTCATCTGCCTTTTTCAGGATCTCATCAACTCCCACAAATTGCCTGGTTTTCCCATCCTCTCAATCCATTCACCTTTTTTCATATCATTCTTGACTGTACTTGTTTTCCACATTAAATATATCTCTCCTATTGAATTGAACGTTCTTTTTGTTTCTCCTGATATACGGTATAACTCTCACTCCCATATAACAAGATGAATAAAGTGGTCAGAGCATATTGTTTAAGTGGTCAGAGCATATTGTTTATGCAGTTTTGCTTCTTTTGATAATCATGTATATTTTCCATTAACTCCACATTGTGGCACACACTAAAATAATTATGTTCTCTATTCCTGGCATAAAATTTCCTTATGTCCATTTTCCATTCATGCCTTTAATCTATCTTAAAATACTTTTTTAATCAGGGCTCATTTTTTTCACTTTCTTATACTTTTAAATCTGATCAGATCTTTCAAATCTGACTATTTTTATTAATCTCTAGTTAGTTCTTTCTCTTTCGTCTTCCTTCTTTCCTTTCCTCCCTCCCTCCTTCCTTCCTTTTCTCTTTTTTCTAATTAATTGTGTTCTATTTTGATTTATTCCTCTTACATTCTAATACGCCATGGTCATCATAGATGAGCCCACAGATACTGCTCATATCTGTGATCAACTTGACATCAAAGTTAGAACTATGTAGACAAGGTCAACAGCTTTAGCCACACCTATGCCACATGCAGTATTCCCTGCTAATGGTAATCATGCAATACAAATCTGTTCGAGCACATTTCACATGCCATATACACAATCGAAATCCATTTTTCTCAGACACGTTCACATCATTCTATGCATGGGTATCTAATACAGTGATTACCCTGAAAGACAATATAGTATTGCCTAAATCCCAATAACTAGAAGGAATAAATAATGTAGACAGATACATTTAGGGGGCCTATTCTAAAGAAGAATTCTCAAATAATTATCACAAATTTGTTGTATTTATTCATAGCTAGATCCTTGCCGGATCATTGTTAGAGTGATACAAAATCCTTTGTGTCAATAGATAAGAAAAGATCCATCAACAAAATAGTAAAATCTGGTTCATATATAAAATCAATTTTGGAGAAACAGGTAGGTTTTTTTTATAGTTGGAAATAGCAATTTACCATTAAAAGGATACCAATTTGAAAAAGTTCTAGTCAGAACTACAATTCATTAACATTCCCTTAAAATACATTAATATTAACAGTAAAAAAGATGAATCATATTTGAAACTGTTTTCATCACACATATTATCAAAAATGAAAAATGTTTGGCAAAAATCTCTGAACAAAGTGAGCACCATCTGTCACTGGAGGTAAGATTCTAAAGAAGTAGTTTTAGTAGAACTCAAAGATTTGAATAAATATAGCCCTAATAAAAAAACCTATAAATAATAGAGGTATGCTAATATGTTGTCCCCATTTGTGCATAAATCAATGGAGCTGCACATTTACTCATGGCAAAATTTATTACTTTTAGGCAATCTAATTGTATTCATTACTAATTATCTGACCATTATTGACCCAGGACAAGCTACTACAATAAAAGTTGCTTCTGCTTCAACATTTTACCATCTCAGAAGCCCCTATGGAATTTGCAGCCTTTAAATCCATACATTTTCAAGACTCCATATTTTGATATAAAAATTTTTTTAAAAAGAAATATGCTACTATTTTATAATGACAGCAGTTTTTGAATCTAACAAGACTGTAATTTGTGTCCATGCATGAGCCTACTTGCTTCAAAATTATAGCTTAGTAAGTCAATGCTGAAGCAGTTTGTTTTCTAGATGTGCCCCCAGAGTGCTATATGAATGAAATTCAAGAAAAGCAATAATTTAGAGAGGTGTAATGCACATTTAGACTAGGCAATGTATTACTAGATGTCAAGGTGGTATTAATATCATTTATTAAGTCAAATGATTTTTAAACACAGAAATCTAAGCTCTAGTCAGTAAACACAACAACATATATCCATCCACTGCCCAATAGAATTTTATTATATGGTCATGACTGAAGAAGCCATCAAACAAATCATTAATGTGCAATCTTGGGAACAATAGAGTTTTTGAAGAATGCTGTGTATGAATAAGTGTCACTATCTTATTAACATGGGGCAAGTTTTAAAAGTACTGTGTTTCATGATCTATAGTAGCAATAGCACTTAGACTTATATACCACTTTAGAGTGCTTTACAGTGCTCTTTTAAGTGGTTTACAGAGTTAGCATCTTGTTCCCAACAATCTGGGTCCTCATTTTAACCACCTTGAAAGGATGGAAGGCTGAGTCAACCTTGAGCCTGGTGAGATCTGAACTGCCAAATTGGAGTCAGCCGGCAGTCAGCAGAAGTAGCATGCAGTATTGCACTCCAATTACTGCGCCACCTCAGCTCTAGGTGTCTCCTTTTTATTTTTTAGTATAAAATTCATATGTTCTTTGCTATATTGAAGTTCTTCTTTAGATATTATACCAAAAAAAAAAAATCACACATTTTAAAATTTTAATTAGAGTAAAGATTTGAGTTTCAGGATTCCCAACTGTATTGTCAGCACCCTTACCTACCAGGAAGTCTAGAAGTTGTAGTTCTTAGAAATCTGAAGAACTCCAGAGTAGATAATAACTGCAATTCAACATAGATGGCAATGTCACATATAGAGGAAACAAGGATGTTAATAGCTGCTCCCAAAAGGTAATAAATATATTGTAAAATGTTCATTTCAGTTTTATGGTTTTACCAAGGGAGGTAATATTATAGATTAAGCAGTTTTACTTCATTTCTTTCCTTAATGTGTACATTTTGATCAAGCTAAACAGTGTTTTGTGTTTTTTATTTTTTTAAAGCAAACTTTATTGAATATGTGTTTTTTTAAAATCAGCAATATAGCAGTAGTTCCACTTCAGTACTGATGTTTTCCCATTGCCTCCCCATGAGATTGTTAATGTATAATTTGTTATTTTGTTAGAATTAAAATGGTGAGGCTTACACTTTTCTTATTATAAATACATCATAGCAGCATCAGCTGAGAGCCGGTTCTCTTTAGTTGCTAGATGCTGCCCTAAAAAGCAGGATATTGTGAATTTTAGGCCTCTCATAGGCATGAAAGCTAGCTGGGTGACTTTGGGATTGTTTCTCTCTCTCAATCCAACCTACCTCACAGGCTTATTGTTGAGAAAAGAAGAGGCAAGAAGATTAAATATGTTCACTGCTTTGAGTTATATATGTAAAAAAAGACAGGATAAAAATCTAATAATAATAAAACTGTAAATATTGACCACTTTTTTTCCGAAAATTTATTCCGTATTCCAAGTTTCTGAAATTTTCAAGAGACACAAGTTTCCTAAGTTGTCTAACATATCCCTCATCCTTTTGGCCAGTTGGAAATATAATAAGTAAGATCATAACTGGAAGAAATAGATCAAGCAACCACTAATGTACTTTTTTGATAGTTAATCTGGTTTCTCCTTTAGTTTTCCTCCAAGGCTGGAAGTGCTGCCCACCCACCCACCCCCCGCCGAATCTCTGCAGGGAGTAAACCATTGTAATGAAGACTTCAATGGATTTCCCTGGGGTCAATCCATGCACAGAAATGCATAAAAGTTCCCTTCAGGAATTTCAACTTTTCAGACATTATTATCATATCTGCAGGTTTCTGCCAGTTGCCTGCAATTATCATGAATCATTCAAATCTATACTGTAATGGCAGCAGAAATGTTGACAAGAAAAATTGGCTAGAAAAAATAATATATATCCTTGCAAAAATTAAAACAGCAAGATGATACTAAGGGGAAGACGACAAAGTAGTGTCTAAGTTAGGGTTATACATCTGGTTTTTATTCAAAATCAAGGAAGTAGATGCCAAAAACAGTTTATAATCTATAAAAAATTGTAAGAAAACTGTAGTTGTCTCTGCCAAGTGGGAGAATCAAATATCTGTATCGGCAGATAAATGAGTTGACATTGTGTCTGGGATGCTCATATTGAAAAGATAATGAGTTAATGAAATCACTATAGCAATATTTTATGCTAGAAAAAAATCAAAACCCTGGGCATCAGAATTAAACAGCCACTTTGACGGCTGTAGAAATACTTTAGAGGAACCGTTTCAAAATCAGTAACGATAAAGCTTTTAAGAACTCCTATTGAGTTAAGTCCTTTTAACGAACAGATGGATCCATGAAGACAATTCCAGTGTAACTCATGTTGACAGCTACTGAAACTTAATCTGATTATATGTTGAGTGAAAATGACATTTCTCCACCTCCACTTTAGAAAACATTGATCTCAATAACTAGACAAAACAATTCATGTGGAGAATGTATACAGGCAAAAGAGAAAATGAAAACAAAATCCTGAAATTGGGAGAAATCATATTTATTTACAAACTAATTGAAAAAATTATTAATCAATACATCATACCACCAAAAAAAATGGAAAGAACAGTGAATCTGTTGTGTCTGTTGCGTCTCTGTGTGTTTTAGTGTAAAATGACACCAACATTTTTTATTTTGCAAAAAAAAAAATCATTAAGAAATTATTAGAGACATTCTTATAAATGACTATTATTTTAGAAGTATGTCATTTAAGATTGTAAATTCTTTTATAATTTTACATCAAGATCCAGAGCCTGGCCAATGAGGTGATGGCAACACACCGATACCGATCAAGTCTATAAGAGCAGATCTTAGCCCTAGTAACAAGTAAGTAAATATTTTACCTTTGTTAGCAGCATCAGACTTCAATTTCATATTGACTCACCTGGGAATAATAGTGTCATGGTCCCAAAGAATTCTTACTTAATATGAATTCCCATTTGGAGGATAGGAACATTAATTTTGCAAAATAGTTACACATTTTGGTGCTTTTGGAAAGTACACAAAATAAAAATCACCAAAAAATGTCTGTAAAAGAGTATGTTTGTGAGTGAGTGAGTGAGTGCATGTGTATAGTCTATACAAAGAAGCCAACCTTGGGTTATTCACAGTCAGTCTGAACACTTTTAGTTATCTAGTCATGTTACAATCCAACAAAGAGACACTGAAACGGTATGTCGATGCTTGGTGTTTGGTCTAGCCAAAAGAGTGGGTGAACCTCCAGAATAAGAGGCTACTTGATTTAGAAGGTTATGAATTAAGATTTGGATGGCATGGTTATTTATGGTATGACAAGGTTAAAGAAAATGTTGATTTTTAACACTTTGCTAGACATGCCATTCTAAGAGTTTGGAATAAATATAAAACAAGGTTTTCTTTGAGGATACCTCTTTGGGTGTCCCTCCCCCAGGAAACTTTTTTAGAAAAGAAATGGTGGCAAAGCTGGACTTTTAATTGTGATGATCCTATCCTCAGGTCTAAGGAAGAGCTAGAATCAGAAGGACATGTCTGCCATTGGTTTACATATTTACAACTGAAAGGAAGATTTAAATTAGACAAAAAGAGCTATGGGTTTGACTCTCTTAAAAATGGATTGGAAATCCTCCTGTGGGGTAGTGATGAACATATTGCTAGGGTCTATAAAACATTATTGAATTTGAATTTGGAAAGTGAATATGTAAAACATTGTATGATTCAGTGGGAAGGAACTTTGGATACAATGTGAAGCTTGAACAATGGGAGAATATGTGGATGGAAGTTTTAAAATTTACGTTAAATTACAAGTGTAAATACAGGAATGTATAAAGGTACTTCAAATGAATGTTGGAAATGTAAATGTAAAAAAGGGACTTTTTATCTTTTATGGTGGACATGTGATAAAGCAAAGAAATATTGGAGTAGGATTCATATTCTAATAAAGAAGATTCTCAAAGTAACATTGTAGCTAAGTATAAAGCTAACATTAGAAACTTTTCTCTTGGTTTTAATGGAAAAAGACTTGGATTTTTTTTTCTTTTGGTTATATATGTTGATGGCAGCAAGATTACTTTATGCACAAAAATGAAAGCACACTTTAATCCCCACAATGACTAGTTGCAAAACCTGATGGAGTTAGCAGAGATGACTAAATTGACTACTTTGATAAAAGAAAAAGAAAAACACAATTACTTTTACTTCCACTTGGAAACCATTGCTGGACTTTGTGCTTGAAGTGGAAAAAAGTGAAATTTGATTTTGGATTTTACTGATTAGATGGATCTGTTGGTATAGAAATGGCTAGTTTATACTATTATGTAAAAGTAAAAATTTGAGGTTCAATGTTACTTCTAATTCTACTGTTCCAATGGGAGTCGGAAGTCAATGTCTTTTCTTTCTTTTTCCTTTTTTTCCTGCACTTTTCTCTTCTCTTTTATCTCCCCTATTTTTTCTAATATTTGCATTTGTACTTTTGTATTTTATATTATAAAATAATAAAAAGAAAATATTTTACAAAGTACTCACAGTCTCTTGGTTTCTAACTTTTATATCAAACTTGCTCTGGATTTAAGATTACAGATCCTTAAGTGTTACTTTTGACCACACTAAGTGTGTCAGCATTGTTTTCTGCCTGAGATCCTTTGAGATAAGTTTATATACAATGATGACTTTCTATGACCCTTTAATCTTTATCTTCCCCACCCTTCAGGGTAAATATACACAGTTCCTTCTGACTGTTCTCCCATTTGTCTTCCAAACACCTCTATATTAAGCTGCTCTCTGAATACTTTCCAATTAGCCAAAATATTGATTTACTATCAGAGGAAATGCCTAATATGATCCCCAGATCAGAATAATTATATAAAGGGAGGAAAGAGATACAACAAGAGTTTAAACACATGTTTGCTAACCATCATCATTAAAAAAGATATACCACTGTTAAATGAAAGTGAAAAAGGAATAATTCTCTTAAACTTGAGGATAATAAAGTGAATTTGATTGCTTGTTGAGGAGTGCTGGTATTAAACTGGAATATTCAGTCAGACTGCAACATCTAATCTAATAATCTGTATCTTAAAAGGTTGACTTTTTTTCAAAATAATAAATGTATCCACAAAACATTACACTCAATGATGGTTTTCAAAAGGACTGTATATTCGCTAGGGCAGAGATAAACGATCAGCAGGTTAGGGCCAAATTCAGCCAGTTATTCTAAACTGTCCTGTTGAACTGCATTATTTAATGTGATAGCATGGATATGTTACTGAACACTGATAAATATATTAACTTAATTCTTAACACAGTTCAATTTTCAAAGAATTTTAATTTTAAACAAATTTAAGTTTTCTCCAGCATACAGTCTCAAAGTTTTAAATTGGCCCCTAAAAAGTTGCTCAACTAGGGCACTCTCACTCCAGAACCATTTCCCAGTCTCTACAACTGTAATGAAATCATCCTATTTAAACTTACTGGTATAAATGTTTCTCAACAAAGTTCCTCAGTTTTACATGTTTATAGTTCAAAACATGCACCATAGTTATCATCTTATCACAGAGCAACTTTAAGCGTGACATCTGGCCCCCGGCCCCCAGGGTCCTTTAAGTTGAAACACTATAAAAAAAGATTAATGCTTTTTTTTAAAAATCAAAACCTAAATCAAGACAGATATTCACCAAGGTAACATAATAGCATTGATGATTATCATACTTTGAGTCACGGTATTATTTCCAGCTCAGTGGGGTTCATTCACCAATCGTGATTTGCAGCCAGTCAGCCAGGCTTCTCTGCTGGTGGTTGGGTTCCCCTTGTTCATAACAGACAAAGTCAAAATTTCCCTAGCTTTTAAAGCTACTGATCTTTTCCAAATGCCCTTGGAATTTTGTTGAGATACAGTAAATCAATGGAGAAAGAAAGAAAGAAAGAAAGAAAGAAAGAAAGAAAGAAAGAAAGAAAGAAAGAAAGAAAGAAAGAAAGAAAGAAAGAAAGAAAGAAAGAAAGAAAGAAAGAAAGAGAAAGAAAGAAAGATAGATCAGGGTGGATTAAAGATAGGTTATGATTTTTGTAACTCCAGCATTACAGTTTTAAAAATCATCTTATATTTATCCAATAAGAATCTCAGATTAGGCGAGATACTAATAATCAGATTGTATATTCTCATTCAAGGCACAGGATATATTCTAAAAAGCATACTCATTTATCTAATTTCCATAGTAAAGAAAATGTTATAAAATTTAAATATTGCATATTGTAAAGATAAAATTTGTTGGGTATAAATGTTTTATTATGTTATATTGCTGACTGTGCTATAACATAAAGTTGAGTTTAGAGCTGTGGAGTCCCTCCCAGATATTTATTTTATACAAAAAAATATTACAGGTAGCCCTTGACTTATAACTACATTGGTTGCAAATCATTGTAGTTATAAGGCACATGATGAATTCAATTTTATGACCATTTTTACAATGGTCATAAAGTGAGTCACCTGCAATCATAAACTTAATAATATGCTTGTTAGGCAAACCCCTTCTTCTAATTGGATCTTATTTTTTGCTGGAAACCAACATTAAATATCACAAATCATTGTCCTCTCTGACCGTGGGATGCTGCAACCAGTTGAAAATGTGACCTGGTTGCCAAGTGCCCAAAATGTGATCACGTGACCTGTCCAAAACAGGAAGTCATAAATTTGAGAATAGGTTGTAAGTAGTTCTTTTTTAAATAAGTGTTTGGAAGGTTGTTTAATGATCGGATTGTAAGTAGACAACCATCATGGTAAAAAAACAAGTTTCACAGAAAAAACAGGTGGTCTTATCCTGAATTGTAAAGGAAAGGTTAATCTGGGTTGGTAACATTTAATGGTAGAAAAAGAGCAACTGGTAACAGGTCAGGGTCTGAATATCTTGAAACTGATAATCTGGAGGAAGGATGATAATTAGTAGTCCTCCAGATCAGAGGTGGTATTCACAGGTTCTGACCAGTTCTGGAGAACTGGTAGCGGAAATTTTGAGGAGTTCAGAGAACCGGCAAATCCCACCTCTGACTGGAGATTTTAAAGTATTCTTCCCCTGCCATACCCACCAAGCCACGCCCACAGAACCAGTAGTAAAAAAAATGGAATCCCCACTGCTCTGGATGTTATTGAACTACAGCTCTTATCCACTGGTGATTTAAGCAGTACATTTATTTATATATACACATTTATTTATATTCACTATCCTAAGGAGCTTGTAGAAAAATGGAATCTATAAAAGCAGGAAACTATGGTAAAACCAAATCAAATAAATCATTATAAAGCATACTATCATAAACGTAGTGACAATAACAGAGACACTAAAGCATCAAAAGATAAAAACAGGTTGTAGGTAACTACGACCCCAAAATGAGAGCAAAAAGTCAGCTCTTCTTCTATTACCAAGACATATCGAATTACATGCTATTTTATTTTTGAACAATACCATACAATTTTCCTAGCATTTTAAGAGTAGATCAAAGGACTTTGGGATCTTCTTTTATGGCTGTATAATTGCTCATCCAGTGTGATTGCTCAAGCAATGTTATTTACTTGATAGTATTGGTCTAATCAGGACAACCTTTTCCCATGCCTTCTGAATATATTGAAGTATACCTCAGAAAATTCCCAACTACTCTAAGCAGTGATCTACTAACTGGAAACTATACAAGTTATAGTCTATTATACTTACAAAGTGAAGGGCTAACAAAAATTAGTAGAAAACTACCATATTCTGTCATTTTATCAGCACTCTTTTAAAAGCATGGTTTTTTGCCTAGGACTTTGTAACATGGGTGTCCCTTATTTGTTTTTTTGGGTAAATGTATACTAAATATCTTTTCCTATAAAGCAATAAGGTTAGCCTCTACTTTTGATCTATGCTTGAATTGTTTTCTACATCAAGGGAAATGTTTCTATAATTCCTCTATTCAATAGCACGAATACAGTAATTATTACCTCAAATAAAATACTGGTCTGGGAAAAGGTGAATATATTGTATGCTACAACATGAAAAATGTGTCATACAGCAACATTATATGCAAACATATATTCCCATTGAATAAAGTTAGACACAGCATTCTGAGTTTGTAACAGTGAAGCCAATCAGAAATGCAGTATCTTAGCACCACACTATTAAAATATCTTTGGAATACAATATAAAAATCCATGCACAATTTAAAGCATATAATCATATATATTCTGGCTAGCTTTAGGGAAATGTCTATCCATACTGAAACATTTCTATAATAAAATTTATTTTAACACACTTGACTTCAAATTCAAATGTTTTATTTGCTCTTTCTGCAAAACAAGTTTTCTGGAATAAAGAAACCAAATTGAGAATTAGCTATTGTCAATGTTCTCGTGTTACACAGAAATCAAATTTATCCTTTTTTTTCTAAATTATTATTTTGGTAAATGTAAACAAATGCAAAGGTAATAACAGCACTACAGTAACGATCTTAGTATGGTGCATTTCCGGGGGAGCAGCCAATTCTGTCTTGTGATAAACGGCTTGCAGTGAACTCTTTCTCTCGGTCATGAATCCCCAGGAAATGCCCAGTGTCTGGATAGTTATTGCTCAATTGTACATTGCTGTTATTTGAGAACACAACACCCTCAAGGAGTCGCAGGAGATGAAAGTCGTTTTGTGCCTCGATATGGGGGCACCTATTAGTTCTGACACAACAGAGCGATAACTGATCAGAAAGCATCTTTGTAACTCCAGGCAGCGTTCAAAGGCTGAGGGTGCAAGCAGTCTTTGTAAGTTTGTTTTAAACTTTGTGCTTATTGTTCCGTCCTTTATTGTTGTTTTAGCATGAATAGAACATTTCCATCTCTAAGAACTAACAAGGATTTAATGTCACAGATTCCAGGACTATTGACAGTGTCTTTTTTTATGCTTTGGTGCAAAGAACACACTGATTTGATATACACTTTCAACCAGAAAATGCTTTAATTATCCTTGCCAAAGCTGAGAATGGACATGAATAGAAGAGTACATTGTTAGTGAAACTATTTGCATAAAGGAAAATAAAATTTAATATACCTTTCTGTTAGCAACAAAGATCATAAAAAATACAGTGGGCTTATATGAGTGTAATAAGTACTTTCCGAATTTATTCTAACCTGCATGAAGATCTGAAATGTATTTTATAGTATATTAACCTTCTTCTATGTGACCATTCTGTATCACTTTGCAGAAAATTGGAAAAATGAGGACTTAACTCTTGTCAGACCTTACAAAACTGTGAATACTTCAATTGAGAGTCAAATTATTATTATTCCTAAAAATGGCATTCATATATTTGTATAAATATCAAGGAGGAGGAGAAAGAAGAAAGGGAGGGAGGGAAAGAGGAAAGGAAGAAGAGACAACTCAGACTGAAGTCAAACAGGTCCCAAGAAATAATGTACTGTAGTAAAAAAAAAAAAATCCCTTGAGCAACTGGAAATAGTTAAGGTGTTTTAATTAACTATACCTTGTATACTGCCTTTTGTTTTTACCCCCAATGGATGGAGGAGAAATTATACTCTGCTCAGAGTAAGTTCTGATGGAAATAGCCTATAAGCCCTGTAACACAGAGAAAGTTCTCTTATACAATATTTTCTTGAGCCTGTTGTGAAGGAAATCCATCAGTTTGTCAAAATGAACCAATATCAATGCAGTGAGGGTTTTTCTCTTCTTGAGGCTTGTAATAATTGTATATAATCCCCAATTTATGGGAGTCTGCCCATCACAATCTTAAATTGTAATGGCTATAAAACAAGCTGGACATGTGACAAGACCAAAGTTTACATTCTTTTTTTTGCGGCACTTGTTAAGTAAATGATTCACTATGGGCATTTTTGCCCAAAACCAAAAGTGCCAGATTTTGGAAAAACCATCTCTCGGCTGCCTCTGGTTTCTTGGTCTCCCACCTGGAAAAAGCAGCCAGGACTCACAGTTTGGAGTAATCTTTGCTTTATTCCAGCAACCAAAACAATGCAACAGCGAGTAAGGACTTTTCCAAATAAAGCCAGCACTGAGAGCCACTGCCTCTCAGTGCTTTAAATACCCTAGTTCCGCCCCGTCCACTCATCTAATCTGCCTAACTTCTGGTCCTTTGTTATACTAACATCTACCAATCTGCAGCTCCCTTCACCAGTGTGCTTAGTATCCTTCCTTATTATCCCGTGATTGTGCCCAGATTATCCACCACCATGGCCATTCTCCTCCAAACGTCAGCCATCGCTCGTCTCTCCTTCAGTCCCAGGTTCAGTAGCTGCCACCCATTCCCAGCCTGCTGCAATTGCCCTGTTGCCCCCGGATGACATCATCCTAGTCTGTCCATAGGGGTGGCTGGGGCGGCATCGAGGTAAATAGCAGTTCCTCCTGCCACCCGACATCGTTGTTGGGCTCCGGCGCATGTTGCAGTGTGTCCGGAGCCTGACACCATCATATAACACCATCATGTGACCTCATAACACTGCAAACTACTGTGAATACAGCCAATGTTGTTGAGTGACTTATTTTACTGCACCAAAGGAGTTGGAAGTCAAATGCCTTTTCCCCCCCTTGCTTTCCCTCACTATCCATTTCCCTTTTCCCTCCCTTAACTTCCCTACTATTTACTTTTGTATTCTCTTTGTATGCCATAGTATAAACAAATTTAAAAAATTAATTAAAAAATGTTGATGAGTGCCCAACATTTGGTTTTGGCTGGAGTTGATTGTTGGAACTTCGATTTGGGAACGTAACTAGCCTCAAGGTAAATTCGTCAAAACTTTGGACTGTTGCTGAGCAACCTGTTTTAAGTCAAGGTATACACTACAGGTATGACTGTTCTAGAGCGGTGCACTGGATAGAATCTCAGCATGGCTTACTTATTGTGCTCACTTACATTAGACAGTGCTGAGAACTCATCTAAAAGTCAGCTCTTACCTATGAAGCAAAGCCTGCTTGGCTGTATTTGGACCTTGGATTTCCTCTCCCCTTGTCACTTGCTTTTCCCTTGAATCTGTCACTTGACTTATAGTTTACCAACTCAGATTTGTACCTTGCTGGTTGGACCATAAGGACTTTCTTTCCTCAGAGCGAATCTGACTTTCTCCCTTTGACTTTTCCTATTGGAAGTCGGGTAGGAAGATTAAAAATGATGATTACATGATTCCTGGCAGCGCAACAGTCATAAATACATTCCAATTGCCAAGTGCCTGTATTTTGATCACATGACAAAGAGGATGCTGCAAGTATGAAAACTTGTCATAAACCACTTTTTTATTGCTGTTGTATCTTTGAAGGATCACTAAATGAGTGGTTGTAAGTTGAGGACTACCTGTACTAGATTATGGAAGAACTACTGTATGTATAGCTAAGAACAGATTGATAACTAGTAATTTATTACTTGAAAGACAGACATGTTACACCTAAAAGGATACCACTAATAACAAGTATAGGAAGTTGGTTTATTACTTATCGTCCAAAAAATGTAAGAGGCATTTTGAAGGGTCATTTAAGGTTATAGTCTATTGGTACCAAGAGCCTGAGTTCTTAAAATCATTTAAAATGCCACTTGAAAAGCTTTAATTCCTATACTTCACTTTCTTACTCAAATTCAAGATTATTTGATATCCAATATTTTAAAAAGTGAAATAATCACATTAGTAAAAGTTGTCTGTATCAGCTTTTGTTGTGATAATATATTCTCTTCCTCAAAATATCCAGAATTATTGGTGTTCCTGAATAATATGAAGATAAAGTTGTCCCTATGCCTTTTTTTGAATGGCACCTCTGAATTTTACTATGTTTACCTGTGCCTGTCAGGAAGCATATGGAATAAACCTCATAAGAGTAGGTTGTTAGTCTCCAAGGAAAAGATTTTTCAACCCAAGAAACTGCTTAATGTACAAAAATATATTGCTTCAGGTTTTAATAGCAAAGTTATTTTAAGAACGGCCAAGAAACATTTTTTTTCCTGTTGTCAAATTCACTAGGTAATGTAATTTGTCATCATCATAGTTTCCATTGTATTCTGTTCTGTCAGCCTCGCTTCATTTTTACCTTTCTGTATGTCTTCTCTCTGGTCAAAGCCTGATAAATGTAGGATCAAGAAATAAACCACAAAAAAACTGCTTCCACGGAAGAAAAGACTATAAACACATACCACACAAATTTAGCTTTTTCATTTCTGAATCTTGGCCTCCCTGATAATAGTTCCCACATGAAATCTATTATAGACCAGGACATGCAGGCTCACAGAAAATATGCTGGCTTCTGTTGAATTATTCCAGTAAAAAATGGATTTGCCAAGACTTAACAAATGTGGTCTGGCAAGGACTACTTTATGTTTTCCAGGTTTGACATGGAAAGCAAAGAATACTGTAAGTATCGTTTATGAAGTATATCATTTAAATACCCAAAAAGAATTAGCTACTGTAGCTTACTGATAGCAAGCCAAATACTCAGGAGTCATATGAGTGATTCATGAACAGTGTTTTGCATTTCATATAAGATATTATATTTTAGTACAGGACACTCATTGCAGTTAAAAAAAGCAGTTAAAAGTTGCAGGTTATTCTGTGAGATTCAGATTCAAGATTGATTTCCAGTGTTGATCGTTACTGTATTCTCCTTTAAAGACATTCTTAACATGGTACAATCAAAGAACCACAGAACTAAGAAAAACACAACCCAATTCCAACAGAAGCTTTCTAGTTGCAACACAGTCACTCATGGGAGGCTCACCACCTTTCTGAGTAATTGGCCTTTATGACTGCTTCTCTCCATTCAGTTGGAATCTTCTTTCTCATATTTCAAACTATTATTCTTTCATCAGCCACCTTGAGATAATAGAGAACAGCCTTCATCTTTTCTATGACATCCTTTCAAGAATTAGAAGTGTACTCAAGACTCATGCCCAACAGGTTTAATTTCTTTTCATTGGATTTCGTTTCTAGTTCCTTAATCATTTTTACTACCCTTCTCTAAACTTTAATGTAACTCACAGAGCAGTGGTGTAACATGAACTGATATAGGTGGGCATAAAACTGCCTGCACCACTGAATTTTGTATCAGCTGAGGTTTTCAGATGCTCTTCGTGGACAGCAACATGTATGGCAATGTTTCCCATCCTGTATCTGTGCATTTGATTTCTAAGTATATCTGTTAATCCTAATTTTGTTATTTTTAGCTATTTATCCATTCTATTATCATACCATCTGTCTAACATTTAACTTACTTGCTAACAAAATCATCATGAGGTATTTTGTAAAAAAAAATAAAAAGCTTCACTGATATTAAGGAATATTAAATCCATAGTATTATCACAATCTACTAAAGAAGTTGTCCTCCCAAAATAATAATATGATATTATTGTCTGGCAAGATCAAGTCTTGATAAAACCGTGCTAAGTTCTGCTAAATACTTCATAGTATTCAAGATTGATAGCTCTGGAATCTTCCCAGCTATCTGTGCCAGACTTCCTGGTCTGTAATTCCCTAGATCTTTTTACTCCCTTTTGAAAAAATAGGCGTTTTGCTTCCTTCAATTTCTAGTACGTCATCTATTCTCTAACATTTCTCAAGGATAAGAGACTGAGGCTCAGACAAACTGAAGCCCACACATACTTCAAAGCATCTTTTTGTCTCTTAATCCAAAGCACAACCCTCCTATATCTGTCTCTTTCTTTTCAGATATTCACTAAGAGATTTATTCAGTCAATCATTCAATATGTATCTCAACAAATGTCTCAACACATGACTCTGGGTGGCTTTTGGGCTTTCACATTAGTCTCTATCGTCATTCATATTCTTTCCCAATGAAATTGTTTGCAATTGTATTTTTAGTATTTCTTTTTAAAATTCGGAGTTCCATTTCTAATTAGCTTCTCTGATCACCGAATCCTGCTCTGAGTTTAATAAAATAGGTTTTCTTGAAGTCCAAAGTACTGTACTTATTCAATACATCAGCTATAATAGATGCTTTCCCGTAAAATGAGTGTGATTTTTGCATGACTTCAGGGATACACGCCATGCATCTTTCTTGGCAATAGTACGTAAGTAATTTGCCATTCTCTTCTCAAACGATACTTTTCAACTTCCTAAAATATCTTACAGCTCCATCATTTTCTAATTATCCCCTATACAAGTACTAACCAGGTTTCTGAGTCCAGATAAGTCAGTTTTAGTTTCCCTTAATAAAAAAGAACAACTTCTCTTTTTGGTCTCTTTTCTCCAATGTTCCTGTTATTTCCACTTAAAGGTAAAAAAGGAATTCCTGTGGATTTTAGTCTATTAGTCATTGCCAACTCAAGGGAGCAGTGCTCATCTCCATTTTAAGGCCATCGTGCTAGTGATGTCCGAAGACATTTCCACAGTCATGTGGTCAGCACGAAGCACTGTTACCTTTCCACCTAAGTGATACCTATTTATCTACTCACATTTGCATGTCTTTGGATTGCTAGGTTGGCAGGAGCTGGGACAATGACAGGATTTCACCCAGTGGTGGGATTCAAATTTTTTTACTACCGGTTCTGTGGGCGTGGCTTGGTGGGCATGGCAGGGGAAGGATACTGTAAAGTCTCCAGTCAGATGTGGTATTTGCTGGTTCTCTGAACTACTCAAAATTTCCACTACTGGTTCTCCAGAACTGGTCAGAACCTGCTGAATACCACCTCTGATTTCATCCCATTGTGTGACAGGTCTCGAACTGGAGCTGCCAGTTTTCCAGACAACAAGCTCAACAAACCACTGAGCCACCACTCCATCGACTTCTAAGCTAAATCTGGAAGAAAAATAAATCCTACTCCCATCACCTGAGGGCCATCACCATCAGCAACATTGTAGTATTTTTAAGACTAAAAGATGTTTTTCATAGTTCAGCATCAATTGCAAAAAATATCTTTTCGAGCACTTCTGTTTCTCCATTAAATTCCTTCCTTAAAATTGAAATCTCTCTCCCTCATATCAGAGGTATCTAATGTAAAATTGTATTTAGAGGCTGTTCTCCTGGTACCACTACTATAAAGACTAGTAGGTGGCTGCAAAAGAAAAATGTTTTTCTGATTATGATACATAAGCTACAGAAAGCTATCCTGGGGCTGTTAAACTGTCTTTGCAGTTCTTCTAACATTTTTATTTTCCACACCATATTTCCATTCCATATTTTAAAACTTTTATAAAATTTATTTAAGTTCTTACATTTTAACTGTCAAAAATTGTGCTATTTCAGAGGATTAGTTAATTATATTATCTGCTACTGGAAACTTTAATGTTCCATTTTCTTCTTTTATAGCGTATAACTGTACCTTTATGTTTCACTGATGGTTCTAATTCTAAGCCATCTGCAAAAACTCACTGGATGTCATAAAAATACAAAAAAAATAATAAGAGTTATGCCTGCATATGAAGTAGGAGAGGCTGTGTGGTGCTTTGAACTTGCTTTTTCTGAATGGATTCAATAATTTAGGACGTGCAATGAAAATGTAAATGACTTCTACCATTGCAATGGACATAAACTATTCAGTGCTTGCTCCACAGTTTTTCTATTACTTTTATACATTCTCTATTTGTGAGTTCTTGCTATAGAACTCTAGCTATAGAACTATAATGATAAAGAGCAGCAATAGCCCCTAGCATCATGTTATTTCATTATTCGGAATTCCCCTGTATTTGTTTCCAACTATACCATCCACAGTATGAGGTGCCATAGGGTCCTAGATGCCATAACAGCTTACATCCAAACATGTTCATTGCCATATAACCAACAGTATCACAATCCTAAGGAATATTTTCCTCATTTCACTTATATTCTCTTCCCTCCCAGACAAAGCTACCACTTGCTTCTATTCTGCAAAACCAATAATATTACTAGCTAACAAAAGAATTGAAGAAACCTAAATACTGCTGTAACTGATATCTCAGGTACTACAATTCTACCCCTCTAATAGCATGGGAGAAAATAGGTCCTAGGACATCAACATAAAACCAGAATCAAAATAAATTCAAGGCACAATTGCAATGTATACATCAAGAACAACACTTTTCAGAGCCAGTCCATCAATGACTGAAATATGATTTGACTACAACTCTCTAGTTACTTTCAGTTACTAGAAGATTAGTGAATGAGGAAAATAGAATCTTATTTACTAGGAATGAAATATGGGATTTTATTCTAACAACAACTATTAGAAGGAATGATGGATAAAACATGAAATATATAAAAGAGAAAAATAGCCCTCTGAACTCAGTAAATAGTACCTCAGCTTGACAAAGTGCATGAAGTCCTTGTAAAACTAAGGCAGCAGGTGTGGCTTGGTCGGGTTTTGTGCATTCATTCAGTACCTGAGAAATTGCAGCCAGCATATCTGCCCCATGTTGGTAAGGCCTAACAAGATACAAAAGTTTTCATGTAATTATGAACTAATATAAAATGAACATAATTGCATGGCTATGCCAAAATCTGTAGCAGTTTGTTCTAGTGGTTTAAAGTGCCGGGCTAGAAAGCGGGAGTTCCACCTTGGCCATGAAAGCCAGTTGGGTGATCTTGGGACAGTCATTCTCTCTCAGCCCAACTCACTTCATAGAGTTGCTGTATGGGGGAACTAGGAGGAGGAAGATGTATTGGATATGTTTGCCACCTTGAGTTATTTGTAAAAATAATAAAGGTGGGATAAAAACACACACATATCTACATGCATACTCTGTCTCTGGAAAGTAATCTGTGGCCATCCATATATTATTAATCTACCATTCCAAGCACTGGCCATTATGAATGGGGCAGCTGGAATCTGAAATTTATCTAGAGCTAGAAGGGCATAATTCACCATCTCTAGCATAACAGAAAACATAAAAATGCTTCAAGCCAGAAAAACTATAATCTTCCATGATATTTTAAAATTCTTAGTTTATTCATCTGAATTATATTCCTTTATTCTTTCATATTTTCTTCTGTATTTATGTAGTTTCTTTAAAGAATCCAGTTTAAAATGAACATTAGTATAAAATGTGATGCTAACCACTTGTCTGTGGTTTAACATAAATGTAAGCTTGACTATTGAACCTTATTCAATAAACCATTATTGTGTTAAGTTCAGTAATAGTGACAGCTCAACTTGTAGAAAAGGCATGAAATAAATTGACTTCATTCTCAGACATGACAGATTCATTAAGGATTTAGTTAGATCTTAACCAATTTTTCAGACAAATGCTAAAAATCTTGAAACAGCTTGAATCAATTGAAAACAGTTTGGCCTAGGACAGTAGGAAATGAGATAAAGGAATACTGTGAAAAAGCAGATGAGTTTATGATACTGTATTCCTTTTAAGATACACAATGGTCAAACCAAATGTTCTTGCAACAGAAACAGACGATAAAGTTGAAACTGGAAAAGATGAACCTGAAGCTCGGTACATAAAGTTTGGGGAAGCAAGGACACAGAATCATAACACATACATTAAGGCTAGCCCGTTCAACGTTTTTATAGCACCTAGATTTTAGGCTATTATGATTCCCTTTCTTAGGCCATACTCCTTACTAACAATATTATCAGTATAAAAATACATTATTTGATTTTTTTCCCTTTTCCACAAAAAATGCAAGTAGACACAGGAGCATTAAAGAACTAAAATCAGCGTAATTTTAGAACTGATAAGCTTGTATCAGTTTAAAGGAAAAAAAGGGGTGGGGGAAGTGGGAGGAAGGAATGGAAATTATGGTATAAATAGACCAGCCCCAAAAACTTTGACCATATTGTTCAAAACCCTTTTACCTTGAACCCTTGCCAAAAAACAAAGAGTTAACATTCTAATAGTAACAAACAATACATATGATCAAGCCAAGAAGAACGCAAGCTAATTTAATATATGAAACCTAACATTTACCTTTGCTTGCATATATCTCTGATAGAAGCAGCTTTGGCTATCAACTTCTCCCACTGAGTGTCTTTACTAACAGATAATGAAGCCATTTCAGACATTGCCATGAATCTCTGCAGTTCTGGATAAACTCGATCCTAAACACATTTTGATCGGAGAAAAGGAAATAGAAGATTAGAGAGTGACATTTATTGCCCTACTGTTATTTATTAATCTATTTTTCAAATATCTGGCAATAACTGCACACACCAACTTTGTGTGTGTGAGAGAGAGAGAGAGTGGGGGGAAGGGAGGGATGGACGGAGGGAGAGAGATCCTTAAACCTATGATATCTTGATAATCATACTAGCTCTCACAGGATTTCATGCAATGATATCAGAGTATTTGACAAAATTTGGCATAATTTTTAAAAACATAGGGAAAGGACATAAAGTAGGCCTTCTGAAATTTTCCAAGTTTTTTTTTTTTACTAGCGGCTACTATAGGAGGCCTCTGATTTTTCTTTCATTTAAGAGAGTGAAAACATTTGTGTGTATAAACTCTCATCCCATGTGCACACATGTATTTGTATGTACAGGTGTATTTGTGCGAAACAGGCACTGTGAAGAACTGAGCAAGCAAACTGCTTGACACCATAGTAGCATCCCTGGACACTTTAAATGAAAGATTAACTAACCTTGAAAAAAAAGAAGAAGACACAACACAAAAACCTGAACATCCAATAGCTACACACCAACAACTGCAACCTAATCCAATAGCTACAAACCAACAACTGCAACCTAATCCACAAAAAAACATAAATCCAACAAATAATGATATCCCAATCCTCATCAGAGAAGCTGTTGAGCACGAATGGAAACGTCCAAACACCATCTTATTTGGTCTAGAGGACATCAATGACAATGATATCACAATTGCTCACAATATCATCAATGACTATTAAGCATCAACCATATCCCTGATGAAATACTTGACATTTCTCGCATTGGCCAAGAGCTCAAAAACAGAGACGGCCCTGTGGCCCCACGCTTCTGCAGCGTCATTTGCAAAAATAAATTAAGCAAACATAAATTCATTTATACTATAAATTCACTCGCCAAAAACAACACCAACCATAAAAACCTCCGATCTCGTCCTGACCTAACCTTACAGCAATGTGCCCACTCCTATATACTATGCACAGAACTCAAAAATCATCTAGACAATGGAGAGGACTTGTACATTAATTACCGTGCAGACTGTATCAAAAGAAAGTCACATAACCCACAACTCAGCATCCAAACCTACTTCAACCAATCCACCATCACCCACCATCACCATGCACTCTGTCAACTACCTCAATTCAAACTGCAACTGGCCTTAAATGCAAGCTACTCAATGCAAGAAGCCTTGTAAATAAAATACCTGAATTTCTCCTCTTACTAAATACAGCTAAATTCGACATATTTGTCTGTGAAACATGGCTCAATGCATCTCTCCCTGACTCCATTACCTCAGTAAGAAACTATCATGTTTACCGATCCGATCATGAAATCCGTAGAGGAGGTGGTGTAGCTATCTTCTATAAAGTCCTTACATCTAAAAAACATCCAAGTTACCCAAGAACTTGCTCTTCCTGAGACCATCATCTGTGAACTCACCTTAAATATCACATTTTGGTTCTTACTATGTTACAGAGCCTGATTATGACATCGAACATGTAAACAAGCTAAATACACTACTAACATGGGCAACATCCTGCCCACACGCTGTTATCTTTCTTGGTGACTTCAATCTACCTCATATTAACTGGACCCTAAATGAATGTACAACTGAACCCATAAATGCAACCTTCTACAATGCTGTAACAAATCTGGGACTGGAACAACTAATAACCAACAATACTAGACCTAACAACTGCCTCAATCTCATCTTCTGCAATAGTTTGAATTCAATTCCTTTTCCAACAGTGACCACAACATGATTGACTTTTGTCTCAACATACGTCCACACAAAAATCATCACAATGACAAAATCCCCAATTATAACTTCAAAAAAGGCAACTATGATCTTATAATCAACTATCTCTCTTCCCTTGATGGGCCATTTCTAGTCACTGGATGCAATACTGTTGAAGACCATTACAACATATTCTTACTAGAAATCAAAAGAGCCATCAAGCTATATGTACCAATAACAACTCCCAAAACCAGGAAAAACAGATTACCCATAACAATAAGGAAGCTTCAGTCCAAAAATAGATCACTTTGATGGAAAAACAAATCTGGTTACATTGCCAACTTCAAAAGCCGATATAAAAATCTATGCCACCAGACAAAAACTGAATGCACTAAGTATCACATTAAACAAGAGGAAAACTTTCTACGCACAAATTCTACCTGTGCTTTCTACAATTTTTGTAAACAACAAACTAAAAGACTCAAGGTCCATCCCACCCCTGAAAGGACCTAATGGCAAAGACTGCAACAATGACACCATCAAAGCAATCCTCTTTAACACATTCTTTGGCTCAGTATTTGTAAACAGCAATGGATCAAGCCCAGTACTTCCTAGTCGAACCACAGAAAACTACAATGATCTAATACATATCGATTTTACAGAAGACATGGTTGAAAAAGCACTGCGCAATCTAAAACCATCTCTATCTATTGGGCCGGACGGAATATGTGCCTACTTCTTAAAAAAGCTATCCAGTGCCGTAGCCAAATCTCTAAGCATAATCTTTGAAAAAATTTTCAGGACCAGCTCCTTGCCTAACCTATGGTCACAAGCCACAGTCATCCCCATCTTCAAAAAGGGAGACCCCAGCCTAGTTGAAAATTACAGACCAATCTCCCTATGCTGCGTCACCTGTAAAGTCATGGAATCAATTTTTAACCAATCCATTATCCTCCACTTAGAGACAAACAACCTACTCTCCAATAAACAATTCGGTTTCAGAAAAAAACTATCCTGTAATCTGCAACTTTTACACTGCAAAAACATATGGACTACACAACTCAATCAGGGCAAAGCAATAGACACAATCTACATAGACTTCTGTAAAGCCTTTGATTCAGTGGTACACGACAAACTACTACTAAAACTAAAACTATGTTGCTCAGACAGATCCCGGGCATTTTTAAAAAAATTGTTCTTTTGCCAGCTGCTTCTCAGCACCAAATGTTATTTTACCCCACAATCAATTCTGTTCAATTTTTTAAAACTACCCACTGATAGAGAAGATCTTAAGCCCCTTTATATCACTTTTTCCAACTCTCCAATATGGATTAAAATGGATGAAAAAAGAGGGTGCATACCTGAAGAAAGTTACTGATCCCTGTACACAATATTTTAACTAATTTTCAGGTAGGAGTTTATATTATGGAAAGATAACCTGCAGTTTATATGTAGCCCTCCCAAACTCCCAGCACGTATATCAACTACTTAAACAAAAAGATGTTTTCAAGAAAAGATTATATTTCCATCTTTTTAAGTTTGTAACAGTAGGGCTTGGTACACCCATGAATGACACTGTTAAGCATTTTTGTCAAAGTGAAAATTAACAGTTTGCAAAGCTTTACCTGTTTTTCCCATAAACATGTCATCAGACGTAATGTAACAGCTTGAAGTTTTGGCGTATTTCCTAACACCTGCAGCACACGTAAAATCTGTGCAACACAGACCTAGAAGATATTTTTTTTGTAAATGCAATTCCTTGAACATTCATTTATCATGTAAAATAAATCCAGAGAGATTACTTTTGTACTATCTCCAGACCCACTGATATGTTCTTCTTGTTTAAGACATTAATCAGTAATCAAGTAATTTTTAATTTGACTGATTGCAAAATTTAGTATTACAAGCTGACAAAGCAGAAAGCAGAGTTGTAAAAATTGGAGGTTTGGCCAACAATCCCACATTTGCTTTATTTATAAACTATAATCTGCATTTTCATTACAAGATAAGAGTAGACATGGTGTTTATACTGGATATTGGATACTAACTAATTTGTGGAAATTTTACATACAATATTTTTATAAATTTATGCAAATGAACCATTAAAAGGTTATTCTGCTAAATATAAACAATGATATATTCTTAGTTTAAAAATTACATATGACTTAAGAATGACATGTGACTATATTCATTATACACATTGGAATTAGATTAAATCACTCAGAGATGTGAACTGAAAGTATGAATTGTTAAATAAGATGTACTTATTACTAAGTGCTACATCCACCCTTTCTTTCAAGAACTCAATGCAATACACATAACATACTCTCTTCCGATTTTTCCTCACCTGTAAAATTAATTGTGCAGAGAGAGAGAGAGGGAGGGAGGGAGGGAGGGAGGGAGAGAGAGAGAGAGAGGTAGAGAGAGAGAGAGACTAATTCTGTCATTCCCCAAATGCTTATGTGGAGACTGGAACTTTTATCACCCTAGTCTTAATTTAATACTTCTACTATTACATCAAAGTGGCTCTCAAGACAGCTATAGTTAACATATTATATTATTATTATTTAGAGCCAAGGTGGCGCAGTGATTAGAATGCAGTACTGCAGGCTAACTCACTGCTCACTCTAGGAGTTCAATTCTGAGTGGGCTCAAGGTTTTCCATCCTTTCAAGGTCAGTAAAATGAGGACCCAATTGTCCTCATTTGTTGTGGGCAATATGCTGACTCTGTAAGCTGCTTAGAGAGGTCTGTTAAAGCACCATGAAGTGACATATAAGTCTAAGTGCTGGTGCTATTTAAATAATAATTCTTTTCCATCCATATTTAGTATTTTGAATGAGCATACAGGTGAAACTCGAAAAATTAGAATATCGTGCAAAAGTTCATTTATTTCAGTAATGCAACTTTAAAGGTGAAACTAATATATAAGATAGATTCATTACATGCAAAGCAAGATAGTTCAAGCCATGATGTGTCATAATTGAGATGATTATGACTTACAGCTCATGAAAATCCCAAATCCATAATCTCAGAAAATTAGAATATTGTGAAAAGGTTCAATATTCTAGGCTCAAAGTGTCCCACTCTAATCAGCTAATTAAGCCATAACACCTGCAAAGGGTTCCTGAGCCTTTAAATGGTCCCTCAGTCTGGTTCAGTAGGAGTCAGAATCATGGGAAAGACTGCTGGCCTGACAGTTGTGCAGAAAACCATCATTGACACCCTCCATAAGGAGGGAAAGCCTCAAAAGGTAATTGCAAAAGAAGTTGGATGTTCCCAAAGTGCTGTATCAAAGCACATTAATAGAAAGTTATGTGGAAGGGAAAAGCGTGGAAGAAAAAGGTGCACAAGCAGCAGGGATGACCGCAGCCTGGAGAGGATTGTCAGGAAAAGGCCATTCAAAAGTGTTGGGGACTTTCGCAAGGGGGGAACTGAGGCTGGAGTCAGTGCATCAAGAGCCACCACACACAGACGGATCCTGGACATGGGCTTCAAATGTCGTATTCCTCTTGTCAAGCCACTCCTGAACAACAAACAACGTCAGAAGCGTCTTACCTGGGCTAAAGAAAAACAGTACTGGTCTGTTGCTCAATGGTCCAAAGTCCTCTTTTCTGATGAGAGCAACTTTTGCATCTCATTTGGAAACCAAGGACTCAGAGTCTGGAGGAAGTATGGAGAAGCACACACTGCAAGATGCTTGAAGTCCAGTGTGAAGTTTCCATAGTTTGTGTTGATTTGGGGAGCCATGTCATCTGCTGGTGTAGGTCCACTGTGCTTCATTAAGTCCAGGGTCAACGCAGTCCTCTACCAGGAGATTTTGGAGCACTTCATGCTTCCTTCCGCAGATGAGTTTTATGAGGATGTTGACTTCATTTTCCAGCAGGACTTGGCACCTGCCCACACTGCCAAAAGCACCAAAACCTGGTTCAATGACCATGGGATTACTGTGCTTGATTGGCCAGCAAACTCGCCTGACCTGAACCCCATAGAGAATCTATGGGGCATTGCCAAGAGAAAGATGAGAGACATGAGACCGAACAATGCAGAAGAGCTGAAGGCCGCTATTGAAGCATCCTGGTCTTCCATAACACCTCAGCAGTGCCACAGGCTGATAGCTTCCATGCCACGCCGCATTGAGGCAGTCATTGCTGCAAAAGGGGCCCAAACCAAGTACTGAGTACCTATGCATGCTTCTACTTTTCAGAGGTCCGATATTGTTCTATGTACAATCCTTGTTTCATTGATTGCATGTAATATTCTAATTTTCTGAGATTGTGGATTTGGGGTTTTCATGAGCTGCAAGCCATAATCATCACAATTATGACAAATCACAGCTTGAACTATCTTGCTTTGCATGTAATGAGTCTATCTCATATATTAGTTTCACCTTTTAAGTTGCATTACTGAAATAAATGAACTTTTGCACGATATTCTAATTTTTCGAGTTTCACCTGTAGAGTTGTTATTTGAACTTGTATTCATTGGATGTATTTATTTGATTTTTACCTTTTATTATTAAAGATAAATAATTATAACTAAGTTGAACCTGCCAATTTAATCAATAGCTGGCTTGGTGTCGGGCACAAGAAATCAGGAACAAGGCTATTTCAAACGAGTACAAATTTATTCCATGCTAGCTCTGTACAAGAATTTGAACTATTAATGGGCAATGCAAATTGGCAATAGTAACACTCAATGGAATTCAAGGTGAGCTAGACTTAGAACTCTTGTGGGTATCAAAGGACTCGAGACTGATGATCCATTTAACCCCTCTCTCTGGCTCAGTCTGGTAATCTGTTACAGTTGTCTGTATTTTGATAAATTACAAGGTAACAACCCTATTACTATTTTTTCTTCATCATTTCCTACCTGACATCATTTGAATTCTTCCCCCATTCTGATTCTTGTGTATAACTGCTTTAAAATCTATTTATAAAGTACATTTTCTTCACCTTCTTCCATGCCACTAGAACAGTGGTGGGATTCAAATTTTTTTTACTACCAGTTCTGTGGGCGTGGCTTGGTGGGTGTGGCATGGCTTGGTGGCATGGCTTGGTGGGTGTGGCAGGGAAAGGATACTGCAAAGTCTCCATTCCCACCCCACTCCAGGGGAAGATTACTGCAAAATCCCATTCCCTCCCTACCCCACTAACCTGCATTCCAGCTACATTCTCCTGTGAAGGGCAACAAAAGAAGGGAGGCAGAGAATAGATGGGGGCAGGGCCAGTCAGAGGTGGTAATGGCCGGTTCTCTGAACTACTCAAAATTTCTGCTACCAGTTCTCCAGAACTGGTCAGAACCTGCTGAACCACCTCTGCACCAGAATAACATTTTGTACCTTTACATGGTACCTTCTTAAAAGGAATCACTCACAATGTATATAGCCATAATTGTCTTGAGCCATGTAACTGCACATTCCAAGGATGACTGTGGTAGTATAGAAATAAACCACCAAAATATCCTTCTAGGCCAATAATTGGGACAATTATAGTTAACATTTTTAATTTGTACAATCAAAACTGTGTATAAGATTCAGGCATAGGAATATGGGTCCCAATGTTATAGCTTTCAACATTATCACAAGTGTCACACATCCTGTGGAAAATAACCACAGCATTGAAAGTAATTGCACCTAATGTAAATAATATGAGAGAGAAGTTATATTTTCGTGCAGACCTTATGAACTCCCAAAGCAGGTAAGGTATACAAGATGTCCCGGCAGAGTGTGGCCTCCAGTGGTCTTCCCAATTTAAACATCAGAACTGGAATCAGATTTGGCACCTAAACATAAAAGCAACCGATCTAAAACTTGCATATTATATTACTTATATAATACTAATACAGATAAATAGAAGCTTTTTTGTGCTAACTTTCCCTAATTTCAGAACAGAATCAGGGTTGAGACAAACAATCAAAGGAAATAAAAAGCTACTGTGAAATATTGCACTTTATATTGCAAAATAAAAAAAGAGAATTTACAACTAAAGTTTGACAATGAAGCAATAGAATGTAGAAAGTATCTGTATATTATGACAATTTATATTTTAATATGTTAAAACATATAATAGGTCTCAGTTTCACACATTCTTCTTCCTGTCTGCCTTCTAATATGTCTGGGACAATTTGCAGGTTGTACGCTTCCATTTTTGCAAAATACAACCTTCTCTGTTATTTGCAAGATTTATAATATCTATGATTACTTCTAAAAAGCTTGGTTGTTCAAAACGTACCAGAATTAATATTAAACATTTGACATTTGCTAATCTGGATAACAAAACTGCCATTAAAGGGAATGTTTCAAAACGTTTTCCTATAGGAAGGAAGGAAGGAAGGAAGGAAGGAAGGAAGGAAGGAAGGAAGGAAGGAAGGAAGGAAGGAAGGAAGGAAGGAAGGAAGGTTATTTTGAAGGAAAATAAAGCTAAATACTTAGGATGGTTCATTCTTGCAGTAATAAACTATAATAGTTCCCATGAGCATTCATACCCTCCAGCAGTTCCATAATAGCACTCCTCAACTATTTCCTCTTTTATGAATTGGATTATATTAATTAAAAGGGATGTGCAGTGGTGCTTCAGATTGAAAGGGAAAAGGTGCCTTGGCATATGAGCTGATGTCTATTAATACCTGCTGGGAATTCCTTAAACCAATTAAATCTTTACCCAGGATCATACTGTAGTTGAAGACAACCATTGAATTCTATGAAAAAAATGCTTCTACATTAAGGAGCTGATTATAAAAGTCTCTCAGACAGGAATTTATGTACCAGTCTAAATCTTTCAGTTCCATTTTAAAAAATTTAAAAATAAATATTAGCATTTTCCCCATTTATAATTGTTCTGGACATGCCAAGCTTGAAATACAGTATTCTTTTTTTTTTTTTTAACAATGTAATAGTTACTCATATATAGCTCTGAAAAATCTGCAGAAAACATGACATGCACAACATCTGGAGTTGTTTCAGACCCTTTTAATAATAATGCCACTTCAGGACAAGGAGAAGAAATGAGAGGTAGGGAAAAGAGGAAGGGGAAGTTGGGAGGGAGGAGTCCGCAACACTGTAGTTTGCTCTTCATATATATTGTGTGGGAAGATATTTCCCCCCCCCCCAACTCTTCAACCTCTGGCCAATTTGGACCATTTTTTAACTTTCTTTCCTTGAGTTTTCCAACCATGCCAAATGTAACCCTATTTTGTTCAATTTTCAAAAAGTTATTCTGCACGCCATTGAGTTGGAAAGAATCAAATGTAGCAACCTTCAGCATATCTCATTTGTATTGAATTCGAAATATACAGTATTTGGTTGATTCTGAACCAATTTTTGAACTTGAAATGCTCAGCAGTAGTAGATTCAATTCATTGCTGCCTGGCAGTGGTGAATTCAATATACTTAAAATAAATGTAATGCAGACCTGTCAAACTGGCATCCTGCATGCTGGCCTACACAGGCCACATCCACCTGACTCTGCAAAGGCAAAAACCATCACGATACATCACAGTACAGTCTGCAATGCGATCGGGTTTGACAAATGTGTCAATGATGACGAAGTTATTTTTTATTTGCAATTTGAAAGAGGCTATGTAGCATTCTTGATTAGTTGTTCCCTCCTGGTAACCCGGCTACACTTGAGTTTGTATGGATTTGAAGCATAAAGAGTAGGTTATACAGAGAAATGGAGGGAAGGCCAAAAAAGATGGTAGATTGATCAAAAAAGATGTCAATTTCTGCCATGGACAAAAAAAACATGGTTGTGAGGATTAGCAGGTGAATAAATGGGACTCGACCTGGGATTAGAGTTTTTTCTTTTCTTTGCCTCAACACTTGTATGTTTTCATTTTCTTTCCCTGTTGAATCTCTGTGAAACTCTGAATCTTGCTCAAAGACACAAACAGACACACTGATCTGGTTTATGAATATGTATCCTAGGAAAATAAAGTGGAGATGAGTTGGCTCATTGACAGAGAAAAAGAAAAGGAAATTTGAAATTTGTCCTTACAACATGAGTGTATTTCACTGGAGCAAAAAACTGAATGTCCTTGGAAGACAGACTTAGACATATTCTTGTAATGAGGTTTTTGGCAGGTTACTTGTCTTTCATTTCCTTCTGTCTGCCTTTTCTAAAAAAGGACATTTTGTGATTGGCCCATTCTCATTGCTTGCTATTTTGTAAATTCTATCATATTCATCATTTTGTGATAAATTTAAAAATCCACCAAGCTTTCAAAATTAAGATGAACCCCAAAAGTTGAGTATCCCCATAATGTTTCCAGTATTTGCTCAAGCTGTGTTTTCAACATTTATTTCCACTGTGCCAAATGGTTGCATTTTTACACTTTGCTGGAACTGGAAATAAATTAAGCATCTTTAGTTTCTAAACTAGTTTCTTAGGCTACAATATTGCTTTGAAAATAAATTATATGACTTAATTCTCATTTCTACACCTTAGATCTAAAATTTACATTAAATGGGAGAGTTTTAATAAAGACTAAAATAGTAAATATGTCTAATAATACTTTTGTAGATATTTATATTTTGTACTCAAATTTAATACTCAAGTCTTCTTGGTATTCTGATTTTTAAACCATCAGATTCAATGATATGCTCTTCATGCATAATAATAAGCATAATAAAATAATAATGCTATAAAAGGGAGTACATTTTAATACAAATTTCCTCATTTTCACCTTATTTTAACCAAAATATCATATCTGCTATAATTTTTACATACCAGCAAGATACTATTAACTCAATAGCAGTGTGGTAGCAATGCATGCTTCAGGAGAAAAAAATCATAAATTCCACAGCTCTAGGTAAGTAAAGAATTATATATTCTGCTGCATTTTGAAATGGCAGAGTTGATTCATTTAACTGAAGGATTTATGAGGAAGAGCCATAGATTTGTTCTTTGTAGAAAGAAGATTCCAAATTTAAACCATGTATAGTTTGACATTGCTGCTTTACAAAAAATTTCTTCATGGTAAGTCTAATGCTAAAATCAGAGTCAGTCACTGACATATGAGGTCACCTTTCAAATGGACCAATTTCTAGAACTCCTTAATCCTGCTAAGAATACCACATGGCATTTATCAACATGAGTAAAACTATACTGACAAGCCTGCCTGTTGATACCCACATATACAACTTAGTTTGTTTTGCACAGCACAGCACAGCAAAATCAAGGAAGCAAGAATTATGCAGATTCGAATAAGATCTCTTTAATGCTACTCAAGGTAAATGCAAAACCTTAAAAACTGTAATAATAATTTCCTGGTATCAGTTGTAGTGAACTTAATTAAGTCTCTTTGAATACTTTTAAATGCTTCTTCCCATATTTGTATCTACCTAGGCTGGTCATGAAAAGATGACAACTGACTCATCTCCTTTGTTTATGCTAATGTCCCCTTCCATCTCTTTCCCAGCCTCCTATAATCTGCCATACTCACCAATTATACATTATAGGCAGGAATGTTGAAAAAAAATAATAAAGTATTATGGCAGTGTACTTATGTCTATTCAATGCTTTTTGTTTATTTTTCAATTTCCTAGATGACATCATTAAAATGTGGAGGCAAATAATTGATTTTCAGTATAATTTTGCTTTTCAAAAAGAAAAAGAAAAATCCAAAGAGCTAAAATAGGTATTAAATTTCCAGTATGCTTAACTTCACTTGTTTTGTTTTTCTACTCCCATCAAAATTTTGTCCTGTAGTTCTACCTCTTTGTGCGATATGACCATATTCCCTGCGAGGTTCATAGCCTGATCTCAAGATAAAATAGCATAACTGCACTATAAATCTTACCCCTGCTTAACAATAATTAACCACAGAAAGTGGCTATATTTTAAAGAGCCAGGTCAACATTAAGGTATAAAAACAATTAAGAAAGCAGAACTACTGCAGTGGCACAGAAAAAAAGAAGTAATATCATGTGTATGATAGAGAAAAACAAAAATTATCAAATTCAAACAAGGCACAGATCTTAGGAGTGGTGGGTCAGCACCAAACAAAAAAACATGCACCTTCGCATGCAGGAAAAATGTACCCATCCCAAAGATTTTCAAGTTAGTTGTTAAATCGGTTTTACAGACAACCTCATCCTATTTTATCTTACTGGAGCCAGGAGATTGTAGGTGCCTAATCAGGGATGAAATTTATTAGGCTAAATAAAGCACAGTCCAGGTGCAGACGAGGAGTGCGCCAAAATAGGCTTTGGTCGAAGCAGTCCTGAATTTCTCACAAACCCATATTGTTTTTATTTGCCAGAAAAGGATGCTTCTTTGAACAATTTTTATGGAAGGTTTCTTTTTCTCTGTAGTGCATCTTTAATCACATTAGCAGCTTACTATGATGTACACAACTTTTCTTTGAACTCAGAGTTTTCATATGATAATAATTTGAAATTAGCATAACTTCAGAAACAGGAACTAAGCATCCAAAAGCCATATGGTTCCAAAGCCATTAGGCTATTCCTATAATTTTCAATTGTACAAGAATTAACAGTTACTTCCAACTGGAAAAAAATCATTAGAGATATGTTAATATATTTAAATTTAGTAGCTTGAACAGTGGGGTTGTACAATGAGCCAGAACGCACAGTTATAGTCGATTGGTTGGAGAGTGCTGGCTCCTGCATGAGGGCAATCTGATTGGTTGCTATGGGTCTGAAAGTGGAGTTTCACTTTTTCCCTGCCTTTTTTCTTTGGTGTTCTCTGTGATTTACCTTATGATGTAATGATGTGCCTCTTAGTAAACCATTTAGAGAGGGCTATAAAGCACTGTGAACCAGTATATAAGTCTAAGTGCTATTGCTAAGTGCTATATGTAAATATAAAAGTTTGTGACAGCGTCTTTGACTTCATTTGCACACCAGCTACACAATTTAAAAATCTAACTAAGGATATCCTCGAAAAACACTCAAATTAGAAATCTCTCTCTGGGACCTAATACACAGAGAGAATTAAACTGGTAGCGGGGATCTATTGATAAATATACAAGTATTTGTTTGTAAAGCAGCTAGCAATGTTATACCAATATCTACTTCATAAATTATGTTAAGATCGTAAGCCAATGGTTTCTGATGCTTTGTTGTACTCGACTATAGGTTTTTAAAATCCAGCAAAAGCTACCTCTTAACTTCTGGCATAAAGAAAGGAAGGCTATGTCCTTACCAATGCTAAATGAGCATTTACTCTTCAACCTTTTTTCCCCCAAGAGTTCTTTCCACCCCCTTCCTCATTGCTTCGCACTGCCTACGAACACACTCAGAAAGCTATTGAATGAATGTGTTGCTTAGCAATGCAGCATTTTCAACCCCTCACCATCTCCAAAGATTCAGCAGCTAGGCCAACCCTCTCCATTAGATGCCTGACAAAGAGTTAGCTATTTCATTCCTCCCCCCCTTTTCTTTCTTTCTTTCTTTCTTTCTTTCTTTCTTTCTTTCTTTCTTTCTTTCTTTCTTTCTTTCTTCAGAAAATAAACTATAGTTTAAAAAAAAATCTCAGTCAAACCAGGCATGTGAACAGACTTACAAGGCTGCTCTTAAAATTATTAGCCAGGATCAAAATATGATCCTTCACAAAACAGAATTGCTACCCATGTTTATATCTAGAGAACAAGTCAGTCTTCATTTAGCTACACAGCAATTACCTTCAAAAGAAAAAAGAGGGGAGGGGAAGGGAGGGGATAGAAGAGGAGAGAAGAAAAGAGAAATAAGACCATCTGATGATATAGAAGAATAGTTTTTAATTTATAATACAATACGGGAAAAAGCATTCTTTATAAAACAAAGTGCTTGGACTCACAACTACATAATCTTCTTTTGAAAAAAAAAAAGGTTCTTAGAGAAATGAAAATTCCAGGCACAACTATTGTTTATACTTTGCACAGAAACTGTCTAACAAATGGGGGGTGGGGGGTGGGGTTTGTCAGTATTCTATCTGCAAAACGTGAAGGAGTGTGTGTTTATTGTGCCGACAGTAAGGCAGCAAGAGACAAAATAACATAAAGGAAAAAAATAAGGAACTAATTGGGAGAAGGTGTAGGTCAAACTTGACGGCCTGCAGAAGGCATTGTCTCCAGGCCTCAACCTTGGCAATGCAACTTAAAATTGCTGCCATTTTAAGAATACAGGACACAAACTGTTGTAACTCAAACGTAAGATTTCAGAGTAAGAACAATGTTGCTATTCTCTTAATAGCATCACTTTCACTACAATATCATTTCTGCTATAAATTAATACAAAGCATATGAGATTTAATTTTCTACCATGTTCTTCAGGCTGTAAACTTAATATGTGTATCTGTCACATTTCAGAATTTTGAAGCTGTATATAAGTTACTGTTATTTCATCTTTTGCAATCTTCAAACCAGTCTCTGTACCTGGACAGTGCTCTTAATTTTGGATTTTATTTTAATCTGATGTGTTTTGATTATTCTATATTGTACAATGCCATAATTTTACATTACTCATATGTTCCTTTATAATGGTCAGTATATTCCCTTTGTAATGTAATTTATAGTTATTAAAGACAAAAATCATTTTTGCATGCACATACACACACATACCCTAGTTTCCAAACTGAGAATTTGAAATGCCATTTTGGCTTAAAATCGAGTTTCATTTATTTTTTCATTTGATTTGTTCTTGGTCTTCCACTTGAGTCCAAATATAGAAGAGGACTATCTTCATATGAATTTCCCAGAAGGCTGTCATTTACAACTAAGTATTTTACTGCTGCAGTTTAGCTAGACCATAAAAGGGTGAATATCCCCCAGGGACTCATAATCCACTAATAATGGTAATAGATCTTGTATTACAATGCACAAATGACCTCTCAGTCAAACGATTTAATTTTTTATTCTTGCAGCATGGTTGGATTCACACACAACATAATAATAGTGTTTTTGACACAATGAGTCCATTCAACCCATTAGGAAAGCAGCATTAAACTCTTTTGCCAACAAAACAAATCAGTATGACTTCTGCAGTGATTTTCCACATTCAAGCTAGCACCATACTCATCTAAGAATTCTTGAACTTCCCAATTGTTCCAAATCATTCTTTGCCTTATAAGATGCATTGGAAGCAGATAGACTGCAAATGTTAAATAGTTCCTCTATGAAGTATGCAGATCTCCTTTGCTCAACCTTATATCAGACTGCAATTGTATTAAGGCCCATATTGGCTATTTTGCACAGTATGCAAATGACCTCAACAGAAATCAGTGACAGATGTCCCTATAAGCATATACAGCATTCATGTGGCAAGCAGAGCTACATATCTCAGCCCATAGCAGATTCTTTATTATCTTAGATGAATAGCACAGGCTTACCAATTGATCTCTTCAACAGAATTTAAGAAAACAAAACAAAATAAAAAGACTGCCAAAGAGTATTTGTTTTACACTGCCTTTTTTAAAAGTAGTTTTATTTTTCTCTAAAAATAAACACTGGAATACTTGCAGGAGCCAATTTAGATTCTTTCTAAAGAGGGGGATCATTGCATTTCTCTATTGAGTCATAATGTAACAATCAACTTGTGTGCTGAGCCAAACGAATGTCTCATTTGAGGAACTTATGCCTTTAAATGACCAGATACTCTGCAAGTTAAGAAATGGCAGCTTTATATGCCTATTGCTCTCTTTGATCTTATCAGCTGTCCCTGGTATATTGAGCTAAATGGAATTCCTGAAAAAAGGATCAAGGAAAAGTAGGATAAACTACAACTTTCCTACTTCCTTTTTAAATATTAAGTAGTACTGGATAAGCCATTCAATTAGGGGTCACTTATTAGTCAACACAGACATGTAGTACTGTAAGCTATCAAGGCTATTGTAGCTACAAGCTAAAGCAACTACAATTGGTCAATAGAAAGCTTATGGAACAATATGTCTCTTTTAAAATCCATTCGGATAAGTCAATTAGCAAGCATTCAGCAAGGTCTTGTTCTTTAGAAAGAAAAACATTATCTACATGATGACACTATGAAATTAAAAGTCATGTTCCTCTCCTCTGACTGCAAGAGTTTGAACTGGTGTAAACATCAGACACTGACTGTAAAAATAAAAGAGTGCTCCATAAATAAATATAATGAAATATGTTTATGTGACCTTTGATACAACATGTTCAAGATACTTTTGTGCCAAGAAGCAGAAAACTGTCAAAATGTAATTTCTGATGGAGAGGCTTGGTTGATGGAAAGGTTTTAAAAGGCAAACTTTGAGAACTGCAATATTGCTAGATGTACAGTTGCTTTTACATAAGCTACTGGAAATGAAAGCACTAAGAGTTGTAGATCGCAAATTACAGCTAGTCCCTACTTAATATAATTGGGACCAGCAACTCTGTCCCTAAGCAACTGAGTTATAAAATGTGATATCACATGACTGCACCAAATTAGAATTTCCAGGACTTCTGGTTGCCATCATTAAACAAACCCTCTTTAGTTAAATGCACTGGGACATGGTTACCATTTGTAGCTTTCTACTCAGCTTCTTCACTGACATGCCTACTGGAAACTGGCCATGAAGGGCACAAATAGCAGTCACATAACCGTGGGATGCTGCAACATAATTGCAATTTGGTCGCCTAAATCATGAACATATGACTGTGGGAACGCTGTGACTGCCACAACTACGAAGACTAGTTGTAAGTCCCACTTGTTCATTCTTGTTATAACTTCAAATACTCATGGAACAAGTGGTTGTTAAATGAAGATTACCTGTGTTTGGAAGAAAGCACTTGAATTTTTAACCAAAATAAAAAGCAGGGATGTCACACTCGATTTCATTGAGGGCCACTTCAGGATGGTGTTTGACCTTGGGGGAAGGGTGCATGGCCTGAGCACTGTGCCAGAGTTTGGCAGAGGGTTGCAGGAGGCTGTTGCAGCCAAAAACGTAGTTCAGGAAGGCTAAACTCCATTTTCACTGGCAGAGGCACTGCAGGCCGATCCTTTGCCTGTTTCCAGGGCGGCCTTGCAGGCAAGATCTAAGCACTCTGTAGGCCAGATCCGGCCCGCGGGCTTTGAGTTTGACACCCCTGATCTATAGCTTCTATCCACATAATAGAACAGGATCCAAAGAGAGCTTAAACAAGGCACTGTTAATATTTGAGGAGATTCAGAGATACTCATTAACTCACAGGTATTATTTTTCGATCCAAAAGAATATTTAGGTACCTGAGAAGCCATCTCTCCCCAATGGGACTAGTCTGCACCACTCACATCACAGTAGAGGCCTACTCTGGATAGCATCTGCTAAGGAATTTCAGCAGGTGGGTGGAAGAAGAGCCTTTCCTGCTGTGACCCCATCCCTGTGGAACTTCTACCACTGGGGGTAAGAACTGTTCTCACTGTTTTGGCCTGGGACCCTGAGGAGGAGGCTGACAGAATAAGGAGACCTCATCCCATTTTTCTCCATCTCTTGGTTTTGGTTCCATCATAAACTATTGTAGTTTAAACATTTTAATACATTAATTATTTTTAACTTATTTTATAACCTATAAGCAGAGTCACCTTATACAGGAGACGGGCAGCATAAAATAATAATAAATTTAATAAATAAATAATCTCAAAAAGAAAAGTTGCTCTTTTCCTACTTCACAATTGTAGCACACGGGTATCTCTGAAGTCCTATCAAAATGCCTTAGAAGCATTCACAACAATCTTAAATAGTAAATGATAAATTAAGATTAATGTTTTTTCACATCTTCTATTACATTTTTCCTATTTAGAATGTCTAATTTATTAAAATATTATGCAAACATCAAAAAAGAACAGGCCTCTGCAATTTGATCCCATAGACGAAAATTAAATTGTAGAGATTTAAGCAAAATATCTCAATTCCAAATATAAATAATTTATAGCAAAATAGATAGCTATCATATTGCCTATGTACATTGCAAAAATTTGATTGAAATATTTTTGTTACTTATATTTCATGTTTATTTGATCAGTTTTGCAAAGTATAATGCTTCTTTCAAAAATGTTATATCTGTCTTAAGCTTTCTTCATGATTTTAGCACATAAACTCTAAACAAGTTAGTCTGCTATAACATTGATTTATCATAGCCATTTTCCAATGTACTAAAACATATTGTGACACACATCTAAAAGAAAACTACACAAAAGCCAAGCATCTTCTGCTAATAATAAACTTAACCATAAACCTCCCAACAAGCCAAATACCCAAAAGTCTAAAAATGCTTTTTTCTAGCACTCAATGTGGTTGATCTAGGGTTAACCCATATCCTCATCCATAACTATGCAAATAATTTACAGCTGACTGCCACTGGCAACAGCCTCTGTGGTTCTAACCTTTTTCCGTTTCTCTATTCTATACTGAAAAAAAAAAATCAGCAGAAAATCTTGAACAAAGACAATTCAGGCCATTTGAGGTTGAAAAGAAATTCCCAAGCTCCCCATTTTGTGTAAAGTAGTTCCCATTTATCTGTTCTGAATTAATATGATAAAAGCATCCTGAACAAAAACCATCCACAGACAGCTGTTCCCGCAGAGAGCTGCAAACTGTAAAGCAGAATTCCTCTCTTATCATTAAATGTTTTTTTTTTGCATTTTGAATGCATGTTTTTTTTTTAAAAAAAAAAACAAGACAGCCAAGGAAATGGAATACAGTGGATCAGCTGTTGTGTATCTACAACGTAAGATTTTCTCTCACTATTTTATTGTTAACCTTTGCAATTCTTCGGACTTTATGATACTTAAACAGCCATTTAATAGTTCTGCATGTTTAATAATTTTACAGTGAGAAAGAAATATAGTGTTTGAATGCACCCTAAAGTGTTTAACATTAATAGAATACAATTACTGAATGCTTCATAGTTATTAATGAATTGCATTCTTTATTCTTGCAAAGTTTATTTCTTATAATTCAATGGTTCAGCTCTCTTTGTATTTTAACATTATATCAACCTATTTAATGCTTCCAATATATCCAAGGTTAATAGAAAATAGAAAAGTCCATGAGTATTTTCATATATGTGTAGATTAGCCTGTTAAGGTTTCACACACAAGAGCCTCCGTAGATGAAATTAATAATCACTAACTTCACATCTGATCATCTGCTACTTTTGTTATAAGAGGAGCTGGGAAGAACATATAACAAAAAGGTGATATGCAAAAAGCCAAAAGTTATAGAGGTAAGAGGCTCAGACTGATTTTGAGAGGTCATTTGGATATTAGATATAGGCCTTTTATCAAAAATCAATCTTACCTGTGATGAATCCACCTTTGCCATTTCTATGGTTGCATCCAGCACACTATGAAGATTATCCCCATTCTCTTGAATGAGGAGATGAGCTACCAGGAGAACAACATGGACAGAAACTTGTGTCGCAATAGGAAGCATTGATTTTACAGAAGACAACCAGTCAAGCATGGAGGTCTTGTCTCTCAGAAGCCAAAGGAGTTGCCAAGTGACATACAATGAACCATAGGTGCTATTTATGGGGAAGAAGTGCTCCCAAGAGACCTGTGGGAAATGAAAAAGGCCTATTATAACAACGAACCTGCTTTCCTTCATGATGCCAAAGATTGGATATTTTATTCAACTTTCAAATATATATTAAAACCATGATTCCCATAATTTGCAGCCTGTGTGGACAAGGAAAATACTGGCTAGGAATTGTGGAAATATTGGACTGGCACATCTGAACAGTCCCAGGTTGGGGAAAGCTGCAAAGAACAATTACATTATCTTATTGCTGTTGAAGAGTTTTTTTCATTCAAATAAGTCACCAACATCACTGTTGTCAATTATGGCTTCCTCTTTTAAACTAAACTTACCATTATACTTATATTACATACCCTCTTAAACTTCCCAAATGTCAATCGCTATAAAGGAAGTGCTAGAGTTCTGTTACTAAAAAGCATGCTTAAAGCCCCAAATAATTATGAATTATTGGCATGCTAAAATTAGCTGGAGCTTCTTAACATACAAAGGGATTCTTGCTTCCTCTTTAAGGAGGTTCTTCAAAGCAGTACCCCATTGCCACTCCAAGTGGACCTAAACATTTCTGGCTCTTAAGGCATATCATACACGATTATATCAATATAGGCTTAATATGAGGAGGCGGACATGTTTTGGACGCTCTCCAACCCAATCAGATGAATTGCTGGACTAACCCACAGGATATTTGATTAAGCCCCAGATGGACTTGGTTTTATTTGGAACTCTTTAATTCTACTTGCCAATTAACTCCCCCATTTTGTATGAATTACAGGTAATCCTTGAGTTATAAATGTAATGGGGCTTGCCAATTACATTCATAACTCGAGAATTCATAGGAGTGAACCATGTAACTTGAACGTGATTACTCCCTGCTTTTGCCCATACATTTGTTAACAAATGTGTAAGTTAAGTACATGAGGTATCTAAGAGTGGGGAAGGCCATGGGGGGAGCTTAGTGATGGAACCGGCCACTCAAGACCTCCCGACCTACTGAAAAGCCTCATGTTTCCTCCCTCAAATCCTGCATTTAAAACACACATTATTTATATACATTATTATATATTTTGTGTATGATCCAAGATAATTCCTCTTCACTCAATAAAGCCAGGCAAGCCAAAGATTAGGTACCCATGCTTTAGGTACTTAACAGCCCTGACACATTAACTAAAAGACCTTCTCAAGCCAAGATTCTACTTAGGTAAAGGACAATCCAATGTCTTTAAGATATGATATGATATCAGCTAACAATTACCACATGTGCTTATTTATGTTGCCCCCTCACAATCTGATTTATTCTCTCCTAATATTCTTCCCCCATACTTCATTACCTATTTTAATATTTTACATTGTTTGATTTAAAAAAAAAGAGTTGAAAGTTTGAATTATTATATAACTATTATTTTCCCACAGCTGGAAAACTTAAAGTAAGCATGAAAACTTTACCAAGTGCTGCTCTTTCAGCTCTTCCTGCTTTATAATCTCTAGAAGATTAATGGCTAATTGCTGCCTAGTCGTGCTATCATTCTCCTCAGTCATGTTGTCCTGAACAGCTGTAGATGATAATATTTGCAATGCAGGCATCACTAAGATAGCAGCCATCATTGGAGTCATCTTTATTTCCAAACCTGACAGAAGCTTGATGGCTATAAAACAAGAGAACATTTGTATTAAGAATTTTAAAACTCAAAACTATCTAATACAATACTGAAAAGTAACAGAATAGATACAATCTCCCTTTAGAATAGAAAGGTATTCAATAACATGCAGCATCAACATCCTAGGGTCTTCAAATTTGACAACTTTAAGACTTGTGGACTTTAACTCCCAGAATTCCTCCTCCAGTCACGTTAGCTCAGGAATTCTGGAAATTGAAGCCCACAAGTCTTAAACTTGCCAAGGTTGGAGACCCTTGTCCTAGGGAGTCATAATAAAGTGGCTGCATTCACATTTACACTCAAAGTTCCTTCAGTAGACAAATACCCTTTAATCTGAGATAATTTATAATTCTGTCTCATTTAGAGAATCTCAACTCCCACAATACTACATGTACATTTACTATGGAATCAATGTAGAAATAGGAATATGAGATTCCTGGGTTGAATGGTGGCAAACTGAGTTTATAACTTTGATACCTTCCAAGGACAAGGGACCAAGAAACCTCAGAGTTGAAATGCTGAGTTCTTCGTGCTCTCTGAAGTTGGATATTTTCTTGTTTTCTTCATTAAGTTTCTTCATTGGTAGTTTTCTTCATTACCCAAACTAGATAACAACATCAGCGCACACAGATGATGTTATCTAGTTTGGGTAATGAAACAACTGCAAGAAAACAACCAAACTCAGAGAGCATCAAAGACCTCTCAAGGACGAAGTAGTATTTCAGCATATTTTCACTGTGCTTAGTAAATACTGTAGTTCTCATTGCTAAGTGGAAAAACCTTTGTCTTGCGTCATTTATCAACACCTAGTACCTGTAAGATAACCACAAAAAATATAATAAATAAGAATTGGACCATTCTTTCCAGGGAAAGAAGCTTCTTAAGTGAGATGTAGAACAGCGGAAAGCTTTAGCTTCTTCTAAATTTATTCCTGATCCACAAGAGTAAAATAAAGAAACTAAGAGGGGGAAAAACTATGTTGAGATGCTCACTGTCCTACTGCTATGAAATTTGTAAGATATACACTATGGGATCACATCCAGCATTTATCTTAGCTAGTGGGATTTTTGGAATAAAATACAAAGGAAATAATGATTTTTTCAGATCTGACTCCACAAACAGTTCAGACGCAGATGTTATTCAGAAAGCCCACTGGGCAGCAAATCAAAAATAAATTAATTCTTTTTTTTCCTTTTTCCAGCAATTTGTCACAGAAGATCCAGAGAAGGTTATTGTGTTGAGATCATTTGAAGAAAGGTAGTAGCAGCTTTTTTAATGCTCAGTGTTTTTCTTTTCACATTTTTAGAGAGAGATGAACCACTTTGGATTGGGACCAACAGTTGGGAAGAGGGAAAGTCCCCATATTCTATTTCAGTACCTCTTATCTGGAAATCTATTAATATTTTATTTTTTCAGATTTCTCTTTTTTTTCTTTTACTTCTTTTACAGTCTTTATTTGTATTTTATTAAATGTTCATTGTGATTTTATTAAATACTAATGGAAAAATGTTGACAGTGACTCCGGTATGTGGATTACATAAATTATTAAACTGATTGTCCACCCTTCACAATCTGGTTTCATCATTGGATGAAAACCCTTGAATAATATTGGATTACTAATTGGTACCTTAAATATACATTAGAAAAATTAAATCAGCATGATGCCTAACTGGAAAAGTCTTTGAGATGATACAGAAGAAATTTCTGGAGTACTTTTTGGCTGATAAATATGACAAATGTATTTTTGTCATTAAATGGATATTCTATTCTAATTTTGATTAGGATTATTGTAAATGAAATTAGTTTCCAATCTAAGTATTTCATGGAACTCGTGAGTAATGTTCTGTATTTCCTCTTACTTAATTTGATATTTAAATCACTGACCTTTTCTCAAGTAACTGAAGGACATTCTGGGCATAAAAATACCTAAACAAATATATATTTATGGTATATAATCTCCTACTAATCTTTATGGGCAACAAATTCAATCTACCATAGTTGCCAACAAGAGCAACAAAGTGATACTTCCCAGGGGTGCGATTCTACCGGTTCTCACCTATTTGCTAGAACCTGTTGTTAACTTTCTAAGCAGTTCGGAGAACCGGTTGTTTGAAGAAATCTCTTGCTTTTTTCCACTTTACAGGGCTAATCCTGTAAGGAAGGCAGGAAGGAAACATTCTGGTGTTGTTTCTAGCATAATCTTTATTGCCCTGTTTACAGAAACTGTCTCTCTGTTAACCCTTATTACAATCTTGGGAGTACATCTAGACTTCTTGTCTCCAGAGTTTTTTTTTTCTTTGCTGGTACTTTCTTAATGGGGAAAGATTGTTTTAAGCTTTTTAAACTGCTGTTGGGAGGAAATACCTGTTGGAGTTCTTCCAGCCGGAATCAGTACTTTGAAGAAATAATTGAATAATGAAGCAAATCTGCCAGAAAGAAGCTTTTAATAAAAAGGAACCAAGATGAGTGACATTCACCAAGGCTTCTTGGCTAGCTAGAAAGATCGACATTCAAACGTGAGTTTACATATCCTTTCTGAATTTTGGTCTAAAATTGGTTTTTGATGAAGTTCAATTCTGTCCTTGGTGACGTTTAATCCTGTGTTTATTAACGGGATAATTTTCTCTATTCAGCTTTGTTTGGAAAGAAAAAAGTTAATCTCTGTTCCTGAAAAGAAACTGGGTTGAGAAATCTGACTAGTTCCTGGGTCTATTTGTTCTGGTAATTGGTTTAACAAGCAATAGCTACTGTTGTGATTTAATTATTTGCATTGTGTTTGAATTTTTTCCTGCCTCATGGTTTCTTTTTCTATCTGGGCAGGGGGTCTTCCTTCAATGCTTTAGTGGTTCCTGGCACTGTCATTTTGGGGTGTACTTCCAAGAGGCAGGATGCAAGTTTGGCACTGATTTTTTTATTGCCTTTCTGGAGGGCATGTGGCCTTTCCTTAAATCTGGATGATTTCCTTAGGATATCTTGTAAGATGAATGAGACCAGTATCTTTAAGTGGTATCTTCAAGTGGTGCAAATAGATCTAAGGATTGCTTCTCCTGGGTGTGCTCTTTCTGGAGAGTTTAAATGACCTCTCTGCTAAAGGGTTTCACTTTATAAGCAAGAGTTGGCTGCCGATAGTTATCATTGCATTTTAACTATTTTAATTCCTCAAGATGCTCTGGCACCCTGCCTGATTTGTAACTCCAGCTTGCAGGTATTTTTAATCTAATGATTGGTATTTAGGGCAGCTTTTTGCAAGCAAATAAGCTTTTTGTATTTTTGTACAGGTAACCCTTGACTTACAACAGTTCATTTAGTGACCATTCAAAGTTACAGTGGCACTGAAAAAAGTGACTTATGACTGTTTTTCACACTTACAACCATTGCAGCATTCCCATGGTTATGAGAGGCCAGGAGAGGAGAAGCACCCCTCGATGTCAGTGATGTCGGGGTTGGCCATGGTCACACAGTCACATGACCACCTAGCCACGCCCACCCAGTCACATGATCACCAAGCCACATCCATAGAACTGGTTGTTAAAAAATTTGAATCCCATCCGATACTTCCTAAATAAAGCAAGCAATTTTTCAGGGAATTATTGCAATTTTACGATGAAGTCTTACCTAGATTTAAAATAGGCTTTTGCTGACTAGCTGGAATCTGCAGCAGAAGCACACCTAATCCAATGATGGTCATCTGAAATGGAAAACCCTGAAGAACCAAGATACACAATCAAGTCTGATTTTCTTTCCAAGCATAACATACAACACAGCCTATGGAAATAAATACCCTAAGCAAATTTTACACTCTTGTTTTTTTTAAACTAATAAAATGAAGCATATTTCTTCAGCCTTAATATGTAAAATAAATAACTCTTAAGTTCCTTCTGACTTTACTTGGTGTTGGTAACATAGCTACTTCCCATGTTCCATTTCCTCAGCAACAGACAACAGTGTCATAACATAAGAGCCAGTGACTGACTCTGGCTCCTCTCAAGAGAGTTAATGAATACTAACTGGTGTTTAAACATATTGCTTGAATAAGTGTATATATACATGAAAAACGCCAGCCAGATTTCCCTTCTCTGGTCTTGGGACTGCAACAACAGCTTTCTTTGATCCTCATTACACAAGAAAAAACAGAGCCAAAAGGTCTATGTTCAGAGTAGGTAATAGGTATATATAATAGCATAGCTGATTTATACTGTTCCATTTTATAATAAGGTTAGAGTAATCTCTGCGTTTAAGTGCTTACTTGTCAAAAAGGCTAATGTTCTTTGAAAGTCAGCTTTTACAAATAATGAATCCTTGACTTGTAAACTAGGGAATCTTGTAATTCTCTACATTACTAAAAATGTATATGACTCCAACAGGAACAAAGATAGTAAGACCCAGATTTATTTCCTAGCATCATCACACAGAAGATGGGGAAAAGTTGCAAGCTGCCGTTGCCAGCCAAAAGGACTTTCTCTTGTCTCTGAGGACTGGCTGAAAGATCTGCCCACCAAGGGACACTGAACGCCTTCAGCAAGGTGGATAAACAGAGCTCAGGTCCTGATGATTTGAGATCTGTTTCAGCAACCCATGGAAGAAGTTCTATTCTGCAGGCAGAGAAAAACTGACATCCTCCCATGCAGTGCAAAAATAGAGCTCAGATCCTAATGATTTGAATTCCATTTCTCCACCCAGTAGAAGGTGATCCTTTCCAAACTCAGAGGAGAGCTGACATCCTTCAGGAGGCAGCTCTTTCAGCCAGACTCTAGAGACGAGAGGAATCCAAAATTCAAGCAGAGAACAGAGTGGCAGTGTGATAAGGTAATCAGCACAGAGTACTTTAGGCAGATGGAGGAAGACCTGGGAGGCCCGGTGCAGACCAAGAGTGTTTTTCCTCAGAAGCTGAAAAACCTGCTAGGATTTTGGCACAGAGTATTTTCAGTTCTTGAGTGGAACCTCCAGGGTTTCCTCAACCCCATCCGTACTCCTTATCTAGAAATCCATCCACTTAACAACTGCAATTAGGAATGTCAGGATTGCAGTTATTGAGTGAAGCAGCCACATTGCTGGTGTGATCGCTTCACTCAACGACCAAAATTCCAGGCTCAATTGTATTGTTAAGTCAAGGATTACCTGCAAATAAAGCTTACTATACAACCAATGCCTCACTGGGTCATTCTTTCGAAGATGTTTTCTTATCTATACAAAAAAATAGTATGACCACCTGCAGGAAAAAAAAAAAAAGCAGTAGGAGGGGCAGCAGCTTCCAAATTCTTCCCCATTGAAATTCCTTGTGGGAACTAGCAGGAAGCACTGGATATCCTTCCTTCCTTCCTTCCGACCTACCTACCTACCTACCTTCTTTCCTTCCTCCCTCAAATTCCTGCTGGCTTCTCCATTTATTTTGCTTGTGGGAAGCTTGAAAGTTACTGAGGGCAGTGTAAATAAGAAATGATGTGTGGGATGCACAGAAAGTGCTGCATAGGTCAACAAAGGCACACTGGATGATGGGTGGGGGGTCAGGAAAGGAGTACATGTATTAGAGATACTTTGCAGGTAGGAAAGGAAGTCTGGGTGAGCAGCATGGGTTACCTTTGTGTATGAGGGTGGACAAGAGTGGTACTACACAGCTCAGCCAAAGTGCACGGAGGGGCAGGAAGGAAACATTCTGGTGTTGCTTACAGAAACTGCCTCTCCATTAACCCTTATTACATTCTTGGCAGGACTAGACTTCCTGTCTCAAGAACTTCTCTGGAGTTTTCTTTCCCTCCTTTGCTGGTACTTTGCTTGCATGGAGTGACCATTCAAAGTTACAGTGGCACTGAAAAAAAGTGACTTATGACCGTTTTTCACACTTATGACTGTCACAGCATCCCCAGAGTCATGAGAGGCCAGGCGAGGAGATGCGCGCCTCAATGTGATATTTAGTTGGCCACGCCCAGCCAATAACGTGACCACCAAGCCACGTCCACCCAATCACATGACCACCAAGCCACGCCCACCAACTAAGCCATGCCCACAGAACCGGTTGTTTAAAAAATTGAATTCCACCCCTGTTTAGTTGTATATAGATGCTGGGAAAGTTTATATAATGACTTAGTTTTTCTATAATAAATGTACTTCTCAGCAACTCTTGTGTCCTTACATACCTGTGATGCCTGTTTACAGTCCACCTTACTAACAAAAGCCTTACAACTAAGTGACAAAAGTTAAGGGCCACCACCCAAATTAGATATGAATACATCTTTAAAAGTTATCTTATTCCCCAAAAAGCCTACCTCTTTCAGAAGCTCAACATTTTCTTCCATTAAGCCAATTAAAGATGAACATTCCCCTGTGGCCTGCAGGCTAACCCCACAGAAAACCAGAAGCTGCAGACAAAGATGACATAATTGTGTCTTCCAAAAACTAGGGTAACGCAGCAGACTCCGAAATAATTCCTGCAGAAAAAGCAATGCTTCTGTGATCTGTACAGCATCTTTTACCTATGGAAAGAAAAAAAAAACAAGATTACATTATACATGCAAAGGCATAAAGTGTTAATAGATAGATATATATAAATGAAGAATTTGCATAGAGGAAAGCAATACATATTGTGTTCATAGTATGTCAGTTTACCTGGAATAGGTAATCTAAGATCCTACCTCTATATGCATTCTAGAAACACGTGCCTGATATTATACTGATGATACTTAGTTGTACATCTCTATCCCTAGCTGCCAAGCAATATTGTCAAAGTGCTTTCCCAGTGATTGGAATCCATGTGGGTCTGGATAGGGATAAACCAACTTTACATCAACCTTGACATGACCAAATGGCTATGAGCCTCAGGGTCCCTTGCATGCAGTGGTCTTTGAATGGGGTAACTCTCCTCCAGGCAGAGTTAGTGTACAATCTGAGGTTTCCCTTAGACTCAGAGTTCCTGTTCAAGAAGCAGGTGACAGCCATTGCCAGGAGGACCTTTGCCCGATCACATCTTGTGCACTAACTATATCCATTCCTAGAACTGGAGGAATGGTCATGGTCACTCATATCTCAGTCACTTGGATCAATGCAACATGCTCTGCACGGCTGAAGAACATTTAGAATTTTCTGCATGTCCAGAATTCAAGAGCCAAGCAGTACTGAGCGTTCCATAGCACAGGTAGTCCTTGACTTGTGACCACAATTGAGCCTAGAATTTATCATAAGTTGCTGTAAATCAAATTACCACATGACCAGATGTGATCCTGCAACTGTTTTTATAATGTTGTTAAGCAAGTCACTCTGGTCACTAAGCAAATCACATGGTCCAAATCCAGCTAGAAAAAACAAGAAAAGTCACAAAAAGCAATCATGTAACCACAGACACTGTAATTGGTTGTAAATACAAGCCGGTTTTCAGGCACCCAAAGTGTAGTCATGTGATCATGGATGTGTGTGGCAGCCAAAACTTCAAGGACAGGTCATAAATAATTTTTTGAGTTTATTATAACTTCGAACAATTATTAAAAAACCAGTCATCATAAGTCAAGGACTATCTGTAAACCCAATTATTGTCCAAAGTTACTTCCATGGTCATGTGGCCAAGGCGCATGGAACACTGTTACCTTCCCATTGAAATGGTACCTATTTATCTACCCACATTTGCATGTTTCTTCATAAGGTGCAGTGGGCTCTGGATGAAATTCAAGTTTTGATGGTTATTTTTAAGTCCTACATGGAAGGGGCCAAGATACTTGTAGGACTGCCTCTCCCCAATAGTTTCTGCCTATCCCACCAAATCAGAGTGGGCAGGCTCCAACTCCTTTCAGTAAAGTAAGATCATTTGGTGAATCTTTCTCAGTAATGGTGCCTGTCTTATGGAACAGACTTGAGATACAGGCAACCATGATGCTCCTTCCATGTAACTTTTTTAACTACAGAAAGGAAAGCCATAAAGGCTTGGCTGTTCCCCAGGTACTAGAGCCATGATGCCCCACCCACCCAAAAGAAACCCTCTGATATGGTACATCTGTGATTAATGAATTTTTTTAAGGTCCTCAGATTTGCTATTTTTACACTATGGATTGTCATTTTGTTTTCTTTTATCCACTATCCCAGGTTTGGTATATGGGTGGCCATAGACATAAAAGTAAAGGTTTCCCCTGTCTAGTCATGTCTGCTAGCAGAGTGTTCATCCTTGTTTCTTAGTCGAGGGAGCTAGCATTGTCCAAAGTTACTTCCATGGTCACGTGGCCAAGGCGCATGGAACACTGTTACCTTCCCATTGAAACGGTACCTATTTATCTACCCACATTTGCATGTTTCCTAACTTCTAGGTGAACAGGAGCTGTAACAGGACTCACCCCGTCATACGGCACTCAGGTCTCGAACCCAAGCGGACAAGCTCAGCATCTTTAACTGGCATATGTACATATGTTAAAGAAATTTAGAAAAAATAGAAAGTAAATAAATAAAATAATGTGCAATGAGAGGTTAGCACTGGAGAAGTTTTACCTGATAATACGGGACTAGGTCACAAAACAATTGAAGAAGGTGGCATTCAAGCGCAGGGGGTTCCTCTCTATCCAAAAGTCCATATGGCTGAAGCAAGACTCTAAGCAGGCTTATGCGTAATTCTGCATGTTCCCGCAATTGGTAAGGTTCACAATATAGGTACCTAAGAAATGGCCTCATTATATTGACACATAGAAGTTCTGCCCTGAAATTATAAGAAATAATTTTAAGACATCACAAGACATTTATCAAATCAATGTATCGATTGCTTCTTTTGGTATACAACAAAAAGTCAGAGAAAAAACTGGAAAAATACAAAAATTGTAATTAATGTCTATACCCTCAAGGTTTAAAACATGTAAACTAACAAATACAACCAAAGAAAAGCAAATAAAACACTGCTACTTGGAAAGACCTGAATTAAAATGTTTTCTAGAATACACAGCAGTTGTTGATTCCTAATCATAGAAAAAATTAGAAAGAATGAGAGCCTAAACAGGTGGCAATCTGCCGATTGCAGTACAACCTGCAAGACCTTATCCAATATCTTAGCATGTTCATGGATATATACTGAATAAAGGAACCATAGCAAGCAATCAAGCCTAAGTTTTCAGAAATTCATGTGCTACCCAAAACATGCATTAGCCTAGTAACTAATATAATTTGTGAAACAGTGAAAAAACAAGAGGTATTTTCACCATGTTAATACGATACCATGATTATTGTCAGAATAGTACACTTTGCTGAACTAGTGGCACAGTTCATGTACAGTACTGCAGGCAAATTCTGCCCACAGCCTGGAGTTCGATCCTGAAAAGGGCTCAAGGTTGACTCAGCTTTCCATTCTTCTAAGGTCAGTAAAATGATGACCCAGGCTGTTGGGGACAACATGAAAATAAAACTTACATTGTAAACTGCCCAGAAATACTGTAAAGCACTATGGGGTTTTAAACCTAAAATGCTAAGCTATTGTAACTGTTACCATTCTATTAATTAGCAGCAAAAATCTGGTATTGTTAAAGCCTGAATTCACATAAGAACCTAGGGACCAACTGTGTCATCAATTACTTATGCAATTATTTTATTTTCCTACCCTTTTGGACATTGCTGGAAAAATATGGTCATATGTTGAAGAAGGAATGGCCAGCAATCAGGTCTGTTTTCAAGTGTAATAATAAGAGGGTGAGGAGAGTTTCTAAGAGAAAACCAAAATGAGGAGAAATGCATTGAAAATAAAACTTGCAAATATGATTATCCTAAAAATAAGCACAACCATAAATACAGTATTTTAATAATATACAGAATTGCCCATGATATATGCTTTGTTAATCGGAGTACATGTTCATGGATACAGAATGTATTTACATGCAATACATTAGTAAACTCTTTAATGACTTTCATGAATGGTGATAATAACTCTAATGAAGATATGTTTATTGTGATACCAGAACTTTTCCTACAATGTATTTCTGTTGCATAAATTTTAGGAAATAAATGAATGAATAATATTTCTTCTTTGATATGAATATATGCATAACATACTGTATTGTGCACTCCTTACTACTATCTCTTTTCAGATGCTCAAAGGGCATTATCAAGAAAAATGATAATGCAAGAAAAATATATTGGGTAATGTTTCATATTTTCTGATATACAGGATGTAGCTTGTTCGGGACTTTATCCCACCCCACCCACTCACCCAAATGAAAAAATATGAAACTGCCTCTGTTAAAATTAATTCTGATTTTCCGGACAAGTTTTGGGCATGGTTTTGTTGCCTGTTAGCTGAGATATTCAATTTTATGTAATTTGCAATTTTACTTTTCACCTTGCCATCCAAGTTATTATTTGATTCTAAAGAACCCACAATCCAAAACCTGACTGTATATCACTCCACTAAATACACCTTAATAATTTGATGCATGTGATTGTTAATTTTCAAGTTTTTAGTAGCTATTGACCCACCTAATAGGCATAGTGTAAACTAAATTGTTAATTAAAGGTATAGGTTAAGTTGTAAAATATTTTGCTGAAACATTGCATTCAAAGCAGTGGTGGGATTCAAAAAATTTTTACTACTGGTTCCCCAGAACTGGTCAGAACCTGCTGAATACTACCTCTGGTTCAAAGTACTTTCCAGATCTACAGGGAGGGAGGGAGGGAGGAAGGAAGTCTGTTAAGACTCATTCTCAAGAAATCCATGATGAATTCCAGTAATCACTGTGTTGCATTCAAAGTGTTTATAGATTTGTTGTTTTATCTTTCTGGTATCAAATGTCCGTTCCTCAAATCCTTTGGCCTCTTTTTAAAACATAATCAATTACTCTCCTTAAATTGTCTGGCATTTCACAAATTCTCTGAGCTTTCTCACTGTTAATGGATATAGGTTTGATCAAATCATTAAGTTATGTCTATAATGTCAGAGGTTTTTACTTTGGCTTTGGAGATTTAAACTCTTTCATTGTAAATATGTGTCTATTAACCTCAAGCCACATTTCTACCTCTTCATCACATCCTCCATAACTGTCTACTTGAATATATGCTGCTTTCTGGAGAATACTAAGCCAAAAGTTCAGCTGAATAGTTTTATTTTATTTATATACAGCCTTTATTTTTTTTACAAATAAGTCAAGGGGGTGAACATAACCAATGCCCTTCCTCCTCCTATTTTCTGACAACAACCCAGTGAAGTGATTTGAGCTAAGAGAGAGTGACTGACCTAAGGTCATTCATTTAGTTTTAGTGGCCAAGGTGGGACTTAAACTCACAGTCCCTTGCTGTCTAACTCAGTGGCTTAACCACTAAACCAAAATTACTCTCCAATTTTCTTCAGGCTTTCCCCCCAAACCTAGTTCCACCGTTTTGTGGTTGTTGCCTAATGAAGATTTTATTGGACTCTTAGCAACCAGCATTTCAGGCAATTTTTTTTTATTTGCATACCTGCAATGAATTCTTGTTATTTGCAGATTTCATATTTTCAAATTTGTCCACTGAATAAAATGTATTTGTAACTGATTAATATGTCACAATATTTCTGACATTTTTGTGATATAATGGGTTTTGAAGATAAACTTGAGAAACATGAGGAAAAAACCACAGCCAAGACAATAGTCATATAAAGAGAAATCTTGCAAGATTTGATTACTGCAACCCTGTAATAAAAGTAGTTTTAATATGCATAATGTTAGAGTTTGAGTCTTTTATACTTCAAAATGCCGACATCAATATTGTAAATCTGAATGTGTCTCCCAGTTTCTTTGCCTTCACAGGGAGGGTTAAGCTTGAAATATTTTCTGAAATTCCATTCTTGCTTTGGATTTATCTGATTTATTGATTATTATTTATTATTTACTCAGATTTATCTGACCATTGCCTTGATTGTGGCTCTTCCTCTTAATCTCAAGAAACATGTGGTCATTTATGGACATGCAGAATGGAGAAAAATTGGGTTACCCAACACACATGTTCTCAGCTAAAGTTTTAGTATTCACTAATTTAGTCTTCAAAATGACTTTATAAAATCATTACTGCAAATAATGAGAATCCTTGGTACTTGCAATGTTAATCATGTTACAATTCAAAACAACATGGCAAATTTCACTGATTTAAGGCATACCTGATTGCATATAAGTCAAGCTGGTGCTGTTGTTCACTTTTTGATATCTTCAAGGCTTGCATCTGTAACAGCTTTACAATTATTTTTATCAAGCCCTGGACATTCCTATCAAGAGCACAGTAAAAATACATGTTCAATGAACAGATTTCTACACAAAGAGAAACATTTTCATGATGTCCCCATTTTTTAGTTTGAAAGGACTTCTCAGCTTATGTCATTAATACAGGATCAAAACTTAATTCAACATACCACTTTTTCATTTGATTAGCTCTGATTCCAATAGCTAGGTGACCAGTTTTACATAGTAAATTATCTTGTAGGCACTATCTGAAGACAGCCTTAATTTTCAAAATATCTTCTTTGAAGATATAACAGGTCATATGTACATATACTAGAGATCCTTAAGGGTCAGTCCTGGTGTCAGCAAAAAGATCATTAACAACATACTTAGTTTAACTTTGATCAAATAAACCAACTTTATATTTCTTCCTTTTATTCTAACAATCTCAGTCTTTAATCCCTTCAAGTAATGTCATTGAACCTGATTGGTTCTTTGCTCCTTATCACAAAACTCTTCAAATATTAACAAGCCATTTTTTTATCAATCCAATATAGCAAAATTATTCAGATCATTCTCTTCCTTTTGCTGTTTTGATATTCCTTTTAATTATTAAGACATTAGCCAAAGTTTTTCTATGTCTAATTCTGCATCTTTTTCCATGTCATTCTTATAGAAATCCACTTTCAACTCAGTTCTACTCGTCAGGTAGAACTTGCTCCACTTCCATAAAATCTTTTAGATACAGTGTATCTATAGAGGCAAACACCTCTACAGTTAAAATTAACTTATCAGTCCATTGTTCAAAAATATTCTTCAAAATATCCAATGTTAAAATAGTTTGCTTCATTCTGTAATTGTAAATAGAGTTTATGTGGTTTTCTCCTTTAATTATAATTTTTAACTCATTCTAGTTTCCTTTAGTATCTATTTTTAAAACTTCTCTCATTATGTTTTGAAACAAAAGAATTTTCACATGGAGGATTCTTTATAATCAATTCCAAGATCTTATTGCAAATTTAACTGGATACTTATTCAAATTTTAACTTTCTAAAATCAAAGTTTTAATCATTCTTGCTGTGTATTTCATAATTGTTTTTAAAGTTCTTAAACTTACTGTTAAAACTTCTTTCACTAAGGATTGAAGGAAATTCACATACTGTAGTATTATTAAAACTAAACCAATCCAAAGGTTTCCAATAGCTGAAAACCAGTTAACAAATATTTTCCAAAAGTAATTAGAAAAGGAAGTACCGTGTTTCTCCAACAATACGGCCTCCAGCAATAGGAAGGCTCAGCATGATTTCTAGGCATGAGGTGAAATTAAGCCCCGCCCCCATTTAGGCCTATTTAAACCATGCGTTTCCCCGCCATTTCTCACATCATTCGTTAGAACTACACGAGGTGAAGAGAAATGGGGGGGAAGGGTGGCGGGGCGGGGAGAAAACTTGCCTTTAGGAGCACCCTGCAGGTAGCCTAGGCCAGAATACCCCAATCTACTACCGATAGAACATCAGCTGATAGAAGCTCCCTGAAGGCAGAGTCACCAGCCATTTCGATCAGCCGGTAGAAACGGCCTAGGGGTGAGCACCCACACACACTCCCCTCGCCACGAGGCCGCTTCTATTGGCCGATAAAAACTCCCCAAAGGCAGAGTCACCAGCCGCTTCGGGGAGAGGCATGGCTGCCCACATCCCCTTGCCACAAGGCAGTGTCTTTCGGGCGATGGAAGCTCCCCAAAGGCAGTCACCAGCCACTTCAATCGGCTGGTAGAAATGGCCTTGGGGCAAGCGCCCATGCACACTCCCCTCGCCATGAGGCCGCTTCTATCAGCCGATGAAAGCTCCCTGAAGGCAGAGTCATCAGCCACTTTGGGGCAAGGTGTGGCTGTACATCAGGTTCCTAACTCCAAACAATACAACTGCAAATTCAATGCAATGTACATATGCTGTTGTCAGAATAAATATCAGATGACCCCAAGATTCCTGCTGCATTTCTGCTTCCTGAGCCAGTCACTCTTCTTTGTCCCCTCAGATAGCCCTATTCCCCCCACCCCGATTTCCCACTGCAACCATTTGGATCACAGGAGGGTCGCTAAAGAAGCTTTCGTCTTCTCCTGTCCCACTGTTTTAAACTTCTCTCTCCAGCCTTTGAAATCCTCTCCTGGGGACTCCATCCCAGCTCCAACCCTGCTAAGTTTCCATCCTAGACAAGCCCCCTCCCAGGTGCGCTCTGGGAATCCAAGGACTGGTTCTGCCCCCCACATCTCTGACTTGAGTAGAGCAGGCACTGGGGGGGCAGGGAGGGGGCAGAGTGGAGGGGCTCTTGGGTATTTTTGCGGTGAGGGGAGTGTGCATGGGTGCTCACCCAAGGCCACTTCTACCAGCCGATCGAAGTGGCTGGTGACTGCCCTTGGGGAGCTTCCATTGCCTGAAAGACACTGCCTCGTGGCAAGGGGACGCGGGCAGACACGCCTCACCCCAAAGCGGCTGGTGACTCTGCCTTTGGGGAGCTTTCGTTGGCCAATAGAAACAGCCTCGTGGACAAGTACCTGCGCATGGGGCACTCTAGGTGGGGGAGGAAATTAAGTCACCCCCAAAAAGATGGCCTAGCTGTTTTTTCAGGGGTCAAAAAAAAAAAAAAGAGGCCCGGCCTTATTTTGTGAGAAGCATGGTATGTAAACCTAGTGTCCTTTTGAAGGGGGAAAAACATATACTGAAAACCAAGACAAAATGGATACTATCCTCCAGTCTTCTAAAAGTCAACTGAGAGGGGGAACCCAAAATCTTGACAGGCTCCTTGTAGCCACTTTTTCTGGTTATGCTATATATCGTTCCTCTTCTTATTCTGTGGTGAATTAGGGAGTGGTGTCTTTCTGAGCCCCTTTCATATATTTGTTCTCTGTTGTGGACTTAAGTTTTGTTTCACCCCTCATCACTTTGGTGATAGAGCTTACACATTTCTGTCAAGGTCACCTTCCTTGCTCTCTACGGCCCATTTGATTATGTACTATTAAGTTGGTGTTGACTATTAGCAATCATCTAGATTTTGTCCATGACAACCTGCTCATAAACTAGTGCTTCAAATCTTCCAATGGTATATAAATCACCACTGTAATTGAGTCCATTTACCTCACTGCTAGTTGTCCTCTTCTCTTTCACTTTCAGCATTACAGCCTTCTCCAGAGAGCTTTACATAATTAATCTAAAGTAGGATAATTTGAGCCTCAATTGCAATATCTGAATTGATTCGTTTGATGATCTACTTTTTTGTTTTCTTGGCTGTCCACGATATTCCCAGGAGTCTTCTTCAACAGTGAAGTTAAAAAACAGCAATATTCTTCCTGTTCTATTTCTTCAAAGTCCAATTTTTGCTTTCATATGTGCCATAGGGAATGTCATTTCCTGCACTATTCTGATCTTTGTGAGTATAAACACATCACAGCATCTGAACATCCTTTCAAAGACTTTCGCAGCTGCACCATCTAGTCTATGATTTATTTCTTGACTGCTCCTTCCCTTACTATTGATTGTTGATCCTGAAAGATAGAAGCTATTTACCACTTAGATATCTTCTAAAGGTGGTTGTTTTAGCCGTCATTTGTTTAGTCTTCTTTATATTTCATTTCATTTCCATTTTTTCTCCTTAACTTTTATTACTAGGGCTTGGAGATCCTTTATATTTTCAGCTTAGGTTATTGATATTTCTTCCTCCAAAGTAACACATTCATCTGCTTCGAATCCAAATTCCCTTAATATATATTCAGGATACGGGTTGAATAAATGAAGGGATAGTACAAAGACTTATGTCAGTCTTACAAGGTAGATCAGACTGAGAAACTAACGTCAGGTAGGTTAGTACTATTTTTATTGCAACAGCTATAATAATCTTGCGAGTCTGAATGTGCTTTCCCTTCCCTCCCTTTATCTCCACTGAATTAGGTAGCGGGCTTGCCAAGTTACTCTCTTGACACAGGTTCAGTCTCCTTTTATCTAATCATTGCCACCCAACCGTCCTTCAAGACCATTCCCTGACCTCCGCACTGTGTCTCACTCCTTTGCTAACCTGGAACTAATGGGTTTTATTATGTACTGTCCATGCTGGGGCTTCCTGATCTGTATATATATTTTGCTTGAGGACAATGAGATGTCCTGGGATTCCCATTTTTTTAATATTCATTTCACAGTTTCACACGTTGACATAATCAAAAGCCTTTTTATAAAGAAATGAAGCACATGCTGATTTTTTTTCTGGTATTTTTCGGCTTTCTTAATTATTCGGCATGCTCAGCAATATCTTTTGCGTCTTAGCATTTTTTTAATGTCAGCTTGAACATCTGGCATCTCTCTTTCTATCTATGGCTCCAATCTGCATTAGATGATCTCAAGCATTATTTTGTTGACATATCAAATCAAGGATATTGTGCAATAGTTTGCATACTTTGTTAAGTCTCCTTTTTCATAAAGGTAAAAGTTCCCCTCGCACATACATGCTAGTCGTTTCCGGCTCTAGGGGGCGGTGCTCATCTCCGTTACAAAGCCAAAGAGCCAGTGCTTTCCTAAGATATCTCTGTGGTCATGTGGATGGCATGACTAAATGCTGAAGGCTCACGCAACGCTGTTACCTTCCACCAAAGTGATCCTCATTTTTCTATTTGCATTTTTACATGCTTTCGAACTGCTAAATTGGCAGAAGCTGGGACAAGTAACGGGAGTTCACTCTGTTATGCGGTGCTAGGGATTCGAACCGCCGAACTGCTGGCCTTTTCTGATTGACAAGCTCAGCATCTTAGCCACTGAGCCACCGCGTCCCCCCTCCTTTTTCATATTGGGATATAAATTTTCCAATCTGTTGGCCACTGTGTTTTCCTCCAGATTTGCTTCATTAGAATCTTAATTGATAGCCTGGTTAGAATCATTACTGATTCTTCTTCTGTTGGTTGCCATATTTCAGTGAGTATTCCATCCATTTCTGTACTTTCTGACTAGGAAAAGACTGGATGTTAATTTAATTTCATCTTCTAGTACTAGAGGTGCTTGTAAGTAGCAATATCTTCTATAATATCTTGAATGTTGACAATTTCACTATACAATATTTAAGGCTGTTCATTCAATCTTTTTTTGAAGCTATCCACTGGCATCTTTTAGCATATCAGTTTGAGGTTACAACCCACTTCTAGAGTTCAGAGATATTTTGGAAAGCTTTCCTTATTTTTCAAAACTGTTTTCATCTTCAGTATCTTTACAGAAATACTCTTAGTACTGTTTCTTGTCTCTTCTAACAGCTCCCTGAAATTGTTTGATAGTTTTTTTCTTGAGATTTTTTTTTCTTGGCTCTGACTTCTTTTCTTGGTAATTTCCATGATCTGTTCTGACATCCATCATTGATTTCTTGTTTCATTGTCTTTGGCAGTATCTTTTCACATCTTTGTTATGTTCAATCCATAGTTGCTCTGATTCTCTGTCAGTGAGGTTCAGGATTTGCAAGCAATTCCTGATGTTCTCCTTGAAAATGGCACTTATATGCTCAAGAAGATATTGTGGAAATTGTTTAGTTTTCCTGTTCTTATTTAGCTTAATTCCAGCTGTTACCTTGACAAGTTAACTAATTTCCTTTAACCTTCTTCAGGGGCTTGGATTATATTTTTAAGACATATGCTAATGTACATTGTAATACACAGCTAGAGTTTAATAGAGTCTTTTGGTAGTGTTTAAAAAAGAGATTGCTGTTTTACTGTGCTGGATTGGGGGTGGAGAGGGATATATTGGTTTTACTTGTTGAAGCAAGGCATGTTCAAAATGTAATTTTGTGAAAGTTAGAATGTAGAAATACGTTTTGATGATTCAAATCATAGAATCTCTGACTTTGAGAGTCAGTGACCTTATAATACAGTACAGGTGGAAAACCAAATTACTAGCCTTGAGCAATAAAACAACCTCTATGCAAAGAGCAGAAATCTGTAGGTGATTAAGCTTCAGCATCATTACAATTATTCTTTTTCATCATTTGCCTATTTATTTTTTGCTACACCACTCTGCTCCATCATTTATCTAACTCCAATTTAAGAATACGAGAGAAGAGGAAGAACATCAAGGAACATATTTAACTTTGGCAAACTTCCATAAAACCTGTTTGGGTTTGGGTTGAGCAAAGACATCATGAACACTGAATCCAGGGCCAAGTCAATAAGATCTCTGGAGTCTCAAAAGAAATGGCAAAAAAGAGAGTATTTGGTAGTGTTTTCATTCACAACAGCAAAATGAGAATACCTTTGAGCATTATAAGGAAACAGTTACATGCCTAAAGCTTTCTTGGAGGAAAAGCATTATTATTTTGCCCAAGACCTAGAAAGATATTCTCTGAATAATAATAATAATAATAATAATAATAATAATAATAATAATAATAATAATAATAATAATGAAGAGGAAGAGGAAAAGGAAGAGACTAGGTGTTCCAGAGATTAGAGAAGACAGTATGACTCTGAAGCCCCATCACTATTTAGTGTTCAGAAATGAGGGCACTGGAGCAGAAAAGAGCAGAGGTGGTAGCCCTGCAAGGTAGGCCAGGTCAAGTAACAGAAACAGCAAGAATTCGTGGAATGTTCTTTATAAAGTAAAAAATAGGATCTAGAAAACTTGTCCAAGTTTCTCTCTGTTACATTATATATTAGATAAAACCAAAGTAGAGTTATTTGGCATCTTTCTCATGCTTTCCTCTATCTCAGGTTTGTACAGGTAGTCCTCAACTTACAACAATTTGTTTAGTGACCGTTCAATGTTACAATGGCACTGAAAAATATGACCTATGACCTGTGTTCACTGTTATGACCTTTGCAGCATCCCTATGATCATGTGATCAAAATTCAGACACTTGACAGCTGGTTCATATTTATGACTGTTGCAGTATCCCGGGGTCATGTGATCACCTTTTGGGACCTTTTGACAAGCAAAGTCAGTGGGAAAACCAGGTTCACTTCATAACCGCAATTTACCTAACAGCCGTGGCAAGAAAGGTCATAAAACAGGACAAAACTCACTTAACAAATGTCTTAACAACAGAAATTTTAGGCTCAATTATGGTTGTATGTTGAGGACAACCCATATAATTTTTTCTACCTTAATAGCTCATTTCTTCCTTCCTCCACTAGTGGCTCTTTCACGTTTTCCCCAGGATCAAGTCTACCTTTTTTTTACAAGATAGTATCACTGATTCTGAACTACAAAGGAGCTGATCTTTAATTAAATGACCATCACCTGGCTGAAGGAATGAGGCTGAGTGCTGTGTTAAGAATGTAGCCAAACTCTGCATGATCTTGTTTAACAAGCATCACCAGAGCCTCACAGCAGGTTGTCCGGACCATCATATTGTCACTGCAGGACTTTTCCCAAAGCAAATTTAACGCCGGGGTCTAGAATCAGAGAGAGGAAAAACAAGATCTGTTACTCAGGACTGATGACTCATAAATTCAATTATTATTCTCATAGCTATTCTGCTTCAATTGATATCTGAGTAAAAACAGAGAAAGTTAATGAACATTTGACTCTTTTTTTCTCTTGCCACTTGCTAAATATATCATTAATTTACCTCAGATGGGTTTCTGAACTCAAAACTAAGTAATATGTGATACAAGAAACTGTTGACATAAAGACTCCTGCTTTTGATAGTTGTGTAAGATATTGGAGCATGGCTTGAACATCAAATATCTCTCTCAGGACAGCATGGGAAATAAATAATATATAAAAGGCATTTTTCAGTAGCGGCTTCATAATTATGGAAATACCTCGTAAAAATGTGGGGGGGGTTTTGTTCTTTTTTTTGCATTTAGAATGTAAGTATCTTTTGAGGAAGGCTTATTTCAGAGTTTGCTTTTTATTAGGATTGACATTTAATTTTTATTTAATCAAAATCTGTAATTTAATCTTGAGATGACTGGTAGTTATCCTATTGTAATTTTAATATTTGATACTTCTAAAAATATAGCTAAAACGCTTAACTGCACCTAGCAATTTACATCAGTCAATGGGTTGCATAAAATGTCTGCTTCAAAAGTGGAACTGTTCATCATGGCAAATGTTCTGTGAGAGTACAAAATTCTGGCCTTCTTAATAAACAAAGGCATGTTTCCATTTAATACTTGGAAAGATGTCTAGTAGATGGTTTACTTTGCTACACTTTTACATGTACAGTATGTATTCTTTTTTTAAAAATCCACTTATAATGAAATATCCACAAAATTTACATAAACAACAGAAAAAGGCCATGATCAATTAATTATTTCATTTTCAGTTGTGTACTTATATTCTAATGAGCATTACAATATGCATGAAAACAATACTGGGAATGAAAAAGGAGGTGCAAAGGGTAACTTTAGTGCTGAGAAGACTCAGATTCTAGTCTGCTGTCAGCTATGGATTTTGACATAATTTTGAGTCAGTCATGCTTTCTTAGATCTGGCTATCTCACAGGGTTATTATGGAGAGAAACAGGAAGAGGGAGTTCTTTGTATCTTGAATGAAAACCAGATATAAAGGGATCAAGCAATAATTAAGTAAAACTTCAACAAATAGTTTTTGCTCCAACAATTCTAAATTTAACTTCAAAAATGTAAATTTTGTTCCATTTAAACCTAATAAACTATAACACAAAGTAAACGTCATGAAAAAGATAACAGAATAGGAAAATGTATTTTATATCAGGACCAGGTAATCTATTACCAGATTTTGCAAATCTTTTGAAAATCTTTTTTCAATTACATTACAGATTTTTACAAATCTCAGCATCTCTAAGTCAAGATGAACAATTGAGGAAAATGAAGCAAATGCAAGTAGTCCTTGACTTACAACCATTTGTTCACATTTATGACCATTTCAGCATCCCTGTGGTCACATTTGGTCACATCAAAATTTGGACACTTGGCAACTGGCATGTATTTTTGATGGTTGCAGTGTCTTGTGGTCATGTGGTCACATTTTGTGACTTTCTGACAAGCATACGGGGAAGCCAGATTACTTAAGAACCATGTTACTAACTTAAGAACTGCAATGATTCACTTAACAAACTGTGGCAAACTGTGTTTACTTACTTCTGGTAATTGGGACCAGAATTGCCATTGCTAAGTGATGCGATCAAAAAGTGCAAAGCCATATGACCACATTGGCAGGAAGTCACAAGTCCTAGGCAGTTCACAAGCAGGTTGGGAGGCAGGTAAGTGGCTGCTGTGGCCTGACCAAAGTGCAGCCAGGCCAGGGCTGGCTGCTGTTATGGTGGGTGAGCAAGCCGTCCTGCACTCTACCACCCCAAGCACCGGAATTTTGATCACATGTCTTCAGGGGCATTGTATTGTCCATGACTTCAAGAACCAGGCTTAAGTATTATTCAACCCTGTCAGAACTTTGAACAAAGGATTGTTAAAGCAAGGACTACCTGTAGGTTCCCTTAACGCTTGATACAGGTTATAGCAAAGAGAAATAATTGTAAAATAATTGCTTGCACATGTTCAGTAAGAGAAATACCGGTAGACCAGAGAACAGTTCAAAGTCTTCCTTGCATGAATCTACCCATTCCAGACAGTACATCATTATCATTAGACAGTCTGATGATATTGTTACGTACACCATTTCAATGTTTCTTTTTTTCTCAGTGAAGCATCATCCTCTAGCTGTGAAAATTTAAAGTTGCCACAATTGATTTTCAATCATGTTGCACCACAAAAGCAGTTGTCAGGGCAATGGGGGGAAAGAAAAATGAAAGCAAAGTCACAAACCTGGTTACTGGACTGGCTGATCTTGTTAGATAAAACATTTTCTTTCAGCACTGCAGCAATAAGATGGCCCACAGCCTGTGAATAAACATAAATCACTAAACTATGAACTTTATTGCAGCCAGAAGCAACCATGTCCTACCTCCCCCCCTCCCCATTGCTATGTTAGTTAAACAGCAACATGAAGGCTAAGGTTATATGGGGGGGTGGGGGGAATAATTTATCACACACAATTCAATAGTACCAACTTGATATTCTATTTATCTTCACAGATAATTCTGGGCTATAATATCCCGGGGCTAAAAATATGGCCACTCACAACCATTTAGATTGTCAATTCAAGTGGGCCAGAACTTGCTACCTGAATAAGCATAGCAAAAACATATTAAAGCTAATATTAAAAAATTAGAGCAGATGGGCCTTTACTTAGGAGTTACATTTATTTAAAAAGTGATTTAATAACTGTTCCTGATAATGGGAAAAAGTTCTGCCTAGGACATGGGATTCTGTGCTCTGTCATTATAAAGTAAATGGACAAATAGCCAGATGAGTTCTAAACTTCCTTAAGAATTTGGTGCCTCTATTAAAAAAAGTAGAAAATCTTATAAGAAAGCACTTTAGAGGTATTTAAAATATTTTATCTTGTATATTTACACCTAATAAGGAATGACTCCCTCATGGAGTTTAAAATAAACAAATGCTATTTCCCTAACCTTTCTGCTAATGCATGTACAAGGCTGTTTTTCACTTTCTAAATTTGAATACATTCTGATTAATTTATTTAGCAAAGTGGCAATAAGTCAGACAGGTAAGATATGAAAATATGATAGATATATGAAAAGATATCAAGCTGCTTGTAATATATACATCATATGCCTACTAGAAATATAATTTTGCAGACAACATTCTGGAGTAGGCATGAGCCTCCTTTAGTTCTCCAGACAGTTTTTATTCCCAACAGTGTAAACTAATGAAGTCAGTGGTGTTAAGTTGTATTACAGTATCAATTCAAAGACCACAAAATGCCCAACTTTATCCAATGAATAGAGGCAAGAATCTTTTTTTTTTAAAAAAAGGTCCAAATATTTGTAGGAACAGTATTCATATTTGAAAAATGAACAGCTCTAGTTAACAGGATCATAAATCAGCAGAAAGAATAAGAAGGCCTAACATCAACTTGCATCTTCTCTTAAGAATGTTTCTTCACTGATATAATGGCTGCTCTCACTAATTAAAACAAACCATACAAGAGCATATCGGTTATTCTTACAATGTGGAAACCAAGCAAAGGCTTAAAGGAACCTGATGCAATTGCATGTCTTGGCCAAGAGATTTAGAGTTTTGTTTAGAAGTTTATCTGTCAATTCACTATTATTGCACTTCAGCTGCCAGATGGCTATTATGAAAAGTAGAATGATGCAACAGAAAGACTACTAGTTCTGATCTCACAGAATCTATTTCATACTTCTCTATGAAAGAATTAGCAAACTACTAGCATATACTCTAGTAGTCAAATTCAGCCTCTGGTGACTTCTAGGAGAGTTCCATAAAATTGGTAGCAATGCATTAATAGTAATAATATAGAAGCAGTTTCCCACTATCCCCAGTATCTTGCATTTTTTTAAACTTCCCATTTTTATGCTCCTGGTAATTTTTGTGGTCAAATACTAATCTGTTCTATCTCTTATTTTTTTAAAACCAGCCACAATTGGCTAGATGCAGCCGTCTAGTAAAATGTAACCTTAAAATAGGAATTTAAGTTTTTTTTTCTCTTTCCTATTTCAAAAGAGACAAACAACAAATGCAGCTTTTTATTTATACCAGGTGGAACTAAAATAGCCTACTGTATTCCAGTACTAGTTAAGACAAGACATGAATATATCATCAAATTTAACTAGCTCAAGAAGGGACACGGCTGGTACACTAGTTGTTGCAGATGCCAAATCCAGTGACAGCTGAGGATCAAGAACCACTCCAGAATCCATGAATCTCTTATTTCAAGGAGAATGCAACCCACTCCAAAATGATCTGAATCTCAACCTTTGACCCCTATTTAATAACAGCGTCTCTGTTTTGGCTGGATTAAACAGCAGCTTGTTCTTTCTCATCCAGTCCATAATGGCACTTTGGCAATACTCCAGAGTATCAAATGCTTACTTGAAATGGAGTGGTAAGAAGCAGCAAAGCAGGGTCCCATCATCCTGAAGACATCCCACTCAAAACTCTTCCCCAGGGGTTTCATGTAAAGAATTTATTTTTCAGCAAGTATAATTGCTTGTGTGGATAAATCTATATATTCAGGCCATATATGGTACACACCAAACAGAAGCTTTCTCACCTGTGACTGTATAAGCGTGTTAGGAAAATCAAGCCTTTTTCTGATTTCTTCAGACATTGTTTGATTAAGCTATAGACAATGGAACTTCTGAAACAACAAAAGTAGATACAAAATGTTATTATCATTGATTTGCTGAATAAACTGCAATGATTAAACATAAACCAAAATTTTGAGTTTATAGATTTACACTAAATCTATGTGAAAGTAACCACATCATGGCTAAGCCATGTGTGCATTCTGAATAACAGTTATTTAAGTGAAGGTCCACACAAGTCTAAACAATCATCTTCTTAAATTAAGAGCACATAGTGTAGCATAGCAGTCCCCAGTCTTTACAGCTTGGTGACCCAGCAGGCGTGGGGGAGGTGAACCAGCCCACCAGTCGCACAAGTTGAGCTGCGTGTGTTTGTTGCTGCCCAAACAATCTTCCAAAGTACTATATGCTCATTTTGTTGAAAACAAACAACTGAAAACACTTATTCTTCTTACTGAAAGTATAGAATGTAGTAAGGGTTTTTCAATTTAACAGAATTGCTAATTTGTTTCTATTGCTTTATATTTAAACCAAAACTCTGTTTTTGTAGCTACTTGTCTTTGTCTAGGGCGGGGTGCCAAATTCATGGCCCGCAGGCCGGATGTGTTACATGCTGGCCCCGCCCCTGCCTGGTTTAGCAAAAGGGAAAAATGTCCCAATACATCACGTAATGCTGCTATGACAATGTGTGTTTGACACACCTGGTCTAGGAGATCATACCAGAACCACCCTTAATTTAACCCTGGCAACAATTTTGAAATATAGGATGCTCAGAGACCGCTAGTGAACCACTTAGCAATCTGTAAGCAATTTGTAAACCGCCCAGAGATGCCTTGCAAAGTGACGTGGGCGGCTTATAAATTAAATAAATAAATATCTAATTTGAACCTAATTTCCCATACTTAGCCCAATCCTTTAACTATACAGTACACCACAAAAGATGCTTATCTACTTAGTGAAGTGCCTTATTAACAAGATGCTTTGGGGGGAATCTGTTCTGATTTTTACCAGCCGAATAAGGTATTAGATCAACCATCTTATTTATTTATAATTACTCTTCTGTAATAGCAGTACATTGTCAAAATTCCTGGATTATTGTATTCCACATGGCACAGTGGATACAGAAAGTCTAGACTCTTATTAAAATCCCAGGTTTTTGAAATATAAGAAAATCAGACTAAGATAAATAACTTCAGAATTGTTTCCACCTTCATAACATATAAACTGAGCAATCAATTGAAAAACAAACTGAAAATTGTCTCCTGGGTAAAAAATAAAAAAATCCTGGTATTTTAACAGGAGTGTGTAGACTGTTTATATCCACTGTATATTAACTTTTGTTTTGCTTTAACTTTCTGGTAATATTACTCTATTTCTTAATCATGTCACATATTCTCTATCAGCAAACATATATCATCTTCAGGCTGAGGGCTGTCAGTCCTATTGCTCTAATAACACTGGCAAAGGCATTGTATTTTTATAGTATGAAAAACCAGATGAGTAGAGGTGAGTACTCTGCCATACTGTTCAAAATGTTAGCTGATATGTATATGAAACATTCAGACTTAAAAATGTTTGCATTAACTGGGTTCTGTCCATAAGTCAAAGACAGTGACAATCTACATGTATTAACTGAAAAATACAACAGTTTACTGCATCATCAGGAACCTTGCTTCATATCTTCAGAGAGCAAGTTTGGAGCTAAGGGATCAAGTGCATGTAACATCACTAAGGATGGGGCCAGCATCCACAAGGCCAAGTTAGCAGGGATTACCTCTCTAAAACTCTGAAGCAAGTTGAAATAGCACTGGTTTGAATCAAGCTTTCATTTTTCTCATTGTCCAAAGCTCTGTTCCTGTAGCAGCTTAGCTTTGTTATATAATTCTAATTCATCTTATTCATGTTGCAGTGGTTTTAAATTTATTTCAAATTTTATTTACACAACTTTAAACATTAAAAAAAACAATTTGGGAGTTTCAGAAGACTCTGGTAGTCATGTAACCCAATAAGGACTACATACACGTAGATAAATAATTTCCCCAGTAGTGAACTGCTAAAGCACTACAAATCTCAGCAAACCTTATACTAGCTAGGTTCGACTTTAGACCTCTATTATTTCAGCTTTTTAGAAACGGTGGGCTGCAACCCCATCATTGCCAGACAGCCAAGCCATTCTGCATGGAGATTATAAAAATTAGGAGTCCAACTGATGGGAGGACTTCAGTCTGTGGGAAGCTTGCCTTAAACTGCAGTGCCCGACTTAAGTTATGAGGCATAACTTAAAACGTGGCATGCATCAACGCAATCCAGGAGAATAAAAGACATTAAAAAGTTTAAATTACTTTCCAATTGCACGACTCAACAGCCCTGCGCAACCCCCCCCCACACACAACTCTGCAGAGGCCGTTCTACTAGATCCATTGTTGGAAGGCTGCGATCGGCAGCGTTAGAAGCAAGTGTTCCAAACCGAAAGCAGACTCTTAAGGCGGAAACAGGCGCTCACCTGCCTTCACCAGAGATCCCTCTGTCAAACCCCGCAGGAACGTCCCACGGCCGGAGACGTGATGTACAGCGCAGACTCAGTAGCGAGCGTTCGGTCGCCCTGACTCACAAAAGGGCACGTTGGCTACATTGTTGCTTCTGAGCATGCCCGGGAAGAGGAGCAGCCGCATTACAAATAAGGAAGATTTGGTTTCATAAGAGTGGTGTGTTAAACTTCACGCAGGGGTCTACAACCTAAGCCTGGAAGATTTCAACTCCCAGAATTCCCCAGCTACTGAAGTGTCGGTCACTTACCAATTTATATGTGGCTAGTTTTTTAAGTATAATATGACAGATTTTTCACTTTCTTCATATTGTTTTTACTACTCTGTGGCTGCTTATTACAATCATGCATATACCTATATATAGCTACAATGAAGCCATTAGAAATCTCTGGGGTTATTTAGTAGACTTTGAACATGGAAGAAAATTTAATGACCTGTGAAGAGTTAGTTTCTTCATACACTATTATTTAAAAACAGCTGCCTCGAAAAAAAAATCCATACCTTACAAAATAGCACAAATACAATAAAATTAACCTACACTCCAAACTACACTAATTTTATTTAAAACATTAGGATTCTAACTCGTGTTAGAGAGACAATTTATTTTGTTTCATTAAAAACAAATCACCCTGGTCATAACACTTATATAAACACAATTAAAATACTCATGGCAATATAACCATCAAAATAAAAATAGCCTCAAATTACAATCCCATTAAAGAAAAGATACTGAAACACATAACAATATTATTAATTCAAATAACTGGCTAAACAAAAAGAGTTTCTGTAATATCAAAGTTGGAGAAAAGTATTTTATAATAAGTTAATACAACAAAATATTTCTCCCTTAATGTATTCACACTTTGTGCTAAACTATAATTCATTCATAGTTTATTAAACTAATATTGCCTGGGATTGCACAACATACAAACACATAATTTGCAAATTGCAGTGACTAGGTCTCTATACAATATACTAGCCATGTTATGTGAAAGCCACATTGTGGCTCAGCACAATGTGTATATAGACATTGTGAGCAACCTTCTTCAACATCTTCAGATAAAAGATCAGATTATATTGGATTGTGACTTAAAAACAGTTCTATGAAATTAGAAGCCAAATATTGTACTGTATTTAGTCCTCATTCCAAATCTCTTGGTGAAACAGAGAAACTAATAAGAGTCCATTTCTTTTAAAGAAACAATCCTAACTGTGCATATAATGCTAAATCTGAAATATTTTATTGTAGTTATTAACCAGCACAAAGGAAATCAATATGCAAATAGCCAAACCTGAATTGATACTATCAGACTAGTTAAGGAGAAATACCTACAAAGAATTTTAATTAAAAGCAGAGAAGTTATTTGTTCTAGCTCCCAATGGGTTAATGGGAGGGCAGGCAGAAGATCCTCAACCTCAACAACAGTCTGATAAATGAAATTTGAGTTCAAAGGAGGCAGTGGCAGAACGTCTCAGGATGTTTCCTAGTTTTCAAGAAAATAAAAGCAAAGGAAGGGAAGAGTTTTTTCAGTCTTTTTTTTAATATTGCTTTTGAAATAATAAAAAAGACAACAAATAAAATACAAGGATAATTATAATGCCTATGTTTGCAAAGGCTGAGACTGGATATAAAAACTTTTTAAAAAGTGAAAAATATAACAGGCAAAATAAAGGAATTAACATAGTTTTATACACACACACATACACACACACACATATCCATATATACACATATCCATAAAAGATACATATACATACACATATAAACTGTACACATACACATACATATACACATACACACACGTGTGTGTAAGCATATATGTATATGTATGTGTACAGTGAATGCCTGCGTGTATATATACGTACACAAACAGAATATTCAAGTATGATATATTTCAAATATATTTATAGAACCTGAACTATCATTCATTTCAAATATCTTTTAATGCAAGCTTATAATAAAGATAGAACTAGTAATCATCAACTCTTTCAAAACATCCAAAAAATTTACCGCCAAAAACCTGACAGAACCTTTTTTCTTTTCCTTTATTGGCTCTCAGAGGTCATGTGACACCCTCTGGGACCAGAAAGCTGGCTGGTTATTTAAAGGGCCAGCTGCATCCCCACCTATGGCAACAGATTTTTCTCTGTGAAACAAACCATGCTAACTATCAGGGTGAGATCATGCAAAGCCAGAAGCAAAGAAAATGTAATGCTTTATGGGTTATACAAGGACTAGCCTATTGTGTTTAAAGTTCAGAAAGAATATTGTGGAGGTTTTTTTTTTAATATAAAGAAAACTAATCACATCAGTCTATCTTGACAGTGTACTGTTTTTTTAATCTATAGCATAAATAAAATATGTATATAAAATTTCAATTATTTAAGTATTTGCACTTGCCATTGTGGGATTTCAGGGCAAGCTTCTATTTATATTGTCATACATTCTACTTCACAGTTTTCAGTGAAGAACGATTCTTCTTTATAAATGCTATTGTAATCACTTTCAGCATATTGTCCTAGCTAAGTGGGAGAATATGGTTTGCACACATAGAAGTTGGAAGATCATTTGAACCAATCTTCTGTCCTGTATAGGAAAATCACTGCTAGAGCATGTGTGACAAATGGCCGTCCAAACTTTGTTTAAACCTATCAAGTGAATAAGAGTCCATCATGTTCCAAGGCAATCCATTTCATTGTGAATAACACTTATTATTGTGGAAATGTTCAGTCAAGGAGAGAAGCAACCTGAACTATGGAGAAATTTTCTGAGAGTTAGAACAATTAATCAGTGGAACAACTAGCCTCCAGAAATTGTAAATGCTCCAACACTGGAAGTTTTAAAGAAGAGATTGGATAACCATTTGTCTGAAATGATATAGGGCTTCCTACCTGAGCAGGGGGTTGGACTAGAAGACCTCAAAGGTCCCTTCCAACTCGGTTATTCTGTATTCTATCTCTCTCGGTTATTCTATATTCTATCTTCATTCCTTGTAATGAAGCCCTTTGCTTTATGGAACAACTTTGAACAATACTTCCCCATCCTTTGTGTTAAAGTATATCAGATGTGGCAATTTATATTGTTTATATTATAATAATCCTTGACTTTCAACCATTTGTTTAGTGACCATTTGAAATTATGTCAATGAAAAAAGTGACTTATGACTCGCTTTCATACTTCTGACTGTTGTAGCATCCCCGTGGTCATGTAATGAAAATTTGGGTGCTTGGCAACTGGGTCATGCTTATGACGGTTGCAGTGGGGATCATGTGATCCCCTTTTGTGACCTTCTGACAAACAAAGTCAACGGGGAAGCCAATTCATTTAACAGCCATGTTACTAACTTAAAACTGCAGCGATCCGCTTAACAACTGTGGCAAGGAAGTTTATAAAATGGGGCAAAACTCATCTAGCTGTCTCACTTAGCAATGGAAATTTTGGACTCAATTGTGGTCATAAGTCAAGGATTATCTGTTCCAAGTAATGCACCCATTGAAATCAGAACTCCGAGGCAGGTAGATTCCTCAAATAACAATTTATTGAATACATCATATTGGCACAACTGGTGAAAGCTGACTGAAAGTTCCCAGTGGTTTTCACCTCATTAAAAAATGAAATTTCCCCCTTTCCCCAAGTCATTGGTCAATAGAGGTGCTGGCCAGTTGTTTGGTTACTTCTCTCTTCCTCTCCCCAGCCACCTGTTAGAGTGCCCTTGGTTCCCACAGGAAACTTTTCGTTTTGGCTACAAAATCCCCTCCATCTGCTTTCCCCACTCCCTGTCTCTTCTTCCTTTTGGCAACTTAAAGCCTCAAAGATGGCCTCAGCCAAGTTCATTTCAGGGTTGACAATCTCTATGTTGTAACTCAGGGGTCTTCAAACACAGATTTAACACTTGTGGACTTCAACTTCCAGAAATCCTCCTCCAGTCATGTTAGCTCAGGAACTCTGGGAGTTGAAGTCCACAAGTCTTAAACTTGCCAAGTTTGAAGACCCTTGTCATAACTTGATACAAATAATGTGAATATTATTCAATGATGTAAATTTAAGATCCTTGTCCATGTTATTGGAATTCAACAAACTTGTCCATTAACTCAGGAATGCCTGGACAGAAATTATATCTGTAGCATCCAAAGTCCATTAACAGGGACCCACAGCTTATGAATAAGGATGATGTAAGAGCTAGCACTTTGTTTTGTAGCATGCTAGCTCCCACTTTTTAAAAATAAAATCAACAAAGTGGATAACAAAAGAAGTGTCTACAGGGACACGGTGTGCTACACTGGTGGCCCATACACTAAGTTATAATGTAAGCTAGCAATTTGGGGCCTAAAACCTTTTTTCAATCACAGTTTCCTGTCAGAGAACACCACCAAACTACATTAATTTGTGCTCGATAAAAGAGATCCATCAAGTTCATACTATCTTAAACAGCATTTTAAAAAATTGTATTTCTTAAAATAAATGTTAAGATAAAAATGCAAACATCAAAAGCAGTGATAATTTAAAATGCACTATAGGAATCTTTCCAAGTAAAGCCTTCCATTTAAAATAATATTTATTTTAAAGTGCTTAATCCAGACAGTAAAATATATCTTGACCCAAAGAGTGTTAATCATTTCCATGATTACATGTAATTTAAAACAAAGCAAACTTTTAGGTGCAGCTACTATTAACCTAAATGGCTGATTAAATAAAGCTCAAATCCACGCAAACAATATATCCTTCATTCAGACAGCTGGCAAAATGTGTGGCCTGCATTATGTAGAATTAGGGTACCATGAAAAGACCAGTATATATGGTCTATAGTATACTGTATATAAGTAACTTCTGCAATGTATAGAAAAATCGGAAATCCAGACAGTTAAGATGAACATAAAGGTTCATGAACATAAAGGCACACTTAAGATCTCTACAAGAATCTGAACTAGTACAGTCAAAGCAAATTGGCAGTAGATCAGAGTCAATGGAGATCAAGGTGGGCTGGACTTAGACCTCTTGTGGACACAAAGGCACTCAAAACTGATAATACATTTGACACCACCCTCGGGCTCAGCCCAGTCATCTCCTACAGTTATAGAATTCATTGCTGTGAAGGTCAGCTAGTCACCAAAGAGGCTATTTGTTTGGCCAGTCAATGCTATAGATTAAGGGCATTTCTCCCAGGAATACGACTGTGTCAGGACCCTCTTAAGATTATTTATGTCAAGTTGGGAACCCAAAGCCCTACAGATTTTAACAGTAACCCAGCTAACATGATTTATTGATAGAGGTTGGGAGTTATATGATGATCATAATAATATGACTGTTCAAACACTCATGCTGACTGTCAGGAGTTCAATCCTGACCGGCTCAAGGTTGACTCAGCTTTCTATCCTTCTGAGGTCAGTAAAATGAGGGCCTAGATTGTTGGGGGCAATATGCTGGCTCTGTAAACTGCTTAGAGAGGGCTGTAAAGCTCTGTGAAGCAATATATAAGTAAGTTGCTATTTATATTGCACTCTGATCAGTGATAGTATTCAAAAATTTTTACTACTGGTTCTGTGGGTGTGGCTTGGTGGGCCTGGTGTGGCTTAGTGGCCACACCACGCCCACCAAGGCTTGGTGAGTGTGGCTTGGTGGCATGGCAGGGGAAGGATACTGCAAAATCCCCATTCCCTCCCCACTCCTGGGGGGAAGGTTACTGCAAAATCCCCATTCCCTCCCCATCCCACTAACCTGCTTTCCAGCTCCGTTCTCCTGTGCAGGGTAACAAAAGAAGACCCAGCCGATCAGCTGGGACTCAATGGGAGGCAGAGAAGAGATGGGGGCAGGGCTAGTCAGAGGTGGTATTTGTTGGTTCTCTGAACTACTCAAAATTTTCGCTACCGGTTCTCCAGAACCTATCAGAACTGGCTGAATACCACCTCTGACTCTGATCTATATTAGTAGAATTAGCACAGGGACTCAAATTAACTGGTTGGTCTAAATACCTAGAAAAATAATATGTATTCTGTTGCTGGCTCATGCTTTGGCTTGGTTCACATAAAATTTTTAAAATGGATTATTATTTTTTAGCAAACATAAGCCATAGTGCCCTTCTTTGTATTTCATACTAAATTGAAGTGAACAAGCCTTAGCACCATGTGTGAAGCAGGCCTGCCTTTTCCTTTCAAAATCATTTTTACCCAACTTTCTTTCAACGGATGTTACAGAGCTTCACCAAAACATATGGGGTAAAGCAGATTTTGTTAGCACAATCCTGGTGCAAAAGGACTTCAGCTAGACTCCCATGTCTCAGTCACCATCTTATACAATAATAATAGGAACCAAATGATTCTGTGAATAAATATCTTAGTGGAAGTAATTTTCGAGACCTAGTAAAGAACTGCTAAGGCAACAGCTACTTATAAGATGAGTTGCCAGTTGCAAAAATACTAAATATTGTTCTCCACCAATCTCCTGTGGTTGTTTTACAAATTTGGTACCTCACATTATAGTGAAATATTATATTCTGCTGATTTGGAAACATTTAGATTGGGCCCAATGAACTTCTGAGCTGTTTAGGTGGGTCAGGAGAATACTATACAAATTTATTTCCATTAATATCTTTAATAATTGTGAATCTTTGAAGAATTGTGAAGCTATACAGTATTATATAACTGAAATCCCTAATAACTTGAGTAGAACAAGATTCTACCACTCTGGCTCAGGAAATCTGGGAGTTGAAGTCCACAAGTCATAAAAGAGCCATGGTTCTCCTTTCCTGCTCTACCAGGTATCGCTAAACAATGGAATGATGCCAATCCATGTATTTTACTTTGTGACTTTAAACAAGCAGTGTCTGTTGCTATATATGAAAGATTCTTTTGTGATGAATTCCAGAAAGCTGGTATAGTAGGCCAAATCTCATCAAAGTTAATGAAAGGATTGCATTACTTCCATGGACTTCAAGTGAAATTACTGTGTTGGTGAGGGTCTCTCCACTGAATATATACTCATAGCCATCAAAGCGAGTTTGTACAAATTTTGTATGGATGTGTATGATTATAAAAACACACCGTTACTAAATCTGGAAGTTGTGCCTTGATCAAAGGTGATTAAAGAAGCAGTTGTTAGTTTTGGAAGCAGATGCTGAAATGAGGAAATCACAGCAGTCATAATATAGTCTGCCTGAATAAATCAGGCAGGATTATGGATTTACCATGAATAGAAAAACTTCACCTATTAAATGTCTACACATCCTCAACAAGAGGCCAATCAGAAAATATGAGGTTATTTTCTTTCTTGTGGGTTTCTTGTTTTGGTATTTTTTTAGCTTTGAACCTACTTTTAAGACAGTTGTATTATATCATTTGCTAGAGGATGCTGACATTTTTGGACTCCATGTATTAAGTAGTGTTCTTATTTTTCTGTTAATTGTAGAATGCTACACTACAGCACAGTATATTCATCTAGGCTGTGGAAATTACAGTGTCATTTGCCTTTAACAAACCTTCAAATATTAATATCTTCTAATTCCGCTGAACTTTAAGCTACATGAAGATCTAGGGATGTATTTGCACACTGTTTACAAAGTTGCAAAGTTTGTAAAGTTGCAAACTTTGTAAATTTTCTCAGGTCACATTTATTTTTATTTCTTTATATCCTACCTTTATTCTTTTTATAAATAACTCTAGGTGGCAAACATACCTAATACACCTTCCTCCTCCTATTTTCCCCACAACAACCTTGTGAAGTGTGTTGAGTTGAGAGAGAGTAATTGGCCCAAAGTCCCCTAGTTGGCTTTCATTCCTAAGGCAGGATTAGAAGACATGATCTCCCAGTTTCTAACCTAGTGCCTTAACCACCTTCACTTGACAAATTCACATTTTAAATAGTTGAGGTATATTTATTTACAGTCGAAATTAATACAATCACGAACACATAGCATCAAACAAGTTAATATAAGAGCCAAACAATTAGTAAAATGAATAAAGTTAGAAAATGAATAAACATTTCCAAAGCTAAAACCAGAGCCCTCTGATGGCTGTTACAATCACTTGGCAATCTTCTCAGATGTTTCTGGAGATGGTTCCACTAATATACTTCCTTACATTTCTGCAAAAGATAAAATATAAAAAATATTTAAAAACAAGAAAAAAGGAAGAAAAAATAGAGAAAGGGAAGATGCAAAGAAATAAGAGGGGAGGGATAAGCAGGGTAAAAAAAACAACTTTCAACTTTTTCCGATATAATTACCAAAATAAAATACATTAAACTTTTAATTTGAAATTCAATATTGTGCAATGTTTCTATAATTATAAACAATTATAATTGTCAAATTCCAAAATTAATATAGCATTTTTAGCAAAAAGTCAGAAATTCCAGAAAGAAACCAACAAGTTTTCTTTAATGTAGTTAATTTTTCCTTTTTAAAGGTGATGTCAAGCCCTTAAGAACAAAGTACAACCCAGAAAGATTCCATCAACAGTCACCACTATGTTTATTGACAAGAACAGGAATTAATAGCATTCATTCATTAATGAAATTATGAAGATGGATATATAATACACCTTCCTCAAACACCTTTCCCAAAATGCAAAACTGAAGGGGTAATACTCTTTGACACTGAAATATCCATCTGTTTATATTGACCTAGTCTTATTTTTCCCCAGCCTCAATGTCAGCCCTGAGATCACACCCACAGATAAATTGTATTTATTTAGCAAATTTTAAAACCACAGATTGTGTACAGAGAAAACATAAAAACATAAAGACAGTATATATTTTAAATTTTTAAAGGAAAGGATGAATTAAAAAGCATGTGAAAGTTAATTAAAAGGCAGGGGGAGAGATTTCAGGATGCCAATCAGCCCCACGGTTGCATGCTCCTATGTGAGCCACAAGCAAAGCCACAGAGCCATGTTTTCACACCTTTCCAAAAGGCCAGGAGAATTGTGGCCTGCCTCACCTGGGAGATAGAAGAATGTTCCACACAGTGGAGGCAATAGCCAAGAGGCCTCTTATTCTGGATCCTCACCAAGCAAAATTCTTTAGTAGACAGGGTCTGTAACATACCTTCCTGCCTGACCAGATGGGATCAGCCAATGTAATCAAATACAATCCTGAAGGTAACATGGCGTCATGCCATGTATGGCATCAAATAGTAACAACAAGTTATTCAGGTTATATGGTGTCAGCAAGTGGGGGGCAAATAATACATGTAGATTCTGTAACCGATATATTTATATCACTTTTCAGGGTGGAAATATATATGGGCAGCATTCCATATTAAAAGCACTGAAGTGCTTCTGTGGTGAAAGGGTTGGCTGGTACCTCATCACTGCCCAGGAGACACCCAGTTGGGGGTTCCTTTCGTGTCCTTGTGAAGTTGCCCACCAAAATGGTCCCAATTTATCTTCTTGCAGTTGTCGACTTTCGAACCGCTGGATTGGCAGGACTGAAGCATGTGGTGGGGGCTCACCCTACCCTGTGGCAGCAGCAGGTTTCGAACACGAGCCTGCCAATCGTGAGGCCAGCGTTCTAACCCCATGAGCCACTGCACTCCTACAGCATTTGAGTGATCTCACCCTGTGTATCCTGACATTTTGTCACAGAGGTTTTCTGCAGATGCTACTGAGTTTAGCATCTATTATTGAATAAAACATTGCTGGCTGACTTCATATATTAAGCTAAATTAACTAAGCTATCAATCTATTTAGACATCTTAACAGGAGGTTTGATGTTTAATGTAGTGTATAAACCTGTATACTACTCAGAATCTTCAGAAATGAAGCGGCTTATAAGTTATATTAAATCAACCACCCAAGCAATGTGCACAATATGATGCACAATTTGATCAGAGAACATTATATATTTCATTAGCATATGCTAATATTACAATTAGTCGGGAGATTACGGAGTTAATACAAATTGTTGTTGTTAGTTGTCACTACAATTTTTGCTGACAAAGATTGCTAGTCTGCTTTGTTCACTCTCGTATGCTATCCAGGAGGGAAACTACCAGAAAGACATCACCCTAGAAAGACAAGTGCAGTGGTGCGATTCAACCGGTGTAACAACTGGTTCACTCCGCATTTTTAAAAAGCCTCTAATACTTACCTTCAATTGTAGCCTCTGTTTATAAAACAACTGAGTTTCGGCAAACCGCTGTGCTGCGCGAATCAGCTGTGCTCTAAACAAAGGAAATAAAGCACAGGAAAGAGCAGGGGTGGGCAGGCCCACGTGCTCATGGGAGCAAACCAGTTTGGAGCCAGCTGATCATCAGAACAAGGGGTTTGCCTGAACTGGTCCAAACTGGAAGAATCCCACCCCTGGACAAGTGGCATCCATCACATCATCTGGAGCCTTCTCCCATTACTGAGGTTGCCTTGCAATTGGGCATCAAATCCAGGTATTACCAGCACTGGCAGGGATCCAATTGTCTGCATGAAACGGCATCACATTTCCCACCGAAATGGTACCTATTTATCTACTTGCACATAACATGCGTTTGAAGTGCTAGGTGGGCAGAAGTTGAGGCAAGTGATGGGTGCTCACCTCATCACAAGGTGCTAGGACTCAAACCGCAGGAGCAAAGGCCATCTCCAATGTCTTTAAGCCACTGAGCCACTATGCCTCCTTATCAGAGAATACAATTTGTGAGAAGATTATTACACTGACAAAAATAATTGCCTGGATAAGGAATTATAATAGTTCTGTCACAAATAACACTACTTTCTCCAGCCAGGTGCTCTCCAGTAATATTAGCCTACAAAGACCATGCGTGCTGTGGATGATGGGAGTTACATATTGAAAAGATTTTCAGAATTTCCATAGTTCCTGTTTGTCCCTAAAACTAGGGGAAACCCAAAGACTGCCACATTTTTCTCTAGTTATAGCTATTCAATTCAGCACCCAAATCAACAAATAATAGGATAACTGATTTTTGAACAGAGTGGGACCCAACAGTTATGATTATTTTAATCCAGTCAAAATAGCATTAGAAACAGGTTAGACTAACGGCCCCTCTATTGTTATATATGTACAGTGGCTGAAGGAAATAATTTGTAGAGTCAGCTTTGTATTTGTTATGCTGTATTTTCTTCAGGGAATAATGTTTTTGAGGCAATCAGAAGTCAAATGCATTCATGTAGGTGTCTCAGGAGGACTGCCAAAGCTTTTATTATTTGTCACTAGGGGACTATAACATTTTATTTATTTCTTTTTAAAAAAAAGGTCCACCGCCAATCTCTTATGCAGCTAGATGTATTTACAACCTTTGTATTTATTCCCTGTCATCTAGCTCTCCTATTAAACCAGGAAGATAATCGGTAATAATAGCATATATTATGGCTAGCAGAGCTGGGCTGAAACAAATCTAAATGATTACAAGATAATCACAAAGAGGCAAAGTTTCCTTTGCTGCCATCTTGATTTTTGCAGCTTAGATTTGGTAGCCCTAATATAAGTTGTTAATATAATAGAATTCTTTATTGGCCAAGTGTGATTGACGCACAAGGAATCTGCCTTTGGTGCATATGCTCTCAGTGTACATAAGAAAAAATAAAATACATTCATCAAGAATCATAAGATACAAAACTTAGTGATGGTCATAAGTGATTAATAAGCAATCAAATCATACTAGGAAACAAATAAAACAATATAAATTGTAAAGATACAGGCAACACGGTTATAGTCATAAGTGGGAAGATATATAGATACCAGAAAGGATGAGAGGAATAATAGTAATACAATCTTAATAAATAAGTTGGCAGTGTTGTGGGAATTAGTTGTTTACACAGGGGTCCCCAAACACCGGGCCCCAGACCGGTACCGGTCTGTGGAACATTTTCTACCAGGCCGCCGGTTTGCTGAGTGCCACCATCTTGTTTTGATGAGAAAGTGCTTCCGGTGAGCTTTTCCGGTTGGAAAGCGGCGTTTGGGTCCTGAAGGAATCCTCACGCCTTAGTTTCATCGAAGGGCGGGGAAGGCGGCTTCGAACAAAACTAAGGCACGAGGATTCTTTCAGCACCCAAGGCAAGGCAAGCCGAGCGACAGTCACGAAGCCGTCCCGAAACCCATCGACAAAGGTACAAAGGAGGAGTTGAAGGTGGCGGGGAGAAGCGGGGGACGGCTGGCTGGCTGGTTGCTCGGCTCGCCTTGCCTTGTCATGCATGCTGATGCCAGTACCGGGCCGTGGATCATTTTGTGATGCTGGTACCAGGCCATGGCACAAAAAAGGTTGGGGGCCACTGGTTTAGCAGATGATGGTGTTCAGGGAAAAGCTGTCCTTCTGTCTTGTTCTGATGTGCAGAGTCCTAAAGTGTGGTTTTGAGTGTAGAAGTTGAAACAATTTATATCCAGGATGTGAGGGTATTCTCAGGTATTTTCACAGCCCTCTTTTTGATTCGTGCAGTATACAGGTCCTCAATGGAAAGCAGGTTGGTAGACATTGTTTTTTCTGCAGCTCTAATTATCCGTGGAAGTCTGTGTCTGTCTTGTTTGGTTGCAGTTATAGAGATGCAGATGACAGACTCAATAATTCCTCTGTAGAATTGAATCAGCAGCTCTTTGGGCAGTTTGAGCTTTCTGAGTTGTTTATGACAGATTATTACTGATTATCATCCCAGTCTAATGGGACAGCCAGAGCACCTGTAATGTAGGTGTCAATATTCAAATCCAGCCAAATTGATGTTGTGTGATCGTAGCCATATTGTAGAATTAGGGATAGGACTTAGGCTTCATGTAATTGTTTTGGTTCATCAAAGAATGAAACATTTCATAGTAGATGTGCCCGACTTTCACTAGAAGAGGAATTGATTGACAGGAAGAGAATCCACTCAGCAAATGCAAACCTGCCTAGTGTTATATTGTTATGGGAGATTATTTTTACCTCCTATATATTGTACTTCCCAGTTGCAGTCATCAACCTACCATAGAAATCTTTTAGGGCGCCATCTGAGTCTCCCTATTCCTAGAAATTGCTATGAAATGGTTTCTGGATTGCAAACCACACAATTTATTGACAGTTTTACACTGTATGCCTCATTAATTTTGATGGGATCTTGAATGACAATGGCAGTTCGGGATCATGCTGCCTATACAACAGTGTATATGTGTGCATTTTGTTTTGTGGGTTCAATTTAAGATACAGAAAATACAAAACCTCCAGAATCCCAAAGCAACTTAAAAACCACCTGTATCACTTTAATGTTCTTTCGGCCCAAAGGTATTTTAATCAAAAAATGTCATGGGGGGTAGATGGATTTTTTATAACAAGAGTTGCCAAATTTGAATCCAGTGAAGACAGTGTCTATTGAGTTAAAAGTAGATAATGACTTCTCATTTTATATAGGACATAGCCTAGTCATCCGCTATTTCTGTGCTACCTTTCTAAACAAATTGTTTCTAGCATTCATGGATAGCATTAAAACTACATTAATTAAAATTATGGACCACAGGAGTTAAAGACTGTCTTATCGATTTTACTGGTGCTTCTCATTCATCAGTTAATTTGGATGTACGGATAGTCCTCAATTTACAACAGTTCATTTAGTGACTGTTCAAAGAGAACTGAGATAAGTGACTTATGATCGTTTTTCACTGCTAACGACCTTTGCAGCACATCCTCATGATCTTGTGATCAAAATTCAGGTGCTTGGCACCTGGTTCATATTTACGACCGTTGCAGTGTCCCGAGGTCCCGCGATCCCATTTTGCAACCTTCTGACAAGCAAAGCCAATGTGGAAGTCAGATTCACTTAGCAACTGGGTTGCAAACTTATCAACTGCAGTGATTCACTTAACGACTGAGGCAAGAAAGGTTGCAAGATGAGGCAAAACTCACTGAACCAATGTCTCACCCAACAACAGAAATTTTGAGCTCAATTGGGGTTGCAAGTCGAAGTCTACCTGTAGGGCCCAGAATCTGCATTATCGTTTTAAGTTTTCATAGTTTCTTCAATAATAATATTAAAACGCAGTGCGAAAAGAAAACAGCCAGCTGAATAACTATTTTAAAAACACAATAAACCGAGTTGATCAATTGAAGTTGCTTTTTGCCTGTGGGGTGCCTCTTTTCTTTTCTTTTCCATGGTCATTTTTGCTTGCTCCTTGCCACATCAAGAAGAGTCTTGTTATTCCTGTGCTGACTTTCCCCCGACAAACCCATCCCATTGTTTTCAGTTGGGAACCAAAACAGTTATATGGCTGATCCAAGACTTGTATATCTATTTTTTTAAATAGAACTATTCACTGAATGGGGAGGATTTGCCAATAGCCTCATTGGCCTCTCAACCTTGCTGCCTTCTCAAAGTGACCCTTTGGCAAAGAGGCAGCTTGCTAGGGAGTGTCACATGCACACACAAAGGGAGATTTCAGACATGCCATAGAAAGAAATTTTAAGGCACCTTTTGCACTAATAACGTGCATACATAAAGGGAGGTGGATTTAAAATTGCCTTTAACCCTTCTATTTAAAGGGGCTCGTTCTATGTTAAACTGACTTTTAATCATCCCTATTGCACTTTCCCCTATAAAACTACAGATTTGGTTGCAGGAATTTTTTTTTTTACATTAACAGATGCCATTTCTTTTTTGATCACGATTAAATTCATTTTCTTCATTTCATTTCATTCCAACTCCGCTTCCTTCCTAGAAGAAGCCCGGAGCCATTTTCAAGAAAACAATAACAAGCAATCTTTATCAAAATCATAAAACCAGTGATGCCCCAAAACAGTAATTTTGAAAATTAAACCAAAGTTAATTTTAAAATAATAGAAAAGCTGGATAAGAGGCAATCTAAAAACAGACTTATACTAGAATAGCTATTATTCTACAAATACCTTTGAGAATGTACAATTCTCAAAGGCTTCTATAGCTTTTCTGATCAGGTGGAAAGGAGAAATCCTGCTGAGCCTTAACATATGGAACACAGTATACAAAAGGCATTATGTCCATATTACTGGATGACTACAGAAATATGACTACAAAAATACGACTTATGACCACAATTGATTAATCAACAATATTTGTTGATTAAGTGAGTCATTTGTTAAGTGAGTCTTGCCCCATTTTACGACCTTTCTTTCCACAGTTATTAAGTGAATCCCTGCAGTTAATAAGTTAGTAATCCGGTTATTAAGCGAATTGGGCTTCCCCATTGACTTGCTTGTCAAAAGGTTGCAAAAGGGGATCATGTGACCCTGGGACACAGCAATGGTCATAAGTATGAACCAGTTGTATTAAATAAAAAAGAACAAAGCATATTATCTAAGTGTTTTACTTCACTGTTCTCCCTTCCCCTTCCCCTTAATTTTTTTTAAAGAAACAGACATGTACTTCATTTTTTAAAATGTATTGTTTAGCGTTGTATACCTTTGTGGCCTGAAGCCCCTTTTCCTCAGGGAATTCAAAGCAATACACAGCCCCAATATTTACATCTGAGTACAGGTAATTCTCGACTTACAGCAGTTCATTTAGTGACCGTTCAAAGACAATGGCACTGAACTATGTGACTTATGTCCATTTTTCATAGTTACGACCTTTGCAGCATCCACACAATCATGTGATCCGAATTCAGAGGCTTGGCAACTGGTTCATGTTTATGACAGTTGCTATGTCCCAAGGTCATGTGATCACCTTTTCCGACCTTCCTATGAGCAAAGTCAATGGGAAAGCCAGATTCACTTAACAATTGTATTACAGTGATTCATTTAACAACTGTGGAAAGCAAGGTTACAAAATGGGACAAAACTCACTTAACAACTGTCTCACTTAGCAACAGAAATTTTGGGCTCAATTGTCATAAGTCAAGGATTACCTGTAGTAGGTGTCCAAAGCATCAAGATCAGGAAGAGGGTTTTTTTTTTCAAGAGAAGCCCATGTTTCTCAAAATATTGGGAATAATTCCATCAAACAGAGAAGCTTTGACCAATCTTTGGATGTATCCAGTAGGACACACGTACACACAAACACACAGAGAGACATACAACCTGGATCTTACCATTCAGAATGGGCAAGAGCCTATAGCACATATATCCATGCTTTGCAGGTTAGTTTTGCATATTGTGTTATATCACATGCTACTGTTTCTGGACTAAGTCACAGCTACCTGGGACCATCATAGACCAAATGTTTGGTTCATCCAAAACCATAAATTAAAACATAGTTGATTAGTATTGCCCTATGATTATCTTTGCGTAATGCATCTACACATAATTAACAACCATTGGCTGCTGAGTCTAGTTTTCTGGGTCTATACAATAAAGTATATTGGATCATAAACTGATCACACATGACCAGGGTTTGCTGGAGAGACTAAGCTGAAATGTGCTTAGTTATTTTGTGGTTAAATGTGCAAATAAAGTTATTGCATATTCCTGTTCCCAGACAACGCAAGAAATATAAACGGATAGCATTTCGTTCTGCTTTAATCCAGGTGTACTACATTGCCACATTATAGTAATGCATCCGGCTTGAAAATCCAAGATGTGACATTAAACACTGCACAGAAACTTTACAGAGTGGGTGTTTTTATTAATGTATACTTTTTAATATCTTCGTTGAGATTGAGTCAGATGAAAGTACAGATTAACTGCACAGCTGGGAAATCTAGCTGAGTTTGAGATAGGTTTTTAACATTATCGTTCTGGCTGGGGAGGGGAGAAACATCCATTTAGACCATAATTAGCTCTCGTCACTTGCTTACTCAGCCTAAAAATGACTGAGGATGATATTTAGTTCATTAGAAGCGTTTATTCAAGCTGGAAAAGATGCACAGCTCCCAGAGACACAAGAAGGGTAATAAACTATAGAAAAAAAGTGAATAGCGACTGTCAGAGAAAATCAAGCGATGCATTATGTACGCGGGACAGGAATCCGATTCTGTTAACAGGAGTTTCACAGGAAAACCCCTATTTGTACGCTCTATTATCTTAACTAGGAAAAAAACTCGGCAATTAGGTATTGATGCTTAGATTGCATTTGTGGAGAAGTTGCAGCCTAAAAATAGCACATCATTTCTAAACTACTGCCATCCGTGAACAGCAAGACAGATTAAGCCTTAGAAGCTGTTTTAAAGCTCAGGCTGTTTTCACCTAAGGAAAGGAAAAATTCCCTCTATATATGTAGCATGCATAACTACGGCCCAGACTACTTAATATGCAAGCTGTTCTTCTCCAAGTCTTTTCTTGTTTACTAGGATGATTAAAATTATTTGCTCTGCTTCTTGGAAGAGAGCCTTTTCAGACTGACAGACTTGGTTGTAATAAAATATTACTTCCCTTTTCCCCGCCCCCCTTCCATTGTTTTTCTCTCCTGAAATCAAAGATCCATAAATGGGAGTTTACCATGAGCTCAAATATTTTAAATGACTCCTTCAGTTAGGCATTAACAGATCCGTTTTACAGTGCCAAAGGAGGTGGAATAACCTATCTATCCTGTTAAGTACTGAAATATTTTTTGGGACGGGACGGGATAGTTTACATGAAGTTCTGAAGCATTATTTTCCTGTACAGGTAGTCTTCAACTTACAACAGTTCATTCAGTGACCATTCAAAGTTACAGTGGCACTGAAAAAAAGTGACTTATGACCATTTTCACACTTATGACCGTTGTAGCCTCCCCGTGTGTCATGTGATCATAATTCAGATGCTTGACAACCAGTTCATATTTATGACGGTGAAAGTGTCCCGGCATCATGGGATCATCTTTTGTGACCTTCTGACAAGCAAAGTCAATGGGGAAGCCAGATTCACTTAACAACCAACTACTTTAACAACTGCAATGATTCACTTAACAAATGTGGCAAGAAAAGTCATCAAATGGGGCAAAACTCACTTAACAAATTTTCTCACTTAGTAACATAAATTCTGGGTTCAATTGTAGTTGTAAGTCAGATAATCAGAGTTGGAAGGGATCTTGTAGGTCATCTAGTCCAACCTCCTGCCCAAGCAGGAGACCCTACGCCATTTCTGACAGATGGCAGTCCAATCTCTTCTTGAAGGTCTCAAGTGATGGCGCTCCCACAACTTCCGAGGGCAATCTGTTCCATTGGTTGATTGTTCTCACTGTCAGAAAGTTTCTCCTTATTTCCAGGTTGAATCTCTCCTTGTTCAGTTTCCATCCATTACTCCTTGTTTGGCCTATAGGCGCTTTAGAAAATAGATTGACCCCTTCCTCTCTGTGGCATCCCCTCAAATATTGGAAGACCTCTATCATGTCTCCCCTGGTTCTTCTCTTCACTAGACCAGCCATGCCCAGTCCCTGTAACCATTCTTTATATGCTTTAGCCTCCAGTCCCCTAATCATCCTGGTTGCTCTTCTCTGTACTTTTTCTAGAGTCTCAACATCTTTTTTATAATGTGGTGACCAAAATTGGATGCAGTACTCTAGGTGTGGTCTTACTAAGGCTTTATAGAGTGGTATTTGTTGTAGTTGAGCAATGAGAGGCTAGACCAGGGCATGGATGCAACAAGACTTTATTGTAGCAATAAAGGACTGAACGTGTTAGCTCTGCCTGGAGCAGGCTCCCAGCGATCAGCGACTGGCCGGACCCTGCAGCTGGCTTTTATAGCCGGCTGTCGAGGGCGGCCAGCCAATGAGGGGCAGCAAACGCCCCCGCAGCATGAACGGACCTGGGTGGGGACTTTGGCAAGTTCCAGGGACATAACACCCCTTCCCCCCAGATGCGAACACGCATAGTCACTTAAATAAGCGGGCGGTCTGTGCTGGCGCCCCGAGCGTCGTAACTCCGGTGAGTTACTAAGTGTCTCAGAGTTCAAGGAACCCGGTGGGGTTGGTGATGGGGTGCAGCCTCGCTCTGAGGGTTGCACAGGCACCGGTGTAGTGCTTCTGGTTGGTGATGTCGTGGCCCCGTCTACTGGTGCCGGTGGTGGACCCATCGGGCAGTCCCGGTCTACTGCCAGCTCCTCTGGTCCGGATGGCGGTGGTGTAGAGGCTCTGGCATGGTCTACGACGGGAGCTTGGTGTAGCACCTGAGGATTGACCTGAGCCCCCGATCCGGGGGTTCCTTAGCTGGTCCAGGTGTCTTCTCCAGATGCGGCCGTCTTCCAGCTGGACTCGGTATGACCGGGGGCCGGTGATGGCTACTATCACTCCTGGAATCCACAGTGGGTCTCCGACATAGTTCCTCGCAAATACATGTTCCTGCAAGACAAAATCTCTGACCCCCGTCATTGAAGCGAGAGGGGTGTCAGGGCAATAGTGAGGGTGGAGCCTATCCAACACAGTTCTTAGGCGTCTACCCATTAGAAGTTCAGCAGGGGATTTGTTGGTGACCATGCAAGGGGTCGAGTGTTGACTAAGCAAGAAACGGGAGAGTCTGTGATGCCAATCTTCTTTGCTGAATCTGGCCAACGCTTCTTTTGTGGACCTCACGGCTCACTCTGCCAGTCCGTTGCTGGCAGGATGGAAGGGGGCCGTGAAGATATGTCGGATGCCAAGATTTGTGGCGAAACGGCTAAATTCTGTTGAGGCAAACTGGGGGCCGTTATCCGAAACAATGGTATCTGGTAGCCCGTGTGTTACGAATAGGCGAGTTAGAGCCTTGGTAACTGCTAGCGTGGTGGTCGTGGATAGTTGGGCCACGTCAATCCATTTTGAGTATGAATCTACGACCACCAAAAAGGTTTTGCCGTGTATTGGACCCGCTAAGTCAATGTGTAGCCTTGACCAAGGCGCGTTGGCGCTCTCCCACTTTGTGGGGGTGGTGACTGGAGGGGAAGGTCTGGATTCCTGGCATGGTTGGCATGAGCTTACCCACTTGACGATGTCGTCGTCCAAGCCAGGCCACCAGACGTAGCTCCGTGCCAACGCCTTCATCTGGACGATGCCCGGGTGGCCCTCGTGTAGTGCCTCTAAGACTGGTGTGCGTAGTGAGGCCGGAATAACAACCCGGGTGCCCCACAACAGGCAGCCCTGTATGCTAGACAGCTCCTGTTGACGGGTCTTAAAAGGTGTGAATTCGGCTGCGAGGTTAGAGCCCGGCCACCCCCTCCTCACCCAGTCCAGTACCTGGGCGATGGTTTTGTCCGTCTTGGATTTGGTGGCGATGTCGAGAGTGGTGACAGGAAGGTCGAGCTCGGTGACATCGAAGATGGCGTGGACCGGGGCTGGGTCTTCTGCTGGAGCTTGCAGGGGCAGCGGCTGAGGGCGTCTGCGTGGCTTAATGTTTTTCCTGGGCGGTGGATGAGCTTGTACGAGTAAGCCGCCAGGAATAAAGTCCACCTCATCATTCTGGGAGACAACACTTGGGGAGTCTGCTTGTCTCCAGAAAGAAGACCCAGGAGAGGCTTGTGGTCCGTGATTAGCTCAAAGTTGTGGCCAAATAGGAATTCATGAAATTTCTTAACCGCGGCCACTGCGGCTAAAGCCTCCTTGTCTATCTGACTATAGTTGCGCTCTGTTGCTGAGAGCGTTCTGGAAAAGAAGGCGATCGGTGCCTCAGAGCCGTTGGGTAGTCTATGGCTTAATACGGCGCCAATCCCAAAGGGGATGCATCCGCGGCTAGTACCAGTGGAAGGTGTGGGTCAAATTGAATAAGGACTGCGTCAGATGTGAGCAGTGATTTGACTCTTGTGAAGCGGTGTCTTCCTTGTGTCCCCAGTGCCAGGGTGCTTTTTTATTTAAGAGCCTGTGTAGAGGCTCTGCTACCGATGCTTTGTGAGGTAGAAATGATGCATAAAAGTTCAATAATCCCAAAAGGCTTGTAGCTCGGCTTTAGTGGTTGGCGTGGGTGCCTCATGAATTGCCTTGACCTTGGACTCTAGGAGGTGGATGCCTGAGGCGTCAATTCTATAGCCCAGAAAGTCCACCTGTCTAGTGGCAATGGCACATTTTTCCTTTTTTAATTTGAGGCCATGCTGTCTGAACCTGTCTAACACTGCTCTGACTCTCTGGAAAAGTTGGGGTCTGTCCCTGGCCGAGACCAATATGTCGTCGAAGTAGGGTACTACGCCAGGGAGGCCCTGTAGTATACGCTCCATGAGGGATTGGAAGATGCCAGGGGCCACACTTACGCCAAATTGGAGACGCTTGCACCGGAAGGCACCCCTGTGGGTCACAATGGTCTGCAGTTCGGCTGCCTGGTTGTCAACAGGGAACTGCTGATAAGCTTGTGACATGTCCAATTTGGCAAAAATGTTGCCAGGCTCAAAGGTATGCAATAAATGTTGAATGACCGGGACTGGGTACGCGCTAACTTGTAGAAAGCGGTTGATTGTTGTTTTGTAATCTGAACAAATTCTCAGGCTGCCATCCTTTTTAAGGGGTGTGACAATTGGCGTCTCCCATTTGGCGAAGTCTGTTGGCTCAATGACCCCTTGCTTTAATAATTTATCGAGTTCTGCGTCCAGTTTAGGCCGAATGGCGAATGGGACTCTACGCGGTTTCAGCCTGACTGGAACCGCTTGGGGGTCAACTGCAAACGAGATGGGGGTACCCTTGTAACACCCCAACTCATTGCTGAATACGTCTGAGTAGTCAGTAAATAAGGAGTCAGTGTCAGAAGCTGAGACAGCATGGACTCCTGTTAACCCTAGGCTGAGGTGGGGGAACCAATCAAGCCCCAGAAGACTGGGGAGGTTGCCGTTAACTACCACTAGAGGCAGGTGGCCTTTAAAAGCTTTAAAATTAACAAGGAACTTGCCTTTGCCGAGCACTGGAATGTCTTTTCCCTGATAATCCCTCAAGGAGATCTGGCACTTCTGGAGCTGGTTTCTGGATAGTCTGGGCTGGATTTTCTTGAGGGTGCTCCAAGAGATGATTGAGAGCGCTGACCCGTGTCAACCTCCATACGACAAGGTTTACCTTCTAATAAAATGGAAAGTGTTATTTTACTAATAGAGTGACAGGTGTGGTTAGCATGGTAGCAAGTGTGACAATTTAGTACTTGCCTTTGAGGCCCAGAATGGGAAAAGGAAGGAACCTTTTGTGCTGAGTTGTGCGCGGCCTGCCAGACTCTGGCGATGTGGCCTTTTTTGTGGCAATGGTTACAGATTGCACCCTTGAATTTGCATGTAGCTCTCGAGTGAGGTCCGCCACAGGATAGGCACAGGATGATGTGTTTGGGTGCGCTGTTGGTTTCTTGCCTGACTCCTGCCTGTGGTTGTTTGGCGTGGGTGAGGCGGTGGATGTCTGTTTGGTCGCTAGGGTCGTCTTCGTTGACTACCTCTTCTGAATGAACTGTGGCGCAGCTTTGTTTGGGAATGGGACCTTGAATTTCAGTGGCTGACTGGGTTGCCAGCTCTGCTGCCAAGGCTTCCTCGACAGCCTGGGATAGATTGAGGTCCTTCTTGGCAAGTAGTCGCCTTTGGAGGTGAAGGTCCTTGACCCCATGAGCGAGCTGGTCGAGGAGCATGTCATCAAGATAGTTCCCGAACCCGCAGTGGAGGGCTGCAGTCCTCAAGGCGGCCATATATTGGTTGATGGTTTCTTTTTCCGCTTGCTTCCTCATCCGGAAGGTGAAAGCGCCTCGCGATTTGTGATGGTCTGGGGAGTAATGATTGGTGAGAATCTCTAGCAATTCTGCCCAGGGAACATTCTTTAACTCACGTGGAGCGGCGAGTGCTGTGGCTGTATCAAAAGCGATGGCTCCGCAATAACTGAGGAAGAATGACCTTTTTCTGTGCTCCCCAGCATCAGCCAGACTGATAAGCGTCGATATAGTGGTTAAAGCGATTCTTGTATGACTCCCATTTTTCTTCTTCCGGCTTGAACGGTGGGAAGGCTGGGTTGGAGTTCATGATGAGGACTCCTGCGCGTTATGCTGTTGAGAAATCTCTCTGGGACAACAAATGGCACTTGTGTTCTCGTCAGGCTAGTGACTACAGCTCTGGAGTGGCTCCACAGAACCTCTCTGCTCTCTCTCTGGGCTGCAATTGTGGCTAAGCTGCAACGGCTGTTGGCAGCGTTTTGATTTTCGTGCTCCTGGAGAGCGTAGGCAGTGTCGGCTTACCGCCTCTGATAGCGCTTTGAATTTCACTCCTGCGTAAGTGTCAGTGACTCGGAATAACAGCACCGCGCTATATTCCGGCTTGAAATTCAAACGACAGCCGTTTGAATTTCGCGCTCTTTTGTATTGAGCGGCTGCGGCTCGCAGCGCTTCACTTTCCTCTGTAGCTTGCTAACAAGCGGCTACAGACGCTTATTACTTTCACTTTTGCTGACCGAGCTCTCCAGCGGCGCGGCTGCGGCTCAGCGGTTTTAGTGATTTCAGCTGTTGCGAATTGCCTCTGGTAGCCATCCCATCCTCGTCGCCAGTGTTGTAGTTGAGCAATGAGAGGCTAGACCAGGGCATGGATGCAACAAGATTTTATTGTAGCAATAAAGGACTGAACGTGTTAGCTCTGCCTGGAGCAGGCTCCCAGCGATCAGCGACTGGCCGGACCCTGCAGCTGGCTTTTATAGCCGGCTGTCGAGGGCGGCCAGCCAATGAGGGGCAGCAAACGCCCCCGCAGCATGAACGGACCTGGGTGGGGACTTTGGCAAGTTCCAGGGACATAACAGTATTAGTCAAAGACTACCTGTCCAGTAGGAATAAAAGGAGAGATCATTTTATTTGCCTATGTGTTTCTTATAGTTGTATCACATCTGGGTTGCAAAACCAAACAAAATGAAAGAGATATGATATTGCTTGCTAGTTGTTGGCATTTAGACATGGTTCAGATTTTTGGGGGCCAGATATACTAACTTCATCCTTATTACACAATTCCTCTCAATAATAGAAAGAAATTGCTGATTCATACAACACACAAAGCCCCAGTATGGTTTGTGCGTTTGGACTTGATTAAGTGAACTATGGAATTCAGCCAATTAGGGCATAATCAACAAAACATGGCTCAATAAATCACGGCATACCGAGCTAAAACATAAAGGGAATTGTTTTATTTTGGTACAGTTTGATTTGCAAACCCAGCCAGTGTCTCTGAGAGGCAAAACGTTTTTTTTTTTAAATCATGAATCACCCCGGCTACAAGAATTTTAATAATATTTGGGTAAGAAGAATGCTAAAATATTGACCAGAACTTGTTTCTTGCAACTCATGCACTTTAACTCTAACTTCAATTTCAAAAGCTACTTGAGATCCACTCAGAAATAGTGAGTAGAAGCAGCTTTATTGGTTGAAATTATCATCATTGCTGACTGGTTTATGAAGCCGCCTAAATATAGGAGAAACAATAAGAGAATTTAGCACTTTAAAGACCAAGAAATGCTCATGGTGTTGGCTTTCATGGACCACAGTGAAGTGGCACTGGATATTCCTCACAATAGATTTGTCGGTGTTTCAACGCTCATAAGATACTTGTCTGACTTTCACTGTAAAAGATAGCATGGTTACCCCTAAAGTGAAGGAGGTGTGGATCAGAAACTAATGCCTTTATATTTCCATGCAATCATAAACAAATTATAAAATTCCTTCTTATCCCTATAGTGGGTGGCATGCATGTTCCTCAATATTAGGTCCTCTTATCAAGCACCTAGGAGTTTGAGGGTTCTGCACAATATCTTAGTTGTTCCTAACACAGCACTCTTCTGGGCAGAGAGCTCTGATGTCCTTCATGGGATCTGTTGGAGTCTCTGTCCCAGCTTAGAAGTCATGGACCCAAGTGCTCCTACAATTGGTAGGAGAACTTGGGACCCTGTGCTAACACATTCTTTCTAGTTCCTCCATCAGGCTCTGGTCCTCCTCCGGCTTCTTCAGCTCCTTTGTCCTGATTTTGCTGTCACTTGGTACCACTGCTGCGTTCTGGTCCTTGTCTACTACCATGATATCTGGTTGACTGGCCATTAGCTGTCTGTCTGTCTATCTGGATTTGGAAATCCAAGAGAACTGTTAAGTTTCACAAAATGACTTCTGTGAAATCTTCCATCTGAACTTGAGAGGGTCCACTTCAAACTCCATGAAGATGTTTCTGTATATAATGCCAGCTGCTTAGTTGTGCCATTCAGTACAGGCTGTTCTTGCTTGCATCTTACACCCTGTCACTGTTGAACTGTCTTTGAGGTCTCTCTTCATAGATTTCACCTTGAGTCCTGTCTAGTTTGGTAAACTCCTGCTTTTTTGATCTAGCAGATAGCGGCTGTTTCTGTGATCAATGCCTCAATGTTGTTTTTTAGTCTAGCCCTTTCCTTCTATTGTAGGATTTCTCAATGTTGGCCATCTCAACTATCTGTTGATTACAGATATCTACGTATATCTACAATATATCTATACCTACCATATATATACAGTATTTATATCTGTATGTCTCTATCTCTATCTCCCATCCATCATCTATCTATCTATCTATCTATCTATCTATCTATCTATCTATCTATCTATCTATCTATCTATCTATCTCCTTGAGGCAGTGAACATATCTAATACTCCTTTTTTTTCCTATTCTCTCCACAACAGCAACCTGTGCAGTATATTTGGCTGACAGTAAATGACCTTGAGTTACCCAGCTAGTTTTCATGCCTAAGGTAGGACTAGAGTTAGGATTAGAAATTAGAGCATGCATAATGCATATTAAAAAGGGGTAGAACTTTAATTGCATAATCACAGCTTCTATTCTGATTTTTTTTAAACTTCTCCTGCAGACACTCTAATCTCAGAATACCTAACAGGAGTGTTTCCACGATAGTCTAGGAAACAGTAGGCACAGGCTTTCTATGATGATCAAACTATTTTACTAAACTACATAGACTGGATTTTTACATAATGCTAACTAAAAACATGGTTGATCTGGGTTTTTTTTAAAAAAAACCCATGGTTTATTGCATAACATATGAACCCATTTATTAAATCTCAGACACCAGTAATATGGATACAAAATACAGTGGCTTAATGGTGCATGGCTACATTGCGGTCTTAAATGTGATTCCAGTATACTTACATTTTATGTGTGTATTGGATATCATGTGCAGTATTGACAGGCACATACAACGAACGCATTAAATATAAGCTAATTTGAGATTTGTAAAAAGCAGTGGGCATAAGATGTTAAAATGTACATGTGACTGAAAATATTTCTGGCACTGGCCTGTTGTAATTGTAATGTGCACACACATTACATAATGAGTAAAGATTCTCGGAGGTGCAACCAAATTGAATATATAGAGATCTGGAGTCCATAGGTCCTACTTTGTTTCTGCACTATAAGAAAAGCACGATTTCAACCATAAGGTGAAAAGGGCTTAATAAATGTGACCTGACTACCAACACGCACCTTCATTGATGTATCCCTAACCACTTGCAAAACTATTGCCTGGACTCTGCCTTTAGAGTATGCATATACGTAGGTATTGTCTTAGTAGCAAATTGCTCTAAGTATTAACTATTGCATTAATTTAGACTTCAACACATCTTCATGGTGAAACTCAGACTGACCAAGAACTGTAGGGTCCTTTGGAAGAGGTCAAGTGAGGACAAAAGTTCAAAGATTGTTTACGCCATCTGCTGGTTGAACATATCATTTCCCATTGTTACAGAAACAAGATAAAAACAGAAACCTTGGATTGTTTTTAAACTATGGATTGCAAATTGTAAAAGTCAGATGGGAAAGTGCTCACTCAAAGCGTGGGGAAAATATTGCTTATTGCAATACTACAAACATGTATGTATATACGTGTGTATGTGTGCCCATGAATGAATGAGTTAACTTTTGTAAATAATATAAATGGGTTTCTCTTCCCAGCCCAGAAAATTGTGCTACACAATTCAAACCAACAGCAATTAAAAAAAAATCTTTTCAGAATCTTCCAAAGGATGCCACAATGCAATGAATGATGATAAAAGCAGTTCTTAAATTTTATTAGATGTGTCATTTTCCTCCTCTAATCCATCATCACCAGTTGCATTTATTCAATTAGTACATTCTTTGAATTTTTCTTTCCCTTTGTTTCTTAAGGTAAGTTTGCCAGGTTCACAATGAGTGTCTAACTTTGCCTGTGTATTTAGAATCTTTCCAACCTTTCCCTTCCAAACCCTTGCACATTGTTTGTTTTTCATTGTAGATCTTTTTCAGGGTGAGGTTAACAGAGTCCATCAAAGAAGAACACAAAGAATCCATTTCACAAGCTTGTAGGAAGCAATTTTATTTTTAAAATATCCTCTATTGTATATTCAGAGCAAGAACTACTTTTATTATTGTTTCCAAGTGCGAATCTTCAATTGAATAATGTAAGGTTGGCTTACTGATTAATATATTTCAGCAACCTATGTCATTTTACTCAACACAAATGTCAGGGATTATAATTTATGCTGCAATGATTAACTGTCAATGTCAATGGGAAGACTTCTGGAATCACTGTATAGTAATATTTTACGTGAAGACATCTAAAAGGTTTCCATTAAAAATGCCTTCCCTACAACTATCACCATGGCTGATCCACCAAATGGAAACTGAACCCTCTTAATTTCAGGTATTGGTGTTAAAACTTATTTGTGCACTCACTTCCACAAGTAAGTTCAATATTGTGTGTAAACAGTGTAAATAGGCTTACATACATCAAATGTTTCTCTTTCCTTGGCCACCTCTATAACCTCTCAGCATAGGTGCTGTGGCATGAAAAGAGAGATTTCCTTCTCCCTTTTCTTTGGGTGATAATGTAAGAATTGGACACCACTCTTTGTACACTTAAAAGGATGGGTATTCTTTTTGGAACAAGGGATGGAAATATCCTTTACTGATCAATTGTTGATGGAGGATATGAGGCTGAACCTTGTTTATTTGAGGAAGGACTTAAGCAAAATAATTTTGGTATTCTACTAGTGATGTAACATTTATTTTAGCCAGAAAAAAGTGCTGACAATTGGAAATTTGCTTCTGCGTTTTGCTAACACAATATTGGCACTGAAAAAAAATGGAGCCAGAAGGTTGCATATATTCTGTAGTGTTGCCTTCTTTTCTTTATTGTGCTTCAATTTTTTTGCCTTTTTCATGTTTCCTTACACTATCTCAATTATACATAAAGATTCATCTCATTTTGAAGAGAGAGGAAAAAAGAAAAACATGATTACCAATCAAACTAAGATTTCTAATAACTAAAACAATCAGTTATGTTGATAAAAAGACAGGAAATCTTTGCCTGCTTTCCTCATATTGGACAATAAAGATATAATAATTGTTTAAACTATAATGAAATATTATTCCAAATCTGACAGTTGACTGAAACAGCTTATCTTTATTAAAGGTAGGACTGGCCTTGCTTCCAACAAGTAACTTGGTAAGAACACAACTGTGTAGCTTCAGCAATAGTGCCACTGAGATATCACATATGCCTGTCTGCTGAATTCAGTTTTGGATATTGAACCCCACAACTGCTTCTTCCTTGCTTGCCCCCATTCTCTCTTTTAATTCTGTATTGCTGAGGAAATCCAAGAAAAGTGGATCATTTCTTTCTCAGAAAAGCTTCAATATACTTTCTGATTGAATGAGCACATCAGCTAAGTCAGAGATGCACACCTTCAGTGGTCTTGAAGGCTTCAGTAGGGTTTGTGTGGTTTCTTGAGATACAATTTACAAAAGTAGAGAGGGCAGGTTTTGGAAATTTTAAAAGGCAAAATGGTTACCTTAAGTATCTGCAAGGTTTGACATCCATCTTACTTCATAAAACTTCCCATCCTCAAACAGAGAAAAATGACCAAAGTATTTGGTGCCAGCAAGCCAGCCACTAACTTTCTTTCTTAAAAAAAAAGACACCCTGCTAATTTTTAAAGAAAAGATGGAAAACTTTGGAACACAGTTTGACTATTATTGCAATGAAAAAATAAATACCTAAAAATATTTTAATGTAAGCTGCAATTAAAACTGTTAAATGGTAGACCCAAGAGTCTTTAAATAAGAATCTTTAACATCACCAAAATAATATAATCAATTTATACCTACTTGGGCCAAAAAGCTGCTGTTTATTTCGCATGTTTACATCTAGCCACTCTTCCATTACAGTGTTTAGGAAACCTGTATTTTGTTATCAATTAATTTGTTTACAGTACTATGAACAAAATTTCTTCATTACAATGTAAGCATGTCCACTCAGTATTCTAGTTCTACTAATACTGAATATCCTGGAGTAACTTTGTTTACATTTATTCCATCATTCCTAATAAAAGTGTGCCAAAAGAAAAATTCAGAAAGTATAAGATATTTTCCATTGATTTATTTGTCTCTAATATCCATTGTCTTAATAGATCAGAAAATCTGTTCCAACTTTCAAGGGGACAATCTAGAAGACCCTCCCTTCTGAACACTGTGGGACTTCCACATGTACATACATTGCATTGTTGGGGACAATGGCACTGGAAAAAAAAAAGAAATGTTAGAATTCTCTCCCTACTTGCTCTCTTTCTCAGAAAAACGTGTTTGGAATCAGCAAGGAGATAATAAATAATAAATATTTAAAGTCCAAAACATTTTAAAAATCAAATCATCTTTATTAAGACCATTGAAAAGTTCACAAAGTAAGAAAATGTTTATTGTTTATTAAACTTATGTAAATGTTTTGAATTTATTATATGGCTGGATGCTACACATAAAACACACACGCGCACACACACAGATAGATTCACAGAAGGTGGGCAAAAGAGGTTGTTACATAGCAGTCTAGATAATCTTAATCTATATTTATCCTAAAATGGAATGAGGAGTGATATTATTCAAGTTTCCAATTAAATAAAGGATATGGCATATTTAAAATTGCATCCGGGCACAGAATAAGAGGTTTATGATAGTTCTCTTGTTAAAAATATAAAAACCAAAAGCATTCTGTATGGACTTTATCAGTGATTGGAACACACAGGTTTCTTGGTATAAAGCCACATGAGAAGTTAAAAAAAAAGATGTGGCAGTTTTTTATGTTAACCAAGCTTGAATTAATTTAGGGTTGTACATTACAGTTAAATCTATAGGTAGTTTGAGTTTAAAGGGCATTTTGGTATTCTACCTGAATCAGAAAGTATTGAATTTAAAAGATTGCTATTGCCCTATTTTCATCTCATTCCACCTACATGTGCACATATTACATACCAATCTATCTTGAAGATGTAGCAATAACTTTAGGAAAAGAAACTATTGCCCTATCCCTCAAAAATTGAGCCAGATTATTGCTCTTTTTTGCTGATTACTAAAGTGCATCCTGTTTCAAGTACAATTTATAACCACTGAAGTCAATAATTTATTGCGGTTGCTATTTTGGGAGTGTTACTTCAGGTCAGAATATATTCAGATGTAAACTTTCATTTTAAGTGTTGTCTTTTTCTATTACATGTTCTATGTGCATCCTTCTAAGATTTCTGGTATCATATGAATCTTGTTTCTACTTTTTGTGGTAAAAAAAATCTTGTAAGGTGGCTTTAGAGACAACTATCAAGGTCTGCCAGTGGGCCTTTGAGCGGAACATCTGTCCTTTCCTTGACCCATTCATCTCATCAGTAATCCCACAGATAATTTTACACTGGGATCAATCAATCAATGCCTATTTATTGAAATGAAGAACACTTGATTGTGATCCAACGAAAAGAAGGTTTGTTTGGCTTCAGTGATATACATTTATCATTAAAAGCAAATACGGTTACCAGGTGCTTCAACTTCCCAGTCGTACACCTTATTTGATTGAAAGCATTTGGTTTTTTTCCACGAGCTCTTTTACATTTATTTTTGTACAATAATGCATACCAACTCCAATTCCAGTTATCACTTAAAATGTTAATTGGCAACCGCTGAGGTAATGCAGGAATTCCAAGATGTTTTGAAACACACACACACACACACACACACCCCTTCTCCAAGTTCCTTCCTTCTCCAAGTTCTTATTAAAAAGATCTTTGTCTCCATTAAAAAAAGAAAAGAAAAAAAGGGGGTGTAACTCCAGCCGTTTTACCTCACTACACGGATGCCCCCCTCCCTTCCCCTCCTTTTGGCTACAGGCTAAAAGGGGTTCTAGACACACGGTTACATTCAAGCAGTTTTAATCCGGGTATTATTATTATTATTATTATTATTATTATTATTATTATTATTATTATTATTATTTATTACTAATTATTAATTATTATTATTATTCACAAAAAACAACAGTGTACGCACAAACGAGATAACTATGCTGGGTTTCGTATCACAAATCACGTCGAACACCTCCCTTTATTGTTATTATTGTTGTTGTTACTATTATCGGTCAGATCCCGGGACTTTTACTTTTTTTGTAGTTGGGCAGTTTTCGGCTCTCCCCCTTCCTTCTTCCCCCTCCGTTCAATAAACCTGTTACTTTAAGGCGCTGCGCGGAAAGTGTATGTGCACGGCGGGGCGGGGAGGCTCGCAGGCGGCGTGCCTCGCACGGCCCCGACTTGTACGCGGGTTTCCTTCAACCTTTTCTTCCGAGGATTTATTCTTATTCTTATTACTATTATTATTATTCCGGGCTCCCGGTTGCTTTTGATTGGCCCTGCCTCTATTCTCTTTTACCAACCCCCCTCCCACTCCTTCTTCCCTCTCTCCCCACCTCTTCTTCTTTCCTCTTTCGGCCCGGTGTTGCATCCATGAGAGTGTCAGGAATTGGCACAGGAGTGCACCAGGGCGCATGCTCTCGGTAGCTCACAGCAGCCCAGAGCCGGGGGCTTAGTTTAATAAGGAGCGAGCCGAGCGACAGACAAGGAAGAAGGCGGCGGCGGCGGCGGCAGCAGCAGAACTACTATCAGCAGGCGGAAAAAAATAATAATAATAATAACGAGCCCACAGGGCGAAAGCGTCCGCCATGGGCTTTCCTTTCTTGCGCGCCTTCTCCGTTTCTTCATGAATTAGAGCTGAAAGGGTGGGGGCGGGGAGAGCTGAAGACACCCCAAGGCCCCCAGGCATGGCCAATTCGGTGAGTACATGCGAACAGCAAACCGCCCCCGCTTTCTCCTCACAGCGCTGCCAATTATATAGCGAGGGAGCCCCCCGCCATTCCGCCAACCCTTCTCTCGCGCGCGGCTTCCTCTTCGTCTCTCTCTTTCCCTCTCCCCCCGCGCTCCCCTCTCCCCTCCTCTCCGTGCAGTTGCATGCAGCGCGCGCGCACACAGGAGGCGGATAATAATCCAGCCATATTTCTGCAGCGGCGGCGGCGGCGGCAGCAGCAGCAGCAACCCGCCTCCGCCGCGCTCCCGGGGAGGTGGGGTGCGGGAGGGGGGGGGGAGCCGTGGAGTACAAGTGTGCAAAGGGGGTGGGTGGGTGAAAAACTGGCTCTCGCCGCTCAGGAAGGCGCCTCTCAGGATGGTGCGTTTTCTCTTCCCCCAGCGTGGCTTTTCTGACAGCTGGCGGGCACCCCCTTTTCCCACCCTTGCCCCGATAGTCTTCCTCTTTATGCGCGTGGCTAGGTGTATATGTGTGTGTGTGTATGTATGTATGTACACGCATGGCGGTGAGGCGGAGGCGAGAAGCTCCCTGAAAAAAAACAAAAAACCCCAAATGGGTTTTGAAACTACTTCCATCGCTGCACCTCCTTTCCTTGTTCGGTTTCTTCCTCATCCCCTTCCATTGACTCTGAGGCGATCTCTCTGCTTCGCTGGAGCGCGTTTCAAATGCAACTTGAAATGCCAGCCCCATAGACAATCCGATAAGGCTCCAATATGCAAGGCTAATATTATTTAGTCCGCTACTCTTTCTCCCTTTCTCCCTTTTTTGGGGGGGGTGGGGGAGGCATGGGATGAACTCCTCGGAGATCCGTTCTTTCCCCCTTATTTCCTTCCCGCTTTCCCGTGTTCCCCAACCCCAAATTCTGCACCCGACCCCCGGTCTCGAGATTGCAAATTTTTCCAGCCTGCATTCCGTTACAATATCAGCTGCTCTCCTCCTGGCAAAGGTCTCTTTAAAAGTAAGAGAATGGTGGTCTTACCCTCCATAAGCAGGCAGCTATTTTCTTTGTGTGTGTTTTCTTTTTGTCCTTTTCAGGGAACCTTTAAATCTACAGGAATGGGATTGAGGGACAGGGGGAGGTATCTTCGCTTTTTCTCTGGTACTCATTGTTATCCTTCTCTCTCTTTCTTCCTCTCCCTCTTTCCCTCTCTCTCCCTAGTGCGCTGTTCAGGTGAAACTGGAGCTTGGCCATCGAGCCCAGGTGAGGAAGAAACCCACCGTGGAAGGTTTTACTCACGACTGGATGGTATTTGTTAGAGGACCCGAGCATAGTAACATTCAGCACTTTGTGGAGAAAGTCGTTTTTCACTTGCATGACAGCTTCCCTAGGCCAAAAAGAGGTAAGGCTCCAGGACAAAGGTGTCTTGGTTTCTCTTTTAATATGTTTGCGTAAGGGAGTAAAAGAAAACAGTTGGTTGCTTTTGACTTTCAAACTCCACGCTCTGCTTTTGTGATCTGAAACCCTGGTTATTCCCTGCCAAGGATTGAGTGGGGTAGAGGTGAAGTTTTTTCTAGGAAACAGTGGCCTACTGGAAAATCAGGGTGATACTTTTTACCACCTTTGGAGGTTGATGATGATTTGCTGCAGCTTCTGAGAAATGTCAGACAGGGGCATGGGCTTCCTTTTACAATGAAGCAACTAATAATGACATTTTATGTTCTGGACCAATTACACTATTTATTTATGTAATTTGTCTGGTTCAGTTTTTGCTATAGTTTTTGACCTTTACTCCCTGCCATGGAGGAAAACATTCATTAGGGATACATGTAGTGTTGCCACTTATTGTCTTCGTTTGCAGGGTGTATGGTCTTACCTTTCACTGGAAATAAGTAGAATAATGCTGAGTAATATTGTTTATTTGGTGCCCTTTTTACATTTTCTCTTGGATTGTTCTTGGATTGTATGTGACCTTGTATTGGCAAAGTGTTATCTAAAGTATTGAGTTATGCAAGTTTGAGGGTGAATAAATGTTTAGTCTTTGTGCTTTCACTGTTTGGATATTATCTCCAGTTTGTATTGACTTAGCATGCAGTTAAAAGAAGTCAACATACAACAAAAAAAGTGCAAGCACTTAAGTGCCTCCAAAACACAGAAGGATGAGAGTGATTTTTCCTTTGATTTCAAGAGGTTTAGGAAGCCTTTGTTTTCAATTTTCATTTCATGACTTCCAAGCTGTTGTCTTGGCTGTTTTAGTAGGATTAGTGGAGGTAACAGTAGGAATACAATAAGGTGCTTTGTTTATGATCAGGTTTGTTTATCTGAGTATGCACAATGGTTAGCAGTTATATTTGTCTAATCTTTATTGGCATATAGAACTCCTGTGGTCTTTTAAAATAGCATCCTAATAAATCCATTTTGCTTAGAGGCTTTGAGAATTATTGAAAATACAGAACTGTGAATCTGAAGGGAAAGGGTAGAAAGAAATGGACAGGTTCTGTGAGCTTTTTCATCTTTTCAAATTGATTATTTGAAGTATTGCAGCATCTTTGGATATCAGTTTCCATTATGTATTGTTTTCCTCCCCCTTGTTTGATTTATTATTATTATTATTTGAATTCTTGAATGCTTTTACTGAATTATCATATGTACTATTAAATATTGCTAATAATATTGCTTTATGTTTTGACTTTTGCCCAAACCTCCATTGATACTATTTTCCCATGATACATATTTGGGTTCAATAAGAAAAAGAAATACCCGACCATGCAATCTCTTTTTTAGGTTTGGTTTAATTATTTTTCCTCTGATATGTGTTAGAAAGTTGTTTCTGAAAGCTGTAGTGCAGATATAATTCTCACCAAGAGATATAAGAAGTTTGGATAAATGTTTCTTTTTGCATTGTAAATGTCATATAATTAACATTCATAGTAAGAAGTTATTGCTAATAATATAGTTTTCTAGTGCAATCCAATCTTTGGTGTAGCTATTCAGATGTAAGTCTGTTTAAAAATCAGTGAGACGTCTTAATATGAATAGGAATTAAGTCTTAAAATCCTGCATCCATGCTGTTATTGGTATAATGATTTGTGATGATCTGCCTCAATTCCTCAAACTGAATAACTTTCTGGCCAGCCTGAGGAAACATGATTTTTGTAACATAGATCTGTGGGTGGTTATTAAGTGAATATATTCATTATAGTCCAGAATGTGCAAAGATGTGAGTACTTGATACAAGTAGCTAAGTTTCGGCATGTATATATTACATTGCTGAGGTGTTACATTACAGTTGGTAAAATAGAATATGCAACAGGTTGTCCCTTGGTAGCTGTGTTATACACTTAATGGGAGTAAAATATTAATAAAGGACATGTTTTCCTTAAATTCTGGGTTGTAATTTATGAATTTTCATGGCATTTGTTTGGTCATTGTTGTTTTTTGATATCTCTTGTCTCATGCAAAAATTTTAGTTGGTAAATAGGATTTTTTTTAAAAAAATTATCTACATTTTTATCTCTATTATGATAAAAGTAACCTTAGAATGATGGTGGGTGAGTGTATATTTATAGTCTGAAACCATTGGGATCAAATTGCCATTTATGGAAGTTACTTTGGATCCCTTCTTAAGGAGAAGAGATTGTCTTTTTTTATCAGACACAGTGCTCCTTTGAATTCCAGTTGCAGAGGAACCCAAGAACAGTGATGCTGTGCTTTTATCCTGTCTGTATGTTCCATTAGCATCTGGCTAGCTCATGTAAATGAAGTGCCAAATTGGACAAACTTTTGGTGTGACTCTAACATTAACCAGTTGGTTTGCTATGATGTAGTATTTGTCATGTATTTTCTGTTTCATATTTTATAACATACTAGGCCCATCAGATCATATGTCTTAAAATAGTTTTATTTTATTAAGCACTGAGCAATAGCTGCTAATGTCAATATAGTGTTGCAGTAACGTCATAAGAAGCGGTCTTTTTGTTTTCCTTTTTTTGTAGGAAAATAAACATTAGAAGTAGATAGCCTGTTACAAAGGCAGATGGGTGAAAACAGAATCTTTAAGGCAATTATTTTGGTTAAATGGTTCTTTGTTGAAGTAGTGATACCAATAAAAATGAAGTGTATGTATGGACTAAGCCTGTTCATTGGTGAGTTGTTTATATCTATTTGGCACATATACTGGAAATAAATGATTAGGTGATGCACAAGGAATAAACAAATAGTGATAGATTAATTATGAAAAAGGATGCTTTTAATCAAGATTGTATATTTTTCCTGTTTCATATGATTTTCTTTAACAAAAGATTAGTGCATGCTTGAAGTCTAACCTTACAGAAAACTTAATGAGCTTATATACAAAAATACAGAACTTCATCAGCCTAGAAGACATTGAATAATATAGAGAAGAATCTTTGTATTCTTTCTGTTTATACTTTTTGCTGTGTTTCTTCTTCTCATAGATATGGTTTTAGTCTTCCCTCCAGGCAGTTGTGTGTTTACAATTGTTTATCATAGCAGGTGAGGTGGATCACAGCTGAAATGTATTCAAAGAAAAATGTATTGTTCACTTTGCTATATTTATCAGTGATGTATATATATATGGTGTAGAAGTACAGGTTCATACACCCCTCCTCGTATATTACTAGCTCTTTGATTGAAGCACTGACACTAAATGGATTGTTAAAGGTTCAACTGTGAGTTGGGAATCAAAATAAAATGTGCCATCAATAGAAGCAACAATTAATAAGGAACAACAACCTCCTTTCATTATACCAACAAATTACTAGCTGTTTAGATCATTATCTTAAGCACACAGGTTGAATCAAAAGATAATGCTGGTAACTTAACAATGCAGCCACTTCACAGGAAATAGCTATTTATGTTTTTCTTTTTCTAATCTGTACTTTATGAATTCATTAATAAATGATCTTTGAGGTAACAGCAAAATAAAAACAATATGTTTTGCCACTTCATGTAGTGCTCCTAACCATTCATAAATTCAGAACAGTTGGAAATTATAATGAATATGCAACTGTTGCCAAGTGTGCTTCTCTGCCATTGTACCTTATAAGCTTGTTACTAATGTCAGTAATGAAATTCTGTATTCCATGACATCTCACAATCATGGGATGTGGACCACAATTTCCCATTTATCTGTTTAATTCTTACCTGAGGCCATTGCTTTCAGCTCCTACATATTTAATAGCTAACATTCTGCTTAATTTTTTGCAGAAATCATCTGGAAGTCATTTTAATACTTGCCAGTCCAGCCTAACCATATATTGGTTTGCAATTTTTGGAGATGGCTCTAATTGGTTAGATATCAGTTAAAGAATTAATAGAGATGTTATATAGCCATGGCTATAGAAGTATCTGATTATATTTTGTAATTATATTGTTATATTTCTCCAAAATGCTTAGGGGGAAATATTAATTTTCAGAGTTGAAGCTAAGATGATTTAAGTATATATGAGAAATCAAAATAAGAATTTCATTCTTAAGTGAAAACTTAAATCCTTAGATTAAATATGCAAATTGATAAAACATGAATAATTCCATGTCTGTCATATGGGTGAAAAAGATATTGGGTAGATGTTACTTGTTAATCAGCTGAATTCAAAACATGCTTTGAATTATCTGACATGGATAATTCCTGACTATAATTTCCAAATATTATCCCAAACTATATTAAAATCACTGAAATATAGTATGATAACAAAAAAAAGGCCAATGAAGCAATATCTAAAACAAAGATGGTATCCACAAAGCATAGTTAATTATTGTGCTGCTAATTTGTTCCATATGAGATGTAGGAGCGCAAAAAAAAGTCCGACAAATAGCATCCCATAAACAGCTTCTGCTGGTGGTTCCCCAGATATCTCCTCAATGCTATAGGATTTTTATAGTGAAAAAAATCCACCATTCAGTTACAATCATCATATAGCACATAATTTAAAATTATATGTGATAATCAGAAATTAATAGCAAAATACTTAAAAGTATTTGGGAGGACAATGTTCTCTTTTAAACAAACACAACAAATATTATAAACATAAGCTGTGCTTAGTCTGTGCTCATTTTCTTTTGTTCCTCATGAGACACTGAAAGAAGTTATCAAAAACTTTTGCTCTGAGCTTTAATTAACAAACATTACCTGTTTTTATTATAATCTATATCAGTAACTAATTGCTTCGAATAACCAAGTTATAATAAAAATGGTTAACAAAAACTGTAATAGATTATTTAAATTTTTGAAATAATTTTCCCACATCCTTTTAGGACCACCCAGAGATTGTTTGCAAGTCCATAGTTCCCAGTGATTCATGCATACCATCCTGCCCATCCATGGTTTAGCATTCTGCCAAACAGGTCCTATGTGTTATACACCCATCAAAATATGAGCAATTTTACAAATCATGATATTTTTGTATCCCTTCTGGAAATGAAAAGAAAAGAAAACTTCATAAACATGTTTAAACAATGTTAAAATTTAATTTAGGTTGATTTAGAATACTATAGTTCTGTTATTTTAAAAGGTGCAACTTATGAAAGGGAAGTTGTTACATTTCAGTAAGATGTTGTTAAATTTGTGAATATTTTGTCAAAATGAAGAGTTTTACTAGTTCTCTCTAACACATCATTAATTCTAACTGATTACTTAGAGTTGCATTTATATATGGTGATTTTCACAGCAAGAAAAACATTTTCAGTTTGTTCTTGCAACCAATTTGTTTTACTTTTGCTGTAGATTGTTTTCTACACATTTGTCTGGCTTTGGACAAATGGTGGTAATATTGCTATAGTGTTTTTTTTTACCAAGTATCTTTGATAACATCTTATCAAAGCCAGACTTGAGAACTCCTTGATGCTCTCTGAACTTGGTTCTTTTCTTGCAGACATTTTATTATGATTACATTACCTAATTTGGGTAATGAAAAATCTGCAAGAAAACAGCCAAACTCAGGGGACACCAAGGACCTCTTCAACCCTGAGCTACAAATATTTTCCTTTAAAACTAGACTTGTAGAATTTTTGTTGTGTAAATCAGTGATTATTTACTTAGTGATATCTTTGTTTCTTCTGTAATTCAGTAATAATTAAGTGAAGCCAGCTTTTAAAACCCATGATACAAATGTTGGCTATAGAGCTTACATTTTGCTGAAGCAAATGGACGTCACTTAGGGTAAGACATCAGTTACAAGAATAATGAAATAGATGGAAGGCTGCAGGAGATAGGAACTATGTGGCAAGTGAAAATCCTGCCATAGAAATAATTGATTTCCTAAGAAAAAATATTTTTTCCCAAGGAACTGCAAATAAGGTAAGATAAGCAGAAAGGAAGTTGTATGAATATTCATCGTTATGGTTTACTTTCTCGTGGTTTTCTGGCTAGGCAACAATTGGCCAAAGTTGCACAATTTATTAAGTAATGAAACAAATTCTAAATTCTCATAGCATCTTAAGCCAAACCCAAATACAACACCATATTATATCAGCATGATGACCAAGCATATCTAGAAAATGGTATCTCCAGCAGTTAAGAAATACAGTGTGAATAATCTACTTCCTTCTGGTTAACAAAAAGGGACCAAAGTTTTGTAACAATCCGCTCACAAAAATTAAGGAATAATATAAAGTTTACCATATAGTACATTCCATGTATACAATTCAGTGAGAATAAAAGTGTGCCCCTTTGACCCAGTTAATTGAAGCATACTTTCATTTTTCATGAACATAACTTAAATCTGAGTTGGATTTGAACACATCTGCACATGTTTTATAAAAGTTAAATATTTGCAAGCTAATTTGAAAGAGTAGCTATTTAAAAAAGAGGAAAGAAAGCAGCATCATGGATGTGTATGCTCAGGTATATGTGCTGACATTTGTGCTTTAGGAACCTTGTTTTCATCTTACTGAAGGACTTTCTAATGATTCAGTGTTTCCATTGACTATACATAATGGCTTTTGTATTCATTGTAGTCAATGGAAGTCCTGTGACTGATTTGTACACAGACTGTCGGAATCAGGCATAATTCAGCAACATGTATTTGAACATAACTAATTGGACTAAATTTGAACATAATCCTTTGGGCAATTTCAGTGCAACTCAAATTTTATGTTTAATCAAAATATAGACAATATTAGCTCCAGTAAGACATTATGATGTGTACTTGTAATGTGATTTGTAATGTGCCTAAGAATCTACATCATGATATGCTTGGGTCACCTGAATTGTTTCATTTTGTGACTTACCAGAAATCCTGCTTCTTTGGTGAAAGTCAGTTACATTTTCCAAACTCTGACATAAATTTCTAATTAAGTATCATTAAATATGTTTTGATGTGATAGTTAATAGAAATCAAGTTGCTGCCTTAAAATAGTGTAATTAAATCACTAAGCTTAGTATTTGATTCCAGAACCAAATGTAAACTGGCAATGAGGAATATTGAACATGTGATAACTTCAGCAAATGTAATTCTTTTGGTGTGTACAAATTACATTTTACTTCCTATGTGATCTGACAAATTCTGTGTTCTCTCTAAATATATTAACTTCTGGATTATTTTTAAGTAGCCTGGGATATCATGTAGAAAGAAGCTTCATTGCTGAAGTCACTATGATTTTTGATTTTTTTTAACTTAAATAGAATTTAGACAAAAATGGATATCAAGAATGCAGTTCAGTCTATCTTAAGTGCCAGCAATAAAGCAGAAGAAGAAATAGACTATTATGCCAATATGGAAAATGACTTAATTCAAGTTGGATCAAGGTAAACACTAATACTTTTGTTTAAAGATGGGAAAATATGCATTTTTAGTATTTTGCAATATTTAATGATCATACTTCTCATTTCCCAGTTAATTTTGAGGATACTATATTTATAGCCTATTTCTCTTAATGGAAGTTAAGAAAAATACTCTTCCATCTTTTATATTCTTATAATATCTCCCATTACAGAGAGACTGTATGTATGACTGCTTTGAAAGAACTTGACCCATGTAGGGTACTATACTTAGAGTACTCAATTGCAGGGGTCCTCAACCCCTGGACCACAGACCTAGCAGGGTCTGTCTGTGGACTGTTAGGAATTGGGCCACACAGCTGGAGTTGAGTGGCAAGCAAGCAAGGGAAGCTATGTCTGTTATTTGCAGCCTCTCCCCAGCACTAGCCTCAACACATCGGCTCCAACTCGGATGATCAGGCATTCGATTCTCATAGAAGTGCAAACCCTACTGTAAACTGTGTATGCGAGGGATCTAGGTCAGTGAAAAAATTGTCTTCCCTAGTGCCAAAAAGCTTGGGAGCTGCTACTCTACTGGACAAAGCCAAGTTCAAAACAGCCCCAGCCTCATTGAAATTCAGTGATTGACTGAATAAGTTCTCCCCTAGTGTTGCCTACTACACAGGATAGTTGTACGGTTAAAAAAAAATACAGAAGAGAATATGTGTCTGTATTAATTTGTATTTTTTAATTTTAAAAGAAAAATTAGAAAATATTTATCACGTTTTTATTTTCTCCCCATAATACAACATCAAGAAAGCTTCAGGGGAAAAAAGTGTCTGTGTGTGGGGGGGGGTTCCCCAGTTTTCCCTCCAAGGAATCCATGTTTCGACTTATATCTTCAATTATAGATTTTCTGTCTTTCCATTCACACAGAGAGAATACATACATACATACCTCTGTGAGGAAAACTGGGATATAAATTGCATCAGTAAATGTGATATACTTCATTATTTTACAGAACTATTTTTTAAGTAGAAAAACATATCCCAAACTAATTTTTAACCTGTAATAGATGGCTGTTTCCATTTCTGCAAATAAGATGGAAAATCTACAATTGAAGATATACGTAGAAACATTGATGCCTTGGAGGGAAAACTAGAAAAATTCAGAGAAAGGGATTTTCCTCCCCCCCCCATCTGTCCCCCCCCCCCCTTTCTTGATGTTATGTTATGGAGAGAAAATGAAAAATGGGTATTTCCTAATTTTTCTTTTAAAATAAAAAATATTTTAAACATCTTACCTACTTAGTATTGGATATATATCAACTAAAGGATACATTAACATGTCTAATGCTAGGCTTTGTTCACTAAATGGAAATTTGTAATTCCCAAGAATCCATGCAAATGATAAAAATAAAAGATCAGAAGAAATACTGCTGCTGCGGGAACATTCCAGTTGAGAAAAAGAGACTGATTAGCCAGTGTTTTATGTGGTTAAATGCCTGTTTTTAGCTTTGACTTCCTTCTTCTTCTTTCCCTGTAACACAATGCTTTTTGCATCTGCATTAGTACGGAAGACAACATTCCATAATACACAACTCATTGTTTCTTGCAACGAAGCATGTTTTGCCTATTTCTAGCATTAGTGTCCTTGGTTTTCCTAAATAGCCACACAAAAAAATTGTTATATCAATCAGAGGTAATAGCTTGTAGGTCCATTTGAGAGAAATATTAAATCTATTATTAAATTCTTAAGTGAGTTTAATCAATGAATGTTTATTATCTCTAAAAAAATCCTATTTTCAATGATATCCTTAGTATATTTTATGAGCAAATCAGGCTAAACATAAAGAAGAGGTTGACTATCTCTATATAGAGGTTGACTATATTTTTCAATGTTTTAATTTTTCTGGAAAAAAAACATCCCATGTAGGCATGTATATCTGTATGTGTATCTCTCCTCCCTCCCTCCCTCCCTCCCCTCTCATTAATAGTTGTAACTTTTGTTACAGAGTGCATTTTGAAGTTGCAGTTTTACAGCAATTATGTTATAAATGTAAAGCAACAACAATTCTTTTTGCTTATCGTATCTGAAATACTCACATTTGCTTCTTAAATAAAGAACAATAAAAAGAAGCCTCAAATTATTATTACAGATTTCCTTTACTGCATACTAATCCTCTAATTCTGTCATTGATGTACAAAAAAAGGGAAATATTGTTAGAAAATGTTATTTAAAATGGATACAAGTTCCCTCTATGATTTAAATAAATGTAAGTAAATTAAAACATTAATTTAAAACATTTTAATGCAGTTGCTTCATTTGCCTCATTTTCTTTTGTTAAAATTGATTCCTAATGGAATTTATATACTAATTAGTAGTCACAGAAATTCAAATTGAAAATTTGAAGAAGATCCAAAGATTGCATAGTCCCCTGACCCTAGAAAATATTATTAGAAAAAATATATTTCCTATATATGACTTTAAAACAGAAATTTTATTGTTATTATTGTATCTATAGTCATCCCCTAACTTGAGATTGGGAGATGATCATGAAGTACAGTGTTATGTTCTGACAAGATGGTCATTCTGACCCAAAGGATTAAAAATATTGTCCAGGATTATCCAATTGCTTGCCATATAGCAGTTACAGTGTTATTTGTCATATTAATCCTGCTTTTTCAAACTTTGTTAATATCAGTTCCTCCCAATGTAAATTGTGAGGAGAAAAGTATATGTAGTTAGAAAGCTAATAAAGCATACACAGAGTATTACCCTGAAGATAGTTTTATGATTTTGTGATGCAAGGCAGTTTATTAAAAAAAGTCAATAACAGTTACAAACAGCTGAATTTTATAAATCATTCAAGTTTTTTTTACCGTACAAGTTCACTCACTTTAGTGTGCAAGAAAATATACATTTGAAGCTGTATACAGAGAAATAGTTTGGAGCAAAACAGTGTTTATAGAAATCGCAAGTTCACCTGATAAATTAATAGTTAAAATGACTTTTAAAAGATAGACAATAAAGTTATATTGCAACTTTCTGATTTATCTGAGTTTTAACTTTTCTATTCTGATTTATCTGAGTTTTAACTTTTCTATCCATTGCATTCAGTACTTTATAAACTTAGTTCTATTTTAAAATGTTCAGCCAATTGCTAGGTTTTTATCATAGGTTAATAGAAGATGCAAAGTAAAAGGTTATACTAAATGTTGCAGAAAAATTGTTGCCCAACATTGTGGTACTATGTAACATTTATTAGTACAAAGCTGATTTCAACTCCTATGTTTTCCAAATGTAAACCATTTCTTACTACATATACAGCATAAGATTTAACAAACAAGACAAGTTGTTGAACTTTTAAGCATTTTTGTGCCTCAGAGAATCCCTAAAAAGCATGGGCAAGATGAGAGAAATACTGTAAAAAAATATGAAGGAAAGGGTTCATAATAATTAGTAAAAATTAAGAAAAGTTCAGTTGTATGCACATTTTAAATCTGGATCCTTAATTCTCAATCTAGGGATTCCTTTATCTGTTGCCAATTTTCCCCCCACAAGATATAATTTACAACTACAGTATGATGACTTCCTAATGTAAAGGAGATAGTACTGAATTTTTGCAGTTTGCTGTAAAAAGCCCAACATTTAATCTATGAATAAGCCCCACCCCCTTTTTTTGTCTATATAACATGCCCTGCCTTGGTTTCCAAAGTGACTATTGGGTTAAAGACTATTGAGCTGTTATAGTTTTATATTCTGATTATCTTAGACCCTTCAGAAATATTTATTCAGTACATTTGTTCTCCCATGAGCTGTTCAGAGCATCCAGAAGTGGGAGGTGCTTCAGTCTCGTCTGGAAAGGCTGGGCTTAAAACTCCGGGACGCTCCTCCTCCTCCAGGGGACACCTCCCCAGCATTCGCCAGTTTTAGCTCAGCCTTTGTGGTAAGAGGTTGTGCACTCCCTGACTGGAACGGTTTTCTGATTCAGCTAGTCAAAATTCAGGTTTGCTCTTGGGTTAATTCGGCTTGTAAATTTTTCCTCAATTAATTTGGCGATTTCAAGGCTTGTGGCTCTATTAGGTCATTCCCCCCGATCAGTTTGAGAGCAGTTCTTTGTGGCTGGCGGAGCCTGCCACTCCGCAGGCAGCCTGAGACAGCCGCTTCAGGCAATTAGCTTATCTAATCCCCCGATCGTCTTATCTCTGTGATCTTGGTGGAGCGCTTGCAGATGCGGCTCACTTCTCCTTGCTGTTTCGACTGACAGGATCATTTATCTGACAATTTAGAGAGTCAGCAGCAGCGCTCGTTAAACTGCTTAGGCAATTAACATTGGAGATTCTGCCTTCCCGCCATTTTCAATGGCTGGCTTCAATTTCACGCCTAAATATCACAGGCGCCATTCCCCACTGGTTTCCCTTCTTGGGGACCGGGGCAAGTACCTTCCCACTCCACTTCCCTGGCATTATTTCTCTTTTATCTTGCTGGCGTTGGATAAGCAGGCTAGTCCTTAAACAGGAATTTTTTTTTTCTTTTTGCAATTGCTTTTGGATCATTACATTGGAGTGAAGCCGCAAGTGCCATTTCAAACAGTGGGGCGTTTTTGACAGGAAAGGATCCATCCAGGCCCTGTATAGCTGGTTTCCCTTGTTGGGGACCCTTAGATACTGTTTCCCATATATACGGGCTTACATATAGATATAGGCATATGTATATATATGTGTGTTTGTACATAGATATATAGATATATAGACTTATACTCCTGGAGAAGCGCCCTACTTTCAACCACAGGGGTAGGCACCACCCCGAAGTACTAATAATAATAATAACAACAACAACAACAACAACAACAATAATAATAAAAGTTAGAGACACGAGATTGAGTCCTCCACAATGGAAGGTGACAATGTCTTCCGCTCCAAGACAAATAAGTCCCGAGATAAGTTAGTGGGCCCCAAAAAGGCCTCTAAGGCGGCAGATAAGGATGCCCATAGACAGCACCAAGCCTTGGAAAGGCAGTGGCAGAAACGGGCCAGGGAGGCAGACAAGATGGCTATGACACATCAACCTCAGGACCCAAGTCCATTGCTGGGGCCCTTGGACTTATCTACCCAGCCCAGACAGACTATTTCTGGACAGCCTCCCATAGACATATCTCCTCCAATGAGCACTGGTGGCGAATCCCAGAGGCAACCTTCACCCCTACAGCTGTCGGTTTAAGACAGGAGGAGGGATTACCTGAGACTATTCCCATCGAAATGAGGCAATGGATGGAGATGGCCATACAAAAGGGCATTGCGGCTGGAGTTCAGCAATCCATCTGGACCGGACACTTTTCGGCTACTTCGGAAGCGGGATCCCTGTCTGCTCGATCCTTTGCGCATATAGGACATCATCAAACTCAGGTATTCCCAATATTCCTAATATACCAGTCCAGGGTCTTCGGGAGGAGGTGGAATTAGATGACCAGGATGTTCCCGTGGAGGTGGGGTCGATCCATCAGATGGACTTGGGGTTGTCAGAGGCTGACCCACTAGAACGAGGAATGTCGGATGACGAAGGCCTCATTCTGGACCAACCTACCTTTTCTGGCCTTTTTCCTCAGCACCTCTTTAAATCTTTACTGTTCAAAGCAAAGAACACCACTAAACTAGGCACATCAAGCCCTCGTCCATTGTCAACAGGGTCTCAGGATGAATCCGAGGATCTAATATTCTCACAACCGGCTAATGAGGCAGAAACTATTCCTGTCCCTCGTATGTTTGCTGAATTAATACAAAATCAATGGGCATCAGCAGCATCCTACCCAGCCCCAACAGGGTAGGATAAACAATATTATAATTTGGCACCAGAGTTTTCAAATTTCTCAAAACGCCAGAGATGGATGAGCCCATTGTGGCACTGGTCTCTTCTTCAACTTTTCCCAACGAGGCCGAGGAAGCCCTGAGACAGGAGGAAAAGAGAGCAGAGTTGGCACAGAGAGGGCACATGTTTCTGACGCCTGGGCCATTAGGGCAGCTACAGCTGTGTCCTTTTTTACACGGTCCTCCCGACGATGGCTCTTCCACTTGAGGGATATATTGCCGACATCAAATGTCAGAACCCAGCAGGACATTGCTAAGATTATTGCAGCGGCAGAATTCTCCTCTGATGCCACATTTAATGCAGTCAAATTCTTGTCTAGAGCCATAGCATTTCACATATCAGCACGGACACTGCTATGGCTCAGACATTGGCAGGCAGATACCAAGCATAAATGCAAGCTAGCATCAGCCCCAATATCGGGAGATAAATTATTTGGCAGTGTCTTGGAGCCCCTGCTTATTGAGAATAGAAACAAGAAAAAAGTCCTTCTCCCTCTTTTTCAGAGGTCTGAAAACAGAACGCCCCAGTCATTTTGAAGAGGTTCTGCAATGGTTCCTGGTACCTTTCCAGTGATCCGGAAGAGCCACTTCCAACATCTGGATAAAGGTACCGCACAATGTTCTCCAATCGCTCGGCTGGTGGTCGGAAAACATGATAAACAAGGGGTGTCCTTTCAAGGAACCTTGCAGGGCAACAATCACAACCGATGCCAGCCTGGTAGGATGGGGAGCTCACTTCCAATCCCACACTGCACAGGGAAGTTGGACTATTTCCGAACAATCACAAAGCATCAACCTGTTGGAGCTGCGAGCAGTTCATCTGGCGTTACGCAGTTTTCTACCCCTTTTCCAATCACGCCACGTTCTGGTCTTGACAGACAATATCACAACCAAGGCCCACGTAAACAGATGGGGTACCCACTCCAAACTTCTGATGCTGGAGACGGCCAAGTTGTTCAAGTGGGCCGAGGCCAATCTGTTTTTGCTCAAGCCAGGGTACATAGCGGAGGCCTTAAACACACAAGCGGACTGGCTCAGCAGGGCCACGATAGATCAGACAGAGTGGTGCCTACACCCGTCTCTCTTCCAGGAAGCAGTGCGGAGGTTTGGGCAACTGGTGATCAATCTATTTGCCTCTCCCCTCAATGCCCAATTGCCCCGGTATATTTCAAGGTATCCAACTCAGGGGGCGGAGGCTGTCAACACCCTGTGATGTCAGTGGCCTCCCGGACTTCTATATGCATTTCCTCCACTCCCTGTAATACCCAGGTTGATCCAGAAGTTATTGGAGGAATGAGCAGAATTGATATTGGTCGCCCCTTACTGGCCTAGGCGAACGTGGTTCGCGGACTTACAGGACCTGTCAAGAGAACAACCTTGGAAAATTCCACCGTTAAGGGTTTCCCTCTCGGAAGGGCTGGTATTTCACCTGGACCCACAATGGCTCAGCCTAGCCGTATGGAGGTTGAGCGGAACCGTTTAAGGACCCAACAGATTTCAGAGGATGCCATTGCCACCATACAAGCATCCAGACGGTCCTCTACAAATTGTATATACGAGGTCACGTGGTCCACTTTGTGTCGCTAGTGCTGGGGGTCTAAGATCGACCCAACCGCCCCATCAATAGGACAGTTATTGAACTTTTTACAGGAGGGGTTGACCAAGGGCCTATCTCCAAATACTTTACGCAGACAGGTGGCGGCCTTAGCCGTGGTGATATCCTGGGGTGACCTTCATTCCATAGCACACCATCCACATGTCCGCAGCTTTCTTAAGGGTGCTGCAAACTTACAACCTCCTGTAATTCACCGCTATCCCACTTGGGAGCTCAACAAGGTGTTAACCGCACTTACAACTGGCCCATTAGAGCCCTTAAGAACCGCTAGTCTCAAATCCCTGACATATAAGGTGGTCTTCTTAATTGTGATCACATCAGCAAGGAGGATTTCCGAAGTGGCAGCATTGTCAATGAGAAAGGACCTGTGCGTGTTTCATGTGGACAGAGTGGTTCTCAGATTGGATCCATCATTCACCCCTAAAGTAAATTCAGCCTTCCACAGAGCACAGGAGTTGGTGCTTCCAAATTTTTGTCCGAAACCATCTCATAGACTGGAGCATCAATGGCATCGACTTGACGTGCGAAGGGCATTAAGCATATATCTAGACCGCATGGCGGCATTTCGAAAATCTGAGGCTTTATTCCTATTCTTCAACCCATCCATTTTAGGACACAGGGTGTCGTCGACGACCATTGGTAGATGGTTGAGAGCCACCATAGCTAAGTTACAAATGCCAGTCCACCTCAGTTCCTAAGGGCATTACAGCCCAGTCAACAAGGAGTGCGGCAACATCAGCATCATGGGCCACTCGGGCTTCCATAGATGAAATCTGCAGAGCGGCGACTTGGGCTTCACCATCGCCCTTTGTCAGAAATTATAAAATTTATGTCTACGCCTCAGCGGACGCTTCATTTGGCAGAAGAGTCCTGCAGAGGGTCCATAGAGTTTAGGAGTGGATTTCAATCCAGACGGAGTCCCTCCCATTTCTTTCCGTCTGGTGGGGTTCCATTCCAGTCAGGGATCTAGATTAGATGATGAGTCCCGGACTTTGGCACTCAGTCTTCGCAAAACTGGGGGACGCTGAGGAGGTGTCCCGTGGAGGAGGAGGAGCGTCCCGGAGTTTTAAGCCCAGCCTTTCCAGAAGAGACTGAAGCACCTCCCACTTCTGGATGCTCTTCGCAATTCATAGAGAACAGGCATATCAGGTAAGTACCAACGCCCTTTTTATTGAATATAAGCATTATTTTTATGTCTTTTAAAAGTTTTTTCCCCCAGTGGTTGTTTTTTGTGGTAATAGCAGTAACAGAGATTTTATATTTTTAAGGCAGTATCATTTACATGGGTTTAATTATATTCAATATCAATATATTTAATACAGATCGTCATATAAAGGAGTAGGTTTCTTATTCAGATACATCTTTAGGGAAAATATCAGTTTCTAATTTTGTTTAAAATTATAGCTAAATATAATATAAACATATAAAATATGAATTGAGTTAAATTCCTATTCTGTATGTAAATAATGCAAAAATATGATGCAAAGCTGGTAGCATATTATAAATATAATAGATAATGCTTGTGGAAATTATGACTATCAGATTAAATATGGATACTGATATGTTATTATTAGAAATAAAACTGTGCCAGTAAGTACCAGCTGTGTTTTCTTTAACGTTCTAAACAGTAATTCTTACTTCATTTCTTTTCAATTATATAGTTAACATTAACCATAATTCTAAACCACAATGCTATAAGTAAAAAGGAAATTATGCTGAGTAGTTTGAAGCCAATTGGTGACCGGTGTGGGTTCTGCAAGTGGTCTGTGATGCAGGGTCAAAATAAAAATGAAAAATAGTTTCAAAATAGTTAAAATAAGTTAAATAGTTAAAAAAATCTGAAAGATCACAATATTGTGACATGCCTTCTTAAGGTTATCCACTTTTGGTGTTCTCATTCAGCACTGTGAGATTTGTGCACTCTTGTAAGATTTCAGGTAAGAAAATCCCAAATTTTGGGTGACCTCACCAGAAATTTGAAGTTTGATTGGCTATATGGTGATCTGCAGTTTTCCATGATGTAACAGTGGTCCATGAAAAGGTGAAGACTAGGAATCAGTTGTGTTTATTAATATTAACCACTATTTCTGAGTTATTTGGGACTTTATTGCTCTTTCTGGTTTTACTGGAGGGAAAAGGGAAATGACCCAGGTGGAAGTCTCACTTCTACACTTTTTTTTGTTGTCGAACAAAACACAAGAATATATGGTGTGATGTTGGATATAAAGATATTCAGTACAAAGACCAAGCTGAGGTTTTTAATGTTAAAATGGTTGATCAGTTATTATCAATTTTGTGTTGTAAAAAACTTGTGAACCTGTGTAGAATAGAAATGGTATCTGATGCTCCTGAACAGTATAAGGTATCAAAACAGTGGTCGACTTTCACAAAGTTTTTCTTAAGATTTTTACACTATTAAACCCAATATTGTTGACTCTAAAATAGAGCAGCAAGAAACGTATCTCATTTCAAACAGTTGTTTGAACATGTATATCATTCTTGGGTTGGGTTTACAAAATGTTTAGTTATGATTTGTGGAATAAACTACAGCGGCTGTGATCATTATCCCAAGCCAAAATGTTGAAACAGTCATTATCCCTCAACACTAGGTGTGAATTAAGTTGTTTAATAAAGAAGTTTATTGTGAAAATACACAGATTCTAAAAAGGAGCATTGATTTAAAAGCAGCTGAAGGTAAAGTACAGTTCAAAAAAAAATCAGGGATATTATTTTTAATGGGGAGAACTAAAATGATACCCTACCCGACTCTGTTGTTACAGCCTCAACCCCTCACAGCTTCAACCTCTGTCTACCGTGGACCTCAACCCATTCTTAAAAGGTCCTTGAAAGGGGCGTGCATATGTGCATCCGCGTACCTACCGTCCCTGTCTTACTGTCCCCATTTATTTGTATTTATTTCCTTTGTTCTTGTTTATTATGTTCATGTTATCTTGTACATGTTTGACAAACAAAAAAAATAAAATAAAATAAATACAGTCCCTACCTTCATTTGACTTCTTTTCTAAATATGAGGGAAGACAGAAAGCAAAAATTCTTTCAAAAATTATAAAGAAAGAAGATTCTACTCCTTCTTCCCTTCACCTTAGGCACTAACCAGTCTACTAAAAGAAATTTAGCTTTGAAGCCTTGTAGGCAAGCTTAGGAGTTAAGAGACCTTATAGGAATTTCATCAGTAATTGTTTTATTGCTTGTCAGAAATAGGCCTGTTTGTATAGGTAACATACAGCCTATCTGACAATTTGGTGTCATTTATATCCACCATAAAAAGAGGAGAAGAAGAAGAAAAAAGAAGAAAAAGGTTAAAGGGATAGAGGAACTAAGCTGTAAATGCAAATTGTTCTACCTTTTTTCCTCCTCAAAGAAGAGTAAAGGAAGCTGTGCATGGGAAGCATTTTATTGAAGGTTCATTAATAGAGGCCCATCTCTTCCTCAAGCTCTCCTAATATTGTACTTACCCTATAAAACTGCTATTTTTCTGTACTACTTTCACCCACTTCAGTAAATTGTAGCAGCATGATAAATACATTCAAGATGGAATTTCAACTGTTAGGAATTGAGAGTTATGTGTCACTTTAAGTATGTTCTACCATGTAGTGGATATTATGGCTTTTGTTTGCATTTTAGACTTTTAGAAAACCTATGAAATGACAGTTTCGTATGGTTATTCTGTGCTAAACATCTTTACTAAATATCAGACAAGGAATTCTTTTTACATAGTAGTGATTTTAAAATGATGTTTGAGGATCTAAATTGGATATTTTTGTGGAATGTAACACATGAAGTTTTGAGAGACTCACTACTGAAGTTTTGTTCAGCATGATATGAAAGAGGTACCAGGTTCACATTTTGTTCTAAGTAATAATGTGGCTTTCTTTGTTTTAGCTTCCTGTGTTATCTGAAACATGATTTATAAGCCATGGCTTATAGGTTAGTGTGTTATATGAACCAAGCCATCTTTCTCCTCTCCTCTACTTTGTATTGAAGCAAATTAGGAACAACTTGTTACACCTGCAGTCACTAGTTTATAGAGATAGGAAACTGCCATAACAATTCAGTGATCTCAGAAACTCTTTTTTACAACCTGCCTTTGTTGACTGCACAGGTAATGATAGGCAAAGTTATTTATAGTTGAGTTTTAAAGTTCAGCCTATTAATTTCAAAGAAATGTATTCTAGTCAGTCCAGTTGGGTCCTGTATTGTAAATAGAAAAAAAATCAGTTCATGGTTTTTAGCCAATTCTTTTCTTAGCCAATTCTTTTCTTAGCCAACCAGCTATTTGAATCATAGTTTACCTAAACAAGTAACTTCTTTGTGATGTAGATGTAGCTAAAACAGCAATATAACTCCTACAGCTTTCTCGGTCTACTCAAGATTCAAAAACTGGGAACCTTGAAGGAAGTTGCCACAGAAAAATCACCCACTCTCTTCTGTGTTGTACATAGATTTGAAGTTACTTTCTTGAAGTGGGTGAGATTAGACCAGATTTTAGAAATAAGTGCTTCTTTATAGCCAAGAGAGAAAAAATATATCTGTAAAGAAAGCTAATTCAGTGTTCAACATTTGCTAAGCAATGTTTCTCTAAGATACAGTAATTAACTTTTGTGATCTCCCATGAATAAAACTGTCAGATTGCACTTTGACAAGGAGCCTCCATTTAGATAAAGCTCCCACTCAGCCTGGACAAGCTGGCCGTTGGGAGTGTGGTCTGGCAGCAATCCATTAGTTGCACATGCAGTTTACAGGCTTACTGTTAAAAATCACTCTTGTACCTATGGATCATCTATGCACATTTAGCAATGGCTTTTGCAACAGTTAGTCGTCTTGAGCCACACTTGAGCCAGGATTGAGGGGTTTTTTGCCTAGTTTTACCTTCTATTCCATCCAAGGCAACCCATTTATTTATATATTTATAGAGTTCATATGCTGCTCTAATCTGTTATGAATCTGTAAGCTTGCAATTAATCACTCACCGTTTTATTAGTTTTTATTTATTCTGTCAATGCTTTTATTGTAAACTGCCATGAGACTAACACCTAGAGGCATAAAGCTCTAATAATTAGTTAATGTGCTTTGAACAAAGACCAAGAGAACAGTACTTAAAACTGTTGAAAATTGAAATGACATTTATTTCAATGTGAGACGGTAGTCTTGACTAATTCAAATCCTGTGATTACAGTGGGGATCTTGAAGTTGATTAACATCTGGAATTAAGACCACAAGTACCAACCAGGTCTTTTCTTCTCAGATTTTGGGAAGTGCCCTCTTTTGTTTAGGAAAAAAAATCTAAGAATTAGAGGTGCAAACTATACATACCACATGCATACATATATTTAATATAAACTGAATTTCTGCTTGGTGTCATGGAGTGTTATGGTGCTGAGTCTGTGCAGCCCAAGTGCTGCATCTCTTTTTTCTAGGAGATCAACAATTCCCAAGGATTGCATACCATCTATAAAATATTTTATATCAATTTATCTTTAGGTTATAAATTAATGTTAATTTTATAGATTTAATCCATAATTTTTCCCACTATTATGCTGTAATTTTCTTTAAACCTTTGCATCTATTTTATTATAGTTTTTTTATTATGTCTTGGTAACATACCTAAGTAAAAGTTTATATATATATATATATGCCCTAATAAGTGATATCGGTCTTATATCTGCATTTCAAATTGTTTTTTTCTTAATATTCCCCCTTCCTTCTTGAAATCTGATTTTATATTTTTGTCCATTTGTAGCTACAGTATATTCCAGCCTTCACTAAGTAGTAGTTCTTGTGTTTTTAGTCTATTTGTAGAATCTGAGTGAACCGTATCTGCACATATAATTATATTTTTCTTGCTGTGTTACCTGAGGTGGAAAGCATTTGACAGAGGAACTAGAGGTGAAATGGTCGAGTTAGTATTCCATACTTTTATCAAACTTTGTCTATTAATGTGTCCTTTAAAGTTTTATCCTCGTTTGTATCTATGGGATTTTTTCTACTCCGTTATCTATGAAGTCAGCATCTTTTATGATATAGTCTAAAATTGGAGGCCAGGACCACTTTTCTCTTTAGAATTTTATAGGATTTCTTTCTTTGACTAGGTCTTTTCTCGCTCCGTATGAATTGATTGACATTTTTTTCCCATTCTTTTAAAACTCTCTGCAGTTCTGAATCATATAGTAATAATGTCCTGAAACAGAAGAAACATCTTACCATAAATGGTGGGCATATACAAAAATCCTTAAAAGTACTAGAAAAACCTCCATATTAAAATGCAAAAAATACTGGAAGTTCAATTCAAAATGAAATCTCAACTTTTATTACTAGGTGTAATCTCAGAAATAAAATCAACAAGAAACATGCTAATTTAATGAGAGCTGCTTATAAATATGAGAATTTTTGCTCAACATTGGAAGAAAAGCACAATTCCAAGAATATTTGGTCTGCAGATTTAAACTTGGAGAATTTGCAGCAATAACAAAAGTAACACATAAACACAAAGACTATAGAATTGTGATGGCGAATCTGTGGCATTCCACTCTCACTGCGCATTCCAACTCTGGGAGGCCTTTTTCGGCCTCCCAGAGGCTTGAAGAAGGCCTTTGGCAGCCTTTGCAGGCAGAAAAATAGACCCGTAAATTTTGACTAGGGCCACTTTTTCCAGGCAAAGCAGCAATGACGCATCACGCCTCAAATTTGCTTAGGTAACGCCAAGGTGATTTTAGGGGGCAATGCTTTTTAAGCCTTTTGTCATGCCCCTGTTAGAATCTGACTCCGAGGGAGAGGAGGAAAAGCCGACAGGGAGTGAGAGTGTGACTCCGGAGGTTGTGGAGGAAACTGGGGAAGGGCACAGGCCAGCTGGACATTCAGAGGAAGACCCAGGCCCATCCCCTCTTCATTCTAGGGCATGCAGGGAGGAGCGGATAAGGGAGAAACATGAATGGCGTGGTCTATGGGAGAGGAAAGGGCCTTGATCCTCTTCATGGGCTGCGAGGACTGTGAGGACTGTTTAAAAGGACAAACTGCGCATGGGCCAGTGCTGGAAGCAAAGCATGAAAATATTTCTAGTTTGTCAGTTCTTATCTGAATTTTGGCATCCTTCCCAGTGTGTGTATTTCGATATCTATGGACATCTTCAAGCCCTTATCCTGCCTTGACTCATTAATTGCTTTGGTGTGGTTTGTGTTGTTTTGTTCCTATTTATAATTTATATGTATTTTGATTTTGAATGGAAGTTCTTCCTTTTTGCAACTGTTTGTGGGGGAGTTTTTTCTCCAGTCAATGATAATTAGACCTTTGAAGACAAGTTGAAGGAATTAAAGGGACTTCACCTGTTTTTGTGACTTTGTTGCTTTTGTATCCCACCCTGGGTCATCACACCTTTGAGTCAAAGCTGTCTGAAGATGTTTCTGCAATCATGTGGTTAACATGATATCACACCACTGTGCAAAGTGCACAGCAAAACATGGAACAGTGTTACCTTTCCATCAAAGTGGTAACAATTTATCTAGTTTCGAATTGCTATGTGGGCAGGAGCTGGGGCACCGTCCAGGAGCTCACCCCATCTTGTGGCTTGCTGCTGAAGTATAGACCTTGTCTGGGACCTTTTAAACCACTGAGCCACAGTGCCTCTAATTTTCTTAGGATTTCCTCAGGTTAGCTTTTTTAAAGCATAATTTGTATTGAAACTTTTTAGATAGATGACACCCACCCCACCCACCCCAGTATTGTATTTCCAGTCTGAAAAACTCTGAACTATTTATCATTAGAAATAAAATACTTTCTTAATTGTTTGCATACTACTGAAGGGGGAAATTCAGTCAAGAAAAAAAAGTTACAGTCCCAAGATTAAGCACTAAGGAAAAGGGCTTAGAAAAATTTCATAGATAAAAAAATTGTGTCTAATTTAAATATTTGATCACTGCTAATACTGAAGTTGGTAAGAGTTATAATCCAAAACATAGCAACATGTTTGCCTTCAGTCAGTGTTATATTCAGTGCTCTCCTCATCTAGAAGATAGGCTCAAGATCCAGGTGGATCTTGACAGACTAGAACACTGGGCTGTATCTAACAAAATGAAATTCAATGTAGAGAAAAGTAAAGTCCTACACTTAGGCAAGAAAAACCAAAAGTACACATATAGACTGGGTGAAACCAGGCTCAATAGCAGTAACTGTGAGAGGGATCTTGGAGTCTTAGTGGACAACCAGCTAAATATGAGCCAGCAGTGTGCAGCCACCACCAAAAAAGCTAATGCAATCCTAAGTTGTATTAACAGAGGGATACAATCAAGATCAAGGGAAGTAGTAATACCACTTTATAAAGCTTTAGTAAGACCACACTTAGAGTACTGCATCCAGTTTTGGTCACCCCATTATAAAAAAGATGTTGAGACTTTAAAAAAAAGTACAGAGAAGAACAATGAGGATGATTAAGGGACTGGAGACTAAGGCATATGAAGAATGGTTACAGGAACTGGGCATAGCTAGTCTAGTGAATAGAAGGACCAGGGGAGACATGATAGCAGTCTTCCAATATTTGAGAGGCTACCACAGAGAGGAAGGGATCAATCTATTTTCTAAAGTGCATTTCTAAAGGAATAATGGATGGAAACTGAACAAGGAGAGATTTAACTTGGAAACAAGGAGAAACTTTCTGACAGTGAGAACAATCAACCAATGGGACAGCTTGCGCTTGGAAGTTGTGGGAGCACCATCACTTGAGACCTTCAAGAAGAGGTTGGAGTGCCATTTGTCAGAAATGGTGTAGGGTTTCCCACTTGGGTGGGGGGTTGGACTAGATGACTTATAGGGTCCCTTCCAACTCTGATTATCTGTAATCAGGTGAGATAGGTAGTATAGAATTTTGATCAATAAACAAATATTTCAAAACAGATTCATTGAGCACAAACTGTTGCCCAGTTAAGTAGAACAAAAATGTTTTCTAAATTTATGAATTTCAGTAAGCATCATTTAAAACTGATCATCTTAGCATTTACTTCTAAATGGTCTTGCTATTTCTTTAATCTGAAATGCTATTTATATATTGCCAATCACTCATGAGAACAATATTATGCAATTGATTTTCTGTGAAAAAGCATGGGCTAGATTAAAGCTCTCCACTTAAATATCCAGAAGGGATTTAAGAAAAAAGGAAGGAAAGCTTCAGTAAAAGAGAAAGCTAAGATTTATTGGGAAATCTGTGTCCTATTTTTACATGTAAATTTGAAATTATTTTTGTTACATTGCCTAATATTTCTCTAGTATCAGTTGCTGAATAAACTATGTTGCAGAAAATAAATATACTGTATTTCTTTGCTTAAAAATGCTCAGGATAGAATTGCACAGATGAGAATAACTAGGGATAGATTATCTCATGCCTGCCAATTTATGATTTGAATACAATCCTTATTTTCAAAGTTTACCGCATCAATTTATTCAGTAATCCATAGTTTTTTCTGCAATTTTTAATCATGCCCCCAAAGAAGGGTAATTATGCACTTAGTTTTTTTAAACATACAGAATTATTCAGTTAAGAATTCTAGAACAAAATTATAATAGCAATAAAATCCTAATGTCATCAATATACCATGGCCCAACAAATATGTACTTTGAAGTGAGTTTCAACAAGTACCTGAATCTCACCAAGCATAAATATATACAGTTTTATAATATATATGGTACAAACATTTATGATAGGATTTGAGAGAGTGCATATATTATTGTATAAGTTGTCTTGGTAATTTCATTTAAGGGTAGAGAACATTTATTTTTAGGTAGCAAATAACAAATATTGAATTCTGGCTGTATTCACGGTTGTGTACAAAAATGAAAATTAGTATTTCAAATTCAGAATAGAAGTATGTGGTATTCAGAGTTTCCTTTTGAAACATTTCAAGGTTTCTACTCTCCACTGGAACAAAACCTAAAATCTCTGAAGTGCCTTGTGTTCAATCAGAACAAAAACTCAAATTTCAAATTTCCTGCCACAGAAAACAATGGGAACTGGAAAGAGACCCTTTACCTCCCACTCCTTTTCGGTCTGTCTTCAAGCCATTGTTGATGGGTTGGGGGGGGGGTCTGTTTGTTAGGCAGCCTACGTGGGGAAGGAAAGAAGAGGCAGAGCTTGAAGTGGAGTCAAGAAAGGACTCGGGCTAGAATCATTACGTGTTTACAAATGCTGCAAGTCCAGCTTCGCTTCAATTCTGTTGATTCACATTTGGTGCCAATTTAGTGCTGACTGTTAGATTAGATTCTTGTGTACAAGCTTGAGCAATACATCTTCCTAACTGGAACTTAATATATGGTCCTGATTCTTTGCACCTGGCAGCCCATGGGGAAATGGACAAGTGGATAATACATATTTTGTTTTTAAAAAGCCTCCAACAACAACAGAACATTATAGCATTTTATGGGCTCCCTGTCAACCTGGACAAACAGCCACAAAGGCCAGCAAAAACAGATAACAGCAGTGGGATTTTTGGGGTAGGGTGGGGTGGGGTACAATTTAATGGTAAGAAAGGTTCACTTGTCTGTCTCCAAAGCTCAACAAAGCAGAATTTTACATCACCAATAAATCTCTTAAAATATTTTTCTAGTGTACAAAAGTTTCTTAGTCTCTGATTGTGTAGTTAATTGGTTCTTCCTTGGCCAAACTTCTCTCTATTACATCAAATGTCAGTAGGAAAGAACCTGTGCCTGTTTTGTTGGCTAATTAGTGGTTTAAGTGAATTTAAAAGAAAACAAACTATATTATATTAGAACATTTCAAACAAGATGGAATGAAATACTGTTTTGCCCTGATCTTGGGTCAAGCATTAAATTGAACTTGAAACTTTGTTTCAGGTTGAAGCAAAACCTTGAAAAAAGGGTGTTGCATTTCAGTTTTAGAATACTGGTAATCCTCAATTTACAACCACAATTGGAACTGCAAGTTCTGTTGTAAGTCGTTGGAGTTTGTAAGTTGAGTCATTACGTAACCAAACCTGATTTTACAACCAGTTTTACCACAGTTCCAAGTTGAATCACATGACTCTGAGAATCCAGCTTAACCGATGGCATTTTCCCCCAAGAAACAGGCAAAAAATGTAGTAAATCATGTGACTGTGGGACAGTGCAACCAGTCGTAAATGTGAGCCAGTTTCCAAGCAATCAAATTGCAATCATGGGACCAGTGGTGGGGCAGGGGTCATAATTTACAGATTTATAGATTAACAGAGTTGGAAGGGACCTTGTAGGTCATCTAGTCCAACCCTGCCACCCAAGCAGGAGACCCTACACTGTTTCTGACAAATGGCAGTCCAATCTCTTCTTGAAAGCCGTCAGTGATGAAGCTCCCACAACTTCTGAAGGCAATTTCTGTTCCATTGGTTGATTGTTCTCACTGTCAGAAAAGTTCTCCTTATTTCTAGGTTGAATCTCTCCTTGATCAGTTTCCATCCATTATTCCTTGTCTGGCCTTCGGGTGTCTTGGAAAATAGCTTGTGCCCTTCCTCTCTATGGCAGCCTCTCAAATATTGGAAGACTGCTATCATGTCTCTCTTCACTAGACTAGCCAAGCCCAGTTCCTGTAACCATTCTTCATATGTTTTAGTCTCCAGTCCCCTAATCATCTTTGTTGTTCTTCTATGTACTTTTTCTGGGGTCTCAACATATTTTTTATAGTGCGGTGACCAAAACTGGATGCAATATTTTAGGTGTGGTCTTATTAAGGCTTTATAAAGTGGTATTAGTACCTCACTTGATCTTGATTGTATCCTGTTAATGCAGCTTAGGATTGCATTAGCTTTTTTGGCTGCCACTGCACACTGCTGGCTCATAGTTGACAACCAGCTAAAGGTTGTCCACTAAGACTCCAAGATCCCTCTCACAGTTTACTGCTATTGAGCCTGGTTTCACCCAGTCTATATGTGTACTTTTGGTTTTTCTTGCCTAAGTGTAGGACTTGACTTTACTGAATTTAATTTTGTTAGTTAGGGCCCAGTGTTCAAGTCTGTCAAGATTCATCTGGATCTTGAGCCTATCTTCTAGGATAGTAGTGGCTAACCTTTTGGGGCAGACTTAGTGTGCAAAAGACACACTAGGCAGCAGCATGGGTGGTCAAGACCGCCACAGTGGCATCCTTCTTCACCAGAGCGTCGTTAATCTGGCTACATCAAATGCAACAACAAGTACCAACCAGCAACATTAGAGCACACTTAGATTTCGACATGGTGATTGCAGCATCTGAATACACAGCAGATGCGACATTGAACTCCATGAAGTTTGCACCCTGCACATTGTCATCGGCAGTGGCAGCTCACTGTTTACTGTGGCAGATATTGGCTGGTGGACACCAAACGAAAATGGAAACTTGCATCTGCACCTTATAAAGGGGGCAAATTGTTTGGTGCTCCATTAGATCCCGTTCTCATTGAGTCTAGGGACAAACATAAGATCATGCCATCGGTCATGAAGAAGGCAGAAACTGGGTTCTCTCCTTTCTATCTATGTTCCTTTCACGCCCCTTTCTATAGGGTAACTGGCCAGTGGAATCAAAGAAACTTTGGTCAGTGACAAGACACCCAACCTGCACAAGGGGGCTATTACAACCTCAGGGCAAGTGGCCATTTCGAGGGTCCTCCAACAGACCTTTTCGTAAATACAAATGAGCAACCCGTGGCTCCCGTTGGCATCAGACTTTGTTTTTTCACAGATCAATGGGAGAAAATGACCCCTGATGCCTGGGTTAGACAGACAATGAGGTTGGGGCTTGGCCTAGAATTCCGATCTTGTCCCCCAAAATTTTTCATCCGCTGCCCTGTGTCAACAAACACCTCTAGACGAAAGCTAATGGAGGAGGCAATTCAACACTTCCTGGCAATTCTACCTGTGAAGGTGGTTTTGGAGGAACAGTGGAGCATGGATTCTATTCAATGCTATTTGTAGTCCCAAAGGCTTCAGGGGGCTGGAAGGCTATTTTGAACCTCAAACGACTAAATTCTTTATTTATCGCAGGTTCAAGATGCATGCACTTCAATCTATCCTGAAGAGTGTGAGACATGGGGACTATTTAACATTGATAGACCTCACCAAGCCGTACTTACATATCCCCATCCTGCCTGCCCATCGTCAGTATTTGAGATTTTGTTATGTGGTCAGACACCTACAATATAGAGCCCTCCCATTTGATCTAGCCTCGGCACCCAGGACATTTACCAAGATCCTGGCTACCTTGACAGCACACCTCAGGACTGTACCAATCCAGATATTATCCTACTTGGATGATATCCTTATTCGGTCGGTCTCTCAAGATGAAGCCTTTCATGACTTGAGGACTTCATTACAGGCTTTAGAGGCTCATGGGTTCCTAGTCGACTGGGAAAATGCCGTTTGTATCCCACAACACGGCTATTGCACCTCAATGCGATAATAGACACGGGGGCCAAAGTGGTCTTTCTCTCCCAGCAATGTTGAGATGACTTGCAAATGTTAGCCAGTCGTCTCCGCTTCCCCTGCCCAAATTGCTGGGCAAGATGATATCATGCATCGATATCATACAGTGGGCATGTATGCACTCTCGAGAATTGCAATGGTTTTTGCTCCCATTTCAGAAGGCAAAGAAGGGGACTTCAACCAAAAGTGTTATTATCTTTACTCTGGTGGACCTCTTCAACCTTGGACAAAGGGTGCTCGTTTAGAGAACAGGATTGTATAACCATAACTACTGATGCCAGCTTGTCAGGGTGGGGGGGGTCCATTGTCGGGACAAGGTCACGCAGGGCATTTGGACCATTACCGACTTAAAACATAACATTAATTGGCTAGAATTACAGGGCATGTTGTGGCTTTGCAAAATGTCCGGCTACTTCAAAATGGTGCTCCCGCCAGAATTAACCATTCCTGCCCAGTAAAGTTGAAGCAACAGGTATCGATTATGCAGGTGTTAGAGTTTTTACAAGACAGACTGGACAGAGGTCTGGCTCCGCAACACTGCGTAGACAGGTGGCAGCACTTTCATCTGTATTGTCTTTGGTAACATAGATTCATTAGCCCAGATTCCATTAATACATCGGTTTCTTAAAGCAGCGTTTAATTTAAAACCAGCAGTGATACATAGATTCCCCACCTGGGATCTCTCCAAGATGCTTCAGGCCCTTGTTACCACCTTTTGAGCCCTTGAGAACTGTTGCCCTACAATATCTATCCTACAAAGTAATTTTCCTAGTGGCCATTACATCGGCTAGGAGGATATCGGAGCTGGCAGCTCTCAGTCAGAGCTAACCTCTGCATATTTCATCCTAATCGCGTAGTCTTGCTATTAGATCTAGTCTTTATTTTGAAGGTCAATTTGTACTTCCATAGGGTGCAAGAACTCATTTTGCTGAACTTTTGTCCAAACCCATCTCACCATAGAGAGAGACTCTGGCACATGCTAGATGTAAAATGAGCTTTTCACATATATCTAAAGAGAACAGCTCCATTTCAAAAAACTGAGGCTATGTTTATCTCTTTTCATCAGAATTCTTTAGGTCAAAAAGTATCTTGCTCTTCCATAGGCAGGTGGTTTAGAGCGACCATTGTTAAGCTTACACAGCGCAAGGCTTACCTGCTCCAATTCAGGTCACGGCTCACTCTACACATAGCACCGCTACAACAGTGACTTGGGCTACTCAGGCATCTGTGGAAGAGATATATCAGGCGGCAACCTGATCTACCCCTTCACCCTTCATTAGGCTTCCACTGATGCAGCTTTTGGTTGAAGGGTATTACAGAAGGTCCTACCAGAGACTCTCTCTCAATAGTGGCCAGAACCCCACCCGTAGGACATTTGCTTTGGTATGTCCCATGCCTGGATCCTGTCGACACCAATCTAGAGAAGGGGTGTTGGTCTTACCTGAGATGCACCTTCTCAGGTGGTGGAGACAGGATCCAGTCCCACCCTTTTCCTCTGGTCTCTATGATCTTGGGTGTGTGGGATGATAGGAACTATGACTTATACCTAATCATGGAATTCTTACAGCAACTATATAATAAGACCTTGACTTCATCAAGAACTGGAGGCAGTGGCCCAAAGGGGATGTGCCTTCAGTTTTTCTATTCAGTCTATAGCCGAACAGAGCTGAATATATCCCATGCCTGGATCCTGTCTCCACCGTCTGAGAAGGTGCGTCTCAGGTAAAACCAACGCCCCTTCTCCATTTCTCCAAACATATTAGAGGAATATAAGAATATACGTATACTAAGGAAGCAGTGAAAATTTATCTGTGAAAATCGGTGCCAATAAAATTTACAATGTAGTTCTATAATTGTAGTTTCAAACTGACTCAGCCATAGGTTCACTATTTGTACTTAAATTCACATCTTTTATTTCCATATGCTAATGGATTGTTTCATAGTACTACGCTATAAACATAAGTAACAATGGCTGATAAATACAAAGAAGAAATGTTCTACTTTTAGAAGAGTTCCTTATGATTTTGTTGGCAACTACTCAGATAGTTATTAGAAATGCTTGTGTGACATGCACAAGGAGAGTAATTCAAATGATTGATAGAATGAATGAAGTAGCATTCTAACACTGATATTTTTTCACTTTGAAACTATTTTTTTAAATAAATTTTATTAAGTTTCCAAATTTTAAAAACATAAAATAAAACTTTATACATTGTTGTCAACATCAAGACGTCTTTTGCATCTCCTCACATTTTTCAATATGTGTATTTACTTATTCCTTTTATCCTTACATCTCAATCTTCTCCATGGTATATTTATATATTTACATTCTTTTCCTAATTGCCATTTTATTTTCTATTTTTTATTGTTGAAGCAAGCTTATCTTATAAGCTCACCACTGATTATATTTGCAGTGACAGTGAAAAAATTAAATCCGCATTGATGGGATATCTTCATTAAGTTAACTGAAGGATTATAAAACTATTATAAGCTTTTAAATTTACAAGAATTCTTCCTCGGGCAAGATAGTTAAGATTCCTGAGGAAAGAAAGGGGTAGGCAAGGTATATCTGCTCAAGACTTGCATCCTTTAAGAAGAAGCATGTGAACTGAGCTTTATTTAGTGAAACAGTATTAGATTAGATAAAGGACTATCCTGGAACTTGCTGAAAAATGCCTTCTAATTTTGGAAATATAAAATCTGCTGGTCTAATTCCAAACTATTTCCATGTGATGTAAAGATTTGGAATAGACTATTTACATTTGCAGACTTTTTTGTTTTGATTGGTTTATGATTATTTCATCTCATCATGTGAGCTGATCTTTTCGTCAACTCTTGTTAGTGTTTACATCATCTAAGTTAGTTTAATCAGAGAAATAACCATTAAATAAGTTGTAGTTTATTCTTGGTTTTTTCACTTTGAATAGAGGCATAAATTACTTCCAGAATATTCAGAAACCATGAAACCAACCCCAGTGACTTTGATTGTTGTAAGAAGGATCCAACACAGGTGATAGGACTTAGTCTTAATGAACATAATTCTTAACTCTAATTGCTGTCCAACTCTAATTGCTGTCTTTCTGATAAAATGTTTTTTAACCAACAAGTTGTTCATTGGCATAATAGCAAGTTGGTAATAATGGTAGTTATTCCTGTTTGTTTTTTAAATTTCTGCACTGCATATAGATAGTGCCTGGAATTACATATAGATAGTGCCTGGAATTTAAATGTAAGATGACTTAGATGATCATTGGATTCGAGAGTGAGCGAGAGAGAGCAGTTGGCAAAGCACCAATTGGTGGTTTTTCTTAATGCAATCTTAACATAATTCTTACTTAAACGTAAAATATTTCTAAAGTTGATGTTTGGTCATTGCTGTGTTGAGCTTGTATATGTCTTATAGCTTTTTATTAAGCATGTCTTTTAAAGTTTTTTTTAAATTAAGCTTTGTTTAGCATGTTTTTTAAATTCTGTCTTTTAATTTTAAAATTAAGTTTTAATGGTTTTGTTCCCTCATCTAATTAAAAATTAAGCTATTAATTGATAATGTCATTTTTCACAAACAGATGTTCACTAGCCATCTTTTTAGGGGAATAAATTAAAGGATAATTGTTATGTCTACATGCTATTATCTTTTTCCTTTACACTGAATTCTTTTTTGTATTTGGAAAGAATCTAAACAAACTAATCTTAAAGCTTTGAATGCATTTTGCCTCTTTCTTCCCAATATTATGCTACATTTGGTAAAACTGAGAGGTATCTATGACTAAAGAATTAAAAAAAGAAGACATTTTATAATAGCATCCAAATCTCCTGTAAAGTGGCCTAAAATTATTCTGTAAGAAAAACAGGAATTTTTAAAGTTAAGGCTGAGGAATTCTGCTTGCTTATTAATTTTTACACTTCCCCACCTTTGTTAAAAGCATACTTCATAGGCTATATTGAGACTATATTGCAGTTGGCTAATTATGGCTTATTGTGTGAATCTCTATAATTTATAAACTATGGAAACAATGGATAACATTTTTTTTTGCTGAGGGCCTTTCTTTTAGGAGCTGTACTTCAACAAGAGAAATGGGGCAGGATAAAATTGTTTTGTGCTACATTATTGGATTTAATTTATAATTAAAGAATATACAGTTAATGGGACTACTTCCCATGTATTTTGCTTATATCTCCATTCTGTTAAAATAAAAAGAATTTTGGACGGTTTTCAGGTTTTTTTGTATGATCTTGGACCCTGAAAATATCGTACCATTGCCATTATTTGTGACTCCATTATAACTTATTCAGTAAATCACTGAAAAGCTGAGAAAATTATTCAAGAAGATCTAAACTTAAAGTAGCAGATATAAAATCTCCAAATCACCCACCCTTTTCTATCAATGGTTGGATGATAAAATACAATAATAGAATATTTAGAATTTTAGATAATAATATATAAAGAGATTTTCTTTCTTTTTTATTTGATAACACATCTATAAAATGTCTTCAGGATAGATTTGGTATGATTATATGATTTGTTATAAAATAAATTAAGTAAATTATCGTTATCTCGCAAAGTATGAATGAACAAAATCATAGTCAAATATTGTTTAATAGTGATATTAGGGTATATAATTTCTGATTGATAATATGAGTTATTATGTAATGTAACTGTAATTGAGACTATGAAATAAATGCACAAAAACTGGTAAACCAACCGACACACTGTTTGTATATTTATGAAAGAAAGCTGGATGTTTTTATGTTTTGTTTGTTTTGTTTGTCTTAAAAACTAATAAAATTGTTAAAAAAAATATATCTCCAAATCACTTTGAATGTCCTTAGACATACCTGCCTTACAAAAGCCTACTTTTTAAAAAATAAATAAGGGATCGATGCTTATCAGGATATTTCTGTGGTAAAATATCTGATATACAAAGCAATATGAAATTGCTATTGGTTTTCCTTGACATATTTGTATGGCTTTCAGTCATGGTCTGTTGGCTTCATTGAGAATACTTACTAGAAATCATCAAGATAATTTTCAGGTGAGTTCCAGATTTCCTGAATTTGGAAAGAACTGATAGATTTGTTTATAGTATAGAGCTGGTGAGGAAGAATGGAGTCATTGATGCCTGGCTTACCATGGGAGGAAACTGAAAAATGATTTATTATAAGTTTTGTTTATATTAGCAGACAATATTTTAAAGTTTCATTTAACAGGTGCTTTAAAAGCATTAAAATGTGATTAATTATAGCATGTGCCAACAATGAAAGAATATTGGATAGTGATGATTCTTTTTTAAAAAAAATTTATTGGTTTTTAAAACAAACATAAACAAACAAAACATAAAAACATCAAGCCATCTTCCATATATATACATACAGTGTGGCCGGTTGGTTTACAAATTGTTTTGTGCTTCCATTTCGTTGTCTTCATTTACAATTATATTGTATATACCCTCATATTTTCAGTCAAATATTAAATACATTAATATCATTATTAATCAATCATTTGACTATACTTTTATTCATTCATGTTTTACAAAATAATAATATCTTACTTAATTTGTTTTATGACGGTTCATATTATCATCCCAAATCTATCCTAAAATCATTTTGTGGATATAAGAAAAGAATACATCTTTATATATTTATTATTTTCTAAAAATTTACATATTTCATTACTATATTTTATTGTCTAACCATTGATAGAATAGATCCCAAATTTTATAAAATTGTTTATCATCTTGTTCTCTAATTTCAAATATCAGTCTACTCATTTTAGTACATTCCAATATTTTCTTAATGATTTCCTCCTGTGATGGTATTTTCTCATTTTTCCAGTTTTTAGCAAATACAATCCTAGCCGCTGTTAATACATTTACAATCAGCTATTTCAAGTCTTTACTATATATTTGAGATAAAATTCCCAATAAAAATATCTCTGGTTTCAAATCCGTATGCTTTTTTGACATTTTTCCAACCACGTGTGGATTTTAGTCCAATATTTTTTAGCATCCGCACATGTCCACCACATATGGTAATATAAGCCAGGTGTCTGATGACATTTCCAACGTTTTTTGGATTTATTCTTGAACATTCTTGCTATTCTTGTTGGGGGGAAATGCCACCTGTGAAACATCTTATACAAATTTTCTTTAGATGCTGTTGACATTGTCATTTTATAATTTTGAGACCACAATTTTTGCCATTTCTCTAGATCAATCCCATATTCAAAATTCTTCCCCCAAGCAATCATAGTTTCTTTAACTTGTTCTTCTTCTAGTTTAATTTCTAAAAGCTGTCCATACAATTTTTTAATCACCTTTTCATCAGTACCTGTCAAAATCTTATCTAAGTCAGTCAGTTTATCATAGAAACCTTCTGTTTTAGAATCTTTATCTTACCTTGAATGTATTTGCGCATATGAAAACCAATTCATCTTTATACCTTGTTCCTCTAGTTTTTGCATAGATTTAAGTTCACCCTTTTCATTCAATATTTCACCATATCTAACTGTTTGTTCCTTTTTATATATTATAGGATAAGAAAATGCTTCAATAGTTGATAGCCAGACTGGAATTTTCAAATAACATTGTCTTTTAATCTTCTCCCAGTTTAACCACAGAGACTCCCATATATACTGTCTTCTGAAATACCCCTGTGTTTTAGTTCCTTTAAACCATAGAAAAGCATGCCACCCCAACAACAGATCATGTCCTTCTAATGTCTACAATATGGTATTTCTTAATGTTATCCATTCCTTTACCCACATCAAATTTGTAGCTTGGTAATACAACTCCCAATTAGGCAAACCAAATCCTCCTCTTTTTCTAGCATCTTGCAAAAGTTTTAACTTTATTCTCGCTTTCTTACCTTGCCATATATATTTCAACACAATTTTATTTAAATCTTCAAAGCATTCTTTTCCAAGCTGAATTGGAATTCTTTGGAACAAATATAAAATTCTGGATAATATATTTATCTTGATTGTTGATATTCTCCCTATTAATGACAGTTGTAAATTTTCCCATTTCACCAAATCTAGAGCTATCTGCTGCTTAAGTTTGATATAATTATTCTCTTTTAGTGTACTGCATCTTGCTGTCAAATATATCCCCAGGTACTTGATCTTATTCATGACCTGGATTTTCAGTAGATCTGCCAGTTCTTCCTTTTGTCTTGATAACATATTCTTTGTCAGGATCTTTGTCTTATTTTTATTTATTTTCAAACCAGCCACCTTTCCATATGTCTCTATCTTTTCTATCAATTTTGATGCTGTTTCTAGTGGGCTAGGTTGGCAGAAGCTGGGACAAGGAATGGGAGCTCACTCCATTATGCGGTGCTAGGAATTCGAACCACCGAACTGCCGACCTTTCTGATCGACAAGCTCAGCGTCTTAGCCACTGAACCACTCCATCCCCAGGCTGTCTTGTAAAGGAGCCCTATTTGAATAAAAATATAGAAAGCATTTTGATATAATGTATCAAATTATATACCTTTTGATAACAGTTCTATTGGATTCATATTTTAATTATATGAGAGAACAAGATTTGTTTAATTGTTCTAGCAACTTTTAGAAAGTTCCTGCAGACACACACACACACACACACACACACACACACACATACATACAGGTTTTCCTATAATTAGGGAGACAGTCAAAATGCTGAGGTGACAACATACTTCCTGGCTCATTATCTTAAGAATTTATTACTCTTCCAGATTATCTGAAAAGCAGTTTTATAAATATAAATATATATAAATTAGATTCCTCTCTTTAGTTTCACTAATATTTGTGGCTAATTATAATACACATTCTTTGTGCATGATTTGGGGAATGCTAGTATTCCATTCCATGAATGGTTTGATTAATCAGACATCTTGGCATGTTTCAAAGAAAAAATAAAATAGGCAGTTTTCTTGAAATTGTCAGTTTAATCAGGATAAATGTATGCATGCTAGTGTTGGCATCAGTTCAATTTCTATTTCTTTATGGGTGTTTATATTTTCAATTTTAAAAGCTTTGAGATAATTTATGTAGTTTTTAAGTGAGCTGTTTGACTTTTTAAGTGAAATTCCCAATGTAGACTGTATACTCAAAACAAATTTTGAAAAATACAGATACAGAAGAATAATGTCTTCTATAATAAACTTCATACTGTACTAAGTTCCTTCTTAGAGAACAGCACTCACATTTTGGCATGAATGATTTTGCTGTACTAGAGAGGAGACTCTTAACACATTTTGTTGTTCTTGGCCTGTTTTAGAAATTCAGTTATATTGTGCCTCTGGGGCAGGGGGAATGGGTAAAAAAGGTTTTGAAAACTTAAAAGGATAGATCAAACAGGCAGTTTCCTGCATGTGAACTTTATTTTGTAATAACTAAAACTTGTTTTGCATAAAATGATATCCTCTAGAATAAGGGATGTGAACAGTTAATGACTTGCTATACTAGAGAAATAACTAATTGAAAGCAACCAAAAGACTTTGGTTGAAATTTAGCCAAGTCAATTCTGACCAAATGTTACTGCCAACTTGTAGCTGCTCAGCAGCAGATGTAAAACGAGCTTCCTCTTAGCTTAATACCTGGTGTGGAAAAATGTCTTACAAATCCTGACAGATGTTGAAAATTTGGACACTCTGGGAAAGATTTTCATACAGGAGTATTCACTGATACAGATCTTGGGACTCCTAAGCATGTTGTTAGCACTCTGAACGGTGGCAAAAGGAAACTAGCTTTTTAAAAGAAATGGGAGAAAAATGTGCTAACAATTTTTTTTTAAATATACATGCAAGACAGAGGTGGTATTCAGCAGGTTCTGACCAATTCTGGAGAACCAGTAGTGGAAATTTGGAGTAGTTAGGAAAACCGGCAAATACCACCTCTGACTGGAGATTTTACAATATCCTTCCCCTGCCACACCCACCAAGCCATGCCCACAGAACTGGTAGCAAATTTTTTTGAATCCCACCACTGATACAAGAATACACATATATAATTCAGTGCAAGTAATACAACATTAAAAGAAAAAGGCTAAGGAAAGGAGGGAATCCCTTAACTTTGTATTTAGGAGGTATTATTTTGGATATATTATTGACTTACTTATTAATAAGTGATGGCTACATTTGAACCATCTACTTCCAAGGAGTTCTGATATACGACATCCCATGTTATTGTGGTAAAACCAAAGATTAACTACTTACTGCAATCCATGACTGAATGGGAATCTGGAGACAAGCCAGTACAGACTTCAGTTTTCATTGGCGGATTATATAAAAATCATTCAATAAACCATTTTTTTTTTTACATTTTTAAATTACTCAAAGGCATAATGTGATTTAGCTCAGTGTTCTGTTTTTACTTAGTCATTGTCATTTGTAAAAAAAAAAATCATTATGAGTTTTGCACGTTTTGTGAAATTGCTATTCTCCTGAGAGCTGTTCTGAGCATCCAGGCACGGGAAGTGTTCTGTCTGTCGTTCGATAGGCTCCTCCTCCTCCTTGGAGCTCCTCCCAAACGTCCCCAGTTTTAGCTCAGTCTGTCATGTAGACTAGACATGCATTCCTCACCAGGATCATCGGAAAGCTAAAAAACAGGTTTCAGTAGCCTTCAAGATTAGAAGGCACCCTTTCCCCCCAAATTCTTAAAGCATTTTCCCTTTAAAATGTATGAGTTTTGCATGTTTTGTGAAATTGCTATTTTGTGGTATATTTAACAAACATGGATAAACTAAACATGGCTTAATGAGCCTCATATCAGAAGTGTTTTTAGTTGGATTTATCTATAAATTTTATATAAATGTTATATCCTATATTTTTTAAACAATTGTTTTTTTTATAATGGATAAATCTTTACAGATTTAAAAACTGCTGCAATTCAGGAATCGAGCACAACACTACTCAACAGCATTTTTAAAAAAACTAATTCCTCAAAAATAAACCTTTCTTAAAAACTTAATTTACCTTGAAAATTCTTGGGATCTTTCATGTATCTTGTATGATAGATTGTATAAGAGCTCAGAAACATCAAAACCTTTTGTGAAAAATTGCAGAAATCTTGTCAAATATTGCATTTATTTAACAAAAAAAATCAAATTTTTGGAATTTTGAATTTTTCAGTATTCTAATATTACAAGGTTTGTGTCAACACTAGAGAAGAATACTAGCCAGTGCTGTATTTGGTTAATTTGAATTATATAAACACACACACACTCACACACATACACACATACAGAGAAGCACATGTATACCCACACATGCACATTTAAATATTCAATAATTCAGCATTTAGTTTTGAAGTTTAATTTAATTTAGTTTTTTTACTTTAATATCTTAATATTAGCAATCTTAAATTGCTAACCACACTTAGAGATGAAATTCAAAATTTTCTGTTCATTTCATAGGATTTTTAAAATGTTATCATTGGATATTTTTTTTACTTAGTTTAACTAATAGCCCCCAAAATCATTAAGAGTCTGAAAATAAAATTTGATGATAATTTGGAAACATAATTCACAGCTAACTTAGAATTATTAGGCTCAATCTTTGAAAGTAATAAAGAAAATTATTTGATTTTGAAATCGTCTTCTGATTTGCTCCTTTTTGAAAATTATTTAAAGTTTTTATAATATTTACCATATTTGTGATGCTTATCTTGTTTGGCAATATCATACTGATTTTAATGTAGAAGGGAGGTATGATCATTTTTGATCTTAGTGCTGGAACATTGTTAAAACTTTTGAAGCTAAAAAGCTAAAAAGGATGTTCCTCAATTTAGATTCAGTACATTTTTAAAATCTACTTGGATCACAGTTGTAATTCATTTTCTATAGGAGAAGGAGAGGCAAAACTGGGGGTGGAATTAGAAGAGGAATAAGTATAGAATCCCTCCATAGCCATAAGCGGACTAACTCCAATCTCCCTTGGATTTCCATTGTAAGCAGGCCCTAACCGTTCATTGAGAAGATTCCTGCACATAGTCTGTGTAGCAATGAATCAGTTTAATTTGACCTTCACATGTGGACCTGACTTTTTGTGCCTGACATTTTCTGATACCATGTTGCAGTCATCAAATAAAGACAATATAGGGAATCTACTTGACATCTAATGCAGTGTGTCATCCAGAGAAGGATCCACTTGCCTGCCTATAAGGCCTTGACAACTGACAGATCAAGGTTGTGCTGTCTTGTCAGCTGAAACAAAAATGGATCTACAATATGAATCCCAAAATAGTAAAGTCTTTTGTCTGAAGAAATAGCATGGGCTTTTTGTTGGCATTGAAAAAAAACCTTTACTGTCAGTGTATAAGTTACTTTACATTCTTCAAGCTGATGATTAAAAAATAAGAATATAGAAATACTAAAAGCAAAATAAGAAAATACAAAAAACATAAAAGCATCATAAACACTTTCAATAGCACATTTTTAGAAATAAAATGAATTTCGGTGTAGAAGAGCTCAGCAGCAGTTATTAGTACCAACGCATTATAAAAGAAAGAAGTGCTGATGTATTGTTGTGCAATGTCTATTTTGGTTACCAGGAAAGGTTCATAGTGGTAGTGAACAGGCCTTTGGGGAGAAATTGTTGGCATTCTTTGGGCAATCAGCACATTTTAAGGAAGAAGGAAGACATCGTATAGATTTATTTCTGTACTTTGATGGAAGTCTGATATTTAATTCATGCTGTGTACTTTCTAATATGCCATCTCTGAAACTCAGCACAATCCAGCTCAAATTAAACAACACAATCCACTGCAGGAAAGAGCAATCAGTTTTGTTGATTCATGGTCTCCTGGATAGTTCTCTGGCATGGATAATTTGGGCTAGTCTGTTGTCCTGTGAGTGTTACCATTTTACCACTGGCAGAAACATAATCCTCTTTTTATTTAGACATACAATACCTGCAATCCTGAAGCATCTGTCATTATCTGTACTTAAAATTGGCTAAGTAGGTAATTGCATAAATGATTATAAAAATAAAAACTGGATAATGTGGAGAATGAAATGGGAAGACTCTGTCTAATGTAAATAGGAGCAGGGAATTACACTGCTCAAAAAAATAAAGGGAACACTTATACAACACAATGTAACTCCAAGGCAATCATACTTCTGTGAAATCAAACTGTCCACTTAGGTAGCAACACTGATTGACAATCAATTTCAATGCTGTTGTGCAAATGGAATAGACAACAGGTGGAATGCATAGGCAGTTAGCAAGATATCCCCAATAAAGGAGTGGTTCTGCAGGTGGTGACCACAGACAACTTCTCAGTTCCTATGCTTTCTGGCTGATGGTTTGGTCACTTTTGAATGCTGGCGGTGCTTTCACTCTAGTGGTAGCATGAGACGGAGTCTACAACCGACACAAGTGGCTCAGGTAGTGCAGCTCATCCAGGATGGCACATCAATGCGAGCTGTGGCAAGAAGGTTTGCTGTGTCTGTCAGCGTAGTGTCCAGAGCATGGAGACACTACCAGGAGATAGGCCAGTACAGCAGGAGACATGGAGGAGGCCATAGGAGGGCAACAACCCAGCATCAGGACTTCTACCTCCGCCTTTGTACAAGGAGGGACAGGAGGAGCACTGCCAGAGCCCTGCAAAATGACCTCCAGCGGGCCACAAATGTGCATGTCGCTGTTCAAACGGTCAGAAACAGACTCCATGAGGGTGGTATGAGGGCCATCCACAGGTGGGGTTGTGCTTACAGCCCAACACCATGCAGGACATTTGGCATTTGCCAGAGAACACCAAGATTGGCAAATTCGCCACTGGCACCCTGTACTCTTCACAGATGAAAGCAGGTTCACACTGAGCACATGTGACAGATGTGACAGGGTCTGGAGATGCCGTGGAGAACGTTCTGCTGCCTGCAACATCCTCCAGCATGACCGGTTTGGCAGTGGGTCAATAATGGTGTAGGGTGACATTTCTTTAGGGGGCCACACAGCTCTCCATGTGATCGCCAGAGGTAGCCTGGCTGGCATTAGATACTAAGATGAGATCCTCAGACCCCTTGTGAGACCATATGTTGGTGCGGTTGGCCCTGGGTTCCTCCTAATGCAAGACAATGCTAGACCTCATGTGGCTGGAGTATGTCAGCAGTTCCTGCCAGACAAAGGCATTGATGCTATGGACTGGCCCACCCGTTCCCCAGACCTGAATCCAGTTGAGCACATCTGGGACATCATGTCTCGCTCCATCCACCAACGTCACATTGCACCACAGACTGTCCAGGAGTTGGGGGATGCTTTAGTCCAGGTGTGGGAGAAGATCCCTCAGGAGACCATCCGGCACCTCATCAGGAGCATGCCCAGGCATTGTAGGGAGGTCATACAGGCACGTGGAGGCCACACACACTACTGAGCCTCATTTTGACTTGTTTTAAGAACATTACATCAAAGTTGGATCAGCCTGTAGTGTTTTTTTCCACTTTAATTTTGAGTGCAACTCCAAATCCAGACCTTGATGGGTTGCTAAATTTGATTTCATTGATAATTTTTGTGTGATTTGTTGTCAGCACATTCAACTATGTAATGGACAAAGTTTTGAATAAGAAGATCTCATTCATTCAGATGAGATGTTATTATTTTTGTGTTCTCTTTATATTTTGAGCAGTGTATTTCAGATTAGGTCGATAATTTGTTCTTTTTTATTCCTTGCTGATTGGCGTGCCCATCTTCCTTCCAAAATTACTTAGAGAATTGCAGACAGAAAATTCATATATATTTATTATGGTTTAACATTTTATTAATACTCAAATTAGCTATGTAATTTCAATTGCATCGTCCTCAAGTGCTCCATGTTTCACTGGCCAGTTGTATCTCTATAAATAGGGAAGATAAAAGAATAATTACAAATATTATAAACCAAGTTTTCTCCATTAGAGACTGCTGTGAGGGTCTAGGTGTGGGATGTCTACCTCCTCGTTATGTGACTGAGTCTGCCAAATCATTAACCTTGCCACTATTGCTATAGTTACCCCAGCTTTCGACTCAGTCTACTCATCGAAACAGTTGTGTTCTGAGAGCTCTCTCAGAGCCTAAAACCTTAAAAGTTCAGTAAATTCAGCAAAAAAAAGTGGCGATCGGCTTTAAAGCAAGCAGCTGATCAGCGCGAGGCTAGAATCGGCTCCCAGAGCTCCAGGAGCTCCAAGAGGATGCCATGCAGGATAGGAAGGACTCTCCCCCGCGAGGGTGATTCCAGGGCCAGAGATCATTCCTGACACTGAGAACACTCAGGACAAGTCACCAACTGTAAGTGGCAGCAGAGAACAAACAGAGCGGCGATAGGGGCTACATTGCCCAGACTGGGCCAGTTCTCCCTTTTAAATGCCACTCAAAGCTCCCACAATGCCAAGCTGCTCCAGCTGATTGATGCTAATTGCGGGGTGGGATAGATTGTTCCCCCATGGATCTCTATGCCTCGTGGCTCCCCATAGCTCGCCTGGCGTTTAAGAGAGAGTGACTGGTTTACCAAGGATTGCCCTAATTAGAGTAATGTAAGGGGAAGCAGGCAGAGAAGAGCCTCTTTCCCCAGCAATGGCACAAGCCTCTTCAAGATACAAGAAGAAATCCAAGAGACATTCCTCAGCTCAAGGGGCAGCGGCAAAGATTAAGGCTAAGGCCGTTGCCTCTAAGAAGAAAACCAAAGCTGAGAAAAAAGTAGAAAGAAGATGACATGAAGCTCTTGAACGGCAACTTGCAAAGGGCCAAGAGCAAAGAGAGGGCCAAGGCCAACTGTCACCCCATCCAACCATTGCTAGGGCAGATTTGTAGACTGTTAACATTCAAATCCCACAGACTTAGTCACCAGAGGGAACTGCTAAATTTAATTCTGCCCTGTCTCAGGATTAATTGTGTGCGCACACAATTTTTGGCACAGGAGCCCAAAAAGGTTAGCCACCACTGCTCCAGGGTATTCACAAAGGTTTTGGCAGCCCTTGCAGCCTCTTTGCGATCACTGCCAGTGAGAGTTCAATGTTACTTGGACGATATTTTAATTCAATCGTCCTCAGAACTCACTGCCTGGAGAGTTCTCCGAATTACTTTGCAGGTGCTGCAGTCAAACCGATTCTCAATAAACATCAAGAAGAGCCATCTGCATCCGACCAACTGACTTCTCTACTTAGGAGCAGTAATGGATACGCTGTCCTGTGAGGTCTTCCTGTCTCCAGATCATCAACAGAGTTTGCAGTCATTGGCCAAGCAAATCCAACTATGTCAGACTGTGCCCCTGTCTCTTCTATCTTAGCTTTTGGGCAAGATGGTGTCTTGCATATCTATCGCCCCATGGGCAAGACTTCATGCCTATTCTCTACAATGGTTCCTTCTTCCTTATCAAAGGTCAGGCAGGAGCCACTCTGCTATCAAGGTGTTAGTTCCCTGAGCGGTTCTCAGATCCTTCCAGTGGTGGCTGTTCCCAGCCATCAGCATGAGCCAGCTCTTCAAAGACCCCAGCCGAGTGGTTATCACCACAGGTGCCAGCCTGTACAGCTAGGGAGCTCATCTTCAGTCAGAGATGACTCCGGGGCAGTGTTCTCAGTTGGAGAGCACTCATTCCAACAATTGGCTGGAATTCAGGGCTATCCATCTGGCCCTCAGACAGTTTCAAGCCAAAGTGGTTGGGACCCATGTCCTTATAATGATGGACAATGTGGCAGCCAAGGCACACATCAACCGTCAGGGAGGAACCAGGTCCAGGAAGCAGAGAGGCTAGGTCTTTGGGCAGAGAGGCATCTTCTAATTCTAAGGGCGGAACACATTTCGGGGGTCAACAATGTACAAGCAGATTGGCTAAGCAGGGCCCAGATAGATCACTTGGAATGGCATCTCCATCCGGACCTGTTCAGGGAAATGACTGGGATTTTCGGATTCCCGGTCGTGGACCTGTTTGTCTCCCCAGACAATGCCCAACTTCCCTGGTATTTTACCAGGTTCTCCACACTGGGGACAGAAAGGATCGATGGCCTTTGGTGCCAATGTCCAAAGGGTCTTTTGTACACATTCCCGCCTCTTCCTCTCATTCTAGCTGTAATCAGGAAGTTGTTGGTGGAGAGGATGGAGGTTTTATTCCTGGCCCCCCATTGGTCCAGATGCCCCTGGTTTGTGGATCTGGTGAACCTATCAGTGATCCCCCTATGAAGGATCCCCCTATCCAAGATTTCCCTCAGCCAGAGGGCCCTATTGCATCCAGAGCCCCAATGGCTTCAGTTAGCCATATGGAGATTGAGTGGGGATCGTTAACCAAGGACAACTTCTTTTCTAGAGTCATAAATACTATGCAGGCATCTAGAAAAGCATCTACCAATCGCATTTATGATGCTACTTGGAGGATTTTTTGCACTTGGTGTAATAAGACTAATCGCTCTGCCATGGAAGCCTCTATTGGGGACATTCTAGAATTTCTAAGGACAGGCTGGATAGGGGGCTCTCGCCCAATACTCTTCACGCACAGGTAGCGGCTTTGTCAGCTGTCTTATCCATGGGATCTTTGGAGTCCATTTCTCACCATGCCCTAGTCCGCAGGTTCCTCAGAGGGGAATTGAATCTGCATCCAACGGTAGTTCACAGGTACCCTACATGGGACCTGTCAAGTCCTGTGGACTCTTACGGGAACTCCCTTTGAGCCTCTGAGATTGATTGGGCTTTGATTTCTGACTATTAAAGTGGCCTTCTTGGTGGCCATCACATTGGCTAGAAGGTTTTCGGAACTAGCAGCACTCTCGGTTAGAGGAGACCTTTGCATTTCCCACCATAATAGAATGGTCCTGAGACTAGATCCCACCTTTGTTCCAATAGTTAACTCTTTGTTCCACAGAGCACAGGAACTAGTATTACCAAATTTTTTGTCCAAATCTGACACATGAACTGGAAAAGAAATGGCATGCTCTGGATGTTTGCAGATATTAAAATGACTTATTTGTTCCATAAAACGGAATTGCTTTTTGTTTCCTATCAACCGGCCTCATTATGGAGCAGAGTTTCTCCATCTATGATGGGCAGGTGGATTCGATCCTGCATATCATCGGCTTATGAGACTTGGGGACTTCCTGTGCCCAGTAAACTCACGGCTCATTCCACAAAGAGTGCAGCCACAATGGCAGCTTGGGCTACTCAAGCATCTATAGAGGAGAAATGCCGGGTTGCCACATGATCATCTCCTTCCCCATTTATCCATCATTACCTTTCACCTGCACACTTTCACCTCAGCAGGTGTGGCATTTGGCAGACAGGTGCTCCAGCGAGCTGTATCAGAGCAGACGGATGAGGACCAGACCTAACCCTCCCAGATATATGCCGGCTTTGGTAAGTCCCACAACTAGACTCTTGCAGCAGTCTAACAGAGAATGGGCGTTGGTATATTTACCTGACAATGCCCTTTTTTGTTCGACTGCAAGGGAGTCTAGACCCACCCTGAGAAGGTCTGGTTGGGGGGAGAAGGATATTTTTAATATTTTGCAGAACACAACAACCTCTGTCAAAATTCCTTTACCGAAAGCTGGGGTAACCATAGCAATGGTGGCAAGGTTAATGATTTAGCAGACTCAGTCATGTGACGAGGAGGCAGAAACATCCCACATCTAGGCTCTCTTGTAGTCAAAAAGAACAAAAAAGGTTGTTCTCAAGTAAATATACCAACGCCCATTTCCTGTGCTACATTATCATGGATCAAATAACAGTCAGTGATTTATTTTACCATGTTTGTCTCATATTAAACATCAATCATGATTTGTTAATTATGATTAAATGCATATAGTCAGTGCTTAATGACTGTTTGATATCATGGCAACCACATCCTCCCTTTTTCTGGGCAATCACATGATCATAGTTTGGGTACTTTTAGAACCATTTCTGTTCAAGGAGCCCAGCCACGTAACCTTGACCTCAGATGCCAGCCTGTTTGGCTGGGGAGCCCATCTCCAGTCTCAATTGGCTCAAGGAAAATGGTCTCAGGCAGACCTGAAAAACAACATAAACTGACTGGAGCTCCGAGCAATCCATCTTACCCCACGGCACTTTCAGACCGCCGTAGAAGGACAACATATACTGATCATGATGGACAATATGGCCACCAAGGCACACATCAACCCCCAGAGGGGCATCCACTCCAGGTCCCTCCTGTGTGAGGCAGACCAACTGTGTCTCTGGGCAGAAGCTCACCTGCTTTCCATCAAAGCGGAGCACATCCTGGGGGGTGACAAATGCACAGGTGGATTATCTCAGCAGGACCACGGTGGACCATTATGAGTGGTGGCTACACCCAGACCTTTTCAAGAAACTGTTAGAGAGATTTGGTCACCCAGTCCTGGACTTGTTTGCCACCCCTGCAAACTTGCAACTGCCCAGATTTTTCACAAGATTTGCAACATTGGGAGCAGAGGGAGTCAACACCCTCCACAGCACTTGGCCCAGGGGCCTATTATAGGCATTCCCTCCTCTGCACCTCATACCTGGGGTGATCAGGAAACTTCTACTAGAAAAGGCAGAGATTCTGTTTCTCAGTCCCCATTGGCCCAGACAGCCATGGTACGCTGACTTGGTCAGCCTATCTGTATCCCCTTCTTGGAAGATTCCTGAGGACAGGATCTTTCTCAGCCATGGTGTCTTGGTCCACCTGGAGCCTCAGTGGCTCCATCTCATTGTCTGGCACTTGAGAGAGAATCCTGAGGAAGGACAACTTCTCAAGGAAGATGATACAGACAATCCAGGCTTCCAGGAGACTTTCCACCAATAGAATTTATGACTACTTGGAAGGTGTTCTGCAAATGGTGTTCTGCAAATGGTGTGTTAGGATGGGCTTAGATCCCATGGCAGTATCTATTCCACAGATCCTGGACTTTTTACAAGAGGGTCTTGACAAAGTGTTAGCACCTAGCACTATTCGCAGAAAGGTGGTGGCCTTATCCTCAGTGCTAATCTATGGGGACTTGGAATCCCTTGCCCACCATCTGGTGGTACGAACTTTCATCAGAGATGCAGTTAACTTAAAACTGCCCATAATACACAGGTACCCCACCTGTCCAAGGTACTAAAGGCCCTCACCTCAGCACTCCTTGAGTCACTTCGGACTATGGAGTCTGTGATACCTGACCTTCAATGTTGCCTTTTTAGTGGCCACCACATCGGCCAGGCAAATATCAGAATTGGCAGCCCTCTCAGTCAGGGAGGACCTTTGCATTTTCCACACAGACAGGGTAGTTCTAAGTTCCTTCATTCCCAAGATAAACTCCTGGTTCCACAGGGTCCAGGAAATAGTGCTACCAAACTTCTATCCAGGACCATTCCACTTGCTGGAACAAAGGTGGCACACCTAGACATGTGAAAGCCACTCCGCAGATATATATAAAAAAATATTCTCATCGTAGAACAGAATCCCTATTTGTAGCATTCCAACCATCTTCAATGGGCACCATTCACCTCATTGAACAAAGGCTATTGGATAAGGGTGTGTATAGCCAAGGTCTACGAGTTGCAGGCTCTCCCGGTACTCAGACGAGTAACTGCTCATTCTACTCAAAGTGCAGCTACTTCAGCCGCATGGGGAATGCAGGCCTCTATTGAGGACATCTCCAGGGCAGCAACATGGTCCTCGTCGTCTCCCTTCGTACGGCACTACAAACTGGACACTTCGCCTCGGCTGAGGGGACCTTTGGCAGGATAGTGCTCCAATGGGTGCATGTTGATACAGAGACTCATGACCAGACCACTCCCTGCCCATAAGGACAGCCAGCTTTGGTATATCCCAAGTGTGGATTCTCCAATCGACATGCTGGAGAAGGGACATTGGCTTACCTGAATGCCCTTTCTCAGCATGTCAGTGGAGAATCCACTCCCACCCTGGTGACCATCTGGTCCCACATCCAGGAGATACAGAGCCAATACCACTGAGGAGTCCATCAGATGACTGCGCCCTCATCATAAACTGGAACAGTGACAGTTAACAGAGAGGCGTTGCAAAAGATTGAGGACTCAGTCTCTGGGCAGAAAGGCATGTGTCAACTCAAGTGTGGATTCTAAGTGTGGATTCTCCTTCAACATGCTGTGAAAATGGGTGTTCAGGTAAGCCAACACCTCTTTTCTTTGTCCTACCAGCTGTAATACTTGGATTATATTAAGACCATAGTTTCCACCAAACCTCTACGATATATTCAAAAAATAATTTTTCTGAGTACATTTTACTATGTAACTTCTCATTAAAATTAATAGGCAGTTACATAATTTCAGTGGGATTTTATTGGGTAAAAATCATTCACTGCAGCACAGTAAAGCTAATCATCACATAAAGAAAATAACGTGGTTACCAAGTAATTATTTGAGAATATGGGAAGATTGTATGCATTGCTTTTTAATTTCATTTGACATGTATAATATAGGCAATTTCAAACGTGTGTAAACCAAGTAACCCATTTCTTTTTCTTGGTGTGACTAAGTTGTAAATTGCAGATAAAGCTATTAATGTTGGAAAATAAATTAACGCATTTATACATGGCAAATTGGAAGAAGCCTTCTATACTCTCACAGGAGTACCTAAAAAGTTGTTTAATTCTTCGGAGCTGACTGTAAATAATATGGACAGATATTATTGTAGCTGAGCAGTTCCACGTCTGTAAGCAGACAATGATTTCCACTCTAATGCTAAATTTTCTAATATGACAGTTTTGCTTGCATCTTCTGGTCTGTATAGAAAAAAACTATTCAGGGAAGTGAATTTGAGTTGGAAAAAAAATTGGTAAGAAGGGAAAGAATTAAGAGGCTTTTCCCCCCTCACCCCAGTTCTTCTTTGACCTTGTAAAAATACCTTTGCAGGTACTATATGTAAACAAAGAACCAAGGAAAATAAAATGTGTTTGGTGTGGTATGTTGTTTTGGAATTATTTTTAATGTGTTCTTGTTTTGCTTTCTTAGATCAAGTTATGTCACATTCTGTAACCTATGTACTATTGTATAAATCAACAACTTATTTTTGTTTGGTGACACACATTAATTTTATGCTGTCTTCTAATTAGGATTTTGGTAAGTAGGGCTTTCCTGTGGTGACCACGGGCATGTTATAATGCATTTGAAACAGCTGTGAGAAAAACACATTAAATTATATAACTGATACCATGGTAATTATCTACCATGTTAATTAATTGGCATATTGCAGTCTAGCCGTATGGCCACTCTAAACAAGCAAGTCATGAGTGGTTTGCAACTGCAAGAGAAGGATGACATGATCATCTGGTTGTCTATACCAGAGGTGTCAAACTCAAGGCCCGCAGGCCACATCTGGCCTGCGGGATGCTTAAATCTGTCCGTGGAGCCGGCCTGGAAATAGCAAAGGACTGACTCGCGGTGCCTCTGGCAACCAAAATGGGCTGCAGAAGATGCATGTGCCCCCCCCCCCAGCACCCAATTTTTGGGCCTGGATGGCCTTCTGCAACACTCTGCCAACCAAAATGGAGCATGGAGAGGCTCTGCTGCACTTTGGCCGTCAAAGTGTTGCAGGAGACCGTCCATCTGAAAACAGGGCATGGGGGTGTGTGCACATCCCCCTGTGCCTAATTTTGGCTGGCAAAGTGTTAAAGGAGGCATCTGTCCCGTCTTCTCTCCCTCTCAGCTGGCCCGCGGAGAAAAACTACAATGCTGATCTGGCCCTTGAAGGAATTTTAAATTGGTAGATGTGCTGCTTCTTCCCTTATAATTGATTCACAAAGATATTTTTAGTTCAGAAGTAATGGCAATTTGGTAAGCAAGAAATTATGCCAATACTAGAAATATGAAGGGGCGGGGAAGTACCTCGGGTGCATATATGTATATCATTCCTAGGTTTTTATGTTTTTTCCAGGTGAAACACTGGAAGCGTTGTGGAACTTTGTGAAAATTATTTTCTCCTCCCACCTTTGCAATAAATTAAATGCTTTCCAAGATAAAGGTTCATTATGAGATATGCAAGAAAGTGATTCGAATTCAAACTGCCAGGTTAAAAATAAAACCAAAGTTTCTCAGTCTGGACATAGTCAGGTTTCTGAAGTATCTAAATATAAAAATGAATGAATTTTTTTTAACCTAATGATTTTGATTAGAAAGTGTGAATGTGTTTTGTTATGTTTGTTGTTTAAATATGACAAATGTTGTGCATTTATTTCTCCATAAATGTAAAAAAATGTATTATTGAAGAGTTAAATGCTACAGCGTTTTTTTTAGTTTGTGACCTAAGTAAGGCAAGTAGTTCCTTTTTATTCAAAAGCGATGGCTTTGATTTTCAGTGTTTAGATTTTCCTGTTTAGAAGACGAAAAATAAAAAAAAATGTGCTAAATAGCATGTAACTCTTTATAGCTGTTTGTGCTTATTCTCTGTACAAAATCAAAGAGTTTATATTTTAATAAGCATTTCATCTGAACAATTTAATATCGCAAGTACAGCATCAATGAAACTTTTTAGCATTGAGCACGGTTAGTAAATAGAACTGGCTCAGTGAGCTCCATAGTCAAGTGGGGATCTGAGTTTAGATCTTCCTGGTCCACATCCAGTACATAAAATCATGTACAAGTTTCAATATTCCTATCAAAAAATATGTCTACCAATATTTTATATCAATATGAGGTGTTAAAAAGATTAAGATAATAATTGAGATTGAAGGGGAACGAATATTTAAAGGGATTGATTCTTAACAACCCCACTGTCATACAAATACAGGGCAAATATAGTTGTGTTTCATATTTTAAAGGGAGGTTCATGCAGTAATTTTGGAAAACCTGTATTTCTGCCTCCTTTCCTTATTGCTGCGTCAGTTAACTTTTTGGTATTTCTCACTGTGAACATCATTTTAGTTGTTCACCACCTACAAACAATTCATCTTATAATCCATTTAAATCAATCTAGCCTTTGGTTTGTACTCTTCATTGTACCTGTGTGTTGATGAACAGTGAACACTTTAAATTAAGTTTACCATTTTATTTCAGCAAAATACTGAAAAGGGCAGCAAGAGGCATAATTTGTTACAACTTGTAGGCTGTCTGTGACCCATCAGTGTAGGTTCTGTTACATAATAGAGAACAGAGGTTTCAGAGAAAAGGAATACTGGCTGAGACCATGTTCAAAGAGAGCTGAAAGGAATACTGTACAGGAAATTAAATCACTGGGCAAGGAAGTAACATTGGACTGATTGCAGTCATTAATGTCCTTTTAACGAGAGCCACATAAGGAATGTAACTCAGCAACTGTGATGGTCCCTAGTGTGGAGGCAATTAAGTAACGTAGATGTGGTATTTCAAACACACAAGAGTAGAGAGCGTAGATTATGTATCAGGAATAACACATCTGAGAATCGGGGGATTTTTCCTGTGAGCAAAGTTTACAAGAAAAAAACTAATGTACAGGAGAAATGCAGATTCATACATTTAATTTATGGTGCTCTGTGAATATTACTCCTCTTTTCCTTACATTCCACTCCCTCCCTATGTTAAATATAAATTAACTGCAACCTTTTTGTGCTTACCTTTTTATTTAAATTGCTTAAAAACATTATCCCCCCCAAAAAAATACATACATTAGTTTGTGAATTAAATCAGCTTTCTTTGAAGTATTACTTAATTTTCTTATGGCAAGCTTGGATATTTTTCTGTTTTTAAAAACACTTTCCTTACATTACCATTTAAATATATGTTTTGAAAATATAGATGTATTTTAATAATACTTCCAATATGATTGTTTGCTTTCTTTAAAATATCCATTACACTGGTTAAATCTTTCAGGAGTTGCCTCTGCATTTAAAAAATTTTTTTGAAATACAGAAATTCTAAATTTAGGGTGGTAAATTCAGCCAGGTTCGGTTCTGTATTCCTCATTGTATGACAGAATATTGCAGTATTTTTTTTTCTCCTTTCAAACTTGGTAGAAATAAACAGGTCTTTAGAGATCTTTGTGGGTAAATCACAGTGGCCCTTAAATCTGTTTTTTTGTTTTCTCTCTCTTCTCGTCTACTTTGCAGGTAGACAAGGGAGGTGATAAAACAAGGCATGGCTGGGATCTGCTCACATGTATTGGTCCCATGATGCAAATAAATCACTGCTTTTCTGTTTAATTACATGTTCTCGTTTGCAATTTTTTTCCCTGTTCCTTTTGTCACTTGTTCCCTACCTTATCTTCAGCACACAGCTATTTTGCTGCCTTTGTTGATTATTCTCCATCTCTTTCTTTCTCCTGCCTCTAACCTATTATTGCTTCTGTAAATGAACAGGAAGTACTGAATAACATCTTGGAGTGCTAACTGTGCCTCTGTTAAATCTGGCATTGGGTGAAATATAACCTCAAATGAATGGAAATGCACTCAGAACTTTTTCTTCCATCCCGAAATCTGTTTTGGAGAGCTCCCACAACTATCTGGAATGGATTTTGAAAACAGCGTGATGAGGGTTACTTTTTTACCAGTTTTGTTAGAGAAACTATCACATTTCAGCCAGTGAAGCAGTAAGCAAACCTATGTACCAGTAATACACATCCACATGCAGCTCTCACAAAGAATTGCGTGAAACTTTACTTTTCATAAAATGACATAACGTGATTTATTTAGGAAATGGAAATTTAGCATATACATTGTATTTACAGTGGCTGGTTACTAGAGTAGGATTAGAAAAACCCAGATTTAGTTCTATCCTAGCCATAACATTTACTGGATTATTTCAAACTATTCATACTCTCTCTCTGCCCAATCTATGTCACAGGTTGCTTTTGTGGGAATAAAATAAAGGGGCATCCTGATATAAATCATTTTGAGGTTTTAATAGAAGCATGGGATACAAACCTAATGAATCAATAAAGCAAGCATACCAGAGATGAACTATGTGTTAATCATTTGAACCAAGCCTTTTGCTTCTGCAAAACAGTCACAACATAGAAAGCAGGTTTTACCAATATATTTTGAAATGATTTAATCCAAACAAAGAGAAACATCATGCCCTAATTCATTATCCACCGAACTTTTGTTTCAAATTAGTTACTATAGTTCATTACCTTTCAAGTGGTCAGTTATTCCACCAAACCATGTCTCCTCACTTTTTCCTTTCTAAAGACATAATTATCCTCACACACACATATAGGTAGCCCTCAATTTATCATTACAATTGAACCCAAAAGTTCTGTTGCCAAGTGAGACAATAGTTAAGTGGATTTTGTCCCATTTTTGCCACAGTTGTTAAGTGAATCACTGCTGTTACGTAACACTGTTGTTAAGTGAATCTGGCTTCCCCATTGACAAAAGGTAATCACATGACCCTGGCACATTGCAACAACCATCAGAAATATGCATCAGTTTCCAAGCCTCCAAATTTTGATTATGTAATCATGGGGAAGCTGCAATGGCTGTAAGTGTAAAAACGGTCATAAGTCACTTCTTTAGTGCTGTTATAACTTCAAATGGTCACTAAGCGAATGATTGTAAGTTGAGGACAGAGGTGGTATTCAGCAGGTTCTGACCAGTTCTGGAGAACTGGTAGTGGAAAATTTGAGTAGTTCAGAGAATCGTCAAATACCACCTCTGATTGGAGATTTTACAGTATCCTTCCCCTGCGACACGCACCAAGCCACACCCACAGAACCGGTAGTAAAAAAAAATTGAATCCCACCACTGGTGTGAACATTTCTAATACACCTTCCTCCTATTTTCCACACAATAACCACCCTGTGAAGTGAGTTGGGCTGAGAAAGAATGACTGGCTCAAAGTTACCCAAATGGCATTCATAACTTACAGTCTTCTGATGTTTAGCTTGATGCCTTAACTACTTGGCCAAATTGGCTCTTCTAGACCAACTTTTGTGACAAGGACTTGACTAAGTCAAATGTAGAAATCCTGACCTTTTAAAGGTTCTGCTGCTGTTGCCTCTTTTCCTGATAAATGTATAATCATGTAGTTTGGTTTAAAGTAAGGTAAGTTGGTCTTAAGGGTTACTAGACTGTGTGACATAAGAGGTATTTCATCTGCTCATAATGCAGTAGACTTTCTTCATTTGCATACAACTTTGCACCTTACAAGTTTATAGCTCCTGTCCTTCCCCATATTTTAAAGTTATTAAGGATAGAAAGAGAAATGGTAATACTAAGGGACAATAAACAATGCAGTCTTTCTGATAATTTTCTTGATTACATTTGCTTTATCCTTAATATTTTTTATGGTACAAACTGATGAATATAGCTTTTGTCATTTTCATTACTGGTAAATTTTATCTAATTGAATGATATTTTTTTTTGCAATTCGAAGTGCTTTTTTGTTTACACTCTTTCATAAAAAAGCAAAATAGCTAGTATTTCCTCAGGTAGGCAACAGGAAATATTTTTAGGTATTTTGTGACAAAGAACTCCACAGAACTTAGATATTCAAGATGTGTCCAGATGAAGCTTCAGAAAGTGATTCCAGTGAAGAAGGTTAGTTTAACTTCTGATTTTACAAATACTCTTTAGATACTTTATTTTAAGAAAGTCATGAGTCTATTTTCCTTATGGTAACAATTTAGTTTACAATTTATGTAAACATTTCTTAAACAAATTCTTCTAAACAGCAAGGTGAACGTTACTCAGTCTTGGGTTTTCAAACATTTAAGCGGATGCACATGGACATACATCTTCTCCTCTAATGATTAATTAAATACTACTCAAAATTACTATTTGGTGGGTGATAAACTGTATTTAGTTGTGGGCCATGGTGGAGAAAAATTTCCTTTGTTATTCTAGATTAATAGTTGGTAAAATCACTAAATGTTTTTTTAAACAATTTCAGCACTCCAGTTACTATAACATTGTTAATTTTGATGTGAGAAAAAGACAATATTACAGCAGAGGACAACACTAGGATATCTCTGAAATGCTCTTTGTTTCCATTTGTGTTGAATAATAAATGTTTGATGCAACTATATATAGAAATTCTTTACCTTGAAGATCTGTGGACTGTACAAGTAAAATATGTTAAGATTTTGGATTTTAATATCTATCCCCTACCTACATCTCAGTGATTATATTTTCAATTGTTGACTCACAACTGATTTTTAAAATATCCAATGTATTAGATTCCTTATTCAAATTTAATAATAAATCCTCTGAGGCTATAATTCAACAGCAGACTTGCATTCTTTTCTTCCCTTGTTTTTTACCTCTCTTCCAACAGAATTATGGTAGACAGTAATAACTAAACTTACACGTGTCTTTCATACAGGCAAGTAGGAAGGAAGGCTTTTATGGCACCAAGCTGTGCTTTGATTGTCTAGTACCTTCAACCAAGTGCTCCCCAAATTCTGCATTTGTTTTTGGGTCTGCATACTGACTCACCTGTATGAGCAGAGTCTGCTTGCTCTGCACTGTGCTTGCCTAGTTCACACAGCAAGGCCATGAATGCATAAGGCAACAAGGAGTCTGTTTTCCAGCTGTTTTGCCACATAATCTGGTGCTAATTAGGGCTATGAGGGAGCAACTGGCCCAACATCCCCCAGCTGATTTCCATGTAGCCTATTCTTCTTTCCAAAGTATGACATTATCAATAACGGATTCATTTTTTCTGATCTCTCTGCCTTACATGCTTGCATAGAGATCATTTTGATTGTTGTCAAGCTGATCTCTAACAGGCAGGTGAGCGGGCGTGGGTGCCGGTGGGATGGGTTTCTCCATTCCACTGTGCATGCTTAATGATTTGCCTCCCTCCATCTCCTCACTTTCTTTCAGAGATAACTTCTTCATTGAATTCTCTCAGCAGCCATTTTCTGCAACTCTTTCAAGCTGTTTCTCATTATTTCTTAACACCTTGTTTTCTGTGACTCTTAGTCGTTTTGTAGAGTTCTCCAGAGTATTCATACCTTATTCCCTAGTTGTAGGAGCCACACAAAGAGGATGCTTCCCAAAAATCTCAGACAATTCTGGTTTATGGTAAGAGGAACAAACTAGATATTTGTGAGAGGAAGGAAATGGTTATTCCATTTTCTCTTCAGGTTGCCAATCATGTGAGTCTGGCAATAGGAGAACCAGGTATTTTTAGGCTAGACAGCATCACTATGTAAACACAAAGCAGGTGTTTCTGATTTAACTCCTCTAAGTATAGCTATAGTAGTCACCCATTTGTTTGGAAACAAAGAAAATAGAACAAACTGGTTAAGTGTTGCTTTTTGAGGGTTCATTATCTGTCTATCAACCTATGAACCATTCTTCTTAATTGTTTTTCCTTGAGCTCTTTATCATCTATGATGGCTCAAGGAACTGCAAAAAAGAGGTGCTTCCTTAGAATTCAGTCACGAACTAATTCAGTAGTGACCGTACAAGTGCAAAACATTTATCCCATGAGCTGTTCAGAGCATCCAGAAATGGGAGGTGCTTCAGTCTCTTCTGGAAAGGCTGGGTTTAAAACTCCGGGACGCTCCTCCTCCTCCAGGGGACACCTCCTCAGCATCCCCCAGTTTTAGCTCAGCCTTCGTGGTAAGAGGTTGTGCACTCCCTGACTGGAACGGTTTCTGATTCAGCTAGTCAAGATTCAGGTTTGCTCTTGGATTAATTCGGCTTGCAAATTTTTCCCCCTATTAATCTGGCGATTACAAGGCTTGTGGCTCTATTAGGTCATTCCCCCCGATCAGTTTGAGAGCAGTTCTTTGTGGCTGGCGGAGCCTGCCACTTTGCAGGCAGTCTGAGATGGCCACTTCAGGCAATTAGCCTATCTAATTCCCCAATCATCTTACCTTTGCGATCTTGCCAGAACGCTCGCAGCTGCGGCTCACTTCTCCTTACAGGATCATTTGTCTGACATTTTGGAGAGTCAGCAGCAGCGGTTCGTTAAACTGCTCAGGCATTTAACATCGGAGTTTCTGCCTTCCTGCCTTTTTAAACGGATGGCTTCAAGTTCGTGCCTAAATATTACAGGCGCCATTCCCCGCTGGTTTCCCTTCTTGGGGACCAGGGCAAGTACTTTCCCACTCCACTTTCCTGGGATTATTTCTCTCTTAGCCTGCTGGCGTTTGATAAGCAGTCTAGTCCTTAAACAGGAATTGTTTTTGGATTGTTACATTGGAGCGAAGCCTCAAGTGCCATTTCAAACAGCAGGACGTTTTTGACAGGAAAGGATCCATCCAGGACCTGTATAGCTGGTTTCCCTTGTTGGGGACCCAGGGATCCTGAATATTTCTTGCTTGGAGTGCTTGGGGGGTTTCCCTTGCTGGGGACCCTTAGATACTGTTTCCCATATATACAGGCTTACATATAGATATAGGCATATGTATATATATGTGTGTGTTTGTATATAGATATAGATATAGATAGATAGATAGATATAGATATAGATATAGATATAGATATAGATAGACTTATACTCCTGGAGAAGCACCCTACTTTCAACCACAGGGTTAGGCACCACCCCTAAGTAATAATAACAACAACAACAACAACAATAATAATAAAAGTTAGAGACACGAGATTGAGTCCTCCACAATGGAAGGTGACAATGTCTTCCGCTCCAAGACAAATAAGTCCCGAGATAAGTCAGTGGGCCCCAAAAAGGCCTCTAAGGCGGCAGATAAGGATGCCCATAGATGGCACCAAGCCTTGGAAAGGCAGTTGCAGAAACGGGCCAGAGAGGCAGACAAGATGGCTATGGCACAACAATCGGATCAGAGCCCAAGTACATTGTTGGGGCCCTTGGACTTATCCACCCAGCCCATACAGGCCTTTTCTGGACAGCTTCCCATAGGCATTTCTCCTCCAATGAGCACTGCCCGGTGAATCACAGAGGCAACCTTCACCCCTACAGCCGCAGGTTTAAGACAGGAGGAGGGATTACCTGAGACTATTCAACCTACCTTTTCTGGCCTTTTTTTGTCCGCACCTCTTTAAATATTTACTGTTCACCTCTAAACTAGGCACATCAAGCCCTCATCCATTGTCAACAGGGTCTCAGGACGAATCTGAGGATCTAATATTCTCACAGCCAGCTATTCCTGTCCCTTGTATGTTTGCTGAATTAGTACAAAATCAATGGGCATCAGCAGCATCCTACCCAACCACAACAGGGTACGATAAACGATATTATAATTTGGCACCACAGTTTTCAAATTTTCTCAAAACGCCGGAGGTGGATGAGCTTATTGTGGCACTGGCCTCTTCTTCAACCTTTCCCAATGAGGCTGAGGGAGCCCTGAGACCAGAGGAAAAGAGAGCAGAGTTGGCACTCCATAGGGTGCATGTTTCTGACGCCTAGGCCATTAGGGCAGCTACAGCTGTGTCCTTTTTTACACGGTCCTTCCTACGAGGGCTCTTCCACTTGAGGGATATATTGCTGGCATCAAATGTCAGAGCCCACCAGGATATTGCTAAGATTATTGCAGTGGCAGAATTCTCCGCCCACTCCAAACTTCTGATGCTGGAGACGGTTAGGTTGTTCAAGTGGGCCGAGGCCAATCTGTTTTCACTCAAGCCAGAGCACATAGTAGGGGCCTTAAACACACAAGCGGACTGTCTCAGCAGGGCCTCGCTAGATCAGGCAGAGTGGCGCATACACCTGTTTCTCTTCCAGGAAGCAGTGCAGAGGTTTGGGCAACTGGTGATCAATCTATTTGCCTCTCCCCTCAACACCCAATTGCCCTGGCATATTTCAAGGTACCTGACTCAGGGGGCGGAGGCCGTCAATGCTCTGCAATGTCAGTGGCCTCCCGGACTTCTATATGTGTTTCCTCCACTCCCTGTAATACCCAGGTTGATCCAGAAGTTATTGGAGGAACGAGCGGAATTGATATTGGTCACCCCTTACTGTCCCAGGTGAACGTGGTTCGCGGACTTACAGGACCTGTCAAGAGAACAACCTTGGAAAAGTCCATCGTCAAGGGTTTCCCTCTCGCAAGGGCTGGTACTTCACCCGGACCCACAATGGCTCAGCCTAGCCGTATGGAGGTTGAGCGGAGCCATTTAAGGATCCAACAGATTTCAGAGGATGCCATTGCCACCATACAAGCATCCAGACGGTCCTTAACAAACCATATATACGAGGCCACGTGGTCCGCTTTCTGTCACTGGTGCCGAGGGCCTAAGATCGACCCAACCGCCCCATCAATAGGACAGTTATTGGACTTTTTATAGGAGGGGTTGACCAAGGGCCTATCTCCAAATACTTTATGCAGACTGGTGGCGGCCTTAGCCTCGGTGATATCCTGGGGTGACCTTCATTCCATAGCACACCATCCACATGTCTGCAGCTTTCTTAAGGGTGCTGCAAACTTACAACCTCCTGTAATTCACCGCTATCCCACTTGGGAGCTCAACAAGGTGTTAACTGCACTTATAACTGGCCCGTTCGAGCCTTTAAGAACCACTAGTCTCAAATTCCTGCCATATAGGGTGGTCTTCTTACTTGCGATCACATCAGTAAGGAGGATTTCCAAGTTGGCAGCATTGTCGATGAGAAAGGACCTGTGCATGTTTCATGCAGACAGAGTGGTTCTCAGATTGGATCCATCGTTCATCCGTAAAGTAAATTCAGCCTTCCATATAGCGCAGGAGTTGGTGCTTCCAAATTTTTGTCCGAAACCATCTCATAGACTGGAGCATCAATGGCATTGACTTGACGTGCGAAGGGCATTAAGCATATATCTAGACCGCATGGCGGCATTTCAAAAATCTGAGGCTTTATTCCTATTCTTCAACCCATCCATTTTAGGACACAGGGTGTCGTCGATGACCATTGGTAGATGGTTGAGAGCCACCATAGCTAAGTTACAAATGCCAGTCCACCTCAGTTCCTAAGGGCATTACAGCCCAGTCAACAAGGAGTGCGGCAACATCAGCATCATGGGCCACTCGGGCTTCCATAGATGAAATCTGCAGAGCGGCGACTTGGGCTTCACCATCGCCCTTTGTCAGAAATTATAAAATTTATGTCTACACCTCAGCGGACGCTTCATTTGGCAGAAGAGTCCTGCAGAGGGTCCATAGAGTTTAGGAGTGGATTTCAATCCAGACGGAGTCCCTCCCATTTCTTTCCGTCTGGTGGGGTTCCATTCCAGTCAGGGATCTAGATTAGATGATGAGTCCCAGACTTTGGCACTCAGTCTTCGCAAAACTGGGGGACGCTGAGGAGGTGTCCCGTGGAGGAGGAGGAGCGTCCCAGAGTTTTAAGCCCAGCCTTTCCAGAAGAGACTGAAGCACCTCCCACTTCTGGATGCTCTTCACAGCTCATAGAGAACGGGCGTATCAGGTAAGTACCAACGCCCTTTTTCTGTGAATGGTACAGATGACACTCAGAGAATCACAGTTACAAGCAAGCAACTTATTCATTTTCTTTACAGTAATGATGAACCTTCCTAAATGACTTTGTCAGATCCACTTATATGAAAGAGTCGGGCCATGTCATAGGCATACAAAAGAATCTGTTTGGACCATTAAAAAATAGAAGCATAAAGCGATGAAAATTGTTTTTAGATTTAATTAGTTTACTCAGTATATTCAAACACACATAAAGTTTTAAGCAGAAAATTGATTTTTTTACTGTGTTTGCTTTTGCTAGTATATTCCACATTTATCTCTGCTTATGGAATAAAAAATGCAGTTAAGTCAATAAATGTAGCAACCATCTAGCCATGAGTTTTTGGTTCTGAGATACTGCAGAATAAAGTATTGTCTGTTGTTCATCATCCTTCCTAAAACCAGTCTCCTCTTCCACCAGTATGTTATTTCCATCTGTCAGATATTCCAATTTGGGAAAGATAAATCTAGCATGAATTTTAGCTGTAGTTTATAAATCAGTCTAATAGATCTGTACTTTGATATTATGTTGGATGCTGTTTTCAAATATAAGAACCGTAATAGTAAGTTTTTAATGTTTTGTATGAAGTCTGAGTTGTTATGTGAGTAAGCAAGTCTGCCCAGGGTGAGGTTTAACAGTCTGCATGACTCTTTAAAAAAATTCAGGGGCAAACCCCTACCACACTCAAAGCTTGGTTGATTGTTCTTTAACAATAAGAGATTTATAAGAGATTTAACTTCTTGAAAGGATACAAGCGGCCATAAAGGGCTGAAGTTGCAATATAATATAAAAGCCTTATTGAACCAAGGAGAATTGCTGCCCTCTATGACCCTTCTTTTTACAAAAATCTGAATTTTTTCCCTTGTAGAAACAGCAATAGACTAAAGCAATTTAGGTGGCTGAGACCCTGTCTAAAACTGCAGTTCCAAATTTACCAAAATTTGATAAAGAATTTCTTGCTGTAATTCAGTTTCTGCTCTTCTTGTGTAACCTAACATCCAAAAATCAGTGCCTTTATATAGGTACACTATAAACTGAGCTCAGCTTCTCTTGAAAACAAATGTGTGGCCAAATTTTGAAGGAAGAATACTTTATATGTTTCCAATATTATCAGTCACTTACAGGAAAGAGTATTATTACATGGAACATAATTGTGCGTAAAACTCTGTCAATGCCAGCCCAGTTTTCTGTGGTGTAGGGTAAATGGAACCTGTTGATGTTTAACTGTGAAGAGGAACCAATGTTAAACAGAGAGTAGTGAGGGACGTATTTTGAGGTGACACAGTATGAAGGAACCAGAAGGGAGGAGTTAAGGAAAATAAAGCAGTTTGTGTGCAGAGAACTTGGGAGTATTATTACAAAATACGATTTGGTGTCAGAAGTTCTGTAACATGGTAACTGAACAACGAGGTCTACCCAAAAGAGGAAAATGAGCGGCAGCGGGGATGAGCAGAATGAGGAAGGAGTTAGCAGAATGGCTAGCACCACCCAGTGCTACTTTTAACATCCAACCACCGAAGCCCTTTGATTTTTCCAAACCAAATGAGTGGACAGAATGGATACGGCGATTCGAGAGATTTAGGCAAGCAAGCAATCTCGCAATAAGCTCTGAAGAAAATCAGGTGAACACTTTGATTTACTGTATGGGAGACGAAGCAGATGATGTTCTGCATGGCCTGAAACTCAGTGAAGCTGATCAGCGTTAGTATACTAAAGTAAGAGACGGCTTTCAGTCATTCTTTGTAGTAAAAAAGAACATTGTGTATGAGCGTGCAAGATTTAATATGCGCAAACAAGAAACAAATGAGACAGTTGATGCATTTGTCACAGCGCTGTATGCATTAGCAGAACACTGTAACTATGGAGCACTACATGACGAGCTCATCAGAGACAGGATTGTAGTAGGCTTGGTTGATACATGGCTATCAGAATGCATGCAAATGGGAAAAGACCTAGACCTGGATAAAGCTATTAATATGGCAAGACAATCAGAGGAGATTAAAAACCAGCAAACCACATTGCTGCAAACCTAAAGGATGTGAAATCTTTGGAAAGACTGTTTAAAGGCAGGCATCAGAAAGAAAAGCAAAAATTCAGCAGATCAAAGAACGATGGAGCAAAGCCTCTAAGCAGGCAGAACAAAAACACTAAAGACCCCAAGTGTCACAAATTCAGTGGCATGCTTCACCCTAGACAGGAATGTCCTGCTAAGGATGCTAGAGGATGCTAAGGATGCTAAATGCCATACATGTGGGAAAAAGGGTCACTATCAACGTGTATGTTTTGCTAGCAAAGCTGTGCGTGGCATTGAGGAAGAGGAGAAAAGCTTCTTTCTCGGCTCTATGACATCACATGCTGATCCATGGACTGTGGAAATCATAATGATGGATAAAGACATCACATTCAAGTTGGATACCGGAGCAGATGTCACTGCTGTTTCACAGAAGAATTTCGCCAACATTTTTCACAACACACAGGTGCCCGTGCTTCAAAAAGCAGAGAGACCTTTACTGGGTCCAGGGAGAATTCCACTGGAAGTGATGGGGTTTGCCAAACTACAGCGAAAGAAAGGAGGAAAACAAATTACAGAGAAGGTGTATGTGGTTAAAAACCTGAGTATGCCTTTGCTGGGACTGCCAGCTATTGTAGCTCTTGGTCTGTTGGTTTGTGTGGACACTATTGACATGGAAAAACCTGAAGTCAAGCTACCCTAAGTTATGCAGCAGCCTAGGGGAGGTTCGACAACCTTATTGTATTAAGCTTAAACCCGATGCTGTGCCTTTCTCTTTGAAAACCCCAAGGAGGATTCCCCTACCATTGATGGGAAAAGTCAAAGATGAGCTTCAATGCATGGAAAACTTGGGAGTAATCACTCATGTGGAAGAGCCTATGGACTGGTGCGCAGGCATGGTAGTGGTGCCCAAGAAGGACAGCAAAAAGGTGCGTTTGTATGTGGACCTGACTGGCTTGAACAAGTATTTCACAAGTGTTGTGAAAAATTCATTTTACCATCAGTAGAACAGAATCTTGGAACACTAGCTGGTGCTAAAATGTTCAGTAAATTAGATGCCAACATGGGGTTTTGGCAGATACCCCTCACCGAGGATTCAGCAAAGTATACCACATTCATTACACCCTTCGGGCGGTTCCACTTTAACCATCTTCCATTTGGCATTGCCTCAGCGCCCGAACATTTCCAATGTATGATGGTGGAAGTTACACGGGCTGGAAGGTATAGTCTGCCACATTGATGATCTCCTGGTGTGGGGACGAGACCAAGAAGAACATGACGATCGACTCCATGCAGTGCTAAAAAAACTGGAAAAGGCGGGTATCACTCTGAACGTGGAAAAGTGTGAACTCTCCAGGAGTGAGGTGGTCTTTTTGGGTCACATCGTCTCTGATGCAGGGATACGACCTGACCCAAGGAAAACAGAGGCTATCAGAGCTATTAAGGAGCCCTCTAGTGTGAACAAACTGAGGAGTTTTTTTGGCATGGTAAACCAGCTGGGGAAGTTCATCCCTCAGTTGGCAGAAAAAGACAAGCCACTTCGTGATCTCCTTTCTAAGAAAAGCTGTTGGGTTTGGGGTGTGGAACAGGTCAGGGCATTTAAGACATTGAAAGATGCTTTGTCTTCCCCTCTGGTGCTGGCCATGTATGATCCGAACAAAGTGACGAAAGTGTCAGCGGATGCATCGTCATATGGCTTGGGTGCCATTCTTCAAGAGTGGGGAGATAAATGGAAGCCTGTGGCTTACGCGTCGCGTTCACTCACTCCAACTGAACAACACTATGCACAGGTGGAAAAAGGAGGCCTGGCTCTAACCTGGGCATGTGAAAGATTTCGGGATTTCCTCCTAGGAAAGCATTTCTGCTTGGAGACTGACCACAAACCACTTGTCAGTTTGTTTGGAGACCAAGCACTAGATCTTCTACCCTTGAGAATTCAGCGATTCAGGATTAGGCTCATGCATTACTCTTACTACATTGTGCATGTGCCCGGAAAGTCACTTTGGACAGCAGACACATTGTCACGTTCGCCTATGGACTCTCACATGTCCAAAACAGAACTGGAGCTGATGGAAAGCACTAACATATATGTGGACTGTGTAGTAGACGCCTTGCCTGTTAGCCACACATATATGGAAAGCATAAAAGAGCAGTTGCGAGCTGATAGTATTTCTCTTGAGTCATGAAATTGTGTGCAGATGGATGGCCAGTGCATGCAAAACAGGAACCTGCACTGAGAGGATACTGGCCAGAACGAGCTACACTCACTGTACAAGTTGGATTGCTACTGAAAGACACTGGGCTTGCGATCCCATCCATTCTGAGGAATGAGATATTGGAGAGATTGCATGAAAGACACCAAGGGGTGGTGAAATGCAAAGAACGTGCTCGTCAGTCTGTGTGCTGGCCAGGACTCAGTCAGCAGGTGAGTGAAATGGTGCTCAAATGCAGGACATGTATTCAAGAGCGTCAGAATCCTAAAGAGCCACTCATGACATCTGAGTGCCCAGAAAGACCATGGCAAAAGTTAGGGACTGACATGTTTGTACTTGGAAGGAAAACTTACTTGGTTGTGATAGACTATTTCTCAAGATATGTCGAGATTGCACTGCTATCGAACACTAAGTCAACTCATGTTATTGTCCATCTGAAGTCAATCTTTGCCCAGTATGGGATTCCAGAGGAGTTGATGTCAGACAATGGACCACAGTTTTCTGGCCAAGATTTCTCTCATTTTGCATCCACATATGGGTTCAAACACGTTACCAGCAGTCCAGAGTTTCCACAAAGTAACGGATGTTGACCATTTTGCTTGTAAAGAGAGAGAGAAGAGGAAAATGAATACTGAATACTACAACAGGAGACATCGTGCAAAATCTCTTAGTGATTTGGTACCAGGAAAGCACGTATGGGTCACTGATACAAAAGAATCTGGGACTGTGCTGCAGAATCACATGAGTCCAAGGTCATATCTGGTGGATGTACCTAAAGGTGTGGTGAGATGCAATCATCAGCACTTGATACCCTTACACACACATGCAAGTGAAGGAGGAGCGGTGGAGCAGCAGGAGTTGCCAGAGACAAACAGTGAACAAGTTTCTACATCACCTGGGAAAATACTTAAAAACTTTCGGACAGCTACCCCAAGGACAAGGTCTGGGAGAACTATAGTTAAACCAGAGAGACTGAATCTGTGAACTGAGGAAGTGAAAAAGAGTTAATGTAAGAAAGAAATCAGTAAGAAATCTGAGGTGCAGAATAGTTTAAACACAGTTAGGTGTATTGGATTAATAAATAGTTATATGATAACATTTTCTTCCCTACAGGATTTAGATAGGAACAGACCTTCAACAAAAGAGGCAGAATAATCCTCTAAGGTCTGGTGAGACAAAGGTAGTCTACCCTTTGTTCTCTAGAAAAGGGAGATGTGGTGTAGGGTAAATGGAACCTGTTGATGTTTAACTGTGAAGAGGAACCAATGTTAGAGAGAGAGTAGTGAGGGACATATTTTGAGGTGACACAGTATGAAGGAACCAGAAGGGAGGAGTTAAGGAAAATAAAGCAGTTTGTGTGCGGAGAACTCATGTGTTAGGAGTATTATTACAAAATACAACACTTTCTATAATCAAAATAGCAAACACATCATAGTACTCTTTTGCTCTCCAGGTGGGCTTAACCCATGATTTGAAACTTGGCAATCTTGTTATCAGTTACAGTGTATATAAACCCAATTTCTTATAAAATACAATGGCAGGAGCTATGAAATAAGTAATTATTAAGTGCTCTGCTAGCTTTTGTGCTACATTCCATCATAAAATGCCAATTTGTTTTCTTACACATTTCTGGAATATGAGTCTCTCTTAATAGCCATGATTCTGCATATCCCAGATAGAGACCAGACCTGACTATATATGTAACAGTATCTGCAGTTTTGATGTTCTTTTTTATTACTTTACACACAAGCAAAATGACAGGTGTGTAAAACACATTTTTGAAGAAGTTAAGACAACATAATATAATATTTATTCGTCTTCCATTTTTAAGCTATTTCTTAATACTCTGTGTTTGCTACAATTGTTGGGGGGGGAAGGAAGTTTGATGATCTTCTGTACTCTGTCTAGACTAATATGTTTACTAATATGTTAGTAAATTTCATATATGTAGTTTTTGCTGATTCCCTAGAGATTTAGCAGAAAAATGAACTAGTGACTGGGTTACATACCATACTAAGTCATAGTGTGGTTTGTTTGGCTTTGGGTTAGCATATTGTATAAACACTGTAATTTGTATGCCATGATAAGACTTAGCATACTATGTGAGTCCAACCAAGGCTTCCTGGCAAAGATAGCTTAAACCAACCTGGCTTAGGGCAATAAGTTAATGTAGTCATTCTATTATCCTGTATAACACTTGTCACTCCTTCCTTGACACATGATGTACATATAATAAGGCAAAGAGCACCTTATATGTTGATGGGTCACAGATAGGTCCCCTCAAAAAATGCAGCTCAGATTACATTAATATTTTTAGCCCTGGAGTGACGTAGAGTAACTGAATAAAGAGACCAGAGAAGAGATGTGTAGAAAACTGCAAAATAGATTTATCTCGCCATATGAATTGCTAGTTCAAACTGATAAAAACTTTTAAAGGTTCTTAGGAACAGAAGTAAAATGTGGCTGTGAAAATCAGTCCCAAGTAATGTTCTTACTTACAGGGATAAACACTGTCATATTTTATAAATTAGCGTAGTTCATAGTTTAACAGTATACATGAAGTCAGACATGATGGGTTATGCAGTGAACTAAGTTAAGCATATGATGACTTACATTGTGATAGATGAAACAGTATTATTGTTGTAATTAGCATTTTTGAATATTAAATTTAATTGAAAAAATGTACGACTTTCATGGCGAACTAGCTTAAGAAATATATTATACGATATGTATTTTATGATGCTAAATAATGCATCAAGATTATTATTATTACCTCTCCAAATGATTTCTCCAGATGTTTCAGGTGATTTTTCTATGTCAAGGCATAGGACTAGATCATAGTTCTCAAAATTCCATAGAAAATATCATGGTAGACATCCAGTGATGATTATAACAGCAATAGATGGCTAGTTGTGTTGCAATGCTGGGAAAGACTAGGACTGAGGAAGACCAAGATCAGATCTATTTTTCATAATAAAGGGTGGCTTTGGGCAGTCATATTATTCCTATTCAAGTATGTGTATGTAAAATCCAACATGCAAAACGAAGTTAACAGTTCCAAACTGTACCGTATTGTCAGCAAACAGCATCTTGCCCAGTGATATAACTGTTTACAGAGGAGAGCCATCACATACAGGTAATCCTCAACTTTCAACCACAATACAGCCCTAGTTTTCTCTTGCTAAATGAGACATGTTAGGTGAATTTTGCCCCATTTCAAGACAGTTAAGTGAATCACTTCAGTTTTTAAGCTAGTAACATGGTTGTTAAGTGAATCTGGCTTCCCCATTGACTTTGGTTGTCAGAAATTTGCAAAAGCCAATCACATCTCCATAGGACACTGCAACTATCATAAATAGATGAATAAATAGATAAATATTTACAATGACGTGGGAAAATACCCGAACAAAGCTGAATACCATACATGTAAGTACCCATGAAAACTTAAGAAAATATCTATATCTATCTATCTATCTATCTATCTATCTATCTATCTATCTATCTATCTATCTATCTATCTATCTATCTATCTAATGTTTTCTGAGGTTCTCGCAGGTATTTGTGGATCTTTGGTTATTCGGGTTTTCTCCCGCGTAAAATTGGAAGTATCTAGGCAACGTTTCGATGAAGTCTCATTCATCATCTTCAGGCTTGTGTCTTCAGCTCTGTGCTTCTCAGAGTAATGCGAGCTTGCAGCTGCTTCTTCCTTTTAACTGCTAGTGGGGGTGTGACTTGATTGGGTGGGGATTGGCTGTGTTCTGATTGGGTGGGGGGTGTTCTCATTGGTTGGGGTTTGGCTGTGTTCTGATTGGTTGGGGGCTGTGTTCTGATTGGCTGGGGTGTGTTCTGTTCAGGTGGGGGCTTGGTTGTGCTCAGGTTAGTCTTAGTTGCTGGGGGATTTGAGGTGGTGAGGTGTGATCCTGCTGTTTGGCTTCGCGTTCGTGGTCGTGCTGCATCTTCATGGTGGGCGTCAGTTCTCTTCATGTATGGGTCGGAGGGGTTTGAAGCAGGTAGTGATGCAGCTGCGGTGCAGCTTCTGGTCTGTGGTCATGTCTCAACTTCTGTGTGCGTATGAGTCTGCTTTCTACATGGAAGTGTGGTGGTAGCATCTTGTGTGGTCCTCGTGGGTGTGGGTCTGGTGTCATTCTTCATGTTAGGTACTCGTCTGTTCATGAGGGTGGTTTTCCAAATGGTTGGTAGGCGGGAGGTGTCATCTCGTTTATTCATGCTGTGTGGGCGTTTTTCTATCTCTTTGGCTTCTCTGATTATTCTGCTGTTGAAGTGTTCAGTTTTGGCGATAGTTCTGTTATTTTTAAAGTCAATCTCATGTCCTGTGGCTTTGAGGTGTTGGACTAGGGAAGAGGCCGGTTCTTCTTTTTTGATTGAGTTCTTGTGTTCTTCAATGCGTTCACTTATTCTTCTGTTAGTTTGTCCGATGTATGTGGTGGGGCAGGTGGTGCAAGGGATTTCGTATACTCCTTGGTTTTTTAACTCGATTTTGTCTTTAGGGTTTCTTAGGATGGTGGATATTTTTCTGTTTGTGCAGAATGCTGTTTTAAAGTTGCATTTTTGGAGGATCTTGCTGATTTTGTCTGTAGTGCCTTTTATATATGGGAGGAGGGCTTTGCCGTTCTCTTGTTCTCGGTCTTGGATTTTGGTTGGGGTTTCTTTTTGGATTAGGTGGGTAATCTTTCTTTGGAATCCATTGGCTGTTAGTACGTTAGTGAGAGTGTGTAGTTCGGTTTTTAGGTGTTGTTCGTCAGCTAAGCATTTTGTTCTGGAGATGAGTGTCTCAGCTACGGAATTGATCTGTGCTGGGTGGTGGTGTGAGAGTGCGTGTAGATAGCGGTTTGTATGTGTTTTCTTCTGGTAGATGGTGTGTCCTAGGGAGCCATTGGATTTTTTGTAAACTAAGGCATCTAGGAAGGGAAGTTGATTGTTAGCTTCTGTTTCCATGATGAATTGTATTTTGGGGTGCAAGCTGTTGAGATGTGTGAGGAAGTTGTTCAGTTTTTCTTTCCCGTGTGGCCAGATTATGAAGGTGTCATCTACGTATCTGAGCCAGAGTTTGGGTTTGTGATCATATTTTTCTAGAGCTTGTGTTTCAAAGTGTTCCATGTAGAGGTTTGCGATGACAGGTAAGAGGGGTGATCCCATGGGTGCTCCTTCTATTTGTTTGTTTTTGTCTGTTGTAGGTGAAATATGTATTGTATAGGCAGTGGTTGGTCAGTTCTAGGATGTGCTTGGGGGGGTTGTATTTGTTTTGGATGGCTGTCAAGGCTTCTTTTAGCTTTATGGTCTCCCCAAGATACACAAAGAAGGAACCCCACTTAGACCAATAGTCAGCTCCATAGGCTCACCTCTACAAAACCTAGCCAAATTTCTCGCCAAACAACTACAGCCCTATGCAGAATCCATCAACTCACACGTAAGAAACTCATTCCAGTTCATCGAGATCATAAAGAAACAAAACTTACAACCCAGCAACCTACTAGTGAGCTTCGATGTCATATCCCTCTTCACCAAAGTGCCAATAAAAGAAGCCTTGACAGCTATATATATATATGTATATCTATCTATCTACCTACCTATCTATCTATCTATCTATCTATCTATCTTTGGTTATTCAGGTTTTCTCCCGCGTAAAATTGGAAGTATCTAGGCAACGTTTCGATGAAGTCTCATTCATTATCTTCAGGCTTGTGTCTTCGGCTCTGTGCTTCTCAGAGAAAACCCGAATAACCAAAGATCCACATGCAAATACCCGCGAGAACCTCAGAAAATATATAAATATAAATATATAAATATAAATAAATAAATAGAGACTGCCTCCCACCCTCCTTTGATCAACATCAGTTTGCTTATAGAGCAAACCGATCTACAGAGGATGCTGTGGCCATCACACTTCATAGAGTGTTGAGTCATCTGGAGGACAAACAGAGTTATGTGAGGATGCTTTTTGTGGACGACAGCTCTGTGTTTAACACTATCATCTCAGATATACTAATAACCAAACTGTATAATCTGCAGGTCCCCACCCCCACATGCTCCTGGATTAAGAACTTTTTGACAAACAGACCAAAGTCTGTTAGACTTGGCCCCCACCTTTCTTCCACTATTGCACTCAGTACTGGTTCCCCCCAGGGTTGTGTCTTGAGCCCCCTACTATATGTCTTGTACACCTTTGACTGCTCACCAAGCCACGCAACAAACACCATCATAAAGTTTGCGGATGACACGACCATGATCGGTCTCATCTCCGGAGAGGATGAGACAGCATATAGGGCAGAAATAGAGAACCTGTCTATCTGGTGTTCACAGAACAATCTGTCACTGAATGTCCGTTAAACCAAAGAACTGATTATGGACTTCAGGAAACATGGACAGGACCACACCCCACTCATCATCAACGGAGAACGAGTGGAAACTCCCTACAATCAGATTCCTTGGTATCCATATTTCAGCTGATATCTCCTGGTCCCCTAACACCAAGGCCATAGTGAAGAAGGCTCAGCAGCAGCTGCACTTCCTGCAGGTTCTCAGGAAAAACAATCTGGATAAGAAGCTGTTGCTGGCTTTCTATAAAGCCTCTGTGGAGGGCATTCTGACATATTGTCTGGGTATGTGGTATGCAGGCTCCACAGTTGAGGACAGGAAAACTGTACAGAGGGTGATAAACACAGCTCAAAAGATCATTGGTTGCCCTCTGCCCTCCCTGGAAGACTTAGCCAGGTCCCACTGCCAAAGCAGAACCAAGGCCATTATAGAAGACCCCTCACACCCTGGCAATTATCTTTTTGACCTGCTGCCATCTGGACGGTGTTTTAGGTCAATAAAATCCCACACCACTACACCAACAATTAGTTTCTTTCCCTGGGCCATCCGAACTGCAAATAAACACAAAGTCACTACCTCATTAAGATGTGAAAAGATGTGAAATCTCAATACCCCATTCAAATGTATAATAACATATTACAGTACAATCCATCTCTTGTGTATTAGACTCGGCTAAGCATTACAGTCAGTGTTGGATGTATATTTTGTGTATATTCGTAGATATTGTACTCTCAAATTGCAAATGGAGACGTGGGTACTCTATCTTTCTTATCTTCATTTTTAAGTGCTTTGGTTTTGTTGTATTGCAAACAGTTGCTGGGGTGCATCCACAGTCTCGTTGTACTTGTACAATGACAATAAAGTTCTTCTAATTCTAATTCTAAAAAAATAGGAGCCACTTGCAAGTGCCTGAATTTTGATCACATGGCCATGGGGACATTGACCTATAGCCATTTTTTTACACTTATGATCATTGAATCATAAGTATAAAAAATGGCTATAAATCTTTTTTTTTCAGTGACTTGCAACTTTGAATGGTTACTAAATGAAGTCTTGTAAGTTGAGGACAACCTGTTCAAGCATGTAAACTCCATGTAAACTAGAATCCAGTAGTTGTGGCCTGAGGTTATGAAGACATCTCTGCAGAGACATCACCAGTATGCCAGGAACAGGGGAAGTTGATATCTACATATTGAGATTACACACGGGTATTGCACGAAGAGCAAAGTAGTTGCGTTAGTGAGGTGTTTATGATATAATTGTAAGGAAGAATAATTTACTCTTGCTTTGAGTTTTTGAAATAAACGCATGAATTTAATTTTATTATTTCTAAAAATAGAGTAAGAAGAAATCATTATTGCTTAAACAAGAAAATACTTCTAAAGGATTTAAAATCTGAAGAAAGCAGGTATATTTGAATTTCAGGTGATATAAGCAGGGACAGAGCTTTAAAATAATAAAGCAATGATCTTGGATTTGAATAGATTTGCACTTGGATTTGACAAGAAAGGTTTGTAAACCAATGAAATGGAAAGCATGTGTTTGAAATGTATAGTAACAAGCAAGTCGGTGGTATGAAAACAAAAGGTTAAACATTCATTTTAAAAGTCTGTGGCTTCTCAACAACAAAAATTCATTTTGTCATTTTGTTTGCAAAGTTTGTAAATATTTAACTTACAGGCACCTTTCTTCCTCTCCACGCTGTTTGATTCGTGATAAGGAAAGGCTGACCTCAGGAACAGATTTTTGAAAAATAACTTAATGTATTGACAGAGTAAGCAGCAATCTCTTAATTATAGCTAATGCCTCTCTGCTGGTAGCCTGAGGGAAATCTATGTTGTTTATATGATCTTCCCCAATCTGGTGCCCTCTAGAGACTGGGCTTAACCAATATTAACAGGATGGATGCTGTACTTGATCATATTGGGAGGGTTCAAAATTTGCTCAGGCTGATTTAAATGGTTAGCAATAGATTAGGTCAGTTAAGCTAGATTGAAAATTCCAACTTCCAACCAAGAATAAAGGATGAGAGATAATCCCCATAACAGTATGATACACACAGTGAAACACAAACCTGTACTTACATTCAAATTTAATATTCTGAGAAATGCTGCAGAAATGTTTCTATGCAGTATTTTCCAGAGAAGCATCAAAGCACCTCATGATATGTCATGAGCTTCCATTTGTATGACTTTTTAGTGACTTCACATCAAGCTCTTACATAAGAACATGAAAATGTTAAATAGTTTTGGCCATACCTTTGAAGACTTGCACAAGTTTTTATGGTGTATATATTTCTGGCATAAAGGCCAAAGTGGTCCCAGAAGTGGTAGAAGAAGTCAGGATTGTGACTCCTTTTCCCCAATAAATTTTTAATTGTATTCACAAAGTTAAAATACAAACTCCAAAAAATAGGGGGGAAAAATACAAGAAAAAAGCTAAGTTAAGCAAGTCATGATAGGAGTGTTCCAAAATTTGAGAGACTGCCACAGAGAAGTGTGGGTCAACCTATTTTCCAAAGAACCAGAAGGCAAGAGAAAAAACAATGGATGGAAACTAATCAAGGAGAGAACCAACTTAGAACTAAGGAGAAATTTCCTGACAGTTAGAACAATTATTCAGTGGAACAGCTTGCCTTCAGAAGTTGTGGGCGCTCCATCACTGGAGGATTTTAAGAAGAGACTCTAAGCCATTTATCTGAAATGGGATAGGGTCTCCTGCTTGAGCAGCGGGTTGGACTAGATGACTTCCAAGGTCCCTTCCATCTCTGTTATTCTGTGTTCTAAGACAAAAAAATGCATTAGAATGTACACATAGATTATCCTCTACATTGAATACTTATATTTCAACAATAATAGTCCAGCTCCCCTCCTTATGAAACAGGCCCACAGTTTATGAACTACAACCCTGTTTACCCAACCAATTTGACCTGGGATCTCTCTACTATATTAAAAAGACTATGACTCCTAATCTGGGAGAGTGGTTCTAATAGATCCAAGGAACAACTTCTGATCTCTCTGTCCAGAGGAGTGCTGTGTCAGGAACAGCTGTGTTAGGAACAGCTATATGCATGCTGGAAAGTTTAAAATGCCCAATTTTAAATAGTTTAATTACAAAATAGCTTAGACACAACAACAAATATTTTCCTTTGAACTGCAGTTTTCCGTTATTTTATTTTATTTCTGTTAGTTTTCCGTTATTTTTTCCAGTTTAGAATTAAGTGTGTATAGAGAACTTTTTGGCTTCTGCAAAATGTTTGTAAAATTATATAATGTGCCCTGTATCTTCACTAGAAATCTTTAATGTGCTTATGTAAACTTAGATATAAAAGCAATAAAGCACTCTTTTAAGATAATATCAAATGCATGTGTGGTGATTTATGCATTCCAGTTTCATTTGAATCTAGTGCTTGGACCTTTCCATTGGTTTTTTTTTTCAGCACTACTTTTTCAAAGAAAGCTGGCATATGGAGCAAAAAAGGTTTTGAGCTCTTCAAATAATCTACTGTAAACCTGTAACAATGGAACAATGCAATACTTAAGCAAGTTGAGAATATGAATAGTGAAGGAAGGCTTATTAGGAAAAATTATTATTACATGCTGGGAAGAGGCTGTTTGACAAGATGTCCAAAAATCTAATACACAAGGTTTTCTAGACTGAATGCAGTCTATTACATTCAAAAGAAATGGTTTCCCTATATACTGTAGCGTGCAAAGCATATTAGTGTGAATGAAGTACCTCCCAGTCTTAAGGCAACCATATTGTTTGGAAGGATTGTAAGGTTACTTCAGATGTTTCCATGAGTGTCTATGCATGTGTCACTAATCTTAGTGAAAATGTTTTCGGTGCATACATATAGATACAATCAGAATAATATTCAAAGCAGCCCCGCAAACCGACCACAAGATTTGAGTGCTTCAACACTTTGGAATGTGATGGTTCATTTGTATTAATGTAGTTTGTAAAAAAAAAGTCTTATAAAGATTTAACAGCCTGGGTAAATATTGTATTAAGCCCTATGTCATTTTAATCGTGGTTTAATTTTTTTTTAAACGGATGAGTTTATGCAATCTGTTGAATAAAAAATGAATAAAATATATAAACAAACTATTTTTGAACACAGCCATTGAATGCTGTGTATTTTACAGGTAAGTGAACATAAGTTTCACCCTTTCTGTTTATATTAGCTTAGAGATATTTCTAGCATGTTTCGTCCCCTCAATTTTCTAGTTTAACTAAAGCTAAGCACAAGACAGACAAAACTGTCTGGTACTCCAAGTAGTTAAATAATTATAAGCAACTTTTTCTTAAAACTATCATTCCCAAATCACAATTTATGAGTAAAAATGCATGGTTATAAGAAAATTGGAAATAAATTAATTTCTTTTTAGCAATAAAAGTTTTTGCAAGTAAATTTTCAGTTCAACATAGAGAAACTTATTCTTTCTATATTATATTACCAGGACTGAAGTTATGCTTGATATGTGCATCTTATTTGAACTTTGATTTCTCATGTCAGAATTTCTATACTTCAGTTTTCTATGCTAAAGATAGAGTCAGTCAAGTCAAGCAAGTATACTTGTGGCAAGAAAATTATGTTATAATAAAATATATTTTCTTCCTAAAGAATATGCAATGTATAAACAAAAAAATATACTTATGGAGGAATAATATTGAACTCCGGGTCCTTTTAATTAAACACAGCACAGGATCACCTTTATTACAAAAGGTGGATTACTTTATTTGTTTATTTATTTATCCCACTTTTATTTTAGGCAGTGAACCTGTAATATTCCTCTTATCCATCAAGAGAATAAATCTCTTGTTGATTTATACAAAGATAGATGACATGTTTTGCATGATATATTTGAATGTTTGTTACCTTTTGAAAAGGTATGTGTTTTGAACTTCAGAAAGGTTAATTGAGGTATAATTATTCTTAACTTAATTTGAGAAGAGCAGAATATAGTATACTCCACATCACAATTAGGTAAAAGATTCAGTTGAAATCTTTTGGTCAAGTACATGAGATTTTTGTTCATTTCTAATTTTGCCTTTCATGCAAAACCAATTTTAAAGAAAATTTGAGTTGGCATTTGTTTATTTATCCCACCTTCGTTATTATGTTTTATAAATAAGGCAAAGAACAATATCGTAATAATGTATTAGGATAATGTAATAAGGTATAATAAGATGTTTGTGTATACTAGTAATGGTGAACCTTTTGGGCTCAGTGTGTCAAACATTCAGAAAATGCCTGACTTTGTTCGCATATTACAAACTCACATACACAAAGAGTGGGGGGAGTGTGTCTCTGGACCTCCTCTCCAGAGAGGATCTCCTATGGGATTTGCACCTGACAGCTCTGCTCTTGTGAGGGCTCTGGAACTTCAAAAATCACCAACTTGCATGATTGTTAAAGACCTTGGAAACACATGAGTGTGAAACAATGCATATCATAAATACACCATCCCTCGTGTGTGCTATTGGAAGGCAAGGGAGAATGTAGTACAGGTAGTCCTAGACTGACAACCCCAATTGAACCCCAATTTTTCATTGCTAAACAAGGTAGTTGTTAAGTGAGATTTGCCCCATTTTACAACCTTTCTGCCACAACTGTTAAGTGAATCATTGCTGTTAAGTTAGTAACATGGTTGTTAAGTAAATCTGGCTTCCTGATTGACTTTGCTTGTCAGAAGTTCACACAAGGTGATCACATGACCCTTGGGACTCTGCAACCATCATAAATATATATGCCAGTTGCCAAGGGTCCAAATTCTGGTAACATTGGGATGCTGCAATGGTCGTAAGTGTGAAAAATGATAATTTTTTTCAGTAATTTTGTAACTTGTAACTTCAAGCAGTGTTGTCATAAATCAAGGATTACTTACCGTGTTTCCCTGAAAATAAGACCCACCCCAAAAACAAGCCCTGATTATTGGGGATGGGTCTAATATAAGTCCTCCCCCAAAAATAAGCCAGCAGGATGAGCATGACCCACCAGCCCCTTGGCACAGTGCAGATATGGTAAATTCGAGTGTGGAGGCATAGGCAGAGGAGGGGACAGGCAATCCAGACATGTGACTGCCTGGCTCATGGGAGGCTTGTGAGAGGCCTGCGCAGCAACACTGGCAGCAGGTGGAGACATGGGGGAGCGGGGAGGCAGGTGATCCCGATGCCCCATGCGGGCTCCTGCCCGGCATGGCCACAGGCAAGCCGAGAGATGGTGAGATGGAGCAGGCAGTGCATTGAGCTAATCACTCAGTTTCAAAGTGTTGCATTTGCAAGCAGACAAAGCTTCGAGTCTCATTTCTCTGTCCAGGAGAAAAGTGTTTGGGTGCTTGGAAATGGAGCTGACAAGCACTTTGCCTGACTGAGTCACTAGGCCTCCTGCTCCAGCGCTGCACTGGTGCCGGAAGAAGTAAGCTGGTGGCCACGTGGGCTCCGGCTGCACATGGCTACTGGTGCTGCTGCCGCGAGGTAATTGTCAGGACCACAGGACCCTGAGATAAGCCGGTGTGCACGTTGGGCAGCTCCACCCCCCACTTCATGGCAGTGGCCATCAAAAACATGAAGACACCCCCCAAAATAAGCTGTAGTGCTTATTTCAGGGCCCAAAAGAAAATAACACCAGGTCTGGTTTTTGGGGACAAGGTATATAAACTAGATCTGTCAACATTGCATAATTCTTTTATTGAAGGTCTGTCATAAACTTGGAAATTATATAGAAGAAAATTATGTGAAATTAAGAGCAGATTTATTCAGTTTATATGGCCTTGGTATACTTTCATTTTTAGCAGTCATATCATCCCATAATCTTGAAGATGAAAATACTAATATTTTTATTCTCAGTTGAAGAATAAAATCAGTAGTTTAAATAAGGGATGGCCATCTTGTGGACTGCATAAGTTTCCAAGGGTCTCCCTTGCTCAAGGAGTTGGATTTTTTGTTTTGTTTTACAGTCCCCCAGTTTCCTGTGGAAGGAATCTGGCAGAAAGATATCAGAATGTAGTGGCATAATTTTAATAAGTAATAATGTACAATAAGTGCATTAAATTATTTAATTAATTTAATAAATTAAATTATTGTCTTGGCGTGTGATGAGTTAAGTATTGCTGTGTCCTCCCTCTTGCAGTGCCTGGAGGCTGTAGGGGCTAGATGGGGAGCAACGGGTTGAAACTAAACCCTTGCAAGACTGAGTGGCTCTGGGTTTGTGTTTGATGGCTCAGGAAGAAGGTTTTCCTGGACTCACGACTCCTGTATGAACAGCAGATGGCAGTCGTTACCAGGAGGGCCTTTGCACAACTGCGGGTTGTGCACCAGTTATGCCCTTTCCTGGATCAACAGTCCCTACTCACTCATGCCCCCCTGGTCACTTCCTGTCTTGATTATTGCAATGCGCCTTACATGGGGCTTCCCCTGAAGAGCATCCAGAAGCTCTAGTTGGTGTAAAATGCAGGGGCCTGCATGGTTTTGTGCAGACCCCGGTGCGCACATGGGTCGTCTCTCCTGCAGGAGCTGCATTGGTTGCCGATTTGCTTCTGGGTGCAGTTCAAGGTGCTGGTTGTCACCTTTAAAGCCCTTCATGGCTTGGGTCCAGGTTATCTGAAGGAACATCTCTTGCCAGTCACTTCTACCCAACCCATTAGATTGAGAAGGCAGGGAATGTTGCGGGTCCCACCCATGAGGAAGATACAACTGGCGGGACCCAGAAGAAAGGTCTTCTCCATGGTAGCTTACTCTCTCTAGAATATCATTCCCCCAGAGATTAGAATGGCCCCTACTCTAGCACTCTTCCGAAAGGCACTGAAGACCTGGTTTTGCCAGCAGGCCTGGGGAACCCAGAGAGGAATGGAGCCCATCAAATGGCTAGTGTGATCTGCTGTCATCGGGGCAGGGGGTGGGAGTTGGTTTTTGTTTTTGATTTATTTTTTGTTTTGTTTTTTTGTTTTCCCAAATTTTGTTCTATTGTACTTTACTAATTTATTTGATTCTTTTTGTTAGTTTTTATTGTTTTTTATTTTTATTTTTTGTTTTAAATATGGTTTTACATTGTGTAAGCTGCCTCGAGTCACCATGGGCGAATAGGCGGCAATATAAATTAAATAAATAAATAAAATTCAGTAGGCTTAACACACTTTTTTGTTCAACTCTATTGTTGTGGCCCGCCAACACTCAGCAGAGCTGGTGGCATACTCGGGAAATGAGGAGGCTGGGGAGGAACATGGGCCAGTCCTGGAGTCTGGGAAGGCTCTGATGAGTGCTCTGTGTTGGATGCAGCGATGGGGCAAGGGCCATCCGACAGTTATCAGCTGCCTTCAGAGTTGGAGATCAGTGGGGCAGAAGAACAGCTGGAGCCTGTTCCCAATGTGCACATGCGCAGAGCCATCAGGAGAAGGGAATAGTTAAGGAACAAGGCACAGTTGGACAGTGAAGGGCCTCTCCCATAGGGAATGAAGAGGAGTGAAAGGGGAGTGGTGTTTGCAGGAGACAATTAGTGTGAAGATCTGTTTATCTGAGTTCGTGACTCACAGAGACTCCTTGCCAAGTATTTCCTTGTACAGTGTGGCACTTGGAAGCTATCGGCCTGGCAGCTCTCCAAGCCTGATAAGGTCTGTCGTTGCAATTCACCCTTGAAAGACTGTTTGCCAGGATTTTGCTGGATATGAATGATAGGCTTTCAAATTGGCCTAATAAAAAGGGGTTTTGTCGGGACAAGGAGTCTGTTTCGTGATTTTGTGAAGCCTAGGTCAGAACATCTATATCAGTGGTAGTCAACCTGGTCCCTACCGCCCACTAGTGGGCGTTCCAGCTTTCATGGTGGGCAGTAAGGGTTTTGTCCCCTACTTTATAAATCACCATTACTGTGGAACCAGTGGGCGGTTAGAGAAAACTTTACTAATAACAGAGATACAAAAGTAGGCGGTAGGTATAAAAAGGTTGACTACCCCTGATCTATATGAACTAGCTCAATACCCATGCTTTGCTATGAAAGTATGTGGTCGGGCTTAGTTTTGGGGGAGGAAAATAAGGGAGAAAAAAATCTTCCTCTGCCTGTCAGCATCCATCGGTATTCATCTGGCTAGAGTCCTGTCAGTGTGTGAGAGAGTTGAGGGGTGTTTGGAAACTCAAACAGTATTTGCTGTGTGAGCAAGAAGGAGACAGCAAGGAGCCTGGTTGTGGCTTAGCTCAACTGTTCTGTAGTAAAGCTGCTGCTGTGAATCTAAAACTGAAACTCCTCTACTCTGCTTGTGTTTTGCATTTGGAAGAGATTTCTTTTCAGGTGGGGAGGGGGAGTAGAACTCCTTAGCATCAGAGCATGTTAATAATAATATACAAAATACTAATGCTCTGGTGGTCATTTCGAAATATCCTTAGTGAGCACCAAGAAGCCAAGAGGAACATAGGTGCCAAATTTCAAGTTTGTAGGCTTTACGTTTCTGGAGATTTTGTGATGATGTATGAGTGGTATTTCACATATATATATATATATAGATTTAAGCAGGGTTTTTTTCCCTGTGATTGTTGATCTTGATATCCAGAAGTTTAAAAAACACATAGTCAGTTGATAAATAATCTGTATATGAATGTATAAAGTCAGAAAAATTAATTTTACCTGTGTGCAATAATAAAAAATGTTTGAGTCTCTATTTTCAAAATAAGCACCAATCGAAATGTCACTCCCAGTGAAAATGTATGAATAAGTTTCATTGAAAAATATATGTGAGGAGATAAGAAACATTTAACTACGTTGTTATTCTTTATGATTATACTTCATTCAGTAATTCAGTTATGAAGTAATAAAGGTGCCTAGATAAATTCATCTGTTAGAACTGGGGATAAGTGGACGGCAATTCTTGTCTAAATGGGTTTCACTGTTCTGACCTTTAGTGTGTTGAGATATATGAACACCGACCATTTCTGAAATTGATTTGCTCTCCTATTTCCAAAATATGTATGTGTTAAATTTCCAGAATAAGAACGTAAGAGCTTGGCTGGATCAGGGTCCATTTAGTCCAGCATCATGTTTTCAACAGTGGCCAGACAGATGCTTCCTGGAAATCCATGAGCAAGACATGAAGGTAAAAGTCTTACCTTTTGTGCTTGTTCTGGAGCTCTAGCTGTCATTTCTTAATGCAGATTCTATGCCAGCCCAGAATATTAAAGCTGGATGCTTTTATTAGTGGAATTTCCACTCTGTGTGAATATAATTTACTATTAGTTCTTGAAATAGCTTGCTTTGCCATGAAATAAATCCTGACTTCATGTTGGAAGTATGAAAATGTACATTTCAAGAAGTTACTGAAGCCACTTAACTCATTCCATCTATTCTTCTAGCATTGCTTTTTATTGTCTTGTTTAAAATATCCTTGCTAATTCTAGCACTTTCTTGCTAGAATTGCCCCCTTTCCCCCAAATCACGCTTCTTAGTTTTCCTTGTTATATTTGAATCCAGGTTAAGATTACTGTGAGTGAGCTTTGTAAGTTAAAGTTGTGCTTTGGTTTAGTTATTGAACTTGATTTTGATTTTTTATGAGATATTGGTGATGTTGGAACCCTTACTAGGATTGTGAGGTGTGATTAATAGTATAAAAAAGCAATAAAAATTTTACTATTACAATTAGAGACAATATAATAGCACAGTTTTGTTCAGGAGTAGTTGTATTAAATGAGCAGTTTTAATTTATTCATCAATTATTATGTTTAATGAACAGATACATAAAATTAAATATATTCATAAAATACAGAACTATTTATACATTTTTTGAATAATCAAGAATCTTATGTATATATACAATAAATGTGTTTTAAAATCTTATAGTGTTGCACTTATATTTTAAAACCTAAGTAATATTCCAGAAAAAAGTTCTGGATTTAACAATTAACTGGCCAGCCTTTCCTTACATTTAAAGAAAACCTTTTGAGAAAACTCATAAGTGCTTGGAGAGTAAAGACCTTAAGCAGGGGTGGGATTAAAAAAAAAAAACAGCAATTGGTTCACTGCCCAGTTGCTGGGTGGGCGTGGGCATGGCCTACCGGAACTTCTGGGAGGGCCATTTTTTGCCTTCCCAAGGGTCCAGAGGCTTCCCTCGGGCCTCTGGGACTGTGAAAACAGACTCCCCTGGGCTCTGGAGTCCCTCCAGAAGCTGGAAATAGGCCCATTTCCGGACTTCCAGAAGGCCCATTTTCCCCCTCCCAGAGCCTCAGCGCGGACCCTGCACTTACCTGTATCAAAAATGGGCCACGTGGAGATTCCTGGGAGGGGAGGGGAGGGGCAGGGTGGGCGTAGCCAACCGGTGAGTTCAAAAACCAGTTTGGCGAACCAGAGGCAAATTTAACATCCAGTTTGCCTAAACCGGTCCGAACCGGTAGAAAACCATCCCTGACCTTAAGCAGCATAAAACTATTGGGGAGTACAGAATTGTCATAGAAATGTCTTTTATATAAATAAATCTATCTGTTTGGCAATTAAACTGCTTTCAAGTCCAGTTTTCTACAAAATTTTGATTTAAAAAATGTGAAATCTGATTCTCTATATCTGTGGGGCCAAGTCATTAATTTATTCAACAAAAACTAGAGGCACGCTTATTTTTTATGCGGTACAAATATCTACTGTAAGACACCAAAAATAATGAAGTGAATTATTATTGTTTTAAAAAGTCAATAAAGTTTGCATAATCCAGAAAATTCAGAGGCTTCCTTCCTTGGACATTTTTATTGGATTTCTTGGATATATTGTGAGATGTCAAATAGTATATACATTTCTTTATTGAACTTCTACAGGGATTGAAAGACAAAGGGACAAACATTAAAACCTTTTATATTCTAATTGTGGCATGCTATGGCCACCTATATGTGCTTTTAAGAAGCACCTGAAACTATTAATGAGTATTGTTATAATTCCACTAGACTTCCTAGTATTTTCCTGTCAACTATGATATGAATTAATTTCATAAAAATAGGTATTTCCAAAAATGGAAATTCCTGAAAACAAAATAGCATGCCATGTTTCTGACCATCCTCCAAGAAATCCACTTTAGTTTTGTCTTGCTCCTGGATCAGAAGAGGGAAGAAATATTAGAATTATGCTGTGAATAGCTAACTAGTCAAAAAAATTGAAGCCATTTTTTGGCAATTTGAATTTATTTAGCCATAGAATTATTGTTCAAACTATAAACTCAACCTTTTTTTCTTTTTCCCCCTCAGTGTGCAAAGATCCACCATACAAAGTTGAAGAATCTGGGTATGCTGGGTTTATTTTGCCAATAGAGGTTTACTTTAAAAACAAGGTACGTAATGCTGTTCTTTCAATTTCTCTATACATACATATTAAGTTCTTTAGATTTCTTCTTTAAATTTCCCTTTCAATGATTTCCTAAATGTCAGTGTAAAATCTGCTGATAAAATTTCATTTGCCATAGATTTCATAAACCCTTTTCAATCCTTGAAATATGCCTGGAAAATCCACATGAAGTGTCTGCCGATGGAATGGCATCAATCCAAGAAGTAGATTTTGTATCTCCCTTGCAGCCTGTTGCTATTCTTTCAAAAGATATAGTGAGTTGTAAGATGCTGCCTAACAGATATTCAAGAACAGATGGAGACGTTTTGTTGTTTAAAAATCCACTAATGCAACATTAGATGCTATCCAATAGATAAGGAAATTTAATTCATTATGGATACTGTTTCTGTCTTAATGGGAGTGATTAACTTTCATAATACATTTTGAATATTGATAGAAATTTATAATTTAATAAAATTATCATATAGATGACTTCAAATCTTTATCACACTGCTTTTTAAAAGATGATAATTTAATTATTACAGTTAACTTATCTCTGTTAAAGTTGCTTTGAATAAATGTTTTAAGTTCTTAACTGTTATTTCAGAAGAAGAAAAAATACCTGCTTATTTTGTGGCAATAAACCAAGAGATACACAGAAACATACATACCTAAGACAGCTAGTTGGGACATTAATTTAGTTAGCTTCATTAATCTCATTTTTATACAGGGTATTCTAAATTTATGTAAGATACAATCAATGTAAAAGCTGATTTTGGTTATTTTCAATAGGGTATTGAATGTTTACCCTTTATATTTAATGAAATCATTTATTATAGGAGCTTACTTAACTTTTCCCTTCTTTTGAAAGGAAAGTTCTGACTTCTATTTCCCTTCTTTTGAAAGGAAAGTTCTGACTTCCAGGAGATAAAAGTTTAGAGTGGTCGGTATGGCCTGGGGAATCCGCTTGCAGGCCCTAAGACTCTTTAAAAGGTTCCATGAAATCAATGAATATTTTTAAAATTCTCTAATTTAACTTGTGTTACAGTAAATAGTGATAGATGTAATCTGCAGTGAGAAGCGTAAATAGTTTTCTAATTTTAATTGATTCCTACTTGCCTACTTTAGGACTGTTAAACACATATCACAATTCTTTATAAGTCCTTTTGATTTCAGGAAGGGTTCTTTAAGGCTGTATAGAGGTCTGTAATGGAAAAGAGGGAAAAGCAAAGTCAAACTGCCTTCCGCACATGTGATGTTGGGTTTCCTTTATTCTGAAATGGAAAATGAATTTGTAAGATGAGAGGTGGAGATTATATTTTGGAAGAATAAGACAGTTAAATAATGCTTTGTTAAGGAAGGAGGCTGCTCTTTGTGGTATTTAAAACATAAAATGTAAAAATAGTACAGTTTAGAGGAAATTAAGGATTTGAAGTTATATCTACCATCTGTTGTTTTAGCCAAGCTACTACATTTTACCCTAAATAAATTTCATTCACTGGAAAATAATGAATATCACTGGGAATAAAAGTGAGTTTATTTTTTTAATTCAATTCTACTATTTTTAAAATAAGCTTTTTAATGTAGTGTTGTGACTTTTAATATTCCATTAGATGAAGTAGAATCAAATCATATACAGTAGCTATCCTTAAAATAATTGGCTTTGGTCAATAGATATTTTCTGATAAATCCAAATATTTTGAGTATCAAGAAATTTCTTAAAACACCCAAATGCCTGACTTTCAGGATAGGAATATTATTTTTTTCCAAGAGACTGGAATATATTTTCTTCTTTTATAAATAGAATGGAAAGAATTACTTTTGACAAACACAGTCTAAATTCCCACTATATCTATATAAACATTAAATGGCAATATATTACTCTTATAAATCTTTCAGTACCACTTACTAGAAAATGAGAGTGGGAAACTGAGCTCTTATGGCAAGCTTATGCTTCCTATGAGGCTTTTGGCTGACTGTTGAAATAAGAAAATACTAGACTGCATGAAACCTAGTTCTGATTCATTATGTAATCCTGGTCCACACTTAATTATTTTACCATTTAACAAAGCTGTTGGCCATTCTGAACTGTACAGAACACTGATGGTTACAGAGGTGGTATTCAGCAGGTTCTGACCAGTTCTGGAGAACTGGTAGTGGAAATTTTGAGTAGTTCAGAGAACCGGCAAATACCACCTCTGACTGGAGATTTTACAGTATCCTTATCCTGCCACGCCCACCAAGCCATGCCCACAAAACCGGTAGTAAAAAAATTTGAATCCCACCACTGGATGGTTAGCTGTTACTTATGCCATGTACATAGACGTTCAGAACAGAGTAGTTTTGTAGAGTTTGCCCAATTGATTTCAAATATATTTTGTTCATGTTAGGTCCTATTCATGTTGATTTTTGTGTAGAAAAAATGAGTCCTTTTGCTTGTAACAAAAGGTTGAACTTAAAATATTCTATATTAAATTATATGTTACTCATACTTTAGATTTTGCTTGGAAAATAAGGTTGTTGTTTTTTTACTATCACTTTCAATTTATGTTACTTGGCAGTCTGAATTTAGCCAGTCTCAGGTATAAAAAAACCAAAATCCTGCTGAATATGAAATTGCTTCAGGATGAAGTCTTTGTACAGCAGTTATCCTCTTCTGGTTCTCTAGCGATTACTATGCTATATATACACAGCACAATAGTATTTTGATTTTTTTTCTTATTCTATAAACTGTATCATGGTTGTCCAACACATAAAGGTGGTCCTTTCCTGGAGAATTTGCTAAACAAATAGACTTTTTGTCAGGCAATAATAGAATAGCTGGTATAACAATTCATTTCCATCCTGAAACAGCTGAGATATAATTAAATTTTTTACAATATATGTAATAAAACCTTTCACAGACACAGAGGAAGCATTTTTACTGAGATGTTATGGTGGACATCAGTTTAAAGTCATTTAGGCACACAGTTTTGTATACCTTTCTTCTGGCTTTAACAGAGAATTAAACACAGTTTGATTTAAGGCTGCCATTTCGTACATAATTCAACCTTAATCTAGTGAAAATTACTTCTGAGCAAATATGTTTAAGCTCATGATGCAAATCAGTATTAAATATCTGGGCTCCAGTCAGCATTGCTGATTAAATTTTTACTATAGTAATTTACTACCAGATAATTTTTGTCTAATTTAAATCAAAATTTATTTTAAATTTTGTCTAATTTAGTTTAGGCACTGACTAATAGTTAATTCTGGCAAATCACTGTCTTTTAGCATTGATTCTTTGTTTTAAAATGGAGGAAATTGATTTTTATACAATTACTTTAAATTTGTATGTATAAATACTTCTATTTCACTCTTTAATTTACCTGTTTCCAACCCAAGACACTCAGATAATATTATCAAGCAGTAGTTGAAAGTATTTGTGCTGCTAGTAATAAAGGAAAAACAGCATTTGACCTGCTACACTATTATTAATTAGGACTTCTTGGTTGATCTTAATAGCTACAATAAGCTATAGAAAAAAAAATCTAAAACATTTTCAGGCCTTATAAATCATAATTAGCACCTTGATTTTTTATGGATAATCAGTGCCAACTTGGCAATACATGGATAATATGCTTGTGGTAGGCATCTGTACAATATGTAATCCTGTCAAAGTTTAATGCAATAATTCTACAGTGTAAAAGAGTGTGGAAGAAATGCTGTGTGAGTGAATTTTGGAAGTTTGATTTGATCAGATTCAAAATAATCTTTTCTTTCTCATTAATTTAAAAATCCTAATTTTTAGTGAGTCCCAGGTCATAACTCAATCTGGAAAGTCCTCAGCCCAAATGTCTATTCACTTTTTAAAAACCAATTACCACAATATTTTATGAGTAAATGAATGTAATCTATAGTTTTGGGATAAAAGCCAGCATGTCATATAGTGTCAGGGTTTTTTTTCCAGTTTTGTCTGACTCTGTTCTAACCTGTAGGAAGAACCGAAGAAAGTCCGCTTTGACTATGATCTGTTCCTGCATCTGGAAGGACACCCACCTGTAAACCATCTTCGCTGTGAAAAGCTTACTTTTAACAATCCAACAGAGGAGTTCAGAAGAAAGCTACTTAAAGCTGGCGGAGTGAGTTTATATAAAAACAAACAGCAAATCACGAAGTAGATTCTAAGCACAGTGAAAGTTGTTTCCCTTCCTCCATAACAAAATCTCTTAAGTTAAAAAGTAGTGGTTGGGTTTTTTTTTTTGCACAGATGGTCTTGATCACATAATATAGGTACCTCAGGTACAACATGAAGCCAATGACACCAAATAAAAGTGAAATAGTAGCAGAGATGCAGATACTATATATCAGGATAAAACCATACTGCAAAAAAGACTCCCTAAAGGAGCTCTGAAATGTAATTTTCAATGTTCAGGTGATTGAATACACATGTGAAAGAAAGTCTATCCCTTTATTAAGAACCTTTACAGGGAGTCAAGTTGAGAGTTAAATATGGAGTGCTTTAAAAGCATCTTCAAATTAATACTTCTTCCATTTTTCTTATGTTTAACCTATACAGTAATTGAAACAGCAAGGTTGGGTTTATGAAAACAGATTTACTTCTTTGAGGAAAAAAGAGGAATTTTTTGTTAAGAACTTCGAGGCTCATTCACTTCAGTGTACCAGATTCAGTGTTAATAATTGATATGTGTCTTCCCTCACTTCCAAACATCCTTTGAAAGATAACTTTATTGTACTGTTTGCTATGCTTAACAATATATTAAAGAATTTCCTCCAGTAGAGTAATTCTGGAGTGGGGTTAGCATCTTTTATTGAAAATTTCTCAAATTTGAAATGAAACTTACATTCTACCTTTAAACATTTGTGTAATAACTTAGATAGTAAAGCCCAATTTCTTCCTGTTAACATTGAACATTTGTTTAAAGTGTAATTTCATGTGAATTCATAGTTCTCAGTTCAATTTTTGAATGTAATTTGGTTTAATGAAGCATATAGGATATTTCATTCATATAAAATACATGACAACACACACAGATAGACCACAAAATTCATATTTTTGCACAGAATAATCTGCAATTAGGTCTACTTTCGTTATGGTGTCTACATGATTCATAGGGAAAAAAAAGAATAATAAGTACTGGCCAGCGAAGGCTAAATATTTCTCATTTAAATTCATAAATATATAAAGTAGTTTCAACCATATTTTACTATGCAAGTCAAAATCCGATTTGTAAATAAGCAAGATGACCGTACATAAGCAAGATGACTATAATTTGATCAATTACTTTATTTTGTTCCTGAGCATTCACAAAATAAACTTAGAATAAGCCATGAAACCACAAACAAATCTTAGAAACACACACATCCTATCCATATATCATGCTAAACTGAAACAGGCAAATCACATTATGCCTTTACATGGTACGTGTTCTCAGTAGTTTTTTTGTTTTACAAGCCAAAAAGAGCAGCAGTTTCTGGCTTGCCAAAAAATGATTATAAATCTTTAGAAAAGTTGTCTGCTCACCTCACATAATCATTGTTTTCCTGGTTGGAATCTAGTTATTTATACATGTCTGTGAATCACATTGATCAGGGTAAGGATAATCTGACCATGATCTCTGCGATCACTGGCTAGAATCTGGATGGTTGGGTGGGTATCTCTTTCTTCCATCATTGCTCCATTTGCATCCTTCCCAAAGCTGTGGGCTCGGTGAAAGAGGATGTCAAGATCATGAGGAAGAACAGACTCCTTGTTATTACTGTCAATCTATAAAGATACAGAAAAAAAGACCAAATAAAAAGCTGAGAAGAAAACAAACACAGATTAAGAAAAAAGAAAAAGATATATACTGAAATACATTATATAGTATGAAACAAAAAGCTCAAAGTTCATTCTTAAACAACAAATTAAATATTGACCGATATAGGATAAAGAAATATCTGTTTAACCTTGTAGGGGTGAAGAATTATTAAATTTGTTTATATTTGCTGTAATAAAGGTTGGAAAACTGTTACTTCCTTCTTCCTTCCTTCCCTCCCTCCCTTTTTCCTCCCCTTCCTTTTTTTCTTTCCTCAAATTTAGATAACCATATCACTCTTAGAATGACTCTGGGCAGTTTGTAGATAATTGTATTATACCTTATACTGTATTCTTTTTCTTTATTTTTTCTGCATTTTTAATGCTTTCTATTCTGATTTCTTTCTCTAAGTTTAGTTTATGTTAATTTTTACCACTGCATTCTGATTAATATTTTTACATTTAAAAATATATTACATTAAAAATAGACTGGACTTCCATAATGCTACAAGACCAGTTCATACGTGCAGTATGTTCATATGAAAACATGACTTTATCCAGGGTTTTACATCAGGTATACTAAAGTCTTTCTACGAAAGTAAAACAATATTATTACCGTGTTTCTCACAAAATAAGGCTGGGCCTTATTTTTTCTTGACCCCCGAAAAAATGGCTAGGCTGTCTTTTCGGGGGTGACTTAATTCCCCCCCCCCCCAGAATCCTCAGGTGGGCAGGCGGCAACAGCTTGGATGTTGACCTCGGCGTTGGTGGGGCACTTCGTATCGGGACACCTTCCGTCACCATTGCTTTCCCTTCTCCCTTGTTGCCGTGGCGTTTAGAGCAATGCCGCGGCGTTTGGCATAGCCACGTTTGGTCAGCCAGGGCTCCTCCCTGCAACTGGAGCCCGGCGGAGACACTTGGCTTCAGGCGCTCCTGTCGCCGCCTTCCCTTTGCCTTCGAAGGTGAAGCCAATTATTTTAAAAACGATGCCCTACTACAACAAAGCCTCCCCTGCCCGAGAGAGCAGCCCAACCCCATGTGGGGAGGCGAATCTCCTGGGGCTGCATCGCTCTTCACGCTCTGCCCGACACCAGGCAGGGATGATGGCTGGGTGCTTCTCCCGAGGTGGGCCGATCCTGCGCTGTGGCCCCGGGAGATTTGCCTCCCCACGTGGGGTTGGGCTGCCCTGTCGGGCAGGGGAGGCTTTGTTGTAGTTGGGTGTCATTTTTAAAAGACTTGGCTTTACCTTCGAAGGCAAAGGGAAGGCAGCGACAGGAGCACCTGAAGCCAAGTGTCTCCACAGGGCTCCGGTTGCAGGGAGGAGCCCTGGCTGGCCACACATGGCTGCGCCAAACGCCGCAGCATTGCTCTAAACACTGTGGCAGCAAGGGAGAAGGGAAAGCAATGGTGGCGGAAGGTCTCCCGATACGAAGTGCCCCACCAACACAGGCAGCACCATATCCAGGTATGCAACAAAAGTACTTCCTAACAGCAAGCCCCCCCCGCCATTCCCCCCATTTCACATGTTTAATATAAGCCTTAATTTGTGGGGAGGGGCTTAATTTGATTTTATGCCAAGAAAACATGCTGGGCCTTCCTATTGGTGGAGGCCGTATTGTTGGAGAAACACGGTAGCTGTAGCCTATGGATGATAAATCCAAAGTTCTTCGTACTTAATCTACAAAGTTCAGAGCATACTATGTTTTAATGTGTGTCTCTTATACCACCCTAAGACTGGAGACAGGTCTCATGAAATTAGAGGCATTGCAGCATGGGTGACTATGCTCAACTACTGGCTCTCACTAACCCTTTCTCCCCTTAACCTTGCCTCACTAACTATGAGTAATGATTTTCAGTCCACATGGAAAATGACAGGGTAAAAAGAATAAATCTCATCTTTGGACTTCTCCACAGATCTTTTACTCAGCATAGGATACAATTAGGCCAAAGCACTCATTAAACAATATATAGCACACACAGAGCACCAATATGACTTAGCTATGTCCCCAACTTTTATTGCTACTGAACCCAACAGGTACTCTCCCATCCCCCCAAATTTAACTTGAAGTACCGAATTGCTGGAGAGCCTTTACTCTGGCATGATGTCATGCCCTCCCCTCAACTGAACTTTCCCGATACAGGAAGGCCCCCTACCTGGGAAGACAGTGTATAACTCTGGACATGCAGAAACAACAGAACACATTCCTCTCCAGTGCTTGTACTACGGAGACATTTGTTCTAGCCTCGTCTCACTATTATTGTGTACATATCCAGGGAGCATAGGACAATTTTACTTCTCCTGATGCTTTAAGACAACCAGCCTTGCAATAGCACATAGTGTTGCCAGGTTCTGCATGGCAGCATTTAAAATCAATCAGAAAATAACCTATGGCATAAGCCAGTTTTAAAGAGCATCTACTTCATTTTTCTAGAATGATTTGTATTGTAATAGATTTAAATTGCCATAATTCTCTATGCCTATCTATTGTTCCTATCCCCCTTTTAAGATCTTTTTTAAAGATTTCTTTCAGATTTTCATGTTTTTTTAAAGCTTTTTACTGTAATTTTAAAAAATCCTGGTGTATCTTTTATGCTTTTAAATCGTTTGTATGCCACTCTCCATACTCTGGTCTTAGACCATAGTAAAGTTTTGATTGATTTGTTTTAATGCTTATTTCTATTCCCAACACAAAGAATGATTATTTACCTGGAGTTGCAGTTTTTCATTTGATCCTTTATGAATTCGAACAATTTCCCTCCTAGGGAACTTGGTTTCAAGTGAACTCTGGGTGTCTAGGTCGTGTCAAATTCTGGAATGTCAGAAGTGTAAACTTGATTTCATTGAGGGCTGCATCAGGGTTGTGGTTTGACCTCTGGGAGCCAGGGTGGGCATGGCCAGTTCAACATCACTCATGTCAGGGGCACCTGTAGTAGCCTGAGCATTCTGTCAGTGAAAACGGGCTCTGTAGCTCCGTTTTTGGCTGCCTCAATTTCCTTTACCCTCTGCCAGCAAAAATGGAGCTCAGGAGGGCTTCCCATGGCCCTCCTGAGCTTGGTTTTCACTGGCAGAGGCACCGCAGGCCGGTCCTTTCCTTTTTCCAGGGCAGCCCCGCAGGTTAGATCTAAGCACCTTGTGGGCCACGTCTGGCCCCTGGGCCTTGAGTTTGACACCCAGATCTAAGTGATTCAACAGATGGTACATCTGACTTCATTGTATACCTAATATGAACATTCCAAAGACAGCCTAAATAGGTGCATAAACTATGTAAAATATACATATTGCTTAAATGTGGTGGCAAAATAGATGAATTTAGGCTTATTTGGGTTTTTTTCTGATGCCTTTTTAAAAATAAAATTAATGGAGCAGAAAGCATTGGTGTCCACAGAAAACTGATTAGGTGAAAATGAATATAAATGCCCTTACCAGAAAGAAAATCACTTCATTCCACAAACAAATCTTTTTTTTCCCCCTAGCCTATTTTGGTCTGGCTCCACTTTTGGTCTGGCTCCATTGTTAAATATTGGCACGGAAGTGGAAGGAATCTAGAAAACTAGTTCCAGTCCTTTAAAACTCTCCAGTGTCCCCGTTTTAGAGGATTTAAGGATGAGAATATGAATGTCTTGCTTCCCAAAGACTCTTTGTCCCATTTCTCCTTAAAATTGAGATAAACCCACATATATGCATATCAGTAATCTGATAAGATTACCAGAATGCTTGAATTTATGCAATTTTTCAAAAGGTCGGAAGGGTGAATTGCAACTTCTAACCCTTCAAACATTGCTACCTGTAGTGTAAGGGAAACACACCTCCAGGATGAATTCATCAAACTTACAATTTTTATTCATGTTATTTCTTTGTACAGTATATTAATTTTTCTGAGCTTCTAAAGCCACTGTTGAAGATATTTTTATTACTTCAATCTGTCATTTCTATTCTGGTGACAGCCATGTGGCATTAATAAAATGATTGTCAATTACATACAGCCCACAGAAGAAATCATAATTGTCAGTTTACCTAAGATATTTAATTGTCTACCTCCAAGATCCTCATTTTATATTCCAGCTTATTTTATAAACGTTTCTAATATTTTTATTACTTCATCACTGTAGATCATGGTTATGTCAGATGGAACATCAGTTGCTTCGGGGCAAAGTCTTCATCTCCCTAATCTTCCCACTAATTCCCTGTCTTTTTCTGAAGTGAAGAAAAAATCATCTCATGGGCCAAAGGTAAGATGTTGTCTATGATTAGAAATTGGAATATGTTTTCAGCAGCTGTTTTGAATGTTGAATGATCAATAAGCCAAGAATTAATTAGTTAAATGCTTCAACCTTTTCAGCAAATCCATACCAATTAAAAAATAGACATAATCTGAATATTTAGGGTTAGTTAAATATGTTTGCTCCTGAAAATTTTATAACTAAATATATGTATTACCCTTACTTTATTTATTTGTTTATTTTGCCTATTTAAATTTAAATGTACTTGAGACAATTACTCACGTTTTGTCCTGGCACTGAATTCTAGAGTTGACGCAGCCTGTTGAGAAACAAATTAGTAGAAATAAAACATGTATTTATTAGGGATATAAACCTATTGTAAGTTTCATCAGCAAATCACATGTTATGGTGGGACTATATTCTTTTTATCCTTTTGTATTTATCAGGCCCCAAATCTGGCCTTGATTTGTCACATGTTTTGGTTGCAAGAAAGAGGAACGCAAAGGAAGTTCCCACTGTCCAAGAACTGATTCCTATGTTGCAATGGTTCAGTTTTAGGCCACACCCTAATATGTATTAACTAAAGGATATTTAAATGTTCAAGGTGTTGATATGTTAATGTTGACACCTAAATGAAGTTACCACAGATTTAAAAGTCTTTTCAACTGAAAAGTTAATGTTGACACCTAAATAAATACAGAATCTTTTGAGTATTCAAGCAAATGTAACAACATCCTACCACAAATTCAAATAATTTTAGTTGGGGCAGTGGAGTAATAACTCAGTTCAAACATTCTAAATAATTATTTAAACGTAGTTTTTTAAGTCTAAATACAAGTGGTACTTTGGTGTCTCAGGAAACTAGGGAGAGGATTTGTTTGGGAAAGATGTGTGGCAGGGTGATAGAAGATTTGCAAACTAATACACAGTTGTGAAATGAATCTTAAAAAGTTTTGGAAAGAGGGAGATCTTAGATAAATTGTGAATGTTTGCCTCCTGCTGCTAAATAGTCTTTCACTATTCACTTTCACTTTCACTATTTGGTACTTTCACAAAAAAGTACCAAAAAATCTAATGTGAAAGTAGGGAATGGCACCAATTTGGAGAGAAAATTCCCCTCTAGAAAAAAACTTCCCTTCATTTTTTCCACCACCTCCTTCATGCAGAGATGCAAGAGCGTAGGCCTTTGAAATAAGGGTTGGCTAAGTTGGTATGAGGGGTGCAATGTTTCAACAGACTCTGACTTGTCAGTTGGTAGACCGACAGCCTGGGTTTAAGACCCAAGTGCCATATGAGCTCCCATTACCTGCTCCAGCTCCTGCCCACCTAGCAGTTTGAAATCATGAAAATGCAAGTAAATAAATACGTAAGAGCATTCTGTGCCCCTCGGCATAGTCACATGGCCATAGACAACTTTGGCTCCCTTGGCTAAAAAATGGAGATGAGCACCGCCTCTAGAGTCGGACTCAACTGGGCAGTGGAAACCTTTACCTTAAGGGTGTATGAGAGGGAAATATTGATGAGTGGTCTCCAATGATCTTTTCTCACTGGAACCATCACAATATCTGTGCAAGCAGTAGCCTGCAACTTTTCTCTCTTGGTTTACAGCTTCTTTCTAGCTTTCCTTGAAAAGATTGGGAGAAAAGATCATAACTTTGGAGCTACTAAGAAGGTAAAAAGGTTAATACTCCCTTCAGTAATTACCAGTGTAGATGTTGTAGTTCTAGATCAGCAACAAAAGAAACAAAGCTGGAGCAAACTTTGATTGGCTTTAGCACACCAAAACAGAGATATTCCTGGAAGGATGATGACATTGCTGGAGAAACTGAAAAGAAATATTAGTATTTAAAAAGCACCAACCTTATCTTGATTTAACCATTTAGAGGTTAAGTCTTTTCTTCATTAGATTAGCACATTGTCAAGAATACTGGTAGAGCTCATAGCCAGGTGGAGATAATGCTTGTCACACCCAGATATTCAGAAAGATACCCAGATTAAAGTCGTGGATCATTATTTTGTTTTTCAGAAAATTCATTTTATCATTTCTTAAGTAATTAAGACTACACAAAACATTTCTTAGCTTCTAGGAGCCAGTGATCAACTTTTAACTAAGCTTCTAGGAGCCAGTGATCAACTTTTAACTAATTCATTATGGAAGTTACTTTTGAAAATCCAAATCTCTTTCTTAGTTCCAATATTTGGGACATCAACATTGTTGTTTTAAGAGCATTTCCGCATGTTCATTCACAGAAAGCTTTTAGAAAGAAAGTCTCTGTTTACATTTATTTACAAGAATTTCATATTTCAGTTCCAACAATACTTCTAGTTATTTCTTGCCTTTTATCTTTGCTATCCTTAGGTGGCATACCCAGTAAATCCCATACTCCCATTTTATTGCAATAATAATCCCATGAAGAGGATTGCATTATGAAATACTGATTCAATATTTATTAAGCCATATTTAGCTTGTTTGAGTTTTCACTGGCTTAACAGTTTGTGAATCTAACCAGAGTCTTGGCCAAGTCACTCTGTTTGTTCAGATTGAGAAAGAATAGACCTATTGTTGTTGTTGTATATATAAAACATTAGAGTGAAATACCTACACTTGGAGCACCTGGAAACAGCTTCAGAAGTAGTCATGACCAGCTCTTTAATGATTCAGACAATATTACTACCAGGATACGCATGAATATTCCCTTAAGATACAAAATTTAGAAATGGCTTCCAGATATCACAGATGGGCGTATTAGTGGAATATGTTGTGTGTCATTGAAGCCACAGAAACAGTTAGGGAGAGAAGGTGAAGCACAGGGAAGATTAGAAGCTGGTAGGTAAGTAAGATATGCCACCCTATGAACTGTAGAGAGGAAAAAGGGACAATATGCTCTAACCATGCTCTACCCATCTCGCAAGGATCTCTCCAAAACAGTGAAAAGTGAAGCATCTGTTAGTTGAACTATGGCCAGCCAAAATGGTTTGGCAGACTTTCCAGAATGTGATCATTTGTTTTGGATTGGAAACAAAATATAATCTTCTTTTCATACGCAAAACATAATTTTTTCCCTGCACAGTTATGAAACAGGTAACAATTTTCTCCTCATGGTTTTATTGCATTTTCTGATCCATTTGCAAGATTTCAAGAAGTGGCCATAATGGAAGGAAATATATTTTATAAGGATTAATTATCATTTCTAAACTAGCTCATTTATTAAGCCTGCTGAATGGTACTTGTTGCAACACCAAATGTGCAGCTTGCTATTGTCAGTGTAAATTATGCATAATTAAACATGGAGTTTCCTGACTTACTAAAATATTTCATAAGATTTGTTTTCTTATGCTACTCACACTTCTATTCTTTTGTTTTCATTTAAATGTAATGTTTCTTCTATAGTCTACCATAAGATACACTTCAGCTGTTGAACTTCAAAGATGAGATTAGAGTCAATGCATGTCAAACTGAGGGTGGAACGTTCTGCAACTTTAGGTGGAAGCAAGTTTTGATTAAGCTCAATTATAAGTAAACATAGTTACAGGTAAACCTTGAGTTATGACCAATTATTTGACAACACTTCAAAGTTACAATGGTCTTGGAAAAAATGACTTACAACCCATCCTTGAAAATATAGCCATTGCACCACCCCTGTAGTCAAATGATTGTAATTTTGGCACTTGACAACTGGCTTGCATTTACAATAGTTGCATTTTCTTGCAGTTACATGATTTCAAATCATGTGTGATCTTCCCAGCTGGCTTCCAAGAAGCAAAATCAATTGGGAAAACCAGATTTCCTTAAAAATCACATGATTCTGTTAACAGCATGTAGTTTGGCTTAATAATTGCAGTAAAAATGGTTGTGAAAACAGGTCCAGTCACGTGATGACTCACTTAACAACCACATTAATTCATGAATGAAATTCCAATCCCAACTGTGACCATACATCCAGGTTTAAATAACCACTGGAAGCTATATATTGATTGAATTCACACAGGTTTGCTTTGAACAATGTTCTTAACTGTAAATCATAGGTATTTCAAACCAAAATAGGTTATTATCTTTAGATATGTTTTTTTTTTTTTCAGAGATCTGTTGCTAATTCTGTGGGAACTGTGCTGTTTCATCCTAAAGTTTGTAATTTCAGCATTAGAAAATTATTATTCCAAAGTCACATGAACCCACAACACAGAAACTACCAATCTGCATGTGATTTTATTAGTTTTCCAAGATGAAACTATGAATACATTTTATGTGATTAAATTCAGTTTTGTTAACTTTGGCCTTTTCCAGTTTAGTTGGGAATTTTAGGAGTAGAAGTTTCAACATCTGGAGAGCGTCAGGTTGGGAAAAGCTTTTCTATAGGCAGGAGCTCTCCAAGGTCCTGTATACATTTCTAAAAATGGTTTGGTTAGAACATGGGTGTCCAGCCTTGGCAATTTTAAGACCTATGGACTTCAACCCTTAGAATTCCCCAGCCAACATAGTCTTAGTTGCTAAGGTTGGACACCTGTTGGTTAAATATTCTCTAAATTAAAGCTTAAGCTTGTTCCACAATCATAGTCAGTTCTGCAAATTATCAGAGCTATATATTTTATTACTTTTTTAGTAACTCCATCCTGCTTACTCACTTACAAGTTGTGAATTCTGTTTTACCTCAGCATGATTAATAATCTTACAACATAATAGTGTTTCATATAAAGCAACAATGAATATTCTTAACAAACTTTTAAATGTTTTGCTCAGAATAGAGAATAACCATTCTCATAGTACTTAATCATTTACTACCCAGCAGATGCTTTCATGTGTAAACTATTTTAGAAGTCTTCAATGTACTGTAGAATTTCACAAAATGTCTTTTGATACCTCTTCTCTAAATATATAAATAATGACTGTCCTCAACTTACAACCATTAATTTACTGATTGTTCAGTTACAATGAAACTCCCTTTTTTACGACCCCGTAATCCCTTAATTCAGTGTAGAGTTCAGGGTGACTGGATGGAGCTGAGAGTTTCCTGGCCAGATGTCCTTCCTGATACTACAGGGAGTTTGCAGCATATTTTTTTTCTTTGTGCCCTAACCAACAGAAAGGTCTGCTGGTAACTAGGACTGAATTCTCAAACTTCCAAGGTGAGCGTCTTCATCACTAGGCCACCAAGCTGCTCACTGTTCAAAGTTATAATAGCACTGAAAAAAGTTACTTATAACCATTTTTCACATTTACGATCATTGCAGGCTTCCCATGGTCACGTGATCAAAATTTGGCTGCTTGGCAACTAATTCATATTTAGTTTCAGTGTCCCCTTTTGTGACTTTCTGACAAGCAAAGTCAATAGGAAAGCCAGATTCACTTAACCACTATGTTACTAACTTAACAACTACAGTGATTCACTTAACAACTGTGGCAAGAAAAGTAAAATGGAAAAGCAGAATTAACCTAACAATTTAGCAAGAGAAATTTGGGGCTCAATTATGGTTGTAAATCGAGGACTACTTGTACACAGTATATTGAAATTTTATTTGTTGTAATTTAAGCAAAGAAATAGCCCAGTGGTCCTTGTAGTGATACACAATGATTGCACGTTTGTTATTGATATATAATTTAAAGTTTATACATTAATTTATTAACGTAAGTAAAGTTTGCAGAGTTTGTAAGTAAAGTTGCATACTTATGGTAGGTATCTCTGAAACACAGAAGAGTAAAGAGTTAACTTTTTACTTTCTATTGTTGCAGGAGCTTAGCAAGAGTGTAAGCACTGGTTGCAGCAGCAGCAGCAGTAGTAACAGTTTTTCAAAGCCCCATAAATTATCAAAGGAGCACAAGGAAAAATCTTCAAAAGACTCAAAAGAACATAAAAGTGCCTTCAAAGAACCTTCCAGGGAACACTACAAATCTTCCAAAGAATCCTCTAAAAAACCCAAAGAAAACAAACCACTAAAGGATGAAAAAATTGTTCCTAAGATGGCCTTCAAAGAGCCCAAACCTATGTCAAAGGAGCCAAAATCAGAAAATAACATACTGACCATAAGTGGTGGACAGCAACAAGAAAAGAAGGCCTCCTCCAAAAGGCCTCCTGGTCTGGATTCTGAGGACCTTGCAGCCAAAAAGAAGAAGAAAGGTGGATCCGAGGCTTTATTTAAAAGTTTTTCTAATGCTCCCCCACTGATACTTACTTGCTCCAGTGTGGAGAAAAAACAGACAAAAGATAAATCTCAGTTTAAAATTGGGAAAGTTAAAATGGAAAGTGAGCCGCTGGAGAAAAAGAAAAATACATTACCACCTTTTGATGATATTGTGGACCCTAATGATTCTGATATGGAGGAGAATGTGTCTTCGAAATCAGAAGTAAGAGTTTGTGTTTATTCTTATTTTGTTGTCCGGGTTACAGGCTTTAGTTTGTTTACCTAATTTTTAAAATGTCTTTATTTATTATCCATGTATGCATATATATGTATATTGATTGGATTCCATTTGTATCATTAGATAAAATACATAGTTTTGTTTTACAGATGATTTTGTTGATTAGCTTATTCTAGGGAATTGATTCATGATTACTCCTTATTAATCAAATTTGAAGTCAACAAATGCAAGCGTTTTCAGTGGTTGCCAGGAAATAAATATTTATGCTTTTGAGTAGGACTTGCTTGACCATATTTATTTATTTGTGCTGTGCTGTGCACAGTCAATAGAGGAGATATATATGCAAGCGGGGTATGTATGTATGTGTGTATATGCTCTATATCAGGGGTGTCCAACCTTTCACCTTCCCTGGGCCAGATTAGAAGATGAAAATTTGGTTTGGGCCGCACATAAAATAAAATAATAGTAACGATACCTGATCATCCAAAAAAAACATAGAAAACATAGTTAACATATTAAATTTATTTGGAAATGAAGTTAGTGAGATGTTTGACATTGTTTCTCAGCCACCAATGCAGAATTCCACAGCCAATTTTGTGTCAAAATCCGTTGTGTGAACCCAGCCTTAGTCTCCTGACTACCAGAAAGTGGCACAGGCCGCAAGATGGTGGAGCTAATATAAGATGGCGGAGCTAATATAATGGATGGGGCACAGGGTTGCCAGATCGCAGTTTGGCTCTGCGGCCAAACTCAAGCCAAAATACGGCCAAATTATTTTTATTATTTATTATTAATTAAAAATTATTTATTTTTTATCACAGTTTTTTTATCACGGTTTATCACGGTTTATTTTCTGGCCAAATTTTGTGGGGTGGGGGGGAGGTGGGGAGAAAGCTCACCTGCCTTGTGCCTACCTCTCCTCCTGCAAATGGCCCGGCTGGATGTGGCAGGACTGGAAGGCAGAAGCAGCGGCGGCGGGGGCAGAAGCAGCAGCGGCGGCGGCAATGGCAACAGCAGGAGGTGGCGCTCTGAGGGCGCCTGCCTTTTCTGTTGCTGCTTGGCGTGGTGCTCACCTCGCCCCGCCTCACGCCTGCCTCTCCTCCTCCTCCTTGCTGGCTCTGGCATGAAGGTTGGGGTGGGCACTGGGCCGCATTACGAGGCGACCTGGGCCACATGCGGCCCGTGGGCCGCGGGTTGGACAAGCCTGCTCTATATGCTTGCTATCTATCTATCATCTATCTATCTATCTATCTATCTATCTATCTATCTATCTATCTATCTATCTATTCTTAAGTTTTCACGGGTATTTATATTTATGGTATTCAGCTTTGTTCGGGTGTTTTCCCACATCATTATAGTTGTGCTTTTAAAGTTGTAGCAATGTTTCGGCAGAATCTCATCTGCCATCATCAGGCTTCTGTATAGTGTTCGTCTGACATTATATATATGGATCTTTGGTTATTCGGGTTTTCTTCCGCATAAAATTGGAAGTATCTTGGCAACGTTTCGACGAAATCTCATCTGTCATCTTCAGGCTTGTGTCTTCGGCTTTGTGCTTCTCAGAGTAATGTGAGCTTGCAAAGAAGCAGCTGCAAGCTCCCATTACTCTGAGAAGCGCAAAGCCGAAGACACAAGCCTGAAGATGACGAATGAGATTTCATCGAAACGTTGCCAAGATACTTCCAATTTTACGTGGGAGAAAACCTGAATAACCAAAGATCCACATACAAATACCCGCGAAAACCTCAGAAAATACACACACACACACACAGGCTGATTAACTAAGGTATATTCATCTGTTTCCATTTCATTTTAATAAATGATTTGAGCTTTCTCCACTGCTTTATAATACACTTTATATTGGCTTTCACAGTTTTGAAAATATGCTTATATTCTTAGTTACAATTCTGTTCATAAGCTTGATGAGGATTAGTGAGTGATGGAAGCACATTTATGAACAAGATAAATTTATACATTAAAAGCTGAAATTTAGAAATGGGAAATTTTTCAATTTGTAACATTTCTGCTTTTGTAATATAGAACTGCATCCTTGAAATGAATAGGGAAAGATATCTATTCTAATAGGGTATCTATTTTTAATTGCCTCTGCTATTTCAAAGTCTAATAAAGAGTTACATGAGAGAAATTTTGGGGTTTGAAGCCAGGAGCCATGTTGTTGGTTAAAGAGATAAAATACGTTGAATAGGGTGAGTTATTACTATACGGAAATCCTTCACTGCAGATCAAGTTTAGATATTGTTATTCCAATCAGGCATGGAAAATAAAAAGTCATTGTCACTGTCTCCTCCCACTATATTTGAGGCTAGCAACCTTCTTATGATGTCAGTGTGCTTGCGTATCTGATAGAATCTTGGCTCATCTTGGTTAGTTCCTGTACTACAGAATTGGATAGGTCAACACTCTGTAATATCCTGTGAGTCATATCATTCTAGTCAGTAGAATGGCTGGGGAAGGCTGGACAGTTAGTTTGCCCTGTTGCAGGACTGTAGTTATCCAAGCACGGAAAGGCAGGGATGAGTATACCTGCTAAGATAATGCTAAGAGAAAAGCCAGCCCAAGGAGAAGCGAATATATGCAAATTTCTCAAAAGTGTAATATTGGAACTTGATTTTCGGTGTTAGATAATAAGAATTGCCTTTGGCAATCAGAAATATGTCAGCTCTGACAGTTGTTTGATGCTTGCTGATATGAGATGCCTGCTTAATGTGAATTGTATATACAGTAATGAGCACATTTCCAACTGGAATTTTAATTTCCAATTAAAATATATTGTTGGTTTGACAGAAAAATCATTACATACACACGCGCGCACACACACACACACATATATGTACACATACACATATATATCATATATATATATACACCTACATAGAAACACATGTTTTCTTTCTGACAGCTATGATAGAAACAAATTTTAAAAAGAGATAAGAGAAGGAATGATGAAGAAACACACTGCCATTGTCTCTTTGTTAAATCCTGCTTTATTGGAAAGGAGAAAAAGATATGTGATGCTATGTCCTCATACTGATGGTTTATTAAACATAGTTTCATGTCAGGCTGCTCTGTTAGGACTTTGTGTTTGCTGTGCAGATATGATGTACAAAAATACTTAGGCATATTGATATACATGAATCAGCAAATAAGAAAGCTCTGGGCATGCTCCGTGCTTTCATAACCATACATTCTGTATATATTTCTATTTGCTATAGCAATTAATTTTGTTGTGCCTCATTTAGCTCTTTTAGCATATTTTATGTTAGAAATATAGAAATAGGTTAAGTAATTGTAGCTGTATTTATAATCATATTTACATTTTAAAAATCTAAATAAGTTCAATGAGTTTATTCAGGGATAAGTGATGCAAACAAGATCCAATGTCTTTTACAAGCAGGTTTTCCTTTGTGTACTAAAAGCTTATCTTGCTATCTATCCTCTTTCTTGCACACACTAGTGCAATGCTTCCAATGTGTGGTATGCCAGCAAATTTTCACAACTTCTAGAGCAGCATTCATATGAGTGCTAAAAAGAAAAATGTGATACATTACTAGCCTCATTAATGAATGCTGTAGATGAAAGTGGATACAGTTCCAAAACTTTTGAAAACTTATAGAATATGTTAATTACCTTAGCATGTAGTGTAATGTTAGAAGCTTTAATCATAATTATTTTCTATTTTACTCCCCAATCAGTATAATATATTAAATAAAATATTTTGTGGAAATGGAAGTTATGCTTCCAACAGCTTAATAAGTTAACTATCTCTGAAAAATGGCCAAGAAATCATAAATTCTGCCAGGGTATGTAAAATTATGAGCACATCTTAAACAATGGAAGTAAATTAAATATTCCCACAATATAAAGAAGTCAATAAAAAGATTATTATTAGGAATAAAGATTTCAGTAAAATATTAATTTCTTCAGTATTAATTTCTATTTTCATTTAATTACTTAATCCTATCTTTTTTGTACATATTTTAAACTGGCCTAAGCAGTAGCTCGCCAAATAAAATAATCCTTAGTCTTTTTCTAAATTTTTCTTGATTTAAAATATTTCTATATTGCTTCCAGTTTTAAAAAAAAAAACAGAATCTCAAAGCAGTTTACAATTTAAAATTATTGCTAAATATTTAAAACTTTAAAAAATTTGCGATACAAAAATGAAAAATAAAATAAAATAAGTAGTGTTAAAATTTCTTGTAGACAGATGGCATTCCATATTTTTAAGGTAGGTTTTGATTGTTTTTATATAGACAAAGTTTGAAAACAAAAACATTTTATACTGTTGTTCTAATTGTTACAGTTGTGACCAAGCTGATATTTCGATTCTAATCTCTTTTTTCTCAGTCTCTCTCTCTCTCTCCCACTCCTCAAATACAGTTGTGCTCATAATTTTACATACCCTGGCAGAATTTATGATTTCTTGGCCATTTTTCAGAGAATATGAATGATAACACAAAAACTTTCACTCATGGTTAGTGGTTGGCTGAATCCATTTATTATCGTCAACTGTGTTTACTCTTTTTAAATCACAATGACAACAGAAATTACCCAAATGACCCTCATCAAACATTTACATACCCCGGTTCTTAATACGGTTGCTCCCTTTAACCTCAATGACAGCTTGAAGTGTTTTTGGTATGTGTGGATGAGGCTCTTTATCTTCTCAGATGGTAAAGCTGCCCATTCTTCCTGGCAACAAGCCTCCAGTTCTTGTAAATTCTTGGGCTGTCTTGCATGAACTGCACATTTGAGATCTTCCCAGAGTGGCTCAATGATATTGAGGTCAGGAGACTGAGATGGCCACTCCAGAACCTTCACTTTATTCTGCTGTAGCCAATGACAGGCCGACTTGGCTTTGTATTAAGGATAATTGTCATGTTGGACTGTCCAAGTATGTCTCATGCACAGCTTCTGGGCTGATGAATGCAAATTTTTCCTCCAGTATCTTTTGATAACATACTGCATTCATCTTGCCATCAATTCTGACCAAATTTCCTGTGCCTTTGTAGCTCACACATCCCCAAAACATCAGCAATCCACCTCCATGTTTCACAGTAGGAATGGTGTACTTTTCATCATAGGCCTTTTTGACTCCTCTCCAAATGTTGCATTAGGGTGACTTTTTGCCAGAAGGTTTGAGGCTTGTCTCTGCTGTTTGGCGTATTGTAAGTGGGATACTTTGTGGCATTTGCGTAGTAAAAGATGCAACCCATCTGTCTTCCAGTGCCTCCTTATTGTGCATCTTGAAACAGCCACACCACATGTTTTCAGAGAGTCCTGTATTTCACCTGAAGTAATTTGTGGGTTTTTCTTTGCATCCCGAACAATTTTCCTGGCAGTTGTGGCTGAGATTTTAGTTGGTCTACCTGACCGTGGTTTGGTTTCAACAGAACCCCTCATTTTCCACTTCTTGATTAGTGTTTGAACACTGCTGATTGGCATTCTCAATTCCTTGGATATCTTTTTATATCTCTTTCTTGATTTATACAGTTTAATTACCTTTTCCCGCAGATCCTTTGACAATTCTTTTGCTTCCCCCCATCACTCAGAAGCCAGAAACATCAGTGCAGCACTGGATGAAAGATGCAAGGGTCTGTCAGGAGTCCAGGAACTCATTGACCTTTTATACACACACACACACACACACACACTAATTACAAGGAAACAGATCACAGGTGAGGATGGTTACCTTTACTAGCTATTCAAACCCCTTTGTGCCAACCTGTGTGCATGTTATCGGGCCAAAATCACCAGGGTATGTAAACTTTTGATCAGGGTCATTTGGGTAGTTTCTGTTGTCGTTATGATTTAAAAAGGGTAAACATAGTTGATTGATAATAAATGGCTGCAGCCAACCACGAACTATGAGTGAAAGAAAAGTTTTTGTGTTATCATTCATATTCTCTGAAAAATGGCCAAGAAATCATAAATTCTGCCAGGGTATGTAAACTTACGAGCACAACTGTAAATTGTTGATAAGAGCACACAAGATGGTGAAGGCAAAATGATTTACATTTCCCTGTTAAAATTAATTTAAAAGACCATGTTGAGAAAATATAGGAGTTAAAGTATATTTAATTTCAACTATATAGATTAAATTCCTTTTTAGATCTAAAAAATGGTTATTCAGTCTTTTGGCTTTCCTGAACCACATTGAGTGAAGAGGAATTGTCTTGACCCACATGTAAAATATATAATATAATAACAAACATCATTTTTATATATTTTTATTGTCTTGTGAGGCTGCATTACTAGCTGTCCAAGGCTGCATGTGGCCTGTGACCATAGGATGGACATGCCTGATCTAAAAGATTTATTTATAGATGATCTGTACTCAATATTTTTAGAAGGTGTTTCGAACGTATGACTAATAGTTGATTTCTTCATTTCTGAGTTGTCAGTCATTATCATTGTTAGTGCTGTTGAATGATTGACCTAAAATAGTTACAAGCATCTGTGATTCCTTGGTTATAAGACTAGTAAATGTGACTTTTGAGTGTAGAATATGCAATCATTACTCTAATTGAAAGTATTTACAGGCTTGTTTTTAATTTGTGGGATTTTCTCCTACAGCTTATATATAATATATATATAATGTAGGGGTAAAAAAATTTGCAAAAACAAGGTGATATTATGAATACCTTCAGTACTTCTAACATTTGTGATATTGCAATGTTTGTTTTCAATGTTTAGGTGCATTTTACAGTACTGGAATATTCAAAATTTTACTTTAGAACTGTAATGTTTAAAAATATTCTCCCGTATGTTAATGGGCAAAAAAGCATTAATATACAACTTAGTTTTAATCTTAACTGCGATCATTGTTCCATGTTTAAAAAACTCTCTCTTTTTAAAACATTAAACATGAAAGGTGAATACCAAGAACTGCCAGGTGAATACCAAGAACTTTAGCTAATGTTAAAGTTCCGGTATCACGTTATATGAGGTAGCAAAGTACTTCAGAAGCTTTTATATAATCAACCAGTTCTAAATCCCATCCTGTAATTTTTGGCTCTCATTAGAAAAGTATTAGGCAACAAGGAAAGGAAAAGGAAGGAAAGCTTGCAAATTTATTACTATTGAGGCAATGGGAGAATAGTTCAAACCACTTCAAATTCTAAACATGTCTGCTTTTATCTTGAGTTCCTTAAAAACTGCTTTGTGAAAAACTTCAATTACAGGATGTTTAATTTCATGAAAACCTGCTTACCGTTTTCCTAAACTGGACCATGTAGCTGTGTGATAAGAGAACACTTGGCCTTGTTTTCATTGCCTCTGTATCATGATATATAACCCTGTCAGCCGTATAATATTTATTTAAGTTGCAAACTAGAAGATAGAAACATTGAAATATTAGACCTCATTATGGATTATTTCATGTTGCAGCTGCTGTTAATAGAGTAACTATGGTTGAGAAGATAACAGTATTTGTTTTGTAGATTTCCTATCGGCATATCTATCTGAATAGAGAAATTCAAAGTTAAAATGTCATAGCAATTATACTGTGTCTTAATTATATACATATAATTTTTTTTAAAGTGTCTTCACTGTCAGATAAGGAAGTTGCCTCCCTCTTTAGAAGACTTGATCGTCTTTAGTGTACTACTGGCAAAAGAAGAAGGTGATTTTATCTGATTTATTTCTCTCTGCAATCCTTACTTGTCCTCAGGGAAGGCTGAGGATTCTCTGAAGCAGCATAGGAAAGGGTATTGGGTAGGGTAAAAGCAAGGGAAATGGGGAATAACATATCTTCCTCACTCCTTTCCCATCAGCCAAACATTTTTGGATAGAATTCTATTTAAGCTCGATCTGTGTGCAAGTGAAAAACAAAATAAATGGAAATAGGTAAAAGTAAAACATAGTTGAACCATGATTTAGGGAGATCTGTGAATTCAGCCAACCTGTTTTTACATTAGAGTTGGAGGAAACTTACTTATGAAGAGGATAAATTCTTAGTGGTTCCCTTTTTATGATGAATGTAAGAGTTTCGACATCCATAAATAAATTATATCATTAAAGTATCTTTTAGACTGCCTATTTTGGACAGTCTGCCCAATATGGATAAACAGAGGTTGCCTACTAAGAGTTCCTACTACTGGGAAACCTGCAGTTAGGTAATTAGAAGACGGCATTTTCCGTAGGAGCTCACCTCCTTTGGAACAGCTTTCCACTAGAGGTAAGGGTGGTCCCTTCGCTCACAATCTTATAGAAGCTTTTGAAACTTGGTTATTTGCAAAGATAATAAGCAACTAAGATGGTATTGTATTATTGCTTGGGGTGAGCTCTGGTACTATGAATATTGCATTGATTAGGAAACTTCATTGTATATTGATATAGTTATATATTGTATCCCGCCTTTAATACGTTTATATTGTTTGTATTGCATTTCTTTTTGTATCGTAAATTGCTTAGAGACTAGATTGAAGCAGCACAAAGATGTGTGCATTTGGATAGGGACACAAAACAGATTGCTCTCATACAGTGTTTCTCATGTGTTATTTGTTTGCTCAGGGCCGTATGGGTTGAAAACATGCAAGAGGTCTTTATCTTGCAGTAGATAGACCAATGGCTAAAATGATGATGATTTGTTTGCTTGTTTGTTCTTATCATATTTCTATCCCATTCACTTGTAGACAAACCAGCCCAAGGCAGTTAATGACAAAAATCCAGCATTAATTTTATAATGTATTTTTTAAAATGTTTTTGATGTTGTAAGTGACCCAGAGTTGTTGGAAATGAGGTGGGCAGCAAATAAATTTTATAAATAAATTAATTAAACATAGGAAGATTATTTTCCGCCAAATCTAAGTCCTATTAATTTCCACAGACTTAAGTTAATGTGTTAAAGATAGAAGATAGAACCCTAATTAATCTAATGTCTCTCATATATCTCAAAAATATTACCTCAGTAAAGCAAAGGAAATCTTTACATATTTCTCTAGTCTATTAAAATAAATTCCAATTAGTGTTTGTTTTAAGCTATGAACCTCTCCGGACTCATTACAAAAACCTACTAAATGAAGGAAGCTGTCATTACTCATTAATGCTTGGATTGTTATTATCGTGCTCCAAAGCTGTGAAATTCCTTAGATGATTTTGATTCTGTGCACATTCTCTGCATGGTGATGGAAATATTTTACCTTTTGCTGATGCCAATGATGAAAAGATGGAATTAGCTACATATGGCTTTAGATTCTGACATTTGCCCTTATTTACTTGCGCTTTATAAACAGAAATAATCTCTTAGCCAAAATAATTCTTAGAGTGTTAGAATATCTAAATACAGTGCTTTTGTCATGAGTCCAAATTACCAATTAAACTATTAACATTGCAATCAAAGTTAAAATCTAATTTTTCTTTTCAGTCTGTGAGATACTATCTACTATTCCTCTTTACATCTATTAAAGTCTATTCATTCTTCAGCTGGTTCCTTGCTGCTTCAGGATTTCTGGATGTGCAAGAAATGAGATATAGGTAGTCCTTAATTTATGATCATAACTGAGCCCAAATTGTCCATTGTTAAGCAAGACAATTGTGTTGAATGTTGCCCCTTTTATGACCTTTCTGGCCATAGTTTTAAGTGAATCACTGCAAAGTTTGTAATACAGTTGTTAAGTGAATTATGTTGTATTCCACATTTGAAATATAGCAGTTGTTAGAAATATGTTACAGGAAGGAAAAGTTTTTTAAAAAACCTATACACCTTTATATATGTGCCACCAGTTTTGGCTTGAAAGGGCTGCAGGAAATTTTACTTCTACTTTTTATTTTTCTATTTCCTCTGCTCTTAAAACTGCTGTTGTAACTCCATTTATGAGTTCTGTCATAAATTAATACAGACTTGTTTTTATTGTCAGTTTTTGACTTACATAGAGTCATCGTGTGTTTTTCTTGAAAATTTAAAACATACACTTGCTTCAAAAGGCACAGCTAAGGTCACAATCAAATTGATGACAGTATAGAACATGTTGGCTTTTCTATGTATCATTGACTATAATATATTTGTCCTCATACAAAGGTACCACATCAAGAACATAGATATAGCATGTCCATTGAATATTGATTGTAAAAAAGGTTCTGCTAATCAACTCCAAAAAACCTGAACTTTTTTCTCCCTGCCTGGATCAGATCTTGTTAATACTTGGATAGGACACTACCTGGAAATAACCAGGGCTGTAGGCTGAACAAACATCCCAGAGAGAGGCAGTGGCTCTCATAAGTTCTTCATGGGGCCGGATTCAGGAATGGAATTTATCTCTTTTTTTATATTGTACCAGCCCAGAAAAATATATAAAGTTAGTTACTAGACGTGCTGGAATGCCAAGGGTCTTATCTCTGTAGATTATGGACATGATAGCTCAGTGATTAAAGACCTGGAAATTTTACAGCTTGGGTTTGAGATCCAAGTGCTGTGTGATGAGGTGAGCTTCGACTATTTGTTCCAGCTCCTGCCCACCAAGCAGTTCAAAAATATGCAAATGCAAGTGCATTAATAGGTATCACTTTAGGCAGGAAGGTAACAGCATTCCCTGTGCCTTGATGTATAGTTATCCTGGCCACATGATCACAGACGTATATTCAGAGAACGGTGGCTTCCTTGGCTAAGAAACAGATAAGCACCACCCACTAGAGTCAGACACAATTGGACAGGGGAAAACGTTACCTTTAATTTTTTTTTCCGTAGACTGAGAACACCTTTATTCCACTTTTTGAAGAAAAAAAGTAGATAAAAGTCATTTGGAGATAATGATTCATATGAACAGCCTATCATGGGTAGGGCTGGGCTATCTATCAGAATGAGTAGGACATTTTTCTCTCAACTGGGCCCCTCCTACATTCTCCACAGGCTTCCCAGATATAGAAGGTTGGAGAGTAGATAAAAACTCCAAATATGATTTGATTGAAAGATAGCTTCTTCAAAAAGGGGACACGCTAGTGCTTTCTTCAAGACAAATGGCATCATGCCTTCCCTTTGAGAAACAACCACCACCTCCTGAATCTTGCTACTGATACCCCACTTAGCAGACAGAAGGAGTGTTAATTGGAACCCTGACAAGCAGCCAAGAAAGGTATGGATCCAGCCCACAGGTGAAGTGCTCATGCTACAAGCAATCTTATCTACTTCCCCAGGTTCTTTCAACATGGAATGGAATGTGTTTTGCTAAAAGCTCATTATGTTAAGTTAAAATTTTGATGAAGGGTGTACTTTGCTGTTATTATACCATAAGATAAATTGGATGGGACAAAGATCTCTTATTATAAAAGAATAAAATATTTTATGTTTGTTAAGATACCTTTCAAATATATTGAAAATCTGAAGAAAGGATTTAAAGAAGTGATAACATTATCCGCTATTTGGTTGAAAACATTTTAGGAGAATTATTCAGGACACATTACTAATATCTTAATATTATAGAAGACAACTATTCACATACTCAAATTAACAATGGATAAAGTATAATAAGGAACCAGTGGACATTTTGCATCTAATTTTGTATCTTTTTTAATGTCAAGAGTGGCATTTAAGATAAACCCATTCTTGGTTTGGGTTCACTTCGTTTTCAATATGCTGAAATATTTGGGATATCAGTTCATATTATATGACAGTTATTTACATTTCCAAAGTGGTAATTATTCTTGGGCACTGATCAGTGAAGAATAACACTGGCTACATATCTTCTATTGTGTTGATGTACAGAGAGTTCACCAATACAGATAGTCCTCAACTTAGAGCCAAAATTGAGCCCCCATTATTTTGTTGCTAAGCGAGACAGTTGTTAAATGAACTTTGCCCCATTTTATGATCTTTCTTGGCACCAGTGTTAAATGAATCACTGCAGTTTTTAAGTTAGTAACGTGGTTGTTAAGTGAATCTAGTTTTCCCATTGACTTTGCTTGTCAGAAGGTCACAAAAGGGGATCACATGACCTTGGGACACAGCAACAGTCATAAATATGAGTCAGTTGCCAAGCATCTACATTTTGATCATGTGTCCATGGTGATGCTGCAACACTCAAGTAAAAAACGGTCAGTGCCATTGTATCTTCTCATGACACTAAAGAAACTTGCAAGTCGAGGACTACCTGTACATATTGAAATAACGAGCTCACATTTAATTAGGCAAAATATATTGGTTAAAAGAAGCTCTTTTCCTACTGAGCGGCCTTTCAAATTATAGTTCAAATGATTGACAGTCAGCCTATACTGTGCTAGGTTAAAATCACTGAGTTATTGTTTAATCATTTTCATTTAAAATTTCCTAGAAGGTGTTTCTGGAAGATCCAGTGACAAAGCCTTTGATGAAGCAGTATAATTCATCTTAATTGCTCACATTCAGATTACAAGGAATCCCATGTTTCATGAATGACTTGGTTGCTTTTCTCATAAACCCAACCTTTCTGTGATAGTGGAACTATGCCAACTGTTTCACTACTGCATCTGTATACATTACTAATCATTAAAGCTGAAACCCTTTCCTCTCAATGTTTCCTCTGAATGTTCCTAATGAAAAGAATTAATTTTTGTGTGCGATTGTGCTGCTTTTCCTCCTTTTGAATGCTTCAGATTTATATCACAACTGATTGTGACTAAATATATTCAAACATCTTCAATAGTGCAACCTTCATATCTAACCGTGATCAAGATCTATTTTATGTCTTGTGATGTAAAGTGATTTTGGAATCTGATGATGCTTAAACTTCTCTGTTGTGCTGTATCATTTGAGGTAAATTAATGACTTACAGGTTAGGTACAATAGTAATAACATTGATTAATGAAAAGGTAACTTGGAATAGGCAATATGATTACTAACTCTAATGGTGTAGTTGTGCTCCCTTTGAATGTGAAAGCATAAGCTTAAAGGGGTGGGTTGTAGGCTAGTGATTATAGTTTTGTTTAAGAAATAATTTACAAAGGAATAAGCAAAATGATAAAGAGATGAAAATGGAGTATAGTAGTAACAGAAATGATAAACCTCTCAATATCAATTCCAGGGGAGCATACTATAAATATAATAGTACTTGTAATCATTGTCCTATTTATGATTTTTAGGAAACTGCTAGGCTAGATGATTGCTTGATTTGAATCAGCATGGATGCCTTTACACTCTTTCTTCCATACTTTGCTTCATTATTTGCTAACACAAATTATTTTCCAGCTGTGTTTCTGTATAAGCAAATCAAAGCATTGCTTGTAACTGATTTTTGAAGGAGCATCTGGTGATTTGAGGTACAGAAAAAATAAGTTATTGTTATATTACTTTGAATGCTTTTAGACTGAGAATTTCATAAGATTGTTTTTGCCACCACAGTATTCTTGGGCAGCAAACATTTCTGTCTATGAAATAGAATACTTGATCTCAAAATAAATATTAAAATTATAAAATGCATACTTTGATAAAAATGAGTGTGATTCTGAACTACTCATAAAACAGTAGATAATCTGTAGATTATAATACTAGGTTACAGCTTAACAATAAACTAATACTTTGTCTGGCTTTATGCTATAGAAGAACAAGAAATGGCTAAAACTATATTTCCTTTGTGGAGATATTTCCCTTGTTTTTTCTTGAATAACTTATAATATTATTCTTCCTTTATTGAGTTTTTATCTTTATAAACTGCCCAAAGTCATTGGGGGTGAGTTGGGTGGCTGCATAAATTTTCTTTAAATAAAATAAATAAATAAATACCATTTTATTTGTTTATTATTTATTTATTAAATATATATGCCATGTTTATCTTGAATTTAGGACCAATTTCCAACATTTATTATAAACCAGTTTGGTCCATATTACTTTCCATTTGAAAATTTGGAGAACAATAAAATAAAACTCTGTGTACTGTCTTCCAATGTGTTCTACCTTCTGAATGGAAGATTGCAAAAATCGAATTAATTATTTGTTAACAAGTTTTTATATGCTTTAAGGCTTTCTTCAGAAAAGAAGAGAAAATTACGGTATTCACCCAACAATACATTTAAATTTATGAGTCAAAAACACTTCTACATTTAATATCGAAATTTTAACTTTTATGAGTAAGCCAAACCTATAGTTTAATTTAAAACGCTAAGAACATTTCTTTTGAGCAGGAAATCAATGCTTAAAGGGAAAAAAATTCAAAATTTCTTGTTTTTGGGAAAATGAGGGAAAAGCAATTTCAAAATGTTCAGAAGTTCTGTCTTCCTAGCAACAATTACTAAAGCCAGAGAACTAACTGTGAGACATTAAAAGTGTTGCATGTGACAGCTTCTAATACTTTTTTAAAATTACATTTCAGTTTCTTAGTTTAGCTTCTTATATAATGCTATCACTCTTGTGGTAGTCGTAATCCTTGGTTCTAATAACTGTGAATCTTTGAAAGTTTTTCTGTGCACTAAAATTAAATTTCAGGAGAAGAACATGTTATGGCTAAATATATATATTCATTTTTACTACACATTGGACTTTATATAATTAGACTTTCTAATGTGAGTGCTTCTCTGTTGCCTTCTCTGAATCATGTCTGTTTTCTCCATATTCATATTAGAAACAACTGCAAAACAAGAATGGGAAATATGAGGAAATTATCTGCTTACAAAGTTATCTAATATCTACCCTTGGGAAATACTGCTCCTTCTATAACTCTACTTAACACATACATTAGGACCTACATCATGGATCCTTTTAATATAAAATCCAAACTACATATCAAAGGTCCACATATTTTTGCTGATAATTTGGAGTAAGGTCCAACTAAAATGTATAGCAGATTTTGCACAGAGATCATGTTCCATCAAATCAATACAAAAAGTGTTTTGTGTGAGGCAAGTGAGAAACACATGAATCTCCATGTATGTACAAAATGTTGAAATTGCTTGCTTCTTTCAGTCCCAGCTGTGAGAACTACAGATGTCATTTGTCTGAGAGGAACAGATGCTAACTCTACTCCCTCCCCCTTTCTTTGGCACCCTCAGAAAAAAAAAAGAGATGTTCCATTAGCTTGCCTCACAATCTTTTTGATTGTGAAGCAAGCCTTTAAAAAGCTGTAAATCTGCTTTCTCATTACAAAGGACAACAATAGATTGATTTATGGTAGATGAACAACTGTTGAGCTTATGTAAGCACAATGCATGAAACTGCAGCTTAGCATTGAATTTAATAGAGGCCACATACTACTATTGCGCTATTTGGGGAGGGAACTTTGAATGTAATTAATTGGTGGATTTATGGCTATAAATATACTATTTGTATTTCTTCGTTAAGTTGAATTGGACAATTCAATGGACAATTCAATGTAACTTGAAGCAACAGCCACCCTGTAGAAAACTAGTTGCAATACAGAACAAGGTGAACATTGGAGAGCAGTTTTCAATTGGCCAGAGATAATCAAACCACAAACTTGTCTTCTTTCATTTTATTATAAACTAAATGGAAGTCTTAAGTTTTAAAAACAGATGATTTATAGCAATTTCACTCTTTCCATTTCTTTTAATAATCCTATAATAGCCACCCTCTGGTAAGTGTGAGCAATAGGTATCATCCTGTTCATTCATTCGTTCGTTCATTTATTCAGTCAATTTCTATAACCGCCAACTCAGTCAATGACTCTATATGGCTTACAATTATAATTTTAGTTTTGTGGCTTTTTGATGGAGGCATCAGGAATCTCTCAAGAAAGACCAGCCTCCAGAAACCTTGGCAGCCTTTCTTACCTCACTTTCCTCAACAAGATCAAACTATTTCTTAGAAACAATATTGATGGCCATACTAGTGAAATAAAAATAAAAAATGATGTCAATGAATCAAGCTTTATTTCTTTATATTGATTTTGTACCAATAATAAATCCTTTATTTTTTGTTAAATATTCCTTGCCCTTTAGTTCATTTTGCTTCAGAAATAAAATCATTTATTCATTATTTTCAGTTAATAATTGCTGAAGGAAAATTATAATCTATTCAAGCAATACACATGAGATGGCATTTTTTGAGATTAAAATAAAGATTGTGTGATTGCGGCTGATTGCAGCAATGCTGAAGTGGGAGAAAATTTCTCAAATTTTATTTCCTTGGGAGTAATGGACTCCTAATTTCTGTGAGTTAGTCTTGTAAGTTGAGGTACCTTTACTGAAAAATTTTACACTATGATGATGTGTATCATTTTTTTACAGATCATAGACACAAACACAAAAGTGTTAGTAACATACAGATGAGTAAACACTTATTAAAAAGTCTCTGCCAGTCCAATTTTTGCAGTCTGCATGCCACCATGCAAGATAGCCATTAAACTTGTCTTCCCTGAGATCTCCAACACAATGTCAGTCCTCTCCCAACTTAGTTCTCATAGAAAAGAGAGAAAAGCTGCCAAAGTGGGGAATGTATCACATGACCAACTAAGTGGAAGCTGAAGAACCAGTTCCCGCTCTTTTCACCACAGGTCACCTGGCCATCCAAATTCTCAGCTTCCCCAAGGGCTGCTCCTGCCTGTCTGCCTGCCACTGCCACTTCGCACTACTATCACACACCAGACCACCTAACCCTGCCATGAATAGTTAGTTAGGAGAAGGAATTCAGTAATTCAGGGGGTTCCTGGGAGGACCAGTAGAGGCCATAGGAAGGCAGGGTGTTTGGCGAGCAAATATGTGCTTATGGATTGTGGTGAACAAGGGCTGCTGAGGAATATGTACCCTGTATTAGGCTCCTATGCAAAAAGGCAGCAGGAACTTGGGTGACTTGCAACCTTCTCTACTGGTTCCCTCATTGACTTTGTGGGAAATCAGCAGATAATGTCACAAATGGTCATCCCGTGATCTGGATCACTGCAACATCATGATTGCACACTGGGCAACCACGTGCTCAGATTACAATCATGTGACCATGGGTATGTTGCAAAGGCTGGAACTTCAAGGACCAGTGATAAGCAATAAGCAAATAATATACAGCTTAACGTTTAGGAGGAAAACTATTCTAAAAAGTCATGAATCCTGTAAGAATATTGAGACATGATAAAGCTGCAGGTATAACTGTGAAGGAAATTAACATAATATGGTTTAAATAAAGTGTGGCACTTCAATGTCTTTAACTCCATCTGCACTTGACAGTTGAGATAACACTATTATATTTTTCCCTTATACAAAGTGAATGATAATAAGAACGAATGCAGAATTAGAGGACGATTAAATATTCCGGGTAATATGCCTGTTGGAATTCATGTTGAAAGATTTCAAGAGGTGACAATGACATTTTGGAAGTAGAGTGAAGCTTTATGCTTGGCTGGGCTGCGCATATTGGAGTTTTGCACTTCGATGGGATATTCAGGAAAGTACGAATGTAAGAAAATTTATTGTACATTTGTTGATTTAGAAAATGGTAGTCCTCAATTTATGACCATTCATTTGCGACCAGTCAAAGTGTCTCTGAGGATCCTTCTGCGGGTACTTACAACCCAGTTCCAAAGTTCTGACAACTGTCTAGACCTACAATCACATGACCGCATGTTGGGTGCTTAGTAAGCAGCCTAAATTTATGTCCATTTGTAGATTTCTTGGTCATATGACTATGTTTTATGATGATTTTTATCAAAAACTGGCATTTACCTTCAGTTTTCAGCGATACTGGCTCATAGGAAACCATTGGTTGGTGTGGGCACTTAACAGTCACTGCAAACAAAGTTTAAAATTGGGTTATACACATGGGTGACCTGCATCACAGCCATCATGATTTATGACCATGATGGGCAGACTCCATTATGGTCATAAGTCAAGGACTAACTATATGACAAAGCAACGAGCTTTACTTAAGAAACAAGTTGCATAAATATGGTCTTGAAGTTTGAAGCAGAATATGATCAAAGAAAAGCATCCGTGAGAATAAATGGATTGTTTATCTAATAATTCAACATCGAGCAGGAAATAAGGGAAAGATATGTTGATGTCAACTTTGGTGGTTTGCTATATTGATAAACGTATAAGAAAAAGCTTGCAGTGATGTTTGAAATGCAGTGATTGGAGATGGTGTTTGCTCCAAACTTAAATGATTTGCAAATCTTAGATTATGCAATGCAATTAGTATTATGGATCTGAAAATGAAAACCAATATGGTTGCATTTGACAGAAAAAATGTAATAGTGTAAGTTTCCTGTAAAAAGTTTAGAAAAAGTTCTAGTCCCTATGATTCTAGTAGATGAATTCATGTGTTTTGATAGAAAGCTTACTAAGGAGGGGGAAACAGAGAAACTTTAATGCAAATGCTATTAGAAAAGAAGAGAACATATGTGGTTGTTGCGAGGAATTGATACTTACCTAGAGATGCTAAAATGTGTGTGTTGCTGCCCATTTGTCATGGAAGTGATAGTTGGACATATCAAGAGAAGCAAAAAAACCCAAAACAGGTTGAATGCAATTTTGAGTGCCTAAGAAATGTGTGGTAGAACAAGAGATAGGTTTAAGAAGGAAAGAGTTCTAAATGGATGTGAAAAGAAAAGTGAAAAACTAGCAGAGAAGAAGCAAATAAATACATGAAAAAGGAACGAATGGTTTGAGAGGAAAAAGAGGACCAAGAAACTTGGGACTGGAGAGAATTGATGAAATCCTCAGAAGGAGAGAGGAGGTGGGAATTTTAAAGAACAAAAATCAGTGCTTGAATGTGGTAAAGGCAAGTGTGGTTTGTAAGCATTAAAAGATATAATTAGACTCATTTTCTTTCTGTTATTTCTTACCTTTAAGTTCTTTTACTTGTTATCTCTCTTTTCCTCACTTTCCGTAATATTGTTTACTGTGAAAATTAACAGCATGGCAGATTGGTATATACAATTATACACAGTGGAATTGTTTGATGCTATTATGCTGTCATAGATACCCTATATGCAATTAATATTCCTACAATATGTAAGAATTATCCTAAAACCACCTACTTGGTATGAAACAGTTTTAAATCAGTTTGCTATTTTCATTGTGGCCAATCAGGTCTACTCTCTATAAAGATCGCAAGGCTGGCATAAAATGTTCTGCAGATTTTTCCTTCTAAAGTTCTTCCATGTATTTCAGAAAGCCTGAGAGTATCATGAGCACTTTTCATGAGGAACAAAAAATGGCTGCAATTATCTACTCCCTAGTCTTTCCCCTGTTTAAGTGAAGCATTTTCGTGCACAATCTTTTCAAATTATTATAAAGTTGTTTGACAGCAGTGGGAATAATGTATTTAATATACAAGCTTAAGGAAAATATAGGCCTTTTCCTGGGTCATGGTTTCTCATTCGTTCTACAGTTCGGCCTACAATCATTCTACATCTTTAACAGCTTTCTCCCGCTCGGTATTATCCAGATAGGTTGTCTGGCTAACTGGATGATTTTCAGCAAATGTAGCTGGAAGGTCCAACTTCTAGCAGGCTGGTATGGCCTTACTAAACCAAATTCACTGATCATTTGATTAAAAGGAAAGCATTAATGGGCCTTCCACCTAGAGTATATGGGATGAAAAAGAAAGCTTGCCTCCAGTGGATAAAGTCTTACCCCTCCCTTTGTGTAAATTGCGGGAAAGGTGTGTTCTTACCGGTAGTTCCTTTCCTTCCAATTGTTGCAAAGTAAATGTGACCATTTATCTTTGTATTTTGTTTCTGTTTGGTTTTTTTTTGAGCAAGCAGAGGAACTAATTTTGTGCTTTTTTATTTTCTCTTGGCTCTGCCACATTCTCTCCTTCCCAAGTCCGAGCAACCCAGCCCTGCAAGTTCAAGTTCCAGCTCTAGCTCCAGTTTCACACCATCTCAGAACAGTCGACAGCAAGGTAACTTTAAAAAAGGGAGGGGGGGGAGGGGGGGTGTCAGGTGCATGCAAACAAAAAGGATGGCATCTTTAAAAAAAAAAAGACATATGGATTGTCATCCTACTAGAGATAGCTCTGAGAACCTTTATCCTGTCATTTTATCCATGCAAAATAGGTTGAACTGACAATGGATCATAATACAGGTAGTCCTTGACTTAGAACCATTCATTTAGTGACCATTCAAAGTTACAGCACTGGAAAAAAGACCAGCTCTTGCACTTAGAGGACTGTGGTGGCATCCTTGTGGTCATGTGGTCCAAATTTGAGGGCTCGGCAACGGCTATGTAGTTACAACAGCTGTAGCATCTGGGTTCATATGCTCACCGTTTGCTGTTTTCCCAGCCAGCTTCCGATAAGTAAAGTCTGTGGGGTGAAAGCTGGATCCATACAAGGGTTGCACGATTCTCTTTATCGACTGCAGTAATTCACTTAACAGAAAAAGGTCGTAAAATCAAGCACAACTTACTTAACCACCTGGCTTAGCAACAGAAATCTTGGTCCTAATTGTGATCATGAGTCCAGGACTACCTGCAAGAGCTTGATAGCTCAGTAGAGATTTGAATTCTGTTCTCCCCACTCCTAGGCTGATCCTACCATCGCTTGTGCTACAGCAATTCCTAGATCACTTAAGTTTTACTTGTTAGCATCTGAAGTAGTTAAATTTCAGCCAGCATTATACCTTTCTTCAGAAATCAAACAACCTTATTTCTAGTTACTTTGGATAACTAAACAGGCTATGTCCCAATAGAAGATGGCAGCAGCTTAGCTGCACAAACAAATGACTTTTTGAAATTAAAAAGTACTTTGTTTATTTGGTTTATTTGCGTCCCATCTCATTTTGAAGTGACTTTGGGTGGCTCACATCATTAAAAGCATTAAAAGTATAAAAGATGAATATTTCTAAAACAATAAAAATAGAAATACAATCAAAAATAAAAATTAGCTTAAAAGATGGGGAGGTGAGATTGCCTGTTAATTTATCAACCGCCTCTAGTGTGATACTCCCCTGTTGGGCCTCCAGGCCATCTGGTCTCCAAGCCCCTAGGGAAGGTCTGAAGGGTGGGAGCCAATCTCACCTCAGGGGATAAGATGTTCCAAAGGGCAAGAACTACAGAATAGAGGGCCTTCTCCTGCACTGTGCCAGCCAAAACTCCTTGACTGATGGGGCCTGCAGGATACCTCTTCTGCTGGTGGAGCAGGCCAGTCCCATTGGGGTGAGACTGTTTCTCAAGTAACCTGGACTTATGCCGCGCAGAGCTTTAAAGGTAACAACCTTGAATTGCACTCGGTAGCAAAGCAGCAGCCAGTGCAGCCCATGGAACAGTGGGATAATTAAGATGTATTTTGCATGATACATTTCATTTAAAAAGTAGTCCCTCCAAGATCTGTCAGTCTTCAATTTTGCAGAAATGAGTAAACCAAAGAACCTAGAACTTGTACTTTTTTAAAAAAAAATGTTGTTGTTTTTTTTAAACAAAGGGAACAGATTTCCTAACCTTTTTTGATTTTTGATTTTGGAGTTCTCAAATTTAGGATTTAGATATGCAAAAACTTATTGTAGTTTATATATAGATACTTGAGGGAGTTCCCATTGTGTCATTTTTTAAAAATGGTAAATAGCATAGTGTTGTAAATCTAGTTTCTCGAAAAGTCCAAATCTTTTTTAAATCAAAAATGTTTTTTTCCTAAAAGCATTCAGCTCTTTCATCAGTTGATATTTCTAAATTTCTTCAGACATTTTCTTTTCCTGCAATAATTATAAGAAAATTATTCCTTTGCCAACTGATTACTGCTTTTCAGGGAACATTTCAAAATATATACAACTTCCATGACAGTATCACAAACTATTGTATTATTATGTACACAACAATATGAAGTCATAGCTGCCAATTTTTTGGCTGTTGTTAGCTGTCATGTGCATCAAATTCTTCCCAAGAATCTAGAATGCCATTATGTATCAGCAGAGTATATGTATGGATCCAAGCAGTGTGACCTTTTATAATTGATAAATGGAAATTTTGTCAACACAGAGATTTATGCCATAATCTTTCAACTTTTCAGATTTTGATCAGGGGTGGGATTCAACCGGTGTTACTATTGGTTCAGTGACTACGTTTTGCGCATGCATGTAGTTAATGATTAACTACAGCCTTAGCTTGGATTATAGTTCCTGTTTAATATCATGGACACATATAACTGGAATTTATCCTGTTTCTGTATATTTTAACAATTATTATGATCGTGCAGGAAACTCTGATTGCCATTATTTTATATATTCAAATTTTGTCTTTGTGCTTCTTTATTTTAGCTATCTTGAACATAAGGAAAGGCAGGACATAAATTAGTTAATCTGTTTCTCTCCAGACCACATAGGTCTTTTGCCTTTCTAAATTAATTAATAAAACAATTAGTAACTTTACAACAGCCAATCTTTATTTTGGCATAGAGCAACATGTCAAATTGTAATTAACGATGCCACTAATAATAATGTTAAGAATTAAACTATTTTGTAAATTATTGCTCTGTTTTTTAGTGGCAGAATTATTTTTAGAGCTTTAGCTCAAAAATTCCCTCAAAGTTTTGTTCTTCTTGCTTTTCAACCTCTGAACAGATTAAATATTTTTATTTTCTTCAGGAAAAACAATGCCTCAATGTAAATGTCTTTAATGCTATTAAAATACGCTCACATTTTAAGTTGTAGAACCAATTGTAGAACTTTTATTTAATACAACTTCATTAGTGTAGGAGGCATAGGATCTCTATCCAGTTCTTGGATAAAAATAGGTCTCTTCTACTGGAATTGACACACTTTATACATAGGAGCATGCAAAAAGCTGGTTTGACCTGATATTGACCTTAGACTAAAGACGACAGCTATATTCTGAGTAGATCAAAAACAGACAAAGAATGCCTTGGCTAGAGCAACTTGTAATCACAGTGATTTATTAGACTATGACTTTCAATGCATGGATTAGTCTAGCAAAATGTACTGTTACTGTGGCCTCTTTAGCTTTTTCCAGTATAAAATACCTTTAAGGGTCTTTTATAGCATCTTTATTTTACTTTGTTTTGTTTTAAAGATCCATTTGGTTCTGTAGAATGCCAAGTTGCTTTATTTAACATTCCAAGGGGCTTATTCTGCAAACACTTAAAACACTAATCTCCTTGTTGACAGAAATAATCCTGTTTTAAGTCAACTGGTCCTTGAATAAATTTACTTTTGTTTAAGCATTTGCTTCGTAAGCTCCCCCAAGCAGTGCATCTTTTGTTTAATGATCAGATCCTCCTTTCTCCTTTCTTAAAATTTTTGTTAGGACTTGTTTTTAATATAAAGCTAACCATAAATAGGCTTCATGTGAATTCCTGTTGTTGAATTGTGTGTCCCTTTTTGTTTTTATTCACTAGGTCCTTTGAGGTCTATAATGAAAGATCTGCATTCTGATGATAATGAAGATGAATCTGATGAAGCAGATGAGAACGACAACGACTCTGAGATGGAAAGACCTATAAATACGCACGGAGGAAGTAGAGTGCGCAGGTTAGGAATTAGAAGAATAAATTTCAGATAATTTGACAGCCTAAGACAAGCCGAAGATAGTAAAGGGGGTATTTTTTTTTAGATTTTGAATTAAGGCAAAAATATTTATTAGATTTATTAAAACACTGCATGCTGGAAAAGAAAATAATACGCAGGGATTTAAGGAAATTTTTTAACGTTTTAAGAAAGAATCTGGGAAATCATTTTATTTAAAAGCTCAGCATGCCAAGAAAGAAGAGTAAGATCTTCTGCACTCTAGTACAGGGGTCGCTAACCTTTTGGACCTCAGGGACCACCAAACTCATAATTTTAAATCCCAGGGACCACTAACCGGTTCTGTGGGCATGGCCTAATTTGTGGGTGTGGCTTGGTGGTCATGTGACTGGCTGGGCATGGCTTGTATGTAGATATTATAAATATATAAATATTGAATTTTTTATAAAAAAAGAGCAACTTTTACCCAAAATTAGGCAAAGCAGGCAGATTGAGTTGCTCACAGAATCATAGATTCATTCAGATATCTATCTATCTGCCGTCGGCTAGCTCAGCCTGTCACATAAAATTTGCTTGCAAGCAAACTCATAAAATTAACTCACACACCATGTATGTAAATATTGAATTTTTAAAGAGCAACTTGTGCCCAACATCAGGCAAAGCAGGCAGGCAGATTGAGTTGCTCACAGAATCATTCAGTGATCTATCTATCTGCCATCGGCTAGCTCAGTCTGTCACATAAAATTTGCTTGCCGTGAGTCTGCACTGAATAATAGAACCTTCAGTCCTAAGGAAGGTTCGGCTGTGCTTAAAAGCAGAGCTGAAGATCTAAAGACTAGCTAGAAAGCAAGAAATCCAACCATTTCCTGCTTCCTAGCTAATCTAAATCTTCCGGCACAGCAGAACGGATGATGGTCGGAACAAGGAAAAAAGGCAGTTTAGCAGGCAAGTTTTCTTGGTAAAGAGTGAGTGGATGGGGAGGGTTCCCGCGGGCCATGTGGTTAGCGTAGCCTTGTGTTTCTGCGCAGCCTGGATTAATTGCTTTGGGGGGTGCTCTGGGCGTAAGATTTCTCTGCAGCCCACTGGTTGGCAACCGCTGCTCTAGTATATAGTCAAACACTCTCTCTCTCTCTCTCTCTCTCTCTCTCTCTCTCTCTCTCTCATTCTCTCTCTCTCTCTCTCTCTCTCTGTATGTTCTGCTTTTCATTCTTTAGGCCATATATGGCGAATTTCAGAAATCAGGGAAATAAGTTGAACATAGCTGAATTTTAACAAACCCTAATTGGAAGTTTTTATCTTAGGAAAGGACATTAAATTATCATTTATAGGATGGGAAAAATACTTGTGGAAAACTTTGAAGCTATACTTAAACATTGAGTATTATGTGGCTGCAAAAGTGGGGGGAAGGCAAACATGGTTTTGAACTGCATTAACTGAAATGTAGTTTCCATTTGAGATGTGATTGTTCCATTCCATTCTCCACTTCACTACTATATTCAGTTCTCTGTCCTGCAATTTCAGTATAATTCAGAGAAATTGGGGCAGATGTAAAGAAAGCAGAGCGAGCATCAATGGGGGAGGGGGGAGCACTGCAAATTAAGTCCTAAATGAGGAGACTGAAGAAAGTTTTAGCTTTCAGAAAAAAAACCCTAAAGGGCAGCATAGTCATGTTCAGATATGTGATGCCATATCAGACAGCTGTGACCAATTTTCTGTCATCCCAGGGGTCATAGGATATGTAACAATGGTCTTGAGTTATAGAAAATAGACTAATTTGAAGGAGTGAGTAGATGGTGACTTCCTAACAGATAAAATTGTTCAACTGTGGAAGAAATTGTCTAGGGCAGCAGTGAGAACCCCTTGACTTGGCACACATTTTTCAAGATTGTGATTTTGATTCCTGCCAAAGCAGAGAGTAAACGTCAGGACATAAACGGCCATAGAGCTGTGAAATTAATATTTTTTTGCCCCAGTTTGCTTCATATAGGTATGTCAAACTGCACTTGCTATTTTCATATTTCCCTGGTTTGAAAATACGATTTCTGAGCTTCCTCCGATACACTTCTTTCACCATTGTCTCTCCATGATAAAACAATATTTGTGTGTTTCTTAAATCAAGGGCCCATTGCTGGGCTGCAGCCCATTCAGAACCAGGCCACACAAGTGGGCGACTACGAGCACATGCAGCTCTACTTGTGCAAGTGGCAGGTGCTCATGCTTGCACACAAAACCCCATTTGCACAGCGGCTGGCAAGTGCCCGCCACTTGCGCAAATGGAGCTATGCTCGCTTGCCTGCTGCACTCACAGAACCTTCCCTTCTCCCCGCCATCATCGCCACCGGTCTGCAAAGGCAGAAACGTTTGGGACCACTGTCTTAAATAGTTAGTTACAGCCAGCTCACCACTCTTGCAGCCCAATTCCCCTCTCTCCCCCAACCAGGCATCCAAGCCACAAAAGTTACACTGTCTTAATCTGCTGTGAGTAATATAAAACTCTAGCCATCACAGATAAGATGAGGTGGTCTTAAAAATATCATATTCGTAATCTGTAGTAAATTGGGAACACTTGAATTTTTCATGTGTGTATTGACCTGCTTCTTACCTTTTCATTCCTCTTCCATTTTTTATTTTTGCTCAGGGTTAGTTTAAGTGATGGAAGTGACAGTGATAGCAGTTCTGCATCTTCACCTCTACACCATGATCCTCCACCTTTATTAAAAACCAACAATAACCAGGTATCGTGTTTTGGTATGAGCACAACAGTCTCTGTTGTTTAATTTTTCCAGTAAACATTTTTATTTTACCAACTTTGTGAGCCTTCTTTAGTTTTATAAATGATTAGTGTTAATTAGTCCTGAATCTTTCCAGTTTGTGCAGATCTTACTGAATTTGATTTGTGCTATTATAGCCTATAATATTTTTTTTGGGGGGGGGAGGGGAATCCTTCCAAAGATATGTGTAAAGTGCACAACATTTATATATCCTATAAGTAAATGGCACCCAATTTTATGATCATTTTTGTCACCATTGTTAAGCGAATCACTGCAGTTGTTAAGTGAATTGTGCATTCATTAAACAAATCTGGCTTCCCCTATTGACTTCGCTGTCAGTAGCAGCTGGAAAGGTTATAGATGGTGTTCACATGATCCCGGAACACTGTAACTGTCATAAATACATATTGTTTGCCAAGCACCCAAATTTTGATCAGGGACTGGGGATGCTATAGGATCCTTGTAAGTGCGAGTATTAGTTGTAAATCACTTTTTCAGTGCTGTTGTAACTTCGAAAAGCTGCTAAATGAATAGTTGTAAATCAAAGACTATACTTCTAGTTTCATTGAAAATTAGCTTAAATTATTACTTTTTAAAATAACCAAAAGTCAGCAAATAACACTTTTCCAAGTAATGTCATATGTATGCATGAATCAATTGAGTCAACGACAATCTGTTGTTATTTCCTGTTACTTGGATTTGTTATCGTCCAACTACTTCTAAAGACTCTGTATTCTTGACATTTATTAAGCACTATGTTAAGGTTCTGATTTTACTTGAGTAGGAAAATGAATACTTCTAGATCAGGAGTGTCAAACTTGCATCATCACATGATGTATTGGGATGTTTTTCCCCTTCACTAAACTGGGCTGGGGCAGGGCCAGCACATGACGCATCCAGGCCACAGGCCGCGAGTTTGACACCCCTGTTCTAAATCAATGCTCAAGTAGATCAATGCTCGTGAAACTGTTCTGAAAATGGTAGGTCCCTGCTCGTAGAAGAACTATGTACAAACAGAGACTTCAACATATGGATATAATTCTTGCATTGTAGAAGTTTAGAAACAAAACTCAAGTGCCATGACCTTATTTTAAAGCTAATTTATAAAAATATGGCACATTTATCTATAAATAAATTGAAGAGTTGATACTAGATAAGACATAGTATATTACTGAATCATTTCTGAAAGTTCTTCCATTAGTATTCATTTAATTGATAATTCCAAAGTCTTTCGATATTCAAATTTATTTATAATTAGTTTGTTGCTTTAATTTCTGCTCTTAAGTTATATAACATGAGATATAGTTAGGATATATAAATTGGCTTTAAATCCGCTTACAGAACAAAGTCATCTGACCAACATAGTTTAAAATATTTTAGTTTTTAATTTGTAATGTCCTTAAATATTTACTCTTTTTGTTTTGTAGATTCTGGAAGTAAAGAGTCCTATAAAACAAAGTAAATCTGAAAAACAGATTAAGAATGGTGATTGTGATAAGGTAAATAGAAAAAGAATGTTTAAAACCTGCTTCTATACATTAGAATCTAAATTTAGACAGAAAACCTAATTGAAATCAACATCTACATAAAAGTATAAATTTGTACATACATTTATATGTAAATGGCATGTGATTTCATAAAATATTTCTTAATTATTCCTTTAGCATTTTGTATTACTACATGTATATTGTTTATTGCTGCTATGTTGGTAAGATCATATAAAATTGAAATATTTGTGAACAAAACTATGCGGTCTCACAAACTGGCAAACTTTGCATTTTTTGTTTTAATCTGTAATTATTTATTTTCAGGCATATCTTGATGAATTAGTTGAGCTTCACAGAAGGTTAATGACTCTAAGAGAAAGACATATACTGCAACAGGTGAGGGCTTCTATGTCTTTTAAACAGTTTTCCAAAACCAACGTTTTATTAAAAAAAAGCAAAGTTGAAATCTAAATTTTATTTTTGAACAGAAAGCAAATCCTTCAATCAAAATATTAGTGTCTCACATTTTTTTATAATCTATTCAGTCCTACAAAAGCATAATTCACACTGAAAGGAATTTCCTGAATGTTCAAATTATAATCAAGTATTTTCAGAAGATGAGAGAGAGAGCCACCACAGAGAAGGCCCTTCTTCTGGGTCCTACCAGGTGTCTGTCCCTGAGGGATGGGACCTCAGCATTCCTTGTGTCCCCCCTCTGATGAGTCGGGTAGATGTGACCAGCAAGAGACGGTCCCTCAGATAACCTGGTCTCAAGCCATGAAGCGCTTTAAAGGTGACAACCAGCACCTTGAAAATTGCAGCTGGAAGCAAATTGGTAGCCAATGTAGCTCCTGCAGGAGAGTGATACATGTGCACATCGGGGTCTGCACAAAACCATGCAGGCCGCTGCATTTTTCACCAACTGGAGCTTCTGGATGCTCTTCAAGGGCAACCCCATGTAGAGCGTGTTGCAATAGTCAAGATGGGAAGTGACCAAGGCATGCGTGACTGTGAGAAGGGATTGTTGGTCCAGGAAAGGGCATAACTGGCGCACAACCCACAGTTGCGCAAAAGCCCTCCCGGCCACAATCACCACCTGTTCTTTGAGCAAGAGTCATGAGTACAGGAGAACCCCCAGATTACGCACAGGGTCTGCTTGGGGTATCCAAGACCCCATCCAAGACCAAAGGTGGCAATTCTCCCTGAGCCAATGAACCCCAAACCCAGAGCCGCTTGGTCTTGTCAGGGTTTAGTTTCAATCTGTTGCTCCCCATCCAGCCCCTAACATCCTCCAGGCATTGCGGGAGGGAGGACACGGCATCATTTTAACTCACCACGGGCCAAGACATACAGTTGAGTATTATCAGCATATTGGTGATACCTCAATCCATGGTGTCAGATAATCTCACCCAGCGGCTTCATATAAATGTTGAACAGGAGAGAGTACTGAGCCCTGCAGAACCCCGTAAAGCAGTGGGCGAGGGCTGGATCTCTCCCCTCCTATCAACACTGACTGAGAGTGGCCGCAAAGAAAGGAAGTGAACCAGGATAGCACAAGGCCTCCCGCTTCCATCTCCCAAAGCTGCTCCATGGTTGATGAATGCCATGGTTGATGGTATCGAAAGCTGCCAAAAGGTCAAATAGAGCAAGGATGGATGCACTACCCTCATCTGAATTCACATAATTCAGATTTCAATTTAGATCTGCAATACTGAAATTTGAATTAGTTATTTTCATTTAATTAGTTATTTTCATTTATTTATGGACTTCGAGCATTAGTACTTTGGTGTGGTTCAATGACAATTCTTTTTTCACAGAAATTAGTGCTTCACTATGAAACTTTTGAAATACAGAATTTTCTGCACTTAACACGGCTATATTGACTTCAAAAACAATAACAACGATAATAATAATAATAATTTCCCAATATAACACATATTCATACTCTCTGCCTTTATCCTACATACAGACACCCAAATATAAAAGCAGTCGTGAATCTATTTGTTCATTGCAAAATCTTTGTTCATTTTTTTGTGGGTGCCATTTAGATTTGTGCCCATTTTTAACCATAGAACTACAGTAACTGCATGGCTTCAGGCCAGTTGCTGTTTCTAAGCCCAACCTACTACTTCAGGTATAAGCTACCTGAGCTAAGGATATATACACACTGACTTACATACATTTTTCTCCACATTATTTATTTAAAACTCTTACGCCAGTAAGTTGTTGATTTATCATGTGGTAAAGTTACAAAAAAAGTGCAATCTCCCTTGAGATCAGCTGGATCAATTGATATGAGTCTGTAGGCTTCAGATTTGAGAAATGGGGTCTAGTTAATCATAATACCTGAAGTGATCCTCAGTTACCCTTAAAATCAAAGCCTATGACTATCTCCTCGAGCTTTATGGTAATGCTAGGCTTCACATCATATTAACTTAGCTGACCCCTAAATCAGAAAATGATGCACTTCTATTTCAGATTTTAACTTGGTAGTTTATCATTTAAATGGCAGATTATCATGAATTACATCAGTATATTTTATCATCAATGATAACGCTTCCCAATATTTATTTATTAAATTTAAGTTTTGCTCATCTCATTATTGAAGCTGTTCTAGGCTCCAATAGGAAGAGAGAAAAAATATATGTTTATTTATTATTCTTTTATTTCTCCCATGAGCTGTTTAGAGCATCCAGAAGTGGGAGGTGCTTCAGTCTCTTCTGGAAAGGCTGGGCTTAAAACTCCGGGACGCTCCTCCTCCACGGGACACCTCCCCAGCGTCCCCCAGTTTTAGCTTAGCCTTCATGGTAAGAGGTTGTGCACTCCCTGACTGGAACGGTTTTCTGATTCAGCTAGTCAAAATTCAGGTTTGCTCTTGGGTTAATTTGGCTTGTACATTTTTCCCCAATTTATATGGCGATTTCAAGGCTTGTGGCTCTATCAGGTTATCCCCCCGATCAGTTTGAGAGCCGCCAGCCACTCCACAGGCATCCTGAGACAGCCGCTTCAGGCAATTAGCTTATCTAATCCCCCGATCATCTTATCTCTGCGATCTTGGCGGAGCGCTCGCAGCCACGGCTCACTTCTCCTTGCCATTTCGACTGACAGGATCATTTATCTGACAATTTAGAGAGTCAGCATCAGCGGCTCGTTAAATTGCTCAGGCAATTAACATCAGAGATTCTGCCTTCCCGGCATTTTCAACTGCTGGCTTCAAGTTCGCGCCTAAATATCGCAGGCACCATTCCCTGCTAGTTTCCCTTCTTGGGGACTGGGGCAGGTACCTTCCCACTCCATTTCCCTGGCATTGTTTCTCTTTTGTCTTGCTGGCATTGGATAAGCAGGCTAGTCCTTAAACAGGAATTTTTCCCTTTTGCAATTGCTTTTGGATCATTTCATTGGAGTGAAGCTGCAAGTGCCATTTCAAACAACGGGACGTTTTTGACAGGAAAGGATCCATCCAGGCCCTGTATAGCTGGTTTCCCTTGATGGGGACCAGGGATCCAGAATATTTCTTGCTTGGAGCGCTTGGGGGTTTCCCTTGTTGGGGCCCTTAGATACTGTTTCCCATATACACAGTTTTACATGTAGATATAGGCACGTATATGTGTATGTATGTGTATATATATGTATGTATGTATGTATGTATGTATGTATGTATATATGTTATTCCAAAGACCATATATGTGTGTGTGTGTGTGTGTGTGTGTGTGTGTGTGTTAAGTTTTCGCGGGTACTTACATGTATGGTATTCAGCTTTGTTTGGGTATTTTCCCACGTCATTATAGTTGTGCTTTTAAAACTGAAACAACTGTAAAAGTCTGACTTGCAGACGAACAAAATACAGAAGCCTGATGATGGCAGATGGGATTCTGCCGAAACGTTGCTACAGCTTTAAAAGCACAACCATAATGACGTGGAAAAATACCCGAACAAAGCTGAATACTATACACACACACACACACACACATTCTGTTGTAGAAGCTTTTATATTGTTGCTGCCAAATTGACTGCAGTGAAATTAAAGGGAAACCAGAACTATATATTACATTAAACAACAACGTGTAGTTTTACTTCATCAAAACTAAATAAAACTGCCCTTCCGGTTTGAAGTCTCATCGGCGACAGACAGAAATCCGCGATCGTGCCCGGTTTCGGTCTGGGCTCGCCGCTGGAGCACCCCAAGCCAGCTGGTTTCAGGGCTAAGCCACCCCGTAGAGGTGGTGAAGAGGGGGGAGACCGCCAGCAGAAGAAAGGGGTACCGGGTTGAGGAGAGCCGCATCTCTCCTCAGCTGGCCATTACTCCCTTTCCTGAAGGCGGTTGCAGCGGTGGTCAGAAATGGCCACCACAAAGAAGAACTTGACCAGAAAAGAATGTGCAGGAGGAAGATAAGAAGTGAAAGTTGTGGCTGACCAGGTTAAATTGTGAAAGCAACAACTAAAGTATCCTGGAATTTAAACTTACAAAAAAATAATATTGCTCCCAAAGAAGAATCGGAAGCAGCGAAGGAAAGTGAAAAGGGAAAGGTTTGGCTTTTTTTTCTTCTTCTCTTTCCTTCCCTATACTGACAACTAAGAGACTTAAATAAGAAATCAGAAAAATCCGCTTTGACATCAGTAGTTAATTAAGCTGAAAATAAAATAAAATGCCAAAGGGATAATAAAGATTTCTGGACACTAAATTTTTTTTTCATAAGCAGGAAGGGAGAGAAAAAAATAAGGGCAGGATTTGGAAGAGGGAGGAGATTGCCTGGAATTAAAAAGAATCTACAATAAAACTTCAACAAGACTTCTAAAAGATACATTTTAACTGCAACTTTGTAACTAAACAGTAACCCCAAGAAGAGAAAGTGAAAAAAAAGCAAAAAGAAACAGCTTGCATGTATTTGGATTATTTGGTGATCTTTGGATTGTTGGTTATTACATTTGAATGACTAAAATTAATCGGGTGGTTGTTTAAAAATTTATACAATGGCACTACTTCTGGATGAATTGAAAATGGAACTTAAAAAGTACAAAGAAGATGCACAAGAAGGGAAGGGTTCTTTTGGCTTCGTTTTTCAATTCTTAGAAATGGAGATTTGGAACTATGAGAAACAACAAGAAACATTTGCAAAACAAGAAGACTGGGACAAAGAAGAAGCTATCTTTAATGAACAAGTAATTTTATGTGGGGAAGAAAAAGGAAAGGGGGAAACAGATGGAGAATTTAAGATTTAAAAAAACAACCAAAGAATACAAAAATAATTCAAAAAATAAGTATAACACTGGAAAACAACAGAAAAGGGGAGTACAGAAGAGAGAAATAGAGGTAGAGAGACAAGGGGGTAAAAAGGGGAGAGAGAAGAAGAAAGGGAAGAAGGAAAGGAAAAGAAGTTACAAAGGATCGGAGCAAGATATAGAGAAACAGGACCTATTTAGAGATAATGGGTGAAAATCTAACTGAAAAAGGGATTCTGTAAAGGTACATAAGATTGTGTTGTTATATTTGAAATAGAAATAACTTTAGAAAATTGGAAACAATGTATGATTAAAATGAAGGATAAAATAGTTAGTGTAATTTAGTGAAATGTTTGTTAATAAAATAAGTGAAATAAAATAAATGAGAAAATTGAATTAGGAAGGAACAGAAACATTTTAATTAGTTAATGTTTTATAAAATATAAGTGAAGAGGGGGGAATTAATTATGGAAAGCTTATTATTGTTCCCATAGAAGTATGATATTTAATTGAAAAGTAATGTTAAAGAAGTTAAGACTTTAATGAATATTAATATTAATGATAGAATTGAATTGGAATGGAATGTGTTGTTTTAATTACATACATTTTACATACATTTTTTTAAGAATATAGTGTGTATTTTAAGAATGTACCAAGCAGAATCCAAATGGAAGTTATGTATTATTATATTGAATGTTATAACTTTAGGGTATATATTGAAGCCTATATGGATAAACTTAAAAGATATAAAGGCGTCATACTCCAATCAGTAACTACAGGAGAAATTTTGTTTAATGAGAAAAGATAATAGATAATTTAAACAGGACAGACAAAAAATACAAATATAATGATTTGAATTGAGATGAGATAATTAAAATAAAATTGAGATAATTAAAATATAATTGAGAAAATTAAAATAGGGGAGAAGCTATGCAGAAAATGTAAAATAGTAATAAGATATGGAATAGAATATAAAAATGAGTATGAACTTGAATTTGTGTCTGTACGAAAAAATGTAACCCGGGATTACGCTACTTTCAAAAAAGATGTTTTATTTGTATTTTTTTTCTCTCTTTGTGAAAACTCAAATAAAATTTACAAAAAAAAAACCCTAAATAAAACTGTCTTGAACTTTGCATCCTACATCTTCAGCTGAATTACTTTTAATGTGATTTTAAAACTGACCATCTAAAATCTTGCCAGCTGTTATCTTATTTTTCTGCCAAATATTTCTTAATAGATTAAGAATATAAAAACTTGGTTTCCTTTCGCAGATGGTCAGTAAAAGCCCTCAGGTTTTCTGGTTATATTCTTGAGTTACACCTCTATTAAATGTGAATATTCATCCTACTCAGCTGTAATCCTGGGACTATATTTCCAAGAGGCCCTTATGAAGAGTAGGATTCCAGTGTTCATGCTGTTTTTATTTAGGAGCTTAAAAAGGATAGATAGTAATCAAACCAAAGCTAAGTTTCATTTCTCATCCCTCTAAAGAGTGCTGCATTGCTTAAAATGCATCTGTTAACACTTCCTAACAGCTTTTGAATTCCTTAAATTTATTATCAAGGGAGTTAATGGAAAGCCCTGTTTTGGCAGAGTACCACAGGAAGGCATATCAAATATAGATCATTCTTTAAAAAAAAAACTTCTGATTTTTTTTTTTCTAGAAATCTTCCTGGGCTGGTTTATTAGCTAGGGTTAAATGAAGCATATTTTAGAATTAATTTACATTCCTAACTCATTACTTCGACACAAGCTGAGGAGTGTTGGAGCCAAAGTTACTATATAAACCAGTGTGGCAGAAATAAATGAACGTCTACTTTAAACATGGTGCTTCTCAGCAGGCTGACATTTAATTTTTAGTAATGCTGTATGTTTCACATTGTGGACTGATTAAACCTTTCATGAGCTCTTGCTGATCTGGAACCACATGGGTGGAAATATATATTCTTAATACTACAGAGTTCCAGGTTATTCAGTTGGGCTATCTCGCCAGAAATGCTTGCTTCTTGCTCACTTAATAGTACAGCTCTTAATATTTTTATGTCTTTCAGTCCAAAATGTCCTAGGGTTTTGCTATTCTTTAAGTATCAAAAGCATATACAAGTGGTCCTTTACTTATGACGACAGTTCAGCCCAAAATTTATGTTGCTAAGTAAGACAGTTGTTAAGTGAATTTGCCACATTTAAAACCTTTCTTGACGCAGCTGTTAAGTGAATCGCTGCAGTTGTTAAGTTGGTAACCAAGTTAAGTGAATCCGACCTTTCCATTAATTTTACTTGTCGGAAGGTCACAAAAGGTGATTCACATGACTCTGGAACACTGCAACCATCATAAATATGACTCAGTTGCCAAGCATCTGAAAGTTTGATCATACGACTATGGGGATGCTCTAATGGTTGTGTGAAAGATGTACTATAAATCACTTTTTCAGTGCCGTTGTAATTTCAAACTGTCACTAAATGATCTGTTGTAAGTCGAGGATACTTTTATTTATAGTATGGCTGCCTGCTTGGATATAATAATTGGAGAAATATTTGTGCATTTCATACCATAGTTTCACACTGCCTTATACATCAATATATGGTATACAGCAAATTAAGCTGTATAAGATTATTGGGAATAGTTCTAATTCATAGGCAGAGCATGTGCTTTGCATGTACAAGATGTAAACAGTCTAGGTCATTTTCATCTCAGTTAAAAAGCTCTTGAATAGAAGAAGGGGGGAAAGGCCTCTAGATGAAACTTAAGAATGCTAAAGCCACATTATACAATATATTGTATTATAATTGTCATCTCCTACATAGTTGAAGGGCACTAATTCAGAAAAGGGTTTGAGTAAAAAGAATTACAAGACAAAAATTACAGCAACAAAATATAAAGATAGATTGGTGGCCATACATGCAAATTCAGGCCAGATATCAGAAGGACAAAGAACAATTTGGTTTCTGCATGGAAAAGCATCAATTAGATAAAATTCTACAAGAAATGGTAAAGAAAATGATTTCAAGAATATATCACTTTCTACTAGATTTTAAAATGGAAGAGGAGGTGGTCAAAGAGACGATGGTGGTATGGGTGAAAAACGTTGGCCACAATATAGACCTGGATAATTGGGAGAGAATGTGGGGTCAAATTACAAATTAATTACATCCACAGCATACAAGGAAAATCAATACAAAATGTTCTACAGATGGCACCTTCCTCCCGTTAGATTGGCAAAAATGTTTAATTCAGACCTAAATTGTTGGAAATGTGGAAAAGAAAAAGGCACTTATTTTCATACCTGGTGGACATTCCAGGAAGTGAAAAAATATTGGAATACAATTAGACAACGGATAGAAGAAATCACGAATCAAAAAATTTGAATTTAATCTGGAAACTTTTTTATTAGGTATAATAACACAAAAATGCAATAAAACAGATAGATATATTATGTTACATAAATTAACAGCTGCAAGGATTTTTTATTCACAACTCTGGAAGAAAAAAAGGGTTTCACTGGAAGGCATGGTTATAAAAAAAAAAATAGATTGTATAGAGATGGACAGGCTAACGATGAAAATAAAAGACAGAGAAGATTCAATTTATTAGAGGGCCTGGGATGCCTGGTATGAGTGGTTTAGAAATAAAAAGAAAATGAAAAGGCAATTAGGAAAAGAATGAGGGAATATGTAAATATACCATGGAGAAGATTGAAAGAAAGAAAAGGGTTTGAGTAGATCATAGTAAATTACAATATGCGTGTGACATTTTCATGTCAGCAAATAGCCGAATCAAGCAGAATCATAACTGAGAATTGCCAATTAAGAGTTGCTGTTCAGTTTGTTACTTCATTTCTCCAGTTAGTAGGATACTTGCCTGGAAAGATCTGTAGCAGTCTACAAATTTTATTTTAAAATGATTTAAGATAAATAAACAAATAAACAAACAAAAAAATTAAGGAAGGTTATAACAAGCATAAAGCTATTGTTGGCATTCATGTATCATGCTCAGACCCATGGACAAAGAAACAATGTAAGGCTACATTTTATCTGAAAATCTCACAGATGAGATGATCAGAAGTGTTTAAATTTAACCTTTCCTTTTGTTTTTGAATGACAGATTGTAAATCTTATAGAAGAAACGGGACATTTTCACATCACAAACACTACGTTTGACTTTGACCTTTGCTCACTGGACAAAACCACAGTTAGAAAATTACAGAGTTACCTGGAAACATCTGGAGCATCCTGAGGACATCAGTTGTGGTTGCATTAAAAACTGCTGGTTGTTTGTTTTTTTATCTGAAAAAGAAAAAAAGAAAAATAAAACATTCAGAACGATGCAGCCATGGTGCAAAAACCCCAACAGCTCTCTTCAGCTTTATTTTTATTTTATTTTTTTGTTAAAGCCAGTTCATCATCTCTTGATAAAGGAGAAGAAAAATGACAAGCCTCAGCGAATTGCTCTTCTCACCAAGGAAATGCTCTGGAAGAGTTAGCCTGGATAGCCTTGAAAAAAAAAAACACTTAATGAATGTGTATGGTATCATGTGTCTCTCTCTGTGGTACTCCAGGCCACAAGATAAATGCATGTTCAACACACTGCCTTATTACATAACTGATCTATTTATTACTGCATATGCATATTCCAACGTCCTTGAGGGAATGGCACTACCAGACGCTACAATGTCCCGTGTCTCACGGATGCTCCTTGGATCCAGCACACCGCCATCACAGGCCTTCTGACCTTACTCTTGCTTTGATGCCACTTTGTCTTGACCCTTTTGCTAGTACAGTGTGAAAACCCCACTGCATTGTTTGGTTTCGATTTCTCTGGTTCCCCAAAATAAGATACTGGTGTGGGGTAAGGCAGAAAAGTCTCCTATCTATTTTTTTAAAATGCTCAGTCTACTGTAGCAGGATCACCCAGGTTATAATTAATGTGCTCATTTTGGACTATATGGAACAAAACAAAACGAGATTCTGACCTGTTATTAAGGGATAAAAACACAAATGTGTTAATACGGTATGCTATCCCAATTCAGAATTGCTTTCCCGTCAACATTTCTTCGTCTGTTTTAAGGTTATATTAGAAACAAATATAACATAAGCAGATGTTTGCCATAAGAGGAATACTAGTTCAGTTTTCATAGTACAGACAGAAAGCCCTTGATTGGGAACTATTTACAGCCAATATGCTGAAAATTATTTCTAAATTTCATTACTTGTTCCATACTTCACATTCAGTTGTAATAGGGCTCTTAACTCAAACTGGTTAATCAGATTAATTTCAATTGCATAATTAATACATATTATGTTTGGATGTGAATAAATGAGTTCTAAACTACTCTCCCACCCCCATCCTTTCTTTTTTTTTAAAAAAAAATTCTACATTCGTGCATGTATTGCTATAGGGACCACCTGAGAACTTGTATTCCTTCCATTTTTTTTCAGAGATATTTGGACTTCTTCCAAAATGTTACCTGTCCTACCATTTTAAACTTTTTAATGGTAAAATGATGTTTTTCTGAAAGAAAAAAAAAACAGCCACCCGATAGAAACATCTTTCTTTAGTGAAATTATCTACTAAACATCACTGCCCTGATTTTCAGAAGTATTTTTTAATCTTTAACAAAAGTAATTTCATAAAACAAAATAAAACTCCATTTAAAGAAAGAGGGCAGAAAAGAGGCCTTCTCTTACTGAAGCCATTAAAGCAGGGATGTCAAGTGATATATCCTGATAGAAGATGTTGCTTAAGGACTACTTTTGGATCTGAAGGATTTGTTAGCCTTTTCAAAATAAGCTGTGCTTGAAAGGCTGTTGTATATCCAATTGCTGCTTAGTGACCAGATTATCATCTGTTGCTACAGAATCATCCTGCAGAAACATCTAACGGATTTCCTTGTTCTTTGTGCACAGTATGTTGCAGTATGAAAAATTAAGTTTGTAGTAAGGTTATTTCTTCATCATCAAATGGGAATTCTTAACGCTGTTTCTTTAAGTCCAAAGAAATTATTTCCTTTTGTGTGTATGCTATGTGTGTGAATGTGGGTTTATTTTTTATTATTTTTAAATTAAGATATTTGACCTAAACTACGGAAGTCTATCTTAGACTTTCAAAAGAACAAGTGTACTTTTCTTCAGTAATGTTATGACTCTTCTTGATGATTGGCATGAAACATACTTGAAGTGTTATGTTCTTTTTTAAGTCCAACTTTTAAATGTGCAATTGTTGGGAGGTTTTTGAAATATTTTGACATCAGGTGTATGATGTGATCTTGGAGCACGGCGGGAGATGTTTGAGTGGGTTTTTTTACATTTTTGTTAGCATTTTTATATGAAATGTTTGAAAATCTAAAGGCTGTCTTTCAACTTTTTTTAACAGTGCACATTCAACACGATTCATTTCAATCTGAGCACAAAATCTGTGCTTTGGGGGAGGGGTCAACGTTGACTTTTCTAACTAAATTTTGTGGCAAAAACTCTTGAGAGATTGTTGGAAGGAGCACAGGCCAACATAACTTTGACTATATACTGGACATGTGTTTTTTCTTTGTTTTTAAAAAGGCAAAGTAAGTCCTTTGAGCCACAGAAAATAGTAGCTGATGTACAGAATTTGTGGGGGTGGAGGGGTTAACTATGTAAAGGGAATATTACTGAAATTACAGTAGACTCTTAACTCTGACTTGCATGTAGCTCATCAGTCATCCTTATAAAATGTTAGTTCTCTAGTTTGATGAGAATGAGGATGGAATAAACACATTTCAGCTGCATTTGTGTATTGAAAGTGAAGAGTGTTTTCCACAAAATTCTGGTAGAATAAGAGCTGGTAAGTGGTGTCCTTTTTTAAAAAAAAAACAATTTACTTTAGTTATTTTGTATGCTGAAACAAAATAAATTCTTTTTCAATTAATTTCAAATAGTCCTATTTTCTGGCAAAGAATTCAGTCTCAGCTACATGGAAGAGTGATCGTTTAGGATTGGTAAAATATATAGCACAATATCTGACTTTATGACAACTACATTATATTCTTGTGGTGTTTCACCTGGATCAGAATCTGTATTAAAAACCACTATTTTTCCCTTGTCCTTTTTTGACCTTTTCTAATGAAAACAATACTTTTTTTTCACAAGTTTATGAATACGCAATCTTGATTGTCAAGTCAAACTGTGGAACCAGAGTTGATAGAGTAGGGATGGATATTGTGTTCATGGCTTAGAGTCTCAAATTTAAATAGCCAGTTTGGTGCCCTTCACATGAATTGCACATCTGAAAAACACCAGTCGAGACAGCTGAGGCAAAATGTAAAGGTACTTATATTACCACAGATTATTACAATAATAATTAGTTATTGGGAGTGGAATAGCAAGACATAAGGATCATATATACAAACCATAAAGGGGTGAGTCCTTTGAGGTGTAATTACTTATTTATGTAGTATACATTACAGCCCTCTGAAAACATCCTTCAGAAGTACAACATACATTGTAAATCCAAACACTAGCTTGTCCTTTGCCAAGTGTTTTAAAGAATGCCTCTTTCAGCATTAGTCTGGGGTAAATAATTAATTCAAATGATTCAACAACATGGTAAAAAAAAAATGAATGCTACAGAGAAACGTGTCGTTTGAACATCATTTGCCTGGAATTTCACACTGCAGTTGATTATGTTGTGCTTTTTTCTTGTTTTTCAAGAATTTTGTTTAGCCAATTCTGTTCACCTGGCCCAAAGCTGAAATAATTTTTCTCCTCAGCCTCCTCAGAGTTCAGTTTCCCCCCTGGCCTGTTCAATCATGAGACTATTGAAAGAGGTATCTATTAGATCAGGGGGGAATTTTCCTGAGTTCATACTCAGTTATATATCTTCACCCTGGGCTTGATCGGAGATGTAGTAGAAGAAGTGATCTGATATCTGGATGGAGAAAAAAATTACTCGGATTCCAGCCAGAATAAAATAAAACAGCCATATTGTTTCCTTCATTCCAGCTCCATCAGCCTCAAATTCTTCTAAAGAATGTTCTCCAGCTCTATTATTACTAATCGTGTCCAATTGTTAAGTGAATCACTGCAGTTGTTAGGTTAATAACATGGTTGTTAACTGAATCTGGTTTCCCCATTAACTTTGCTTGTCAAAAGCTTATATAAGGTATTCACATAACCCCAGGACACTAATCATCATGAATACATACCAATTGCCAAGTGTCTGAATTTTGATCTCAGGATCACATGCTGCAAGTCTCAAAAATGGGGAAATGATCGTGTCACTTTTTTTCAGTGCCGTTGTAACATTGAACGGTCACTAAATGAACTGTTGTAAGTTGAGGACTACCTGTCGTGTTATTTGTAGCACATTGATGGAAAATTAAATCAAGGAGACTTCAGGGAATAATAAGGACAACATGTGACTTTCAGATTGTAAGCCAATTCCCAGGATCCTAGCTGAGATGGTAGGGATTTGGATGGAATGGGAAAATGGGAGCAATATTTCAGAGCATCTTGTGATAGGAACCCTGTTAAACTTAGTTCTGAGTAGAGATACATAGGATGAAATTTACATGTTGTTTAAGATATAAGCAACAGTATTTTTTTTACAAACTAGACAGATATGCATTCATTTCTCAAATAATTGCAAGAATGGAACAGTTCTGATTGGGCTTCTGCCTGTGTTTTTAATTTGGCAACAATAGTATGACTCTTTTAATATAACACACTTTCCCTTTCTGTGGTACAAATGACAATTTTCTATTATAGGATGTAAGAATGCATAAGAATGTAACTCCAGATCTGTGTGGTTAAGATGTCAAGTGCAGGTTCCCATCCAGATATGAGAAAGCAAAACGTCTCTCCTGAGGAGAGAAGAAAGAATGGGTATATTTCCATTGACATTATTCCTTTTAAAGAAGGATTTCTCGCTGGACGTTTTCTCTCTCTCCCCCTCCTCCCCTCTTTTTTTGGGGGGGAACCATGTACGCACTATGGGGAAGCCCCCCCCAAAAAAATTAAAATATATTTTTAAAAAGGGGAAAGAAATGAGTTGTGTTAAAAGCCAGGCTCTTCCAAGTAATAAGGTTCTGATGCTGATATTGATTTGGGCGCTGAGCAGACATTCCTAACCCATGTGGTTTGTGTATTCCTATCCGAGTGGGTGGTCTGCTCTGAAAGGAGGGGGAGGGGCGGCAAGATGGCTTAGTGTCTGAGCAGTGGAGGGAAATTATGAGGCTTGGCTAGCATCATCCAGCCACCCTTCAGAAAAACAAAGTACCCCTTCCCTCTTTCCAATGTGAGGGAAGGAACGTTGACCAAATGAAGTCCTGAAGTCCTGTTTGGCACTATATTAAACTTTGTGGCGGGAATCATATGCAAGTGACTAAATGGGGCGCTCTATTTAAAAAAAAAAATTTTTTTTATGGAGACTGGAAAATGGCAAGTTTGAGGGATGAGAAGAAAAGCAATGTCTTAGCTAAGGTGACCAATTATTTTCCCTTGTCTGGGATGCAAGTAATCTCCCCTCAAAGCTTTGGTTTTAACTCGTTTGTATGGAGAGGGAGGGAGGGAGGGAAGTCTCCATTACACATTAATTCTTCATTAGCATCCTTATCAAAAGATCTATTTAAAAAGAAGCCTATAAAAGGTGCATAGAGCTGGGTAAATCCTACCCAGGAGGCATCTGCAGAAGCTGGAAGTTGAAGGCTGGCCCTAGCATGAGAGCACTCATTTCACGAAGAGATTTAATTCCCCCACCCTCTCTTCCTCCTTCTAAGCCCACCAATAATTGTAAGCAATAACATAGGAATTCTTGTATAGTGGCCAGGGAAACTAAAAGAGGATGATAGAAACAATATGGAACTTCTTTCCTTGTGCATGTGTACGGTGAGGAGAGGGAGGGAGGGAGAAAAAGCGAGGACTTAATGGAAATATTTGCATTTGTGCTGCTAACTTAACAACTGCAGTGATTCACTTAACAAAAAAAAAATCCGTAAAATAGGACAAAACTCACTTAACAAATGTCTCACTTAACAACAGAAATTTTGGGTTCAATTGTAGTCATAAAGTCGAGGATTATCTGTATGTCTTTTTGACCTTTCCGCCATTAGAGGATTCAAGGAGGATATCTGTAGTTCCAAGCACTGGCCAGGCAGGCCCCAACTTTCTCAGTTTCAGCAAGTTTATTGATGGTCAATGTTGGATGTCAAGTGAATGAACAATTGCGAATTTCTCAAAGTCCAATGACATTAGTAAAGAAAGGAGGAAATTAAGATCCTTGTCACAGAGGATATCTTAGAGATGACCTCAGTATGGCCAAAGCCACCCAAACTCTGGATGATATTACTGGTCCATCAGCTGTGTTATTAAATCTTTTTCTTAAAAAGCAGAACTATAAAGATCAGATGACAAAATAAACATCAAAGGTTGGTTAACAAGTTGACATCAGAATCGGCTGAAGGAAAACAGCAGTAGTAGTATGGTATAGTATATCTTCTTTATACTAAAACAGGTGTGTGTGTGTGTGTATGTGTGTGTGTTCCAGCATAACTCTGGGACGCCTTGAGCAATTTCAACCAAGCTTGGTACACAGATGACTTACCCTCTGGAAACAAATACTGTGGGGGTAAGATACCCCTAACACCCCTCAGAGGTATGTATGCTTTAAAATGGCTTCTACTGTACAGCACAGTGGACTTGCCATGGTAACCGCTTCACAGTACTCCAGTACTCCACAAGGGGGCTCCCTCTCAGCCTTCAACATGACTCCCAACTACAGGGTTTTCCTGTCTAATAGAGGATTGGGGGGAAAAAATGCCCAGGCAACACTGGGTTATCAGCTAGTATAGTATACAATAGACTTATATACCGCTTCAGAGTGATTTACTGCCCTCTCCAAGTGGTTTACAGAGCCAGCATATTGCCCCCAACAATCTGGGTCCTCCTTTTACAGACCTTGGAAGGATGGAAGGCTGAGTCAACCTTGAGCTGGAGAGATTCAAATTGCCGAACTGCTGGCAGTCAGCAGTCAGAAGAACTAGCCTGCAATACTGCATTCTAACCACTGCACCACCATGGCTTTTAGTAGATAGGAATAAAGCAAAGAAGCGTACTGAACTGAATACAGATAGTCCCTGACTTACGGCTAAAATTGTGTTCAAAATTTATGTTGATCACTGAGATATTTGTTTATATCATTGAGATATTTGCGACTTTCCTTGTTAAGTGAATCACTGCAGTTGTTAAGTTGGTAATACGCCTGTTAAGTGAATCCGGCTTCCCCATTGACTTTGCCTGTCGGAAGGTCGCAAAAGGGGATTGCACGACCCCGGGACACTGTAACTGTCATAAATAAGAACCAATTACCAAGCATCTGAATTTTGATCACGTGATCAGGGGGATGCCACCAATGGTAGTAAGTGTGGAAAACAGTCATAACTCAATGAATCCCACAAAAAACCGGTGGATTTTTGTCAAGAGCTCCCAAAAGATTCCAATTGATCTTCCACTTCTGATCCTGACATAACCTCAAAATAGAAGGACAAACTTCTAGCAAACCCCTGGGTGCAGCATCTGTGCAAAATAAGAAATGAATGCTCAATTACTGTTTGGTGCGGTGGGGGGACACCAATTCATGCTGAAAGGCCCTTAGACTAAACAGGGAATCCTGATCTTAGACAGCACTGCAAGATTGTAAAAGCTCAATGGAGGAGAAACAGATAAACACAAGGGTTCGTTTTATGTAAATATTTAATGTCAAGGTTTTCAGTGTTTTAAGGGGATAGAAGTGTGAAAAGTGAAGTTTGTTGAATCTGCGAGAAAAGCTGCACTTTCCTTGTGATTTGCTTGTGCTAAGTAGCCAGGGCGTGCTCATGGAAACATCCAGAAAGAAACTACACTGTAAATTTCTTAAGATCCTTAAAGGTTAAAAAAAAAAAATGCAATACATTCCCATGGGTTGAATAAGGTAATTTGACTTTCCATCCTAGAATTTGTTTAGCAGAGTTTATTTAGATTTGTTGAGACTGCTTTAATGCACATGCTGTAAAAGGAAGCAGATTTTATAACCAATGCAGTCGAGTTAATAATTGTAAGATGGAATCTACCCCACAGTGCAGTTGATATATGATGTTTTTCCGGAACTGCATGCTTCCACTTACCCTAAAGATTCAATTATACGTCTTGACAAATAAGATGGGAAACAAAGCTGTTAATTAAAACTTCTGACCATTCTTACAGCAGTGAATTAAGAAATAAATTGATAAAAGCATGCTTAGACCGTGAACCAATTCCATTATCTTGCGTCATGCTAATTGTGCTGCGTAAAAATTAATAACAGGTGTAATGAGAAATCATCTACAGGGGAGATAGGCACATTTTTTAAAAATAATATATAATAATGAGAGGCCTCCCAAAAAACCCTAAAACAAAAAAGAGATACTTAAAAAAATCTGTAGGAGTAGATAAATATTTAGAATTATTTTTGTTAAAAAAAATTCAGATGGCTTTCAACATTTCGCATATAGAAAAAACTAAGATCAAGGAAGACAAAGAAAAATTAATACAAAAAACCCATGTAACTATTCTTAAATAATAAGAAACATTGGCTACACTTTCCATGCAGCAATGATCAATAGCCACACAAAATGAAGCTGGTCACTCTTTCCATTACACTGATACGAGCCAAATTTTATAAGCAGAAAGAGAGCACGTATCTTCCACCCAAGACAGTAAATGCAGGATTGCACAGTCTTTCCATCGTAAGAGAATAACCAACTTGCAATTTTGCCTGTTTCTTACACAGACAATTGTTCTGAAATCAAAACAGTCATAAAAGATCTAGGACATAAAAATGGCTTGTAAAATGAAAAGACTATCTGTTAGTGGGATTCATATTACAAAGCACTTGCAGCCCAGATCTTATCAAAAAGTTGTCAGGAACATCTTTGCAATCTGAAACAATACGTCTATGTTTCAAATATGGAGATGTCCCAGGACAAGAAGTAACTTTAAAAAAAATCCATTCCTGTCATCCCAAATATCATAAGCCTCAATCAGCCATGGTTTTTTTTGGACTTTCTTCATTTACTACCCTTGTTAAACAGATTAAACAGATAATCAGAGTTAGAAGGGACTTGTCAGTGGTGGGATTCAAATATTTTCGCCACCAGTTCGATGGGCATGGCTTGGTGGACACACTTTGCACATATGCACACACTTTGCGTGCATGCATGTGCCAAACACACACTTTGCGCAGAGGCATTTGCCCAGGCACAGAGATGTTCTAACTTGCCTCCTGCAAGATCCCGGTTGCTTCAGCAGCTGCCGCACGGCACTATCCTGTGCCGCGCAAAGCAGCTGCGCTTCAAATCCAGCGGATAAAGGTGAGTATGGGCAGGCAGGTGGGCCCAACAGCAGAGTGGCGGAGAGGACTGGTTTGGTCTTTGCTGCTCATAACTGCTACCGGCTTGCCAGAACCGGGCCGAACCGGTAGAGTATCACCACTGGAGTTTGTAGGTCATCTAGTCCAACCCCCCACCCAAGCGGGAGACCCTAAATCATTTCTGACAAATAGCAGTCCAATCTCTTCTTGAAAGTCTCAAGTGATGGCGCTCCCACAACTTCCAAGGGTAAGCTGTTCCATTGATTGTTTGTTCTCACTGTCAGAAAGTTTCTCCTTATTTCCAGGTTAAATCTCTCCTTGTTCAGTTTCCATCCATTATTTCTTGTCTGGCCTTCGGGTGCCTTGGAAAATAGCTTGACCCCCTCCTCTCTGTGGCAGCCCCTCAAATATTGGAAGACCGCTATCATGTCTCCCCTGGTCCTTCTCTTCACTAGACTAGCCAAGCCCAGTTCCTGCAACCGTTCTTCATATGTTTTTGCCTCCAGTCCCCTAATCATCCTGGTTGCTCTTCTCTGTACTTTTTCTAGAGTCTCAACATCAAAGTCCATAAGGGAAGTTAACATTAGGATAATCCTAGTTCAGATTCAAATGACATGTAGCGCTATTAAAATAAGAGCAGGCAGTCGTTCTTTAAAGGAGAATATTTGTAGCTCAGGAAATGACGGGTCCTTGGTGTATGATTTGCTTGTTATTTTTGCAGATCATTACCCTTTGAATGAAATGTCTGCAAGAAAGCAGGCAAGCTCAGAGAGCACAAAGGACCCCTCAGTCCTTCTTTAGCAAGAGCGTTTAGCACCAGCAATTTGGTCATTAAGCAAAGCAGTCACTAAGTGAACCTGCGACTGTGATTATGATCTTGCTTAAGGTTTGTTTGTTTTTTGTTTTTTGTTTTGCTTTACAGACCTGACAAGGTTGTGAATACAAGGACTGGTCATAAAATTACTTTTTCATCACCGTCATAACTACAAGCCATCACTAAATGAGCCAGTTGCTAAATGAGAACTACCCATAAGGCCAAACACACCAGGGGTACAAATTAGTATAAAGGCACTCCTTAACTATTATAACCTTATGGTCTAGAATTGTATGTCATGCTAGGTTTAATCATACTATGACTGAGAGTCTATAATATATTGTATATTGTATATGTATATGTATATCACATCACAGGGAGACAGAGCTAAAGCTGAGAGTCGATGTTTCTGTTCTCCTTTCATAACATTTCTCCTAGTTGGGAATTATTTAGAGTACATGTTTAATTGAGTACTGGACTCTGCCCATCCCTGGCCTTCAACACTTCAGAGAACGTGGTGGCTGATGGGAAGGAAGGCAAAGCCTTTACAAGGCTGGAACCAGAATTAAAGTCAATGTTTACAAACCTGGCATTAGAACTGGAGAAGTAAGTGAAGGGTTTTCTTGTCAAGCCTGTGATGAGGTGAGGCATATCATTTACTTCAGTGAACCAGGGGCCTGTTTTCTAAAATGAAACACACGAATATTGAACAGAACAGAATAACTGAGTTGGAAGGGACCGTGGAGGTCTTCTAGTCCAACCCCTGCTCAAGAAGGAGACCCTATACCATTTCAGACAAATAGTGTCCAATCAATACAGTTACCTCGACTTACAACCAAACTGAGCCTAACATTACCACTGCTAAGCAAGACAGTTGTTAAGTGAGCTGGGCCCCTTTTCACGACCTTTTTGCCATTAAAGCAAATCACTGAAGTTGCTAAGTGAATCAGGCAGTTGCTAAGTGAATCCGGCTTCCCATCGTTGACTTTGCTTGCCATAAAAAGGTTGCAAGTGACAATTCCAGAATTCTGGGATATTGCAACCATCGTAAATACATTCCAGTTGCCAAACACCCAAAGTTTGATCACGTGGCTGTAGGGATGCAGCAACAGTCATAAGTGTGACAACTGGTCATAAGTCATTTTTTTTCAGTGCCACTGTCTGAACGCTCATGAAACAAATGGTTGTAAGTTGAGGATTACCTGTATTTCGTAGGTTGGACCACAAGGTGAATGTGGTCAATTCTACACCAGGCTCTCTGTTTTGAAAACATATGCAGATACATTTTAGATCTCTCTCAGATTAAGTGCTTCAGCCAGGATCTCTGTCTTACATAGTGCAGCAAACAAGCTGGACAAATGTTGAGTGTTACCATTTGTTGCTTGCTGCCTTCGGGATCATCTTAAGCAGTTGGCACCCCCTGTTACAGAACAACATAAAAATGTGTTTATAAAACACGGGTGGTTGGGCTATTTCAAACTGACAAGAGTATTATGTTAATATTCTAAGCACATTTTAAAATTAGAATTAACTCTTCGTCTTTTTTGAAGAAAACGCCAACCTTGGAAACATTTTATATGCTTATTTGGTAAAGCACATTTGTATAAGCTCCCCTTGACATTGGGTGACTATAAATTTAAGGTGAACTGAGTGGCTGCCACAGAGAGGAAGGGGTCAAGCTATTTTCTAAAGCGCCTGTAGTCCAGACAAGGAATAATGGATGGAAACTGAACAAGGAGAGATTTAACCTGGAAATAAGGAGAAACTTTCTGACAGTGAGAACAATCAACCTATGGAACAGCTTGCCCTGGGAAGTTGTGGGAGCACCATCACTTGAGACTTTCAAGAAGAGATTGGACTGCTATTTGTCAGAAATGATTTAGGGTCTCCCGCTTGGGTGGAGGGTTGGACTAGATGACCTACAAAGTCCCTTCCAACTCTGATTATCTGTTATCTGTTACAATCTGAAGAAAATCCAGGCTGAAAGATTTGAGGCAACATGCCTGCTTAGTTTATATGGTTGTAACCAAGTCCAAGAGAGGGAATTTCCAACTGATAATACAGTTCTATCTAAAATGAAAGGTAGCATAGGAAAACTTGCCAAAATAGCAAAGAGCAGTGCTCAGTTGGATGCTCAGTGCAGAACCAGCAGGAGATCAATGTTTCCAGATGTCTAAATGAAAAGTTAGACTGGATGGACCCATCACTTCATTTCCAAGGATTTCCTCATTATGCCTGCCTGTTTCATGAGTTCATCCCAGTCTTCATTAAATTAGAAATCCCCTGACACTTAAAAATGGACAAACCCAGTTATATATCAATAGAGTGCTATTTCAGTACTCATCATTAATTAGTTCCAGAAGGTTCGATGAGTACCAAAAATGATGAATACCAAATATCTTTTTCCCAGTAAGGAATATAGTGAGTCACAAGGGAACCAAGGATTGACAAGTTCTAGCTTTTGCACTGAGGACCAAACAAATGATGAGTATCAGGACATAATTTTCACATCAAAATCCACTGAATATCAAAAATTCAATGCGTTTCAAAGCAGTTGGGTACCAAGATACCACTGTATGTATTCCATTGACACTTTATGTAGAAAATGTACAAGTGAGATGCCAGTACTGAAGAAGTCTATTAAACCTTACAGTGAAGCACCAAAGATCTTTAAAACTTGCTACCAAATTTGTACTTTTGATTTCAGCAGATTCAGAACTAAACAGTACAATGAATACAAGTAATGAAATCAGTTTTGATACTGATGGACTCAAGGTTGATTCAGCCTTCCATTCTTCTGAGATTGGTAAAATGAGGGCCCAGATTGTTGTAGGGGGCAATATGCTGACTCTGTAAACCGCTTAGAGAGCACTGGAAGCGGTATATAAGTCTAAGTGCTATTGCTACTGTTGGGGGATGGGATGGATGTGGACTGAAAAAAGAGATCAGTACGCTTAATCAGCAATCCAGTAATAAAATACTTCAAGAACATCTGAATTTTTACAAGAGATATCTAAGTTATCTAAAGTAGCACATATAACAATATATGCAGCTGAAACTTTTGTTATATACATATTTGTCATCCAGTATCTTCCTGGTCTCTGGAACTCTGGAGGCTTTGAAAAGATGAAAGAAGGACTCAATCACGACTAAATTAATAATTTATTACTTCTAGCAAATTACATATGCAGACCACCACCGAACCCTAAAATTTCTGCTTTTAAGAGAGACATTTGTTAAAATGAACTTTGCCCCGTTTTATGACCTTTCTTGCCACAATGGTTGAATGAATGTGTTGTTACGTGAATCTGGCTCCCCACATTGACTTTTGCTCGTCAGGAGGTTGCAAAAGGGGATCGCATGACCCCAGGACACTGCAACCGTCATAAATATGAGTCAGTTCCCAAGCCTCTGAGTTTTGACCATCTGATCATAGGGTTGTTGAGATGGTCGTTAAGTGGTCATGTCACTTTTTTTCCCATGCTGTTGTAATTTTGAACGGTCACTAAATGAACTGTTGTAAGTCGAGGACTACCAGTAGTTGGAGAAAATGATAACACATTTCCAAGTTGGGTGTGCTCCAGATGTTTCGATCACGTGATCGTGGGATGCTGCGATGGTCATAAGTGTGAAAAATGACCATAGGTCAGGTTTTTTTCAGTGTTGTAATGTTGAACAGTCTACTAAATGAAGTGTTGTAAGTTGAGGAATACCTGTAGAGAGGATTGGCCGAGTGGGTACTGGGGTGTAATCCCCCTACTCATTACTCCCTGTAATTTTCCATTTCTTTCTATAATCAACCAAAACAATATTGGTGGGTTGCTTTGCCATCTGTCTTCCTCTCAAGAAGGCTGCTTCATCTCTCTCTCTCTCTCTCTCTCTCTCTCTCTCTCTCTCTCTCCCTCCCTCCCTCCCTCCCTCCCTCCTTCCTGACAGGATCAAAAAACGGTGGCATCTTTCCGTTTCATCTCCAGAAGTAAATCTGGAAGAATTAAAGCGCTACCCATTTTAGAGCCAAATAATTAGCTCAATATCAGAGATTTACGGTTCCAAACTCTTTTTCCATTGAAAAAGAGGATTCATTTCACTGCAGAAATGCCATAGAAAATCACTTTGCATTTCTATCTGCATTTATAACAGGCAGCCCCATCAAACTGTGATGAGAAGCAGTGTTCATGCTGCATTCATATAAATACCAAGAGAAGCTAAAGCCATTTCAAAGGAAACTCACTCGAACTGCCTTAAACAGAATTTAAGTAACTGTACCAAAATTGAGGATCTCAAAAGACATTTCACAGACCATCTGGAGTCTGTCCCCTATCAACTTAGCGATGGAATTTATATCATGCATTCAAAGCAGTGAAACTCATTAACAAACTCTACAATGGAAATTTCAGAATCAAAGTATCAGATGTTTGAAATTTCCATACAGCTGTGCCTGTCATCCTGATGTGAGAATTTTATTTTGTAGTAGGGAGGAAACAGATCTCTTTGTTGGAATCAAAGAGTAATAAATCCAGTCTAACAGTCAGTTGCAAGAAAGCTACAAGGGCCAGGAAACACAAGCCAGAGTGGAAAATGGTTTTCTAGCAAATTTGCAGGGGGTGGGGGGAGAATGTGTTTCTGTATGTTAGATGCATTGACCCTGAGTTTTATTGTACGCATGAGAAACTGGCGTACAACTTTCTAATTATGTACTGTATTTTAATCATGAGAACAATATATGGTCCTTTAACGAAAATTCTTGAAGAATATAACCTTGCTTCATTTCCCCCGCCTCTTGTGAGTAAGCTTCTTCTTTAAATTTTTGAACAAGTAACGAGGTAGTTTGGTGGTCTTGCCTAAGCAAAGCTACTGTTTTTTGGAGATGTTTAGATTGTTTTCAGTCAACCCCTGTTCAGCTAGGCAACAATTGTTTCCAAACCAAATAGAAGTAAGGCAGACTGGACAGCTGTGGGTGACACTGATAAGACCCACAAGATCAGATGGGTTTCCTTTTCTTCTGCTCATCCCTCTGGTCTATGAGATGGCTGCGACTCTCTAGTCTTCTATTTAGTGCCTAATCCAGGGGTCTTCAAACTTGACAGCTTTAAGTCTTGTGGACTTCAACTCCCAGAATTCCTCCTCCAGTCATGTTAGCTCAGGAATTCTGGGAGTTGAAGTCCACAAGTCTTAAAATGTGCCATGTTTGAAGGCCGTTGGCCTAATCCTTTGTGGATTCCAGACCTTCTGATGGAGACATGACTCTGTTCATTTGCCCTTCTAAGTGAGCAGCCCTGTGTGTTTTGCCAAGGCCAAGGAGACAGGTGTGAATACAGGCAATCGATTCCCACTCACAGGCAATGAAAGACCTTGGATCAGTCTTCTTCACTTCTAACTTCTAAAGAAAGACATAGCCTATTTGCAAGAGGTGGACCAGACTGGCTAGATAACATCCTGTGGGGTTTTATGTCAAGAAGAAAAAAAAGAGAGCCTCATAGCACCTCTGAAAATATAAAATTAAGTAAGTTGGATTAAAATTGCTAGTAGCCTACATTCGTCAACCATACGAAAGATGCACATGTAGCTGCTAAATATATATGTGATCACAGCAATGGGAGAAAGCCTTCATAAGATCTTAAAATCTGGAAAGGTACATACAGAAAAAGATACTCCCAGAAATATTGACATTCAACCTTTTAGTGTTTTGAATGTCATCACTAAAAGTGACGTTAACAGAGTTTCCCTCACATGTTAGCTTTATACGGGCATCCTTATTTTGGCCATAGCAAAAATAAAATCCTAAACTATGTGTTTTTGCTGTTTGTTTATTTAACTTTTTTTTTAATATACTACTCCGATTCATTTTAAGGTAGGTTTTCATAGCTCTTTTTAAGTCATATCTTTAACAGTTAAGCAAATTCCATGACCTCTTAGTGCTTGGAGGCTGTTAAGGGCCGGATAGGGAGCAATGGGCTGAAACTGAACCCTGGCAAGATGGAATGACTTGGGGTTTGGGGTTCTTCGGTACATTGGAGTTCTTTGGAGAATTGCCATCTCTGGCCTTGGGGTGGGATGGCACTGTTCCAGACAGACCCGGTGTGTAATCTGTAGATTCTTCTGGACTCACGACTCCAGTTCAAGGAAGAGATGAGGCCTTTACACAACTATGGGTTGTGCATCAGTTACTCCTTTTCTTGAACCAATTTTCCCTGCATATAGTTACCCATGCCTTAATAACCCCCTGTCTTGACTATTGCAATGCACTCTAAAGGGGATGCCCTTGAAAAGTATCTGGAAGCTTCAATTGGCTCAATTGCCATGGTTTTGTGCAAGCCTAGGTTTACCAATGTTTCACCTCTCTTTCAGGAGCTACATTGGCTTCTGATTTGCTTCCAGGTTCAATTATTGGTTGTCGTCTTCAAAGACCCTACATACCCTGGGAGGAGGTATATTTGAAAGACTCGTATCTACCTGACCCACTACAGCAGGGAAGGTTAGGGGTCCCCAAGCACCTTCTAGTGGGACCAAGAAGAAGGGTCTTCTCCATGGTGGCTCCTTCTCTGTGGAACATCATCTCTCTGGAGATAAGATTGTCCCCCATTGTGACACTCTTTTGCAAAGCCCTGAGGACATAATTTTGTTACCTGTGAGGTGGGTTGGACTGAAAGAGTGACTGGCCCGAGGTCACCCGGCTGGCTTTCATAACTAAGGTGGGACTACAACTCACGGTCTTTCTCTTTCTAGCCTGATACCTTAATCACCAGACCAAACTGGCTTTGTTATCTAGCTGGGTAAGGAAATGTTTGCAAGCAAAGAACTAATCTAAAGAGCATATTATTGACAACAGAATATTATTGTGTAACAGAATATAAGTACTTACAAATATTTTAACCATCACAGAAATGACAACAATGCTCCAAATAGGCAGCAAAGAAGAGCTGGGAGTAGCCAAAGGGTTAGAGTAAATATACTCTCTCTTCTTTATAACAATTCAGTAGAAAAGAATATGTTTCATAGATCCAGCTTCCCTAAAATTATAGTGTCAACACTGTTAGGTAAATGGAAAAGTGTAACATTCAGTTCCTGTTTTGTGTGTTGAGACTTCCAGAGCAAAAATTAAAAAGATTTATAAAAGAGAGGTAACCAATTCTCTATGTCAGTTCTGATTATTTCAGACAATCAGAACAGAAATGAAGTAGAGACACTAGAGGAAACGGGAATCCAAAACAGATTATTCAAGTAAGGGTTTCCTTCTATGAAGACATGAATAAGTCAGTTTGGGTTAAATATGCAAATAAGTTTAACATTTGAGCATAATCTGAGCCATATGGCATGACTCCAGGCCTAACGGGTCAAAGAATACAAATTTAAGTGGGCAGAGAAAATACTCATTTTCTTCATCAGAGTTTAATATATCCTTAGGCACTGCTTAGAGACGCTGATAATCTTGGAATGTAACTGTGTAATCTTCTGAAATCTATTAACAGTTGTTTCGACACATGCTTCAAAGGATCAAAGGCGTCTTATCTGATTAAGAGAGGGGAAAAATGCATTTCATTTCAGGTTTTTCATCTGCCTGTCATTTAGGCTGCTCCTACAGAATAGTTACCAAAGTTATTGAATCAGTATCCTAATCCCTTAGGTAAAGTCTGGGAGTTCCATTCTGGTGATGCATGTAGACTGAATATTTTGTAAACTGTATTTTGCTGCCTTGAAAATGCTGGTAAAAACTTTCTTTGGGTTTTAGTACCATTTGGGGGGCATTTTAGTTTTATAAATTGGGTCTGCTGCCAGAACAATTTTCCCTAAAGACAAAGCTTTTTTAATTACAAACAACACACTGCCTAGAAAAGAGAAACAGGAAAAATTGTAGATTAAAATAAAATCTAAATTCACCAGATATATGTGCTTATATTTCTATTACAATCAGATCCTAAGAGTCCAAGTGGATTACACCAAAACTTTAACTGGTGCAGTGTTTTATTTCCAATAACCGTGGTTTTCTTTTAGCAACTTATCTAATGTGTTGAACAAGGGATACAACATCAGAGTTGAAGTAGGCAACTTATGCAAGCCAATACTTTGCTTATCGCCCCACGGAGCTATCGAGAGCTCATCCTACTTCAGTTCTGCCTGAACAGAAAAGGGTCAGAAGCAATTCTCTTGGCCAGGGTGAGCGTGTTTGGAATTTGGACAGCATATTCTGAAGTGGTTGGAAATGTGCAGTGCTCATGGCCAGTCACAGAGTCACAGGCCTTCCTTCCTTTTCTTCCTCTCTCCCTCCCTCCCTGATAGTGTTCCTTCCACTGAGATAGTGTTCCAATACCTCCGGGGCTGCCACAAAGAAGAGGGACTCAAGCTCTCCTCCAAAGCACCTGAGAGCAGGACAGGAAGCAATGGGTGGAAACTGATCAAGGAGTGAAACAACCTAGATACCTAAGGAGAAATTTCCTGACAGGTAGAACAATTAATCAGTGGAACAACTTGCCTCCAGAAGTTGTGAATTCCCCAACACCAGAAGTTTTAAAGAAGCAATTAAACAACTACTTATCTGAAATGGTATAGGGCAGTGGTGGCTAACCTGTTTTGACTCCTGTGCTGATAATTGCGTGTGCACTTACTTGCACGTGCTCGCATGCCAGCACCCAGAAGGCAATGCGTGCTGGGCCCCCCACGCCCCCTGCGCATGCGTGCATGACCCCACCTTGCACACTGTGCACCTGTGCATCCGCACACAATTCCCCCCTCATGCGCCATGTGTCTTTGCGCATGCACACACATCTCCCGTGCACTTCCCCTCTGCATGTGCACCAGACACCCGACAATCAGCTGTTGGGCGGCGGGGCATGCGCAATGGGGCTCTTCCAGGAAACCTCTCGCATGCTGGGTGAAATGGCTCTGCGTGCCACTTCCAGCACATGTGGCATTGGTTCGCCAAAACGGGTATAGCGTTTCCTGCCTGAGCAGGAGGTTGGACTAGAAGACCTCCATAGTCCCTTCCAACTCTGTTATTCTCTTTACTCAACAGAGTATGCCATAAATATTCATGAATTAAGGTTAAAAAGCCCAGTCCAATAGATGCCTATTTGCGAAATTTCTTAATGCTGAAAGAGCAGGGATCAATGACAACTCTGAGGGAGCCCATTCCATTGCTGGATTTAAATCATCTAACCATCTTTCCTATTGTGGATCCTCTGGCTGCCTTAGTTTCCCAATTCACAAGACATTGATTCAGGCTTTATGGTTGGACTATGGTTCATTATTTGAAAATCTGGAAAACCCAAGTACATTCCGAATCTGCCCTTCGTTGTAGTATTTCTAAAAAAAATTGTCACTACTTATTAGTCACATCTTTCCTAACAGATTGTTCTTTTCTGTGCAAATATCATTTTATGAAAAATATATATTGATGTTCAAACATTGTATTTCTCCTTAAGATTTCTATATATTGATTTCTGGATGCGTACGCTTCTTTCTCCCTTTCTTAAAATGTTCTTGGTTTTGTCTTAACTTAAATTAATTTTTCTTTTCCATTTCTTTTCAGAGGCATATATAGAATCCAATGATTTCATTCACATGATGAAACAAACATTGTTTTATATGTATACATTCATTCAGATATGTTCAGTTTCTAAGGATATAGTTGTAAGCTCCCTGCCTCTCCTAATTTGAAGTTAAGTAAGTTACTTGCTGCAAGTAAATAAATAATATTAAAAAAAATAGTGGGAAAATTTGTTAAGAGGCTGAATTAACCGTTCCCCCAAATCAGCCTAAACCTTGAAATGTTGAAGGGCATAGTTGTATTGCAAAAATTGTATTTCCATTTTATTCTTTCTGCCTATGGAGCAATAGAAAAAGCATTAAAGGAAGCTCTGGAAAGTGCCCAATAATACTTTGAGTTAGTAAGCAAAATATAATTATACATAATATAATACCCTCCATGAGAAGCAGGTAGCTAATTATATTGTCCAGGCATCTGACTTGACATTCTGTTACCTTGTCAATGTTAACATACTTTCACAGCATCTAATAATGTTTGTAACCTTATTTTCTCTTTTGTTCTGGTCTAAAGTATAACTTTACCATGCTAGGGGAATGCTGAGATTTGATTTATGTCCTATTTTCCCACTCCAGTGAGCACACAAGACAGTTAACCAAATTTAAAAACAACACCAGAGTATAGAAAATTGAAAATGCAAATTACTATTATCAATAACGCAGAGCCCAAGAGAACTAACAGGATCCTGGTGATTTTCCTGCCCATCTTAGCAACCATATTTCAAACAGGAAAAGAGATCACTTAATCTGATGCTTAATATTTCAGGCTGCAAAGACCAATGCTATCAACATAAAAAGTGGGCAGAAAGTAGCTCCTTCAGGACAAAGTGTGATATCCTGGTTTGAATAACGGAACAGAGTCGGAAGGTATTTTGGAGATCTTCTAGTCCAACCCCGTGGTCAGACAGGAAACCCACAAATGGTTGTCCAATCTCGTCTTAAAAACTTCCAGTGTTGGAGAATTCACAACTTGCCTTTCTGGAGGCAAGTTGTTCCACTGATAAACTGTGCTACCTGTCAGGCAATTTCTCTTTAGTTCTAGGTTGCTTCTCTCCTTGATTAGTTTCCACCCATTGCGTCTTGTCCTACCTTCAGATGCTTTGGAGAATAAATATTAAATACTTAAATATTGGAAGACTGCTATCATGTCACCCCTCATCCTTCTCTTTATTAAATTAGACATACCCAATTCCTGCAACTTTTCATCGTGTCTTTTAGCCTTTGATCCCCTAATCCTCTTTGTTGCTCTTTTCTGCGCTCTTTCTAGAGTCTCAACATCTTTTTCATATTGTGGCAACCAAAACTGGATGCAGTATTCCAAGTGTGGTCTTACCAAGGCCTTGTACTGAGCTTACTGAGATTTGTAGCCTCGCAGCCACATTTTGAACAAACTGCAGATTAAAGATATTTTTTCGAGGGTACCAAAGAGCCAATTGCAATGGTCAAGGATGCGATTAAGGCATAGATAATGCTTATCAAATCTGATTGGTTCAGGAGCAGGTGCAGCTGGGACTCTGGATTTAATTGTGAAAACACTTTCTTCGACAGAGTTTCTCTGAGCAAAGCCAGCAGCATTGAGCCCCGGGGACTGCAAGCTTGCTCCATTTAATGGGAAATAACAGTCCTATCTTTAAAAAGCTGGACTCTTTGGTTTAAATATGGGGAGGCGATCAGGACATGTCAAAATGTGAGCTTCTGTTCATCCTGCTTTGTTATGGTTTTATCACATCTACCCCTTGTGTGGTTACCCCCAAACTGGGTTTTGCGCTAAAGGCAGCTTCCCTCCCTTAGCAAACAGTCAATTGTGATTTTCATTCGAGCATGATGTCAGGAAGGGTTTTTTAAAAAGAACAAGTATCATCAATTCCACGCCCTCACACACAACATTTTGAAAGGTATTGAGAGAAAAAAAAAAAAAGCAAAAGAGAACTAAGGAAATTTGGAGGAGGTGTGAAAAGCCCCTTCATGTTCACTCACAAGTACTAAGAGATTTTTTTTTTTTTTATGCATAAAAGCCTCTAATAATTTAACTAATTTGCCTGAGTCAATCTATAAAAGTTTGCGAAGTCTCACATGCTCGTTAAAGCCTTTCCAAAATAAAGAACAGGCTGCCCGGTGTAAATCCCAAATAGGAATCATCATCCATCAGGCTCTGTGATCTGACCATTTTGAGGATTGCAAAAAGTCTTCCGAGCGTATCTATTTAGAGCCTGTGAGTTTATTTCCATGCTGATCCATATCGCTTGCCCTCCTGTGTGGTCAAAGCACTAGATTAAAAATTCAGAGAGGGCTCCTGGCACTCCTGCTTGCAAGGTTGTTTTGTGGCCAGCTGCCTCAACCAACCATGACCGAAATAGGTAATGCAGTTTCTTGGGCTTCCTGATCCAATGGATTAAGTGTGTGAATGTGTGTGAAGTTTACATTTCTGCTGCTACTTTTTCCTTTGTCGGGGCTATCCAAAATTGATTACAGTTCCACGATAACATGCTAAAACACGATCCTTTCTCTTTGACTTCCTGGGCTTTTGAAAGAGTTCCCCTCCACAATGCTGCCAGCTCCAGCGGCAAGTCCCTCTGAGGTTTTTCTGAGTCGAAAAGAAAGTGGGCTCTAAAGGGAAGCCCTGCAGCCGTCTAAATCCTCTTGGATTAACTTAAGCCATCTTGCGTCGGCAACGCAGCCAGCGAAACGGGGCCTTTCAGAGTCTCAGACACCAGCAGGACATCCTGTTTCAGTTTAGAAATTGCCCCCTTTCCTGCCTGCCCCCCCCCCACACACATCCATCCACTCACCAGTAAAACAAAGGAGCCCAAGGAATAACCTCCAACAAGAGGAGAGGGGCTCAGGAGTTATTGTCACACTGGCACTCAGCCAACTCTTGTACACCACAGAAATAGACCAGACCAAAAAAAAAAACCCCAACAACTACAGTCAACAGTCAAAGAGCACCAAAAAGGCAATTCTTTAAAAACACTCCAACCGAACTTATTTACTTACTTACTTACTTGATCATCAAGTTCCTGGTTTAGCTTTTGATTAATTTATTTGATAAAAAATAATCCAGCTTTTTGATTCTGCTATTAACTACTTATTATTTGCGAGGAAGCTTTTCTTTAGAAAATAAAAGTATAATATAAAAAATCATAAAAAGTTTGTTTTTTTTAAAAAAAAGAAACAGTAAGCAACAATTTAAATATTTTTTTGTACACTAAGAAGCCTGGCTTAGTACCTTTATCTATTCATGTATTTATAATATATAATATAATATAGTATAATAATATAGTATGGTATGGTATAGGTGTGGTATGGTATAGGTAGTATAGTATATAGTGCAGTACAATAACACATTACATTACATTACATTACATTACAATGCAATGCAATGCAATGCAATGCAATGCAATACAATACAATACAATACAATACAATGCAATGCAATGCAATGCAATACAATACAATACAATACAATACAATACAATACAATACAATACAATATACTGTATTTTACTCTGAGAAAACACAGGGCCAAAAACTTTAAGCAAGAGAGGTAAGGGCTAGTAATTTTTAATGATATTTCCTACCACCTAGATTTGAATGGAAACAATTTTTCCTGGGAAGAGTCATCTCTCTTTGGAGGCGGTACATCAGTGGTAAGCACAAGGATGTCCATAAGGTGTAGCCAAAAAAAGTGAAGATGGTGACTACTGCTATTGAAGCTTTGTCTGTTTTTTATGGGTTGTTGTAGGGAAAATAGACAGGACTATGATTTAACTCCTTCTTGAGTCATACAAAACAGCAGGATCTAAATCCAATATAAATAACTCTAAAAAATTTTTTACAACAATCCTATCCACTAAACAACTAATTCCCACAACACTGTCAAATTATTTACTAAGACTGCATTAGTATTATTCCTCTCATCTTTCCAAGTACCTGTCTCTTTGCACTTAGGACTATAACCATGTTGCTTGTATCTTTACAATTTATATTTTTTATTTGTTTCTTAGTATGATTTGGTTGCTTATTAGTAATCTATGACTATCATTAAGTGTTGTATCTTATGATTCTTCACGAATATATTTTATTTTTTCTTTATGTACATAGCAGAGGTGGTATTCAGCAGGTTCTGACCATTTTTGGAGAACCGATAGCGGAAATTTTGGAGAACCAACAAATACCACCTCTGACTGGAGATTTTACAGTATCCTTCCCCTGCCACTCCCACATAATTGGTAGTAAAAAAATTGAATCCCACCACTGGTACAGAGAGCATATGCACTAAAGACAAATTCCTTGTGTGTCCAATCACAGTTGGCCAATAAAGAACTCTATTCTAAAATTCTATTCTATTCTATTATCATGCATGTTGGGCTAAGAGACCAAGTCAATCTAAAGTGACTCTGTAAATTTCCGTAGCTGAAGATGGCCTAAATCCTCACAATCCTAAGGTTGCTATTCTACATTAGGTCTTGAATATAATAGTCCTTGTAATGAATAACAACTATATACAAGTGGAAATCAGCAAAAAAAAGGGACCAGCAAGTCATCTTTTTCTCCCCATTTCAGAGCGTTTTTGCTGTGCATCAAATCAGAGCTGTAAACAAAGAGATTTTTCAGAATGAGTTTTATAGCATGTGGTTTACGAGGAAACACTACACAAATTCGTTAAAAGATATTATTACCATCCTTTCTTTTAAGTAGCCCAGGAGTTCCAGGCTGCCAGCGCATCTCTAATTATTTAAACCAAACTGAGTAAAGTGCTGAGTGGCGCTGTTAACTTCCAGCTTCAGACAAACATTTGACTGAGGTTTGCTTTGCTTGACTCTCCCATTTGTTTTAAAGAAAAAGAGAAATCTGCCCCTGGTTTTAATTAACACCGAGATGTTCTGAAGCAACGCAACACTTCTGGTGGTTCCTTGGCTATGTGTGTGTGGTTCACGCTATGGAAGAGGAAGGGAGGAATGTGGCTTGAGACCCGGCTTTTACCAGAAAGGAATTTTTGACATTGTTGTTTTTAAGGGTGCTTTCATAGCAAGAGACCAAGCTCCTCTTTTATTCTTCCTCTCCATTTCACACATTCCCACCATCCATCCCAAAACATTGGCAGTTCAGCAAATAACTGGAGCAGAGGCAGAGTTGTGAAAACATCTGGCCCACAGGCCAAACAAATATAGAATTTGAAAACTTTTTATAAGAGAAAGGGAGAGACCATAAAAAGAACAGAAGCATGAAGGTAACAAAAGTACACACACACACACACCCAAAGGGCTGTAAAACATCATAGATGCTAACAATGATACAGGAAGTCCTCGACTTAAAGCCATTCATTTAGTAACCACCCAAAGTTAGAACGACCCTAAAAAAAGTGACTTCTGAACATTTTTTACCCTTATGACTAGTGGTGGGTGTCCAATTTTTTCCCTACCGGTTCCATGTGGCACCTAATGCGCCTTTGCGCACATAAACAGGGCTCAAATATTGACCTGGATAGCTGCCTGGAGTGTTTTTAAGCTCAGCTGGGGCACAAACCAGCTGAGCCCCACATGCACACGGCACAAATACACAGCTCTGTCAACCTGGTCAGCTGCCTGGAGAGTTTTTAAGCTCAGCTGAGGCGCGGCAATAGCGCAAATCGGCCGAGCTTTGCATGCACGTGCGCGGCACAAATACAGAGCTCTGTCAACCTGGTGAGCTGCCTGGAATGTTTTTAAGCTCAGCTGAGCTAAAAAACCAAGGAAATATAGGAGAGGTAATGGCGGGGGCGGATGGGCGGGGTCAGCCAGAGGTGGTATTTGCCAGTGCTCTGAACCAGTCAAAATTTTTGCTACCAGTACGCCAGAACCGGTCCGAACCGGCTGAATGCCACCTCTGCTTATTACCGTTGCAGTCATGTGATCAAAATTCAGATGCTTGGCAACTGGCTTATATCTATGATGGTTGCAGTGTCCCAGCAGGTCATTTGATCCCCTTCTGATGAGCAACACCAACGGGGAAGCCACCTAGCAACTGTACTACTAACTGAACAGCTACAGTGATTCAGTTCACATTCACTGAATGACCAGAAAGGTTATAAAATGGAGCAAAACTCACTTGACAAGTGTCTTGCTTAGCAAAAGAAATTAGGGCTTCATTGTGTTTGTAGGTCAAGGACTACCTGTATCACCTTTGCAAGCAGCAGAGGTGGCTTGCGAGTCCTGCTATCCTGGGAGTTTTTAGCTTTTCTTGAGCTTATATATCCCCACCTGATGACATCCTCCCTGCCTGAATACAATCACGTACAACAGGAGTCTCCAACCTTGTCAACTTGAAGCCTGGAGGACTTCAACTCCCAGAATTCCCCAGCCAGCCAGCTGGCTGGGGAATTCTGGGAGTTGAAGTCCTCCAGGCTTCAAGTTGACAAGGTTGGAGACCCCTGACCTAAAATACCAGCAAAGCACATTCATTATCCAAATAAATAGCAGATATGCAAAAGTGCTTCAGGAGACAAGATGATGTCAGCAGACATTTCTTGGAATTTGAGAATGCACCGCAAATTATAAGCATCCTGGTTCTTCCCTTGCCCCATCAAATGCATAGAAACCTCATCAGATGGCTTTCATGCAGCCGTCTCCTCTCCTGCCACCTCGGCTTCTCCCACTCTCCTCACATCTGTCTTTTATTTATTTCTTAGGTGGATTCCTACTGTAGGGCAGTTTCCCTCCAAAACCGAACGCTTCAAGCCATTAACGAACATTTTGAAGCATTGAGGTCTGAAGGAGCAGCATGGAGCCTCTCAGGGAAAAAGGCTATATATTAAAACAGACAGAAAGTAAGGGAATTGGTTTTTGGCCTGGTATTAAAAGGATGATGTCAGAGGGAGCGTCCAGAGAGCCATCTGGAGGAAAACACCTCTCCCCCTGCCCCCTTTGATTAAGTTGGCCCCCACCGTTGTTACTTTCTGGAAATCCCTCAAAATTTGGTGTTTTTCTTTTTTTTTAACAGGCCTGGGAACTCCCTGGCAACAAAGACCCCACAGATTAACTGCATCATATGTAATTTCTCATGCGTTCCCTCTGATAATCTTGTTTTTATTTATGTGTCATTGTTTTGAGTGGTTTTTGGAGAATGTTTTTAATTATTGGTTTTACTTGTACACCACCAAGAGTGAGATGTGCAGCCATACACAAGAGAGGAAGGGAGGGAGGGAGAGAGGGAGGGAGAGAGAGAGAGAGAGAGAGAGAGAGAGAGTCATTTGTATCTCTATAACTTCTGCTTTGGGCACAGCAACCAAACAGGACAGGTACAGACTTCAAAGAATAGTTAGGACTGCAGAAAAAGCAATTGCAACCAGCCTGCCTTCCATTGAGGAGCTGTATAACTCCTTGAACTAGAAAGAGGGCTGAGAAAATACCTTTATGTCCTGGACACAAACTGCTTCAACTTCTCCCCTCAGGATGCTGCTGTAGGGCTTTGCATGCCAAAACAACAAGACACAAAGATAGTTTCTCCCACCATGCCATCATTCTGCTAACTCCCACAGCAATGTCTTATGCCTAAATATATTTACCCTTGTAGAAGGCCGTATTGCTACTATCCTTCTCATCTTTTCATCTTTCTCACCTTCTCATCTTTCGTACTACGTTCTCCTCTTCGTATATTATGACCTATCCCTTGTTTGTATCTTATGATTTATCTTATGATTTATGATTACGACTTATCACTTTGTTGTTTGTAGGTACATTAAGAGCTTATGCACTGAAGACGAATTCCTAGTGTGTCCAATCGCACTTGGCCAATAAAGAATTCTATTCTATTCTATTCTATTCTATTCTATTCTATTCTATTCTATAGTATGGATTTGAGTATTCAAATATTTGACCATATGTAATTGCTTTATTTTAAAACACAAATAAATTAGGCATTTTACAGAACGGGCTAAGCATTTAAAGCAGCATTTTTCAATATTAAAATGCATAAACTTTAACTCCCAGAATTCTGCAAGTTGAGGTCCACATATCAATGCAAGTTGAGTTCCTAAAGCTGCCAAGTCTGAAAAACGCTGCTTTAAAGCATGTACAGTCTGAATCAAGACCCAATTATTCAGTTTGCAAAGCATCCAAGACCTACTGTGGTTTTGCCAACAATTAAATTTGATTTCCCTTTGTTCAAGGCCTATATCTGAAGAACAGATTTATGTTATCAAGCTGCATGCACAAGTAACCGTGATTGCTTTTGCTTTCTACAGATAAATGAACCGATGGCAGCCATCTTCCTTAAGACTGTAGTCCACACAGTCTTCACACAATTTCAAACAGGGTGTCCTAAACTAAAGAGTTTGTGAAATCCTTAGAATTTAGAGCCCAATGCAATGACCTTTGTTATTTCAAGAGCCCTAATGGCCTGACTGGTGCCTTCTGATATCAGGAAATTAAATGAAACCATTAATGAACTGGCGAAGACTGTGGAGATGGTTCTTGATATTACCTTCAGCCACCTTCAATTTATAATTAGCTCTATGACTGCAAGGAATGGTTGCTCAAATTAGACACTGGGAGGTTGATCACTGATCCAAGGACAGTGAGGAATCCAAGCCCCTTGTGGGTAACCAGCTGTTCGGTAAATCCATTGACATGATCCTGGTGCAGATGAAAAAGAGGAAGAAACAAGCCTGAGTGGAAATGGAGGATTTAATCCTTGTCTGTTCCTGTTGGGAGCGCCTTGTGATGAGCCCTACGCAGTTCCTGATTGCTTTCTTTGAATATTGCAAAACATGTAGAAATCAGAGGTGGTATTCAGCAGGTTCTGACCAATTCTGGAGAACCGGTAGCGGAAATTTTGAATAGTTTGGAGTACCGGCAAATACCATTTCTGACTGGAAATTTTACAGTATCCTTCCCCTGCCACTCCCACCAAGCCACGCCCACAGAACCAGTAGTGAAGAAATTTGAATCCCACCACTGATAGAATTGCATGTCTACACACATACACACACAGAAAAAGAGACAGACAGACACAGAGACAGAGACAGAGAAAGACAGGGATACAGAGAGAGGGGGCTTTGATAACCGCAAATTCTCATGCAGTTGCCTAATTTTTCCAGTCTTTCAGATAAGTTTATCCATCTTTTTGCTTGTTTAATTTGGCAACCAATTCTAAGGAGGCTTATCAAAAAAAGAGGAACTTCTTCTCAAGGGAGCTCACAAAAGTTTTACTGTTCTTCAATCAACAGTAAAGACGTGTTCATTTAGGCAAGAGTCGGGTAGGTGGGGGGTTAAGAGTGGTTCTCTTTCATGATTTCATGCAATGGCTTTTTAATTCTATTTTTATTATTTTTATTCTGGCAGGCAGGGCTGCATCCAATTAGGCAAGCTCACCAGAATCCACAAAGTTCTGAAAAGCAATGAGTTCTAACAAAAGAATTTTACAGTACACAGCGGCATCTGCATTTTGAGAGAAAATCCTATTTATAAAATCAACGCCTAGACAGCCTCTTTCTCACCGAATATCATGGTTTATCAATCCTCCCCTTTTGGGCAGGAGATCCACAGTCCCTCAATTCCCTTCTCTCTTTTTTTGCAGCGGTCAGATCAGCTACTGTGCTGTTTCTCTCTAAAAAGCTAATTCTAATGCTCACTCGCATAGTGTGGTTTGGTGAAAAAAATAGCAGCAAGAGCTTTGGGCCAATCTTTATTGCATTAAATGAAAGATTTAATTCCATATGTGTAAATATGCATGAATGCCTCAGACAGGTGGCAGTGCTCAGCTGTATTCAGCTGATCCCAGAAACGAAGCATGCCTTGCTTAGGATTGAATGGGTAGCATTCAGAAATTCTAGGACTATTGGTGGACTAGAAAGTTGGGAAAAAGATATTCTGAAAGCAGCAATGATAAATTACTTCCATAACTTGGACAAGGAAAATGCACAGATGCAATCCAAGGATGTCTTTACTCTATTTGTGTGCATGCATATGTATACATGTGTAGAAATAGCAATAGCACTTAGATTTACGTACCGCTTCACAGTGATTAAACCCTTGACAGAGTCAGCATATCGCCCCCAACAATCTGGGTCCTGATTTTACTGACCTAGGAAAGATAGAAGGCTGAGTCAATCTTGATTCGGTCAGGATCAAACTGCTGGCAGTTGGCAGAATCAGTCTGCAATACTGCATTCTAACCACTTCGCTGCCACGGTTCGTATTATAGGTACCATTACATATGCATATCTGTTGAGTACATACTGTCCTGTACTTACATCTCACTGTGATTTCACCAAGCCTGTTTCAATGAAAGACACCGACATTTGAAAATATCATAATCTTCAACAGGAATGGGATGTGTGAATGTGTAGATATTTATTTACATCCCATCTTTATTATTTTTACAAATAATTCAGGTGGCAAACATATCCAACACGCTTTCCTCTTACAATTTTCCCCACAACAACACCCCTATGGGGTAGGTTAAGCGGAGACAGAGAGGGACTGGCCCAAAGTCCCCCAGCTGGTTTTCATGGCTAAGGCAGGACTTGAAGTCATGGTCTCTTGCTTTCTAGTCCAGTGCCTTAATCACTACAAACTGGCCCTCTATGGTTCTATATCAGTGGTGGAATTCAATTTTTTGTACTACTGGTTCTGTGGGTGAGACTTGGTGGATGTAGCAGGGGAAGGATACTGCAATATCCCCATTCCCTCCCCACTCCTGGGGGAAGGCTACTGCAAAATCCCCATTTCCTCTCCACCCCACTAACCTGCTTTCCAGCTCCGTTCTCCTGTGCAGGGCAACAAAAGAAGATCAGCTGGGACTCCGGAGGCAGAGAATAGATAGGGGCAGGGCCAGTCAGAGGTGGTATTTGCTGGTTCTTCGAACTACTCAAAGTTTCCGCTACCGATTCTCCAGAACTGGTCAGAGCCTGCTGAATACCACCTGTGCTCTATATAATACAACTCCCAACACCCCTTGCCTTTTGACTATACAGGGATATGGAGTTCGGTCTGGAAAGCCATGTTTCCGCTAATCCTTCATTGAAATAGATTGATTTTTAAATGGTTTTTTTCTTTTTGTTACAGCATAAGGAACACCTATCCTGTGCATTAGAATGGGTAGAGAAACAGGTTTTATCAAGACAGCCCGATGTAAGAATTCCTCTGAGTATCTTCTATTTGATACACTTACATTTTCATGCAGCTTCTGCACGAGGTGACAGGAACACCAATAAAACATGATAGTCCCTAACACAGAGGCCCTGTGTGCACACCTATTTAGTTTTAAGCGCTAGTGTCTTTGTTGAGTGGAGGATGCAGGTTTCTCATTGTGACCTTTTCCATCACCGAATAGATAAATAGCTCTCTTTCAATTCCGATACTCTGTTTGCAAACAATTTTCGTATAATGGAGAAATGTCCTTTCAAAAGGAAACATGACCCCGTCAGCCTTGTGACTCTACTTTCACATCTGCAGTCAATTGTGGAGAGAAGATGTGTGCACGTACACCCAACACCAGCCAAGGCATCTGCAAGCTTGATTGCTCTGTGTCGATTGCAATAATTTTTTGTCAAAAATTAGAGGTTTTCAGAGGGGGGAGGGGGGAAAGAGGTTTTAAAAGCATGTCTAATAACCCTGCATTGAAAGAAGATGAGTGAACGTGGTGGCTTCCTTGATTGATTCTGATGACTGGAAGCACCTGGGTTGTTGATGCTGAACAAAATACCGTGTTTCTCCCAAAATAAGGCCCTATCTTATATTTTTTGCCACCAAAAAAGGCACAATTTTCGGGGGATGTCATCCACTGACTACCCTCACTTGTGCACGTCAGCCCCAGCCTCCATTTTGCTGTCAGAGGCCTTCAAGAACTTCTTCTGCAGCCAGCAAGTCTTTCCTGAAGGCCTCTGCAGCCAATAACAGATCCGGATAGATCCAGAGCTTTGTTATCAGCTACAGAGGCCTTCAGGAAAGCCTTGCCAGCCTTGCTGGCTGTGGAAGAAATGGGCCAGTGAGGCGGGTTTCAAGAGTGTGCGAGGCCTGGCTACAACTGTCCAGAGGTAAGTAGTAAGGCAGTTTCACCACCCCCCATCCCTACCCTAGTTTAATTTTTACCCTTGCACTCTGGAGTGGACGGGATCTTAATTAGGGCTTATTTTGGGGGTAGGGGTAGGCACACATGTAAAACTCAAGCTAGGACTTACTTTCAGGGTAGGTCGTATTTTCAGGGAAACAGGGTAGTGGAGTTAGAACTTCCTAGATGGAGGTGGGCATATTTAATATACAAAAGGTACTCATTATTAATATTGCAGGTTATCAAACTGAATTTCCAACCCAGGGAACATCCTTTTGCAATCCCTGATGTATAAACACGACATACATTAGGAGGGCTATTAAAAAGTGAGAGATGTTGCTTCCATTTCAGTTAAATAGTTTAGTTAAATTTGCTGTTTGGGTCTGCAGCAGAGGTGATTTTTAGCAGGTTTTGACCAGTTCTGGAGAACCAATAGAGGATATTTTGAGTAGTTCGGAGAACTGATAGTGGAAATTTTGAGTAGTTCGAAAAACCAGTAGCAGAAATTTTGAGTATTGCTGGCTGGGGAATTCTGGGAGTTGAAATCCATGATTATTAAAGTCACCAAGTTTGGACACACCTGATATCCTGGCTGCTTCCTGAATTTCACTATTCTGTGAAAGCACATGTATCAGCCAAGGTATAATGAAATGACCATGGTTTGTCAGTGAAAACATATCCCAAAAAAAACCCCCCCACCCCCCCCCCCCCCCCCCCCCCCCCCCCCTTTCAAGAGGGGATGTGGAGGGGCCAGCACACATTACCTTCTGGGTGCTGGCACACGAGCACAAGCGTGTGCACAAATTTTGGCACAGGAGCCCAAAAAGGTTAGCCACCACTGTAGTAACCTATGACTATCACTATGTGTTGTACCTTATGATTCTTGATGAATGTATTTTATTTTTTCTTAGGTACACTGAGAGCATATGCACCTAAGGCAAATTCCTTGTGTGTCCAATCACACTTGTCCAATAAAGAATTCTATGTCATTCTATTCTCCTTCTTTGTGTGTTAGATATCACATTATCATTTTATTTCTACAGCAGCAGCTTTCCCTACAAAAAGCTGTTTTTAATCATTAGTGTTCCGATCTTTAGTCATCGGCCACCTCAAAATTACTTAACAATATAATAAAACAGGATATAAAAGCTTGCTTCTTTAATGACATACATTTCTTTTTTAAAAGAACTGGCAAAAAATCAGCAAGCGTCTTCTTTAATCCATCATCGTTTCTGCAGTTTTTACTCAAGCCTACCCACCATACGTACCCCTCCCCAAACCCACACGTGTGTGTTTCCATATAGACAGACAGACAGACAGATGGACACATTTCTCCTCCACCCGCTCTGTAAATTCATTTTGCCTGCTGATAAAACTTCTATACAGAATTCTGGGTGGCAGGCTTGGACTGAGGCTGCATACAAATGAAGTCTTGTGAAAATAGCATGGAGTTAGGTCAAGAACAAAAGCAAATGGACATCAAAGGGAGCAGGCCAAGTGTGGAATCCCTGACTTGCTATATTACCCAAGGTTTAAGAGACAGAGTGTTAAACAGAATTGCTTTGGGGGGGAAACAACGGCAGCAACAAACGACGGTTTTGATCCTTCGGGCTTCCTTTTGGTGGCAGAAATAGATCTCTTTGCCTCCCCAAATGGAAACACTTCTTCAAAAACTCCACTTCTTTGATATCCTTCGGGACGTCTGCTGCTTAGCTGCACTTTGTTCTTCCCTTGTGTTTCCCAGAGGCATAAGAAAAATCCCTGCCCACCATGTTGGCCTGGCTTAGGAAAAGAAAAAAGAAAAAGAAAAACCAGCCAGGAAAATCATAGCCGGGCAATTCTGTCAGGCTTCCGAAAGATTAGAAGCTCGCCTTTCTTTCTTTCTTTCTTTCTTTCTTTCTTTCTTTCTTTCTTTCTTTCTTTCTTCTCCTCCTTCTGTTTTTCCCCTTTCTAGCCATCCACCGTTGTGTGCATGGACTGCTAAGATACGAGGGAACATTTAAACTGCAGCATATTTTTCAAGTTTATTCTACTCAGTTGCCTTACTCCTCCCCACCCCCCAAACCTACCCTGGGGGGTAAAAAGACTGAAAAGAAGAGAGGTTAACAAGATATTTTTTTTCCTTTAAGGGAGGAGGGGGAAAAAATCTGTTTCCCCTTCCCTTCCTCCCTTCCCTCCCCTCCCTCCAGCCCAGCATAAGCCCAGCATATTAGAACACATATTAGAATGAGAAAGAGCTCTTAAAAACTACATCACCTCCGTGTTAGTAAATGACCCATTATTAAAACTTCACTGTTCTTCAATCGGGTACAATGCCGGATTGCCAACTCGCATGTTCGTATCGTGAGTCATGTGATCTTAAATGCTTTCTGAATGCTCCGGCTGCTGTTGTTGCTTAAATGTTATTTTAAGGGAGGGGGGAGGCGGGGAGAGGCAGGGAAAGAGCCCTCTTTTTTCCTCTTGATCATCAGTAAGTGTTTAAGGATGTTGGGTATCACAGGTATAATAAAGAGGTGCCCAGTGGAAATGGCTTATGGGATGTTGGAAGTTATAACCCACCCACTCCTAGAAAGATGGAATACTTTAGGATATATTAAAAAGGCAGAATATTTCCCCTAAAAAGAGTAGTAGAAATTCAGAAGCAGAAACTCACCTCAGAAGCAGAAGCTTATCCCCACTTTTGTTAATGAGTGGGCCATTAAGGCCTGGGCCAGAGTATTCTACATAACAAAGACCTCCAACCCATCTCACCGCATGGCCTGGCAAGGTGGCATCAGCCAGCACTCAGGTGAAGCCATGTGATCCAGGAAAAGCCTACAAAGTTAGCTAAGACCCCCACCACTCCTGGGAGTCTGACAGCCAATGGGATACATTTCTTACACAGGAACAGGAAACACTACCATCTTTCCAAGCAGTCACCATGTTTCCAGTGTCTTTCTTCCCTACTTGGAATTGAACCCAGAAAGAAATTTATCCAACAGGGAGGTGCGTTGGTTGTTTACAAGGGCTCTTTAAAACATCCACCACCACCGAAAGACTGTAAAAATAACACTGAGTATGAAAAATGTCATCAGAATCACTATCGCTGACAGATAAACTTTTCCCTCTCTGTGGTTCCGAGAGTCTAGAGAGATTGGGTATGCTTAGTGCCTGCTGGACTGAGTCTGCATGTTAATTGAAGCTCCGCCCTGCACTGTGGCCACGCCCCAGTTTTCGACTTAGTTCCAGCCAGGAAGGACGTGAGTCTCTTGGGCCCCACTTCGAATGGAAGTGGAGGCCTGGTTTTTGGCATGGTTTGTAATCATTCGAAAGAATCAGTTTATATAGAAGCAAGGAGGAGGACAGCAGCCAGGACAAAGGGGTTTTCACACCCCAGTCCAGGTGGGAG